>NC_073311.1:10180090-11452590 GCF_027595985.1 Sorex araneus | reverse complement strand
ACGTGTGCTCACCGTGGTTCAGACATCATTTGTAAATCTCCCAAGGATTCCATGAGAGAGGATGACCAGGTGATGTAGGTCCCATAAATCCAATTACACCAGTGAAAATACAGATTCCTCTGCGAGCTGAGGTGGGTTGCTCAATACCACGTGGCCCACAGTGGCTGAGCTGGGGTTGACTCAAGGCATGGCCACTGAGTTACTCTAAGGTACTGCTAAGGGGTGATGTAACACTGCTAAGGTGCCATCTGAAATACTGTTTACATACGAAGCTGTTGACCCCTTTGTGAGATTTATCCACAGCACTGTAATACCAGTGATAAGTCCACCTTAGGTAATCAGCTAATCCCACACATCACCAAATATCTTAATTTGGGGTCAAGATTAGTCCCTTGAAAGAACCTCATGTTGACTAGGGTCAGTGGCCAGACACCAGGAGCTCAGATTCTGCTCTCTGCAGTCCTTTGCTTCATTGCCCAATGGAAACCCTTCAGCACCTTGGTGCAGTAGCTGCAAGAACAAGTTTTTATTCTCCAAAATACCTTATGAGGAAACTACTATTAATTGCAGTTATTTCTTGCAGCTAGGAGATGAGTTATGGTAGCAACAAATAGACAAGAAAGATAAGTAGGTCTTAAACAAACTTTTACACTGTCACTGTCACTGTCATCCTGTTGCTCATCAATTTGCTCGAGCAGGCACCAGTAACGTCTCCATTGTAAGACTTGTTACTGTTTTTGGCATATCGAATATGCCATGGGTAGCTTGCCAGGTTCTGCCATGTGGGCGGGATACTCTCAGTAGCTTGCTGGGCTCTCTGAGAGTGGCGGAGGAATGAAACCCAGGTCAGCTGCGTGCAAGGCAAATGCCCTACCCACTGTGCTATCATTCCAGCCCCAACAAACTTTTAAGTTTTTATTTTGGGTTTTACTAGGCTTTGTTGTTGTCATGTTTTGCTGCTCTTTAGTCAAAAAAAATCCCCATATACCTCATCACAATTTATAGCCAGGTAACACCATGGAAAAGCATAGGAAGTGAAAACACCATCAGGAAGGAAAAAAATCGAACAACACTGAATAACAATACAAATAAAGACCTAAAATGAACCATTAATGTATAGTGTTTGTAATAATCATTGTAGCTTGTACTATGACATTTAAAATATCTCTGAGTACTTGTTTGTACTTTCAGATAATGCTCAATGTGACTGTTACTATTGCTGAACTACTATTTTTAAAAATATCTGAAAATGTTTGACCTCTCTCCTGTGGGACTTGAAAAAAAGGAAGTTCTCAGCTTTTTATAGTATGAAGCCTCTAGAGATCTTCACTTTGGAAATTTTAAAAGAAGTTTCTTAAAAATAATAACAATAAAATGTTCTTATCGCTATATGAAAGAACTAGAAGAAAACCAAAAAATAATGATTAGCTGATTTTTAAAATTCAGTTGCAAAAGCTTTTTACAATTTAATCATTCATAGCTTTAAAAATAAACATTTGGGGATGGAGAAATAATAAATACAGCAGCTAAGGCACTTGCCTTGCATGCAGCTGACCTAAGTTTGATCCCTATCACCACAGTATGGTCCCCAGAACCCCGCCAGGAGTATCCCTGAGCACAAAGCCAGGAGTAATCTCTGAGCACTGCTGGGTGTGGCCCAAACCCCGCCCCCAATAAAATAAACATTTTAGAGGAAAGGAAATAGATTCATCAGTTTCTGACCTAGCAATGGAGTAAGAAGAATGGAAAAGGTAGAGCAGGAGGCAGGGTACTTCCTACCATCTTGTGTTGGTAGATAACTGGTGACCAATGCGACTAGCCACTCTGCTTCTTTGGGAGTCTGACATTTTTTATATCAAAAAAGAAAACAAAATGCATTCTAACGCAACACATCTTTACAGTGTTTCATTTCTCTTTTTCAGTTGAAAAAGGAAATGTGCCTGAGCAGTTAGAAGAATCCCTTGTTTAGAAACTGAACTCCCAAAGGGGCTGGAGCAATAGCACAGCGGATGGGGCATTTGCCTTGCATGTGGCCTACCCGAGTTCGATTCCCAGCATCTTATGTGGTCCCCCAAGTACCGCCAGGAGTAATTCCTGAGTGCAAAGCCAGGAGGTAACCCCTGTGCATTGCCAGGTGTGACCCAAAAAGAAAAAAAAAAGGAATTGAACTCCCAAAGGCCCCCAGAAAGAGATAATGTGAATCCTAAGGTCTGCATTTCTTAGATTATTTCAAAGTATTAGTGTCATGGAGGCAGATGTGTAAAGAAATGAAAATTCGTCTCTCCATAACGTCTAAAGACATGAACTGAAATGTTTCATTTAGATCCCCGCACTCCTCTGTGAACATACTCAAAGAGGGTCACCTACTCTGGAGCTGATCTATATGACGGGGTCCTTTGCAGGATCCGCCCGTCTGGTCCTTTAGAGACTGGCTGCAGACTTTTTCATCAGTACTGAAAACCAATCCCATCAAATCTTCTTTCCTGTTTACAATTCATCAAAGTTGAATTGTAAACAAGAAAACCCTGTTTACAATTCACCTTTCTTTCTCATATTAGGGTGTCAATTTATGCAGTCACCCATCCACTCATTCGTGCAATTGTTCAGTGATCATCTTCTGTGTGTGCTAAACATTACTTTAGTGCTGCAAGCACACAGATACACAACCCCTTACCGGCAGAAAAAACCTGTGTAGGGGAACGTTTGCAGGAATACTATAAGAATTCAAGACCCAAACTAGTAAAGAAAGAAACTAGAGGAAGAGAAGATAAGAAAAATACTGGGCAGGAGAGGATTTCTACTTGAACTTTTCAAAGGCAAGTGCAGGGGGGCAGAGCCCTAGTACAGCAGATCCAGGTTTGATCCCTGCTGCCCCGTATGGTCCCCTGAGCCCAGCCCAGAGTGATCCCTGAGTGCAGGATCAGGAGTGAGCCCTGAGCACCCCCCAGGGTGTGTGTGTCCCCTTCAAAAAAAGGCAAATGGAGTTTGTTGCCTCGTTTTGGAGGACTAAGGATTGGATTGCAGAAGAGAACACGCATTAAATATATCAAGGCAGATGGCCGGCCCCTTTTGGAACTCTTCATAAATAAAGATGACTAGAGCAGGGCACAAGAGATTGTACAGAAGTGAGGCACTTGTCTTGCACATGGTCGACCTGTGTTTGATCCCCAGTATTGCATATAGTCCCCTAAGCTGCCCAGGTTTGGTCCCTGAGCACAGAACCAAGAGTAAGTTCTGAGTATAGCCAGGTATGGCTCAAAAACAAAAACAAAATAATTTTGGCTAGAACTAAGGTGTGGGATTGGGTCAGGGAGGCTCAGAGCAGCAGGACACAGTCCGGAGGGTGCAGGGGGCCGTGCTCAGGGCTTCTCCCTTGGGATCTTGGGGAGCCACCGCAGGATCGGTGGCAGGGTCACATGATCCAGCTCACATCTGATTTACTCACCTCCTCAGAGAACAAGAGATTTAACTCACCACATCCTCAGTGATCACACTTCAATTTTTCAGATAGTGAAAGTGACTAATAGAAATAGAGAACTCATAAGAGAGCAGTGATTTGTCTGTTTCTGCTTTACATGTTTCAGCTGACTGATGTCAGGTTCATGAGACTTTCAGTACATAGTTGTTGAGTGACTATGAGAAGGAAGAGTTAAGTCTTTGTATAAGAAGGTAATTTATATAGTGACTATGTATCTGACACTTGTTTTTGTTTTGTTTTGGGTGGGGGCGCACCCAACTGTGCTCAGGGCTTACTCCTGGCTCTGTGCTCAAGGAGCATTCCTGGTGGTGATTGGGGAACCATATAGGGCACCAGGGACTGAACCTGGGTTGACCACATACAAGGTGAACACCTTACCACTGTACATCAATTGGTCCTGTATACATCTCACATTAAGTATAAACTATACCAGCTTTACCTATGCGTTGGGTCATCTTGAGAAGGTCATAGATATTAATCTATTGCTGGCTGCGCCTTTCAGCTTGGTCTTGGAGCTGTGGTCGGCCAGTCTTTGCTGTTCAGTTCCTGGTCCTAGTGTCAGGCAGGCCCTTGTTCTAGCAGGCTCCCTGACTACCATTTCTGTCTGCAGCTGTGTCTCAATTCACCTTAAAAACCCTCCTGCTCACTTTGCTAGAGTGCACCACTTACCAGAGGCAAGTATGTGAGGCCTTTGGTTGTCTGTTTTTCTATATTCCTACTCAACTTTGCACTATTAGAATTCAAGTATTACTTCAGCTCTGGAATCAGGTTTGTCCACATACTAATAGTATTTGATGGGACAAGTAGGTATGATGAGATTTGCAGGGGGAAAATACCCAAGATAGACTTAGCCAGTAGTCTCTTACTATGGCAGTCCTTTTTTGATGCATAATTTCAGTGCATTTTAATAGTGATTTATTGGCTATTCACTATCAGTCAGCCAGTGATACATTCATGCATGACACTATCTGATTCTTTTTGTTTGTTTTATTTTGTTTTCACATAGTTTTTAGTTTGGAGCCACCCCTGGCAGTATTCAGGGCTTACTTCTATCTCATTGTTAAGGGATCATTCCTGATGGTGCTCAGGGGACCATATTTGGTGCCCGGGGATCAACTAGGTTTGCTGCATGCCAGGTGAGTGTCTTACCTGCTGTACTATCTCCCAGCCCCCCATCTGATTCTTTAAAAGAAAAACTGGCTGGGCTGTTATATTTATGATGCTCAGTATTAAGCTACATGCCTCAAATGTTTCTGGGTTCAGTCCCCAGCAACATACACACACATACACACACACACACATATACTCACACAAGCACATACACACCAACTTAAGAATAAATATTAAGAGCCAGAAGATAGTACAGTGGTTAGGGTATATGCCTAATACATACTGAACCTGGGTTCAATTCCCAGTACCACATGGTCCCCCAACCATCACTAAGGACAGCTCTGGAGGCCCCAACATCACTGGGTGCCCAAGTATCCCCCGCACCTCAGGCCCAAGCAGCGTTGCATCCTAGTGTCTTTGCTTTGAATTGATGGCCCAGTTAGCTGAGAATTACCAGTAAGGCCCCAGAGCACCGCTTAGGAGGCTCAAAATAAATAAGTGAATGAAGTCCTTAATTTTAAAAAACTGCAAAACAGGGTTAAAGCAATTTATATTGAAATAGAGATATACAGGTAAAGCTCTATAGTTGAGTTCAGTGAGTATTTGTGCCAGAAATGAAGTTTTTAGGAAACATTTCTAGGAGCCAGAGTGATAGTACAGTGGGTAGGGTACTTGTCTTGCATGTGGCTCACCTGGGTTTGATCCCCGGCAACTCATATGGTCCCTTGAGCACCACCAGGAGCGACCCAAAAACCAAAAAAATTAAAAAATAAAGAAACATTTCTAAATGAAAACTTTTCCTCTAAGATCAGACATAAAACAAGGATGTCCATGCTCACCACTGTGGGGTTTTTTAAATTTCTTAAACTTTATTGAACCACTGTGAGATAGTTACAAGCTTTCATGTTTGGATTACAATCTCACAATGATCAAACACCCATCCCTCCACCAGTGCACATTCCCCATCACCAATATCCTGGCATATTCCTGCTTTCCAACCCTCCCCCTGCCTCCATGGCAGACAGTATTCCCCATACTCTCTCTCTACTTTGGGGCATTATAGCTTGCAATACAGACATTGAGAGGTCATCATGTTTGGTCCATTACCTACTTTCGGCATGCATCTCCCATCCCAGCTGGTTCCTCTAGCCATCATTTTCTTAGTGATCCCTTCTCTATTCCATCTGCCTTCTCCCCTCAGCTCAGGAAGCAGTCTTCCAGCTATGGGGCAATCCCCCTGGCCATTGTATCTACCGTCCTTGGGTGTCAGCCTCATGTGATGTTATTTTATACTCCACAAATAAGTCACCACTGTGTTTTCAACACAGTTTTGGAAGCCGTTGCCTTGGCAAATAGGTGAGAAAAAGAAATAAAATTGATTCAAACTGGAAAAGAAGGAATGAAACCCTCTCTTTTCTCAGGTAATAGGGTAATACACAAGGTCCCACCAGCTGGGATGGAACCAGGGCCTCACACATGCTGCCAGGTCTGAGCTTTGCCACTTGAGCTATGTCGTTGTGGCTATGCCGTCATCCCAGGAGCACACTTAGGAAGGTCCCTGAGACCCCAATCCCTGGACACACACCAGGGAAAGAAGGCTCGCTTCCTCGCAGTTGTTAGGAGGAGGCAAGTGTGCATGGAATGTTTGACTGAGTGGCTCCAGGCATCCATGCTGGTCTGGGCGCCTGTGCGGGCTTGCTGATGCTCCTGTTTGCTGCTGTTGTGCTCTTTGCGATGAGCCACTTAGCAGCAGCCTCTTTGCCTCCACTTCAGGGTTGAGGACTGTGGCTTTTGGCGGCTGAGTGTTTAACCTGACTGAAGCCCTGTGCTGTTTCCACCTGTTCTAGAGACTCCTCCGTTATTTGGTGCAGGACACTGCCTGCTGTGAGAGGAGCCCTTCCTTGGTGCTGGTGGGAGCAGGAAGGGCACAGAGAAAAGGGGCACTTGGCATCAGGCCTTGGGGTCATTCTGAGGGAAAGAGCTCACCAGCCTGACGATGAACGCCGGCAAATAGGCCCTTCATTCCCACACCGTGTGAGCACGTGGCCACCCAGCACAGGGCCAGCAAGCTCTGGACTAGTTCCCTGCAGCTGCAGTTGAAGGCGCGAGGGACTAAGGAAGCGAAGTGCAGTGTGCAAAGCATCGTGCCAGTCAGGCCACTGTGCCAACAAGCTTCAGGACAAAGTAGAAGGTCATCACAACAGTTTGGCTGCACAAAATCTCAGCTTCTCTCTGGACACGTTCTGCTGTATCTCAGATGGGATACAGTTGTATCAGTCCCCGCCTGGTAGTGCTGGTGTCCCATGCCTTGTCCTGGCTCACTCTGTCCTAGTCAGTAGTGCCTGGATCTAGTACCTGATGGAAACAGTAACAATACAAGAGGGAAAGAACTGCCATGATAACCTTTTAGTGCCTGTATTGCAAACCATAATACCCTAGAGAAAGGAAAGAGAGACAGCAAGAGAGAGAAAGAAGAAAAGTGTCTCTCCAGGCTGGAGGATGGGGTAGGGTGGCGGGAGGGAAATAGGAGACAGTGGTGGAAATGAGCACTGGTGAAGGGACGGTTATTGAAACACTGTAGGACTGAAACCCAGTTATGAACAAGTTTGAAATTGTGTATTTCACCATGATTCCATTTTTTTAAAAAAAAGGGAGAGAGAGAATGAATGCCTGGAATCAAGCAAACTCTTGGGTTTGAAAACTGGCACTGCCATTGAAATCCAGTCCCCCAATAATGACTTGTGGGTTCCACCCACCACCCTGCAGCGCAGTCAAGATCCAATAACAGGAAGTGCTTAGTCTATCATCCAGAACATAGTACCCAGAATTAATGAATTCTAGTATTTGGGATTTTATTTTATAAAAATTGGAGAGATGACAATACCTATATTGCAGACCACAACACCCAAAAGGAGAGAGAAAGCAAAAGGAAATGCCTTGCCACAGTGGCAGGGTGGGATGGAGGGATGGAGTGGGGGTGGTGGGAGGGATACTGGGATCATTGGTGGTGGAAAATGGGCACTGGTGGAGGGATGGGTACTCGATCATTGTATGACTGAAATGTAAGCACAAAAGTTTGTAAGTAACTGTAACTGTACCTCACGGTGATTCATTTAAAAAATTTTAAAAAATACATTAAAAAATAAAATAAAATAAAAATTGGAGAGATGGAAAATGAGCAAAAGTTTGGTAAGCCCATCATGTCATTTCCTATTGTGGACTTTGTGCTATTAACTCTTGTAGAAACTCAACCATTATTTAAGGCTTTAAATGCTATGCAGCTATTTCTTCCCATGCTCTTTTTACTTTCTTTTTTTTTTCTTTTTGGGTCATACCCAGCAATGCTCAGGGGTTACTCCTGGCTTTGCACTCAGAAATTGCTCCTGGCAGTTCTTGGGGGACCATATGGGATGCCGGGGATTGAACCCGTGTCGGCCACATGCAAGGCAAACACCCTACCCGCTGTGCTATCGCTCCTGCCCCTATTTTCTTTTTTTAAAATTTAATTAAATTAATTAATTAATTAATTCCATTTTTTTATTGAATCACCATGTGGAAAGTTACAAAGTTCTCAGGCCTATGTCTCAGTTATACAATACTCAAACACCCATCCATTCACCCGTGCCCATATTCCACCACCAAAGACCCCAGTATACCTCCCACCCCCCACCCCCCGCCCCCATCCCTGCCTGCTTAGTTGATAAATTTCACTTCATTTTCACTTTACCTTGATTAAATTCCATATTTCAACACAACATTCAGTATTGTTGGAGTTTTCCCCCAAGAAGGACAGCCCTACTGCCAATGCAGCATTTGATAATTAGTTTTCCATTGCTGAGACTGGAAAGATATGAAGTCCTGTTGTTTCAAGTACATAGAATTTTTCCCCCCTCCTTCCTGCGCCACCAAGTTTGTGCCTGCTTAATGAATAGTCCTCATATTATGGCTGACACCATGCCGCCCGACGAGAAAAAAGGATATTTCCAGTCCTGGCCGGCGTGGGGCTATGGCTTAGTTCAGTCTGGAGACATGGTTGCAAGTAGTTTCTGGAACCAGAAGTAGTCTAGTTAGGCTCCGGATTCTGGTTGATCAGCAGCTTCGCGGCCACACAAAAGTATGGCCACCTGGGTCGAGTCTCGGAAGAGCATGTGCTGGTATCGGCCTGAGACTTCCCAAGCGTCCCGCTGTTCCAAGTATATAGTTTTTTTTTTCCCCTCCCATTCCCGCACCTCTAAGTTCATGCCTGCTTAATAGACTTCATAATATGGTGGACACCACACCGCGTTTCTCCCAGAAAAGGGAAAAGAACCGAGAAAGAAGGATATTTCCTCACCTCAGCCGGCGTGGGGCTTTGGCTTAGTTCACAGTCTAAAGAAATAGCTGCTACTTTGATTACCTTCAATATTTCAACAAAAAACTCAGTACTATTGTTTGGAGTTTCCCCCCACAGTAAGACCTGCTAAAAAGGAACCTTTTCACGTTGTTGACAATCAAGAGATATTAGGTCGCTGGGCAGCGACAGCAGCCGCGAGGTTTGGGATTTCTATATGAAGTCCAGGGGAAATTCTTTTGGTAATTGCATCACTGCGATCTGTTACTTCCCTTTTGTGGTGCTCACATGATGGAGGAGCCTGGAGAGAAGAACCGTGCCCCGCTGGCGGCGCATGGGCCAGTAGCTCCCATCACACAGTTTGGAGGCATTTGGGGGGCGCTGCTCGTGTCCAAAGTAGTTCAGTTGCCTCCGGGGTCGAGCTCGAGTGGCGGCAAAAAGGCCGGCCCCTTTTTTCTTAATTGAAAAATCTTCTTTACTAATTTTGCATTCTGATTTTTTCCAGTGATAAAATACTTTCCTATTGTAAATTTGTTAAAGTTGTGCTTAATTATAGTACGTATGCTATAATTTGTATAAAATTAATTACTGCCGGACTCTGAACATAATTGATTATGTGGCAATGCATAATAAAATATGAGACATCTATTAAAAAACATAGATGCTTATTAGCACAAAAACATATCTATGATCATTTCTAAAATGACATATTTTTACCTAAAGATCAGCTGCGTCCCAAATCTATCTAGACATTCATGGCTTCTGTCTCAACAGCTTTATATACTCCAGAAGGCCTCAAAATCACCTAGAAAACTTGTTCAATGCAGGTTTCAGGATAGAGTTTGATTTAGGGGACAGTGGGTGGAGCTCAGGGATTAATATTTTTATAAGGATTCAGGTGATCCTGACATGAATAATTCTCCCTTTGTATCCACTGTAGCTGTATTTAATTCTCAAAGATTTTCCTACTTTTTCTAAAGTTTTCCTTATCTTCTATGTCTATTGTTGCGGGTATACTGTCTGTTTTCACGTCTTCTTGACCCTTATGAATCCTTCTAACCTGTATGCTTTTCTTGATCCTTCAAGAAAATCCAGTAGGGCTTTGTTATATTCTCTGGAGTTTGTGTAAAGTTCCCAGTGAGTATCTGAATTGTACACTGAAGTATTTGGAGTCCGAATTTAGTTTGCTTTGTAGTGAAAAAGACTGAGCATTTTAAAACTCCTTTAGCACACCTGGTATTAGCAAGAACTTTGGGAAATAAAGTTAGCCTTTTTTGACCTTGATAGAAAAAAAATCTTTTAATTACCCTTCCTTTGACTTTGAAGCTGTGAAAAGTAAACAGCTTGTGTATTTACTCTGGTTGAAACCAGTGTTCATTGGGGAAGGTGCTTAAAACCCTCTAAGAGAATATCAAAAGCATTGCTTGAATATCAAAAGCATTGCTGGTGGTGGTGGTAGTTGATTTTTATTCTCAGACTTTGTACATTGAAATATTTGTGGTAAGGTTCTTATCTTGTATTTCACTTAGGGTCATTCATGCTAACATTGAGTTATTCACCCAGGTATTTCCTCACATAGGTCTTATTTGGTTTATTTTTAACCAGGTAATACTGGATAGCCATTTCAAGTCAAGGTTTTGTTTCTCACTAGTCTTTATGCAATAGGCCAGCTGTTACAGATGCACAGTTATAAATATAATAATTGGAAAATCTATATTAAGATTACAGAGAATGTTTTCCTTTGCCTCTGAAGGGGTCTACTAGACCATGTCTATACAAATCTGTGTATTCTAGCTTTAAAAGCATTAATAGCTATAGAAAACAATTCCTCTTAGGAGCCGCATTCTTTATTGCTTGATTTGCAAATGTTAACTTGTGGAAGTGGAGCATAGGGGACAGGTAGTTCAGGTTAGTAAAGTGATGCTGGTGGGAGATGATCAGGTTAATTGTATTTATCCATATGGAAAACTTGAAATCATTCTGGAGACCCTGTTGTGAAGCCATGCAAATGACCATAAAATCCTACATCTTTAAGCTTTTCAGGATCCTGTTTCTTAGAAAAAAATTAACTGTGACTTCTCTTATTATACTTCAACAACAGTACTTCATTCATACTTCTAAATTTATTTTATAAATAACAGAATAGTATAATTATGTTTGCAAGTTGCTATTCTCCATTGGATCAGAGACTCTGGCTATCAAGAGTCAGTTATTTGTACAGCCTCATCATCTGGTTAAATGCTGGCTACAATGGCACTAATAAATGGATGTGTATGAATGAAAGATTTTGCTCTGGACAGGGGGCATGAATCAAACAAATGTCATTTTATGGGTAATTTCTGAGAATTCTTGCAGCTGCTAATTTTAACAACTGCAGGAATAATTGCTTTATAACTAAAGCAACTGGAAAAAATAAATCAATCCAAAAGTTTGTAAAAAGGAAAGTTAAGAGGAAGGAAATCATAAAAATCAGTGTGGAACTAAATAAAATGGAAACCAAGAAAAAAATTTAAAAGACCATGAAACTGAGAGCTGGTTTTTAAAAGATAACTAAAATTAGCCTACTTCTTTTTTTTGTTTTTGTTTGGGGGCCATATCCAGCGGTGCTCAGGGGTTGCTTCTGGCTTGGAGCTCAGGGGTCACTCCTGGCAGTGCTTGGGGGATCATATGGGATACCAGCTCAAACCTGGGTAGGCCCCATGCAAAGCAAGCCATTACCCACTGTACTATCTCTCCGGCCCCCACATCTGTCTATTTTAATCAGTCAACCATTAGCAAGGCTTATAAAAAGAGAGAAAGCTAATAAACAGAATTAGAAGCAAAAAGAGAAATTGCAGAGCCTGGCAAGCTAACTGTGGCATATTCGATATGTCAAAAACAGTAACAAGGGGCTGGAGTGATAGCACAGCGGGGAGGGCATTTGCCTTGCACGCTTGTCGACCCGGGTTCGAATCCCAGCATCCCATATGGTCCCCTGAGCACCGCCAGGGGTAATTCCTGAGTGCATGAGCCAGGAATGACCCCTGTGCATTGCCGGGTGTGACCCAAAAAGCAAAAAAAAAAAAAAAAAAAAAAAAAAAACCAGTAACAAGTCTCACAATGGAGACGTTACTGGTACCTTCTCGAGCAAATCAACAAACAACAGGACAACACTGTTACAGTGCTATTACGATTTCTAATTTAAAGTGTTTGTATTCAAAGAACCGGATGGTTTTAGAATTGAAATTCTTTGTTTTATGTATTAAAAAGACAATCCTTTTAAGAGTCAGTTATTTGTACAGCCTTTGCCTCTGAGTCATTTTCCTTAGTGGAAGGAATACTGGAACTGAAGTCAGATAATAAAGGATAGAATTCTTTTTTTTTTTCTTTTTGGGTCACACCTGGCAGTGCACAGGGGTTACTCCTGGCTCTGCACTCAGGAATTACCCCTGGCTGTGCTCAGGGGACCATATGGGATGCTGGGATTTGAACCCGGGTCGGCCGCGTGCAAGGCAAACGCCCTACCCGCTGTGCTATCTCTCCAGCCCCAATAAAGGATAGAATTCTTGACTCTGGGCTGTTGTAGTCTTTTACCTGCTCTGTGATCATGAGCTTGATATTTTTTTCAGGGTTAGTTTTCTCATTTGACCATTTTTATTAAAAATCCATCTCAGGGACAAGGAACTGGCTCAAATGGTGGAGCATATTCCTCTTTCTAGCATGTGCGAGGCCCTGAGTTTGATTCACCACCACCACGTACCCCCTGAGCATCACTGAGTACAGAGCTGTTAAAAAAAAAAATCTATCTTGGGCTGGAGAGATAGTACAGGGGTTAAGGTACTGGTCTTGAACTGTGCTCAACCCAGTTTGATCTCTGGTACTGCATAGGGTCCCCGGAGCACAGGTAGGGGTAATCCCCGAGTACAGAGCCAGGAATAGCCCTTGAGCACCATCAGCTTGGCCGCCCCAAAACAAATACAACAAAATTCCATCCAGCAAGAAATGACTAGGGATTACCTGAGGTCATGTGAACCAAGTTATCAGTTCTGCACCAAGCAAATGCTCAGTGACCTTTACTCTTGGCCCTTGCTTGCCTAAATCGCAACATCTAAGGTAAAATTAGGAGTCCTTGGAGCATGGTAGCCTGGATTGTGGCTTCCTATGCACACCAGGAATGTTGTGTTACATCAGCATTTGAATACAATATTCAAGATTTCTTACTTGAAAAATAATCTCAATAATCTCCTTTTTAAATCAGAGGTTTTATTACTGCTGCTTTTTTATTTATATTTATATTATTATTATTATTATTGTTTTGCTTTTTGGGTCACACTGGCGATGCACAGGGGTTACTCCTGGCTCTATGCTGAGGGATTACTCCTGGTGGTGCTCAGGGGACCATATGGGATGCTGGGAATCGAACCCGGGTTGGCCGCATGCAAGGCAAATGCCCTACCCGCTGTGCTATTGCTCAAGCCCCTATTATTATTATTATTATTATTATTATTATTATTATTAATATTATTATTTTTGCTTTTGGGGTCACACCCAGTGATGCTCAGGGGTTACTCCTGGCTCTGCACTCAGGAATTACTCCTGGCGGTGTCTGGGGGACCACATGGGGTGCCGGGGATCGAACCCGGGTCAGCTATGTGCAAGGCAAACGCCCTACCCACTGTGCTATTGCTCCGGCCCACTGCTGCTTTTTTAAAAAAATATTTTTTAACTTTTCCTTGCACTTGAGTTTAGGCAATCTCCCAGCCAACCATCAACTATGATTTAGGTTTGTAGAGTTATCTGAATCGGCACATTTGTTTTTATAAAACATTAGAACTCACACTAAATTATATAGACATTGTGCAGAAAGTAAATCTGCATAACCTTTTAAGTCTTCCATTTAAAAAAAAACCTGCTTTCTAAAATAATAAGTAACATGCTTGCATTCAGTTGCAAGGGTTTGTGCTGGCAATAAAGGATGAGATTCTTAGCACAGAGGTGTTAGTCACCAGAAAACATTTAGGTTTTCAGGTGTTGGATGCAGCATTGTTTGTTTCCTCTTCTCATTCAGTTCATTTGTCACTTTAAAACACAACTTATTTTTTTTCTCTCTCTCTTTTTTCTCCGCTTTTCTATAAAGGCAGAAACCTGTGGGTTCTTGTTGTGGGGCGGTTTCCAAAGGAACACAGAATTGGGATTCCAGAGTTCAAGTACGTGGCAAATATGCACGGAGACGAGGTATGTATGTGGCTTTAATATTTGAAATGTCATCAGAGAAACTTCTTCTGAGTTATCTTGAGTTCTGCTTAAATGCCAGTAAAGCAGCATTCATCCGAACCTAGGATGGGGAAAGGTCTCCCTGTAAGAATTTAAGGAGCCAGCTGCAATAACCATTGTAGCCATAAGGATGTTTACCTGGTGCCCTGAGACTGTAACGTGAGCCTTATTTGTGTTTAGGAGCAGCGTGTACCCAAAGTCCTTGAGTGTTTTCCTGAATTGATTTTTCCCACCTTCGGGGCAGTACCAAATGTGACCCAGCAGAAGAGCTAGTTTGTATTTGAACTCAAAATAGAATAATCCAAATCGCTACTTAATCTTCTAACTGACTTTATTTATTTTTAAAAGTTGTGTGTTTGGGGGCTAGAGCCGAAGTGCCCGGGTTGCTCCTGGCTCTACACTCAGGAATCACTTTGGCGGTGCTTGGGGGACTATATGGGATGGCAGATGAACCTGGGTTGCCACATGTAAGACAAGCGCCCTCCCCACTGTCCTATCCCTCAGACCCTTCTAACTGGCTTTTAAACTGCTTTGTCACTTCCCCTTAATCTAATATCTATGTCCCATAAAATAAAGCCTTAAATATCTCATTGTTTTCAGTGCTCAAGTTTAGAAAAACAGGAGTTTCTCTTGCCCACCATTCAGCTATTTTACATTCCTTAATAACTCCTTCATTCTTTTCCAACCGAGCAGGAATAAGCAGCTTCTATTTTGCTTATTTATCTTTTCTGTTAACTTTCTATTTTGTACGCAAGATACACTTTCTCTACTCCTTTCTTGCCAAGCATTTGAGGATGACTCACCTTACTTCCCCAAGAATATGTAGGTGCCATGTTTTCTGCTCAGGGGCCAGAGAGATAGTTACGTGGGTGAGGCACTTGCCTTGCACTCAGGCAGCAGGAGCCCCAGTATTCATAGCCCCCCACACTCTGCCAGGAGTGATTCCTGAGTACAGAGCCAGGAGTAACCCTTGATCATCACTGGATGTGGCCCAAAACCCAAAAAGAAAAGAAAAAAGAAGTCATATTTTCTGCTCATCAAAACTCCCATGCAGCTGAGCAATAAAGCAGAATGAAAAGACAGTTCCCAGCCATCACTGAAAAATAAATTTTATAGAAATGTGTGCATCATCCTGTAAAATGCACTTAATATTGGAGGACCAGTAAGGTGCATACAGCCTTCGGACTTGTTTAAACATTTCTGACGCTGCCCTAGTGTGGGGGTGCTCTGTGGGACTGAGTTTTCTGTCCTAGCTTCCTACTCCCCAAAACTGGGCTTTCCAGGGCAGAATCCCACCCTCCCCATACCCGGAGCCTGCCTTTCTAGGGGCCTGCATCCCTTATCTCGAAGGAGGATGCTGCCTGAAGGTGGAGCATAGCCCTGCACATCTGCCTCTCTGAGGGCGATCAGTAGAGCTTGACTGATGGTGGGAAGAAGGGCCCCGGTGCTCGATCACTTTCTTTCTTTCTTTCTTTCTTTCTTTCTTTCTTTCTTTCTTTCTTTCTTTCTTTCTTTCTTTCTTTCTTTCTTTCTTTCTTTCTTTCTTTCTTTCTTTCTTTCTTCCTTCCTTTCTTTCTTTCTTTCTTTCTTGCTTGCTTGCTTTCTTGCTTTCTTTCTTGCTTTCCTTCCTTCCTTGTTTCTTTCCTTCTTTCCTTCTTTTCTTCCTTTCTTTCTCACTTTCTTTCTCTCTTTCTCTCTTTTTCTTTCTTTCTTCCTTTTTTCCTTTTTTTTTTTTTTTTTTTTTTTTTTTTGCTTTTTGGGTCACACCCGGTGATGCACAAGGGTTACTCCTGGCTCTGCACTCAGGAATTACCCCTGGCCGTGCTCAGGGGACCATATGGGATGCTGGGATTTGAACCCGGGTCGGCCGCGTGCAAGGCAAACGCCCTACCCGCTGTGCTACCGCTCCAGCCCCCCCTTCCTTTTTTTTTTTTTTTTAAATAAATGGCTCTATTTAAAAGAATTCCTGTTGGGCTCAAGATGTTGTTCAATGGTAGAGCAGTGGGTTAGCCTTTGTGAGGCCCTAAGTTTGATCCCCAGCACTGAAAAAATATATGTCAAAAATCAGTGAAGAACTCCACACTGCTGGGATCTGGCCAAAGTAGTTTCTTTTTTTTTTTTAATTTTTTTATTAGTGAATAAAGTGAGGTACAGTTAGACTTACAAACTTTCATGCTTGCGTTTCAGTCATACAATGATTGAGTGCCCATCCCTCCACCAGTGCCCATTTTCCACCACCAATGGTTCCAGCATCCCTCCCACCCACCCCCACCTCATCCTCCCCCCACCCCACCCCGCCTCTGTGGCAGGGCCAAAGTAGTTTTTACTGAAGCAACTGGCCCTTACAGATGGCAGCCATGACTTCCGTTCCCTGCTGCTATCAGGTCCACAGATCCCCATTCGTGGGAGTCCAGTTAAATAAGAGACATATGGGACTCATTGACTTCAGCTGTTTATTTACTGGATTCCTGGCATTTCAGAGGCTGCAGCTTGCTGCTTCGAAGTAAACCCCCAGAACGGCAGCTTCTAGAGATAAGCCAGCAGCCCTGCCGCACTCAGCCCGTGCATGGGCTCATTCCTTCCATGAGCTCTCCCAGCAGCTTGCTCTCAGGCATTAGTGTACTCTGCGGACTCAGATAGGAGCCTTGGTGTGTTTGGGACATGGGGACCTGAAGCCCTTTCACCCCCAAGTCTCCCAGCTGGTATCTATGTCCAAGGATCTCTGAGCCTAGCAGAGACTTGCCCTGCGAATTTGAGATCTTGTGTTTGCTTTGCTGCCGGTGCCTCTAGGAGCTGGGAAGGGCAGCAGTTTGCATCCAGAGTTGGAGGAGTCTCTGAGTAAAGGGTTCGACCCACCCCCGCTTCTTCTCTCAGATCTTTTAGAACTGAAGGAGCATTTGCAAGAAACTAGTATTGAGGCCGGCAAGATAAAGCAAAGGGTAAGATGCTTGCCTTGAATGCAGCTGCTTAGGCTGTAGCCTTGCTTCCATCTTGGGCATGAGAGTCCCCGAGCACCAGCAGGAGTAAGCCCTGAGCACTGCTGGGGATGGCCCCAAAAACAAGCCAACAAAAGTTTCTTCCCCCGACCTCACCTAGTGCCAGAAAATGTCAGGGTCATCACCAGTAGCAGGGGGACCCCATTCTGTCCATCAGACCTGCTTTCCCCCTCCATGATTTTTTTCCTTTTCCCTATGCCATGTTTAGAATCAGGTCTTTTTTTGTAAGTTTATTTTTTTTTGGAGGACACATGGGGCTGGAGCGATAGTGCAGTGGGTAGGGCGTTTGCCTTGCATGCAGCTGACCAGGGTTCGATTCCTCCATCCCTCTCAGAGACTGGCAAGCTACTGAGAGTATCCCGCCTGCACAGCAGAGCCTGGCAAGCTATCCATGGCGTATTCGATATGCCAAAAACAGTAACAAGTCTCACAATGGAGGAGATGTTACTGGTACCCGCTCAAGCAAATCGGTGAGCAATGGAATGACAGTGGAGAACATACCCCAAAGTACTCAGTGCTGGGAGGTCACTCCCCACAGTCCTCAAGGATCAAGGGGGCCTCCCATATGCAAAGCAAACACTCCAGCCTACCACCCCCAACTTAAAATTTATTGTAGTGAAGGCAATGTCTTTACAATGGCATTTACATCCATGGTCTTATTACATACAGCCCTCTGAACCACAGCTCTGGCCCTAAGGTCTTTTTTTAAATTAAAAAGCATGATTTTTAAAAATTTTATAAAAGGAAGAAGGAGTCAGAGAGTACAGCATTTAGAGTGCCTGCCTTATACACAGCCGACCTGGATTTGATCCCTGGCATCCCATGTGATTCCCCCCCTTGCACCCATGAGTAATTCCTGATTGCAAAGCCAGGAGTAACCCCTAGGCACTGCTTGGTGTGACCCAAAACAACAAAAATGCCAAACACCATGTTAATGTGCAACAAAACCATGTTA
Organism: Sorex araneus; assembly: GCF_027595985.1. NCBI lineage: Eukaryota > Metazoa > Chordata > Mammalia > Eulipotyphla > Soricidae > Sorex > Sorex araneus. Next base: position 11,434,468 of record NC_073311.1, on the reverse strand, counting down.
ATGTGCAACAAAATAGTACAAATGGCATCCCAACATGGTTCATTTGGCAAAAGTATATACACATGCATGCAAATATCTGGAAGAATAAAATAATAGGGAATTAACTGTCTTAGTTTTGGGATGGTCAGTGTACTGTGTTCTCTCCTATATTTTTCCCTTAAAATGCACACATGTAGATTTTGTAATAACAACAGATTATTCTTCATTTTGTTTATAAGGTTTTTGTTTATTTTGGGGCCTTACATAGCTGTAAGCAAAACATGGGTGTGTTTGGTGTTTGAATGACACCTATCTTGGGGGCTACCCCCAGTATAGGACTCGGAGTACGTGGGATCCCAAGGCACACCCCCCACTCTATGAGTCACCTGTGTGGCACAGTGTTTTTAAGTCAGTTTTTTAATAAAGAGAGAAAACATGGTCTGTGGAATGGCCTGTATTCTGGGCTTTTTGTTTCCCCCTTCAAAGTATCACTGAACAGTTAGTGCCTGTACTGATGTGAGATTGAGTTAGATCTCAAAACTTATTGGTTAAGATGAGACTTTTGGCTAATGACATCATAGGAATTGTGAAGATGGCAGTTTTAGCTGATACTAAGACTTTAGGCTAGTTAGTCCAACTATACACAAGAATACAAAGATGAGAGTAGCATGGTCAACCTAAAATGGCCCATTTATTATAGATATTATAATAAAAGAAGTGAAATTAAGCCTACTCTCCTGTATGAATTTTATTACTCTGACTCTTAACAAAGTTGAGTATTGTCTCCTAGGAGTCAGACTCCTTCCTTCCTTCCTTCCTTCCTTCCTTCCTTCCTTCCTTCCTTCCTTCCTTCCTTCCTTCCTTCCTTCCTTCCTTCCTTCCTTCCTTCTTTCCTTCCTTCCTTCCTTCCCTCCTTCCTTCCTTCCTTCCTTCCTTCCTTCCTTCCTTCCTTCTTTCCTTCCTTCCTTCCTTCCCTCCTTCTCTCCCCACACCTAGCAGTGCTTAGGACTTGCTCCTGTCTCTGTGCTCAGGAATCATTTCTGGAGGTGCTCAAGTGCCGGGGATCAAACCTGGGGTTAGCCCTGTGCAAAGCCAGCACCTTAACCCCTGTGCTATCTCTCTAGTCCAAGCAGACGTTTTTTCTTCTCTTCTGCTGCCTGTTTTTGGCTCACCATGTCCAGGCTGTCCGCTTGTGCCTTACAAGAAAATAATAACTAACATTTTGTGAGCACAGACTATGTTAAATGCTGCATAGAATTCTCCAGTAGGTGCTACACTTAAGTATTACCCTAAACACTACATTGAGAACCACAGACAGTGCTATACCAAGTCCTAACTAAAGGATATACTGTGTGCCATGCTAAGGACCTGGCTTCTTTAGGTCACCTCTGTAGAAGGTGTGCTTATTAGTCCTAGTTCCTAACAAAGGAAATCCAGATCTGTCTAAAGCCAGAGCCTGAGCAATAAGCCATCCCTAGCTATGGCTTGGCCTTTTCTGTTCTCTCTATTGCCCTTGGGATGTTCTATTTTCATTGCTTTTGTTTGTATAAGTCGAGCTATCATCTATGTGCGGTGAATTTTGTTTGGATCACCATTTGTTGAGAAGATTGGGGACCTGGAGAGATAGCACAGCAGTAAGGCACACAGCTTTGCACACAACTGACCCGGGTCCTATCCCCGGCACCGTGTGTAGTTCCCTGAGTTCTATCATGAATGGCCCCTGGGTAGAGCTAGGAGTAAGCCCTGAGCATGACCAGGTATAGCCCCCAAACAAAACCAACCAACCAGACAAACAGAAAAGATTAGGGATCCTTCACTACAGGAAAGAGTAGCAAGATCTGAGCTGTAAACTGGAATAAATGCCTCCAAGTCGCCCATCTCAGCCCCTGTCTCCTTGGTCCCCGTGTGCCCCTCTCCCACTGCTGTAGAATCACTCTGGGTCTCTGCTGCCTGTGGCCCCTGATGCTCATGCTTCTGATCAACAAGGAAGAAGGCTGGGGTGGCCGCCTTCCCGGTTTGCAGAGGCCAGCAGCCGCTTTGACCCCCTCCTCCCCCACCTCCTGCTCACACAGCTCGGCCCTTTGACAGCAAATGCCCCATCCAGGCTGTAATTATGGCAGCTCCTGGCGCAAGGTGCTGACACACCTAAGCCTAATGACTTGTTTTGAACTGGCAGGGACGTGCTGCCCCTGAGGGGGACTCTGGCAGAGGGCACACACGTAAGTGTGTGTGAGTGGGTTTCTTCTACCCCATCCTCCCGTCCCCGACATTTCACGGCTGACTCCTTTGTGAACTGTTTGTTAGTGTTTCACTGAGAGTTAGGACCGTGCTGGGAAGCCAGGTCCCCCAGGCCCAAAAGCCTGGAAAGGGGCTGTAACTCTCTCCACCCACTGTGGCGCCTGCCACCAATGCCAGCTTTCTCTAATCAGTAGGGGAAAGAAATCTTAGGCTTGGTGGGACTGGAGAGAGGTAGTGCGGCGAGTAGAGCACTCACCTTGCACCGGGCTGACACTGGGTTTGATCCCCGGCACCCTATATGCTCCCCCAGGCAAGGCCAGGAAATGATCCCTGAGCACGGAGCCAGGAGTAAGAGCTGAGTACTGCTGGGTGTGGCCTACAAACAAACAAACAAACAAACAAAAAAGAATAAAGAGAGATGTTTCACTGTAGGCTGTTGAGACAAGTCTGATTTGTCTTTAGTGGAAATACTGAAGCAAGCATGATGCTGAGCTTTCAGAGTGGGGAGATCCGGGCCAGAGACAAATCAACGGCAGAGCACAAGTTTCACATGTAGGAGGCCTGGGCTCAGTCTGCACGGGGGGAACCGAAGGCCCAGGACAGCCCTGAGCACCATCTGGTGTCTCCTTCCGCCTCCCTTGACAAGTTTATAAATGAAGTTGGGTGTTGGGCCCAGCAGAGAGCTCGGAAGGCTGGAGCCTTCCATGCATGAGGCCCACGGCTCCATCGCCAGCACTGCCCTGTGTGGCCCAGAGGGTCCCCCTATACTGCTGAGCCCCAGCAGAGCAACATTAAACCATCCATCTAGCCAGTGTCAGAGAATTGGCTCTCAGGCCTCCTGCGCACTGTTTGGGAGCCCCCCAAAATGTTGAGTGCTATAACGCTGAGCAAATCCACTAACAGTGCCGGGCAAAGGCTGGGTTCACCTGCCTCTCAGACCTCAAAGGGGAGACGTATTGACAGGTGTGTCAACCCCCAGAGCCAGTTGCTCATCCTGAGTCTTCATTTTCTCTAGAGAGATTTTTAAGCTTGTGTTTCTTAAACATCAACAAATCATTTTTACTATGATAGTTTATTCATGCACCAGAATTTTGAAATGTGCCCATCACAAATTTTCGCTAGTAGCATTGATTTGTAGCTGATGGATCCCAGGTAAATGGGTTTGGAGGGGGGAAAAATACCCTCGATAATAATGATTCTATTATTTTAAGTAAACATAAAGGATTTTCACACATTGACTAGTTTTGAGAGATTGTTTATGAAGTATACTTTTCTGTTTACTTGTTTTAGAGGCAGGCTGGAAGATAGGACAGCGGGTAGGGCATTTGTCTTGCACCAAGCTGACACAGATTCAATTCCCACATCTGATTTGGTCCCCCAAGCACTTCCAGAAGTAATTCCTGAGTGCAGAGTCAGGAGTAACCCCTGAGCATTGCCAGGTGTGGCACAAAAGCCTAAATAAATAAACAAATAAGTATTTCAGAGGCTGGAGCTATAGCTCAATGGTAGAGCTCATGCCTTATTTAGGCAAGACCCTGCTAAAATAAATAAATAATGCTTCTCTTTAAATGACATTTTCGGATCAGAATGATAGTATGTTGGGGAGGGCGCTGGCCTTGCAATCAGCCCGTTTTAGTTCAATCCCCACCATCACCTTTGATCCCCTGAGCTCTCTTAGGAGCGAGCACTGCGCACAGAGCCAAGAGTAAGCCCTGGGGTTTGGGATGTGGCTCAAAACCCCAAAATAAAGTGATTTTAATAGTTAATACCTTTATTAAAGCATAACACAAAACCATGATGTAATTATCTGAAATTGTGGCTGTTTGAGATGTAAGATTGTCGTCAGCGTGCAATAGAGATGCCGAATTCACCTAAACAAAACAAAATAGAAAAGAAAAGCTTGTTCCTCTCCAAGTGCCAACATCTAAGCATTTTCTACCACTATCCCACATAATAGTGAAATATCCTCAGTTATGTAGCATGGCTTTGGACAATTCTTTCTGAATAAACTAAAAACTAAACTTTATTCCAGTGAAAGTGTCTTGTCTTTAAGCCTGTATTACATTCCTCATGTACTGAAGCTCTTTCTCCCCATCTCCCTTGTTGGTAAGACTGGGCCAGGCTGACTAAGCCCTAAGCATGCTTAGAAGTGTGGCCTGTCACCAGAGTACATTCTGTTCAATATTTAAAATCCTTCAGATGAAATGACCATCGTTTGTGCATCTTCCATCACTATGCACTTAAGTCCTCAGAAACTTTCTCCTCAGAATAATCTTGACCTTGTCATGGACGTGTCAATGGTAACCCACAGTTGTTTGTTAGTACTTGACATACCAGAAACTGGGCAGGATACCAGGGTTAAAGAGGAAGCCAGTTAGGATGGAGTTGAGGCAAGAGGCGGTCAGTCCAGGTCAGAGAGTCTAAGTCCAGGTCTTGTAACGTAGGTGGAAAGCCTAATTAGAAAGCCCAGGTATGAAATTAGTGATGGGGCTTTACAGGAGGTGATGGAACCCAGGACGGTGGATGGCTGAAGAAAACTATATTAGAGAATGTAAGGGTTTTCTTTAACATCTAGGCTGATATTTGAAGAAAAACATTTAGCTAGGCATTCAGACAAATTAATTACATCTGTACAATGCCATTATAGAACCCCACAGCTGACAAACTTTTCCCTCAGCAGCTGCATTACAGAATAGCATTTCAAAAACAGATTCCATTATGAATTATGAATTCCACTGTCACTTTCTCTTAGACAACACATTACCTAAGTTGTAGTTGTTTCTTCCAAATGTCTCTTGTTTATAAACATCCTCTGAAGAGTTAGAACATTCATTTTTATCTGACAAATTCCAATTGGACTGAAATGAAGTATTATTGGTAGAGAATTTATTTTCTGCTGTCGTGATTATTGCACTTTTAACCATCGAATGAGTTATCAGTGAGTGGTTCCAGAGGCTAGTGTGTTTTTCCGGCCTTCTAATGTCTGAATTGGGAATTCTTTTATTAAATTCTACACTCATACAAAAAAAGAAAGTGAGCAAATCAAATAAATGACTGGTTAAGCAAATGGAAACTTTTGACCACATTCCTTTTTAAAATTTCAACTCTCTAAGGTTTCATATTCAAAGACTTAATTTTAAACAAAGGGCAGTTTATAAATAAAACATGGATGAGTACTTGAAACATTTATATTAAGGTTGGGAAGAATTAATTTGAATAATATTTGGAATAAATCTACTTTTAAGGAGGCAGCAGACTATGACCCAATAAAAAGAAGGCTTTGTTTAATTCCTCCTGGAATTCCATCTGTTTGTCTTAGTATTTTTTTTAATGATCTGATTCTTAATTGGCCTGTTATCATGTTTCCAAGACTTTAATTTATTGCAGTGAAGAATTTGTGATTTTTGAGTCCAGAGAAAAAAGGGGTGGAATATTGCATGTTCTCAAGTCCCTGGCTTCAATTCCTGGCACCACTGGGGTCCCCTAGCATCTCTGGGTGTCACCCTGGTGGCACCAGTGAGACTCCTTTTTTAAAAAGGCAATATTTGTGATTTTTTAATAAGGATATAAACAGATACCTTGGTTACACATTTGTTTTCCTGAAAGACTCATGATTTTACTGTTTCTGTAAGTAGTGTAGGTCTTTAAAAAGTGAAACTAGAAAACTAAGAGAAAATAAACATCATTCAGAATCTATCACTCAGAAATAACCATCATTAATACTTGTCAAACATCATTCTAGATCTGGCTGTATTTCTGAGGTAAGAAGGCAAATGGAATGAAAAGCTGTCAAATATGTACAAAATTTAATTTTACTTGACTTACCAGAATAAAATCAGGTAAATTTTAATAGAAAGTGAAGTGGAATAAAATAAAGTAAATTGAAACACCCATGAGTCAAACAAAAATATTGGTGAACCTGATAATATTTTCTCAAAGTAAACTATCAGAAGATTCTTCTAAAATTAAGGCAAAACTAAGGGAAAATTTTGAAATGATAGTCTTTTAAAAATCTATATATTTCAGGGCCGGAGAGAAAGTAGAGCAAGTAGGGCTGTTGCCTTGCCTATGGACAGCTGCCCCCCACGTGGTCCTCTAAGCCCCAGCAGGAGTGATCCCTCCTGAGCACTGTTTTGGGGATGTGACCCAAGAAACAAAACAAATGTATATTTCAACATTTTACAGAATTGTGTTATCCTTTTCTATGAAAAGTAAAGAAATAAACTTTGAAAATTCCCCTCCTTCCCTTTCTATTCATTGTACACCTTAATTTTTACATTCTGTCCTGTACTTGCAGCTCCTGCTTGCTTACTCTACCTCTACACTTAATAATGGCTCTTTACCTTTGGTTGTAGTTTGCATTGTGTTAAATGAATTCCATTACCAACTCATGTCTTAGGTTCTGACATGCTTGAGAATGTGTGGTTCAGAGAGTGGAGATGAAAATTTCCATTAAACCCACAGGGGAATTCTGATCATGGTTCCGCTCAGTATCTGACTGGGGACTCAGGTGAGCTAAAGTGTGCGCTCTGGCCTTTCCTCATCTCCTCCTCCCAGTGAATCTCCTACACTCTCCAGCCTGAGGGACAAGTCAGCCCTAATCACATTTTTCTCCCTTCACTATTTTATCTTCTGAAAACCCTCTTGCCAGAAATCACCTAAAACCAGCCACACTTGTCGCATTTAATGTCATCTTTCACAAATGGAGGCCACTTGGTTTGAAGGAGACCAGTAAATTTTCCCAAGGCTGCTTCCAAAACACTATTGGGAAGCCAGTATGCAACTTGCTGAACATTTTTTTCCAACTTATTATTTTTTTTATTAATGAATCACCGTGCAGGTACAGTTACTGATTTACATATTTTCGTGCTTGTGCTTCAGTCATACAATTCTCGAGTACTCATCCCCCCACCAGTGCCCATTCTCCTCCACTGATGACCCCAGCATCCCTCCCACCGCCCCCTCCCATCCCCCCACCCCACCCCGCCTCTGTGGCAGGGCATTCCCTTTTGTTCTCGCTCTCCTTTTGGGTGTTGTGGTTTGCAGTGGATGAATTGGGTGTCCATCGTGTTCAATCTATAGTCTGCTTTCTTGCTGAACATTTTTTTATTACTAGTTTTAGAAGGCGTTTTCAAGTGACAGTGTTTACTGTAAAAACAGAAATGGAATGGAAAAAGAGAGACATGAATCAGAGTGAAATTTTACATCTCCCTTTGAATATATATATAATCATACATTATATTCATACATTATATTCATATGTATTCATACATTCCAAAATTTTTGAGTCCCAATTTCAAATCACTCTGTTCATTCAGATAGCAAACTCACAAAATTCACTTGCCTCTGGGGGACATCACGTCTGGGTTCTAGGCTTGTTCTATCCTTTGTCAAAGGTCTGGATTCCACTGGGGCTGTCGTTGAGGACTTTTCCTTCCCACTGCCAATGCCAAAGCCTGTGCAACTCTGCCCTTATTTATCGCCTGTTGCCCCAATGCTAGAAGCCAATTCTGCACCCTCGATGCTTCAGATCTTATCTAAGGGGTAGAAGATCCTTAGCCACAAGTACATTCCTTGAACCCAAGATTATAGGGAGAGGGAACCTCGGGGTTGCTCCAAGCAGAAGCAGTTGCCTTACAAGCATGAGGCTGCAAGACGGATCCCAGTGCCACCCACTGGTGCCAAGTGCATTCCCTGCAGCCGTGCTGTTCCGGTTCTCTAGCAGCACAACTGTGGGCCACCCCAAGGGGCACCAAAACAAAAACACCTTTGCCGGCATCTCAGCGGGTAGTGCCTCTCTCCACGAGCACAGCAGCCAAGTGTGTGACTGTCATTGAAATAACACGAAGGGAAGAGAAGGAGGATGAAAACGATTTTGGGGAACTGACAGTGTGTTTCTCAGGCGCTGGATATGGAGAGGTAACAGAGTGAAGGCTCTGCCTTGCTTAGAGCATGACCCTGGTTTGATCCCTAGCACTGCATATGGTCCTGTGGTCCCCGAGCACCGCCAGGTGTAGCTCAAAACCAAAAGGGAAAACAGAAAGGAAAAGAAATTGATAATAAGCTAAACAAACCTTTCTATAATAATGCTGAAATGTGAATTCCCAAAACTGTAAATGTCTCCCTTGGGGATTTTAAAGCAAGATCTCTGACAGGCCTTGGTCAAAAGAGCACTTTATGTGGCAATGAATGTTGTTTTTTTTTTTCACAGTCATGCTTTTATGTATGTTATGTACATTGGAAACATACATCCAGCAGATAGGTCACGGAATTGCTTTTCGTGTTTGCTGTAAGTCAGAAGTGAGCTAACTTCAAACCTAAACAACAGTATCATAGATGAATGTGCAGCTAGGGCAAAACAATTGTGCGGATGATGTACAAATGACAGATTTCAGAGCACAAGAACAGGGAGATCATAAATACAAGCAAATAGCACCATCGAGAATTTGGAAACAGAATTTTGAAGTAAAGGGATATGGAAATCAGAAACTTAAGTCCTATATACTGAAAACTTGGATTTATTATTACACATGTTGGGTGGGAGTTAGTATACGGTTAAGGCGTTTACCAGCTCCGTCCCCAGTCCCACATATTATGGTCCCCAAGTCTCACAATGGAGACGTTACTGGTGCCTGCTCGAGCAAATGGATGAGCAACAGGATGACAGTGACAGTGACAGAGCAGCACCAGGAGTGATTCTGATCACAGAACCAGTAGTAAGCCCTGAGCATTAGCATCTGTGGCCCAAAAGAAACCTGTCTAACCCAGTGGTTTCCATGTGTCATCCACTGTGCCATACACAGTGTTCCCAACACACAGCAACATCCAGACCTGCTCTGTCCCTCCTCCTCCACTCCAGACTATCTGAGAGGGCAGCAGACTTGACCCTGCTCTCCTTCCTTTTTTCAAAAGTAATTTTTTTAGTTGAATCACCGTGAGATACAGTTACAAAGCTTTCATGTTTGAGATTCAGCCCTACAATGATCGAACACCCATTCCTCCACCAGTGCACAACCCTTCCCCATCCCAGTCCTCACCCTGCCTCTATGGCAGACAATTTCCCCAAGACTCTCTCTACTTTGGGGCATTATATTTTGCCACCATCATTCAAGCTTGCCTGCCTGGGACAGATGCTAGATAATTTATTTTCCATTGCTCATTTTGAATATCATGAGAGGTTGTGTGGCCACAAAAGTGGCCACATGCTTCTGGAGTTCTAAGATTGTAAGTGGTTGGGTTCCAGAGATATCTCTGTAGGGCACTAATCTATTTTGGGATTCAATTGGGCATCTCTGGACAAAGGCTGTTGGTGTACTAAGATGGCACCCAGAGGCAGATTGTCGGTGTGACAGCCAGGTTGCTGAGTGGCCAGGGCGCCAGGGAGGGACAGCCCAGGTCCTCTGCCGCTATGCAGCCTGGAGACTTAGTCCTGGAACCCGCATACCTGGGCCTTGCTTGTGGAAGCTCTTGGCCACCGGGATTCCATCTGGAGTGGGCAGGGAGAGCACACCTGTTCCATCTGGGGAACCCCGGTGAAATTGGCTTGGTGTGGGGCCCAGAGAGATCTCCGGCGCTGTGGTGTCTTCCGGGACTCACTGCTGTGTCTCCAGATGGGTACTTTGGGGAGGGAGAGGGTGGTGGGCTGGGTCACATCTGGCAGTGCTCAGGGGTGACCCCTGACCATGCTTAGGCAGTCAAATGTGGTGCAAGGGATCAAACACGGGTCAGCTGCATGCAAGGCAAGCAATATCACTTTAATTTTTTTGTTTGTTTGTTTTTTGTCTTTTTTTTTAGGCAATATCACTTTAAAGGGAGTAGTATGACAATAATAGTTAGAAATGATTGCTCTGGACAAGAGTGGCAAGTGTTGAAAGTAGGTAAAGGGATATATGTGATAACCTTTCAGTATCTGTATTGTAAACCATAATGCCCAAAATGAAAGGGAAAGAGAGGGAGGAAGAGAGGGAGTGAGAAAGAGAGAGAGAGAGACAGAGAGAGAGAGAACCTGCCATAGAGACAGGTAGGGATGTGGAAACTGGGGACATTGGAGGTAGGAAATGTACAGTGGTGAAAGGAAAAGGAAGGGTGTTAGAACATGATATGACTGAAACCAAATCATGAACAAAGTTGTAACTGTGTATATCAATGTGATTAAAAAATTTTAGAGGCTGGAGCGATAGCACAGTGGGTAGGGCATTTGCCTTGCACACAGCTGACCTGGGTTCAATTCCCAGCATCCCGAATATGGTCCTGAGTGCATGAGCCAGGAGTAACCCCTGTGCATTGCCGGGTGTGACCCAAAAAGAAAAAAAATAATGATAAATATTTTAAAAATAAATATTATTTTTATGAATAAATAACTCAGTATAGCCAGTGATTGTCACTTGTCAGGATGTCTGCTTGAGAACCAGGGCTCGCAGATACCCGGTAGAACTCCTGACCCAGGAATATGTGCTTGGGAAGCTGTTTCCTCTGTTTTCCTCAGACCATTCTTCAAGGTCTAAATCATCTTCCCTTTTCTCTTTAATATATTCAGACTGTAGGGAGAGAACTGTTGCTCCATTTAATCGAATATCTTGTAACCAATGACGGAAAGGACCCTGAAATCACACAGTTAATCAACAGTACCCGGATACACATCTTGCCTTCAATGAATCCAGATGGATTCGAAGCTGTCAAAATACCCGATTGTTACTACAGCGATGGACGGTAAGAATGGTCCCTCTATTTCTATTACAAACCAGAACAAGGGGCCCACTGAAGGCTGAGTTCCAAACCCACATGCCGAGTGATGCCCTAGTGGCACTGCTGTGTGGTGTCCCTGGCACCACAACCAAGTGTGTGTAAGTCCCACAACTGAAGTGTGTGATCAACACAACACAACCAGCACCACAAAGAGAAGGGGAAAATAAATTAAAATTAAATAATAATTAAAAAAATAAGACTGAAACAAAGCAAACAAAGGCCTCTATCAGCTAGGACTCCTGGCCCTGTAGGAGCTCTGCCAGGAGTGGTCTCTGAGCACTGCCAGGATGAATCCTGAGCACTGCCAGGAGTGATTCCTGAACACAGAGCCAGGAGTAAGCCTGAGGACAAACAGAAGAAGCCAAAAAAAAAAAAAAAACAACAACAACAACAGAAAGAAAAGCTCTTATAGAATGTCTTCATGACTGCTTCGCTTCATCCTATTCCTCCCACCCACCCTGCTCCCAGCCCCATCTTCTGGAAGCTTCTTTCTTGCTCACCTCAGATCCTAGTTCCCAACTTCCCAACACTTGTGGCCCCTGGTTACACTCCCTGATAGGCTTCCTGGCACAATCTTTCGGGTCTAATTTCTTGTGGAGTGTCTCTCTCCCTAGACCAGCTCAGCTCCCTGCGGGCAGGAGCCCTGTCACTGTGTTGGTGGCTGAACCCCAGGGCCCCGGCCCTCCATGATTACTGGTTCCTGTACAGCAAGAAGTAATCTTGAGGGCTGAGAGATCCCTGCCTGAGCTCACCCACGCATAGCACGCTGGAGGCTTGATCCTCTGCACTGTCTGCCCAGGAGTGACCAGAGCAGTGGGCTAAGACTAGCCTCTGATGACCAGAGTGACTCAAAAGTAAACAAGCCCAGCAACTCCAAGAACAACCACAAAGAGTGAATCTTGTATTATTATTATTATTATTATTATTTGGGTTGGAGCGATAGCACAGCAGGTAGGGCCGACCCAGGTTCAATTCCTCCGTCCCTCTTGAGAGCCCAGCAAGCTACCGAGAGTATCCTGCCTGCACGGCAGAGCCTGGCAAGGTACCCGTGGCATATTTGATATGCCAAAAACGGTAATAAGTCTCACAATGGAGATGTTACTGGTGCCCACTCAAGTAAATTGATGAGCAAGGGATGACAGTGATACAGTGATTATTATTTAAACAGCCTTTTGTCACCAGCTACCTCAGAAAGTTTAAAATTTCTCCAGTATTGTATAGTTTTTAATGTATTCACTTCTAGCCCAAATCAAGAGTCACGACTTGACTGCCTACAACTTTGAGGTTTTCCCAGTGTATTTATTTATTTATTTATTTATTTTATTTTTTTGCTTTTTGGGTCACACCTGGCGATGCACAGGGGTTACTCCTGGCTCTGCACTCAGGAATTACCCCTGGCCATGCTCAGGGGACCATATGGGATGCTGGGATTTGAACCCGGGTCGGCCGCGTGCAAGGCAAACGCCCTACCCGCTGTGCTATCTCTCCAGCCCCTTCCCAGTGTATTTAAACATGCCCAGTCTACTTTCCAGAAATGCTCTGGCATTAAGGAGCCTATTTCTGTGGTTTGTGTTATCCATGGCTGTGAGCAAACAGCTGCAAAATTTAGGGACTCCATAGGACCTTTTGATTTGCTCTCAGATCCATAAGTGGGGGTGGATCTGAGGACCAGGCAGAGCAGTGATGGCTAATCTGTGTGCCCTAGGGGGCCTCTGGGGTAAGGCTGAGACAATTGTCAGAGGGCAGCGGGTCAGAGCTCGCCATTCTGGCTGTCACTCCCTCATCCTCATCCCCTCCCCCCACCCCAGTCCTTCATTGCTCCCTCTAGACCCTCGCTGGGCTCTCAGGTCCCAAAATGTAGGAAGATGCCCAGAGCCAAAGGCCTGAAATAGAAACGCATCACAAAAGCAGCTGGTCCGTTGAGCAGAACAGGCCACTCCACAGGGGACTTCATAGCATGTGTACTCCGGGTGGGGCCCAAAAGAGGTTGTCTTGTGCCCCCCCTCCATACTTATCCTAGGAAAAGCATGAGTCCAGACAGAAGTGTCCATAGGCTCCCAGACCACCCGGAAACCATCAAAATTTTCTTTTAAAGGGAGAACAGTAACAACTACGACCTGAATAGAAACTTCCCAGATGCTTTTGAGTTTAATAATGTAACAACTCAGCCTGAAACTGCAGCAGTCCAGGAGTGGCTGACAACAGAGACATTCGTCCTCTCTGCAAACCTCCATGGTGGCGCCCAGGTGGCCAGTTACCCATTTGACAACGGGGTCCCAGGTAAGCAAATGTGAACCCAGCCCTGGCCAAGTCTAAAATGGAATTGCCACTCTCCCTCTGGGTGGGAATAAATTCTTCTCCTACCCTCTGCTGCTGCCCTACCGTCACCAGCACTCCCCCTGGACCAGCCGCAAAGTCCAGTTACAGCACAGATAGACAGCACAGGAGGTAAGATACTGGCTTTGCACGCTGGAGGCTTGATCCTCTGCACTGTATGACCAGGAGTGACCCAGAGCAGTGGGCTAAGAGTAGCCCCTAATGACCAGAATGACTCAAAAGTAAACTCCAGGCACAACCACAAAGAGTGAATCTTGTATTATTATTATTATTATTATTATTATTATTATTATTATTATTATTATTATTTAAACAGCCTTTTGTCACCAGCTTCCTCAAGAAGTTTGGAATTTCTTCAATATATGTTGTATAGTTTTTAATGTATTCACTTTTAGCACAAATCAATAAAGTGTCACGACTTGATTGTCTACAACTTTGAGTTTTTCTAGTGTATTTAAGCAGCCAACATGAGTTTGATCCACCCAGGAGATCCACCAAGAGTGATCCCTGACACGGAGCCAGAAAAGCCTGAGCATAGCCGGGTGTGCCCCAGATACAAACACAAAAACTACAACAATTTACCTCTTTGATAATTTTATGAGTAAGAACTGTTATTCCTCTTGAAACTGTAGAATGAGGTTCATTATCAAGAAGTTAAAATATTGAAATTTCATTTCATCTTGAGTATCTAAGAAAAGTTTTCTGACTTCTATGTGTGTGTATATATATATATGTATATGTGTGTATATATATATACACACACACACATGTATATATATCAGGAGACAGGGGACAGAGCAATAATACAGCGGATAGGGCATTTGCCTTGCAAGTGGTTGACCCAGGTTCGATCCCTGGCATCCCATGTGGTCCCCCAAGCACTGCCAGGAGTAATTCCTGAGTGCAGAGCCAGCCAGGAGTAACCCCTGAGCATTGCCAAATATGACCCAAAAAGCGACCCCTGCAAAAAAAAAATATATGTATATCAGCAGATATATTAATGATATATCAAATATGTAGCATACTCAGTATATATCTAGTCACAGTGTTTTTCAGTCACCATATTTAAGACATCCCAATTCAGATATTTTAATATGAAAACTTTTGCATGATGGGGGCTGGAGCGATAGCACAGCGGGTAGGGCATTTGCCTTGCATGCGGCCGACCTGGGTTCTAATCCCGCATCCCATATGGTCCCCTGAGCACCGCCAGGGGTAATTCCTGAGTGAAGAGCCAGGAGTAACCCCTGTGCATCGCCGGGTGTGACCCAAAAACCAAAAAAAAAATAAAATAAAGAAAACTTTTGCATGAGATGAAATGGTTTATTTTATATGGTATATGGTATCAACTTGTGAATATTCATTAAAAACTAGGAGGGATGGAGAGATAGCACAGGGGTTAAGGCATCTGCCTTGCACACAGCTGACCAGGTTCAGTCCCCGTCACCACCAGGGATTGCTCCTGAGCACAGAACCAGGGGTAAGTCCTGAGCACCAGTGGGTTTGGTTCCCCAAAGTAAAAAATAAAAACTAGAAAGAGAAGCAGGTAGAGCAGTGTTCTCAGTCCCCTGTGGTCCCCAGGATAGTTCACATAAATAGGGGAGTCACAGCACAAAACATAAGGGCTAATCAGTAGAATGGGTTCAAAGGAGAAAAGCTTTGTGGGAAGAAGAAGAAGGCCACAGTGAGAAAAAATTTGAGAAACCTGGATGCTTCCCTTTGAGTCGGATGCGGCATGGGCTTGCTGATTTGGTGGCGTGTGTTACCTCTTACCCTTAAGTAAAAATTTATCTTTTACATACAGAAACTGGGACATCACATTTTCGAAGCTTAACCCCAGATGATGATGTGTTTCAATATCTTGCCTATACATATGCTTCAAATAACCCCAGCATGAAGAATGGAGATTCGTGTAAAAATCAAATTAAGTCTCCTAATGGAATCATAAATGGGTACTCTTGGTACCCACTGAAAGGTGAGTTCCTCTCCTCTCTCCCACCCAGTGTTGTTGGGCCCTGTCTCCCAGCGTTCCCCCAGCCGTGTGTCTGCCCACCAATCTCACAGGGCAGAGGAAACAGCTGACCATCTGAGGGATACTCCAACATGACCCTCCCTGCCAAAGTCTCCTTTATTTCTATTCCAGGCATTTACTTACTACAAAACCAGCAATGGTGAGCGTAGGGCATATCTCTAGTTCAACAGGGAAGAACATGACACTAATTAATGGAATTAGAACAAAAATAGAGACTTAGAAAATGTACCATGTGCCACAGGGGTGTCAAGCCAAAACACGGCAGAGGCAAAGGTCTTAAAAAGAAACTCCCATTTCCCTCTCATGCTATGACCCAATTTTAGCTCACTGCTGTCCCGCCACCGAGGGAGCCCCACCCGCTCACATCTTCCAGCCTGTAGAACCAGTGGAGGGCCTAAAATATGGTTCAGGGGGAAGATGCTGCCAAGTTTGCATTCCCGGCACCACATGTGGTCCCCTAGGAATGATCCCTAAGCAGAAAGCCAGGAGTAAACCCCAAGTGTTCACCCCACAAACAAAACCAAAAACTCCATCCAAAGCAGCTAGATTTTTCACATTTTTCACATATTCAATAGAAATAGTATTTCTATTGTAAAGCCTCTTGGTTAGCCAAGCAGAGGGGCTCTTCTAAGAAGACGCAGGAGGAGAAGGGCCCCCAGTTTCACCCCCTGTACAGAACCTCTGAGTAGGGGAAGCAGGCGAGGAGACTGCCAGAGGGAACAGTGAGCAGAATCCTGGGAGTGTTGGAGGGCTTGTCCCGGTGGGGGGACTGAGAGGCCCTAGCAGAGCTGTGGGATGGAAGGTGAGAGTGGGGACACTGGCAGGCACCGGGTGTCCATGTTTGGTGGGAGTCTGGTTGGTTAGTCTGATAGCCCTTGCCTGCCCCCATCCCCCTCCTCCGTTGCAGGCTGAATTTCCCCCAGGTGCCATGCTGATGCCCAGACCTATAGCTCGTCCTCAGGAGCTGGTACTTTTTTGTGGCGGCAGCTCTCTGCCAGCTTTCTGGGTCACTGAGAGGCAGTGGACCAGCTGGCCAGCAGGCACCCCAACCTCTGATACACAGCCCCCCTTCCCACCTCAGGCTCCAAACTTGTCTCTGGTCTTGCAGGTTCTTTATATATACATATATATACATACATATATGTATGTATTTGCTTTTTGGGTCACACTCAGCAATGCTCAGGGTTACTCCTGGCTTTGCACTCAGGAATTACTCCTGGCCGTGCTTGGGGGACCATATGGGATGTCGGGGATTGAACCCATGTCGGCCACATGCAAGGCAAATGTCCTACCCTTGTGCTGTCACTCCAGCCCTCTTGCAGGTTCTTGTAGCTTTCAGCAAGCCCAAGCCCCTCCTTCCAGTGAGTGACAGGGCTGTCCAGAGGAGTGGGACATTCCCCATGAACCTGACCAGGAAGAGCTAGTTTTGGCCTCAGGAATTGTGGTCCACTGGGCTATTCTGTACCCTGAGAGAAACAGCAGGTAGAGTTGGAGAGGCTTAGAGCAGCGGCGCATTCCAGCATAGCCTAGACGGGGTGGGGGTGGGGGGGCAGGCAGGGTAGTGGCCCAGCTCATAGCTGCACACTCAGCATTTGGCATTCTCGAGCCCGCATGCTTTGCACATCTGTTTTTCCATTTAATTTCTTCCTACCTGAGACAGCCGTCCAGCCAGGCATTTTTTTATTTGTCTTGATTTGTTTCTCCTCCTTTTCTCTTTTTTTTCATGACAATGAACTTAGAGGAAAATACAAAAGTATAAATGTAAAGTAAATAAAGGAGAAAAATTCTTCCTAGCTGAAAACTCGATCTACATAGGTAATACTTAATTTTTGATGCAATATTTTAATGATTTTCTTAATATGAAAATTTTTTTGATGCTTCGGCAATCATTCCCAAATCCCTGTCACAATTGAGAATACATAATACATACTATTTGGACAGATCTCAAGTACAACAAATTGAGACCTGATAGAAACTTCAAACTTACCATAGTTTATCAAATTCAAGATGCATTGACCACCAAGAAACAGCAAAAAAAAAAAAATGTTTCTAGCCAAACTCGGAACACAATGAATTTTTCAGCCGTCAAATTTAAGATATCCTGGACCAAAATGACTCAAAGAGCTGGAATGCATGCTTTATTCCTGGGACCCCCAAGTTGAGTCCTTGGCACTGTGTGGTCCCCCGAACTCTGCCAAGAATAGCCCCTAAGCACCACCAGATGTATCGCCCCCCACCCCCATAAAAAGCCAGCATTTAAAAAATATCCCGATTCAGGGACTTTAAAATATGAAAAGTTATGCATGTGAGAAAACACAAAATGTTCCTATTCCTTCAGAAATAGGGTCTGTAGAGATGTTAAAGTGAGAATGAGGAGCGGGGGAGACAGCACAGGGAATTAAGGCACATGTCCTGCACGCAGTCAAACCTGATGTGATCCCTGATGCCACAGGGTCCCCAGCGTGCAGCTGGGTATGGCTCTGGAGGCCCCTGTGCATCATGGGATTGTCTGGGGGAGCCCCGGCACCCTAGGAACCTAAGCAGCATCGCAGCCTCTGCCTCCACATTGAACTGCCAGCCCGGTGGCTTAGAATCGCTGGGGCAGTTCCATAGCAGGCCCTGGAGCGCCACTGAAGGGCCACCCCCTCCAAAAAATGGGGGGGGGGGCAGAGAGATAGTACAAGGATTAAAGTGTTTGCTTTGCATGCCAGTATGATCCTCAGCATTGCCAGGAGTGACCCTTGAGCATCCACCACTGGTGTGGCCCAAAATTTGAAAACAAAAAAAAAAAAATAGAAGGAGTGATGGGAATCCCAGAAGCACCTGGCCGGGGCGTCCTCCTCTGTCAGTCAGGGGAGGGCTCTGCCTTTCCGTCCCAGAGCAGCTTGGTGAAAGGACAAAAAAAATCACTGGACTCAGGAAAATGGCCCACATGCCGGTCTTGGCCAGTCACAGGTTGGCATCCCTGTGCATGCTCTGTGCCATCGCTGGTCCCCATCTCCAACAGGGAGAAGCACTTACTATGAGGAGTTTCTGTGGGGCTGGAGAGACAGTACAGTGGGTAGGGCATTTGTCTTGCATGTAGCCAACCAAGTTCACCCCTGGCACCCTCCCCGGAGCCCAATCAGGAGTGAACCCTGAGAATAGAACAGAGCCAGGAGTAAGACTGAGCACTACCAGGTATAGCCCCCACATTAAAAATGATAATAGTTAAAATTTTTTGGGTGAGTTGATGCAAAACTCTTCGTATAATAGTGAGTGATCATTGCCATCATTATTACTCGCAGATTGATAAATTTAGCTTTATATATTGATGAATGGAACAGTTATAAAATATATTTAAAAGAAATAGCACTCTATTTTATATACGTTTAAAGTACATTCAGGGGGGGCAGAGCGATAGCCCAGCGGGTAGGGCATTTGCCTCGCATGCGGCAGAGCTGGGTTCAATTCCCAGCATCCCACACGGTCCTCCAAGCATAGCCAGGAGTAATTCCTGAGTGCAGAGCCAGGAGTAACCCTTGTGCATCACTGGGTATGACCAAAAAGGCAAAAAAAAAAAAAAAAGTACATTTGGGGAGGGTGGAGGATGTATTCTGAAAGTTGTTTTTTTTTGTAATGTAGGTTTTAAAAGGGCGGGGAGGGAACCTTTCTCTTATCCCTCACTTAATCTTGATGGGCCACTGAGCTTTGGTCAGCGTCACTCCAGTTAGCCATATGGGACTATTTAGGACTGCCTGGTCATGCCTGGGTAATAAAATGTCAAGCTCTGATTTTACATGCTAATATGTCAAATTCATCTTTTCCTGTTCGCATGTGTGCTTGCTTTGCAACTGTCTGATTCACTTGTCCCCAAGGGGACTTAGTTCTTGGCACAACTCCAATTTCAGAGTGAAATTTAAAATAGTGAATATTCTTGTGTCTAGGTGGAATGCAAGATTACAACTACATCTGGGCCCAGTGTTTTGAAATTACATTGGAGCTGTCATGCTGTAAATATCCTCCTGAGGAGAAGCTTCCAGCCTTCTGGAATGATAACAAAGCCTCATTAATCACATACATCAAACAGGTGCATTTAGGTTTGTAAGATTTTCATAATTACTTATTAACATAAAAACATAGCATCTTGGACTGGAGCGATAGCACAGTGGGTAGGGCATTTGCTTTGTATGTGGCCGACCCGGGTTGATTCCCAGCATCCCATCTGGTTCCCCAAGCACCGCCAGGAGTAATTCCTGAGTGCAGAGCCAGGAGTAACCCCTGTGCATCGTCGGGTGTGACCCAAAAAGCTAAAAAAAAAACAAAAACGTAGCATCTGGTAAAATGTGGGGACTGTGAAAATGCAAGCTACTTCTTTTCTAGGTACAGGCTCGTATTCTGAACCAGAATTGATGGTTGATATTTTCTCTGCATGAGTATCTGCAGCATGCAAGTGTTTAGTGGTTCATATAAGAGAAAACTTGTGATGCAGGTTACCTTGATGGGAGATATCTCTGTACCACTGTCATCCCGTTGTTCGATTTGCTTGAGCGAGCACCAGTAACGTCTTCATTTGTTCCTGTCACATGCTACTGTAGCCCAGTGGTGTCTGCTTGCTCCAGGAACACGAAGAGCATGTTGTTGTTACTGTTTTTGACAATATCAAATACGTCACAGGCAGCTTGCCAGGCTCTGGGTTCCTCTGTCAGTTCCTTCATGGGTGAGGCTTGTCCAAGCGTGTGGAGAGTGGCCTTGAGCATGGCTGTGGCTGGGTTCTGGAGGTTTTCGGCTGCCAGGGCTCTGCTTGGGGTGGGGAGGGAGACTGAATCTGCCCTCCTCTGAGAGGCCCCCGGTGAAGACAGCCTGGCTCGGGGCAGGAGATTCTGTACCGCTCTCTTCTGGGAACTATATATGATGGGGGATATAAAATCCATAATTCTCCTATCTGTACATGGTGAATGACCTGAAAAGAGCAAAAAAATGGGTCTTTATTTTGTTACATGATTCCACATTTAGAAAATAAGCAAGGGGGGGAGTAAACTTGTATCTTGCCCCCAAATTCCATAGACCTAGAAACAGTGAACATCATTTTTGCATTTTTCCAAGAAATTAGTTTTTGGTGCAGTTCCATCACCTTCTGCTGTTCCCACCCTTCAATTCTGCTGAATGATGTGGAACTGGAAACATTCCCATGCTATTTTTTAATGGCTCTCGTCTTTAGCACAGATGAACTGACCAATTATGACAATAAAGCTAAGTCTCATATATGTGTAGTAGACTCACCAGGACAGTTTGTAAAAGCAGATTGCCAGGCCAAAGGTTTTGCTGAGTGATAGAATGCATGTTTTGTATGTGTGAAACTCTGGATTTCATCCCCTGCATGGCCAGGCATGCATACCCTCTCCCAAACACACCCAACAGAAAGGAAACAAATTTTTTTAAAAAAAAATTTTAACAGATTGCTAGGGCTGGAGAGATATGGGAGTTAGGGTACTTCCTTGCACATGGTGACCCAGGTTCAAATCCCCGGCACCACATACAGTTCTCCAAGGACCACCATGGTTCATTGCTTAACACAGAGACAGAAATTACCCCTGAGCACCACAGTGACCCCAAAACTATCACTGTCACTGTATCACTGTCATCCCATTGTTCATTGATTTACTCAAGCGGGCACCATTTATCCCAGCCCTGAGATTTTAGCAGCCTCTCCTTACTCATTTTTACCAATGATTGGAGGCTCTTTTCAGGGTCAGGGGAATGAGACCTGTTTTTTGTTACTGTATTTGGCATATCGAATACGCCACAGGGAGCTTGCTAGGCTCTTACGTGCAGGCAGGATACTCTCAGTAGCTTGCCAGGCTCTCCAAGAGGCATATATATAGATATATATTTCGCTTTATGATGATGTGTCATGCGGCCGCTTTGCAGCCGTGGTCCAGGAATATATTCACTCATGTGTGAGGATTGCCCGAGCATGTGGAAAGCGGCCTGGAGCATGGCAGCAGTTGGGTAGTGGAGGTCAGCTCTAGGGTTGGGTCCCTTGGGACGGGGAGGGCTCTCACCCGCCCCCACTCTGATGTGGAGTAGTGTGGAGTCTAGTGGCATGCTTATGGGGGCCTCATTTTATGCTCCCTTTGAGGAGAAACAGCCGTGAGTTCTGGAGGGTGGCCGATGAGAAGATTATCTGGCGCCGCCAGGTGGTGGCTTATGGGTGTAACCCCTGGATCACCAGAGATTGGGGGAAGCAGGCAGAGGATCTCTGCTCCCGGGTCTCGTTGAGCCCAGAGTTCAAGATCACAAAGTTCCGCATTACCTGGGTTCCATATTACCATGGTTCACTGCTTAACACAGAGCCAGAAATAACCCCTGAGCATCACAAGGTGTGACCCCAAAACTATAAACAAACAAAACCCATTATGGCTTAAAGGAAGAGACTTGTTATGAATTACATGAGGAAAGAAAACAAGGTTACTTACCCTTTCGAGCCAGAGCGAGGGTGCGTATTGTGAAGGCCTGCATAAGGAGCTTGATCCATAACTGCGTAATTCTTAGAACTTTCTCACTGTTCACACTAAGGCTTTTCTTCTGCTTTATAAAGAGGAGGGAAATGTCAAGCAGACTGAATACAAAGAAAACAAACACTCCTTGACCCCACGCCCCTAAAATGATGTCCCCTTCTTCTTCATAACTATATTTCCAGCTCCCCTTCCCCATGCCACACACCTACACTTAGGTTGGTGACTCCATCCTCCTGGACAGTGGATATTATAAAATGTCAGCTTTTCCACCTCAGCCATCTGTAATAAACTGATTAACATTCTTCCTTCCTCATTAACATTTTCAAACTTCGTTTTGTTTTTGTTTTGGAGCCAGGCCCAGTGGTGCTCAGGGCTGACTCCTGGCTCTGTGCTCAGGGATTACTTCTAGCACATGGCCATCCTCAGGAGATCCTATGTGGTGCTGGGGGTAGAATCCTGGTGGGCGGTGTGCAGTGCAAGTCCCCTACCTACTCCGCTAGCTTTCTGAGCCCCACTCCCAAACTTCATGTTGGACCGGCTCTTGCTTCGTATTCTGGTGTGTCTGCACTAGACTTTCGTCCTGAGGCACGTATTAATTTAATCTTCCTACTGTGTTTCTACCTATCTCCATCCTTCAGTGTGCTACTCTGCCTGTTCTTTCCTAAAATTCTTCCTTCATCAGCACCAACATGAGAATGCAGATGGCAGTGAAATATGTTCCAGGTAACTGCGAAGGCTGTCGCTAAGGACTGAATTCACATGGGCTCTGAGGGCCACGCTGACCTAGTAATGTCAGTGAAGGATCTCAGGAAACTGTCCAAAGCATACAAATTTCAATGTGGCTGTTAATAGTTTGGAGGGCTCACAAATGTATTTGTACGCGGTAATGTGCTCTTTTTCTACACCAATTCTGCCCCCTTGTGGTTTGAGACAGAGGCTGCCCGCCCTCTAGTTGAACAGTGAAATGCTCCTTTTAAAACACTGCTGCAGGTTTTTCCCCTCTGGAGAAGCCGGTGTCCCTCTTGGACACCTCTCTCTCTCTCTTTCTCTCTCCTCACATCTCGAAAGTGTTTTCAATAAAAACATTTTGCGTGGCAACTTGCCTTCCACCTGGCCCACCCAGGTCTGATCCTAGGCACTCCATATTGTCCCCAGCGCCCAGCAGGACTGACCTCTGAGTGCAGAGCATGGGTAAGCCCTGAGCACTGCTGGGTGTGCCCGAAAAACAAAACAAAACAAAAAGCATTTTTGTTCACTTAAATATAAAATGGCTGGAGCGATAGCACAGCGGGTAGGGCATTCGCCTTGCATGTGGCCGACCCGGGTTCGATTCCTCCATCCCTCTCGGAGAGCCCAGCAGGCTACTGAGAGTATCTCGCCCACACGGCAGAGTCTGGCAAGCTACCCGTGGCATATTCGATATGACAAAAACAGTAACAACAAGCCTCATAATGGAGACGTTACTGGTGCCCACTCGAACAAATCGATGAACAACGGGATGACAGTGACAGTGACAGTGAAAATGTAAAAAAGTACAGATGCAGAACCAGGGAGATAGTTCCAAGTGGTGGAGCACACGTCTAGCATTCGTAAGGCTCTGAGTTTTATCCCCAGCACTGCTAAGCGTGGCTCCTGGGCCCCCACTAGGTCTGGGGAAGGCCCTATTTTTAAAAAATATAGTGTTACCATGTGCTCATTGTTATTTGGTGGCAAGATTCTCTTTATATTGCTGCCCAATCAGAAGCCAAAGAATATTTTTGTGCATAGTGTGACCAAATACCTTTATTAAAAATTGAGGTGACAAGCCGGAGAGATAGTACAGCGGGTAAGACCACTTACCTTGCACATGTCT
This sequence comes from Sorex araneus, assembly GCF_027595985.1. Classification (NCBI taxonomy): domain Eukaryota; kingdom Metazoa; phylum Chordata; class Mammalia; order Eulipotyphla; family Soricidae; genus Sorex; species Sorex araneus. The sequence goes on along the minus strand of NC_073311.1, from coordinate 11,410,785 downwards.
GACCCTGGTTCACTCCCCAGAGTTGCTTATAGTGCCCTGAGCACCACCAGGTGCTGTATAGTTGTCCAAATAACCCCTGCCCCAACCAGGCCTATAGATATATCAAGAGAGATTGGGGGGGGGGGGTGTCATTTATATCACTTTTTTTAAAAGCTTCTCTTCCCTCTTGAACATTAAGTCAAAGCAGTTGTAAGTATCCACCCTATTTTCTTAAATAATTAGTTTTTGTGTGTCATATGCTATAAAATGTGGTATTGACTTTTAATTCTCTTTTTGTCTTGCAGGTGTCAAGGGTCAAGTTTTTGATCAGAATAAAAAGCCATTACCCAATGTAATTGTAGAAGTACAAGATAAAAAGCACATCTGTCCCTATAGAACCAATGAATTTGGAGAGTATTACCTTCTTTTATTGCCTGGCTCCTATATAATAAATGTAGGTACACTTTTTATTTTGGTAATAAAATATTATATAACTCAATATTTATTCATTGAGAGAAATCTAAAATATTCAAAAAAATTCAAAAATAACAGGAATAAATCTCCCCAAAAGTTCCAGGTTTTCTTTAGCAATTATAGTGTGTGTTTTTTCTTTCTGATGTTTTGTTCTTTTGTTTTGGTGTCGTACCCAGCACTGCTGGGGCTTACTCCTGGCTCTAATGCTCAGGGATCGTCCTTGGCAGTGATGGGATGCCAGGAATTGACTGGGGTTGGCTGAGTGGAAGGCAAGCACCTTCCCCATGGTACTATCTTTCCAGGCCAGCATTTAGGATTTGGGTTTTTTTTTTCTTTTTTCTTTATTTTTTGACTTTTTGGCTTTTTGGATCACACCCGGCAATGCTCAGGGGTTACTCCTGGCTCTGCACTCAGTAATTATTCTGGCCCCAGTTGGGATATTTTTTAAATAAAAGCCAGGCACCAGAAAATATCACCAGGGTTACGGTACACACCTAGCATATGCCTCAGCCCTGGGTTCCCTCGATGGCACCATGTGACTCCCATGCAACACCAGGTATAGCACGATAGCACGGAAGGCCCCGGAGCAGCACCAGGCTGGCCTTCCTGTGCCCCAGCATCACAGGCCACTGGCCCATTCCTAGGAGTGGCCCCTAAATTCATTTAATTAAAGTCAAGAACCAGAGATATGACTCACTAATGGAACCCTCGTTGGTATAAGAGAACCTGCTGGATCAATATAGTAAATTATTAATTTACTACATAACAAATCGTTGGTTGGTAAATTATTAGCACTGTAGCACTGTCATCCTGTTCATCGATTTGCTCGAGCGGGCACCAGTAACATCTCCCTTGTGACTGGATAGCACAGCAGGTAGGGAGTTTGCCTTACACATGGCCGACCCTGGTTCGATTCCTCCGTCCCTCTCGCAGAGCCCGGCATGCTACTGAGAGTATCCCGCCCACACAGAAGAGCCTGGCAAGCTACCCGTGGCGTATTCTATATGCCAAAAACAGTAACAAGTTGGGCTGGAGCGATAGCACAGCGGGTAGGGCGTTTGCCTTGCCTTGCAAATACCCTACCCAAGGCTGACCCGGGTTTGATTCCCAGCATCCCATATGGTCCCTGAGCACCACCAGGAGTAATTCCTGAGTGAAGAACCAGGAGTAACCCCTGAGCATCGCCGGGTGTGACCCAAAAAGAAAAAAACAAGTAACAAATCTCACAATGGAGACATTACTGGTGCCTGCTCAAGTAAATTATTAAATAATTTTAATTAATAAAATATATTTTGTCATAGATTTTAAAATTTAAAAGATGGAACAGAGTTTCCTAATAAGAATAAATTAACTGGCTACGGTGGGTAAAGCACTTTTGCCTTGCACACAGCTGACATGGGTTAAATCCCCAGCACCACATGGGCCAGGAGTTATCCCTCACCACAGCTGGGTGTGGCCTCAAACAAGATAAAAGGGTAATTGAATAGTATAGCCAAGTTGCTTCTAGGCTCCCTGGAATACCAGTTTAATATCTATTCTGCTGCTAAAAAGGCCTCAACACATGCGTGCAGGAGGTCTGGGTTCAAATCTCGGTGACACATGGTGCCCTGAGGGCCTCTGGAGGTGTTCCCTGAGCACAGAGTCATGAGTAGCCCCGAGCATCACCAGGACTCAAAAATAAATATATATATATTGGGGAGCTGGGGGTATAGCTCACAAAAGCTGGGGTACACGTCTTTCATGAGTGAGGTTTTGTGTTTGATTTCCGGAAGTTAATAGTGCCCCTTTGGCTGGGTCTGAAAAGTACTTACTGCACCTTCTGGGACTGATAGCCCTGGGGCAGGTTTCCAAGCCCACTGATTGGGAAGTCCCATCACCACCCAAAAACAAACCAAAAAAAAAAAAAACCTTTTTTTAATGGATTGGAAAAAGCTCTGTAAATTGGTTCCAAGTAAATTTGAACTCATTCTATGAAGTAAGTAAAATTTGAACTCATTCTATGAAGTAAAATTTGAACTCATTCGATTAAGTAAAATTTGAACTCATTCGATTAAGTAAAATTTGAACTCATTCTATTAAGCAAGTTATTCAACAAATTATGATAAACATAATTTTCAGCCATTTTATAAAGATGGTGAGTTTTCCAATTAATGCAAGTAAAATTTCAGTTTCTTAATTTTCATTAAGAGACATGAGTTATTTCTGCCTGGAAAGAGATGATATGGAATAACAGTTTGAGTTCCAGTAAGCTGATGTGAATGAACTGAGTACCTGGGCCAGAGATGTAGCTCGATGGTTGAGCATGTTTGGAATGAATGGAGTCCTGGAATAAATCTCTGACAAATGCCCAGTACTTGGAGAGAAAATAAAAAGAATAAGTAGCATATTCGGCTAGCCAGTTTATGCCTCCTTTTCTTAAACAGGATTTTCTCTAAGAAATTCCCATTTCTATTACTTGACCAAATGTCAAACATACGGGTCACCCTGTACTCCTAGGGGAGGGCAGATGAATACTTTGTAGCCCAAGCTGACTCCCGTGTTTTGTTATTCCATCTTTGGGATACAGTGGAAGGTCCTGGGTAAGTTCCTGAAATGAGGCTTCAGGTCTCCCTGTTGCAGAGGTTAGCTCCACAGCGCCCAGCAGGGTCTCATTCATTGCTAATCTCTTCTCAATACACCCCCTGGGAAGATGAATAAAACTTGAAAGACCTCAACTCACTAAGAATCTTGCCAATGTAAAACTAAAACTTACATTTCCATTCAGAAAAAAGATTTTTTTTTCCTGAGGCCAGGAATATAGCTCCATGATAGAGCACTACAGCATTGGCATCTTGCCCTGGGAGGAGCCGGAAAAATGAGAGAGAGAAAGAGTAAGAGAGAGAGACAGATACAGAGATAATGAATGAATGCTGGAATCTCTGTGAGCGATGTTTCCCAGCTGCCTGTGCAGTGCTGCCCTATTGAATAAACCTCTGGCGACTGTCCTTGAGGCGAAAGGGATTCAGATATGGGGGGACAGCACCCAAAGGGCGCCGTCTCCCATAATTAGTGTTTGCTGTGGTTCTGTTATGTTGATATGGGCTGGAGCGATAGCACAGCGGTAGGGCGTTCGCCTTACACGTGGCTGACCCAGGTTCGATTCCTCCACCCCTCTCGGAGAGCCTGGCAAGCTACCGAGAGTATCCCACCCACAAAACAGAGCCTGGCAAGCTCCCCATGGCGTATTCAATATGCCAAAAACAGTAACAACAAGTCTTACAATGGAGACGTTACTGGTGCCCGCTCGAGCAAATAGATGAGCAACAAGATGACAGTGACAGTGACAGTGACTGTTGATCATAGTCCTTCCATAGTTCCAAGCAGCTCAGGCTTGACATTGGGGTCATCCTCTCTCACAGAAAGCTTCTGTTGATTGAGTCACACACATAGAGTGCTCTACTGGGGCATGCCTAATCCTCCATGTTTATGTTTAAATTTACTTTCCTTATCTGTTAATCCCTGCCCCCACCCTTTCTGAAATGCAGTTTCTCTTTCTCTGTATAAGCCCTGTTTGATTTCAATAAAACTGTTGCCAGCCATCAGCCTGTGACCCATTCTTCCATCCATCGGTTGGAAGAACAACTATCACTCCTGAATGTGCCAGGGGACCCATCACTGCAGGATGGTGACACAGAAAGTTTCTCTTGTCGTAAATGTGTATTATTTTTTATGAAATCTCAAATAAGATTTGAGATTTCACAAAAGGCATACTCTTTTGTTTGTTTTGGTTTGGTGGTCACACCCAGCAGTGCTCAGGATCTCTGCTCAAGGATCACTTCCGGTGGGGGTTGGAGGACCATATGGGATGCAAGGCATTGAACCCCAGTAGGCCATGTGCAAAGCAATAAAGTGATGAGTTGTTCACTTCCATTCGATTAACACTGTAATGTTTGCTTTAGCTACCAGTTTTAGGACAAGACTGGAAGGGAAGAGTTTGGAAGTTGAAATAATAGCTAAAATGCATGCCAACTGTGGTTATGTAAATGTTATTCCCCATTCTTTTCCCTCCCTGGAATATTTTTTAAAAGCAGTTTTCTAAAATAAAAAAATAGGCAGTTTTCTATGAACATGGTCTATAGTAGCAAAGCACCTGCACTATCATTTCACTCCCAAAAGAGTAAGTATTCAGATTTAAATGAATGAAATCAGGTAAAATCAAACTGTTTTAAATATTGGGCCTGGAAATGCTCAGGGATTACTCCTGGCTTTCGACTCAGGAATTACTCCTGGCAGTGCTCAGGGGGCCATATGGATGCCAGGGACCGAACCTGGGTTGATTCTGTGCAAGGAAATGCCATATCCGCTGCTCTGGCCTGGAAATCAAACATTTTAAGGCATCAATAAATGTGTCTAACTTGACCAGCTGCAAGGAAAATGGAATAAATTCAGAAAATAACCCCATTTATAGATATCTTTATATCTAACCAGTATATTAATTACAGATTTGGGACAAAGAGGGACTCACTCTTTACTTTTGATTCTTTATGAAACTATTAAAATGGGGGTGGTATCAGTCCACTGCTACTTTCTGACTCCAGATAAGGGATGTCTGCTTCATTTAGTCATTCTTGGCTAGAGCATTAACAGTTGTGGTCCCTATCAAAAGGTATCCAGTAGCTCATTCATCAAGCAGGGCTGAAGTTGGGGAAGCAGCAGACATCGGTGTTTCACAAGGACTGTTTTAGTGGCGGGGAGAGTGTTTTCAGTGTTGGGATTAGAAACATCTGAACTCACTAAAGTCATTGTTTCTTATTTCCTCTTAGGTTACAGTCCCTGGACACAATCCACACCTCACAAAGGTGACTATTCCCCAAAAATCTCATAAATTCAGTGCTCTTAAAAAGGATATTTTTCTTCCACTCCGAGGACATTTGGATTCTATCCCAGTATCCAATCCTTCATGTCCCATGATTCCTCTCTACAGCAACTTGCCAAGCCACTCAGCTGCAACAAAGTCTAGTCTGTTCTTATTATTACTGAGTCTTGGTCACATATTTCTCAAGTAAAACAACATGTGAAACTCAACTCCCAACACAACCTGGAATCAGGCATTACTCACACCAGGTTACTGCAACTCTGACTCCCTCTGTGGGACCTCAACTGGATCAAGTCCACAGTCCTGCCCTAGGAAAAGAAAAGGTGGTTTCCACATCCTACATCAAGCCATGTGCAGTGGGACGAAGAATGATTTGGTCGTGATGATGTACGGGAGGTACCTCCCTGTCAAGCACTGCCCACTGCTACTATATCTTGAAGTTATCTTAGAACTTTGTACGAGGTTGAACTTGAGGAGCAAAAAAGGTTCCTGCAAGAAAATTTAAAGGAGCTGGTTTTGAATCCAGAGCCAAATAAACATCAGTAATGCAGCTGAGCAGTTAGTGACCACCTGACTTTGAGAGCTCTAGTTTTCCTTATGTTCTTTGAGAGAACCAACGACCATGACTCAGTGGCTCGAGAAAATATGATCCTCATGGGATCCCAAGAGTTTACAAAGAGCCTCAGAACAACAGATGAGTCAAGTGTCCTTACCCTTCTGCACTCAGATTTCAGTCTTCTGTCCTGCAGATGACCCCTGAAATATGTAACTATCCCTTACCGGAGCTTCCAATCACATCTATCATTGGGCATATCCCCCTGGTGGAACTCACAGGTATCTCAAAAACCTGTCATGACAAAAATGGTTATTTCTCAAAGTGCTGCTTTTCTTCCTGTATTCACTGTCCCTATTCATTGTGCCACCAGCTCTAAAATTTGGGTCATCCTGGTACTTCCTCTTCCTCCTTCATTCCATATATTCTGTCAGTAAGTATATGGAATGTACTTACTTACATTAAGTACCCTCTCTCCATGGCCAAGACTGACAAATTTAAATCCATGCTCTCCCCAGTACTGGGAAAGGGGCCAGTTCTACTTAAAACATAGTCAGCCATTGGTGCTTGTCGCTCCAGCACAGAAATGTGCTGTCTGTGCCCCGTTTCTGCAATGCCATTTTGATCCATTCTTCTCTTTCCGATGCCTTTAATACTCAGTTCATGGGGCTTAAGAGCTTGTACAGGGGACAACGTTCTTGTCTTGCATATGGACGATCATATGACACTCCATATGGTTGCCCAAGCACAAGTGATCCCGGAGCTCAGAGCCAGAAGCCCTGAATACAGATGGGCGTCACCCTCCCCCACTCCCCGCCACCAAAGAAAAGAAGAGAAAGAAAAAGAAAAGAAATATTATATATGACACTTTCTTTCTGGACTTTGCATTTTTTTCTACTGGTGGTTGATGGTTGATAGTAAAGGTTGTTATGTAACATTTGCTAATAACATTAAAAGAAAACAAAATGGCAACTAGTACTCAATTTGAAACAACCACTAGAAGTATGATAAAACATTCTACCTAAAAACTAAGTGGAGGAGGGCAGTGTGGAGGAAGGATCAAGCAAGGGGGGGATAAAAGCACAAGTATGTTAAGATTTGTAAGTGCTCATGGAATGGGAGTTTTATTGGTGCTTATTTTAAAGTGAAAGTGCTATTAAATCTAGAGATTTTCAGATCCAGGAGTTGCTACATGATGAATGTTTGAGAAACATGATTAAATGGGAAATACTTGATATTTGGTTATTTAGGAACTATTCCTTGTCAAGCTTACTCTTCACACAAATTCATACACATTAAAATTTAAGGGATTTTAATCACTTATAAAAATCTGGTAATAACATCTTTATTTTTATTTAAATAAAAGTAAGCATATACTTGAACATATGTGTTAATATATATTTCAGAAAATTACTTTGATATATTAAGTCACCTAAAACAACTCATCTATCATTAAGCCATTAACAACTTTTCAGTGAGGCATTCTGAATTCTCATTTTTCTTTCCTAAAAGTGTTTTTGGAGGGATCTGAGCCAAAATCTGAACCGAATTGGTTTATAAGCCTTAGAGTTGAAAAAAAATTATATAAAATTTTATCAAAATCAATTTAAAATCATTTGGAGATTGGGCAAAACAAAATCATCTCCAAATAAAATTTGAGTTTAAATCAGAGCAGGTTTAGAGTATGTGTTTTGTAGCAATAGCACTGCACATGAAGGTAACGTTTGTAGAGTTTGTAAATAGAATCTCTGATCATCAGAGGAAGAATCCAAGAAGAAAAAAAAAAACATGGAGTTCTAGTCATAGAGCAGCTCCCCATATCCCACCATTTCTACTGACACCCACCCTTCAGGACTAGAGGCTTTGAAACCAGAGAGTACTGGCCAACTCCCATTCAGTCCCCAGCACTGCAAATATTAGTATGAATAAATGAAATAATTATAAGGCAGGGGGTCTAGACTCAACTCCACACCACGTGGAGATACCTGATTCCGTAACTGTGGAAGACATCACATGTTGATGCCACTGTGGTGCTGGGGCAGAGAGAAGGGTCATTAACACTCAGATGGTATATTTTTAAGAGGCCTGGAGTGACAATGCAGGGGATAACGTGCGTGCCTTGCTTGCAGCCAACCCAAACCAAGACAGCCTACAGCCCCACATCAGCTATCAGGACTCATCCCTGAATACTGAACCAGGAGTAATGCTGCCCCCTCCCAAATATTCCTCATATTTATATAAGGGATTTTACTTTACTAAAAGATCAAATCTTGGGCTAGAGAGATAGCAGAGTGGGTCTGGCACTTACCTTGCATGCAGTCAACCTCAATTTGATTCCTTCAGCAGCACGTATGGTCCCTAGTCACACCAGGAGTGAGCCCTGAGCACTAACAGGTGTGATCCCCAAACCTCCAGAAAATAATAAAGACCAAATCTTTGCCTTAGATGTAAACAGAATTGCCTTGAAAACGAAAATGGAAGAATCATTTTACTATTCAGGAAACTCTCCCTGAATTTTTTTTTCATGAACCTACTTAAAATTATGTTAACATGAATGAATTTTTAAAAATTTCTCCCCCACCCCCACGTCCTTCCATTATGCGTGTTGCTGCAAAGACCAGGCATTGTGCACACTCCTGGCAATGGTGCTCAAACATGAATTAACTTAAATGCTGGGGAGCATTTCAAAGAAACATTAAGTCTGTGCAATGCGTCAGCGTTGATTCTGGTGCTTAATTTATGTTAGACTTGAGCTGTTACATCAAAAATACTAAAAGCCTCTTCAAGCATTTTTGAAAATCTTTCTAAAAATTCAACTTCGTGCTTTGTTTCAGAAGCAAATTCGCATTTGTAATGTTTCTAGAAATTAGAAATCTAGAAATTAGAGAAGTAGCTGTACCTTTAGAGATAGAAGAATTTGACGCTGAGGGCTAGAGAGAGAGTAAAGTGGGCAGGACGTTTGCCTAGCACACAGCCAGGTTTGATCCCTGGCACTCCATGTAGTCCCCAGAATCCCATCAGGAATGATCCCTAAGAACAAAGCCGGGAGTAAGCCCTGAGCATCACTGGGACAAGATACTTCAAATCCAAACATCAGATACCCTCACCCCTCAAAAAAAAAAAAAAAAAAAGTACCTGACATGTGGATTTGAAATATCTTGTCATAAGTAATCCAGAAAAATGAGCATAGCATTATTATCTCATTACAACAAAGCAAGCTGGTGACTGAGACATCTTGGTTTTTAATCTTTACGGTGATAATATATACAGCTGATACCTGTTTATGACAGTTCTTTAAATCTCCCTCATGGCTTTAAATTAAAGCCAAGAGCATGATGGGGGAAACATAGTTCTACAGATCAATCAGAAAAGGTTCAGAGCCTAAAACTGAAGTCTGGAGGAAGAGTTGTATACTTTACATTTTATTGTTAATAGATATTATACTGTATTGCTCTCAACTATTTATCTGCTTTATGAATACTCTACGTATAAATACTTCACAGCCCTTTATAGATGTTTCATTACTGATTTTACAAGTTTTCTCAGTTACGTTACTGTATGAGCTTAATATGCACAAATGTCTAGATTAGATTGTAAAGTTGATTGGGTAGGGGTCACAACTACCTCTGAATTTAGAATACATTCTTCAATAAAGAACTGATATTCATGTAAATGAAATTGTTTCTTTCCATTGCATTACCTTGAGAACAAATATTTATGCAGAAAACTGACTGGCACCAAATAAAGCCTGGGAAATTTTATTACCATTTATGAGGCACTAATATTGCAACAGATTCTCAAAGCTCAACAAACTCTTCCAGAACAGTTCCCATATGATACATTCTGTGATACATTCAGTTCCCATATGATCTATTCTGTGTTACATTCCAAATTAGTTTGTACCACAAAATAGATGATGGATTAAAAACATGCTTTCTGATAAAAAAAAAAGGGGGGGGGAACACAAAATTCACAAAACATTTAAGGTAGTAGAGAAGTCTGAGAAATTGTCAGGACTAAAATGGATTTTCCAAATGTACTTAGCCACAAAATCATTTTCTTAAATAGCCTCGTGGACTGGAGCGATAGCACAGCGGGTAGGGAGTTCACCTTGCATGCGGCTGACCTGGGTTCAATTCCTCTGTCCCTCTCAGAGTCCAGCAAGCTACCAAGAGTATCCCACCTGCACAGCAGAGCCACACGAATAAGCTACCCGTGGCGTATTCGATATGCCAGAAACAGTAACAACAAGTCTCACAATGGAGACGTTACTGGTGCCAGCTTGCCAGCTCAAGCAAATCCATGAGCAATGGGATGACAGTGCTACAGTGCTACAATGTAGCCTAGTACCATCCCTTTGAACATAGAGTTCTATATTTTCAAACATTTGGGGAAATGCTAATAAAAGGAAATCATTTGTCCTGTAATTTTATTGATTTGAAAGTGCTTCTGAAATGAAGCATGAACAGAATTTGTTACATATAGCATTAGAAAACTAACCTTCATATAACCTCTAATACTGAATTTTGAGTCATAAAAAAGATGGGCTCCAATTTATGTGTGCTCTTGAAACATGCTAAATCCGTCGGTTCCAATCAGTTCATGCTGACTAGATTGTGGCTTTTTCAGGTACCAATTTCTAAAAATAAATAAATATACAATTTAGAAAGGAACTCTGAAAACCATTGTTTGGGGCCACACCAGTGTTGCTCAGGGCTTACTCCTGACTCTGCACTCAGGGACACTCCCAGCAGGCCTGGGAGTGGATGAGGTATGTGTACTGAACCCAAGTCAGCCACAAGGAAGGCAAGTGCCCTGCCCACTGTACTATCTCTATTCCCCAATGGAAGCTTTTCTATTTTCAAAATAATTACATAGTAATCTCTTTGGCATACATTTTCTGGTCTATTCCCACTAATCCTCAGTATTTAAATTTGTAAGCCCTTAGCATATCTTATTGCCCACTACTTCCCCCCAAAATGCAAGTAACAGGTTTTATTTTTTTTTTGCTTTTTGGGTCACACCCGGCGATGCACAGGGGTCACTCCTGGCTCTGCACTAAGGAATTACCCCTGGCGGTGCTCAGGAACCATATGGGATGCTGGGAATCGAACCCGGGTGGGCCACATGCAAGGCAAATGCCCTACCCGCTGTGCTATCGCTCCAGCCCCCCAACTAACAGTTTTACATCAACTAAATTTTAAAATATTAGAAAAAGGGGTAAAAAGAAAAACAATACAAATAATTGATTTGTCTCCTTTAGATGGTAGTTTTTGTTTCTCCTCTTCCATCTTTAGAGGCAAGTAAGATTTGTGGCAGAAAATGGTCTAAGAAAAAGAAAGCATACCTGCCTCGTAGAGTTTCATTCGTCTAAAATAGGCAGGACATTTGAGATTCCAAGAGATAATACAGCAGTTAAAACGCTTGCCTTGCATGTCACTGTGTTCCATCTCGGGCACCACAAACACTCCCCCCCAGATCCCTGGAGTGATCCCTTAACACAGAACTAGGAATAAGCCCCGAGCGCAGCTGGGTGTGCCCTCCCACCCCAAGATAAATTTTTTTTGAGAAATAAATACAGTCATAATGGGGGAAAAGTAGGAAAAGCTAGAATTTTGGAATTTGGAATGTGAAAGGTATTTTTAAAAGTTGACTTCAAGCGCATATGCTGCCTGAGCCCATGTGCTGCTTGCACCCACGTGGCCAAGCACACGTGTCGCCTGCATCTCCCCTCTTGAGATGTGTACTTTCATGCTCTCGTGTCTAGTGCTAGGATGTGTGTAGAGCTCTCTCCACCCTTGGAGAAGCCCACATTCTCTCTTGAGTGCGTTATTCTCACTATTCTCTCTCCCACTTATCCCTTCCTCCTTCCCTCAAAAACCTCTAAATAAAATCTGTTAACTTTAAAAAAAAAAAAGTTGACTTCAAGAAAACACCTAAAGAGTCATATGCTGAGGGAAGATTCACAGAACTAGAATAAGGCAGTAGATTATAGTCAATTATAGCCAGATGAAAGGACCAAGTGACTCAGAAACTCCCATCTTCACTATATGCTTATTTATTGACATTATAAAAATTACACCCATCTATGCCATGACAGTTTACAAGTATCATGGTAACCTCACGAAGAAACCAAATGTTAGACTCTGGATGGCACTGACTTATAAACAGCACCTCAGAAACTACACTCTTCTGAAATCCCATGTCTATTCCAGCCCATGTAAACCCCGTGTCTACACCGGTCTGATCGAGAACTATGTAGAACAGCACTGAGTATGCCTGCACTGGGCACACTTACCTTTAGTAACTGCTAACTCACAAACATGCTACCCTTTTGAGTATGCCTGCCCGCTGACTTGAGGGTGTGCTTTCACTCTAACTGTATTTTATTTCTCAGGTTTGTTCAACTCTTTCCTGCAAAGTACTTAAGTACTTACTGGATTTTTCTGAAAACACAAGGATGAGGAGCTGCAAGTTATCACAGCAGTTAGAGCCCATGCCTGGCTTGCACCCAACCCAAGTTCTATGGCCCCAGCACCACATGATCTCTTAAGCATCACTGGGGGCAGCCCCAGGTTCACCAGGGACACTCTGGGGACCCCTATGCCCCTAAGCTTGGCTATGGTGACTGGGTACCCCCAACACGGCAGAGCGTGAGCAGCACTGCACCATCAGGCTGTACACTGAACCCCCCACCAATTAGCCAGGAAACACATGGTGGGGTCCCCCTGCCTCCCCAGCTGTGTGGAAGACCCAAAATAAATACAAAAATGTGAGGGAAAATGTCCCAATTAAAAAATAAATGTCTATAGTATAGCAGGTAGGGGACTTACCTATCATATGGCAGGCCTGGGTTCGACCCCCAGCACCCTATATGGTCCCCCAAGCCCCACCAAGAGTGATTCCTAAGCACAGGCCCAAGAGTCAGCCCTGAGCACTGCCAAATGTGTCCCCTCCCCACTCCCAAAAAAGAATCCCTAGGAATTCAGAAATATAACAGTAGAGCACTTACTCTGTACACGAGGTGAGTTCTGTCCTGGTGCATCTCATTATCAAATACAACCCCTGGCATCAGTGAATCCCTAAGTGGACACTACCTCTTCTTCCCAGGGGGCCTTGAACTATCAGAGTGGGGGAGGTTGGAGCACCGGGTGTAATTAGGGGATATTTCTGTTTTTGTTTTTGGCTGTTTGAGTCACACCTGGCTCTACACTCAGGAATTACTCCTAGCAGTGCTCAAAGGACCATATGGGATGCTGGGAATTGAATCTGAGTTGGTCACGTGAAAGGCACATGACGTAATTGCTGTACTATTGCTCTGGCCCCTATTTTCTATTTGCTTAAAGAAGGCAGATTTCCAGGGGCGTACTTTTCTAAAAAGCAGACTGTAGGCCAATTAAGTGTGGGAACAACCCCGGACAAGTATGTATAATCCTTGGTGAAAGGATGTCAAAGTACTGGAACAAGCATGGGACTCCAAATGAACAACAAAAGCAAGAGTGCAACCTCCAGACAGCAAAATCAAGGAAAGAAAGAGGGTGGGATGGAGTGGAGAGAATATAAAAATAAATGTAATTAAATGTATTTAACAAATTTTAATCTAAGGTAGATGTGGCTCAGTGAAGACTGCCTGTCTCGCAGGAAGATGCCCAGAGTTTGCTCCTGGGCACCACATCCCATGCCAAGTGTGACCCTCAGCACAACAAACACAACCCCTGATGCACTACAACCAAGTGTACTTGTGCCAGCACAATTAAATGTGATGTGATACCACCCTCTTCAGGTTCCTCACTAGCACAACTGTGAACACAACTAAAGGAATGCAACACCACCTTACGACCCCCACGCACCAATGGGGACCCTAAACATCAAGACGAAAGAGAATATCAGAAAATATGTATATATATATATATATATTTTTTTTTTTCTTTTTGGGTCACACCCAGGGATACTCAGGGATTACTCCTGGTTCTGCACTCAGGAATTATTCTTGGCAGTACTCAGAGGATCATATGGGATGTCAGGGATTGAACCCAGATTGGCCACAAGCAAGGCAAACGCCCAACCCACTGTACTATCACTCCAGCCCCAGAAATAAATTACTATGTAGATAGGTCTATGATGTGGTCTCTGTCCTGAACACGTAGACTTTTTGTCATTCCCTAAACACCTTAGTAACCCTTAGTAACTCAGAAAGTATAGCAGGTAGGCAATTGCCTTGCATGCAGCTGACCAGCGTTTAATACACAGCATCCAAGATGCTCCCCTGGGCTTTATCAGAGTGATCCCTGAGTGCAGAGCCAGGTGTAGGCCCAAGCACAGCCAGGTGTGACCTCAAAACAAAACAAAACAAAAAATAGAGGAGTTGCGATGCACAGGGGTTACTCTGGCTCTGCACTCTGGAATTACTCGTGGTGGTGCTCAGAGGATCATATGGGATGCTGGGAGTTGAACCCGGGTCAGCCACATGCAAGGCAAAAGCCCTACCTGCTGTAATAGCTCTCCAGCCCCAGGAGTTGCTTTGCTTCTTAAAAAGATAAAAAGACAAAGCTTCATCTTAATAACTCCTTATATAGTATTTAAGTTGTATTAGGCAAGTAATCTAAAAATAATTGAGAGGGACCCTGGGAGATCAAAAGTCTGACCCCTGGAATGCACTGCCCGAATATGCCGATTACCTCAATGGTCTCGCATCTAAGCATGACTCCAGAGGATACCACAACCAATAGGGGACCTATACAAGCAAGCACCACAGCCAGGTCTGAGTGTGATCCCTAGCCATGACAACAACGAAGGGAAGGCAAAAAGGAAAAGAAGCACATGAAAAGATTTGTCACAGATGATAGGCACATACTAGGACATTTATTTTAAGGGGTTTTAAGCATCAGGAGGTTTCGGTGTGGGAGGAGGTAGTCCTGCGACTAAGGCCCTAAGCATACAGTGTTAACTGCCTCCAGTATGGACGGCCACAGCCATCCAGAGAGAAACACCGTGGCTTGCGCTTCTAATTACCCATTTGCCTACTCTGACAATTAAACTCATTTCATGAAGTATGAGGTGTTAAGATTCAATAATTACATTCTTTAAACAATTGTTAAATATTTAATATATTCTTTATTTGCAAATCAGTAATATATATCCTAACCCTAAAAATTTAGACATCCAAAGTTACATTAGTAACGCACATAAACATGCTAAGAGATTTGCAGATTTGAGTGTTTTATAAATAGTATCACTGCATAACATACCTTGATGTACATACAGTGTTTATACATATATTCACAACTAATTCTCCTCAGAAAGATAGAGTCGGTCGAGTTCTGTTTTAAGTATTCTAAATCCCAAATTAATAAAACCTACTTTTAAGGATCACTCTTTAACTACGGTACTGAGCCTTTCAGCCATGTTTCCTTTTTAAATATGTTTCCTTGCTGAGTAAAACAAGTATATGGGTCACTGTTTTTCAGATTTAATACAATGAATTGTTAGTGACTGACACACAAACTTGCTGTGTAAAATCACTTCACAGTTCTATCATAAACTTACCCCACAGGTAAGCTGATTTTATGTCCTCACCTCAGTTTGTATAATTATTAAATGAGAAGAAAACAATGGATCTAACATCAAAGTAGTACTGTAGTGATTTTGCTGAATGTACATATTTAAATATAAATCAAAATGTAACCTATGCAGTGTGAAAGATATTTTAGAATCCTATGCTTTAAACCTATCATTCTTTAAGTGTGTATAATTTCTGGGCAATTCAGTAAGAAATTATTAATTTTCATTTAATTTAAAAATGAAATATCCTGCTATACTTATTAGATTTTTTAATTAATCTTTCTCGACACACTGGTTTCTAAGACAGGCCTTAAAGTAAAGGTCTCAAACTTACATAAAACCAAATACAAAGTAATTCAAGAGTCTTCAAAATTATTTTTTAACAAAAAAATGATTCTACTATATCTGAAATTAGGTGTGAAAAAGGGCCTACTATACAGGGTAGACCTTTAGGACAATTCCACATTCTATTAGGGAGACTTCAAGGAATATTGTGTTGTGAATGAATGACTACTACTCTCAAAGCCTTCTCAACAGACGCCACCGCCACCGCCAAGCCCTCACTATGCCAAAGAGCTGGCATATTCTTACTTGCACAATATCAAATGAAACTACCAAATTCTTCTTTATCTGGAAAGGATATTTTAAGAGGTTCTGACAGAGTAGGGAAACTAAGACTCAAATGTTTAAAAGTATCTAGTATTTAACTATTAAATCTTTCACACCAACTTCTCCTTAGATGAGAGGTATTAAATAAGCTACATGTAAATTCTCATTTTTTAGAAAAGTTGCAAATACTTCTCAGGTAAAGTGGGAATTATTTAAAATATCAGGGCAGGAGTAATGTATTAGCTACATATTCAATTCAAAGTACATTAAAACCCAAATAGAAGATTATAAACAGGTGACATTTTCATAAAAAGTAATATTTACTATTAGCTTTCCGAATGTAGGTAAATCACACAATGGAACTCTACATAGATTAAGATACTCTTTTAAATATATGTTTAAAAAAATTTCATGTCTAAATTTTTAGGGTTATACAGTTAGAAATATATCATCCTACTTTTATAGACAAGTCAAGGAAAATAAGTTAGCACAATCATTTGAATTGGTTGTCGACATACTGGGCAGGGCTTATTCCTTTTCTTTAGCTTCTTTGCACATGTAAAACATGCCATGAGATGTCCTGTTTTGCCATGGACAATGCAACCATTTTTAGGCCGACCCTGACATATCACACAAGGTTCAGTGGCATTAAGGGGAAAACTAGACTCCAAATTTTCTTCTTTGTCTTGTATTTCATCCTTCTCAAGCTCTCTGACATCTTCTTGGCTACTATAAATTATGCTATTAGAAGTTGATGGTTGAGAATAGTCCTCACTTTCTTGTGAATTAGAGGCTTGTGCAATTTTATCATCATTTTCCTCACCACACGATTCTTTGGAATCATTCGCCTTAGTTTTTTTACAATCAGGAACATCAAAGCCCTCTTCTACTTGTGTTGAGTTCTCTAGTTTGGCTTCCTCTGACATTTTCCCTTTATCTTTCCCTTTATCTTCAGGAAGCCAGTTCTCACGAAGAGCCCAACATCGGTTGCAATGTGGTGGAAGGGGAGGATTCATTTCACTGCATGAAGTACACTTCCAGTAGTCCTTCAAGAAAACAAGATAGTTTCTGTAAACCTTAGTAACTATTAGCAACATCAATGACTAAGACAAAAATGTATGAGTTCACATTTTATATAAAATATACAAAGTGGCTTGGGAGGGGACCTTGAAATAATGTTGGAGAGAAGCAGACACTCTAGTGAAGGGTATTTTGTAGGAATGTTGCATGCATGAAACTATTAAAGCAGTACTGTAAATCACAATACTTCAAACTTGTTAAAAAATTCAGCACATCACTCTTTTCTGAAGAATTTTTCTGTTTGAGAGCCACAGCTGATGGTTTTCAGGGCTTACTCCTGGCTCTGGTTCAGGGATCAATCCTGGCAGTGATCAGGGGAACACATTGGGGTGTCAAGCATCGAACCTGGGCTGGCCATGTGCAAGCAAGTGCCCTACCCACTATATTCTTTATCCAGCCCCTCAAGTACAAGATTTTAAACTATGCTCAAAAATACTTAAAAAGAACTTGATCAGTACTTTACCCATTAACTATAGTTCCCCAAGGATACAAATATAGCGGGTTCATTTTGGTGTAGCAAGTGCTATGAGGGCTGTACACTATAATGAGACCTATACCTCTTGCACTCACTCAAAGGCTCAACCCTAGATACTGAATACACTGTTTAAGCAATGGATCTAGGAAGAATTAGATCCAAGCAGGGTTGAAGCATGTGCTTACATGCAGAGGCCCATGTATGATCCCTGGCAGAATACAGTTCCCTGAGCACTTCCAAGAGACATCCCAGAGCAAAAAGTCATCAGTCCCTGAAGGCTAGAGAGTATAGGGGTTAGGATGACTGCCTTGCACACAGCTGACCCAAGCTTAATCACTAGTATCACATAGGGTCCTGAGTCCTGCCAGGAGTATTTCCTAAATGCAGAACCAGGACAGCTCGTTGTGGCCCCCAAACAAATAAAAAATAGAATTAGTAGTCTCTGAGCACTACTGGTGGAAGTGGATCTTGGGTTTTGCCCAAGAAACAAAAATAAAATATGATTTCGTAGTCTGCCATCGACTAAGATTCCTAATTAACTAGTTCTAAACTCAGTGTTCTTTTTTTTTATTATTAGTATTTTTATTTATTTATTTATTTTTATTTAGTGAGTCACAGTGAGGGTACAGTTACAGATTCATATATTTTGTGCTTGTTTTTCCCTCATGCAGTGTTTGGGAGCCCATCCCTCCACCAGTGTCCATTCTCCACCACCAATGAACCCAGTATCCCTCCCACCCCCCAGTCCCATCCCCCAACCCCACCCCGTCCCTGTGGCAGGACATTCCAATATGTTCTCTCTCTCTCCTTTTGGGTGTTGTGGTCTGAAACAGGGGCATTGAGTGGTCATCATGTTCGGTCACTAGTCCACTTTCAGCACGCATTTCCCTTACCACGAGGGATCTCCAATCACTTTTTATTTGGTGTTCCCTTCTCCATTCGGTATGACATTCCCCCAGAGTGTGAGACCAAATTCCAAGCTATGGAGTCAACCTCCTGGTATTATATACTACTATTCTTGGGTATTAGTCTCCTACTCTGTTATTTTATATTCCACAAATGAGTGCAATTTTTCTATGTCTGTCCCTCTAAACTCAGTGTTCTTAACTTCACCTACAAAGGAAATGAAAACATTCTCAGCAATCAATGCCAGATAAAACCAATCACCCTTGTCTCCAGACACAATGTTTGCCCCTTTATGATCCTTTCCCATTTTCTCATTTTTGTTTCTTGTGTCTTCCTCATTTCAACTTAATCTCCCTTTCCACCACGCAATTTGAATAAACTTTGCGACCTCGGCATCTTCCTTTCCAACCTTATTTTTAGCTCCCTGCCCTAACTGAAACTGAATTTTTCCTGAAAATATATTACATAATTTCCCCCCCTTTTTTTTTAAAATTTCGCATTTGAATAATACTGCTTCCAACTCAAAATAAAAAACGAGACATCCTGATATAAACAGATTCCACCACAACTCCTAACCTTCTGCTTGCTGCTCCACCGTATCAGGTGAGGCTTGCCCCCAGTTGACATCACTGGCCTTAATCCATAATGGGCGGTCAGACCCTCCCTTCCAGTGAGCCTCCCTTCTGGCAGTCTCCACACCAACCTGTACCACAACTCCTGAAGTGATGGCCGCTTATAAGGCATGCATATCTACTCAACAAATCACAAGCTGCTCAGGTATTCTTCCTGTCTTTTAGTGAAAATGGGCAAAGGAGAGTTGCCAGAGCAACTCCAGCCTAATCCCCAAGCATCTTCCAGGGCATCTAACTACAAAACTCACCACCAGCACAGCAAGAACACTAGAAAATCAATGGGGAAAACACAGAAGCTCACCAAGTTCAATGAGTGAAAACAGTAACACCGAAGAAATAAATATTAGTAATTCCTCAGACAATGTAACATGATAACAAGGATATTCAACAAGTTCAAAGAAACAATAGCACAGGTAGTCAGCAGACCACAAGAAAGTATGAGTCGACATAAAAACACTACAATCAGAAATGAGAGAAATGAAGACCATGATACAAAGGTGATACAAAAGTCAATAAAAGCTGAGGCCAAAGCAGTAATATAGCA
This sequence comes from Sorex araneus, assembly GCF_027595985.1. Lineage (NCBI taxonomy): Eukaryota > Metazoa > Chordata > Mammalia > Eulipotyphla > Soricidae > Sorex > Sorex araneus. The sequence continues at coordinate 11,391,117 of NC_073311.1, read as the reverse complement.
GGTCACGAGCTTGCCTTGATATGGCTGATCTGGGTTCAATCCCTGGCACCCCCACATGGTCCCCCGAGTTCCGAAAGAAGTGAGTGCTGAGTGTAGAGCAAGAGTAAGTTTTGAACAATGCCAGGTGCAGCCCCAAAGCAAAACAAAAAAAGGTCAAAAGAAGCTCTGAAAAGAATAGCAGGCACCAACCAAAAGATCAAGGAGCTCCAAGATGAGGAGGAAATCATAAGAAAACAACAGAGGGTGGGAAATAGTCTAAAATGAAATGAACAGAATACCAAAGAATTATGAGATAAGTTCAAGAGAAACAATGGAGTCCCAAAAGAACAGAAGGCAAATGTGATGAAGAAACAATAGTTAAAGAAATCCTCAATAAGAGTTTCCCAGTGTTGAGGAATATAGGTACCAAGATCCAAGAGGCCCAATGGATCCCAGAGAAAACACTCAACTAGGGAAATCCCAAGACATGGTGTAATACTCAGTATGACAAAAATCCAAAGATAGAAACAGAATACTGAAAGCCGCAAGACCAAAAAAGAAACATACAAAGAAAACTCATAAAATGTATAGCAGACCTATCATATGAAATTATGCAAGCCAGGAGACTATAGAGGGATACAGTACAAAAACTCAATAAAGGGGCTGGAGCGATAGCACAGCGGGTAGGGCGTTTGCCTTGCACGCGGCCGACCCGGGTTCGATCCCCAGCATCCCATATGGTCCCCTGAGCACCGCCAGGAGTAACTCCTGAGTGCAAAGCCAGGAGTAACCCCTGTGCATCGCCGGGTGAGACCCAAAAAGCAAAAAAAAAAAAAAAAAAAAACTCAATAAAAAGAACACCTCACCAAGAATACTCTAGTTAGATTACCATCCAGATTTTAAGCATGATACAGAGATTCAGACCAGGCAACAGTAGGGAATTAGTACCCTTGAAATCAATTTTGCAAGAGTTAAGAGCTTCTTTAAAGGACAGGACAAACTTCCCAAAACATGGAGTTGAATATGGCAATCATTTATCCTGGTGCTTATAATTGCCCTCTACATGCTTATAATTGCCCTCTACAGGACCGAGATAGGTATGTTTAGCCCTAGCTTGCTAAGAGCTTTCATACATTTTCAATAATTAATGTCTTATTTATATTGGTTAAAAATCACTTAGTAATCATAGTTGACTTTTATTTGTTTATTTCCTGATAATTCCATTTTCTATTCCTTTAAATTTTGTTGGAGCAAGTAATATGAAATAAATATGTTCTATGCCTGCCAAAGGGGTTGGCGGGGGGAGGGAAGGTTGGGACAGAACCTGGGGACACTGGTGAAAGGCAGGGGTCACTGGTGGTAGGATTGGAACACTGTATGCCTGAAATAATTCTACTATGAACAATTTTGTAAATCACGGTGTCTCAATTTAAAAAAAGGTTTTTCCTATTTACAAAAAAATAAGGGGCTGGATCGATAGCACAGCGGGTAGGGCGTTTGCCTTGCACGCGGCTGACCCGGGTTCGATTCCCAGCATCCCATATGGTCCCCTGAGCACTGCCAGGGGTAATTCCTGAGTGCAGAGCCAGGAGTGACCCCTGTGCATTGCCGGGTGTGACCCAAAAAGCAAAAAATGTATATATAAAAAAACAAAATAAAAATTAATTTTTTATTAATTTTAAATAAAAAAATAAATAACAGTATTCATCATCATCATCATCATCCTGTTGATCATCGAATTTCTCGAGGGGTTGCAGTGACGTCTCCATTCGACCTAGCCCTGAGATTTTAGAAGCCTCTCTCACTAGTCCTTCCCAACGATGCCACATTGGAGGCTCTTTCGGGGCCAGGGGAATGAGACCCAGCTTGTTACTGGTTTTGACATATTAATACAGCATGGGGACCTTGCGAGGCTTTCCCATGTGGGCAGGAAATTCCCAGTAGTTTGCCAGATTCTACCAGAGGAGAAGTAGGTTGTAAGATACATAGCCCACTTGGGAGCTTGCTTTTAAGTCTCTGGATGCTGGCCGTGGATGGGATTACACGATGCCGGGGGCAGTCCCTGGGTGTGAGCGCCTAGCTACTGGGAAATCTGGGCGGAAGAGGCCCAGTCCCGATTCCAGCAGGCTTGGAGGTCTCAGCCCCGAGTCCCACACACCTGGGTTCCTCTGCCAGTACCTTCATGCGTGAGGCTCGTTCAAACAAGTAACAGTATTAAGAACAAAAATTACAGCAGTAATAGTGTAAAAATCATCTAATATTTCAGGAACATGAACTAAAGGTTTTGACTTCTTTAATGGCAAATTCCTACTACATTTTCTGTACAAGTTAAAATGAAAACTGTTTATATTTTCAAGAGAGATAAATGTTGACAATTCTTAGAGCTCCATGACAAATATACATTATTCTCTATGCTATAAAGTTTCTATTTTATACAATCATAAAATTGTATAAAATCTCAGGACCATGAGGCAAACTTACTCTTTTTTTTGCTTTTTGTGTCACATCCGGTGATGCTCAGGGTTATTCCTGGCTCTGCACTCAGGAATTACCCCTCGAGGTGCTCAGGGGACCATATGGAATGTGGGAATCAAACCTGGGTCGACTGTGTGCAACGCAAACGCCCCACCCAATGTGCTATCCCTCCAGCCCCAGCAAACTTATTCTTAATGGGAAAAAACAAAAAGAATTCCCTCCAAGATCAAACACAAGACAAGGTTGCCCACTCTCACCACTTCTATTCTACATAGTACTGGAGAAACTTGCCTTTGGTTTCCTATCAAAGGAATCTAGGTAGAAAAGAAAGGAGTCAAGCTCTAATTATTTGCGGATGACATGATACTGTATTTCAAAAATCTAAAGACTACAAAACAGATCCTAGAAACAATAGATTGTATAGTAAAGTGGCAGGCTACAAAAATCAATACCAACAAGTCCATGGCTTTCCTATATGCAAATAATGAAAGAGAAGAGATACTAGTATATCTAAGTGTGTGTATATAATATATATATTATATATAATAGTGTCACAATTGTGCCTCAGAAAATCAAAACTTTGGAATCACTTAAAGAGGTAAAGGATCAATAAAGAAAACTACAGGGGCTGGAGCAATAGCACAGCGGGTAGGGCATTTGCCTTGTACGAGGCCAACCTGGGTTTGATTACCAGCATCCCACATGGTCCCCTGAGCACCGCTAGGGGTGACTCCTGAGTGCAGAGCCAGGAGTAACCCCTGTGCATCACCAGGTGTGACCCAAAAGGCAAAAAAAAAAAAAAAAACTTTAAAAAAAATTTTTTTTTTAATTTTTAAAAAACAAAATATTTTAAGAAATAAAAGAGGACACAAGGAAATGGAGACATATCTCCAGCTCATAGATTGGGAGGATTAACATTGTCAAAATGGCAATATTCCCCAAAGCATACAGATTCAATGCAGTCCCTATAAGGATACCCATGACATTTTTCAAAGAAATAGATCAAACATTCCTGAAATTCATATGGAACAATAAACTCTCACGAATAGCTGAAGCAATTATTGGGAAAAAGAAGATGGGAGGCATCACCTTCCCCAACTTCAATCTGGAGTAATTAAAACAGTATGAAATTGGAATAAAAACAGACTGGCAGGCCAAAGGAACAGACTTAAATATCCTGACACATACCCTCAAATATATGATCACTTAATCTTTGATAAAGGAGCAAGAAATATGAAGTGGAGCAAGGAAAGCCTCTTCAATATGCGGTGCTGGGAAAACTTGGCAGCTACATGCAAAAAATAAACTCAGAACTCTAACACTTGGCACAAAAGTCAGATCAAAATGGATTAAAAACCTCAACATCAGACCTGAAACCATAGAAACATGGAGGAAAATGTGGGCAGAACCCTCCATGGCATTGAAGCTAATGAATGGCACATTCAAAGATGAAATACCACTGACCACGAAAGTGGAAGCAAAAGTAAACAAATGACATTACATTAAACTAAGAAGCTTCTGCATCCCAAAAGAAAAGGTTAAGATACAGAGACAGCCTGTGGAATGAGAAAGATTATCTATCCAATACCCATCTAATAAGGGGTTAATACCGAAGACATATAAAACACTGGTAAAACTTTACAAGAAGATGATATCCAGCCAGATTAAAAAAAAATAGAGGAAATGGACAGAAACTCCCTCAAAGAAGAAATTCAAATGGCCAACACAAATCAAAACAACAACGAGGTATCACCTCACACCAACAGAGACTGGCACACACCAAAAAGAACAAGAACAACCAGTGCTGACAACAGATGCAAAGAGAAAGGGATTCTCATCCACTGTCGGTAGAAATGCCAACTAGTCCAGCCTTTTTAAATAACAACATGAAAATTCCTCAAAAAACTAAAAATTGAACTCCCATTTGACTCAGCAAAACCACTTCTGGGAATATACCCTAGGAGCCCAAAAGCACACAGCAAAAACACCATCTGCACTTCTATGCTTATTGCACCACTATTCACAATGCCCAGAACCTGGAAATAATTTGAGAGCCCTAGAACAGACCACTGGATAAAGAAACTATGGTACATCTACACAGTGGAATACTACACAGTCACCAGAAAAAATGAAGTCATGAAATTTGCTTATAAATGGATGAATGTGGAGAATATCATGCTCAATGATATGAGTCAGAAGAAGGGCAGACAGAATGACTGCATTTGTGGGATATAAAAAAACATAGCATGAGATAAATATCCAAGTACAGAAAATATAGGGGCCAGGAAGACTGATCCATGGTTGGAAGCTTGCCACAAGAATGTGGGGGCAGAGGGCAGTTAGGATAGAGAAGAGACCATAACAATGACAGTAAGTTTGAAATCATCACTCTGGACAAGAACTGAGTGCTGAAAAGAGGTAAAGGGATACACAGAGTAACCTTTCAATATCTGTATTGCAAATCATAGTACTCAAAGGGAAAGAGAGATGAGAGAGAGTGAGAGAGAGCAAGTGTGCATGCAAGTGCACACACCTGCCATAAAGGCTATAGAGGCAGAGGTGGGGGGTGTCAGTAGGGAAACTAGGGACACTGGTGGTGGGAAATGTACACTGGTAAAGGAATAGGTGTTGGAAACATTGTATAACTGAAATCCAATCATGAACAACTTTGTAATCATGTATCTCACAATGATTCAATTAAAAATAATAAATTAAGATATTAAAACATAAAATAAAATCTCAGTACCAGGGACATCAAACAGTGGACAGTGTGCTCGCCTTGATGCAATTGATCCAGGTTCAATCCCAGGTACCCCGTATCACCAGTCTACACCTGATGCTCGGCTACACCGAGCACCAGGTGCAGCCCACAAACAACAGTTTAAAAAGAAAAAAAAAATTAAATGTAATAAAAGATCTTAATACTAGAAAAATTCTTTAAAAAAACAAAAAAGTTCATTCTAAAAATTATGTCATAAAGTAAACTCAACGTAAGTTTTCTAATCAATCTCAATGTTATTTCTGATTTCTTGAAAAAGGAGAATTTTTACTTACAGCTATTGAAATTTCAGGATCTTCTTCAAAGGAATCTGTATCACTTTCCCCTGTCTGGTACACAGTAACACGATACACCTAATAAAATTAATTCATTAGTATCAATTCATCACCTTTTAACTTTAGCATGTAATTTTAAGTGGTTAAGACATTAAAAAAATAAGAACTATTATATGAGATATTCTAAGATAAAGATAAAATGGAATGGGGAAGAATTAAAAGAACAGTGAAATTCCCATCTACTATGCCAACAAATTTAAAATGAAGCAAAAAATTGAGTACAAGCAGTTTTATTTTATGAAGAGATATTAAGTAACATTATATTGTTAAAGGTTGTCAACTCCAAGACATAAAGAGAAGTAGTATGTGACTATTTTTCACTTTTTATTTTTTGAAGGGGCCCCAGGACCACTCCAAGTAATACTCCACCAACCCAGTTGTATGTTTGAATGCTGAGTCCACCAGAAAGTATGTTACTTGGACCCAACAGTACTGGGAGGTGCCAAGATCATACCTGGTGATGTCCTGAAGTCATCAGAGCTACAGCAGCTAATGTTCAGGGAGCCATGTGGTGCCAAGGACAAAACCGAGGTTAATGCACCACAATGTCTATATTATCTCTTCAGCACGTATATTTTTTTTTATACTGGTGCTGATGTTATCCACCACATCCTCGCCCACCTTCCAACTATGTGACTGCAACTTTATGCAAGCTTTACTTTTATAATATTAGGAGTAGGAGAAATAATTCAATGGCAAAGTGCATGTCTTACAGGTACGAAGCTCTGGGCTTGATCCCTAGGACAATCCCCAAAAAAGTTAGTATTAAAAGTGGAGAATTTGGGGCTGGAGTGATAGCACAGCAGGTAGGGCGTTTGCCTTGCACGCAGCCAACCCGGGTTCGATCCCCAGCATCCCAGAAGGTCCCCTAAGCACCGCCAGGAGTAATTCCTGAGTGCAGAGCCAGGTGTGACCCAAAAAGCAAAAAAAAAATGGAGAATTAAAATTTGCAAGTGTAGGGCCCACATCTGACTATGCTCAGGGGCTATACTTCTGCCTCTGTGCACAGGTATCACTCCTGGTGGTGCTCAGGAGGTCAAACCAGGGTCAGCCATTCACAAGGCAAGCACCTTAATCCTTGTACTATCTCTCTGGTCCAGAACTGAAGGAACTAGTATAAGAATACTCATTAAGGCATACTGGTCTCTTGGCATAAGCAGCTATATGAATGTACCAGACTATAATAAACTACAAAAGCCAAAATCTATAAAACAGTATTTTAGTTTGAACAGATGAAGAGGCAAACCTTTCAGGGAAATCTGAATATATTTCAGTCTCGCCAGTCAATGAGGATTAGAAATAGATAGCAATCTTGGAAAATAATCAGGACAAACTTTACCTCATCATCTTCATCTGAGAGTTCTTGTCCTTCTTCACTAAGACTATAATCTTCTGAATCTAGAGACTCAACTTCAAATTCTACACTGAATTGATCTGAAACTGAATCCTGATCCAACCAATCACCTGAATGTTCACTTACACCAGTATCAAGATCCTGCAACAGGAGATAAAAAGAAAAAGAGTGACAATGAGCACCTACTGGACTCTGTTACAATTTGTCCCCAGTCATCTCCTCAGATCCATTCTGCGTACTGTATCAATCACATTATTTTTCCCTGTCCAAAAGCTTTTTGCTAGTAGCTGCAATAAAGGCATTTATTAAAAAAAAATTATTGAATCAACGTGAGATAGTTAACAAGCTTTCATGTTTGGGTTATAATCTCACAATGATCAAACACCCATCCCTCCACCAGGGCACATTTCCCCACCACCAGTATCCCGGGTATACATGCCCTTTCCCACCCTCCCCCTGCCTCCATGGCAGACAATATTCCCCATACTCTCTACTTTTGGGTATTATGGCATAAAGGCATTTTTAGGGGCCAGAAAGATAGTACAGGAGATAAGGCACTTGCTTTGCACATGGCTAATGCTGGTTCAAATCCCTGGCACCATGTATGATTCCCACAGCACTGTCAGTGGTCATTCCTGATTAGAGACAGCTTCAGCATAACCAAGTATGGATCAAATTCTTCCCTTTCCTCCAATAAAAAAAAAAAAGGTATTTTTAAACTTCAAGATAAATTTTCCTTAGGGGCTGGAGCGATAGCACAGCGGGTAGGGCGTTTGCCTTGCACGCGGCTGACCTGGGTTTGATTCCCAGCATCCGGTCCCCCGAGCACCACCAGGAGTAATTCCTGAGTGCAGAGCCAGGAGAAACCTCCGAGCACTGCTCGGTGTGACCCAAAAAGAAAAAAAAAAGATAAACTTGCCTTAGAATCCCAAAATATTTGAAGTAAACCATAAACCAAATTTTTATTCATTCCCTCCCTACTTTTAAAAAGTAAAACTTCTGAATTCCCAGGTTACATATATTTCAACTGATTTGAATGTATAGTCCACAAAAATTAACAATATGTAGAGTGACATTAAATATTAATTTTGCTAACGCACTGGAAACAACTGCACTATCTTCTATCCTTCTCCCCAAATTTGGAGTTAGTAGATGAGGGAAGAATCTAGTTTTATTTAAAAAGAAAATTTACGCCCTTGGCCCAGAAAAGATCCAGAGCTGCTGCTTTCGAAAGAGACCCTCTACTCCTAAAGACTATGATCCAAGAGGTCTTCTAACCCATTTTGGCACCCAGAGCGGCTTCTTACAGACATGCATCTAGACTGTGAGCTATACTATGACTATGTGCAACCCAGGGAGGGATTTTCCCTCTCCACACTGTTTTTCTGCGCAGAAAATGGCGGCAGCAGCATCATCCACATGGTGAGAGCCACCCCCTAAGACTTCCACCCAGAGGTAGGAACTTTGCAATGTTGTGGCTCATAGGCGATCATGGGAAGGGGGTGGTACCAGCACGCCCTCAGCCCAGATAAGATCCGGAGCTGCTGTTCTCGAAACAGACCCTCTGCTCCTAAAGACTATGATCCAAGAGGTCTCCTAATCCATTTTGGCACCCAGAGCGACTTCTTACAGAAATGCATCTAGACTGTGAACTGAACTAAAATATCAGAAACCCAAAGCCGCGTGGCCGCGAGCTCATAGAATCTTCATTCTCAGCAATGAAAAGAAATTATTAAATGATGCCTTTTCAGCAGGCCTGATTGTTGGGAGGAAAATTCCAAACAATAATAGTGAGTTCTCTCTTGAAATATTGAATGGATTCAAAGTATAGAGAATAAAATGAAGATCATTAGCTAACTTAGGTGGGGGCTGGGTGGAAGGGGGTATATTGGGGTTCTTGGTGGTGGAACATGTGCACAGGTGAAGGGATGGGGTTTCAATCATTATATGACTGAGACTTAAAAAAATAAATAAGTAAAATAAAAGGAAAACTTACCAATGTGTGTTAGTGATCACCTATCACACATGTGCATTTTATCTTAATGTTTTAGACTATTTGATTTAAAATAAGCTTACCGGATTCGATGGAGTTCCTGTCGATTCATTGCTACTGCTTCTTTCACAACATATCTCCCTTATTACACACAGAGCAAGGCTTTCGTCAAAAGAAAGGGAAATATTATCAGATTTGTGGCGTTTTCTTTGTCGGTCACCAGGTAATTCGTCTGAATTTTCTTCTGGATACACAAGAAAAAACAAGTTAATTAAACTGCTATTTTTTAATGTCTTTAAAGTTAAACTGACTTAAATATTACAAGCACACACTAATACTGTTCTAAGTCAACACTTTTCTTGGATCTTTTTTATAGAGCATTATAAGAACACTATAAAAGCTTTTTATTTTATAGTTGTTTCTTTGGACCACACCCAGAAATGCTCAGGGCTTACTCGGCTGGCTCTGCACACAGGAATCATTCCTGGTGGAGCTCAAGGGAGCATATGTGGTACCAGGGATCAAACCAGAGTTCCTTGCAGGCAAGGTAGGTGCCTACTCACTGTGCTATGTCTCCAGCAACAAAAGCTTTTTAAACTTTAAGGACTTTAGCTCCACGAAATCACAATGTAACCCATCTGAAGCTTCTATTAACCAATATTTTGCTCACCCTTTTATTTCCTTCTGTTGGCTTTCCTAGTCATAAGTTAGCTCTCCCCAAACAACTCTTAAGGCCTTTATTTTAAATGATGGGTATTTCTCTCATGAATAAATCACAAGGCTGTCCTGAGTTTCTTTTTTTTTTTTTTTTCTTTTTGGGTCACACCCAGCGATGCACAGGGGTTACTCCTGGCTCTGCATTCAGAAATTACCCCTGGTGGTGCTCAGGGGCCCGTATGGGATGCTGGGAAGCGAACTCAGGTCAGTCGCGTGCAAGGCAAACGCCCTACCCGCTGTGCTATCACTCCAGGCCCTGTTCTGAGTTTCTTTTCTTGGGTTTTTGGGCCACATTCAGTAGTTCTCAGAGCTTACATGACTCTGTGCTCAGGGGTATTCTTGGCACTGCTCAGGTAACCATATGCAGTCCTTGAAACTGAATTGCAGTCAGCTGTATTCAAGATAATCACTGTAACTACCATGCTCTCTCTAGTCCACAGATCACAAATTCTTCACGAGTTCTATTAGACATGTTTGTATCCACTGTAAGAAAGATAAACGGGCCACTGGACAGTCAGGTATGGGTCAACAGTGACGAGACATGAGGGGCCTCATGAGATGGGGGTGAAGCAAGCCCTTGACTCCCCTGCCCCAGTGATACCCCAAAAACAGCCCCTCTGGCTACTGATTAGGCTGCGTAACGGCCAGGATCCCAGAGACACATGAATGAATTTCGGAACCCAGTGGCTTTTGGCAGAAATCCCTCCAGATTTAATTATTAAAATTTCAGAATTCTAAAATTGCACGGTCACTATTGCTGCAGCATGACATCACCACTATCATCCCATTGTTCATCGATTTACTCGAGCAGGTGCCAGTAACATCTCCATTTGTCCCAGCCCTGAAATTTTAGCAGCTTCTTCTTACTTGTTTTTCCCAACGACTGAAGACTATTTTCAGGGTCAGGGGAATGAGACCTGTTATTGTTACTGTATTTGGCATATTGAATATACCATGGGGAGCTTGCCAGGCTCTTCTGTGTGATATCATATGCTATTCATAATCAGCAATAGAAAACAAATTGTCTTAATGTTGCCTTTTTGGCAGGTCTGAGTGTTAGGGGAAAATTCCAAATAATAATGGTGGGTCTGGTGTCAAAATATTGAATGCAATCAAAGTAGAGAGAGAGTAATGTGGAAATCAGGTAGGGGGAGGGTATGGGACAGGGAGTGGGGGGGAGGGTACTGAGGTTTTTTGGTGGTGGAAAATGTGCACTGATGAAGAGACGGGTGTTTCATCATCATACGACCGAGACTTAAACCCAAAAGTTTTGTAACTGTTCTCACGGTGATTCAATAATTTAAAAAAATAAATAAAAAAGATAAGCGGGCCAAAGCGATAGTACATCGAGTTTAGGCCTTTGCCTTGCACGCAGATGACCCACGTCTGACCCCGGCATACCATATGGTCCCCTGAGCAAAATGCCAGGAGTAATGCCTCAGTGCAGAGCCAGAAGCAATCCCTGAGTACAGCTGGGTGTGACCACTCCTCCCCGCCAAATAAAAGATGAACTTAGAATAAAGATAGCACAGAATTGGTAAAGCTCTTGCCTTACAAGTAAGTAGTTGTGGTGGAATGTCCAGCACCATATAGAGTCCCTTAAGCAATGAGCAGGGTCACTTCTGAGCAGAAACTCAAGGATAGTCCCCGAGTACTAGCAGGTGTGGCCCAAAAACCCAAAACAAACCAACTACCAACATAACCCCCCAAAAGATGATCTTGGTTGAATAATGGAAACTTCAAGTCTATAACCTACTGATTCATATTTTTTAACATCATGGCAAATAAAACTTGAGGCTTTATTCTGAATTATTATTCACGGCAAAACAACTTTGTTTTGAGGGAATCACCCAGCAGTACTCAGGGATCACTTCTGGCTGTTCTCAGGGGACTATGCAGTGCCAGGGATCAAAGTGGGGTTAGCAGCACTCAAATCACGTGTCTTAACCCTTAAACTATCTTTCCAGTCACCCTCACACCCCAACACAGTAGAACTCTTTTTTAAAAAGGGGGCATGATGGAGAAGGGGCAGGGAGATGTCTTACCGACTTAGTGGCCTCACAAGTGTGGATGAGACCAATCCTCAGTATGCTACACGTGTCAAGCCCATCCTGGCAGCTCTGCCGTCCACATGATCCCTGGCACCACTGTCACTCACTAGCCAGGAGTGGATGCATGCACAACTAAAGGATGCAAGGAGAGCAATACCCCTGGCTCCAGTATGAAAGCTACATCCTGATTACCTGATTATGCACAAACACAACCAGGCCCACCAAGTGTGCCAAGTACCACAATCTGATGTATGGTTCCCTGTCAAAATTTCCCCTTTCCCTGTTACTCTTACTGCTTTCACTCTGGTGCCTGCACACTTAGCAATGCTTGCCTAAGGTCACATTCTGATTCTCGAACACACTTGGTTTTGGCGTGCTACAGATTCCACATTTATGGTGCCAGCAATTTTAAAAGCAATACTCAGGGGCATATCTACCATCAGGCATGTAGGTTGGGGCTGGAGATAAACTCAGCTTCATGCTCACAAGGAAGATACTTTACCACTGAGCCTTCTCTGGGACGCAACCCCCACCACTTGCCCCCCCCCCACACACACATTTTTTTAATGTAAACCATCTGCAATGCTGCCATTGATACCTACTCTTAACAATTTTCCAGTTCTTTAATTTCCTTTTTTTAAAGAACATAAGTTGAGTCACATGTGTACTATTCAGGTATGGCTTTTCCTTAAATATCCTTTTTGTTTTGGCAGTACTTGGAGGCCACCCGAATGGTGCTTGGTGGCCACACAGTGCTGGGGATGAACCACAGGCCTCCTTATTCAGGCAAAGCATGTGCTCAAGTCTTTGAGTTACCCCTCCCTCTCTGGCTCTCCGGCTTACTTTCATATACTGTTCACCAAAAATGGACAATCTAGTCAACAATTTTGAGCATCACTTCTTGTCACTGTTAGGTGACAAAGAATATCCTTGTTCTCTACTATCTTAAATAATAAAGAACTAACTATATATTCCAGTGGGAGATGGGAAACAGAGGTCAACAGGTGGATATGATTTGCAGGGGGAGGCCTGGGTAGGATCCCCACACTTCATGGTCTCAGAACTACACGTGGCTCAAAAATGTAAACATGAATGAATGGCTGAATCCAGTGGAACACAGAAACCTGTGCCTGTTGTAATCAACTGGAAAGAAGTTGCTAAGAAAACAATTTTTGCAGGGATGCAGGGTTTGGGCCACACCCAGCCACGCTTACGGCTTACTTCTGGCTGTGCTTAGGGACCACATACATGCCAGGATTATACCTAAGCCGGCTGCATGCAAGGAAGTACAGTATCTTTTTGGCCTAAGAAAGCAATTTTAAACCAAATAAACTATAAAGTAAGAAACAAAAAATTAATTTATCCAAATCAAAAAACACAATTTCATTGAAGCTAAATGTGCCAATTTCACTAGAAAATCATCACTGAAAGGTGGCTTGAAAAAGCTTATTAAATAGTTTTATATACCTGTCTCACTCACTGCTCTCCTTCGAGATGAGGTAGATGGTCTAGAAACCAAGTCCGAAGATGAAGGCTTCTCTTCCTGTAGCTCTTGCACCGCTTCCTAAACATTACAGGGGAGAGAAAAATACCCACAAATTTAATTGTAACAGCAGGGAGCTAAAAATTATTGTTCTGAACACCCTTGCCAATTGTCAAAGACATAAAACTAGAATGAGTTAAAGATTACCTTTTCATCACTCTGATCTTCAAGGTGACACGTGGGTTCACTTAAAGATGAGCTTGAATCTGAGGATTCTGACAGAAAACAAAAACAAAGAATCACATATCTACTGAATCTGGGATATCCCTTACACACAATTTAACCTTTCAACAAGCATTAAATCTTTGTCTCCCAACTTGTCATCCCCATTCTAAAACTTGTCTACTGGAGAGACAAGTAAGGTAAGATAAATTAATGGGGCTAGAGTATAGGAGGTAAGGCACTTGCATTACATGAAGCTGACAACAGTTTGAATCCCAGCACCAATCAACACAAGGGGTCACTCCTGAGCTCAGAGGCAGTAGTAACCCCTGAGCACCACTAGATGTGGCCACAACCAGAAAAAAAAAAAAAAAAAAATTTCCCAAAAGATAAATTAGTGAAGATGGAGCAATGAGCAATGATTATGCAGGTGCAGGGCATGAAGAACATTATTCATGGTTTCCTAATAAAAAATATCAAAATAGAACTAGAAAAGGTAGTCCAGAGGATTAAGTCCAGAAGTGAATAGGCAAGGTAGACAGCATCATAAAGGACCCTGTGTGTCTTCCTGTGGGTCCAATGTAAGGATGTCAGCACTCGGGCAAGACAGTATAGCAGGCAGATGCAGTGCACCAATCCCCAGCAATCTAAATGTTCCCTTGAGCCCTGACAGGAGTAAGACCTGAGCACAGCTGGGTTCACCGCTCCCCCACCTCCCAAAACAAAACAAACAACAAAAAAAGCAGTGTTCATTCTGTCAACTCAGCTTCACAGCATTTTTACCCCAACTGATACTTGAAAATCTTCTCTAAGGCATTTATAGCAGCCATTCATCAATAAGATATTATCCAAGAGTTAAAACTGACTTTCTGGTTTCACAAGAATTTCAGAGATAAGGAAGGAACCCTTAGTCATTACAAGCAGAAAAGACCACAATCACTAGTAAATAGAAAAAAAAGCAGACAAAATTAGTATTAGGAAAGTAATGATTTAAAAAAAAAAAAGAAAGTAACATTATGGCTAAACTAATGCACAGAAAAGATAAATTCTAAAGGAATCAAAAAAGATAAATCAACCAAGATGTAGTGTCCAATATAATATAGGAGGAGAAAGGAGTCAAGAAAGATTTCAGGGCTGGAGCAATAGCATAGGGGGTAGCGCGTTTGCCTTGTACGAGGCAGACCTAGAGGTTCGAATCCCAGCATCCCATATGGTCCTCCAAGCACTGCCAGGAGTAATCCCTGAGTGCAGAGACAGGAGTAATCCCTGTGCTTCTCCAGGTGTGACCCAAAAAGCATAAGAAGAGAAAAAAAAAAAAGACAGATTTCAAGATTACTTGATGTGTGAATAAATGGGTAGTATCACTAAGAGAAACTTCAGAAAACAAAAGAATCTGGACTAGAAGATAATTAATTTACGGGAACGAAAGTCATCTAGGTATAAGAGGGTTTGGTTCCTACTTAAGAACCTAGAATATATACATCTAGAGATCTAATGTCAAAGTTTTGTGCCTCAGAGATAGCTCAGAGGATCAGAGTGTGGGCCACACAGGTGAGGCCCCAAGTTAGCTCCCTTGCACCAGCATTGCATGACACCTCACAGCCCCACCAGGACACCGCAATGACACAACAATGGACCTGAGCACCAAACTGTTGGGCCCACACAGTGGAGCCAAGTATCAAGGGTCACACTTGATGTGTGAGGCCCCAGGCCCCTGAGAACTAAAAATCACCATTAAATATTCTTTACCACTACCTTGAAAAAAATATTACATTTTAGTAGTAAAGTCAGGCCTGAACATTAACTTTTTATAGTTTTATGTGATACAATAGTATCTTTACATTATGGGTAAGGCATTGATTTTAAATCATACCTGTAAAACTCTGTTCTACCATAATAAAGAAGATGCTTAAAAGTGGATGTGATAAAAACAAAGTACTAGATGTTGCAAAATTAACACCACTGATACAGGTGGTCTAATGTTTTTAATTCTACTAAAATAAAACCTGGACAAACTCAGAAATGAAATAATCTACATGCAAGTAGATCAATAGTTTTCCTAGTAGTTTACTAAGATTTATTTAAATGAACAGGATAAATACTTCAGAGAACTCAAAATACTACTACAGATATTGTACCAATTACCACCATTTTAATTTCATAAAAAGCTTTTTAAAAGTAATAAAATGCCATGTTATCAGTATAATAATTACTTCTGGGACTTAAATACTAACTTCAGGGGTCTCTCCGCTGCTGCTCGAGCACGAGCCTGGAGGCCACTGAACTACTGTGGACACGAGCAGCTCGCAGAAATGCCTCCAGACTGGGAGCTGAGCCACTGCCCCATGCGGCATCAGCAGGGCTAGATTTCTCTCTCCAGGCTTCTCCATCATATGAGCACCACAAAAGGGAAGTAAAAGCTTGCAGTGATGCAATTTCTGGCAGAATTTTCCCTAGACTTCATACAAAAATTGCGGCTATTGCGGCTGTGCAACCTAATTACCTCGTAATTGTCAGCAATGTGAAACGATTCCTTTTTAGCAGGTCTGACTGTGGGGGGAAACTCCAAACAATAATACTGAGTTTTTTGTTGAAATATTGAAGGTAATCAAAGTAGCAGCCATTTCTCTAGACTGTGAACTAAGCCAAAGCCACACGCCGGCCGAGGTGAGGAAATATCCTCCTTTCTCGGTTCTTTTCCCTTTTCAGGGAGAAACGCGGCATGGCGTCCACCATATTATGAGGTCTATTAAGCAGGCACAAACTTAGTGGCGCGGGAAGGGGAAGGGAAAAAAAAAAGAAAACTATGTACTTGGAACAGCGAGACGCTTGGGCAGTCTCGGACCGATACCAGTGCAAGCTCCGCCGAGATTCGACCCCGGTGGCCACACTTTTGTGTGGCTGTTTTGCTGCTAATCAACCAGAATCTGGAGGCCAACTAGACTACTTTTGGTTCCAGAAACTGCTTACAGCCATGTCCCTAGACTGTGAACTAAGCCATAGCCCCACGCCGGCCGAGGACGGAAAATATCCTTTTTTCTTGCCAGGTGGCATGGCGTCAACCATATTATGAGGACTATATATTAAGCAGGCATGAACTTGGTGGCGCGGGAAGGAGGAAAAAAAAATTTATGTACTTGAAACAGCGGGACTTCATATCTCCCCATTCTCAGCAATGGAAAACCAATTATCAAATGCTTCCTTGGCAGTAGGGCTGTCTTTCCTGGAGGAAATCTCCAATAATAGTGAGTTTTGTGTTTAAATATGGAATGTAATCAAGGTAAAGAGAAAATGAAATGAAATTTATCAATTACGCAGGTGGGGGTTGGGAGGTATACTGGGATTTTTGGGGGTGGAATATGGGCACTGGTGAAGGGATGGGTGTTTGAGTATTGTATAACTGAGACATAAGGCTGAGAACTTTGTAACTTTCCACATGGTGATTCAATAAAATAAAAAAAAATTTTTTTAAATACTAACTTCAGAATATCAGCATTCAACACATTTACTAAAAAATCCTAAAATGTCCCAAAATTCTACACACAAGAAACCGAAATAACTATTAAGCAATCTAACAAAATCTAAATATGGAACAGAGGAAGCACAAAGGAGTAGT
This sequence comes from Sorex araneus, assembly GCF_027595985.1. Classification (NCBI taxonomy): domain Eukaryota; kingdom Metazoa; phylum Chordata; class Mammalia; order Eulipotyphla; family Soricidae; genus Sorex; species Sorex araneus. The sequence goes on along the minus strand of NC_073311.1, from coordinate 11,374,113 downwards.
CAATTCATTCTGGAATTAAAGAAGCCTCCAAGAACAGATCTTAACTGTCGAGTGTTAAAAGGTCTGTGGTGGGACAGCCATGTTGCCCAGCAGCCAGTACCCAGCACTGGCCTTGCTCAGGTGAAGGTCCTGGGTTTGATACCAGACACCATCAAAGAATTGTAAAAGGTCTGTGGCTACCACCTTGCAAATTTTGTGCATCTCCCCAACTTCTTTACAGGCTGAAAACAGGCATGATAAAGAAATGTTTACAACATGTACATCAACACTCATTACAAATCAAGGCTTATCCCCTGAAAAATGTATTTTTCTGTACTGTGTGTATTTTCCACACTGTTTGCATCTTTCTGGAATGAGAACCCAGTCAGTGCTTTCATCAGATTATCAAAAGGATCTGACCCAAAAATACCAATTAAGTACAGGCCTAACGGCAGGGAAGCAAAATGCCACTTATGTATCTAAATTGAGAAATAAATAAATCCATCTTCTTGCAACATCCTACTAGGTAGAAATTCGTGTTCTTAAAAATCTTTCAGTATAGGGGCTGGAGCAATAGCACAGTGGGTAGGGCATTTGCCTTGAACGCGGGCTGACCCGGGTTCGATTCCCAGCATCCCATATGGTCCCCTGAGCACCACCAGGGGTGGTTCCCGAGTGCAGAGCCAGGAGTAACCCCTGTGCATCGCCAGGTGTCACCCAAAAAGAAAAAAAAAACTTTCAGTATAGGAGTCAGAGAAATTATAGTGGGTATGACGCTTGCTTTGCACATGGCCGACCCAGGTTCAATCCCTGGCATCACATATGATTCAAGGAGAGATCACCACCAGGAGAGATCCTTCTGAGTACAGAGCCAGGAGTAACCTCTGAGTATTAGAGAATCCTTCTGAGTACAGAGCCAGGAGTAACCTCTGAGCATTGCCAGATGTAACCACAAACAAACCAACCAAAAAAACCTTTCAGTACATACATCAGTGCTTGATCGTAACTCTAAAAAGCATGAACTCTTTCAAAGTCATCTTTCAAAACAAATTCTAACTCTAATATCCCAAGATGTAGAATATTTAACTTTACACATCATAAATCTGACTTAGAACCTTAATATTATGCCATTTTTAGCTGACACACTTTCCTGTTAAATTTAATAACCATACAGCAGGTAGGGCGTTTGCCTAACACGCAGCTGACCCAGGTTCGATTCCCAGCATTCCATATAGTCCCCGGGGCACCGCCAGGAGTAATTCCTGAGTGCAGAGCCAGGAGTAACCCCTGTGCATAGCCGGGTGTGACCCAAAAAGAAAAAAAAAATTAACAACCATTTACCACAATTACATAACTAAAACAACTTTTAAAAAGAATCATACTTACAAAATGACCATACAAACTGACACAAACTGTCTTTAAGATATTTTATGGCAAATTCTAACAACATGTTAATGATCTATAATTCTGGGTTAAAGGCTCCAAGATGAGACTCAACAATTTCACACATTTTCCTCTAAAGAAACTTTCTGGATCATTTTTAGTCATTATTCCTAACAAGCAATACAAAATAAATTAGTTAGCATCTGCCTTTGGGGCAGACTTGGGTGGTGGTGGGAAAACTCAAAATGAAGGTGGTGGGAAGGTGTAATGGTGCTGGGATTGGTGTTGAAACACTGAATGTAATCAATTATTGTGAACAACTGAGATAAAAATAAAAATTTAAAATAAATAAATAAAATGCTTAATGGAAAGCAGAGAGAGTTCAGTGGGCAGGGCACTCATTGCCTTGCATACAGCTGACCTGGACCCAATTTCTGCACCCCAATACAGTCTCCTGAGTCTCCCTACAAGTGATCCCTGAGTGCAGAGCCAGGAGTAAGCCCTGAGCACAGTCAGGGTGGCCCAAAAATTTTAAAAAAAATTTATGAGCAGGGCTGAAGATATAGTAGAGTGGAAGGCACTTGTCTTGCTGGCAGATGACCCTGTTTGATCCGTGGGACTCTGAGCACAGAGCCAAAAGAAGCTCCTGAGCACCACTGGATATAGTCCAGAATCCCCCAAGACAAATCATTAAGTATTCTTTCGGTATTCAAAATTAACTTACCCTGTGGGTTCACTACCACCAAATTTCTGTAGATCATTGTATATATTTTCCTTGTGGAGAAAAAAGAAAGTGTACATTTTTAAACTAAATGTACTAAAAAACACTAAATCAGAATTTAAATGCGCATTAAATGAACTATTATACTCAAACCAAGTATCAGACTGAACTCTAACTATATCCCTGAGAACTTCTAAACACAAGCATAATGGGGCTATAGACACAGTACAGAAGAAAGTGTTTGCCTTGCACACAGCTGACCAAGTTTGATCCCAGGCCCCCATATGGTTCCTAGAGCCCACCTAGCACAGAGCTCTGAGTAAGCCCTGAGCACCACCAGGTATATCTCAAAACCAAAAATAATAAAAACATCAATGGGACAGAAAAATAGCTCAAAAAGCAAGTGTCCATGTTTCTCATGCAGGAGTCCCACATTCAATCCCAGCATCACATTGACAAACAAGCAACATACCATCAATTACCTCTGATGGATAAGGCCCAAAACAAGCAAAATTACTCTTCACCAAAAAAAGTAATTTCTCCTCCCCCATTTTTATCTAAGTATTTTTATCTAAATATTCAATAATAAATTTATATTTCTATGAAGGTTTTTTTTTTTTTGCTTTTTGGGTCACACCAGGCAATGCATAGGGGTTACTCCTGGCTCTGCACTCAGAAATTACTCCTGGCGGTGCTTGGGGAACCATATGGGATGCTGAGAATCAAACCCAGGTCGGCCGCGTGCAAGGCAAATGCCCTACCGGCTGTGCTATCACTCCAGCCCCACTGTGAAGTTATTTTAAATGTATAAATATCCTATTTAATTACCACCTTGCTAGCTAAATGTTAAACAGTAGAATTTAGTTAAGTATTTCAGATGAGATATATTAAGAAACAAATGTATGGTTTCAGTGACTGTGAATGGAACAAGTAATTCCAAATACAAGACTAAAAAAAAAAAAATGTTTGTAGTACTCAGCAGAATATTTAAAAAAATGTCATTGGGGCTGGAGTGATAGCACAGCGGGTAGGGCGTTTGCCTTGCACACGGCCAACCCAGGTTCAAATCTCAGCATCCCATATGGTCCCCTGAGCACCGCCAGGGGTGATTCCTGAGTGCATGAGCCAGGAGTGACCCCTGTGCATTGCTGGGTGTGACCCAAAAAGCAAAAAAATTAAAAAATTAAAAAATGTCATTAGAGTTTCATTCAGCTGATTATATGCACTAATTTCACAAAACAAAGAAAATGATCTCCAAAATAACTTAGATTCAATCTTAAGTGTCGGAAAATCACTGTAATTACACAACATCTTTTAATACTGTGGCTAGTATTTGAATACTTTCTAGGTGACACACTAAGTTATATCGTTTCTCCATAACTTTAACATGACCCCGAGTTTACAAATAGGCTGCCAATAATATCACTAGTTCACAAACAGGGAAAACTAATATTTAGAGGGTAAGTTAATTTACTTCATCACACATCTAGTTAATGACTAAACTACATCTCAACCCACATTTATAAGATTCCAGAGCTCAGACTCTGAACCAATATGCTATATGACTAGGAAATTTTAAAATTGCTGGGGCCAGAGGGACAACTCAATAGGTGAAGTTCATGCTTTGTATACAAAAATCCTGGATTCTATCCCTAAATGACAAGCCCCAAGCTCCATGATAAATAGCATCTAAGCACCACTTGCTGTACAGGGGGCTGGGAAGACTGCCCTGCATACAACCAAACTGGGTCTGATCCCCGGCACCCAACACAGTCCTCCAAGCCCCACCAGGACTAATCCCTGAACACAGAGCCAGGAGTAAGCCCTAAGCACCACTAGGTGTGCCCCCCCACCCCCCAAAAAAGAGCACCATCAGCTCTGGCCAAAAAAATAGATAAAAAATAAATCTACACTGCAAAATTTTTCTGACCAAAAGAGAAACAATTAAGGTAGGAGATGAACTGAAATATCTGCGAAATGACTTTTTACAATGAAGGAAATGGAAGAATTACCTATGTTCTTTCACAGAGAAGCTTGGTACTCCAAATAAATCCCCCAGGAGATCATTTGAACAATATACAATATGCTGTTGCTTCTCATCATATAATCGCTTAGCCATAATATACTGACCAAGATAAAATATAACCTGAAAGAGAAATAGGATTTCTTAGCACTAAAAAATAAAGGTTAACTCCAAGTATATGTAATATCACATTTATCTGATGCAACTATATTCACTACTATCAAGGATTCTTAAAATTTTTCAACTCACAACCCTTTGCACCAGAGAAATAATTCCACAACCCCAGGTACAGAGGTTATCAATGGTGTACAAATTTAATATTTATGGATAATAAATCAGGAAGCCAGAGGAAAAATACAGTGGGTCAGGCTCTTGTCTAGCACACAGCTGACTCAAGTTCGATCCCCAGAACTACACCATCACCCCAACAGGCTGGAAGGGATCCCTGAGCACCAGCAGGTGTGGTCCAAAAAAGTAACCACCTAAAAAATCATAGAGAATTTTGCAGTGGGGGTTGCCAATCTTGCTGTGCTCAGGGTTTATTCATGGCTCTGAGCTCCAGGACTACTCCTGGTGGTGCTCAGGGAACCATCTGATATCACATGGAATTGTGATCCAGCGTTTCAGAGGTTATAGATCAAAGGTTCCCAAATGTATTTGGCCGACTGCCCCTTTTTATTTATTTTTAAAGTACATGGTTTTTATTTGGATCATTCCCAAAAGTGTTGGGGGATAGGGGAGGTATTCCAGCAGTATTTGGGCAACCCCCTTTTAAGAAAAAAAACTTTACTCAGTACTCCCCAAGAAATCTACCTTCTTTAAATAAACAATAAAATACGACCTCTGCCCCCTACCCCGAACTGCATCAGAATCCCCCTGATCTTCCCAGTTTCCTCCAGAAGCAATGTTGCCCACTTTGAGAAATAATAACAATCATATAATACACTCTTTTTAAAAATGAAGCTGCTTTCAAATCTTTTTTATATGGCAGGGGATGTAGCTCAGTATCAGAGCACCTTGCTTTGCACTTATGATGCTGAGTTCAATACTCAGCACTGCAAAAATAAGTAAGACCTTGGCCTGAAGAGACAGTTCAAAGGGCTAACACATGCTGTGCCTATGGGACGCCAGGGCTGGAGACCCCAGCACCACAAGATCCCCCCAAGCACTGCTATAAGCAACCCCCAGCACAGAATTAGGAGTAGACCCCAAGCACTGGTGGATGTGGCCTCCAAATTAAGTATTTTCCTTCTGATTTAATGGAAGTAAAGAAACTGCTTTTCAGTTAACCTAAACAAATCTATATAACCTAATTAACCTAACAAACCTAACCTTTTAAAAAATTATGGATAATGAAATAATCAGTGAATACCTATATGTTCTCAATAAAATGTGTCATTTTATTTTAACTCCACACAGCTATCAAAGTGCAAAACTGCAAAACCTTTTATAGGTTTTATAGCACTAGTAATAACAGGATCAAAAACACTAAAGTTGGGAGAATCAAAAATACCAACTGAAATGTAGCAATGACCAGTAGATATTTAGATATTTAGAAAACAACTTCAAGCACCACACACTTCTGAGCAAAACAGGAAAATGACCGATTACATGTATTACACACACTTGGGATAATTTAGCATTTGAATGAAATAAAATCTATACAACAATGAAGTAATATTGAATACTACATACAATTTACTTTCTGTGGTCCATTTAGTAGACAGTATATTTAGTAGACAGTGTATAAGTCTTATGGTTCTTAATACTTATCACAAGTATTGTCTCATTCTCATTTAGTATTTTGTAAACTGTCCATATTAGAAATAAGGAAAATAACCCAGTTTTGACGCCTAGAATAATGCTCCCTATTACCCATACTAGTTTTCAACACTCTTTAATGTGACACAAAATAAAAGTTCCTCCAACTGAAATCAAACAATATTTATTATTGTTAGGTGAATTAATCCTAAGCCTTCTCAGTCCTTTATGACCAATTTTATCATATTTTTAAATATTTTAAACTGAATTAACATTGTGTTATCACATTGTATATTTAATTTATAATAGTTACAATACTGTTAAATTTATGGTACAAAAAAACAAAATTACTGCACCCCAACCACCAACAAAGTGCCCAGGACCTTCCATTACTCTCCCTATGTTACCTCTAATCTGGTTTCTCCTCATTCCCCTTCAATTTTTTCATTTCTATCTAGTTCTAACTTCATACACACTGTTTCCTTAACTGATTATACAAAAAGAAAGTATCTGAGTTAACAGCCTAAAAACATATTATTTAACATTATACTTCACTGGCGACTTGACTGCTGTGAAACAAAGGTTTCAGATTAAAGAAATGGCTGACAGGGACTGGAGCGATAGCACAGTGGGTAGGGCGTTTGCCTTGCACGCGGCCAACCCGGGTTCGATCCCCAGCATCCCATATGGTCCCCTGTGCACCGCCAGGAGTAATTCCTGAGAGCAGAGCCAGGAGTAACCCCTGTGTATCGCCAGGTGTGACCCAAAAAGCAAAAAAAAAAAAAAAAAAAATGGCTGACAGTGTGAAAGGACAGAATCTGAACGCCTACCAAAAACTTCAAGTTTATAACTGTGCATCTGGAAAAAAAAAAAAAAAAAGCTCTGCAATTTCTTCCTACCCCACTATTCAGATGTAAATAAGGTATATTTTGCTTTACTTTTGCTTCCCTTTTCAGGGCCACACCTGGCAGTGCTGGAATGTTGCTCCTATCAGTAATCAGGGACACTGAGGTGCCAGGGATAGGATGGGCTCTTTCAAGCAAAGCAGGAGTGCCAGTCCTCTGTATCATCTCAATGGCCCAGTGTTTTAATTAATCTGACCTCCATAAACCAAGGTAAAGAGGTAGAAAACTGGCACTGACCACTCAACTCTTATGAAGCCTATGGGGAAGAAAGCTCAAAGGGTTACCGCATATGTGAAAGCTGATGGTTCAATTCTCCAAACCAAATCCTGCCCAAACTACCCAGATAAGGCCCTGAGAACCACCAGGTGTGGCCCTAAAACAAAAATAAATTAAGAGCCAGAAAGACAGCTCAATGATCTGAATACAAGCTTTGCATGTAGGAAGCACAGATTCAATCCCCAGTACCACACATTGCCCGCAACAGCCGCAGTACAGAGCTAGGAGCAGCCCTTGAGTATTACCAAGTGTGACCCCAAAACCTAAACATAAAACAAAATTTTGTCCAAGATGGCCCTCTCTCTCACTAAAAATTATGTCTGCAGCTTTTTCTTTAACTATGGATGTAGGCAACAAATCACCAAGTGTTAGCAATAGTGATTTTTGTCACAAAATAAAAACCACCAAGTGTTTTTGTATATTATTAAGCTGGGTATAAATATCTTAAAATAAGTAAGGAATATTTACCTCACTACTTGAAAATTAATTAGATCAGCTGCTAAATCTTACACATTAAATTAAAAAGTACATACAAGTTAACTGTTTTATTAATTATATTTTAATATAATATTTCATTTGTAGTCCTATATGTTTTATTTCATGAATTTAAAAATAGGATTCTGGAGGTGGAGAGACCGTACAGTGGATATGGTGCTTGCCCTACATGTACCAAACAAACAAACAAGAAAGTTACATAAATAGGGGAACCACAGCATGAGACTAGGGGAACAATGGGTAGGCAGGAGAGGAGTCCACAGGAAGGAAAAAGGCTGAGAAATACTGGTCTAAATTTAAATTACCGTGTAGGAGCCAGAGAGAGTTCCATTTTTTGGTTTGGTTTGGTTTTTGAGCCACACCAAGCAATCAATGTTCCTGGTCAGGAATTATTCCTGGTGGGGCTTGACGGACCATAATGGATGCTACCAGGATCAAACCTGGGTCAGCCAGCAAGTGCAAGGTAAGTGCCCTGCAGGCTGTACTGCCACTCTGGCCCTGAGCCAGAGTGAATTCTATAGGCTGGAGCACTTGTTTTGCATGCAGGAAGCCCAGGTTTGATTCCCAGCACAGCATGTTTCCCAAAGCATCACCAAGAGACCCCCAGAGAGCTGAACTGAGAACAGACCCTGAGCACTGGTATATATGGTACCCCCCAAAAAATAAACAAGAAAATAATTGCCAGTTCTTAAGATTGCTGGTTATTAAAAATTCCTCTATAACAAATTTCTACTCATGACTACACAAACACACATACACACACACGTATATATACATGGAGAGAAATTAGCTCAATTCAGCTTACCTCTTTCATGGTATAAGTGTCTTTTTGTGCACCAACAGACTTTAACAACTTCAAAAGTAATGGCTTTGGTCTAACCTGTAAGGAACAAAAAGTTGCTATTATGATTTCAAAATTATTTCAGAACTAAAAGTCCCAAAAGTAAGTATATTCATAAACTGAATAAAGGTAGAAGACATTTATATTCAATTTTCTCAGAAGATTAGAGCTCAAAAATAAGTCTAGGAGCTGGAGTGATAGCACAGTGAGTAGGGCGTTTGCCTTGCACCTGGATTCTATTCCCAGCAACCCATATGGTCCCCTGAGCAGCACCAGGAGTAATTCCTGAACGCAGAGTCAGGAGTAACCCAAGTGCATTGCCGGGTGTGACCCAAAAAGAAAAAAAAAAAAAGTTGAGTGAGTTTCTGGGGGTTAGTTTTTTTTTTCTCATGAGGGGAGACCACACCCGGCAGTGCTCAGTGGTTACTCCTGACTCCGCACTCAGAAATTACTCAGGCGTGCTGGGGCACATGGGATGCTGGAAATCAATCCTGCATTGACTATGTGTAAGGCAGGCACACTACCCACTGTATTATCGCTTCAGCAAGTCATTTTTTAATTAAATGTAAGAGATTATAAACTCAATGCCATAAACTCAGTTTACAAAACTGAGAAAAATACTAGGATCTAGTTATGGAGTAAATAATCACAGAATCATCCATATGTCATCTGCTGCAATCAATATTGATGTCAAAGTAGTAAAAAAAAATTTTTTTTCTCCACCTATTCCCTCACTCCAGCTATTCATTTGCTTTACTGCCTCATAACCACATGAGATGGGAAGATAGGTAGCACAGTGGCTAGGGCACATGCCTAGCATACACTGGACTGGGGTTCAATCACTGGGTACCACATGGTCCCCCAAGAGTCATCAGTGCAGTCCCTGGAGGCTCCCAAGTACTGCTGGGATAGCCCAGAAATTCTATAGCAGCACAGAGCATGTGCAGAGAAACCCCCAGGCCCCCACACCAAACCACTAGGGACTGAGCGGAGGATCATTGGTGGAGTGCCTGGGACCCTCCTGAGGACCAGTTGGGAAGCCCAAAAGCTTAAATCTTTAAATGAATCCTTTTACCAATCTTCTTCTAAAGTTAGGTACCTGAAAAATAGAGAACTATAACCAAGCCCTCAAGGTTAATAAGAGATCTGAAACACAACTCATTTACAATCCCAACATTTTCTTCATTTTCTTTCAGTCACATTGCTACTTTTAGTTGGTTTACATTTCAAAATCTACGTAATGTTTATGGGCTTCTTTTATGCATTAGATGGTACTATGTGTTACCTCCCACCCACCCCCCGAAAAAAAAGAATACCACCTGTATTCCTGAGCCAGCCAACTAGTAACTTTTTTCTGCAAAAGGTCAGATAGCAAATATTTTATGCATTTCCTACTAAATGATCTGACTCAGAATATGTCATATGTAAACTCATGGACACAGCAGCATCCCAATAAAAATTTATTTACAGAAATAAGCAGCAAGTTGAATTTGGTCCTCGGACTGAGGCTTGCCTGAACTGGGCGTTTCAAGAGTGACAAAGAAAATAACTGACATGGGGAGCTTATGCTCTTTCTCCTTATCTGTTTCTATACTGAAATTGTCAATCTTTACAACTTGCCATTCCTAAGTCTCATGTTGCTATCACTCTTTGACACATTTAATAGCATCCAACTTGAGATCTCTCAAAAGTAAATTTAAGGGGATAATATGCATGCCTATCTCCCGTTAATTAACTGAGTTATAGAATAGCATAAAAAATACACAATGAATGTAGTACTGAATCATTACTCAGATCACATTTGAAAAAAAAATGCCTCATGCTGTTTAGCAAATAAAGCCAGAAAAGATAAAATTATTCTTTTTTTCTAAAGTTTGTTATTAAATAGCTACGTTATTAAAATGCTATTAACTTCAAATTATATAAACAACTCTAAGTAAAAATACATAATAAAGTCACATTTTTTAAAAATCTGGACTTAGGGCCAGAGCAACAGTACAGCAGGCAGGGTGCTTGCCTTGCACACAGTCGACCCAGGTTTGAGACCTGGCATCCCATATGGTCCCCTGAGCACTGCCAAGAGTGATTCCTGAATGCAGAGCCAGTAGTAACCCCTGAGTGTGGTGTGACCCAAAAAGAAAAAAAAATAGGGACTTAAAAGATGCATATCAATTAAAAATAAAAATATTATAAAAAAAAGAACTATTCTCAGTATCTAAGAACCAGAATATAAGCTAAAAATAATGGAGGTCCAGGGCTTGGCTCAACAATAGTAAAGTGCATTCCTTTGCATACATGACTCCCAGCACCACTACAAAAAAAAAAAAAAAAAGACAAAAAAAACCCCAAAAACAGAAATACATTTGCAATAATCTTAGGATAGAAATTCTTGCAAAGTAGCACTGTCATCCCATCGCTTATCGATTTGCTTGAGCGGGCACCAGTAACGTTTCTATTGCTAGACTTGTTACTGTTTTTGGCATACCAAATACACCTCGGGGAGCTTGCCAGGCTCTGCTGTGCAGGTGGGATACTTTCATTAACTTGCAGGGCTCCCCAAGAGGGACGGAGGAATCAAACCCGGGTGGGCTGCATGCAAGACAAATGCCCTACCCGCTGTGCTATAGCTCCAGACCTCCTCTTGCAAAGTATAACATAAAATTATAAATTTCATAAATCCAGGGTGAGAGACATGATACAGCACAGAAGACACTTTCCTTGCACACAGCAGACCGGTCCAATTTCCAGCACCACATACGGTCCCTCTGAGCCACCGAGGTGATTGATTGCTAGGCATAAAGCCAAGAGCAAACCCTGAACATCTGGGTATGGCTCAAAATAAATAAATAAATAAATAAATAAATAAAAATTTAAAAAAACCCTGGGTAAGGCTCAAGAGGAAACAATACCCATGATCAGAGGGATAGCAGAGGGATTAAAGTGTTTGCCTTACATCCAAACAATCAGGGTTTGAATCCCCAAACCATGAATGATCCCTCTTTGGAGAGATCACTGAGCACCAAAAGGTCCCCCCCCCACACACACACACACAAAGACCCAGGAGATCACTGAGCACCAACAGGTCCCAACACACACACACACACACACACACACACACACACACACACACAAAGACCCAGGAGATCACTGAGCACCAACAGGTCCCAACACACACACACACACACACAAACACACACACACACAAAAAGACCCAGGAGATCACTGAGCACCAACAGGTCCCAACACACACACACACACACACAAACACACACACACACACAAAGACCCAGGAGATCACTAAGCACCAACAGGTCCCAACACACACACACACACACACACAAACACACACACACACACACACAAAAAGACTCAGGAGATCACTGAGCACCAACAGGTCCCAACACACACACACACACACACAAACACACACACACACACAAAAAGACCCAGGAGATCACTGAGCACCAACAGGTCCCAACACACACACACACACACACACACACAAAGACCCAGGAGATCACTGAGCACCAACAGGTACACACACACAGACACACACTCTAAAAGACCCAGGAGATCACTGAGTACCAACAGGTACATGTACACACACACACACACACACACACACTCTAAAAGACCCAGGAGATCACTGAGCACCAACAGGTACACAAACACACACACACACACACTAAAAGACCCAGGAATTCCACTTCCATAAAACCTTTTCGTACAGTAATATCCCTGTAACATGAGCTATAATTATACACAAAGCCGTGCTCTTTGCCATATGGAAAAAACTAAAGACAATTAAAATAAACCTATCAGGGGGCCAGGCATTCAGCTCAGTGCCATGGCATCTGTTTTGGACACACAACGCCCTAGGTTCCATCCTTGGCACCATCCTCCAGCACTGCAGGGGCTACTCCCTGACAGAGCTAGAGCCAGGAGTAGCCCCTGCGCGGTCAGGGGTAGCCAAAAACCAAACAGGTATTTTTAAATCACGATTAAAAAAAAAAAAGTGACAGGTCAAATTAGAAAAAAAAAAAAGCCTACAAAAAAGCCACTTAATAAGCATAAAACCTCAGTTTCCGTGCTCGAAAATGGATCAAGCTATGGAACTTTCTATTAAATTGCAGTGTGGGACAGGGTCAAAGAAAACACTGTCCCTCCAGAATTCCTAGAGCCCCGAGAAAATCGGGATCTTTGGACTGAGTCAATCACCCCACCACGGAAACCAGTTTTCCAAGCCACAACTGCAGTGCCCACCCCGCACCCCCCCATTACCAACCAGGGTCTCTTGCTCCGAAGCCGGAATCTGTGAGGTGCTTACAGCACCGTCAGTAGACACAGACATGCTGGTATTGCACATTTGCCTACAAAGCAGGGAGGGGGAGAAAAAAAAAAGAGAAAACACACACGATAAAAACTCGCAACGAAACATCTGTGGAAAGACACAATCACGGGGCGGGGAGGGGGGAACTCAAAGGCGAAAGGCAGGGGCTCCTTACCTGGCCGGGTGCGCGGGGACGCACGGTGCCCGCTGCCGGGGCGGCGGCCTTTAAATAGCCGCGGCCGCAGGCAAGCCGGGGCTTAGCTCCCCGCCGCCGGCGCTCGGAACTTGCCCGAACTTGACCCGCCCGGGCGGAACAGCTGAGTCAACCTGCCCGCGCGGCCCGCGCCACACGCTCTCGCCCGACAGGCACCTGTCATTCTCCCGAGCCCGACCCAGCCGCCCGGCCCCGGGCGCGCCCCGCGCCCCCCGCCCACGTGACTGCCCCCCGCGGCGCAGCCCCTCCCCCCGCGCCGCCGAAGCCCCCCTCCCCGAGCGCCGGCCCCCAAGCCCCGCCCCCCCGCCCGGGTGGCCACCGCGGGGCCACCCACGTGCCCGCCCCCCGCCACCGCCACCTGGACAAAGGCGAGCGCGCGCGCGGGCCACCGGCCGCGACGCCGCTGCCGGCCCGAGCCCTCGCGCCCCCCGCCCGCGCGGGCCCCCGGCCCTACCTGCTCCCGCAGCCGCGGAGCGTCGCGTGTCCCGAGCGCGGGCGGGCTTTCCCGCGTCGCGTTCCCTTCAGCACAGGCCGCGCGGAGGCCGGACGCCCTGGGCCTCGGCCATCCTCGGCGCCGGCGGGGCCCGGGCCGCGGGCTGGGGCGCTCGGAGGCGCTGGGGGCGCTGGAGGAGGCGCCCGGGGGACCGAAGCGGCAGGATTCTCGGCCCCAGAGGGTCTAGGGATGACCCTCGGGCTTGGCTTCCGGCCCCATTCCCGCCCCCCTCCCAAGCCTCGGAGGCCCCGGAGGAAAAGGAAAGAGGGAGGGAAAAAAAAAGGAGCTGACCCAGCCCGCCCGCCCGCTGCGCGCCCCCTACCGTCCGCGGAGCGCGCGCCGGAAGCCGCGACCCATCCGGGCATCTGCGCGCACGCGCGCGCGCCGCCGCCGCCGGCTCAGCCAATGAGCGGAGGGAGCCGGGCCCCGCCTCCGGGGTGCGCGCGGGAAGGCTGCGCGCGCAGCCGGCCGCCCCCTTCCCTGCAGCTGAAGCTGTGCGAGCTGGGGGCCGTGGGGGTTTACACCGGTGCGTGGCTAGGCCAGGCCCGGGGCTTTTTCATTCCTTGTGCTATTTGTGCCCTTTTCTTGTGGTCACACACCCCTCCCCCGGGCCGCGGTGGAAACTGCAGGCAAATGCGTTTCTCAGTGTCGCTCCCGAAAAGAGAAACCCAAACCCACACCTGTGCTATCCGAGTAAGCCCATCCCGCCAGCCTCTGAAGTTGTATATACTTCATCCAAAGCTTTTATTTTCCTTCTTAATTCTTTTTCTAAAAGTTTTATTAAGGCACCGCGATTTACAAAGTTGTTCATAAGAGTTGTTTCAGGCATACAGTTTTCCAACACCCCCTGCCTCCACCCAAACCCCCAGGTTTCCCTTCCACCCTGTGGCTTGGCCTGACCGCTTTGCAGACAGGTCATTGTCACTGTCACTGTCATGCCGTTGTTCATCGATTTGCTCGAGTGGGCACCAGTAACATCTCCATTGTGAGACTGTTACTGTTTTTGGCATATCGAATACACCAAGGGTAGCTTGCCAGGCTCTGCCGTGGAGGCGAGATACTCTTGGTAGCTTGGTAGATTGCCCGGCCCTCCGAGAGGGGTGGAGGTATCGGACTCTGGTCAGCCGCCTGCAAGACAAATGCCCTACCCGCTGTGCTATGGCTCAGCCAGTTACAGATTTCTTTGCAGACACGTAACAAAGTCATTCCATATCGCTTGCTCCAACCAAGGAAATGACAAATGAAATTAGCAGAAAATAAATTAGTAAAGAGTCCATTTTTGATGAGTGATTGCCAATGATTTTTAACCTTCCATAATCTAGTAGAGGGTAACCGTGAGTACCATGGGTGTCATACTCAATTTAAAGCTTATTTTTAAAAATACGGTTTAATATGACTGGTTAAAGAAACTTTGATACATCTACACAATGGAATACTATGCAGCCGTCAGGAGAGATGAAGTCATGAAATTTGCTTATAAATGGATAAACATGGAGAGTATCATGCTAAGTGAAATGAGTCAGAAAGAGAGGGACAGACATAGAGGGACTGCACTCATTTGTGGAGTGTAGGGTAGCATCACATGAGGCTGACACCCAAGGACAGTAGATACAAGGGCCAAGGGGATTTCCCCATAGCTGCATGACTGCTTCATGAGCGGAGGGGAGAAGGCAGATGGAATAGAGAAGGGATCACTAAGAAAATGATGACTGCAGGAACCAGTTGGGATGGGAGATGCATGCTGAAAGTAAATATGAACCAAACATGATCACCTCTTAGTGTCTGTGTTGCAAGCTACAATGCCCAAAAGTAGAGAGAGAGTATGGGGAATATTGTCCGCCATGGAGGCAGAGAAGAGGGTGGGAAAGGGGGTGTATACAAGGATATTGGCAGTGGGGAATATGCACTGGTGGAGAGACGGGTGTTTGATCATTGTGAGATTATACCCCAAACATGAAAGTTTGTAACTATCACATTGTGATTTAATAAATTTAAAAAAAATTAAAAAAAACTATGCAAAAAATACGGTTTAAAGTAGCACAGCATAGGCAGACTTCTCCTGGAATTGGCCAGAACCCCGACTTGGGGTGTGTAATATCTTTCTTTTACTTTATGAGGTGCTCTCCTTTTCTCTCAGATTTCCTAATAAAACTATTTTACTTTTTTTAAAATTAAAGAAATGCCTAGAGAGTAGGGGTTAAAGAACTTGCGTGCTGCAGTCGCAGGCAGAGATACCGGAAGATGGGGAGTGGAGAAAGGGACGAGGCTGGCAACATGAAAAGGGAAAAACACTGTCTACTGCTTAAACCAGACCAAGGCACAGAGGCCTATGAAACCGATGATCCTTTGGAGAAAAACCTTTAAAGCACAGAATGAGGGCCCCGGAGAGTAGAGTAAGGTCCTTGCCTTGCAGGAGGCTGACCCAGCTTCAATCCCTGTCACCTGTCTGTTCCCTCAAACCCTGCCAAGAGTGATTCCTGAGTTCCTGGGCAGAATAAGCCCTGAGCACCGCCAGGTGTGGTTCCCAAACCAAAATAATAGTAATAAAATATAGAATGAGGGATTAGGAAAGATCGTACAGCAGGTAGGTCACTTGCCTTGCACCTTGTGCAGTTAAATCCCTGGCACCACATAATGTCACCAGAATTGTAACTATATCTCACGGTGATTCAATAAAGTTTTTTTTTAATTTTTTAAAAGTTCCCAGAAGGGCCGGAGCGATAGCACAGCGGGGAGGGCGTTTGCCTTGCACGCGGCCAACCCGGGTTCGATCCCCGGCATCCCATATGGTCCCCCAAGCACCGCCAGGAGTAATTCCTGAGTTCAAAGCCAGGAGTAACCCCTGAGCATCACTGGGTGTGACCCAAAAAGAAAAAATAAAAATAAAAAATAAATAAATAAATAAATAAACAAATAAAAAGTTCCCAGAGTCCCACGAGGAGTGACCTCTGAGTACATTGCCAGGAGGAATTCCTGAGCACAGCTGAAATGGCAAAAAAAAAAAAAAAAAAATAGGTGCACAATGCCAGATCAGAGCATGGCTCTCTCCTGCTGGTAGGAGTTTTCATGGCTGGAACCTGGTTAAGAATGAATGTCTAAGACCGTCAAGAGCATCTAGCTTTCCCCTTGGCAACCACCCTGCCACAGGCTTTGGGGGACCTATTGGGAAACTGTATAAACTAACTTGGCGGAGGAAAGGAGCATGTTTCCCCATCCTGGAAAAGTGTCCCATATCTCAACTTGAGATGTGTATTCTCAGGGCTCTTCATGCTGTCTCTTGAGCAGGAAAGTCTTTCTCTTCCTTTATTTTCCAAGTAACCTTTCTTTCTTGGGTGGGCGGGCGGGGTGGGGGGGCGGCTGGAATCATATCTGGGAGCCTGACAGTGCTCAGGGCTGTTTGCTGGCAGGACTTAGAGGACCGTGTGTGTGTGTGTGTGTGTGTGTGTGTGTGTGTGTGTGTGTGTGTGTGTTGGGGGTGGTAGGTGGGAGAGGGGGGAATCGGGAATCGAACCCAAGTGGGCTGCTCAAAAGGATAGTACCCTCTCTGGCCTTCAAATAAATGTCCCATTTCACCATACTTCTTTCTGAAATTCTTTTCTTCATGGGACTGGATTGTCTGGGAGGAATTTTGGATGGACTTTCCTTTCACAAAATTAGCAGTTCTTTGCTCCAGCCTGAGTTCCACGATTTCCCCAAGAAATCAAGTAGCAGAGATCATTCCTCACATCAGGTAAAGCAGGTGTGACTCGGGGGGCAGCTGGAGTTGGTGAGACATAGGAAGGTCTGTAGCGTGCACATGCTCATCATGCTTGCAGCAAACTCCCAGCAGTCCTAAGCTTCCCCAGGTACTCCCCGGGAAGACCGAGGTGGATGCACAGGAAAGAAGCAGGCTCCCCTGAAGGATGCTGCCTCTTTCCTTCCCACTTCACATAAGTTACCCCCATGATACCACCGGCCCGAACTGGATCACGGGCATCACCAAGCACTTCCAGGAGTGACCCCTGATCTTGCTGGGTCTTGCCCCAAAACACAAAACACAATTAAAAACATAGATAATGTAATATATATTTGTACAGGGATGGATAGAAATGTGCTAGTTGCAGAAGTTATTTTTGCCTCTGTAATACTGATTACTATTGAAATAGTAAAGATAAGAAGTTTATTTTCATTCCAAACTTTTTTTTTTTTTTTTTTTTTTTTTGCTTTTTGGGTCACACCCAGCGATGCTCAGGGGTTACTCCTGGCTTCAGGAATTACTCCTGGTGGTGCTTGGGGGACCATATGGGATGCTGGGATTCGAACCCGGGTCGGCCACGTGCAAGGCGAACGCCCTACCCTCTGTGCTATCGCTCCAGCCCCTCATTTCAAACTTTTAAAATGTTTGAATTTACCAGGGACGTTGCTCATGATAGAAAGTCTGAATTTGTTTACTATCTATGTATTTTATCCCCATTAAAAGTATGTAATTAGCTGGAGTGATAGTACAGCAGGTAAGGCGCTTGCCTTGCACATAATCAATCTGGGTTCAATTTCTGGCACACTGTATGGTTCCCTGAGCCTGCCAGGAATAATTCCCTGAGTGCAGAGTCAGAAATAAACCCTGAACACTGCTGGTGTGGCCCAAAGTACAAAATAAAATAAAACCACTGTTGTTGTTGTTTTTTTAAGAGAGAGTGAGAGCAAGAGCGAAACCATCCGAGCGAGTGATCGAGAGAGAGAGAGAGAGAGAGAGAGAGAGAGAGAGAGAGAACTTACTGATCAGAGTAAAACAGTGGGAGCCTCCAGAGAGACACCCATTTAGTGCAGTTTGGGGAGTCTTTTATTGGATACTTCTGGGCTGTGTACGGGGAAGCTTTTGCTTTTGACAGATTGATTTATTCTGGGTGAGCGGGAGACACACAGCCAATTCTGGGAAGGGAATGAGTGGGTTGCATAGAAAATGTTTCAAGCTGGGGGCTGGAGAGATAGTTCCTCAGGGAGGGTGTTTGCTGCATGTGGCTGATCTGGGTTTTATCCCCAGCACCCTATATGTTTCCCCAAGCCCTCCAGGTGTGATCACTGAGTGCAGAGCCAGGAGTAAGGCTTGAGCACAGCTGGGCATTGCCCAAAAACAAAACAAAACAAAATGTTCCATGTCAATAATGGGAAGTGAGTAAAATGTATGTAAAATAAATTGAACCCATCCCTGGAAGAAAGAGGCTGGGCCAGTTCTAGGAATTGAGAAATGAAACTGAGTGACAGGGCCGCCCTTGTGTTTCTTGGGCACAACTGATTACACTGGTGGGAAAGCACAGGTGGGGCTAGCCTGGGTGGTCTGAGCCTATAAGGCATCTTAGATATGGGAACTCAACGAGGCATCTTTTAATGCTAAGTGCTTGTGCTAAACCACTTCACATTGATTGAATTATCTCTCTGGCCCTGGTTAGCTTTTTTTTTTTTTTCTTTTTGGGTCACACCCAGCGATGCTCAGGGGTTATTCGTGGCTCTGCACTCAGGAATTACTCCTGTCGGTGCTTGGGGGACCACATGGGATGCTGGGAATCGAACTCAGGTTGGCTGCATGCAAGGCAAATGTCCTACCCACTGTGCTATCACTCCAGCCCCCCTGGTTAGCTTTTAAAAAATCAGATATTGTAAAGTTTCTGTTTATAAAAACCCAAGATTGATAAAGGATAATAGAAAATCTCAAGAAGAAAATGAGTAGTGCAAAACTCTGGCATGTGTTAATTTATTAAGTGAGCAGGGTCTTCACTGTAGGAGACGTGGCAGGATCGCTCAAGAAGACCCTGGCAGGCAGCCCACCAAGGCTGAGGAGAGGTCAGACAATTTTCACCTAGAAGAGTGATAGCTTACCCCAAAGTTCAGGAACCATAAATGGCTTTTGAGAAAAAAATTAAAAATCAGTTTAACTTGAATTTTAAAAAAAGAAAAAAATTTAACTTGGGATTCCTAAATGCCAAATAAGAGTATTTGGGTTTGAACAGAATAAATAGTAGGCAGTGCTTGGAGAGGATGCAAATGAGTAAATTGCTTCCACCTGCTTTTCTTATAGACCCACCTTGGGCAGACTGAACTACAACTAATTTGGCAGCCCCGTCTGAACCAATTTGTCCCTTTCTCATTGGACCTTTTGGTTGTTATTATTTGTTTTGTTTGTTTGTTTGTTTTTGTTGTGGGGGTCATACCCAGCAGTGCTGCTGGCTCTTAGCTCAGCGCTCGGTCCTGGCAGGGCTAGGGGCACCAGAGGGGATGCCTGGGATTGAAACCGGGTCAGCTGCATGTGAGGCAAATACCTGAACTTCTCCAGCCCCTGGGCCTCTCTTTTTAAGGGAGGAGGGCATGTCTTACCTTAGCAGAATTAGTGGAACAGAAACAAAGGACAGGACTGATAAAATGTGTCTTTCTTTCTTTCTTTCTTTCTTTCTTTCTTTCTTTCTTTCTTTCTTTCTTTCTTTCTTTCTTTCTTTCTTTCTTTCTTTCTTTCTTTCTTTCCTTCTTTCTTTCTTTTTTTTTTTTTTTGCAGGAGGAATTGGGCAGGGAGGCTGTTGGATTATACCTGGAGGTTTTCAGAAGTTACTCCTGGCTCTGTGCTCAAGAGTCATTCCTGGTGGTGCTTGAGGGACCATATGTTGTTCTGGGAATCGAACTGCAGACAGTCACGAGCAAGGCAAGTGCTCGATCTGCTGTGCTATTGCTTCAGCCAAGTCCTTTTCTAATAAAACAAGATAAAAAGGGAAGAAGTGAGAGGATGTAGAGAGTGGAGGAGGGCCAGGGAAGGCAAGACTTCTCTCACGGACGTGGGATTGAAAGCCCAAGAGATGAAGAAGATGGTTATACTCCTTGAGGTCAAAGAACTCAGCAAATGACTACATTTGCCCCCAGTGACTACGATGACACTGGCGACAGAGAGCCTGGAGGAAAAAGTTGAAAGGAGGCGGTGCGCCAGAATGTCCCGCATCCTGGCTCCGTGCGCTCCAGAATGTCCCACATTCCAGTTCTGGGAGCATTATCTCTTCAGCATTCGGGCCTGCGTTGCCCAGCTCTTTGAGGGCAGAAACTTCCTTTATCTTTCCTTTCATCTGTCTCCTTGGAGAATCTCACATTCTCCTTGTATTAACCCTCAATATGTACATTTTTACTCCCAAAAACACATTGCAAAGTAAAAGGTGGAGCGGTGGTTGTTGAGTTTGCGATGCTGATGCACCACAGAAAAAATGTGGTAGAAAATGTGTGAACTGAAACTCAGGTGAGAGACTGAGCTTTTTGGGGTGTGTGTCAGTATGCGGGGGGGCTGGGGGCGGTCATTTGGGCTACAGCCAGTGGTGTTCAGGAGCTACTCCCAGCTCTTTGCTCACAGCTCACTACCTGCAATTAGTGCAATGCCAGGATGTAACTAACTCCAGCCTCCAGCCTACAGAACAAGCCCGTAGCCTGTTGAACTAGCTTTATAATCCAAAAAAATCTATTTTGTTGTTATTTACTGATTTGGGAGCCACAGGAGCTACACCAACCTCTGAGCTTGAGGGTTGCTTCTGGTGGTGCTGGAGGAACCAAACCGTGCCCGGGATCAAATCCAGGCCTCCTCCTACAGGTAAAGCATGCTACCCAACAATGTCCCACTGACCCTAGAGACTCAGACTTTGGAATGCAAGATTTGGAGTTCAAGATTTAAGAACTAGTGGTATGAGATTAAGAGTAGAGGGGTTAAGGCATTTGGTATACTCAGCCAATCTAGGCTTGGTCCCTAGCACCACATATAACCCCCCTGACCACCACCAGAACTGATCCCTGAGCACAGAACCAGGAGAGAGCCCTGAGCACTACTAGATCCCAAACAGAAACAAAACAAAAGAGTTGAGAACTAGCCCATTCCCCAAGGAAAGAGCAGATTGTGATAAGGGGCATAAAACTGCAAAAAAAACCCAAAACAAAACAAGAGAAGAATGACAAGACCAAGCAACACAGCCATATCGAAGCCAGAGGGGTTATGACATGACATGGAATATTGCTGAAGTCAAAGGAAATGAGAAGTGAGAGAACACTTTGGTCTGCTTCCGGCCACAGTTCCTCTTTTGTGACTTTACTATTATGAAGAAAAGAAAACCAAGGCCAGCTGCTGTTGTCGTACTGCTTTCCAGCATTATCCATGATAGAACACCTTTTTGCTTACTGGCAGCTCTTCCGGGGCAAACTTCTGTCCATTTGGGGGCAGCATGGCAGTTAACATCCTCCTTTATTTAAAAAAAACCAGTGATCCCTTGAGCTTCTTTATATTCTTGGGGACCAAAACTCTGCAAATACAACCACTCGGGGTTTTCAACCTGGCCCAAGGATCACTTTGTAGTTGTATTAATGAAAACAGACTGATGTTTAAAGAATAGTACAAAATAAACAAGATTTATCTCAGAAACAGAGTTGAGAATGTTTAGAATGCTGTGTCTTTCACAATGCTGGTGAGGTCATCTAGCATTACAAAGTAGTTCAAGTCCCATCTATATTTCACAATATCCAGAGATGAATAGTGTTATTTTAAAAAGGCAAAATCAGGGGCCGGGGAGATAGCACAACGGATAGGGCATTCGCCTTGCCTGTGGCGACCGAGGTTCAATCCCCAGCACATGATAGAGTCTCCTGAGCACTGCCAGGAGTGATTCCTGAGTGCAGAGCCAGGACTAATACCTGAGCATCACCAGGTGTAGCTCCCAAACAAACAAAAATTTAAAAATAAATAAATAGGGGGCTGGAGTGATAGTACAGCAGGTAGGGCGCTTGCCTTGCACGCGGCTGACCCGGGTTCGATTCCCAGCATCCCATATGGTCCCATGAACACCACCAGGAGTAATTCCTGAGTGCAGAGCCAGGAGTAACCCCTGAGCATCACCAGGTGTGACCCAAAAAGCAAAAATAAATAAATAAATAATAAATAAATAAATAGACAAAAGCAGAAGTGAAGAGATACTATAGAGGTTAAGACACTTGCCTTGCATGCAACTAACCTTGGTTGATTTATCTCCTGAGCATAGCTGGGAACCACCCCTGAGCACAGAGCCGAGAATAACCCCCAACTCCACCCCCAACCCAGTACTGCCAGGTATGACTCTAAAACCCCAAAATAAATATTTTTTAAACTAAAAAGACAAAATATCAGCAAATGGCCAATATAAGGCTTTTTGTTTATATTTTGTAGTAACTAATGTTTTATTAATTTTGACGAGGTTAAAATATGCATAAATGTTCACAGAGTAATTAAGAGCATATTAACCGTTGCCTATAATTCATATTTGTCATATCTATTTTAGGTGTATGTTTTAAAATTAAAGTCACAGGCTTGAGGGACGGTACTGAAGGTAAAGCATTAGGTTTGTGCTTTCTAGTCCCATGTTTCTTTTTCTTTCTTTTTTTTCTTTTTCTTTTTCTTTTTTTTTTTTTTTTTTGCTTTTTGGGTCACACCTGGCAATGCACAGGGGTTACTCCTAGCTCTGCACTCAGGAATCACCCCTGGCGGTGCTCAGGGGACCATATGGGATGCTGGGACGTGCAAAGCAAACACCGTACCTGCTGTGCTATTGCTCCAGCCCCCCCCCCCCATGTTTCTTTTTTTGAATAAACACTTTCTGATTATTTCTATGTAACAGACTCTACCATGGAACTAGGAGGAACACCTGGAGCAGATCCCTTCCCTGGAGCCTTTAGAGGCAACATGGCCCTCCCTGCACCTTCATCTAAGACCTCAGTGATTGAGTACGCAGTACAAAGTTGTTCATGGTTGGGTTTCAGTCACACAGTGTTCCAACGACTATCTCTTTCCTGTGTACGTTTCCTGCCACCAGTGTTCCCAGTTTCCCTTCGAACCTCCCCCCCCACACCCTGTGACAGACACTGACACTTTTCTTCTCTGTTTGTCTTTGTCCCCCCCAATCCCCTCTCTCCCTCTCCTTTTAGGCACTGTAGTTTGCAATACTGTTGCTGAAAGGTTATCATGTATATCACTCTACCTCCTTTCAGCACTCAGCTCTCCTCCAGAGCAATCATTTCCAACTCATTGTCATAGTGGTCCCTTCTCTGTCCTAACTGCACGTCCCCACAACTTGTGGCAAGCTTCCTATATATGTGTGTATCTATATATCCTCATATATATGATCTATCTATCTATCTATCTATCTATCTATCTATCTATCTATCTATATATATATATATATATATATATGCGGGACCCAGGGCCGAGATCTCCAAGGCTGCACGGATCAGGACTGGGCCTCTTTCACGGCCAACATCCAGAGACCATAAAACCAAGTCCCGAGAAGAGAGTGACTCAGAGTCTCTTGCCCCCGAGCCTGTCTGTCTTCACCGGGGCCCCTCGAAGGGGGTGGGTTGCGTTTCCTTCCCCGTTCCCTCAACAGTTGAAGACCTCCAGAACCCAGCCACAGCCATGCTCAAGGCCACTCTCCACACATTCAGATGAGCTCATGCATGAAGGAACTGGCAGAGGAACCCAGGTGTGCGGGACCTGGGGCTGAGATCTCCAAGGCTGCTCAGATGGAGACTTGGCCTCCTCCACCCAGACCCTCTCCCCGGCTATTTTCCTAAGGGGGAAACGTGTGCTAGGCAGTCACACCCAGAAACTGGCCCAGGTGCCGTGTAATCCCATCAACAGCCAACATCCAGAGACTCTAAAACCAAGCTCCAGGACAAGACATCTTATAGCCTAGTTCTCCCTCTTGGAGAACCTGACAAGCTACAGAGAGTCTGTTGCCCTCTCGGAGAGCCTGGCAAACTCCCCGTGGCGTATTCATATCCCAAATACAGTAACAGATATATACATACTTCTCGGAGAGGCCAGGAAGCTACCAAGAGCATCCTGCCCGCAGAGCATGGCAAGCTACCCGTGGCATATTTGATATGCCAAAAACAGTAACAATAGGTCTCATTCTCCTGACCCTGAAAGAGCCTCTGATTGTTGGGGAAGACGAGTAAAGAGGGGATGCTAAAATCTCAGGGCTGAGGGGCTGGAGCAATAGCACAGCAGGTAGGGCATTTGCCTTGTACACGGCCCACCCAGGTTCGATTCCCAGCATCCCATATAGTCCCTTGAGCACCACCAGGGGTGATTTCTGAGTGCAGAGCCAGGAGTAACCCCTGTGCATCGCCAGGTGTGACCCAAAAAGCAGAAAAAAAAAAATCTCAGGGCTGAGTGTAATAGAGACATTACTGGTGCCCACTGAAGTAAATCGATGAATAACAGGATGACAGTGATACAGTGATATATATATACATATATATATATATCCCACAAATAAGGGTGATCATTCTATGTCTCTGATTCATTTCACTATATATTTTTTTAATGTAGGAGTACTGCTATTTATTCAGCCATTGAATTGGGCATAAACTCCACAAAACTTTTTTTAAAATTAAATATTCGTAAGATAGACCATTACAAAGCTGTTCATAATTGGGTTTCAGTCATACAATGATCCAGCACCTATCCTTCCACCAGTGCAAATTTCCCACCACCAATGTTCCCTGTTTCCCTACCACCATCCCCCAACACCCCACCCCCATCCCCCAGCCTCCCTCTATGGGAGTCACTTTCCTTCTTGCTCTCTCTCCTTTTCCTTCTGTACATTATGGTTTGCAATACAGGTGCTAAGAGGTCATGGTGTTTGTTCAGGGAATTCAGTACTTTTATCAGGATGGTGAGGCTGAAGTAGCCTTTTAATTGGGTGGCAGCTTTGGGGTGTGGATGTGACTGCGGAGGCTTCCAGAAGTACAGGGAGGTGGGGGAGGTAGCCCATCCTGACCCCAAGAAAACCTGGACATTTCAGTCACAAAACCCGCATACCCGAGTTTTCAGCAGATTATATCTTGGTGAGGTCCATCCTGAGACAGTGGAGTCAAGCTGGGGGTATGGCGGCAGTTTTGGATTGTGGAAGCAAGCAGCTGCTGGGGGCTCTGCTTGGGCAGGCACAGGCAACCTGCCCCCTCCGATTTACCCCGGTCTCTTCAGTCTTGTTTGGGTCTGAGATTAACTGTGGCTTTTGATCTCTTTTGAGATTTATTTATGGGTCTCTGAAGCAAGGCCAGTCTGTTTATATTTTTATGTCAAGCACAATTTCAAAGCAAGTGCTTTAAGTCCCTGCACTAGTTTTCAAGGTCCTTGGTTCTTTTATTTATATGCACACATTTTACATGTGCTCTTTAGGGAACATATTGTTTTATTCTGTGGTGTCATTTATTTTCTTTTTCCATAAGAAGGTATGATGATATATATGTTTTTGCTTTTTCACCAGAGAGTTTGATGTGGAGACCTATTCCTGCTGGCTCAGGCCTGTGCTAGTTTATGTGTGTGCGTGTATGTATGTGTGCCAGAAACTGACCTGAGGCCTTAACCAAGCGAGGCTTTCACTCGCCACTGAGCCACATCTCTGGCCCTTACCTACTCTACTTTCCTTCCTTTGAGCACTGCCATCATTTGAGGCTGACATATGTGAGAGAAAACACACACACATACTGCCCATTTATTTGCCATTCTTCTTTTATTTTTTGAGCCACACCCAACTGTGCACAGGGCTTACTCCTGGCTCTGTGCTCAGGGATCACTCCTGGCGTTGCTTGGAGGATCATATAAGGTGCCAGTAATCAGACCTGGGTCAGTTGCATGCACTGCAAACATCCTACCTGCTGTGCTATTTGCCATTCTTCTGTTTCATGGTTCAGCATTCCAGGTTACCCCGAGGAACTCTGCAACGGACATGTTCGGACATGTTTTCTAATGCACAGGCGCTAGTGTTTTTTAAAAGTACATACTATTATCTGAAATTTTTTGCTTACTGAATACATTAATTTTTCTTTTCCAGTATTGCCAAGTTGCCCTTCAACACGGTGTATCCATTGTATGTTCCCATAGCACTATGTTCGCATGTTTTCTCTCATCCACGTCAGTGCCTTTTACTAATGTGTTTCATTTTCACCAGCATAATGGTTAAAACTGCCTCAGAGTTCAAAATACAATAAATTTTTCTTGGTAACTGGTCATGTTCGATTCCTCCATCCCTCTTGGAAAGCCTGGCAAGCTACCGAGGGTATCCCACCCGCACGGCAGGGCCTGGCAAGCTACCCGTGGCATATTTGATAAGGCAAAAACACTAACAAGTATCACAATGGAGATGTTACTGGGTGCCCGCTCGAGCAAATCAGTGAACAACGGGACGACAGTGCTACAGTGCAGTGCTACTGGTGATGTTCAGCTTCTATTTAAGTGTTTTCTAGCCAATTGTAGTTTTATATAAATAATCAATTCTATTACTTTTCCATGTTCCTATTAGTTTATTTGAACTTTCTTTTTTCATGTGTTAAAGAGTCCTTTATAAATGTAAGTACTAATCTTTTGTGTTATGCATACGGCCATTATTATCTCCCAATCTGCCACTAATCTTTTTTTTTTCTTTTTTAAATTTATTTATTTTTAATTAGAGAATCACCGTGAGGGTACAGTTACAGATTTATACACTTTTGTGCTTATACTTCCCTCATACAAAGTTTGGAACCCATCCCTTCACCAGTGCCCATTCTCCACCACCCGTAAACCCAGTGTCCCTCCCACCCTCCCCAATCCCATCTCCCCCCCACCCCACCCTGCCACTGTGGCAAGGCATTCCCTTCTGTTTTCTCTCTCTAATTAGCTGTTGTGGTTTGCAATAAAGGTGTTGAGTGGCCGCTGTGCTCAGTCTCTAGCCCTCATTCAGCCCGCAACTCCCTTCCCCCACATGGCCTTCGACTACAATGTAGTTGGTGATCGCTTCTCTGAGTTGACCTTTCCCCGGAACGTGAAGCCAGCCTCGAAGCCATGGAGTCAACCTCCTGGTACTTATTTCTACAGTTCTTGGGTGTTAGTCTCCCACTCTGTTATTCTATATACCATAGATGAGTCTGCCACTAATCTTTTAACTTTGCTTAAACCTGTTATACCTGTATTGAAATGTGTCAGTTCTGTCATTTTCCTTGCCATCCATTTCATCATCCTGCACTTTCACATGCCTTTCACATTAGGTCTTCCTGGTGATGACCAAGTATAAAGACATCAACCTGTTCCTTAACCTCTTTTACAGTTAGGATTTGGTTTAGCTTGATTTCCAGTTTCCCAAAATGAAAAACACTCTTCTATATTTTCTTCTAATAGACTTACAGTTGATTTTTAAATGTTGGACTCAGTTGCTGTTATTGTTTTGGGGCCACACCACCAGGCTCTGCTCTGTGCTGTGGATGGACCCAGGGAAAGGCACAAACCAGGCAAGTCCACGGCAGCGTCTCCCCAGCTCGAGTGTCTCAATCTTTCATCTCTCTAGAATTTATTCAGATGAATCGGGTTAAGTAGAAAATATAAATTATACTTCTGATTTTTTTGGGGTGGTCACATTTGAAAATGACAAGACTGATAAATTTAAATACAGGTATAACAGGTTTAGCAAAGCTAAAGGATTAGTGGCAGATTAGGAGATAATAATACTCACAGGTCATTCCTGGTGGTGCTCCAGGGACCATGCGGTGACAGAGATTGAAAAGTGTGTCAACATGCCAAGCATGCACTCCTGCCCTTTGAGCTATCTCTCCAGCCCTCTAACTTTCCCCTCTCTCTCCGTTTTTGTTTTTTTTTTTGTTTAGGGAGTCATAGCAGCAGTGCTCAGGGATGACTCCTGGCTCTGTGCTCAGGAATCACTTCTAGTGGTGAAAAGGGGACTATATGTGGTTCTGGGAATCACATCTCCTTTGTCCATGTGCAAGGCAAGCGCCCTACCTACTTACTAGCTCTGTGGCCCCCCCTCCCATTTTAATGTCTAGCTTTATTTTTGTTAAAACTAATGGTCAACTGTGCCAATGTTATTTACCTACTTGTTTTCAGAGAAGCACTTTTCCACTGAAAGGGGAATCCTTTATTTTGTTTTGTTTTGTCTATTTTGTCTATCTATATCTATCTATATCTATCTATCTATCTATCTATCTATCTATATATCTATATATGTATATATACACACAACTTTCAGAGAGTCCGGCAAGCTACCGAGAGTATCCCGCCTACATGGGCAGAGCCTGGCAAGCTACCCGTGGCGTATTCGATATGCCAAAAACAGTAACAATAGGTCTCATTCCCCTGACCCTGAAAGAGCCTCCAATCATTGGGAAAGATGAGTAAGAATAGGCTGCTAAAATCTCAGGGCTGGGAGGAATAGAGACCTTACTGGTGCCCACTTGAGCAAACTGACAAACAATGGGATGACAGTGATACAGTGACAGTGATTGTCTATTTATTATTTTTCTTTTAGGGGCCACTCTGGGCAGTGCTCAGGGCTTACTCTGGGCTGTGCATCAGGGATCACTCCTGGTGAGCCTGGGGAACCATATGGGATACCAGGGATTCAACCTGGGTTGGCTGCATGCAGGCAAACGCCTACACTATACTATCACTCTGGCTGGGAATTCATCCTGTTTAGTTTTTTGCTTGGGGTCACGTTTGCTGTGCCGAGGGCTATACTCACAGCTCTGCACTCAGGAATCACTCCTGGCACTGCTCAGGGGACCATATGAGGTGCTGGAGTTAGAACCAGGCATTAGCCATGTGCAAGGTCAGCACCTTCACTCCTGTAGTATCTCTCCAGCCCTAAGGGAATCTGTTCCATCCACATCACCCAATAGCACACACTGACAAAGGCTACACATGGCTGCTGTGATTAGACAAACAGCAGACTTATTTGAAGAGCAGGGCGTGTCTTTCACATGAAACCTGTAACAGGGCGGAGCACATAGCAAAGGAGTGTGGGCCCTTCAGTTAGGTGTTCAGGGCCAGCCATGTGTGTTTGTTGCTTGCTTTTGGTGCTCGAGGCCACCAGGGCCACACCCAATGGTGCCTGGGAGGTCATGCCGTGCTGAGGTGGAATTCATGACCTCACACACGCAAGCATGCACTCCACCACTTGAGACATCCCCCCAGCGGCACCTGGGTTAATATTTTATTTTACTTTTTTGATTTCTGGACTACCAGTCATGAGCACCCACTCCTTATTCTGTGCTCAGAGGTCACTCCTGGCAGTGCTCAGGGGGCCACATGTAGTGTGTGTGTGGGGGGGGGTGTGTGTCAGAGTTGGCTCCTTGTCAGTCAAGTGTCTGACTTCCTGTGCTACCTCTCAGGTCCTGAGGTTAGTACTTTTAAAGCTAGAAAGAACAACCATTTCCCTATCTCCACTTCCAGTATTCTGTGTAAAAGGATTTTTTTGACAGAGGGAAACAGGCATACAGATTGAAATAGAAATGATTGTATTTAAGACAGATCACAATTTGGGGGTGGAGTGATAGCACGGCAGGTAAGGCACTTGCCTTGCACACAGCTGAATCTGGTTGGATCCACAGCATTCCCTATGGTCTCCCGAGTACCACTAGGAAGAATTTCTGAGAGCAGAGTCAGAAGTAACTCCTGAGCACTGCTGGGTGTGGCCCCCAAACAGAACAAAAACAAACAAAAAAGACAGAGTATAACTATCAATATACATTCCCTTTATTTATTTTATAAATAAAATAATTTTTTTTAGTTTATTTATTTATTTGTTTTGAGCTGGGGGAACACCTGGCAGTGTTCAAGGCTTACTCCTGACTCTGTACTCAGGGATTATTACTCCTGGCTTTGCTTGACAGACCCTGAAGTACCAGGGATCAAACCTCGGTAAGCCATGTGCAAGGCAAGTGCCCTACCCACTGTACTATCTCTCCAGCTCCCAGATTCTTTCTCTTTCCGACTAATGTCTTCTCACTCTGCGATACCCAGGAACTGCTGTGGTTTCCCATGTCTCCCAGTTAGTTCTTCCACTGAATGAGGCAAAAACAGTAATGTGAGAGAGGTAGGGGCTTAGCATACCTTTCTGTCCAACATCACTGGAAATGGTTCCCATAACTAATATCAGAAGAAAAACAAAAAAACAAACAAATTAAGTGATCTGTCATATACTTAAACTGAGCAAAAGGGAGAGGCACTTGCAATAGAAAATAGTTGGCAGTTCCACGCGGCAAGTTGAAAATAGTGGGGGAATTTCAGTGATTATAGTCAGAAATGAGAGAGCACTAGAATTAACCCCAGAGGCCACTATAGGGCTCCTCCCACCAACTGACGTTCAGGTTGATATCAGTTGAAAGTGAAATTCCAGGCCTTTCCAGAAGACTGGGAAAGCACTGGGAAAGCAGGCCCAAACCTACTAAATACTTAGGTACTTTCCAATTTTTTTGCCATTTATCTTCATAGGCAGAGAGCTAGGGGAACCTTCTGATGTTGTGCATTGACAAAAATACCTTCTGGAACCCACACCAGACTAAAGACATGGAGGCCTTTGAAGTATAGGATCCATCGGAGGAGCTGGAAGGGCTCTGGAATGCAGAATTCCAGGCCCACAGGGCTGGATCTCTGCGAGGAGAGGACAAAGGCTGCATTAAGAGTACAAGACTACCAGAGAGCCGGAATAATAGTACAGCGGCTGGGGTGCTTGCCTTGCACACAGCAAAACCAAAGTTTGTTCCCCAGCATCCCAACTGGTGCCCCAAGCACCACCAGGAGTAATTCTTTAGTGCAGATTTACCAGGAGTAACCCCTGAGCATTGCCAGGTATGGCCCCCCAAAAAAAAAACAGAAATAATGAAAGTATATAAGACTACCAGAAGCTCGATGTTTTTGCCCAGGAAATTTCCAATGGAATCGAGAACTCCAGCCACGCTGAAGAAGCCCATGTGCTCCCTCGAACAGGAAAACACTCCTTCCAAATAAACTCACCTTATTCCACTATCCGTCTCCTCCTGAAATTCTTTCCTGTGAGGGAGAGCAATGCTCCCAGAAAACCTGGACAGCAGTTGGGACTGACTTTCTTTTCCTGCTAAAAGCAATTCCTCACCACAGCCTGAATTCCACAGTTCCCGAGAAACTGGGTAGCAGGAGTCATCTCCCACAGAGGGTAGCACAGTGGGACTCAGGTGCAGTTAGACGTCTGTGGAGCTGGTGAGACACAAGCTTGTACCACGCAAATGCTTACTGGCATTGCCTGTATTTGACCGAGATCATCCTTATACATAAATTAAACCTAGAAAGTTAAGATGTGCACAAGAATGCTTGCCCACAATTCTTTCAGCGTTATTGATAATGAAGGTGGCTTATGTGACTTAAGAGGGGAGGAGCGAGATGGCAGACTCAAGAAGGGAGTCTACTGCTTCCTCCTGTGCCCACCTTGGTCACCCAGGGAAGTGTCTGGGGATGTTAAGGACTGAAGTAAGTCTGCTCAGGCATCTGGAGCATCCACATGGTAGAGACCTTACTGCTCACCAGCCCCACAGGGTGGTCATCAAACGGTATCTGGGTTCCACTTGTTCTACCCAGACTGGGAAATGGTCCCTGCCACCTGATTTCTCCCTGGAACCCAGGATGAAGAAGGAACTGCTATTTTCAGGAAAGGAAAGTCAGTCCAAAATCTTACCCAGGCTTTGGCTGAAGAGATAGTACAGTAGGTAGGGCACTTTCTTACACATGCAGCCTAGATTAGATCTCCAGCATCCTTTGGGGCCCCTGAGCACGAACAGGAGTAATTCCTGACTGCAGAGCCAGGGGTAACTCTTAAGCATCTCTAGATGTGCCCCCACTCAAAAACAAAAAACAAAAAACACCAACAAATATCCAAAATCCTACCCAGATTATGCTCGCTTCAGCAGCACATATACTAAAATTGGAACAAATCTTACCCAGGCTTTCCAGGAATGTCACCTCCCCTCATCGGAAAGAATTTCACGAGAAGATTAATAGTGAAGTAAGACAATTTTATTTAGGAAATAAGGAAAGAAAGTGTGTGTGGGGGGGGATTGGATAGACAGACAGACAGAGACACACACACAGAGATGCTCAGGAAAGAACACATGTTCTCTAGAATGGTTTTGAGGAAAGGTTCAGTATGTATATTTCCCATAACTACTTTTGTCCCAAATTCGGTACAGGGGCTGGAGAGATAGTACAGTGGGTAGAGCGTTTGCCTTGCATGCGGCTGACCTGGGTTCAATTCCCAGCATCCCATATAGTCCCCTGAGCACTGCCAGGAGTAATTCCTGAGTGCAGAGCCAGGAGGAACCCCTGTGCAACAACAACAACAAAAAAAAAAACAAAAAAACAACAAAAGAAATCAAATTCAGTATACAACCAGGAATTAATCCCACCCCCACATCATTGAACTTCTGGTGGTCCATCAGAAACAAGCAGGTAGATGGGGGTGCGGGTGGGGGTGGCAATGAAGTTTTGGTAGGTAATAACAAAACCAAGATGAGGGTTTTTTTAACTTTTTGGGTCACACCCGGCGATGCTCAGGGGTTCCTCCTGGCTCTGTAAACTCAGGAATTACCCCTGGCAGTGCTCAGGGACCATATGGGATGCTGGTCGGCTTTGTGCAAGGCAAACACCCTATCCGCTGTGCTATTGCTCCAGCCCCCAACCAAGATGAGTTTTAAAGAAATTACTCTGGCACTAGCCCTCAAGTAGCCAAAGAGCACTATGGCCAGACCCACTTTGTGGACCTAGGAACTGAGGTCTGATAAGACTAACGTGCCAGCACAGGCCCAGAGAAGGTGAGATCCCCTCCTGGGAGAAACTCCAGCAGAAACAAAGGACATGAATATGGATACCGAAAGTTCCAAGCTCTTTCTCTTGATAATTCTATAGCAACGGACTCTCATCGCCACAGAAAGCTCCACCTGGGCACCAGTTTGGGAGAAAACCTATAAAATAAATTCGCCAAAGGCAAATAGGGTGTTTCCCATCCTGAGAGTAGCTGCATCCCCACTTGAATTGTGTACTCTCAGCTGTCCCCTTAGGCTGAAGCCCCTCTTCTCTCGTGGAAGTGTGACTCTCTTTCTGTCCCTCCCATCATTTCTGAATACAACAGCTGTTGGACTCGCTGTTCTCCTCCGGAAATTCTTTCCTGTGAAGGAAGGGAACGGACCTGGGAAGTTGGGGAAAGGTTTAGGACTGACTTTCCTTTCCTCCCGAGAGCAATCCCTCGCTCCAGCTTGGGTCCCACAGCTCTCCCAGAGGTTGGCGGGGGTGGGGGGTGGGGGGCTCTCCCATTTAGGACCCAGGTGGCCTGACTGCCTTGCAGTGCTGGTGAGACCCGCGGTCTGTACCGTGCAGGTGCTCAGAGCACTCTCATCAACCCTCGGGCACCTTCCAGGTAACCAGGCGGGTAGAGAGGGAAGCGCTAGACTCCCGGGAGGCTGCCACCTCTCATCTCTCCACTTCACACCATCAGCACAACACATCCTTGAGTCCTATCACACGCAGCCTCTGTTTGCGGACACTCGGCACTTGTGTTCGCAGGAACGCGCCGTCTCTCCTCTCAGGGATCCAGAATCTCTCTCAGGAATGGCTCAGTGCTTTCCTGGGCTCCTGAGATGAGTGTTAAATGCCGACATGCCTTTGGAATGGCGGGTTCTGGGCTGTTTTGCCCAACACAGGCTACCCTTTCTCTCCGCCCGTCACAATACTGTTACTCAAATCTGTAGTTCTGTTTGCTACTTCTAGGCCAATCCTAGAGAGGAAAGAGTTGGTGTGAGAAAAAAAGGTTTATTCAGGTGCTGGTAACATGAAAAGATGATAGCCTTCTTGTCCAAAGGGAAAAAATAGCTCATTCTGTGGGGTTTAGGACTCACAGAGGTGGGGGGAGGGAAGGGGAGAGTGGAGAATGAAGCTAAGGAGGGAGAGACCCACAGCTGTGTCGGGGCTGGGTGGTGGGTGGCCTCTGATAAAGGCTTTGAGATTAACAATCTCGGCCCCTAGGAGCTTGGTCAGAGCCTTCGGCTATCTCTTTCCAGAGAACCTGGTAATTGTCCTTTTCCATTCATCCATGACTCCCAGTTATAACATTAAGCACAATGTATGAAAACGCTTCTTTGTATTAAGAAATAGACAAAGGCAAGGGCTGGAGAGATAGTAGAGCTGGTAAGGCCCTTGTCTTGCACATAGCTGACCCACCCAGGTTTGATCCTCTGAGCCCCTTCAGGAGTGATCCTGAGCACAGTCAGATGTGATAAGGAAGGAAGGAAGGAAGGAAGGAAGGAAGGAAGGAAGGAAGGAAGGAAGGAAGGAAGGAAAGAAGGAAGGAAGGGAGGGAGGAAGGGAGGGAGGAAGAAGGAAGGGAAGGAGGGAGGAAGAAGGAAGGGAAGGAGGGAGGGAGGGGGGAGGGAGGGAGGGAAGGAGGGGGAGGGAGGGAGGGAGGGGGAGGGAGGGGGTAAAGGCGAAGGGAATGAGAGATTATGAAAGCATATATGAGGGAGCCCAGAGGATACTAGAGTGGGTAAGATGATGAGGTGTTTGTCTTGCATGCAACAGACCTGGCTTTGATCCCTAGAACCCCACATGGTTCTCTGAGCACTTCTAGAAATGATCCCTAAGCAAAGAGTTAGGAGTGAGCCCTCAGCAACACTGGATATTCCCCAAAAGTACAAAAAGGCAACAATAAAAAGGCAAATATGAGATAGGACAGAAGGTAAGGCATCTCTCTTGTATGCAAATAACCTGCTTCCAATTCCTGGCACCACCGAGCACGAGCACAGCCAGAGGAAACTTCTGAGCACAGAGTCAAGAAAAGTCCCTGGGTGTTTCTGGGAGTGGTTTGAAAAAAAATGGTATACATGGATAACGAGATGGAGTCCCTAATGCTAGCTCACTTCCAACCCAACAAGACTGTCCCAGAAAGAAACTCAATGGGTGCTTGGAATGCCGGAGGCCCAGATGCAATCCCTGGCACCACATGTGGCCCTGTGAGGACTGCTTGAGCCTTGAGCACCAAGCCATGAGTACCACGAGTACCACTGGGTGTGGTCCAAAAAAGAAAAAAAGAGAGAGAGACAAAATCACACAAAGAACAAAAATGATAAACAATTGGACAAGAAATCAAGACAAAAAGAACAAAGACAAAAAGAGGGACCAGAAAGATATATGGGGGATAAGGTGCTTGCCTTGCACATAACCAAGCCTGGTTCAATTCCTGGCATCCTGTAGGGTCCCCTGAGCCCTGTCAGGATCGATCCCTGAGTGCAGAGCCAGGAATAATCATTGAGTACAGCTGGGGGTAGCCCCAAAACAAATAAAACAAAACACCAAAGAGCACAAAAGAAAGGAAAATGATGGAGAAGAGAGCTGACAATATGCACTGCCTAGACTTGTCTGTTCATATGAGTGTGTGTGTGTGTGTGTGTGTGTGTGTGTGTGTGTGTTTTCAGTTCAAACATTTAGTGCTATAGTCTTTCTGCATCATTAGAGCAAATCAAAGAGCAAGTGATTTCTGGGGTCTAAAAGAACATGGAATGTATGTGTGTGTGTGTGTGTGTGTGTGTGTGTGTGTGTGTGTGTGTATTCCTTTCCTTAAAGCAAGCATTCATGTGTTGTAACTTGTTAAATCACTACAATTTGGGGGCTCTAGCCCTCCACTGTTACTCATACCTTCCCATCACACCCGGTGTTGCTTGGAGAGTACTTGTGGCTCAGTGCTTGGGGTCACTCCAGTGGTGCCCGGGGAATGAAGGCTCAGGGTAGGAGAGGATGGAACCAAGGGTTCTCCCATACAAGGCATAATCTTCAACCCCGTCTACACTTCCTTTAAAGGATTCTTCCCTAGTTTTCTAACTGGTCATGGTGTTGTTCATTAATATGTAGTTTCATATAATCCTTTAAGAAAATCTAATATAAATTCAAATTCTTTAGGAGAATGAGCAACACCTGGCAATACTCAGGGCTTACTCCTGTCTCTGTGCCCTCGGATCACTGAGAGTAGGGCACGGGGCATCATTTGTGGTGCTAGGGATCAAACCCACGTCATCCTCATGCTATGCAAGTGCCTTAACTACTGGACTATCTCTCCAGCCCTCTTCCTCACTTTGAAGTTATTTGCAACCTAAATCCAAGCACAACATATAATAATAGGGACAATAAGTAATACGGTATTTTTGTTGATGCTGCTGTATTTTTCCTTTGATGTCCCAGGCCATATTACAGTAATTTTGTTTATTTGTTTGGGTATTTTTTTTTTTGGTTATACCTGCACAGTTCAGAAGCTATTCCTTATTCCTGGCTACACCCAGTGGTATTCTGGAGACCATCTGTGGTACCAGGGATTTAACGGGGTTTAGCCATATGCAAGAAAAACACCTTACCCCTGTAATATCTCTCTGGTTCTGAATAATTTTTATAAGTAAATTGTAGTCTGTCTTTATTTTTATTTATTTACTTTTTAGTTTGGGGGCCACACCCACCAGTGCTTAGGGTTTACTCCTGTGCCGTGCTCAGGGATCAGTTCTGGTGAGGATCAGGAGACTGTATGTTGTGCTGGGGTTGTTTGCAAGGTAAACATGCTACTGCTGCACTATCTCTCTGACCTTTGTCGTCTATTTTTAAAAGTACAGCTGGGGGTGAAATAATTGGGAAACTGGTCCAGGGTACAAGCATGCAGTTAGGCAATAAGTGAGTTATGGGAATATAACATAAAGCATTTGTGATTATAGTTAATAACACTGAATTATATGCTTCAGAATTAAGAAATGAGCTCTTAAGTGGTCTTACCTGCAAAAAATGAAAAGATAATTACAAGGGGTGATGAAGATGCTTATTATACTAAAGTGGCAATCATTTCACAAAATAGAAATGTGTCAAAGTAATATGTGTATACCTTAAACTTAATGCTATGTGTTAATTATCACTGTATCACTGTCACTATTGTCCCGTTGTTCATTGATTTACTCGAGCGGGCACCAGTAACGTCTCCATTACTCTCTGCCCAGAGATTTTAGCAGCCTCTCCTTACTCGTCTTTTCCAATGATGGAGGCTCTTTCAGGGTCCGGGGAATTAGACCTATCGTTACTGTTTTTGGCATATCGAATACCCCATGGGTAGCTTGCCAGGCTCTGCCGTGATGTGTTAATTATATGTCAAATAAAGTAGAAGGTAAAATACAAGTTAAGAAATGAATATATACGGGGCTGGAGCGATAGCACAGCGGGTAGGGCGTTTGCCTTGCACGCGGCCGACCCGGGTTCGATCCCCGGCATCCCATATAGTCCCCTGAGCACCACCAGGAGTAATTCCTGAGTGCTAAGCCAGGAGTAACCCCTGAGCATCGCTGGGTGTGACCCAAAAAGCAAAAAAAAAAAAAAAAAAAAAGAAATGAATATTTACATAAGAGACTACAGATTTTCTTGCTTTTTTTAATTTGGGGGGCACATGCTGTGATGCTCAGAGGCTGCTCTCAGCCTTGTGCTCAGGGGACCATGCCAGTATCAAACTGGAGCTGGACACATGCAAGGTAAGAGTGCTAAATTATTATTATTAATTATTATTATTATTATTATTTCACTGTGAGGTACAGTAACAAAAATTTCATGTTTGAATTTTGATCAGTCATCAAACACCCATCCCTTCACCAGTGCACATTTATAAGAGTGCTTTAATCTCTAACTCTCCATCCCAACTTCCTTGATTGTTTGGTGTTTTACAAATCAGTGAATATTTAAAAAATTCATTCCTAAAATTTTATTAAATCTAATATATAAGGGGTCTGAAGCAATAGCACAGTGGGTAGGGTGTTTGCCTTGCATGTGGCCGACCTGGTTCAATCCCCAGCATCCCATATGGTACCGTGAACATCACCAGGGGTAATTCCTAAGAGCAGAGCCAAGAGTAAGCCCTGTGCATCACCGAGTGTGACCTAAAAAAAGCAAAAATAAATAAATAAATAAATAAATAAATAAATAAATAAACCCTAATATGTAAAAAATTATTTGAAAATTCAAAACGTGAAAATCATTTAAAATTAACATATAGGGGTCAGAGAGATAGGTCAGGATATAGTGCATTGCTTTGCATATGCTTGCATTGCTGCAATGCTGGTTCAAATCCCTGGTACCACATATGGTCTCCTGAGAACCATCAGGTGTGATCACAGAGCCAAGTATAGTCCCTGAGTATTTCCAGGTGTGGCCCCAGACCCCCCCCAATAAAAAACACTAGCCAACCAAAAATGAACATATATATTTTTAAAGTCAGCTAGAATCTTTATCATAATTTAAAATAAGTAAGGAGGCCAGAGCGAAAGGACAGCAGGGAGAGTGTTTGCCTTGCACGCAAGCAACCTGAGTTTGATCCCTGGCATCCCATATGGTTCCCTTAGCACCGCCAAGAGTGATTCCTGAGTGCAGAACCAGGAATAACCACTGAGCATCACTGAGTATGGCCCCAAAATAAACAAATAGATAAAATACGTTTAAAAATAAT
The DNA here is from genome assembly GCF_027595985.1 of Sorex araneus. Classification (NCBI taxonomy): domain Eukaryota; kingdom Metazoa; phylum Chordata; class Mammalia; order Eulipotyphla; family Soricidae; genus Sorex; species Sorex araneus. Next base: position 11,335,364 of record NC_073311.1, on the reverse strand, counting down.
TAGACAAAATAAAACAAATAAGATTTAAAAACAGTAAACTAGGGGCCAGAGAAATAGCTCCATAGGCTAAGTACATGCTTTGCATATGGCAGGCCTGGTTTGATCTCTGGCACTGTATGATCCTGAGCGACCCCTGAGCACTTAGCCAGAGTAGTCCTCAGCACTCCAGGTGTGTCCTCTAAATCAAAACCATTTATTGTTTTTTTTCTTTTTGGGTCACACCCAGCAATGTTCAGGGGTTACTCCTGGCTCATGCATTCAGGAATTACCCCTGGCGGTGCTCAGGGGACCATATGGGATGCTGGGAATCGAACCCGGGTCAGCTGCTTGCAAGGCAAATGCCCTACCTGCTGTGCTATCACTCCAGCCCCATAAACCAAAACCATTTAAACAAAGAAACAAGCCAAAAAAAAAACAAAAAACTACTGTGTCCACCAGAGGTGTCATCTGAGTATACCATCAGTTTCTTTTCTTTTTCTTTTGTTTTGGGGCCACATCTGGTGATTCTCGGGGCTTATTCCTGTCTCTATGCTCTGGGATCACTCCTGGCAGTGCTAGGGGACCACATGTGTTGTTTGAGATTGAGCCAGAGTCAGCTGCATGCAAAGTGTCTTAACCCTTGTGGTATCTCTCTGACCCTAGCATCAGTTCTTCAATTACCACTTCAGTCCTTTCGGCTATCAAGATATTTTTGCTGTTTTTTGTTTTGTTCTTGTTTTATTTTGTTTTGCAGGATGGGGAGAAAGTCTCAGCAGAGCTCTGCAGCCCACGAGGCGCTGTTGGAGCTTCCGCCTGTGAAGCACGCACTGCAGCCCTTTGAGCTACTGTATTTTATGTAGTGATTTGGTCACAAGCCTTAGTTCTGATATGTAACACACTTTATTGGCGTAGTGCCAGGCATTTGAAAGTCAGCATGATCAAACATATGTAATCTTTGCCCCTTTGGATCTGTAATACAGTAAAGGGGAAAGCTAGATTGTAAAAGGGAGGAAACATTTTCAAAAAGACCTGGGTTCTAGCAAGAGCACTTAACCCGAGAATAGACAGTCTTCCCAAGATCTGCAGGAAGAAAAATTAACCACAGGGAGGGGAAAGCTTTGCTGGTTGACGGAAACTCTGAGACACCATGAGTAATGATCACTGGGTTACTCAGACAGCTGCAGTGTTTTTGTATGGTTGTGGTATGCTACATGACACATAAGTACATGTGTCATGGCAAAAAGAGTTTAATATTAGTTGTTCTCTAGCCTCTATATTGAGAACTCTGTGATGAAAGCAAATGTCTCCCATTTATTTCCACTTTTCTCTGTTGGATGTGGTGTGCTACAAAACAAAGACTCTCGATTAAGTATTTTCTTTAGGGTCAGAGAAATAGTATGGGGCCGAGACACTTACCTTGCGTGAGGCTGAACCTGGTTTATCCCCAGTGCTGCAGACGATCTCCTGAGCACTACCGGGACTGATGTCTGAGCACAGGCGAGGCGCAAGCCCCAAGCACCTCTGGGTGTAACCAAAAGACAAACACTCCTCTCCCCTGACCCCCGACAAAATGTGCTTTCTTTGAGGCTCCCAATTGGGAAAGTCCCCTTGGCTAAGTTGTGTAAGCCTTGGATTTTGTATTTCTAGCATCTTACAGAGCTCTGACACAACCATGCTCCATACGGCTATGTCTGTTTCCACGTGTCCAGTTAAACAGCTCACTCAATCATTCATTCAGTGCAAGCAGTGTGCCAGGACTGCGCTCATGCTGGAACAGAAACAGATTCAGCTCTGCCTGCATGGAGCAAGTCAGTTGTGGGATATTTTATAGACATATACTGTGTCTTCCTTTTTCAGGAGGGGTGGTTATATCCAGTGAAGCTCCATTCTTCGGGGTTGCTCCCAGTGGCACTCAGGGGCCACGCAGTGCTGGGGATCAAATCCAGGATCAAATCAGTGGGCTCAAGCTATCGCTCTGGCTATTTTCTTTAAATATTTTTAATCTTTTGGATCTTTTTAATCCATTATTCATAACAAGCCATACAAAGGACCTGCTATGGGGGGCAAACTTGGGTGGTGGTGGGAAAAATTCAAAATAATGGTGGTGGGAAGGTGTTATGGTAGCAGGATTGGTGTTGGGATATTGAATGTAGTATTGTGAAAAATGCTAGTAAAATAAAATTACATTTAAAAATTATTTTTAAATTATTATTTTTTTATTTGGTGCTCAGGATTCCTGGTTTTCTACTCAGGAATCACTTCTGGTGGAGCTTAGGGAACCATATGTGATGCTGGGGATCAATTCAAATCAGCAGTGTGCAGACAAGTACCTTACCCACTGTACTATCTCTCCAGCATCTATTAAAAAAATTACTATTCATTGAAAAAGTGCCACATCTAGCAGTACTGGGGGTGGGTGGGGGCAGGGACACAGTAACAAGACTGTAGCCATGTGAGGCCTGGGTTTGTACCTTCTTTACTGTTAGGAGAGAAAAGACACCTTGATTTAAGCACATAATTTTTAAAAGATCAGAAGAGGGGATGTTGGTGAACAGAACTAAAGGCTCCTATTAGAAATGAGATGCAGACTGTTGAGTCCATATGCTGGGTTATCTCTTATTAAGGAGCTGAGTTCTATTGCAGTTAGGATGACAGTGGGCTCACTTGCAGAAGGCTGACCGGAAGTGATACCCACTTGTTGAGGAAGGTTTGATCCTTCACCCAGTCCTGCAGATAGGGGCAGGAGTGGGCCGAGAAGATGCAAAGTAGAAAAGATTCCACAAAAAGAAGATTAAAGAGATGCTGCTGGATTAGCACAAACATCTCAAGAATGTGACATGTCAAAACCAGACAGGTGTCATCTCCTATCAGAGGGGTCTCTCATCAAGAAAAGAGACAAGTGTTGTCAAGATTATGGAGAGAAGGGGACCTTTGGACATCATTGTGGGAATGTAAACTAGCATAGTCACTATGGAAAACAGTATGAAAGTTCTTCAAACAATTTTTTAAGTTATCATAAAATACAGCAGTTCCATTCATTTTTGGATTCTCATCCAAAGAATACAAAATATTAATAAAACATATACATGCATACTCTCATGCTCACTGAAGCATTATTTGCAAATGTCAAGCTATGAAAACAAGTACCCATCGACAGAATATGCATAAAGATGTGATATGGAGAAACAATGAAATACTGCTCTATTAAAAATAAAATGGGTGGGGGGCAGAGCTATAGTACAGTGGGTAGGGCACTTGCCTTGTACATTGTCAGTCTAGGTTTGATCCCTGGATCCACAAAACTCTTCTGAGCAGCACCAGGAGTCATCCCTGAGCACAAAGTCCCAAGCACAACTGAGTATGGCCCCAAAATAAAAAGAATCAAAAAAGAAATAGGGCTAGAGAGACAGTATGGAGGTGAGGCACTTACCTTCCATGCAGCTGTGTTGGGTGTGATCCTGGTTTGAATCCTCGGCACCACATATGGTCTCCTGAGCATTGCCAAAGGTTACTTCTGAGCACAGAACCAGGAAAAGGCCCTGCACACCATCCGGGTGACCCCCACACCAAATAAACGGAATCTTGCCATTTAGGACAACATGGGTGAGACTCGAGGGTCTTATGCTAAGGGAACTAAGTTATACCAGTGTTTTCCTGAAAGGGGGCGTTGGGGTTGGTAGTAGCCCTAATGCATTGCCGGGGAGTGCATTCTGTTCTTCACTGTTTGTTTACTTTAAAAGGGGAGATTTCTGGGTAGATGCTATGAAAATAATTTTTCTGCAAAGGGGGTGGTAGGCTAACTAACATGAGAACCTCTCAAGTAGATAAGAAAGACAGATTTAGCTCATTTGTGGAAGATAATGAGAGAAAAACAGCAAAGAAAACCAAAGCAAACCTAGGTACAGATGAGGGATTGGTATTTCACAGAAGGGAAGAGGGTGTTGAATGAGAAATAGACTTTAAAAGAGAAAAAATAATTTTATCAAAGAACTGAATTCCTTGATTTTCACCCTAGCCCCCTTAGAATATCTTGGGTTCCACAGAGGGTCATTTGGCACCGTGAGAAATGCTGTCTCAGGGAAGTTTGCTTTTCTCTTCTGAGTGAAAATTCCTGCTCATCCCAAGAGGTTCCAATTTGAGAACATTTAAAATTGGCAAGTGATGGGGCTGGAGTGATAGCACAGTGGGTAGGTGCCTTGCACGCAGCCGACCCGGGTTCAAATCCCAGCATCCCATATGGTCCCCTGAGCACCGCCAGGGGTGATTCCTGAGTGCATGAGCCAGGGGTGACCCCTGTGCATTGCTGGGTGTGACCCAAAAAGCAAAAAAAAAAAAAAATTGGCAAGTGATTCTATCCTAGATACCCTACTTAAAAATATGTTGTCAGATCTACAGTGATAATGACTGAATTTTTATTCCTAGACTTTTTAAAAAGAATGAATGCTCCATTAATTTTCAAGTCAATCTAATTCTCTCCTGCCCCCACCCAAAATACTCCAGCCAGTTTAAATTGGGCTTTTTTGGTTTTATTCTGTTTGGGGGCCATACTCAGCAATTCAGGGCTTACTCCTTGTTCTACACTCAGTGGTCCCTCCTGGTGGGACCACTGTGCCCATTGCCAGCATGGACATTCCCTAAGGATGGGATGTGGAGAAGGAAAACTACAGGGATCCAGCCAGACTTGCTCATCTCTCTGACAGCACCTACACAGTCTGCAAGACAATTTACCGGTCACTACCACTATCTGGGTGGGCGCTTTGTCCCACCTGCTCTGGAAAAGAAGTACCAGCTGAACTTGCTGGCCTACCCAGACACAGAGAGTGTCTTTTGGCTCCACTGAGGGACAGACCTTAAAGTCAGGACTTAATGCCTCTATCCTGGAACTGGGTGGCTTCTGGGAGTGCTCTGGGCAATAAAAGCTGACAAGTGGTGGGAAAAAAAAAATCCCATATGGCTCTGGGACCATATGGGATTCTAGGGATTGCTGAGTTCGCCACATGCAAGGCAAGCACCCTCATCTGCCGTCCTGTCTCTCTGGGCCCTAAAATTGGCTTTCTAGGCAAGGGGTGTGAGCTCCTTGTTCTACAAGGAGACCTCAATTCAATCTCTGGCACAGCCTGGTTCCTCAGATATTGCCAGGAATGATCCAAAACAAAAACAAAACAAACGAACTAGAATATTTTCTCTCTCTGTACTGACTGTGTATTCATTCGGGGTCTGCTCACAGCCCGTCTGTTCCTGCTGAATCAGTGCTCTGTCTGAGAGGGCAAAGACAAGCCTCCTTTTCAAAGGCCAACGGCAGCAAACAGCATTCCTTCGACCTCAGATCTGATGGAGCAAATTCTCCAAATTAGGGGAAAAATAAGCCTTGAGCCAGTGAGAGAGCTCAGTGGGCTGGAGCCAGGCTCTGCCTGTAGGAGCTCAGGTTCAGCTTCTGGCACTGCTGATGCCCCCACACCACCGGGAGGAATCCTTAACCCCCCCAGCTGGGGAGAGTGCCTGAGCACCGCTAGGTGCCACTGGGGTCAGTCCTTCAGGCCCTGGCACTGAACTGAAGACCAGGTGGGCCCAGAATTGCCCGGAGGGGCCCCCAGGCCTCCTGAGTATCACAGAGGAGAACTTTCCACCTCCCAAAGAGACTTTAAGATAAAATTCCAGAAAGCGTTTACATAAAAAGAGTCATGTTCTAGGATAACCAGCTGTCTTGTGCTGGGAACAATTTTCAAGAAAATGGGGCCAGAGAAGTGACTCCCAAATCTTGGGCTGCATATCCATTCACTCGCTGCTCCCTTCTGCGTCCTCACTTCCCGAGAAGTTATGTAAGTGGTTCAAGTCCGTCCTCTGAACTGTTTGCCTCACTGCGTTCACATTCTCAACATTGCTTAAAGGGTCTCGAGCACACCGAGCATGAGCTAAGTACTTTGAGCCGTTTCTATAGAAGTAGGATGAGGAAAAGCACAGTATCTGAAAGGCAGGGCACTAACCCGGGTCATGGAATGTACTCCGAGTGGATCAGAGGGGATTACTGACATTGAACTTTGTCTATCTCTAAAGTGTTCATCTTTATCTCTTTCGGTTTTTGTACCCAGGGCTTACTCCTGGCTCTGTGCTCAAGGGTTTAAACTGGGGTCAGCCACTTGCAAAGCAAGTATCATACCGCTGTGTTATTCCTCTGGCCTCTAAAGTCTGTCTTTCAATAGGCTAACATAATATGAACACATTATAAATGCAGTTATGATCATGGATACATTTGAATGTAATTGTACCATAACATTGTACATTTTCTCTTTGTTAAACTTTTTCTTCGCTTCCTCCCCTGCTTCTTTCCAAGGCAGATACAAGGGATGCTCTGAAGCCTTGCTCCAGATTTCTGCTCTGGAGGAGAAAACCCAGCCATTGCTGCTGGCTTAAATGTACATCTGAAAAAAAAAACAAAAACAAAACGGGTGGAGAATAGGGAGAGATAATAAGGAGGTACTGCATGCAGCAATTCTTGACATTTGGTCCCCCAATACCTTGAAGGTATTCAAGGCTCACTCTTGAGCACAGAGTTAGGGCAGCTTCTGAGTAGCACTAGGTATGGTGGGACTGAAACTCAGAAGAAAGGAAGGAAGGAAGGAAGGGAGGGAGGGAGGAAGGAAAGAAGAATTTTCATAGAAGACCGAAGTACAGGGGTTAAGAGGCACTTGACTTGCATGTAGCCAATCCCAACTTGGCACTACATAGGCCCAGACTCACACACCCCCCCCCCCGCCCCCAGGAGCTATCAATAAGTTCTGGGCATTGCCCAGTGGAGCCTAAACACCAAAAGCCAAAACAAAAAACAACAAAACAGGTTTTCATGGGAGGCTTCATTACTTAGAACTGATTGCTAACTAACTGGCTGTGGGAATTAATTCAGCCTCTAGCCTCCTTCCCCACTCTGGAGGCCTGGGGGTGGAACTGGAAGTTCCAACCTTCTAATCACATGATCGATTTTCTTGGCAACCAGCTCCCTTCTTTAGGCGCTTCCAAATGTCAACTGATTAAGATGGAAAATCAATCAATCTCAACACTAAGGGTATTCCAAGGATTTGAGGATCTGTAAGTCAGGAACTGTGGATGAAAACCAAATACACAATAAATTTAATTTGGTCATCTGAATGATCAATTATTTATATTTAAGTTATACATATAATACATATAAAATATATGCCAGAATACCAATCATATATATTTTGTTACAGTTTTGCAGTTGTAGGGCAGGGTGGATATTTCAGGGTGCTGGAGTGTCAGGTCATTTGTTGGAACATAAAGATCATGCTTGAGGCTAGAGCGATAGTACAGCAGAAAGGGTGTTTGCCTTGTGAACCCAGTGGCTGACTTAAGTTTGATTCTCAGCACCCCTTATGGGCCCCCCTGAGCACCAGGAGGGGTAATTACTGAGTGCAGAACTGGGAGTAATCCCTGAGCATTGTCAGGTGTGGGGAGGAAGGAAGGAAGGAAGGAAGGAAGGAAGGAAGGAAGGAAGGAAGGAAGGGAGGGAGGAAGGAAGGAAGGAAGGGAGAGAAGACAGAAAAAGAAAGAAAGAAAGAAAGAAAGAAAGAAAGAAAGAAAGAAAGAAAGAAAGAAAGAAAGAAAGAAAGAAAGAAAGGAAAGAAGGAAGAAAGAAAGGGAGAGAAGGAAAGAAAAAGAAAGAAAGAAAGAAAGAAAGAAAGAAAGAAAGAAAGAAAGAAAGAAAGAAAGAGAAAGGGAGAGAAGGAAAGAAAAAGAAAGAAAGAAAGAAAGAAAGAAAGAAAGAAAGAAAGAAAGAAAGAAAGAAAGAAGGAAGGAAGGAAAGAAAGAAAGAAAGAAAGAAAAAGCAAGATCAGGCTAGAGTTGGAGAGATGATAGCTCAATCAACTGAGCACAGCCTTTGTGTGCAGGAGTCCTGGGTTCGAGCCCCAGCACCACTCCCTAGGAGATTCAGGAGTAGCCCCGGCACTACTACATGTGGCCCAATAATACTGAAAGGGGAAAAAAAAACAAGGTTAGACTCTGAAAATGGTGATATTTGAGGAAATTGTAAAAGGAAGTGAGTTAGCCTCAACTCAGACGGTGGAGAAAGCTGCCCGGGCAGACTCCTTGTGGTGGGATCACGCCTGGGAGCTTAAGAACAGCCTGTGGCCATGAGAAGAATATGCAACATTTGTCAGCCGGTGAGCCCTGGTAACTAAAACAGAGTCAGGAGACTGTCAAGGGCCTGGCCCGGGGCATGCCCAGGCATGTGCAGGCACATTCTGACATGCCCACTCCCAGAAGGGAAGGCTTCACTAGAATCTGCATGGAGCCGCTGATGGCATCATTGCTCTAGCAGCTGGACACTCAGGGTCAGGATGTCCTCACTCTCCTTTCCCATTGCAGGCCTGAGTCAGCAGCACCAGCCACCAGCTCTCATCAGGAAAGCAAAACTTCCCCAGAGATCCCTAGATGGCGATGGTGTGCACTGGGGAGGTCTTGTCTGACGGCCCCTTAACAGCCAGGCAAGACAGGAAAAAGACAATTCAGCCTTTCTAGCCTCTAAAGGAGGCTAGAAAGAAGGAAAGAATATGAATGTGGGCATTTGCTTACGAAACCAACCCTCTTCCACGGCATTTTGTCATTCCCCACGCCTTTTTTTTTTTTTTAAACTAAAAAGTTAAACTAAACTTTTTTTAACTAAAAAGTTGAACTAAAAAGTTCAACTGTAAAAATAAATAGCGTCAATGAGGCACTCCGTTGGTTCTCTAACAATTCTGGAATAAACAGGTTTGTCTTGATTCTAAACTCCAGGGAAGCTCTGGAGAGCTTGATCATTCCTGAAGTAAATTTAAGAGCTTCCACCCAGAAGTCAGGCAGTCGAGGGACCCGCCCTGCGTCAAACTGCTGGCTTTAGTTTTACATTGAGAAAGTGGGACTGAGAAAACAAGAAACTGACTTTCGTGAAGCGTGTAATAAGAAAAGGAAGACATTTTGTTGACATAGATAATTTGATTTCAAAAGAAAAAAGATCTCTTTCGAGCAACACAAAATAATTCAACACAAAAAACATCCAATCACAAAACTGCTCTAGTTACAAAATCCATACAAAAAAACACACATTACCAACTGAAGTAAATATGCAGGCCCATTCTTACAGTTATGTAGTATTCATGAGACATTTATTTTCAGTTAAGTAGAAAAATGTGAATGACTACTGTTTGAAAGACATGCTGTTTTTCAAATTGAAAAGAACACAGTGAGGGTCTGGAGAGAGAACAGCAGATAAGGCGCTTGACTTGCACACAGCAAACCAGAGTTTTTGAACCAGGAGTGATCCCTGAGCGCAGAGGCAGAAGTAAGCCCCAAACACAGCTGGGTGTTGCCGCAAAACAAAAAGCACAGTGAAAACAAATATTCCAAAGAGCCATTAACTGTTGAACTGGCAATAACTCACCAGCCAATGAGTACATGTGACATATAAAGCAGCTTTGAAATTTCGAAATGAAGTCTTCTGACATGAGAACAAATATCATTTAACAGATTGCACATACATTCAGAAATTAAAAATTCGTGAAAAAATAAATTTGTAAAAACACGAGCAGAATTTTTTGGGGGAGGGTCACACCCATCATTTCTCAAGGGTTACTCCTGGCAATGCCGGGGGACCATATGGGATGCCGAGAATTGCCGCTTAACTATTTCTCTGACCCCATGAGCAGAATTTTTATTAAATAAAATCGTTTAGGGCTCTTAGCCAAAAGGCAAAAAATTGGCTTTTTCTGTTTTGGGGACACATCAGGTAGAACCCAGGGCTTACTCTTAGCCATGTGATCAGGGACCATAAGTGCCAATGAGCAAAACCAGATCAAACCTGTGTGTACTGCAAGTGTTCTACTCACTATACTATCTCTCCAGCTCTGTCTTCCCACCAGCCTCTTTAAAAAATCTTAGTAGTAATAGAAACAAGAAAGAAACTGATATCTTTAAGTGGGGCTGCAAAAACTCTCAGTGTATGCTGAGTTAGCGAAAGCAATTATAGATTTTATTAGTAACAAACCATATACAGTCAGGAGCAAAAAAATAAAACACCAAAACCCAATGCACCCCCAAATGAAACACACATTTTCAGAGCAAAAAGATCATCCCTATTTTAAGAAGTATATGTGCTTTTACCAGGGGTACACATGACAGTGCTTTATAATTTTTATCATGTGATAATAAATTCATCATCATCATCATCATCATCATCATCATCATCATCCTGTTGATCGTCGAATTTCTCGAGTGGTCTCAGTAATGTCTCCATACATCCTAGCCCTGAGATTTTAGAAGCCTCTCTCTACTCATCCTTTCCAATGGTGCCACACTGGAGGCTCTTTCAGGGTTGGAGGAATGAGACCCATCATTGTTAACAATGATGGGTCTCAATGATAATAAATTACAATTAAGTTTTGCATTTTTAATCAATTTTATTGCAGTGTCATCATTTACAATAGTATTGAAGTTATTGTTTCATATTGGCAATGTTGCTACACCGATTCCTCCTCCACAGTCCCTCAGGTCCAGCTCTCTCTGCCTTAACCTACCCAGTGCCTAGTACTACCAGAAGAGTTTCAGACACCAAAATGTCTCCAGTCAGGTCCCATTTTCACGAACGCCGTATTGCGAATTGCAGTAACAAGACTTGCCTGTGCTTTTGGATTCCGTCTCCTTAGCTCTGGGTCTCCGCCCTCGTTGTCTGCTTTTGCCTCCACTGCTGCATTCATTAAAGCAACCCTACATCTATGTTACTTTTCCGTCCTGTTTAGATGTCTCAGAATATGGTTATTTTTGTCCTCTCTCTCAAATTACCGTCATTGTTCCCATTTTCCTGCTCTCTGGCCCTTCCTTCTCAGAATGATCTTCCTCTGCACGTACAGGCTGTTTTTCACAGTTCACTGTGGACGGTCTTCCTGCTTTATACTCCCTTCCTCGGTGAGCTCATCCTGGGCTGTGTCTTCATCCTCATCAGAGATACTGCAGTTAACTCTCAACATCTTTTTCTTTTGTTTTGGGGCCACTCCTGGAGATGCTCAGGGCTCACGCCTGGCAGTGCTTGGCCTACCATATGGGATGCCCGCAGTTAAACTCAGGCCATCTGTGCACAAAGCAAATGCCCTTCCTGCTGTATTATCACTCTTGCCCAACTTCCTACACTTTATCTCCATTCTAAAAAAATTTCCTGGGGGGTACCCATTAGGTCAACCTGTACCTGCAGGGCAAGTGCATCAGCAGCCCAATGGTGCCTTCAGGCTTCCTGACACCCCAAAATTGCCACTGTGCCTCTGGCACATCATCTTGGGGCCAACTTTTCCGAGAATTAAACGGCCAAAAGTTAGATATGTGGGAGTCATGCCTGCAAACCACTTCCGCTCAGCTATACAAGCTCATTTATTGACCTTGCTTCAGAGATCCACAAATAAATCTTGAAAGAGATCATAGGCAGGCCATTTAAGCGCATTAATGGCCATGATTCAGACTCACAAATGAGTCTCGGAGGAGAGCAGCACACTGCAAAGATGTCTCCCCACTCTGCGCCAGGCTGATTTCACCAAGGCACCTGGGAGGGGGGCAGGTGTGTCCCTCTGCCTGCCCCATATGAACCCTGGTAGCTGCAAACCTCTAGAACCCAATCACCACTGCACTCCAGCCGACCTTCACAGAGTCATCCCGAGCGCCCCCCTACCCAATGCATGAGAATGAGTCTGCTAAAAAATTCAGGTATGCAGGACGAGTGACTGAAAACTCCAGGCTTCATGAAGTCGGGGGATGGGCAATCTCCCTCCACCTCCCTGCCCTTCCAGTTCCCTGGCAGTCACACCCAAGCATTAATGGCCATGTTTCAGAGACTCACAAATGAATCTCGGAAGAGAGCAGTATGCCACAGATATGCTTCTGGACCCCAAATATTTAAAATTTTAGAATTCCAGGAGCGTGTGGCCACTTTCATGGCTGCATGACACCTCATACTATTCATGGCAAGCAATACAAAGTAAATTATTTAGCATCTGCCTAAGGGGTGGTGGGAAGGTGCAATGGTGGTGGGATTGGCGTAGAAATAGTGAATAAACAATTACTGTGAACAACTATTAAAAATTAAAAAAATTTTCTGACTTCTATGCTTTTCGTCCGGTTATTTGTCATCTTTAATAGGATCATAGGGCCAATATGCCTACATCTGAGCTACAAAATCTTCCTTCCCACCTTTTTGTTTTCTATTTCAATGATACTTTTCTGGGGTGCTGAGCATTAAATCCAGAGACCAACATATATGAGATATATGCTACTGCTGAGTCATACCCCTGACCCTAATGGCTTGACTTCCTCCCTTACCTTCCATTTCCAATTGATTCCATCCATTTAATTCTAGAGTTCACCCACTTTTCGTATCTCATGGTCCCACCAAACCACATCCCAATAGAGATGTCTCCCACCAGATTCTCTAGTATCTACTTGGTTGTTTTATTGGCAGTGCTCAGGATCACTCCTTAAAGTGCTTGGGGGACCATGTATGGTGCCAAGGATGAAACCCATCCGCCATGTGGAAAATAAGTGCTTTACTCCCTGTAATCTCTCTGTTCCATCTCTTCCATTTATTAACTGTGATATTCAAAATACGTCTTCCTTTTACTAGGATCTTAACATAGTTTACAAGGTCTTACCTTTCTTATTTCACATCATAACTTATCTCCTCATCTCTATCTAAGTGAAATCTCTAAGCTCCGGGGCAATAGTAATGTGTAGGGCACTTGTCTTGCATGCAGCAGATTTGGATTCAATCCTCAGCAACCCATATGGTCCCCGGAGCACTGTCAGGATCCCCGAGCACAGAGCCAGCATCACCAGGTATGCTGTCCCCAAATGAAGCAAAACTAATCATCAATCTCTATACTTCAGAATCTGTATTTTAAAACTCACTGTAATTTCTCCAACCAATGTGTCTGTATTTCAGTGGTTCTCTTCCCAGAACGCAATCCCTTCCTTCTGTTTGGCTAACTTCAAATATTACAGTCATCCTCTCCTGGTAGGTACTTAGTTTAGGTTGTTTGGTCACACCTGCAGCACACATTATTTTTGGCTCCATGCTCAGAGATCATTCGTAGATGGGGGACCATATGAGTTGATGGGAATGGAACCCGTGTCAGCTGTGCAAACAAGTAGCCTATCTGCTGTACTCTCCTAGGCTCCCTCATGTCCCTCATGGATACTTGGACTGACAACTAATCTGGGAAACATTCTTTGTAATATACTCCCTGAAACCATGTTTCTGATCTGTTAATACAGATCATCCAGCCACATTAGTACTAATAAATCACTGTATCACTGTCATCCTGTTGATCATTGCTTTGCTCAAGTGGGCCCAGTAAAGTCTCCATTAATCCTCCACTCACCCTAGCCCGGAGATTTTAGCAGCCTCTCTTTACTCGTCCTTCCCAATGGTGCCACATTAGAGGCTCTTCAGGGTCAGGGGAATGAGACCCTGTATTTTACTGTATTTGGCATATGCATATGCCATGGGGAGCTTGCCAGGCTCTCCACCGGGTGGGCAGTAAACTCTTCAGTAGCTTGCCAGGTTCTCCAAGAGGGCGAGCTAGGCTATGAGATGTTTGGGTGGAAGAGGCCCAGTCCTGATCTGAGCAGCCTTGGAGATCTTGGCTCCGGGTCCCACACACTTGGGTTCCTCTGCTGGTTCTAATAAATATATCTTATTTTTATTTACTATCTAGCTTTTCTGCTATACTGATGTTTTTAAAGATGCTAGCAAACACAGGTTTGTCTTTCTCGGATATCTGCCATATAATGTTTTCATTTTCGGGGCTGGAGCGATAGCACAGCAGGTAGGGTGTTTGCCTTGCACGCAGCTGCCCGGGTTCGAATCCCAGCATCCCATATGGTCCCCTGAGCACTGCCAGGAATAATTCCTCAGTACAGAGCCAGGAGTAACCCCTGTGCATGGCCGGGTGTGACCCAAAAAGAAAAAAAAAATGTGGCTTAATGTTTTCATTTTCATTTTTTGGGCCACACCAGGTAGGGCTGGGCTGGGGTGGGGTGAGGTGGCAGTATGGGGTGCCAGCAAAGCACCTTAACACTATGCTATCTCCAACTCCTGGCACACACGTTTAATAAGCCTAAACAAGGGCAATTATCATTGTATCCCGGAATTTAGCAAGTTTAAATCTAGTTCAGGTGGGGAAACAGAAATGCAAGACAGAATGTACCCAGTAATCTGTTTCCATTCTCTGAAACAGACTTTCACTTTTGGCCATTCTATATACCCAATTCACCCAACTATTCAATGGTGCGTCAATGCAAAGTGTTTGCATGAAAGGCAAGTGCCTTACCTGCTGTACCGTAATACCAGTCCCTCGTTATTTTTAAAGAAAATAAAATGAATCCCACATATTTCATGGAGAAAGATTTATCCTTTATGTTGTCAGAAGGGAGATGAGGGTTCCGTTTCATTGGTTCCGGCAGATCTGGGATGGAGACAGGTCAGCAGTGCCACAAAAGCTGGCTTCTCCCCCCATACACAAAAGCTGGCTTCTCCCCCCACTGTCATCGAAGCAATACAAAAGTAAAAATATCAGGTTCTCTTTATTTGTAACAGGCAAACCCTGAATTTTTCTCATCTAACACTGACTGAAACATAAGTACAGTTACATCCATTACAGAAGTTGAGCAAGTGTATGTCCATAGCACTTCTCCTGGACTTCTCTGTTTCATACTGGTGTTTTTTTTTTTTTTAATTTTCTGAAGGAATTTTCTTTTCAATGGGATGATGATCTTCAGAGCAAAAATTGCCTACCAGATTCTAGTTCTAGAAGTATGTATTTTATTCATTTCTATAAACAATCTTCTTGCCACATTCCTGTTGATACCAGTCACATATTATAAAACCATCACCCTCATTTATACTAAGACTCTCGCCCCTTTTTCTTATTTTTGGTCACACACAGCTGTGCTAAGGGCTTACTCTTGGCTATGCCCAAGGATCACTCCTGGCAGGGTTTGTGGGACCACATGTGGTGCCAAGGACTAAACCTGGGTCTGCTGTATGCAAGGCAAACACTTTGTCCTCTGTGTCCTATTACAAACCTCTTTAAGCTGTAATTACAATTAAGAATTTGCATATGGCACACATCAACCCCACTAGTAAAGCAGGCAAGTCTCAGGCTTCTCACTGCACTGAAATACTTTCTTCCAGCTTTTGGGAAACAAGTATGTTGATTTAAGAGATACAGAAAACATTTTAGACCTCAGCACAATAAATATATCATTGAAAATGAAGAACCAAAGAACATCTTAAACACAAACAGAAATTCACAATAATCACACAACAGATTGATTAAAATCCTGTCAATGATGCTTTTCAGAGAGTTTTTTCATTTCAAATATGCTGGAGGTAAGAGGGATAGAAATCCTAAAGGGTATTATTTTATAAGCATATCTCTTTGTGCTTTTGTTTTGTTTTTGGACCACACCTGGTGATGCTCAGGGTTCACTCCTGGCTCAGCATTCAGGAACTGCTCCTGGCAGTGTTCAGGGGACCACATGGGATGCTGGGGACCAAACCCTGGTCAGCCACAAGCAAGGCAAATGCCTTCCCCACTGTACTATCACTCTGGCCCCTATCTGAACTCAATATTTTCTCACTAAAATTTTTTAAAAAGTGAATAATATGTTAAGAGGGCTTATCTACTTCATCCAATTTACTGGAAAAGGTTAACAGCAACTGCTTCTAATACTCAACGGTCAAAAAGTCCAAGGCTGGAGCTAAAGCAGTAGCACAGTGGGTAGGGTGTTTGTCTTGCATGCAGTCAGCCTGGGTTTAATCCCCCGCACCACACATGGTCCCCCAAGCTTGCCAGGAGTGACCCTACGGCACAGAGCCAGCAGTAATCCCCGAGCACCACTGGGTATGTCCCCCAACAAAAAGCACATACAAAAATGGCTGAAAGGCTGAAACACATTCCGTAAGTACATGTATGGCAGTTTCTTAAGTGGAAATCAGGTATTTCCCCTACAGCTTAATTATTTCTTTAAAAATCACTGAAGGGGGCTGGAGTGATAGCACAGCGGGTAGGGCGTTTGCCTTGCACGCGGGTGACCTAGGTTCGATTCCCAGCATCCCATATGGTCCTCTGTGCACCTCCAGGAGTGATTCCTGAGTGCAGAGCCAGGAGTAACCCCTGTGCATTGCCGAGTGTGACCCAAAAAGAAAAAAGAAATCATTGAATCCATTACATATTTACTATTTTGCTACTTTGCTTCCATATTTTCACTTATGTTTTCAAGGGGGTTCTTCTTAGTGTCGGGCAGTATATGTTCCTGCCTTGATGCCTAAGAACTCTTTCCAGACATCTTGAAGAGGCTGAAAATAATTCACTCCAAATTCCCAAAGCCAAAGCATAGATGTGTCTTATGTGGGGGTCAGAGCGTGGGAGCGGGGAGGCTGTGTTGAGAAGTGACCTCGATGGGGTGAGGAAGTTGGCTCCTTGGAGTGGGACCTGCCTTGCCTGCAGCCGCCAAGCACCATATGCTCTGAGCACCACTGGGCGGGAGCCTTTGACAAAAAAATGAATTGCCATGATAAGGGCTGGACACTGGCTAAAAGGGCGGCCGTGCATGTGCTGCATGCAGGACTCCTCAGTTCAATCTCTGGCACCACACAGTCCCCTTAAGCACTGCCAGGTGTGGCGCAAAAAAAACGAAAAAGGAAATTGCCAGCATGAAAGATTTTTAAGAGGTCAGGAGAATAGTTAATCAAAATAACAGGAAATCTGTTCATCCAGTCTTTTCTTTGGGTTATTTGAGCATAGACTTCCTTCTTTCCTGAACTTTACATTTCGTTTCTATAGAGAAGGCTCCACAAGAGAATACTTACAGAAACTCTGGCTGCCCACAGAAACCATCGTACCTTTTTTTGACACTGCATAATTTATTTATTTTCTACTAGAAAAGTATTTATAACTGGACTTTGTCTTTTTTTCCTTTATCTTGTTTTTGGTTTTTTGGGCCAAACCCAGGCATGTTTAGAGGCTATTCGAGACTCTGTGCTCATGAGTGTCCCCTGGTGGTGATGGGGTCCATGGCAGACAAGACAGCACCTTAACTCCCATACTCACTCTCTCCAGCTCATATTTTGCCTTATAGCCCATATTTTGTCATTTACTATACAATTTCCCATAAATAACATTTTGCTTCTTTAAATGAAATAAGTAAGAGTTACTTCTGAAATAGTTTGCTAAAAATGAAATGCCAGATTTAGCTTCTGACTTGCGTGCTAAGACAGAATGATAATACTAGAGCAAGAATGAGTCCACATGTCCCTCGGCAAGGCACGAGCACTTCAAATCTGGAACTCACTTCAAATCTGGAACTCATCTCTGGGACACAGTATGAATTCTTTTGTCATCAGCCCAGAGCTTTCATTTCCATACTTCACTCGGTATAAACAAACCATCCCATACACTTCGCACAATAGCTAGGAAAAGCAGCACTTGACCCTGTCTTAGAGAATTAAGTTTATGTAAAAAAAGAAAAAGGTTTCTAAAAGAGGAAGCCATATATTTTTGATCAAATTTCCTTTTGTGTTATTTCTTGCAGAGCATCATGAATTTTGCTGATTTTTATTTTCTCCTTGGAAAGAAACTTGCACGCGTAACAACTTCTTTTTTTAAAAAATAATCTTCTTGGGGCAACTGTCTTTTCCCCCACAAAAACACAATTAAGGACGCTGTACCAACTTACTCTTAGTTCCATCCTGTTCGCTGAGTTTAAAATGGGTATAGGCAAGAATGCCAAATAATGTACACAGCATGCCAAGACCCTGGTTAATTGACAGTGGATCTTTAAATAAAACATATCCTCCAAGTAAAGTAATGCAGAACTTGAAGTGTCCAAACATGTTATAGCTGAGATTTTTAAGATAAGGAAAAAAAGAGTAACCAGTGAAAAATTTCTCTCTCCCTCCTCCCCTCCCTTCCCCCCACCACCCCCCTCCCCGTCTACTGCAACACTGGATAATTCTGAGGATATTGTGAGGAATAAGTAAGTTAATATAAGGAAAGCTTCTAGCATATATTGAGCACCATGTTTGCTATATTTAAATTACTAATGATTTGTTAAAAATATTATGCAGAAGGAAAGCGCGTTTAAAAACATTGGTTTATTTTTTTCTGCAGGGGCCACACACCCGGAGATGTTCAGGGCTTATTCCTGGCTCTGCACTCAGCAATCACTTCTGGCGGTTCTCAGGGGACCATATGGGATGTTGGGGATCAATCTCAGGTTGGCAACATCCAAGGTAAGTGCCCTACTCACTGTACTATCTCTCCAGCCCATAAAGGCATTCTTTAATGTCTTAAAATTTTTGAGCCACTCGAGGTGCTCAGGGCTATTCCTGGCTCAATGCTCAAGAGTAACCCCCTGTCTCACCCCCACCCCCGTGCTTAGGAGACCACATTTTGGTGCTGGGGATTCAAACCAGAATTGGCTTTAAGCCTTATATTTGCCTCTGCCACCTCATTTCTCTGAACTCTGACTTTGTTTACACCAAACTGAATCCTTGATCCTCTTCCCAGCTCCCCACCCCCCTCAGCTGTCCTATCCCAATTGTTGAGGACTCCCTTCCACCAGGTGCTCAGGCCACACACCAGGTGAGCCATAACTTTATGTCCTTATTCTCTGACAGGCCTGCTAACTGGCTGCCCCTACTTGGAAATATAGCCAGAATGCAATCTCTTCTCCCATACTCAGTATTACCATTCTCATACCAAATCACTATCATTTTAAAATTAGAATATGCATGGGCCAGAGATAGAGCAGTGCGTAAAGCATTTGCCTTGCATGCAGCTGACTCCAGTTCGAGTCCCAGCACCACATATGGTCCTCTCAGCAGAGTCACGAGTAAACCTTTAGCACCACGAGATGTGGTCCCAAATCCAAAACCAAAAATACCCACTAGATTATGCAGTGGTCTTCTATTGCAACCTCCTTTTCCCTTGCCACATTTAGCCCACGACTTTTGGCTACAACTGCGGGTGCTCAGGAATCACACCTGGGTCAGCTGCGTGCATGGCAAATGCCCTACCCGCTCCAGCTCCAGCCCAGGAATTCTTAACCAGGGGCCAATTATCATGTGGAATAAGTCTGACCCCAAATTTAGTTGTCATAATTGGAGAAAGGATGCTATTGATGTCTAGGGGGTGGAGGTCAAAGATAATGCCAAACGTCTGTGAGAAAGGTTTCAGCCCCGACAGTCAAAGGTACTGAGACTGAGAAATCCCCGTTGTTCTGATGAGAGAAAGGTAGGGTTTAGGCCACACCTGATGACGGTGCTCAGGGCTTACTCCTTGCTCTGTGCTTAGGAATCATTCCTGGTGATGCTTAGGGGATCGTATGGAGAGCCAGGATGAAACGGGGGTCGGTTGCTCGCAAGGCAAGTGCCCTTCCCGCTGTAGTATGTCTCTGGTGCGAAGGACCCCTGTTTTTGTCTGCAATTACCACAGCAGTCCAGAAGAAGCCTATTTAAAGAGATGTAAAAGTCGTGTCCTTTCTCTGCCCAGAAAGGTCCCACCTCACTCTCTCGCTCATCCAGCTCCAGCAGCACATGCTTCCCTGCTGGGCCCAAGGCTGGTGCTTCTCTGTGTTGAACGTCCCTGACCCCCACGTGCACAGAGCCATCTCACTTCCTTCAGGTCTGAACTCAAAAGTCACCATCTGCTGAGGCCTTCCTGACTACCCTAAATTTCAACCGTGTGTGTGTGTGTGTGTGTGTGTGTGTGTGTGTGTGTGTGTGTGTGTGTGTGTGTGTGTGTGTGTGTGTGTGTGTGTGTGTGTGTGTGTGTGTGTGTGTGTGTGTGTGTGTGTGTGTGTGTGTGTGTGTGTGTGTGTGTGTGTGTGTGTGTGTGTGTGATACCCGGCAATGCTCAGGGGTTACTCCTGGCTCTGCGCTGAGGAATCACTCTTGGCGGTGCTCCGGGGACCATATGGGATGCTGGGAATCGAACCTGGGTCGGCCTTATTCAAGGCAAATACCCTACTACCCACTGTGCTATTGCTCCAGCCCTTTACAACCATTTTAATCCAAGCACTTCTTTTTGTTTTGGGGCTACGCCCAGCAGTGCTCAGGGATTACTCTTGGCGCTACACTTGGGATCATTCCTGGCAGTGCTCAGAGGACTGTATGGGACACAGGGGATCAAACCTGGGTGAGCTATAAGTCAAGCGATCTGCCTGCTGGACTATTATTCCGGGTCACCCAGCACTCCTTATCAATTCTCGTGCTTTATTTTTCTCTTCTTGGCACTCGACAGTATCTCCAGCTTTGTGTTTATGCTCCATTATTTTTCTTATAGTCTCACCATAACCTTAGACTTTAGTAAAGGTATTTGTCTATTTATTTCACTATAATACCCATAGAACCAGATATGTAACAGATGTTCAGTATATTTATTGAGTCAATGAACATTTTATAGTGGATAATCAAATACTTGTTGTTAGGATACAGACCTTGGAAGTCTTGATTTAACAGTACGGTATATATGCTCTGGGACTAGGCTGCATGGTTTAAACCTAGATACCACGCTTCTTAGTTGTACGATCTCTTAATATCCTAGTGTACACAAAATGTTTTAAACAATGCCTGGCAGAAAACAAACTTTTTTTTTTCTTATAACATTAATTGGGTAGGGCAGGCGGTGGTGGTGGAGAAATAGGACAATGGGGTGGGTGTGCGTTTTGTACACAAGTATGATCCCTGGCTGTGGAGCCAGGAGTAAGTCCTAAGTTCTGCTAGGTGTTGCCCAAAGATGGGGGAAAAAAAATATGGAGCCAGAGAGATATTTCAATGACCTGAACACAATCTTCGTCTTCAGGAAGTTCGTGTTGAATACCCAGCACCACACGTCTCCCAGGCACCGTGAGGTGTGGCAAAAAACAAAACAAAACAAAAAAACGAACAAAAAACAATGAAACAAATTATGACCACTGTTATTTAATGGTTAGCAAATATGCTCTCCTGTAGTTTGCTGACATCTCAGTGTTCACTGATTTACATAAGTTGGTACACTCTGAATAACGTCACCAAACTACCTCACTAAAAAGGGGAAATTTACCTGCGCATCTGCTTAAGAGTGCAAGCAGAGGCCCAGAAGGTCCAAGGGGCAGGGCACCTGCTTTGCATGTGGGTCACTCTGGTTCAATCCTGAGCATCACTGGGTGTTGCCCCAACACCTCCCTTCCACAAAATTTCCCTCTGTTCCACAAAGTGGGAACAGAGGGAAATGCAAAGAGAAAACAGGCATACCTGAATCCAAATAAGAAAAAAAACATACTCTAAAGTCAGATGCCAACGGCCTGAAAGGATCTGCTGTTATCAGGATTAACCACACCACTACTTTATTGCTATGGATAATTGCTACCGATAACTCAGAACTGATTGAAAAACATCCATCCCTTTATTCACTCAACAAATATTCATTTAACCCCACAAAGACTGCTAATGCTGGCAAGGAAAAAGATCGCTTTTTCTATTCCTTATGGAAACTTAAGATCTCAGGAGGTAAGGTGCTGACCTTGCACGCTGCTGACTCAGGTCCAATCTCTGGCACCTACAAGGTTGCCCGAGCCCCACTGGGAGGGATGCCTAAGCTCAGAACCGGGAGTAAGTCCTGAGTATTGCCAGGTGAGGCCCCCAAGCCCCGCCCCTCTCCCAAATTCATAAACACCATACAGAAATCGATCCCATGTCCCCAGCTCATATTTCTTTAAGTCTCTATGAACTCTGGTATGCAAGAAATAGGAAAAGATTAAAATAACCCACTCTACTCCATTTAGGCTATACAATTCAGAGCTCTGGAAAATGTAAAAGGCTTCTAAGTTATAAAAGGATACGTGACTGGTGAAGTGTTCCCGATGATCCAATAAATCGATAAGTTCACCATGAAGGCTATTACCCCAGAGAGCAGCACCATAAGCTACAAATAAAAAGAAAGACTTGTTAGAGCAAAGCAGCTGCAACCACTAGATATTTTTCAACTGAAATACATAACACTAACCATTACGAACAGCAAGAATGGAGGACAAAAGAGCAGAACGAACAGTGACCAACCAACTCTCAACTGAGGGCAGAGTTGCATCCTGAGAAGCCGGTGTAAACAGAAGTGCGTAAAATAAGATATCTAACTTACCAAACAGCATAGGTCAGCTTTAGCCCACTCTGAATGTGTTCACTAGCCTGCAACTGGGCAAAATCAGCTAACACGAAGCCCATTTATAGTAAGGTGTTAGCTGACTCCCAGATGGACTACAATTCTGAAGGGCAGAAACAATCCGCAGGGCACCAGCCACTCGGACATGGGACCTAGTGGCTGACTGGGAGATGCAGCTCTTTAGCTGCAGCCCAACGTCATGAGTGTGAGTTCACATGGTATATCCACGGGGGCCGCTTCATGCTGCCAGGACAAGCTTCCCACTCCCACCCCCCTGGAGGATGGACAGGTGCTCCCGGAGTACTCCCTTCTGTCCCTTCCCGCCACAGCACTGACGGCAGCAGGTCCAGGGCTGCTTGCAGAGCCTCTGAGGCGGCTCCCCGCCCAGACCCACAGCTCCTCGGGGCGAGCACATGGGCAGAAGCTCGGATTCCTCTGAAGGGGGAAACGCCTCAGACTCCCAGCCCCTGGGAGGTATTTGTCAGTGTTGACCCCACAATGATGCCTGCCACTGGCATGACCCCACCCTCCACCGACCTCCCGGTGCTTCTGGTACTGGCCACTGTGGCGCTGACTCACACGGGCCCGGCCTTCCTCAGTCTGGCTGCTGGTTGGCAGGATGAGAGGGACTTTTTTTTGGGGGGGGTTGGGTGGACAGTGCCAGGGAACTCAAGGCCTCAGACAGTGAGATATGCATGCTACCACTGACACACAGTCCCAGAAGCATAGTACATTTTCTTGGGGGGGAGGGTTGGTTGGTTTCAGTGGTATCTGGAATCAAACCTAGGGCTTCCTAAGAGTACGGTATGTGCTCTAACATTGAGCCATATCCCTGGCCCAATTATTTTGGTGTTTTTGTTTTGTTTTTATTAGTGGATCACCTTGAGGTACAATTACAGAGTTATAAACTTTCGTGCTTGCGTTCCAGTCACACAATGTTCGAGTACCATTACTCCACCAGTGCCCATTCTCCACCACCAATAATCCCAATATTCCTTTGTTTTGTTTAGGGGCCATACCCGACTGTAGGCAGGGCTGACTTCTGGCTCTGAACTCAGAAATCACTCCTAGGATGCTCAGAAAAAGCCCAGTGATTTTGATTTGGCAATTCTAGTCCTAGGATTCAATGCTAAGCAAACAAACAAAAAGGAACCATATATAAGAATGCTCTACTTCAACACTGCTTCCAGTGCTCAAGAACCGGAGCTGACAAAGATAATAAAGAAGAGATGGAGAGAGATTTTAGGGGATACTAAGAGAGAAAAACAAGATACAGAATATCATGTATGATCAGATCCCACTTTTGTCCAAGAAACAAATGTTAAATCTTACAAAACATGCATAGGTGAGTGTGCATTTGTCAGGATGAGAAGGGAGAGAAATGGGGAAGAACATTAGGTGAACATGAGTTACACGGAGAGCCAGAGGCAGCATTACAATCTTCAGGCATATATAGGAAGGAGGGCGAGGGAAAGAAACCTATGCTAAAAACAGCATGCATAAGATGACTCCATGTATATAAAATCATATTCACAATGCATTCTGTCTACACGAAAGAAATCTGTTGGATTAGAGTTCTAAATGTGTTAGGTTTAACTCTGGTCTAACATTTCTCCTCTGACCTTTCTTTTCCAACTCAAGGTGGAGTAAGGGTTCCTGAGTAATACCCTTCCCAAAGCTCCCATTTCCTCCTTCCCATTTCCTCAGTATTCATCTTTAACTTCTCCTCTGTGCTCTGCTTCCCCTAATCACTCATTTCCCCTAACCAGAACCTGTGACTTGTAAAGTCAATTTCTTCAGAGATCTCTGACTTTATATTTTAAGTGAAATACTGCTTTTCTCTTTCCCTTACGTCCTTTGCATAGTTTACTTTAGAGCAATGTCCTTTTTGAATAGACACAGGAAGACAGTTTCTGTGTTTTCATATGCTTTTCCTGTGCTTAACTTGGGAATTAACTGACTCCAGATAATATTTACTCCTGGGCATCTGTCATATTTACACTACTTAAGGCTCAGTTGCCCTTAGTTCCTAGCACCCCAAAAGCAGGGTCCTGACGAAGGGACTCGATAGACCCAGGGCAAGCTGTAAGCTAGCCTGGCATCGAAATGGGACAGGCCAAGTGCCATGAAACTTATAGTAAGTTAAGAGCACGGTCGTGGACTAATTCTGTCATGACCCAAAGAGAAGTAACTGGACAAAGACCCTGATAGGGTTAGGAAGGACTAATCTGGCCAGAAGACTGTAGTCTAGGATCTATAGGGAGATGTTCCCAGGAGAGCCACCTGGTAAGCTTAATATATCTCTTACTGTGTCCACACAAAATGACTAGAAAGATTATTAAGAAGTAAATTTAAAGGGCTGGAATAGCACAGCAGGTAGGGTGTTTGCCTTGCACGTGGCCTACCCGGGTTCAATTCCCAGCATCCCATATGGTCCCCCGAGTACTGCCAGGAGTGATTCCTGAGTGCATGAGCCAGGAGTAACCCCTGTGCATTGCCGGGTGTGACCCAAAAAGGAAAAAAAAAAAAGAAGTAAATTTAAGATGACCTTTTAAATGCATATGGACTAAGGAAAGGAAAAATATGCCCTTTGATGAAATTCAGCCTCGGAGCAAACCTCCTGGCAGGATGAGATCTTTGTCTTAGAAGCGCTTCCCCAGAAGAAGGGGCTTTCCTAGGTTGGCTGTGCTCCCTCACTTGTGTGGAACTGCCCTCTCCAACCCTCGGTTGTCTATAACGAGGCTGTGAGAGTGGGCTGGGGAGAAGGAACATGGGCCAGTGAGTGAGACTGGAAGGAGGCAGAGGAAGCCCAAACTGGAATCAATGGCAGTTGATCACCAACCAACCTGGCCGTTTTCTCCTTCTTTCATCCACAGCCATCGGCCACCCGGGGTGGGAAGGCAGTCTGACCACCAAGCGCACGTGGACAAAGCACACACTCTTACTTTGTGAGTACACAGAGATCCATGAAATTATATTCACCAAAAAGGTAAAGGTGATCAATTGTGATGGCAGAATTCCAGGGAAATTTTGCTTTCTTTATACTTTCATTTATGTTCAAAATCTATGCAATGAGCAGGAACTGATTTGGGATTAAAGCAAAACCAAGCTGGGCCAGAGCACTAGTACAGCATTTTGGGCACTTGCTTTGCATGCAGCAGGCCCAAGTTTGATTCCCAGCACCTCAGAGACCTAGGAATAAACTTTGAGTGCCAATAGGTGTGGCTCCAAAATTTTTTAAAAATATATATTTTTATAATAAAACAAAACAAAGAACCCTGTATTTGCATTGTATAAAAATAAACTAAATGCCTCAGGGTAGGAGAGCTAGCTCAACGGGTGAAGTACAGATTTTGCATGCTCAGGTTTGGTCCCCTGCACTGCACGGTCCCCCAGCACTGCTGGGAGTGATCCGCAAAGGCACAAAATCAGGAGGAACGCTCAGAACTATTGGGTGGCCCAAACCAAAATAAACACATGAAATTCATTAATGGTTGGAGTTATAGGTGGACTATTGCTCAGTCAGTCAGAACAGTAACCAGGAGTGAGAAGACCTGTCCAGAGTCCAGTGTTGTGGACACTAGCTGTCCGATCCTAGGCAATCCCTGGACCTTTATGAGATCTGGCTTTCTCACCTAAAAGGGAATCCTTACTTTGCCTGCCTTAAATGGTGATGATGATGATGAAATGTAAGAGCGGATATGAGCAGCACCCTGAAAAAACAACTACATTAACAGTGGATTATGATAATCTTGTCTCTTCCATACCAAAACGATCAGAACTTACCAAAGCAGACACTGACCAGGGGCCAAAGAGTCCTCCTTCTCCAAAGACCGGCTCAAAAAAGGGCACCGCGACCAGCAACATGGCAGAAGACATGGGAGCCTGGTAGTACAGCAGCTGCATGGAGTTCACTTGCAATTCATGCTGTTTGGCCCCGACCCACTAAAATGAGACAAACGGAGTGAGGCGGAAACAAAGGCAATAGATGGAAGATGTATCTCTCAGCCTAAACATGGGAGTGTGATGCAGAGTGAGAAAAGGGAGCAGCTACTGATCCTGGAACACCTCAATGACCATCAGTATTAAACTATCCTTTAAGTCCTTGGAGGAAGGGGCTTTACAAGTTCAATTTCCAATCATCTACTTTCTTCTCATCTACTTTTTTTTAAAAAAAGAGAAAAAACAAACAAACCTCCCTTCCTCCCAGTCCTCCTCCAAACGCCAAGCCTCAGATCTTAGAAAAGGCAGGCAGGAGTGGAAACCTAAGCGCTGTGTGGGAAGAGAGGCGAAGTGTCGGTTGTCTTTTCTTTCTTCTGGGACTACACCCTACAGTACCTGGGGGAACCTGTGGTTCGGGATCACACTCAAGACTCTTGGAAACAAAGTATGTACCCTAATCTCTTTGAGCCATTTCCTCCCTTATCTTAAAATACTGCCCTCTCCCCCACCAAAACAGAGAGAGAGAGAGAGAGAGAGAGAGAGAGACAGAGAGAGAGAGAGAGAGAGAGAGAGAGAGAGAGAGAGAGAGAGAGAGAGAGAGAGAGAGAGAGAGAGAAAGAGACTGGAGTTTGAAAAAAGCTGACTAGAGTTTGAAAGAAAGAAAAATCTGTTATCCCAGCAGTTGCCAAAATGGTCAACTAGAAAGGGGTATGAGATCCTTTAACTTACTTTAGAAAACCCAATCGACGGTAGAAGAAATTTTCCACTTTGTGGGAAGTGAATCTCCCACCTTTTCGCTTCAGTGAATCGGATGACCACAAACTCTCACAACAATCAAGCATTCAGTAGGACCAACACCGCAAATTCCACCAACCCTCAAAATATTTTACAAATCAGAAAAAGGGCCCTGACAGAAAGTTTAAGAGGACTCTTGGACATGGCATGGCAAGAACACTCGGCATTTGAATAACTGCTCCTACATAATTCTTTTTCCTGTAGGTCCGGGTATCCTGTTCCATAAACTCAGATCTATAGAAATTCACCACGGCAAAAAAGAACAAGCTCCTGAGGTGAGTCTCCGGTGAATGCGAAGGACAAAGAATCGATTCTTCTCTGCCTTCCACTCCACTCCTTTCCTGGACCAGCTAGCTGGCCGGCCGCAGAATCGCCTGGAGAGGTGGTAACTGCCAGAACCCCCATTTTCTTGGGTGGTGTCTCTGGCCCCTGGGCAGCTCTCTTCTACTGACACTGCTCTCCCAGGGGCTGCAGCGATAGTGCAGCGGATAAAGCACCTGCCTTGCACAGGGCCAGCCCAAGTTTGATCCCCGGCATCCCATAGGGTCCCCGAGTGATTCCTGACTGCAGAACCAGGAGTAACACTTGTGCATCATCAGGCGTGGTCCCCAAACAAAAAACAAAAGAAGAAACTGCTTTCCCAAGCGCATGTCACCGGCATTAGCCACAGGCAGCGACTCCCCACAGAGCTGAGCGCTCATCCCACACACTTCTCCCAGACACTTCTGGTTCCAACAGCTTCCTCTTCCTCCTCCTCCTTTGCAAAGTAGATTTCTGGCTGTCTCCTTTATCCCCCAGACTTCTGACCAGCCCCTGACAGCTCTGACTTCCTTCCTGGAGCCCCCGAGTCTCCTTAATGGAACATTTACTAGCTGGCTCCACTGCAGCAACGGCAGGGTGTTCAGCGCCAAGCTTAGGGTTTCCTTCTTCCAATTAGTGCCTCTGTGTCTCCAACATCATTAATGCTACAGTCTCCTCCCAAGACCCAGCTTCTGCCTCTCCTCACACTCAGGAAGGTCAGACCAATTCTTGCTCTGAAAGATCTCTGGAAAATCATTCTTCCCCAGAAACAGAAAACCAAACAAATTCATTTTCATGACCAATGTCCTTTTGCAGAGCCTCCACGTCGTCCCAAGGGGCCTCAGAGAGGTTCCTGCAGCTCTGCCTGTCACCATCCCGTCCCTCTGATGAAAGGCCACCAATGTTTCTAGAACACAATTCAGTTTCCTTGGCATGGCCTTCAGCACTCTGCCTCCTGGGCTCACCCGCGAGGCCCCATCCTTCCATGAAGCCACCAGTCCGGCCTCACCAAAGAACCAACTTCTAATATGCTTCATACTTCCCCCCTGCAGACCTCTGACGCCGTTCTACGCAAACACTGTTGCACCTTTCAACTCGCCCTGTCTGCCTTTCCAAAGCCTCCCTCACTAGCCCTCCTTCGGAACAGCCACTCCCTCCACAGCAGCCTCGGAGTCTTCCTTACACCCGGAATCCTACACTTCCTCTGATGAGCTGTCCACATGTTTCTACGATGCTGCGTTGTAGCTGCCTTTCACCTTTGAAAGCCTCGCAGCAGATCACAAAGCAGAAGAAAACACTGCCGAATGAAAGAGTCAGCCCCTTCCCGCCAAAGAGTTGAGCATTCATCTTTTAACTCGTCCAAACGTTCCTGCAGATCAGAGATGACCAGAGGCCGGGAGGACTGCTCAGAAGGCCAAAGTGCAGGCTGGAGTCCCAGGTTCAATCCCTGGCACTCAGAGTACTGCTGGGAGTGACACCCCCACCAAACCACACGCGGGCTTGCAAGAAGCACCGGGCGTGCCCCTCAGCACCCACCCTGAAGAAAAGTAACTTAGAGATGGTACCTGGGTATAACGGGGAAATACAACTTTCTTTAAAATAATTGAAGACGGAGAGATGGCTCGCTGGTGTGAGCATATGCCTTGTATGCTGGCGGCCTCGGCTGGATTCCTGACACAGCAGGGTCCTGGGGTAGAGAGTCCCTGAGCATCTCAGGGGATGGCCTCCAAACTAGCCAAGACGAGGCTGGAGAGACAGTGCCATGGGTAGGTGCCTGCCTTTCAACAGGCCGCCTGGTTCAAGTGCCAGCACCACAGATGGTCCCTTGAGCCCTGCAGGAGTGATCCCTGATTGCTGAGCCGAGTAAGACCTGAGCACCACCAGGTGTGGGACCCCCCAAAAAGATATGCACTAGTAAAAACTTTGGTGGAGGGAATCAGTACTTTTACCGTTTACTGAACGAAAACATGATCATTTCAGAAGGCTGGAGCGATAGGAGAGCAACCCGGGCACTTGCTGGCTCAGGTTCTATCCACGCACCCCACAGGGTCCCTCAAACCCGAGCCCTGAGCAGACAGCTGCGCCCTCCCCAAATCCACCCTCAAGAGAAGGCAACCAAAGAGAACTTGGCTCACTTGCTCGTCTAGTCATTCCTTTGATCAATTTCATCTCAAGTATTTAGCTGAAGCCTACACAAGCCTTTGATACTGATCAAGACTAGTGTGGACAAAGGTGGAGATACTGGTGTGGGCAGTGAGTACTGGGAAGTGAAATACGTATGACGACAAAAGAATCTCGGAATCAACCAATAATTGTTTTTCTGTATCAGAACAAAAAATCCTGAACAAAAAGCCCATTTAACACTTTGAATTCACTAGAGTATACCTAAATACCTTTTAATTGATTTATTTTCAGCTAAGGGTCATACCTGGTGGTGCTGCCTGGGCCTGAGGAACCAAATGTGGTGCTGGGAATCAAACCTGGGTCAGCTGCATGCAAGGCCAAGTGTTTCACCCAATGTGTCCTATCTCTCCAGCCCCTAAACCTTTTTAAAGAACCAATTTAGGGTACAGCGTCTTCTCTTCCCTCCCCCCACCCCCTCCTCTCTCTCTGTCTCTCTCTGTCTCTCTCTGTCTCTCTCTGTCTCTCTCTCTCTGTGTCTCTCTCTGTCTCTCTCTCAAAAGGCAGACTATCTAAGAAGCAAGTGACAAAACTGACTGGGTTTTTAATCCTTTCACGCCACTGGTCCCTGCTTTAAAATGCCTCTCTGCCATTACAAAGTGTATTCAGCTCTGCTTCCTCTCCCTCCCTCCACCTCCCATAACATCCCTGAAGTGATCAGAACCAAAAGACTTAAGTTGCACTGTAGCACTGTCTTCCCATTGTTCACTGATTTGCTTGATTGGGCACCAGTAACGTCTCCATTGTGAGATTTGTTACTGTTTTTGGCATATTGAATACATCATGGGTAGCTTGCCAGGCTCTGCCATGCGGGCGGGATAGTCTCAGTAGCTTGCAAGGCTCTCCCAGAGGGACGGAGGAATCGAACCCAGGTTGGCCGCATGCAAGGCAAATGCCCTACCCCCTGTGCTATCGCAAGTTGTATTATTGAACTCCTAACACTCATAACAAGAATGAATTCATTTATAACCAGGGGATGTTTGTGAAAAAGGTAAAACTAGTCATATACTTTGACTGTGTTTCCCCACAGGCACACCCAGCGTTTCCAGGGCAAGGTTTTCAGTATAGAGAAAACACTATCTCACTGTACCCAACTGGAAGTTATTTTCTCCCCCACTATACTAGAAACAAAAACCTTATTTGTTCCTTACTGGTAATGAAGTGAACCCATGAACAACCTTTGAATGAATGCCTGCTATAGGCAAGGTACTGTGCTAGTACAAGTGAAATACCAGTGCTATAAAGTAGCTCTATAGATAAACTATTATTAGAAGCTACCCAGTAAGTTATTACAGCTTATTTTATTTATTTATTTATTTATTTTTTTGCTTTTTTGGGTCACACCTGGCGATGCACAGGGGTTACTCCTGGCTCTGCACTCAGGAATTACCCCTGGCGGTGCTCAGGGGACCATATGGGATGCTGGGATTCGAACCCGGGTTGGCCGCGTGCAAGGCAAACGCCCTACCCGCTGTGCTATCACTCCAGCCCTACAGCTTATTTTTAAGCAAAGTTATGGGTCTGGACATTTTCTTTCCTGTTCAGCTTTTGGGAAGTGTACACACTCCCTCACATTAATATTATAATTACAGAGCAAATGAAAATATGACAAGTGAACTCAGTTCTCAGGTGAAAAGAGTCAGTCCTACTATTCATTTTGGAAGGATTTCCCAGAAAATAATAGCATGTCACCCCAAACTCAGACTATTACGCATGGGTATTATACACTTACAAACAGGAAGGAAGGTATTTGGTGATCATCATACACCAAAGTTTCTCTGTCTCCTTTCTTTTCTTCACCTTGAGTCAGACAAGTTATGCAATTACGCTTTCTTCCCAACAGACTATTGTCTCTATACTGTATTTTCTAAACCTTGGGATACAGCTTCAAAATTTACGAAATCTGCTAAAAAGGCACATAAGAAAAAAAAAGATTACCAACCACTTGATAAAGGGATGTAACTAAAACACCAAGAGCAGCAAACACCATTCCAAGGAAATTAAACTTCACATCGTAATAAGAATTTAGGATTACACCTAAAGTTATAGGAATCTGTAAAGAAAAAGAGGTAAATGTTGTTCAGGTTAAATCATGAGACAGACTTCATATTCCTTTCACGGTGATAATCATGGTTAATCATAAAAACATCACTGGGAAACAATAAACAGCATCAAATTGTTTTGCACTTGAAATCCTGTTAATCTCATTTGCACAAAGTGAAATATAATTCTATATGTTCATATTTAATTCAATTTAAAATCTAATTAAAATTGATTCATGTTCATTTTGCATGTGCATATAGAATTTAAAATTATAAGAGAATTATGTACATAATCCAAGCGTTCAGATCTTAAACATTGCAAGCTCAATATTGAGTGCTAATATTATTTTAATCCATCTCTTTCCAATGGAAAGATATAGAAATCTCAGCTAAACATGTCCCGCCCGGCAGACATAATGAGATATTTCTGTTCTGTGTTAAATCTTTAACGCTTACAGGATTTAATCCCCCGGGGGGAGATGAAAGGCTTTTGGGTTTGGGCTTTTGCAGACCTTCAGATACAACTGAACGGCACCACCCAACACAGATTTCTTGTCGTACCGACCCCAGCGTCTAAGGAATCCCACCAAACAGTGAACCAAAATACGCCAACACACTCTTCTTGGCTAAGAGCCCAGAGTGACAAGATCCGTTTTGTTTCGCCTCCCCAGGACTAAAGTCCTCCTGCTCGCAGATGAGTCATGAGTGGGTCCCGGGAGCCGGGACGTTCGAATTTCCCGGGAGGGGGAGGCGCGCCCGGCCGGCCGCAGGACTCACCAGCGTGAGCTGGATTCTCGTGGAGAAGGTTTTCTTGTAGAAGAGGGTCTGGATGCCGATGATCACCGGCGTGGTCATGGCCTTGGCCAGCTGGTAGGTGCCGATGGTGTTGTTCTGCAGCGAGAGGTTGGTGAAGACCACGAAGCCGCAGAAGCTGAGCGCCAGGAGCAGCAGCCTGGAAGGGGGCAGGCTCTTGGGGGCGAAGATGTCCAGCTTCTGGCAGACGTACAGGCCCAGCCAGGTGACCACGAAGTGCACCAGGGTCAGGCTCATGTTGGGGAAGCCGTGGTGCACGTAGATCCATTTGTTGAGGAACACGATGCAGATGGACACCAGCAGGTTGAGCAGGAGTCCGGCGGCGATGCGCCCGTTGCTCCGCACTCGCTCGCCCAGCGACTCCATGGGGCAGCCGGGCCCTGCGGCCGCCGCGCCGTCCGCGCAGCTCGGGGCTTCCCCCTCGGCTCGGGGAGGGGCGTGCACCCCGCGGGGCTCCGCGAGCCGCAGCCTCCGCCGCGCACACGCGCCGCGCCTCCCCCGCCCGGGCAGCGCGCGACGACGCGGCGGGTCCCGCGCGCCCCGCCCCGCCGCGGTCACGTGACGGAGCAGCCGGCGCTTCCGCCCGAGCCGGGGGCAGGGCAAGGGGGCGGGGGTTGTCTGCCGCCCTGCGCAGGCGCGTTGCGCTGCGGCTGTCCGGAGCTGTATTCTCGCGCAGCTTGTCTTAGCCCGGGCGTGGTCCTTAACTCTGGCCCCGGGTTCTTGGTGATTGACATTTCTTCCCTGTCCTACCCGTGTCTTGTTTGCAGTATTGGCTGGCTAACCTCCGGCGTGTGAGGTGAGATGTACAGACTGGGTTTGCTCTCCAGCGACAGGGGAAAAAGCATTCGTCCTTGAAGTTCTATTTTTATTTTATTTTTAAAAATTTTATTTGAGGGGCCGGAGCGATAGCACAGCGGGTAGGGCGTTTGCCTTGCACGCGGCCGACCCGGGTTCGATCCCCGGCATCCCATATGGTCCCCCAAGCACTGCCAGGAATAATTCCTGAGTGCAAAGCCAGGAGTAACTCCTAAGCATTGCTGGGTGTGACCCAAAAAGCAAAAGAAAAAAAAATTATTTGATTTTTTTAATAAAGTAGTTCATAACATTTGATGACATTTAATATTCAAACACCAATCCCACCACCATTACACCTTCCCACCACCATACTTCGGATGTTTCCATCCCAAACCTCAACCACTGCCCCAAAGCAGAACTGAAATAATTTATTTTCTACTGTTTGTTATGAATAAATCGCTGAAAATGCTCCAAAAAAAGTTTCCTTAGAGGAAAGTGTGTAAAGATTGTTGTATTTCACGAAGGCGTGTTTTAAAGTGTTTTATGTTTCAAGGTCCAAACTTAACAGAAAAGTAGACGGTGCGTCATATTCTACAAAAGAGTGCAGTCCTTCATATGTCTGTCCCTCTCTTTCTGACTCATTTCACTTAGTATGATACTCTCCATGTTGATCCATTTATATGCAAATTTCATGACTTCATCTTTTCTAACAGCTGCATAGTATTCCATTGTGTAGATGTACCAAAGTTTCTTTAACCAGTCATCTGTTCTCTGGCACTTGGGTTTTTTCCAGATTCTGGCTATTGTGAACAGAGCTACAATGAACATATAAGTGCAGATGTCATTTCTACTATACTTTTTTGCATCTCTGGGATATATTCCCAGAAGTGGTATTCCTGGGTCAAATGGGAGCTCAATTTTTAGTTTTTTGAGAAACATCCATATTGTTTTCCAAAAGGGCTGAACCAGTCGGCATCTTCACATAACAGAATGGGAGACTAACACTCAAGGATAGTAGAGGTAAGGAGCAGAAGGATTTGGAAGCTGGCATCACATGTTGGGGGAAAAGGCACCACCAAGTAAAGGGTGCTTGGAGGGCCCGCTCGGGATGGGAGATGTGTGATGAAAGTAGATTATAGACCAAACATTATAGCCGCTTAATACCTGTATTGCAAACCACAACACCCTAATGGAGAGAGAGAGAGAGTAAAAGGGATTGCACCTGCCACAGAGGCGGGGGTGGGGGTGGGAGGGCAGGGGGGATGGAAGAAGCCCAGACCCGATCTCCAGCCTTGGAGATCTCAGCCCCGGATCCCGAACACCTGGGTTCCTGTGCCGGTTCCTTCATGGGTGAGGCTCGTCTGAATGTGTGGAGAGTGGCCTTGAGCATGGCTGTGGCTGGGTTCTGGAGGTCTTCAACTGTTAAGGCTCTGCTTGGGGCGGGGAAGGAAACGCAACCCGTCCCCTCTGAGGGGCCCCAGTGAAGACAGCCAGGCAAGGGGGCAAGTGACTGCATCGCTCTCTTCCAGGGGCTTGGTTTTATAGTCTCTGGATGTTGGCCGTTGATGGGATTTCATGGCGCTGGGGGAAGTTTCTGGGTGTGACCGCCCAGCTACTGGAAAATGGGGGGTCTGGGTGGAAGAGGCCCAGTCCCGATCCAAGCAGCCTTGGAGATCTTGGCCCCAGGTCCCGCATATATGAGGATATATAGATACACGTATATATGAAGCTATATATATGGTAGGAAGCTTGCCACAAGTTGTGGGGAAGTAGAGTTAGGACAGAGAAGGAAGCACTATGACAATGAGTTGGAAATGATCACTCTGGAGGAGAGCTGAGTGCTGAAAGGAGGTAGACTGATATACATGATAATTTTTCTTTTTTTTTTTTTTAAATTTATTTATTTTTAATTAGAGAATCACCGTGAGGGTACAGTTACAGATTTATACACTTTTGTGCTTATACTTCCCTCATACAAAGTTTGGGAACCCATCCCTTCACCAGTGCCCATTCTCCACCACCCGTAAACCCAGTGTCCCTCCCACCCTCCCCAATCCCATCTCCCCCCCACCCCACCCTGCCACTGTGGCAAGGCATTCCCTTCTGTTTTCTCTCTCTAATTAGCTGTTGTGGTTTGCAATAAAGATGTTGAGTGGCCGCTGTGCTCAGTCTCTAGCCCTCATTCAGCCCGCAACTCCCTTCCCCCACATGGCCTTCGACTACAATGTAGTTGGTGATCGCTTCTCTGAGTTGACCTTTCCCCGGAACGTGAGGCCAGCCTCGAAGCCAATACATGATAATTTTTCAGCAATAGTATTGCAAACTACAGTGCCTAAAAGGAGAGGGAGAGAGGGGATTGGGGGAGACAAAGAGAGACAGAGAAGAAAAGTGTCTGTCAGTATCTGTCACAGGGTGTGAGGGGGAAGTGCGGAGGGAAACGGGGGTGGGTGGGTGGGTAGGGTGGGGGGATGGGGTGGGGATGGTGGGAGGGATATTGGGACCATTGGTGGTAGAGAATGGGCACTGGTGGAAGGATGGGTACTCGATCATTGTATGACTGAAACGTAAGCATGAAAGTTTGTGAGTCTGTAACTGTACCTCATGGTGATTCAATTAAAAAAATGAAAAAATAAATAAAACTGTCAAAAGTAAAAAAATATATAGGCAGTGCAGTGAACCAACCTATACTCATTATGGTTAGTATGGGTCTCGAGATATTGTTGACATGTTCTAACATACTTTGCTATTCTGCTGAAATGTTCTAACACACTTTGCTATTTATATGTTTGTCGCATTCCTTTTTTATTGTTTTCTGTTTGTCCCACACCCGGTGATGCTCTGGGGTGTCTCCTGGCTCTGCACTCAGGAATTACTCCTAGTGGGGCTTGGGGACCTTTGGGGATGCCAGGGATTGAACCCGTGTCGGCTGTGTGCCAGGCAAACGCCCTACCTGCTGTATTTTCACTTCAACTCAATTACTGTTCTGAGAGTCTTATTACCTAAGGAATCTGATGGTTTTAATTTTCCTTTTGATGGAAAATGATAATCTCTAAGCATCTTCTTTTTATTAGGCACTTGGGGGCATAATAGCAAGTAAAACCAGACCAGATGATCTGTTCTCTGTAGAAGATGAAGAAAAGACTGGTGGTGGTGGTGGTTGTTGTTGTTATTGTTCCTCCTCCTCCTCCTTCTCCTCCTCCTCCTCCTTCTTCTTTTCTTTTAGAAATAGAAGGACTGGAGCAATAGCACAGCAGGTAGGGCATTTGCCTTGCACCACAAAATATATAGGCAATTTTTCATGAACCTCTCAAAGTCTCATTTCTTCACTAGTCCCCAAGAGGAAAAACATTCTTCTGTAAAGATATTTGGCCACCAACAATGATGCTATTAAAGGGGTATGAATCAATTTTACCAAAAAATCTAATAAATCCATTATAGAAAATCCAATTGCTTTTGCCTTGGCAATCTTCTGGAATTCTTTTTTTTGGGGGGGTGGGGTGGGGAAGTTACACTCGGTAGAGCTCAGGGGTTATTCCTGGCTCTGCACTCAAGAATTACTCCGGGCAGTGCTCAGGGGACCATATATGGAATGCTGGGGATCAAACCTGGTTTGGCTGCATGCAAGACAAATGCCCTACCAGCTTCCTATCACATCGGCCCCTCTTCTGCAATTCTTCACAAACTGCCAACTTGGCTCAACAAACTGCATTTCCTGATCCATGCCTTTCACCAAGCCAGGACTCATTGCACAACTAGGTCTATTTTTTAAGTCATTATAATTAGAACCATTAGAATATTCTGAAATGACAAAATATGGTCTTAGGAGTGTATAAGAGAACCTGACCAAAGCTCCTCAAGTACGCACAAGCACTTTTGCAAAACTTATTTTTATTTCTCTTGAGTAAGTTTTATTAGTTCTTACCATATCCTCCAAAATGTTTATATTTAGTTTATTTATTTTTTTAAATTCCCTCTATTTTCTTCATTGTTGATGTTACCATATTCGGGGTTGGGTGGGGGCTGCACTTAAACCTGGCTGTGATACTTGCATTTTGTTCATAGTGGTGCTCGGGGGGGGGGGCACATCATATTGTTGTCTTTGACACTAAGCCGTGGTGCTCACTGAGGCGTACTGTCCTTTAGTTGTGCTGCTCAGCGAGAATCACACTCTTGGACACACAAGTTGTTGTAGGGGCTTGCTGGAGTTGCTGCACTGTAGTACTCTCGGTATCCACTAGGGGGCGCTCGTAGAGGCTCTGCTGTTAGCACAGTATTTTTTTTCAGTTGTGAATCTTGCCAAGGCTCACACATCATTTTGTGATGCTCACAAACATCAGGATGAAGTGTAACCAGGAATCTCAAAGCTCCAGGGATCAAGACAGCAGTGCCCCCAGGCCCAAGGGGGGACTCCAGGGATTTGAATTCATGTGATAATGTTGATGTTCTAAAGCATTCTCCAGGTCCTCTCATCAGTCTTTTTTTTTTTTTCCTTTTTGGGTCATACCCGGTGATGCACAGGAATTACTCCTGGCGGTGCTCGGGGTACCATATGGGATGCTGGGAATCGAACCCAGGTCAACTGCGTGCAAGGCAAACGCCCTACCCACTGTGCTATCGCTCCAGCCCCTGGAGAGATATTTTTGACATGACTGCAGTGGCAGCTCATTCTGATTTTAACTTGCTTTCCTTATTGACTTGAGCACTTTTATAAAAAATTATTTGTTTTGCTGTTTTTTTTTTGGGGGGGGAACAACTGGTAATGCTCAGGGGTGACTCCTGGCTCTGCAATCAGGAAGTACTCCTGGTGGTGCTCAGGGAACCATATGGGATACCGGGAAGCAAACCCAGGTTGGCTGTGTGCAAGGTGAGTGCCCTGCACACTCTACTATCTTTCCTGCACCAACTTTAAAATTTTTGGCCTTCCAAGAGGTTCCCTGGAGGCGTGGGTAGGTACCTGCTCAGATGATTCTCAGTTATGGAGGTAGGTCTCATGCAAGGCATGAGCCTTAACCCCTGTATCTTCAGTCCGTACATCCAGTGCTGCTCTGTGCTCAGACCTGAAGTGCTGGGATCCAGCCATGGCGTCCTTCCTGCAAAGCACGCACTTGACCTGTAAGCTCTCGCTGGCCCCTGACTTGAACACTTTTCCGTGGACTTTTTGTGATCATATTTTGGTCTTTTACCCACTTTTTTTGTTTGTTTGGGGGCCACACCCAGTGGTGCATAGGGTTTATTCCTCGCTCTGCACTCAGGGATCACTCCTGGTGATGTTCTGGGACCATGTGGTGTGCCAGAGATTAAACAGGGGTTGGCTGCGCGCAAGGCAAGTGACCTATAGATACTATACTATCACTCCACTCACCACCCCTTTTTTTTTCTTTTTAAAATCTGGCATGTTTGTTTTTGTGCCCCAGGATTCAATTTTTGGCCTCAAGCATACAAGGCATGTGCTCTGCCACAGTCCTATCCAGGCCTAGGCTTTATTGTTGAGTTCTAAGAGTTCTGAATAAGAGGTTTTTTATCGTTTTTCTTTGTTTTTTGGGTCACGCCCAGCAATGCACAGGGGTCACTCCTGCTCTGCACTCAGGAATTACTCCTGGCGGTGTTTGGGGGACCATATGGGGTGCCAGGGATCAAACCAGGGTTGGCCGAGTGCAAGGCAAATTGCCCTATCTGCTGTGCTATCGCTCCGGCCCCTGAATAAGAGGCTTTTTAACGGCTAGATGTATCTTTCAAGTATTTTCTCCCAGTGGGGCTGGAGCAATAGCACAGCGGGTAGGGCGTTTGCCTTGCACGTGGCCAACCCTGGTTCGATTCCCAGCACCCCATATGGTCCCCTGAGCACCACCAGGGATAATTCCTGAGTGCAGAGCCAGGAGTGGCCACTGTGCATTGCCAGGTGTGACCCAAAAAAGAAAAAAAAAAGTATTTTCTCCCAGTCTGTGACTTTTTTGTTATGGTTGTCCAAGCTGCTCAGGGGCCTACCCCATTCTAGTGCTGGGAGAGGAGGAAAGTAGCATGTGGTATTGGGAGTCAGACCCAGTAAATGCTGTCACTAGAGCTACACCTTCACCCTTTACTTTCTTCATGAAGGTCTTTTTTTCCCACTTTAGTTTTGTAAAGTTGTTCACAATAATTTATTACATTCAGTATTGCAACACCAATCCTGCCATCTTTACACCTTCCCACCACCATTATACTGAATTTTCCCACCACCCAAAAGCAGGTCCTAAATTATTTTGTATTGCTTGTTATGAATACGCTAAAAATGATCCAAAAAAGTTTCCTTAGAGGAAAGTGTGTGAAGATTGTTGTATCACACCCTGGAGCCATTAAGAACTTGTGTAGATTACTTACATGTTACAGGTTGAGCCTTTATTGAACCAAAATATTGAGCAAATATGTATATTTTTTTCTTTTTGGGTCACACCCGGCAATTCACAGGGGTTACTCCTGGCTCTGCACTCAGGAATTACTCCTGGCGGTGCTTGGGGACCATATGGGATGCTGGGAATTGAACCCGGTTGGCCGTGTGCAAGGCAAACGCCCTACCCGCTGTACTATTACTCCAGTCCCAAGAGCAAATTTTTTTTGTTTGTTTGTTTTTGGGTCACACCCGGCGATGCACAGGGGTTACTCCTGGCTCTTCACTCAGGAATTACCCCTGGCGGTGCTCAGGGGATCATATGAGATGGATGCTGGGATTAGAACCCGGGTCGCTGCGTGCAAGGCAAACGCCCTACCCGCTGTGCTACCGCCTCAGCCCCGCAAATATTTTCTTAATCGAGATTGGTTGCCTTCTACTTTACATCCCATCCAATGTAGTATGCTACTCCTGGTCCATCAGGGGTGTAGAGTATGAGATGTCTTGCAGCCACGAATGTGGCTGTGCACTCCAGGAACTGTAAAATTTTAAATAGGATGATACAGCTGGAGTTACCTTTTGATCTGGATAGTGACTTCAGGGTCCAGAGGCATCTCTGCAGCTTGTTGCTTTCTTCCGGGATTTGTGAGTCGCTGGATCGTGGCCAGTTAATGAGCTTACAGGGTCCCAGAGGCAGTGAGTGCCAGACTCCCTGAAAAACAGGGAGATGGGGGGAGGTCGCCTATTCTTGCCTCGGTGAGAGCCTTGGAGACTTTAGTCACAAGTCCTGCATACCTGGGTTTTTCAGCAGATTCACTCATGGATGAGACTTGTCTGAGTCTGTGGAGATCGGTTGTGACTATGGCAGAGAATGAGTTCTGGAGGTTTTTGGCTGCTGGGGCTCTGCTGGGGAGTTCACTCCCACCTGCCTCCCTACGGATTGCCCCGGATGAGGTTTAGCCTGGTGCAGGGCCTGGAGGCATCTCTCCTCATGAGGTCTTAGATGAGCGAAGTTTTCCTTTTCTTTTTGGGGTTTGTTTTGGGGCCACACCCAGTGGTGCTCAGAGCTCATTCCCCAACATGCTCAGGGGACCATATGGAGTACTCGGGATCAACCTGTGTTGACCATGTGCAAGGAAAGTACTTTACCTACTGTACTCTCTCCGGGCTTGAGCAAGTTTTATTTCTTAACTGTAGAGTGCTGGAAACTGAACCATAGGCTCAGGCAAGGCTCAGGCAAGGACCACTGAGCTACATCCATGGCCAGACATGTATTTTGCTTAGGTCTAGTAATTTTTTTTTAATGATTACTGCTTTTATAGAAAATCTTTGCCTACTTTCAAATATTGTGAATACTGTTCAGGTCATAAAGGTCCAATTTCTTAAAAGCTTTACAGTTTGAGCTTTTTTTTTTTTGAGGGGGCCACACCAAAGGTGCTCAGGGGTTACTCTTGGCTCTGTACTCAGGGATTAGTCCTGGAGGGGCTTGGGGGACCATATGGGCTGCCGGGGATTGGACCAGGAATCAGTGTGCAAGGCAAGCACCCTACCTACTGTACTATCATTCCAGCATCCAGTTTGAGCTCTTAAATTTAGGGTTACAATCTCTAATTTTTGTGTATGCTTAAAAATGAGGGTCAAAGGGTTAGGGGATAGCTCAGTTTGCACTCCCTCTAGCCACATGCCACCACTGCTTGGGCACTTGCTCTGTGTGATCCCTGATACTGTATAAAGTGTGTGATTTAAAAGTTTTTTTTTGTGGAGGGGGGGGCTGGAGCAATAGCACAGTGGGTAGGGCGTTTGCCTTGCATGAGGCCAACCCGGGTTTGATTCCCAGCATCCCATATGGTCCCCTGCCTGGGGTAATTCCTGAGTGCAGAGCCAGGAGTAACCCCTGTGCATTACCGGGTGTGACCCAAAAAGCAAATAAGTAAATAAATAAAAATAAATAAAACAATTCTTTTTAATAGGCTTTTTTGGACACACCCAGCACTGATCAGGGTTACTCCGGGCTGTGCACTCAGGAATCATTCCTAGTGGTGCTTTGGGGATGAAACGGGATCAGCCTTGTGCAGTACCTGCTGTACCTGCTCCAGCCCACAAAATGTGTGATTTCTGCTGCCCTGAAATCAAGTGTGTGATCCTCTTCCCCCACCTTACTGCA
Organism: Sorex araneus; assembly: GCF_027595985.1. Lineage (NCBI taxonomy): Eukaryota > Metazoa > Chordata > Mammalia > Eulipotyphla > Soricidae > Sorex > Sorex araneus. The sequence goes on along the minus strand of NC_073311.1, from coordinate 11,293,757 downwards.
GCAACATCAAACACAAAGGGAAGGAAAGGAAAAATTTTTTTTTTTGGTGGGCGGCCACACCTGCGGTGCCTGGGACTTATTCCTGGCTGAGAAGTCACGGATCACTCACGCTGGGGCTTGAGGGACCAAGGGGTTGAATTCAGTTCTCTATGACTTAATATGTGTGCTCCTTATTGGGTAGTGTTCTACCACAACTGTTGAAATTTAACTCTATTGAGCAGCATCAACCATCAAAATTTAATTTTGTGTTCTCCCATAACTTACTGCTGAAATTTAATTTTATTGAGGTAATGTGGTCCACAATGTTAACACTTACACTTTTTTTTTAAAATTCTTTTATTAATTCACCATGTGGAAAGTTACAAAGCGTTCAGGTTAAAGTCTCAGTTAAAAATATGGAACGCTTCATGAATTTGCGTGTCATCCTTGCGCAGGGGCCATGCTAATCTTCTCTGTATCGTTCCAATTTTAGTATATGTGCTGCCGAAGCGAGCACAACACTTACACTTTTGAGGCATAAAGTTCGGCGGCAGCAGCACCACCTAAGTGCCCAAAACTCCAGGGCTCTCATGTCCCTCCTAGTCCACCCCTCTCCCCCATCTCTGCTTGGTAACCTCAGTCTGTCAACGCTGAACCCCAAGTCTTATTTTGAAAATTTTAAATCTACAGAAAAGTTGCAAGTTATACTGCTCCATTTGAGCGCTCATGAGTTCTTTAGCTAACCACTTATTAGTATTTTGCCTTATTTGCTTATTTATCGGGGTACACCCAGTGGTATTCAGGGATCACTGCTGGCGGGGCTGTGGTTCCCTAAGCACTGCCCAGAGTGATGCCTAGTGCTGGGGATGGAACCCAGGGTGGCTGTGTACAAGGTGAGCATCGTATCACTGTATTATCATTCTGGCCCAAGCAGATCTTCATTTTAAAGTGACACATTTCAAAGCACAAGTTTGCAACCTTTCATTCCTACATTATTTGGATTGGACCATATCCAGCAGTGCTTGTAGGACCATATGGTCCCAGGACTGGACCAGGGTCAGCCGCATGCAAAGCAAGCACCTTACCCTCTGTTCTATGTCTCTGGCCACTCCTTCCTATGTATTTTAGCAGGCACCTCCTAAGAATAAGGATACTCTACACCTAGCTACAATACCATCTTCAAACCTACAGGAATTAAGTTCATCTGTTTCTTAGAGTCTTAGGAAGTACTGTTAAAACTGTGCCAATTTGGAAAGATCATTTTTCACTATGTTGAGTCTTCCAATTACTGAACTCAATGTCTCCCCATTTATTTGCCTTCTTTCAAACAGCACCTGATGGCTTTCAACACTGATTGTCTTATTAGAGTTGTATTTTTGCTCATACTGCTTCATTTCAATTTTGCAATGGATAGAGTATGGTCTAAGAATCAAGAGATATTTTGATAAGTATTTCATCATATGATCATTTTCAGCTATTAAGAAACCTTGAGACAGCCTATTGCTCTATACCGTCTCCCAACTGCTGGAGAGCAAGACAGTCAACAATACAGCAGGGAGGGTGTTTGCCTACCACGTGATGGACTTGGATTCAATTCCCCAACCCATAGGGTACACTGAGTATGATCAGGACTGACCCCTGAGCACAAAGCCAGGAGTAAGCCCTGCGCACTACGGGGTGCAATCCTGTTGGGTTTTTTGGATTTGCCAAAAATAAATAAATCCCAACCACACAAAAAAACAGCACAATCAACTACTGCTGTCTGCTGTGGATTCAGGAGTATGAATACCAACCTATGATCTAAGCCACATTGCACATGGAACTCATTACAATTACTTAGGGCACTGTAGAAATACGATCCTATGATGCTCTCCAGGCCTCTAGAGTCACGCATCATTTTTATTTTTTCCCTTTTGGGTCACACCCGGCGATGCTCAGGGGTTACTCCTGACTTTGCACTCAGGAATCACTCCTGGAGGTGCTCAGGAGACCATATGGGATACTGGGAATCGAATCCGGGTTGGCTGCATGCAAGGCAAACGCCCTACCTGCTGTAGAGGCACACATCTTAAATGGTATTATCTATAAAACACAAAGTTAACAAATTCCTCAAGTGATTTAGAGAACTATAAAGCTCTGGGAGTTATAATGGCTTGTTAGTCACATTCTCACTTTTAGTTATTTCTTACTTCTAAATCCTACACTTTAACAAATTTGACCTTACCTGCTATCTTGTCTCTCCAGCTCAAGGACCCTGCTTTGCATGAGACCTAGGTTCGATCCCCATCATCATATATGGTTCCCTGAACATGGCCAGGAGTGATACACAGTCGGGTATGGCCTCCAAACCCGCAACCCCCTACCCCCCAAAAAAAGAATCTACTTTCCCCTCTCTTTATGAATTTAAGATATTGAAAGTATTTATGATAATAAAGTAAAAGATAATAAATTTAACTTTTGTCCCAGGCCACACATGGGGGTACTTAGGGGTACCTTTTGGTGGTACTCCATGACCATGAGGTGCCAGGGCTTCATTCTGGCCTCCTGCATGCAAAGTATAGACTCAAAACCTTGAGCTGTCTCTCTGATTGAAAAAATTTAACTTGTTATTACAAAGAAGTAAACAAATAATCCTAGAATTCTTAAGTACAGAACATTTTAATTTTTACATAATTTTATTTATAAACACAGGGAAATACTGATACATTCATTTTTAAACTGTTACCACTGTATTCTGAAAAGTACAAAATTCTAATGTCTGAATTTTATAAATGTTTTAGCCCATGATAATGTAAAATAAAGTCCTAGTAATTACAAATATACAACAACTCCATTTATCCTGATTAGAGAGATTACACAGTAGATGAATTATGACTGAATTTCATATCCTAAAGGATCAAGTCCTTGGTCGAGGAGCATCAGAGAGGATTCTCTTAACTTCTGTAGCAATTTTCTTAGTTCTTCCTTGGAAAATACCTGATTTTTCAAGAAGAGAACAAGAACGAAGAATATGAACTTCTTTATTAGGGTAACAACTAAGCTGATTACTTACTACAAGAAATTCCTCTTTGCTAGGTATGCAGCTCAGTTGATGGTAGAGTAAATGCAGCATTTTTAATGAAACCCTGGGTTCAATCCCCAGCATCAAAAAAACCATACTCAAACTCAAACAGAACAAACAAGCTTTCTCTCAAAGGTTTCTGTAGCCACTAGCATGGCTCCAGAGCAATTCCTCTTAGCCAGGCTGTCTGCACCTCACTGCTTAAGAACACGTGTGTCTCTTGGAGGGAAAGCACAGGCAACTGGACGACTTTAAGAAAACCTAAGAGCTAAAAAGCATATCTCACAAAAGCAAATTTACTACAGAGCTTGTTTAACCACCAAAATTTAAAACTGTCCCAGCTCTGGGACTTACCAGATATAGTTTGTGTCGTTCAGAGGATACCATATCTGCTAACTGGAGGCACTCCTGATACTGACCAGTACTATGTAATATAGTGTGAAGTAGAAAACAGAGCATTGGTAGACAAAGTTTCCGCAATAAAACCATCTGATGCGTTCTTTCAGGGTCTTCTTCTGCATCCTACAGGTGAGTATGAAAAAGTTCAAGCTAAATACTCTCAAAAAAGTACCGACTCAAAACCAAAAAGCAACAAGGATTTCACCAAATCTTTTTTTTCTTCCAGTTTCTTCCAGAGCTTATGCCTGGCTCTATATCCAGGCTTTACTGTTGGAGAGGATCGGGGGCAACATATGGGGTGGCAGGGACTGAACCCAGGTCGACTGGATACAGGCAAGTGCCCTACCTGCTATATTATGTCTCTCAAGGAAAGTGCTTTACCTGCCATACTATCTCAAAACGATTCATGAAATCGTTCATTTTGGGACCACATCTAATGGTCCTCAAGAATCACCCCTGAAGGGACTTGGGGGACCATATCGGGTACTTGGGATTGAACCTGGGTCAGCTAAGTGCAAGCCAATTGCCCTACCATTATGGCCCGAAGATGCCAATTTTATTCATTTTTTTGTTGTATTTTGTGGTTTTTTGGCCACACCTGATGACGTTTCGAGACTATTCCTGGGTCTGCACTCAGGAATTACTCCTGGCAGAGCTTGGGGGACTTTATGGGATAGTGGGGACCAAACCCTGTTTAGCTGTGTGCAAGGCAAGCACAATACGCTCTGAGCTATCTCTCTGACCCCAGAATGTAAAATTTCTAAGCACAAAGGTTATATATTACGACCTGTAGGTAAGTCTTATTCAGATAGAACATTTAAAAAATATATTTTTTTCAATTATTATTTTGCCTTTAGTTAGAAATAATGCATACAGCTTACTTCTCTAACATCCACCATCCATCCTCCATCAACAAATAACAAGACATTGTACATTTTCTCCTTCACATCAGCTGTCAGGGCATCCAAATGCCCTTTCCAAATATTGTAATCCATCTGCAAAATAAACATAAGATAGCAATATAATGGACTGAAAGCAATAACGTGAAGTACAGCCAGTAAATTTATATGGAACATCATTCTAAAGAGCTGACATTTGGTGACTCAAATATAAAATAAATTTTAACAGAAAGAACTTAAATGAAACACTACAATGCTTTGTAAACAAACACTAATGTTACTGGAGGTACTATCTAAATTCAATAGGTTAGCAAAGTAACAGATGGTCTTTTTACAAAGTAGAACATTAACAGAAAGATGATTATTATAGTAGCAAGATACTATAGTTGAAAGAAATAATCCTTTAAGTATAAAGGATTTTAAATATACAGTATTACCAGCAGACACATATACCTGAGCACCTCGGAGCTGCACGGCCCTTCGCCCCCAGACCCTGCTCCCCACCCCAGCCTACCTTACCACAATAAATCTTGCTTCTTAACCAAAGAATAAATAAATATACAGTACTGTTAAGATGAAACAGAGAACTTGTTAATATTAAACTTACTTCGTATTTCTTTTCTTTGTGTTCATGAGCCACTTTCTCAGTAAAAGATGCTTGAGGTATCAAAGTGGGTTTTTGTGGAGCTGAATTCATATGCTTAAACCACTCATTAAATGTTTCATGGGCTTCCTAAAATGTAAAGTATAAAGACAAGAAAAGGTCTTGGGCTAGGGAGATAGTTCAATGGATTGTAGTGCATGCTATGGGTGCTGGAGCACTGGGTTTGATCCCCAGCACTGCCCGAAGTGAACCCCCAAGAACTGGGCTGAGTAGCACAAGTACTGCCAAATATGGCCCCCAAATACAACAAAAAGTAAAAGTTCTCATATATGTTCAGCTAAGATTTAAAATTTAACCTGGCGATATGCTCCATGGTTAGAAAATGTGACTTTTATGTGTGAACACCTGGTTCAATCACTGACACTGCAGAATCAAAAGCAAAAAACAAACTTTTGAAGCCGGAGAGAAAACCAATGGCTGGCTTTGCATGCAGAAGGCCCAGGCTTGATTCTTGGCATGTTAGGGTTCCCTTAGAACCACCAGGAATGACTCTTCAGCAGAAAGCTGGGAGTTAGGCCTTGAGCACCATGAGGCATGATCCCTAACTAATACATAAAACAGTAAAATTTGGTCCTTAGAAATAGTCTGCAGGTTGGGCCGGAAAAACAGTACAGCAGGTAGGGCATCTGTGTCGTACCAGTTAAGCCAGGTTTAATCTTCACCCCACAAATGCCCTGCCAGGAATGTTCCCTGAGCAGAGCCAGGAGTAAGCCCCGAGCACCAAAACCAAAAACAATTTTTTTGCAGGCTTTAGGGAGACACCTCGGGTGGCCTTGGTCACCAGCATCGATGGGCCCTAACGGAACCATTTGGCATGGTCGGCAGGACCCAACATCTGAACTATCTGACACAGTTACCAACTTGTGCTGGGAATAGTCGCTGGGCCTCCAGAGCATTCATTGGTGAGAGCCCAAACTCCAAACTCCCAAACCCCATCCCACTCAAAATCGCCCTACCCCACCCAAAATATAATTCTGTAGCATCAAGAAGCTCAGCGCATCTTTTGCGTTTGTTTTGCGTCCTAACGCCAGTGCTTGTGGGACCTCTCCCAGCTTGCTGAGGGGTCACCCCACAGCATGGGATAAAACAGAAGCGTCTGCATACAAAGCATGCCCGCCAGCCTGTGGAGTCATCTCCCCACAAACAATGTTTACTTTTTGCATAAAAATGTCACCATGAATAAAGGTTCTGTCAAGCAAATGTACAGTGTTATATACAAATATATAAAAACCTATTTATGTTTTCTGGTATTTCTCATCAGCATTCTGGGTATAAATGCATCTTGACATTTATCATTCTGTGATGTAGGCATGTTTATTTGTATTATCTTTTTTTCGGGGGGGGGGGGGGGCGCCACTCCCGCAGTGCTCAGGGATCAAACCGGGCCTTCCCAGGACGTAAAGCTTGTGCTCAGTCTTTTGAGCAATCTCTCTCCAGGCCCTTCTTGTGCTGTTTTCCTGAACAGTCTAAGAGCAGGGAAAAACACAATCACATAAAGAGCTCTAGAGTGCGGCCAGTGTGATGGGTTCCTCACTGTCTGTGAGAGGGGACTCCAGAGAAGTGCTAGAGGACCAGTACCCTCTCCCAGCAATACATGGCCCAGTCATGCACATGATGTGGTCCCAGGGCCGCTAGTGCTGTGGTGTTCAGTGATGTTCAAATGGGGCCAGTGAATAAACCCAGAGCTCTATGCGTGCAAGGCATGCGTTCCAGCCCTTTGAGTATCCCCAGGTCATGTCTAATCAATGAAAAATCTTGTTCCTGCCACAAGCAGAAATAAAATTTAGTCAAGCCTTCAAAGAATTTCAAGAGAAAAAAAAAAGTCTTAGATATGGCACACTCTCTCTGAGACTTTCTGCTCAGCCAGATTAGAAGTTCGCACAACCACAGACCAGTCATGATTTTAGCATGCCCTGGTGGGTCAGTACCAAAGTCACAAGGGAGATAAGATAACAAGTTAATCACCACTTCTGGAAAACCAGTTCAAAGTCTCAGGATGAGGGGCTGGAGAGATAGCACAGCGGGTAGGGCGTTTGCCTTGCACGCGGCCGACCCGGGTTCAAATCCCAGCATCCCATATGGTCCCCTGAGCACGGCCAGGGGTGATTCCTGAGTGCATAGCCAGGAGTAACCCCTGTGCATCGCCAGGTGTGACCCAAAAAGCAGAAAAAAAAAAAAAAACAAAAAACAAAGTCTCAGGATGAATCAGAAAAACACATCGCAAAGACAGGCACATTCCATGTTTTGCTTTACGGTCTCACCAAATACGCTCTAATGCACAAATGCTCTCGGATGGCGTTATCATCCTCAGCGGGAAGCGGGCTGTCCATCCCTTGCTCTTCCCACTGATTATAAATTTCTGCTATGGAATCCTGAGGAATTTTCACAAACACTTCTTTTGCAGCTTCATGCTTTTTTGTTGCTGTAAAAAAGATACATAGTTTTTCAATATGTATGGATTCCTGTGGAATGTTCCTGGAAGAGTCAAATCACTGATTTGTAACTTGTGTTGAGAGCTGCGACCGTGCCATATCCCAAGGCTCATAACCAGTTCAACATCTCCCTGATCTTTCTATTTCAAAAGGCAGGACTCTTTGTTTCAGTGTGATAGGCACAATAGGATACAAACATATGCTTTTATATAATTCTGTCATAAAAAGGTAATTACATTTTTCAAAATCTTGAGAGTACATGCAAAATTGATTATAATATCAAAATTCACTGCAAAATATGTTTCATAATACCATATTTGATAAATGTAAAACTGGCTATTTTATTCCCCTGACAATGGAAGGGTTAGAAAAATCAACAAAATAATAACAAGTTACAATTTATCTGGATTTGAACAAAAACTTTAAAAAGTAATTTAAAAATATAGCATACCCAGGAATTTTCTCATTATTGCATTGCCTTGCTTTAATGCTTCTGCCCTCTGTGCTGGATCAAATACCAACCAATCGATTACATCAATCTTTAAGCGGTCCTCCTATTCATGTAAAAGGGAAAACAAAACACAGCTTTTGATTTTTTTCTAGGAGGCTTTGCAAATTAAAACATACTTATATCTGCACTTATAGTGAAGTACACATTATTTTCCCTCAAGCTACACAAAATTATAAGGCTTCCTTTAAGATAATACTACCATTAATAATCCTTCACAAAGCCTTATTTGTTACCAAGTTTTATCATTTAAAAGGTCTGATGTGGGGCTGGAGCGATTGCATAGCAGGTAGGACAATTGCCTCACATGTAGCCAACCCGGATTCAATTCCCAGCATCCCATATGGTCCCCCCAGCACCACCAGAAATAATTCCTGAGTGCATGAGCCAGGAGTAACCCCTGTGCACCGCTGGGTGTGACCCAAAAAGCAAATAAACAAACAAACAAACAAACAAACAAATAAAAGGTCTGATGTGGGGCCAGAGAGATAGTACAGCGAATAGGGCATTTGCCTTGCACATGGCCAACCCGGGTTCGATCCCTGGCATTCCATATGATTCCTCAAGCACTGCCAGGAGTAATTCTTGAGTGCAGAACCAGGAATAACCCCTGAGCACTGCTGGATGTGGGCCAAAAAGCAAGAAAACAAACAAATAAATAAATAAGAGGTCTGATATGACACAGAAGTAAAACACCCCAGAAGTCAGAGTATTTCATACCTTTCCTTTTATGGGGGAAGAGAGGGGTTGGACCATACTTTGAACTTACTCCTGGCTCTGTGTTCAAGGATCACTCTAGTCAGCATTCAGAAGATCCCTATGTGCTGCTCAGATTTGAACTAGGATCAGTGCATGAACTTTAATCCCTATACTCTCTCCAGCCCAGAGTCAGAGTATTTTTTTGTTTGTTTGTTTGTTTTTTGGGTCACACCTGGCTCTGCACAGGGGTTACTCCTGGCTCTGCACTCAGGAATTATCCCTGGTGGTGCTCAGGGGACCATATGGGATGCTGGGAATTGAACCTGGGTCGGCCGCATGCAGGGCAAACGCCCTACCCGCTATGCTATCACTCCAACCCCGTGAGCCAGAGTATTTTAATGTAGAAAATTTTCCCAAAGAATAGTAAGGATTACCAGACATTACACAGCATAACCCTTCTCCTCTCCTTACCTCAGTAGTTCCAGTATCGAGGGCTGGGGCCAGGTCATGGTGACTGAATTCACCATTATCTTTCTTTCGAGTATTCTCAACTACAGTTTTTGTTATAGATGCTATATCCAAATCTAAAGAATTTTAGAAAAAAAAATCATTAATTGTCCACACTATAATTTCTAAATATTCACAATGATTTTGTATAATTTGGGGCGAGTCTTTAAAAATACAAAATGCAAACAATGTAAAAGTAACATTCCAAAAGTAAGATACATTTCACATGATTTTCAGCAAGAACATTTTTCTTTCTTTTTTTTTTTGAGGCTCTGAGCACAGAGCTGTGCTGAGGGCTTACTCCTGGAGCTGTGCTCTGGGATCACTCTTGGTCATGGTGCTGGGCCCAGGTTGGTTGGCTATATCCAAACTAAGTGCCTTACCCCTGTACAATCTCTCTGGCCCTCTGGCCCCATGATGCTATTTCCTAGACAGAGTTTCTTTGAACATGTTTCTCTTTCTCTCTCCCCCCCACCGCCAGTCCTCTCTTTCTTGGCTTTTAGGGTTACACCAGGCGAAGCTCAGGGCTTACTTCTGGCTCTACACTCAGGAATTACTCCTCACAGTGCTCAAGGGACCAAATAGGATGCCAGGGATCGAACCGGATCAGCTGTGTGCAAGGCAAATGCCCTACCTGTGATACTTTGGCCCTCTTTGAACATTTCTTTCCTTTTGTTCCCTCAAGAGCAACAAGATTTCACACAGAAGGATTAATGCTGCTAATCCTAAAACAGTAAGTAATTTGCTTATCACAATGCACATTAAGAGGAAATTTCAGGGGCTGGAGTGATAGCACAGCAGGTAGGGCAATTACCTTGCACGTGGCCGACCTGGGTTCGATTCCCAGCATCCCATATGGTCCCCCCAGCACCGCCAGGATTAATTCCTGAGTGCATGAGCTAGGAGTAACCCCTGTGCACTGCTAGGTATGACGCCCTCCCCCCCGGCAAAAAAAGATGAAATTTTCAGTCATCTTTACCTGCTTCCTTTGCCAGTTCCAGGCAATGGTGACGCTGTTCAAATTCTGTAACACCTTCCAAAAATAGTGCGTACTGAGCAATAGCTAAGTCTTGTGGCAAGTGACAAGTATAAAATGCTATGAGATTTGTATGTTTCTCATTTATTAAAAGCTAGGAAATAGAAAAAAACAAAAGACTGTCAATATTAAACAAGATATAGAATCAGCAGTGCTTTAACATCAACATTTCAAATGTATTTAGGAAAGATTCAAATAGACATGGGTCTGCTAAACAAAATTATTTCAGATTTCTCCCAAAGTGGACTTATGATAATAAAGAAATCTCTTATGCATCCTGATTTTCCTATCACTGAGTATTAAAATAATTATCATTATGACTTATGCCTTCATTAAAATAGTGAAAAAAATGTGATTTTACCTGTATATATGTTTTTAAAACTTCAATGGAAACTTCTTCCTTCATAGGGGAAAAAAATTTAATTAATAACATAATTGTGTATGCACAGCAAATATATCTAATAAAAATTCTACTATGAAACAACTTAAGATTTTGATATTTACTACTGAGCTATAATTTTATGCCAGACTAATGCTTAGGAAACTTTAACCTGACTTAATCATGCCATAATTCTTTGTGGATAGTCTCTATTACTGTTCACATGTTAAAGAGGATGGCACTAAAATCCACGAAGGCTTTATTTACCTAGAAATACATTTATAAGCTAGAAGATGATAAGGATATGAACCCTAGATCTCTATTCCTGAGCACAACCATCTACTGATTGTATTATTCTGCCTTCTACAGGTATTCTGACCAAATTGTTTTCAAGAAAAAATCAATTCAGTTTAAACAATTTCATACAGAACTTAGTGCGTTTCAGTTAACTGGGGTGGTTGATTTAGAACTTATTACTGATGATGATTAAAGTTCCAATTTTGCCAAAAACCAGGAAACCATCAACACTCATTCTACAACCACAGGTTGGAACCCTAACAGATCGCCCACACAGTTACTGAATGACCATATGACACCAGACAGACTTCTAATCTTATCACCCATTTTTAAAAAACAACAGAAAGTTACAGTAGTGTATTTGTCCTCCTGATGAAAGTTATAAAGCATCTGTCTTACAGAGGGAGGTAAATCATTCATCTCTATTTACTTTTGTCTGCAGTCCCAGAGCACGGAAAAACAAAACAAGGTGAGTCATGAAGCGGAGGAGATGTGCGGGTAGATTATTTCTGCTTTTGGAAAGCCATTTGCTAAATTCATCCATCAAACCTACACATAAAAGTAAAGATCAAAAATAGAAATGAAAGTCAGAAGAAGAGAAATAAACATTAACTTTTATAATATTATTTAAACATTATCTTACTGCTTATAATCATTGTATTAAAAAAAGTCTGGATTACTGCTTCACAATTAATCTCTGTAGAGACATCAAACTGGAAATTATTCCATGGACACTGGTTTTTAGGCTGAGAACTCCAGAGTCTTCTTGGCGTGGGGGTGAGCAGTCACACCCCCTGCCCCCCCCCAGTCCCCACATGTCCTGGGCCCCCATACTTCCAAAGTCCCACACCCACATCCCACAACTGCCACTATGTAAATTCACGGTCCAGTTTCATATCCTGAAGTTTCTGGAGCCCACAAAACCTCAAATTCTACAATACTGACATCCTAGTAGGAACACGCCAAATCAGATGGGAAAATAACAGAAAGCTGACCGAGTTGAATAAACATTAACATAGAGGGCTCAACTAGCAATGAACAGTAAACCCTCAGATAAGGACTTAGTGACCCCATGGTGAGATATAATAATTTTCACAAATTTTCTCTTGCTAAAGCATTTTTAAAAATAATCCCATTAGTCATTTCAGTCACAACAAGCAATATAAATTATTTTGTGCCTGCTAAGGAGGCAGACTTAGGGAGTGGTTGGGAAAATGGAACAATAATGCAGAAAAGGTCACACTGCTGGTGGAGCTGGTGTTAGAATATTGAATGCCTGTAACAAATGTATTTGTAAACCAGTGTTTAAATAAAGGGGAAAAGCCATTCAAAAATTTTTAAATAACAAAGTAAATAGCATATTCAGATAGGCTGATATTTATAAAGATTGAAAGATGTAACAGGCATTAATTTCATAACTTCACAAAATTTCTCTAAGAAAAAAAATTGACACAGAAGAAAATCAAATGATATCTCACCATCAATGTCTCCCAGAATAAGGAATTTTTGAACTATATGATAATGTTCCTGATTCTCTTCCAGAACTCTCTGAAAAATACATTTAATTTCCATAAATTATTTTGTATTTAATAAGCTTTTAGTAAATGTTCTATAGTATGAACTCACTGGTAATTAAAAAATGTCAATTTCTGAATAAATATATACAAAGAAAAAGCTGCATATGAAGGGTTTGAATAAATCTAAAAAGATAATTATCAAAAGAATATATACTCAAGGGGCTGGAGTGATAGTACAGCAGGTAGGGCATTTGCCTTGCAGGTGGCCGACCTGGGTTCGATTCCCAGCATTCCATATGGTCCCCCCAGCACCGCCAGGAGTAATTCCTGAGTGCAAAGCCAGGAGTAACCCCTGTGCATCGCCAGGTGTGACCCAAAAAGAAAAGAAAAAAAAAATCTACTCAAGGCTCACAAATCCAAGACTAACAATATATTTCTGGGGAATTGGGGACACAGCAGCAGTGCTTAGGGTCTGTCCCTGGCTGGATCTGTGTGGTTCTGAGGATCCGGGGACCAGACTTGGGCTGGGCACATGTAAGGCACATGCCTTACTCCCTAAACTACCTCTCCAACCCCCTGCTCTTCTCTGAAAGCAGAGAACCATATGAAATAATTTAATGGCACTGTATTTTATTTTTCACGATTTACTACTGTTTTTCTTGACATTCCAGCATAAATCAGAAAGCAAGGGCACATACAAGCTAAGCAAAACAGTAACAATAACAATAAACAGCAGTCTTGAAAGCATTCTTTGGGCATTTTCTATGTAACATCAAGTGAAACAACAAAAGCTTCATTAGGCAAAACAGAAAAACTACTTATTAATAATCTACTACTGGCTTTTTTTTTTTCCTATTTGGGTCACACCCAGCAACGCACAGGGGTTACTCCTGGCGGTGCTCAGGGAACCATATGGGATGCTGGGAATCTAACCCGGGTCGGCCACATGCAAGGCAAACGCCCTACCCGCTGTGCTATCGGTCCAGCCCCACTATTGGCCTTTTAAAGAGCAAAATGTTCCTAATGTTCTTGGTGGGAGGCTGGGGCGAGGGTAGGTGGGGGAGGATGTTAGTGGGGAGAGAAAAAGGAAAAAAAAAAAAAGGGAAAAAAATCCTTAATATTTTGGTCAAATATATTTAAATTTTTATTTAGTTGTGTAAATTTTCTTCTATCATTTCTCTTTTATATTCAAATCATCTCATTTGGAATTTAATACACAGCAAGAGGTATGAAACTGTTTAGACACTATCTCACACCATGTAAGTACCATCCTTTTTCCTGAAATGAAAGGTCACCTCTGCCAGGGTGCACATGCTTTCCATGCAGGGTCTCTAGCTTTGTCTCAGCATACGGTTTCATGGGCACTGACAGTGACTCTTAAGCACTGCACCCAGAGTAGCCCCAGAGCACCTAAAAAACCAAAATCCAACAAAATAATTTCCTTTGCTGTTATATCACTTGGTTCTAAGGCAGACTTCTGTGTTCTATGGATCTTTGTTTTGGGGTCACATCGGCTAATGCTCAGAGCTTACGCCTGGCCCTGTGCTTCGGGGTCACTTTTGGCAGGTTTGGGCAACGACACTGAGTGCCAGAGATCGAACATGAGTGAGCTGTATGCAAGGCAAGCGCCCTACCCGCTTCTCTATCTCTCTGGTCCCTCTATCAAATCTTATCCTTCTGACAACTCTAGTCATTTTGTTTTTAAAGCAAGTTTTTACTTATTTTTAATTAAGGCAGTTATACCCTAACTACCATTCTTTCCCCAATTTTCTTGCCATTTTCAACTTATTCTAATTAGAACTGTTTTACTCAGAAATATTCAGAGTGATAGGATAGCGGGTAGGGTGCTTGCCTTGCATCTGACCGACCTGTGGATTGATCCCCAGTACCCTGTAAGTCCCCTGAGCCCACCAGGAGTAATCTAACCTGAGTATGTCCAGGTGTAGTCCATAAATAAAAACAAGAAAGAAAGAAGGAAAGAAAGAAAGAAAGAGAGAGAGAGAGAGGGAGGGAGGAAGGAAGGAAGGAAGGAAAGAAAAAAGAAGGAAGATGGGTACCTGGATTATAAAATATCTAGGTAATATCTTTTTGTTATTGTTTAAGGGTCTTGGCAATAATTTACTCTTAATAATAATATAAATAGATGATGGCACATTAAAAAATAATCTTCTAAGGCATCAGGGCTATTTGTTAATTTAAAAAATTATTTTTGGATTTTGGGCCATACCAGCGGGTCTGATGGTTTTATCCACCACCGCTAGGTCCTGAAAGGCTCAGGAGAACCATGTCATGCCGAGGATTGAAACTGAGGGCCTCCCAAAAAAGTAAGTAAGTACATAAGTAAGTAAGGTAAGTGTTCCAACACTGTGCCACACCCCCAGCCTTCTATGCTAATTTTATTATTTAAAAGATTTTTTTGGTTTTGAGGTTATACCCAGCAGTGCTCAGGGATCATTCCTGTGAAGTCAGGGGACCACATATGGTATTGGGGGTCAAACTGGGGTCAGCACTGTACAACACAAGTGCCTTAACCCTGTGTTTTCTCTTCAATCCATTTACCTTTTTATCAGTAGCTTGAAGTTCTTCAAAAACTTTTTCTAAGGTCCAACTTCAAAAGAAAAAATAGGAAAGGGGTAAAAATGTTAATATAAACAAGGGCTACTTCACAAAGCATGCTACCAACTGCTACGACTAAAATCAACAAACTCACTTGGCTTCCAAATATTCCCGAGGGAGCTCTTCGGTTTCGTCCAGTGTTATTAGTGACGTTCGTATCTCCTGTTCTACCAGACTGTCCACCATCACCCGGAAGTAGGCCCACACTGTGTCTTCCCAGGTGTCACAAACCGGAAGCAGCTTTCCCCACACCCCCAAACAGAAATGTGTAGTCAACAACAACAGCAAAATCAATGACACCCACTGATATAAACTATGAAGTTACTATAATCATGAAACATTGTGCACTATAACATGTCACACTATCGCACTGTCATAGTACTGTCGTCCCGTTCATTAATTTGCTTGAGCGGGCACCAGTAACATCTCCATTGTGAGACTTGTTACTGTTTTTGGCATATCGAATACGCCATGGATAGCTTGCCAGGCTCTGCCGTGTGGGCGAGATACTCTCAGTAGCTTGCCAGGCACTCCAAGAGGGACAGAGGAATCAAACCCGTGTCGGCCACATGCAAGGCAAACGCCCTACCCGCTGTGCTTTCGCTCCAACCTATTGTTTAAGATAGGAAACTTTTCAGTTAATAGCTTCTCTGCAGTACGTCATCTGTCCAAGCAAAGCTGAGTGCTCCACACGCACTGTTTCCTCAACGGGAGGAAGTGGGCTACCCAGGCTGCTTCATGCAGGGGGTATTGGTTACTGACACAGCCTTCACACAGGCAAAAGTCCTGGGTGTTGAGTCAGACTGTGGATTGCTACAGCTATACTCGGTTTGGATTTAAAGAATCAAGTGTAAAGAATCAACTAGAAAATGTTTGAGGTATTCAGAAACAGAGTGTAGTTATTATTTTTTTTCCTTTCTGGGTCACACCCGGCGATGCACAGGGGTTATTCCTGGTTTATGAACTCAGGAATTACTCCTGGCGGTGCTCAGGGGACCATGTGGGATGCTGGGAATCGAATCCGGGTTGGTCGCGTGCAAGGCAAACGCCCTACCCACTGTGCTATTACTCCAGCCCAGAGTGTAGTTATTTTTATTAGACTCCAACATCAATGCTGTGGGTAATGGTTCAGGCACAGGATTGTTCCCTTTGGTTTTAGGGTTTTTGTGGTCATTTTGGGCCACCATCTGACAATGAATGCTCAGGGGTCACTTATGGCTGTGGGAACTATATGGGACGCCGGGGATTGAATCCACGTGGGCCCGAGTGCAGCGTAAGTGCCTACCTACCTACTGTACGATCACTCTTAACAGCTCTATTCCTCCAGTCTTCAAATAATTGTGGTCACTCATGAGCATGTCACATATATAAAATAAACCCTCACACTAACACATTTTCTAAGTTTGACTTGTTTTTTCCATAACTATACCAATTTTCCATAGTGATATAAGATGGTATTTTAAGTAATTTTAGTAACCTATAAACGTAAAAATAGAGGGTGAAAAGCATATGCACATGTAAAACAATCTAGTCACTGTGTCTTACTGGTATACTTCTGGATAAAGAACTACATGTCATCAATAACTGTATTATTAAATTTATAATTTTAAGAAAGTGAAGTCAAATTTTATATATTAAAACACCGGGTACATAAAATATATCTAAGCAGTTCAAATTACTGTTTCATTTCATGATTATCACTATAATTTCTACTCAGGTAAATTTGTAAGAAGTAATATATTCAATGATTAGAATTTATGTGTCTGATTTTGTCACACAGAAAAAAAAATGATTAAAATATTGATTGCATACCTGCTTGAGATTTCCACTTAAAGCTGCATAAATTGCTCTTTCATATTTATTAAAAAGTTCCTGAAACACAGAAAATATAAACACACTTGAAATATTTTCCTTAGCATCCTAATTTTTTGTTCATAATCTGAAATTCTATAAATCTATTCACTTGCTAGTTTGTAAACTGAATGAAAGATTTAGTGGAGTATTAATAAGGAAGAACCTCTTGGATATTGAGGATAGTGCTGAAATCTTCAGGGAAAGTTAAATATCTTATGTCAATGTACAAAAAGCATATCCATCCTGAAAGGATTTGCTTAATTTATGATAATCACATTTCAGTCCAGAGCCGGAGATACCCCAATGGGCTGCATGCATGCTTTACATGTAGGAACCTCCTGTTTGATCCCTAGCACCACATGGTCCGCAGAGCAAACTGCTAGGAGCACAAAAGCACAATCAAGCACAGCCTCAAAACAAAACATACTGCACTGTGGTCCCGTTGTTCATCAATTTGCTCAAGCGGGCATAAGTAATGTCTCCACTGTGAGACTTGTTCCTGTTTTTGGCACATTAAATAAGCCACGGGGAACTTGTCAGGCTCTGCTGTGCGGGTGCGATACTCTAGGTCGTTTGCCAGGCTCTCCGAGAAGGATGGAGGAATCAACCCAGGTTGGCTGTGTGCAAGGCACCCTACTCGCTGTGCTATCCTCCAGTCCCCAAACAAAACAAACAAACAAAAAAGAAAAAAGTACCAGATGCAACTCGGTATTTTCTTCTACAAAGCTCCCAAATATCTACTACTTCTGGATACTAATCAAAGAACAGTATCACAATAAGGTGCTTGGAAGCTTTCATAAATCAGCTTATAACAAATTACTGAGAATAATTAGATACCAAATTGCCCCATTTTTACTTCCACATCTTATTAGTGGCATCTTCAATTTTCTTATCAGCTAAACTAGAGAACAGAATCTCCTATCTTCTGTTTTCAGTCCCTGGTTCTATCTATTCTGGGTCCAGTCCTTTTTTAGCTTCATCAACAATAAGATCTAGAATGGGATCATACTGTTTATTTTCTGAGTAATTCATTCTGATAGCCTACCAACTAGTTTTCCCAGCGATTAGCCCATTAGTATTTATTCAACTTTAAGCCATTTTTCCACTGCCACATGAATTTGTTTTTTCAAATGCTGATGTCATGCAGCCTCAAGGTTTTAATGGGTCACCATTACCTATGACACAAAGTTCTCAGTCCTTTCAACAGCACTAGCACTTTACCAGGAATAAGTTATTCATCTAACAGCTGTTGAAGCTAACTTAATAGGTTCAAGGCCAACTCTACTTTTAAATAACTTCTGTTGCAATGTTTCTTTTTGAATGTAAATTTATTACAATGCAAATTATAAAAGAAACTGAACTGAATGAAAGTTACTTGTGTGCTTATGCACAATTTGTCTGCAAGGAACACTACATGAATGTACTATATTGGCTGAAACTAGCCGCTTAGTTTATACAAAAGTTACATATTTCAAACATCTACATTATCGTGCCAGGTATTAGAAACTGAATAGATCCACATTGTTATACTTTTTTATTTGGATAGACTCCTTCTACCACTTCCCAATAACTACAAGTTGCAAACTTCTATTACCCAATTCACAAGCAAACCACAGGGTTTTTTCAAGAAAAAGTGGCATATGTATTGTGACATTTCCTAACCAACTAACTGTAAAACTGTGCAGCTGTTTTTAATCAAGTTTTTAAAAAATTTAATTATGTATTTTTAAGTTTTCACAATAATTTATTACATTCAATATTCCAACAATAATCCCACCATCATTACACTTTCCCACCAATATTTTGAACTTCCCCATCACCACCCAAACCTGTCCCAAAGCAGAGATTAATCAAGTTTTTATCTTATATATCACTGATGACTTTTGACTATTAAAACTCTATTAATTCTATTTTTCCCCAAAAGGTCTTGTGGAGATGAAGCTTAATTTTGCAAGCCCGAGTGATTTCTGGAACTTGTAGGCTGTGACATAATCCATACATCCTACCTAGATTTCCTCTCGTCTCTCCTACTCCTTTTTAAAACTTCAATTGTCAAGCTGCTGCCAAGTCAAGCTGAGAGAGTATGAGACTCCTAGTAGTTCATTAATTCTCTCTCCTAGAAAATCAGCTTCTGTGCAAAATTTATATTTAAAATTTGATTAATCTTAATTTTCTGCCTCATATCAGCGCTAAATTCTTTTTCTCTCTCTTGGCTTTTGGGCCTCAGTTGGTGATGCATGGAGAGTATGTGGTGCCAGAAATCGAACCCCAGACTAGAGCATACAAAGCACGCGCTCCAGCCTTTTGAGCAATATCCCTGGCCCCTCAATGCTTAATTCTTACAACATACACGTTTGAGTGATTCTGATTAGTACTTGAGCAAGCCTTGTAACTCCTATTTCTCAATCTGACTAGAAGCTCCATGAAAACAGAATTTTAGACTTATACTGCCCTGAACTTTTCATGCATCTTTAGCAAGTCTTCACATTAAAAATCAGCATTATTAAAATAATTTATTATATCTTACATCCTCTGACATTCTCCAACAGCTTATTTTCCAAATGCATCGATATGGATTCCCTTCAACAGGCTCTAATTCTGTTCCTATAAAAAAGTAAAAAATTTGTTTTAAAACGAGATCTCATCTCAGTGATTTCTAAAACTAGAAGTTATACTTCATAAAGACTTCGGAATAAATATAGCTCCAACTCTCAGAGAGTAAGTCACCAAACTACCTCCACTGATGTTAGGGTCATGATACAGTTTCCAGCCTTCAAGTGTCGCAGCTCGCCATGCCTGACCACAACGTTTACACAGCCGTTGTGCCTTGAGAAACAACAAAGAAACGTTATTCATATCATTTCACATTAAAGGCAAACTTCATTTTATTGTGCACACACGCACACACACTTTTTTTTTTTTTTTTAAGTAAAACAGATTTGGAGGTTTTGAAGGGAAGAAGGGAGAGAAAGTGGGAGAGAGTGGAGAGTAACGTGCTCACAAGAGAACCCGGGCTTCTTCAAAAGCGAAGTGAGCCTCTACATACATCCCAGCACTAGACATGAAAGTACACATCTCAAGAGGGGAGATGTGGCTGTGACATGTGCTTGGCTACGTGGGCGCAAGCAGCACATGGGCTCAGGTAGCATATGCGTCAAAAACGCACTCTTTTTTTTTTTTTATTATTTTTGGGTCACACCCGGCACTGCACAGGGGCTACTCCTGGCTCTGCACTCAGGAATTACCCCCTGGCAGTGCTTAGGGGACCATATGTGATGCTGGAAATCGAACCTGGGTTGGCCGCATGCAAGGCAAATGCCCTACCCGCTATGCTATTGCTCCAGCCCCACAAACACACTCTTAAAAACAGATGGAAGGGTTGTGGAAATAATGCCTCAAGCAAGCAAACCTATCAGTACCATTTTTTCAATAGAATACACTCATTTCGTATCTCTAAATCTCAGTAAGGCATTTTATTCTTTCACAGACAAGTTATTGCACACTTAATAGACTACAGTACACTGCAGACAATAACTTTTCTGAGGTCTGGGAAACACAGCCGGTGAGATAGTACAGTGGGTAGGAACCTGCCTCGACTGCAGCCAACCTGGGCTCAATCTGCAGCACCGCATGCATATGGTCCCTGAGCCCACCAGGACTGATCCCTGAGCACTGCTTATAAAAAGGGACTGGGAAAACAAAACACCTTCTTTGGCCCACTATAGTTACTTTAATGAGGTGGTCAGCAAATAAACTTTATGTAAAAATGGAAATCTGAGAGTTGTTTTTCAAGTCTTCAGTAATAGAAAATTAAAAATTTTTGTTTTCATTTTATGTATTTTTGGTTTGCTTTCTTAGGTCATACCTAGTGGTGCTAGGGCCCATTCCTTCTGGCTCTGTTGCTTGGGCAAATATATGTAGTGCTGGGATTTGAATCAGGGGCATAGCTGCAGCCTAATGTTAGACAAATAATCAAAAATGCTGTAGTAATTTTCCAGCCATTTCCATTTTTAAACTATTTATAACTTTGTTGGGATGTGGCTCCAACTTGTAAAGTGCCCACCGTGCATGCATGATCTGGGTTTGATCCCCAGCACTTAAACAAACAAACAAACAAACAAACAATCCCCTGCTCAGAGCCAGAGAGGTAGAACAGGGTTAAAGCACTGGCCCTGCATGAGACAAAGCCAAGCCAGGTTCAATCCCTGGCCCAGCATATGGTCACCCCAGCACAACAAGGGTGACCAGTGAACCCAACACAGGTGTGGCTCAAAATAAATAAATAAATAAAGCACAACCTTGTTTGCTGTTATGATTTCTAGTCTTTTTTTTTTTGCTTTTTGGGTCACACCTGGTGATGCACAGGGGTTACTCCTGGCTCTGCACTCAGGAATTACGCCTGGCGGTACTCAGGGGACCATATGGGATGCTGGGAATTGAACCCGGATCAGCGTGCAAGGCAGCTGTGCTACCACTCCAGCCCCTATGATTTCTAGTCTTAAACATTACCTGACATAGTGGCCTTGAGTGTCTAAGTATTGCCAGATGTTGCCATATTTCCCTTCCCCAGAGAAGAAATTTCTATAGATATGTTAGAAATTTTGTTTGTTTTTTTGGGCACACCTGGCTATGTTCAGGACTTACTTCTGGCTCTGTGCACAAGAACTACTGCTGCCAGGCTAGGGAAATCATATAGGATGCCGAGGATCTGACCCGGGTTGATCGCGTGCAAGGTAAGCTCCCTACCATACTATTGCTCCGGCCCCAGTGATGAAAACTTAATTAAAAAGAATCATGCAAGGGCTAGCAGACACCATGTCCAGTAATGAAGACGGCAAGAAGAAGCCTCTGCAGTATCTCAAAGATCAGGTTAAGGATATGGACAAGGAAGATCAGATGAAGAAGAAACAGAAAGGGCAGAAAAAACTGACCTAACAGCTTTCCCTTAGGGAAAGGGCCCTGGCCACAGACGGTATTAAGAAATCTGACAGAAAGTAAGCTGCTCCTTTTGCCTATGGTGATGGCATCCCTCATTCCATTCCTGTTTAAACATCTAGATACTCTGGTTAAACTCTTGTTGCCAATACTAGAATCAAGTGTTTTGGAGACTACTATACATTTCAAGAATAAACTTTTGTGAAAAATTAAATAAGATAAAAAATTAAAAAGCCGTGATATACGAATGCGGTTCAAGTGGTAGAGGAGATGCCTTGTATGTGCACATATGGCCTCGGGTTCAGGCTCTGGTAACTGCCCCCCCTACCCCAGCTGCTCAAGATGGTTCTGGAGGCCCGGGGCTTAAGCACCACCAGGAGTCTGTATTTCCAAGTTCCACCAGACACGGCTCAAAACCTTTTTTAAAAGAAAAAAAAATGATGCTTATAATCTACGACTTACTTCTGTAAGAAACATGCTATCAGCTTGTAATACTGAACTAACATTTTTGCCCATAGAATATCACCAAGCACACTGCAAATCAGGTCAACACCTGATGCTTCTACACCTCAGATGGCTTCATCCAAGAGTCAATATGCTAAACTGTCTAAATGACATTCAAACAAGATCATAAAAAAGGTGAACATTCAAGGTGAAAAGGAAGATCTTGAGGGCCAACACAGTCTTCTAGTATTTAAGTGGTGTCACCTAGAAGAGCAATTAAGATCAGATTTATTCGTGACACTCAAAATCAGAACTAGAGGAAAAGATGGCCCAAGATGGCCAAACAGAGGGAACCTGTGTTTGCATCCTCCTATGACCACAGCAAATTCTGAAATGAAAGTTGAATTAAACTACTTGGACACACACCTGAAACCTCAACAAACAAAAGTTTCACAGAAAGAGACAGGAGAAAAGCTAAATGGACAGGAGACACAGGATGCTTGGTCAAGAAAGAACTCCGAGAGTTGCTATAATCTACAATGAGAGAAGATCCATCCATCCTTGGCCATACTCTGGTTTGTCTTTTTCTTTTCTTTGGATGGGGCCAAACCTAGAGATGCTCAGGGCTACCTCTCGGCTCTACACTCAAGAATTACTCCTGGCAATGCTCAGGGGACCACATGGGATACCCACAGTACTATCACTGGCTCTGGGGAAAGGATTTCTAAGATATGGAACTCTTGCCCTGCAAGCGGGGGTTCATGCTTAAGACCTGCCACCCCAATCTTACAGTTCTACATTTACAGCACTGTAACCAGAGGCCAGAAACTGGAGGCATGAAGAGGCAGCAGAATGCCAGCAGGCATTGCTGAGAGGCCTCTGAACAGGGCTGGTGGATACCAAAGCGGATCACATTTCCAAGCAACAGACCCCAAGGCAAACTCCTGAAGGGAGCTACACCACCCAGGTAAGAGCTCAGAAAACTGGCCGACGCCTAGCAGACACACAGACTGGAGCAACTGGGAGCGAACCTCTGGTCAAAAAGTGCCCAGCACACTCCCAAGGCACAACCAATTCTCCAGAGGCCCTAACAGTCTGCTGTGCGTCTGCTCTGCCCCAGAGGCCATACTCAGTGAGATCCACCTTGCCATTCCCCACAGTTCCCCACAAGCTATGGCTGACCTGGGCCTGCCAGGGACTGGTGACCTTGACTCCAGGTCCTCTCTATCATGGTGCATGGATGCCAGTGGGCACTGGTGATCTGGGACCCGAGTCCCTCATTGAAACTTGACTCACAAGTATCCTTGGCCATACTCTGGTTCTCAGACTAGCACACAAGTGATACCAGCCACTAAAAACTTGAACCCCAGGTGCCCCTTGACGTGTCTCTGAACTTGGTACACATGTCCCAGGCACTGGGAATGTAAAGATCAGGTGGACCTTCAGGGCTACACATACAGGTCTGACTGGGAGCTGGACCTGGAACTTGAACTCCTGGTTGCCACTGCCCGAGTCTGCACAAATTTGATGAACAGGCAACTTTGAACATCTGGTTCTAGCCCAGACTTTTAACTTGGTGTCAGACCCCAAACCTTGTACCACAGGATGGGGCTGTCCCAGACTATTTACCCTTTTAACCTAGGGAATGACAGGGGCTCACAGACACAGAATCTCCCAGTGTCCACATAAGCTTGCCTGCTCAGTGCAATTCTGAACACGGAGTCTCTGTTCCCAACCACTACACCCCAGTCTCATGGCTGCTTCACGACACTCATGACCACACACCAACCTATGCTCACCCAAGCACACAAAAACTCATTAGTAATGCCTGAAATTTGTGGCCCCCAAAGCCTGCCTGGACACAGACTCGCATCTCTTGTCCTGATGTAGCACCAGGAATAATAAGGAAACAGGCCTTTACCTGCACTGATAGAAGAAAACAAAAGCCGGGAAGAACCAAGGCTAAGTAAATTCCCTGGTAAAGACTTCAAAGCCAACAATTTTAACGATACTCGCTAAAATGAGGATATAAATGAAAGAGCTCTTCAATAAAGGCAGAGGGCTGGAGCAATAGCACACAGGTAGGGCATTTGCCTTGCACGCAGCCGACCCGGGTTCTATTCCCAGCATCCCATATGGTCCCCCCGAGCACCGCCAGGAGTAATTCCTGAGTGAAGAGCCAGGAGTAACCCCTGAGCATTGCTGGGTGTGACCCCAAAAGCAAAAAAATAAAATAAAATAAAGGCAGAGAAAGTATAAGAAATTCAAACAGAATGAATTCAACCAAAACATACAGTAGCTGAACTAGCAAATACAACAGAAGGGCTCAACAGCAGACCGAGGCAGAAGAGCAAGGCCTATCAGTGAGCTCAGGAACAAGACTGAGGGGCTGGAGCCACAGAACAGCGGGTAGGGTGTTTGCCATGCACGCGGCCGGCACAGGTTCGATTCCCATCATCCCATATATCCCCTGAGCACTGCCAGGTGTTAATTCTGTTAATTCCTGAGCACAGAACCAGGAGTAACCCCTGTGCATCTCCGGCTGTGACCCAAAAAGCAAAAAAAAAAAAAAAAAAGAACAAGACTGAGGAAGCTTCTGAGACAAACTCATGAAAGCAAAATGAGGGTCTGCAAAGAGAGTACAGCGCCATCACCTTATGCCAGTGAATATGGCCTATATCAAAGAGAAAGAAAAAACAAAAGCTGGAGGAAGTGTGGAGAAAAAGGAGCCCTCATTAACTGTTAAGAACATAAATGGGCTCAGCATGTGCGTAAAGCAGTATAGAAATTTCTTAAGAAAAAAAAATTTTTTTTAATCATATTATTCATTCCTTGGTTCCAAACTAGAGAACAGGAAAAATACCAATTTAAAATGATGTATGCATACCTACGTCCACTGCACAATTTACAAGACCTGGAAACATTCCAAGTGCCCCCACAATAGATGAGATGAAGAAAATGTAAACAATAGACTACTATTTTGCCATAAGGAAAGATGAAATTTTGCCCTTTGCTACAAAATGGGTGGAAGTGGAAGGTTTCAAACTAAGTGAAAAAAAGTCAGAAGGAGAAAGACAAATACCAGATGCTCTTACTCATATGTGCTACATTAAGAAATAAAAGCAAGGAAATGGAAAATGTCCTTGCCCAAGAGTAGAACTGAGGCTACCATGGAGTTGGCTGAAAGGTTCA
Source organism: Sorex araneus (assembly GCF_027595985.1). Classification (NCBI taxonomy): domain Eukaryota; kingdom Metazoa; phylum Chordata; class Mammalia; order Eulipotyphla; family Soricidae; genus Sorex; species Sorex araneus. Next base: position 11,268,339 of record NC_073311.1, on the reverse strand, counting down.
GTGGACTGCAGTGAGGGGATATTAGCTGTCTGGTGGTGCAGATGGTGTGGTAACACCATAGCTCTGTCTGTACTGTCTGCCTGTCATCCCGTTGTTCACTGATTTGCTGGAGCAGGCACCAGTAACGTCTCCATTGTGAGACTTCTTGTTACTGTTTTTGGCATATCGAATATGCCATGGGTAGCTTGCCAGGCACTGCCATGTAGGCGGGATACTCTCGGTAGCTTGCCGGGCTCTCTGAGAAGGACAGAGGAATCGAACTCGGGTTGGCCGAGTGCAAGGCAAACGCCCTACACATTGTGCTATTGCTCAAGCCCATAGCTATAAAACATATAAATGTTCAGTCATGTAAAGTTGCCTCAACAAAAATTTGTTTTTAAAAAATCAGAACCAGAAACAATGGAGACATGTCTAGATTACACAGTACAATACAGGGAGGCAGGGGCTGGAGCAATAGCACAGCACTCGGTCGACCCGGGTTTGATTCCCAGCATCCCATATGGTCCCCTGAGCACCGCCAGGAGTAATTCCTGAGTGCAGAGCCAGGAGTAACCCCTGTGCATTGCCGGGTATGACCCAAAAAGCAAAAAACCAAAACAAAACAAAACAAAACAAAAAACCAAAAATACAGGGAGGCAAATGTGATTTTTTTTCTTATGAAGAATTTTCTATTAAGTTGAACAAAGAACACCATTTTGAAGTAATATGCTTCTTATTACTAGAAATGGTCAAACAGGAGTTAGATGCAGAAACACTGCTGAAGAGATCAGGGCTGTGAGAAAGTGTACCAAGTGGCCACAGTTATCCGTTCCAACTTAAGTCTATGACTTTTGGAACCAAACAAGCAGGTTTACCTCTTCTGTCATTCCAGCACGAATTAGAGTGAACAGATATTTGAGTAATCTGATTTCATCTTCTCTGTCCAGATCATCAAGGGGCATTTTCTGTCTTATGGGAGCATCAGGATCCTATTAACAAAGAAGAAATAAGAAACACATGTACTATAAACTTCTTCTACCTACAAATATATTTGGGGAGGGGATTGGACCAGATTTCAGTCAGCTGTGTGCAAGGCAGCTTTTCTTTCCTTTCCTTTCTTTCCAGCCCCTCTATCTACATATATTTTAAAATTCGTAAAGAAATTACAAACCTCCCCAAATTATCATACTGAAGTAAATTGATCTATTTATTAACAAAAAGAGTGCCAGTTTCAAAAGTTATCCAAATAGTCCCATATAATTGTGTATTGCTGACCGGCAAAGGTTCATGCTTTAAGTTAGACTAAGGCCCAGATCAGTTCAAAATCTCTCATAATTCAAGATGATTTGAGCTTTATCCTGCTATAGTAACTACAAGGCCAAGAAAATTATATCCAGGGCCATATCAGTATAAACATTTAATTCATATGGTTCCATTTGTTACAAAGCTCTGAGCACAGAGCCAGAAGCCCTGGGCACCGCAGGCTGCATTCCCACCACCCGAAAAAGGGACAACTTTGATAGCTAACAAGTCATACCTTGCTACAGAGCCAATATTGAGTTGTTCCTTTTCTTTCTTGGTGGGATGGGGCATACCCAGTATTGGTTGGAGTCACTTCAAATACTGCTTAGGGTGATAGGATCACACCTGGGCTCCATCATGCGCTCCAGGCCTTTCAAGCCATTTCCCCTTTCATGGCCCAAAATGAATTTGTTTTGAACACTGGCAAATCAGAAGCTTTCTACATTTTCTTTTACAATTTGAAGGCCACAAATACATTCAACTATATTACAATCATATCCAAATGTAACAGTAGCTGTTTATTAGCAATTCAATACCATGAGCAAACCTTCAGGAAACTATAATAAAGATAGCAAAGTTGTCAGCCTTAGAAAAAAAAGTTAACTATTTATTTTAGGCCACAGCCAGCTGTGCCCAGGAGCCATTAGTCCTGGCTCTGTGCTCCTGGTGATGTTTAGGGGACCACAGATGCCAGCGATACACCAGGGCCTCCTTCATGAGAAGCATATGTTCAGCCCACTGAGCAACCTCTGCTCAGATCTTAGCTTTAAGGACAACTTTATTTCAAAGAACACTTACCAATTCAGTGACAAGAGGGCGGACACTTCCTATGAAAGACATCTGTCGCTGTTTCAAGCTATGCAGAGTATTCTCCCTGAAAGTAAAAGTACACATTCTGTGTGGAGACGGAATTTTAATCGGTCTTTATTAAAAAACAAAGCAAATCAAATGAAACTAAGAGTACAGCTCCAGAAAAACAGTGGGTAGAGAGAGAGCCTAATGACCCCTGACACCGTCATGATTCTCAGACACCCCAAGATGAGCAACCCCTAAGCACTGCCGAGGTATGGCCCGTGCACAGCGCTGGGAGTGAGCCCTCCCACACCAAGGGCATTTTAGATTGGTTAACTATGGATGATGAGCACTTTTTCATTAAAAGGTATTTTGGAGGCTAGGGGTACCCCACCAATGGCCATGCACTGCCAGCACTAAACTCAGCTCCAGGCCTCAGCCCTTATGATCCATGTTTGATTGTCACATATAGTATGAGAGAGGTGCCAAGCCTAATATTTTTACTCACAGGCATCCCATTTCTTTTCTGTGTGGTTTGTTGAAAAGATGGTCCTTTTCCCATTGGCTTGTTTTGACATCTTTGTTGAAATCAAAGGTCCACAAGATTATTCAGATCCATTGAGGAATCAAAAAAAAAAAACTTGCAAAAACTTTAGCAGGGTATTTTAGCTAAAAAATAAAATTTGTAAATTTCTTTTTCCAGAAAAAATCACAACCACTGGGCTGGGCTCCTCGTGGCTGTTCAGGATCACTCTGGCAGTGCTCAGGGATCTAGCATTGTTGGGATCAAACCTGGGCTTCCTGCATGCACACCAGCACTGAGCCATCTCCTTAGTCTTTAAATATTTCATTTTTAACAATTACTAAATTGTACAAGTTCCCTAGCTAAGCAAAGATATAATTAGCTTACAGACTTTTTACATTCATAACATTACTTAGTCAAATAGTAATATTCAGGTCTGGAACTAAAATGTCCCTTTTAGGGTCAGAGAGATAGTACAACAGGTAGGGTGCTTCTCTGCATGCAGCGGTCTCAGGTTTGATCTTGGCAGCCCGCATGGTCTCCTAGGCTCTGCCAGGAGTGGTCCATAGTGCAGTGCCAGGGTAAGCAGGGTGGGGCTTCCTCAAAAAACCAAAAGCAAACACAAAAAAGTTCCTTTGACTTAGTAGTGCTTTCTAGTTTCAGAAATTACCATACTACTATGGTAATTGGTAAATATGAAAGGGCGTAGGAAAAAGAAATTTTAAGTAAAACCCTAAGTAGCTAAGAACATGACAGAAGTATCTTTTTTTTTTTTTTTTGCTTTTTGGGTCACACCCGGCACTGCACAGGGGTTACTCCTGGCTCTGCACTCAGGAAATACCCTTGACAGTGCTCAGGAGACCATATGGGATGCTGGGATTCAAACCCAGGTTGGCTGAGTGCAAGGCAAATGCCCTACCCGCTGTGCTATCACTCCAGCCCCCAGAAGTATCTTTTTAATGGTCAAATTATAATTATTAAGAAAATCTAGCGAGATTATGTGAAAACATAAATTGACCATGTCATTTCTTATTTGTTCTCAAATAAGGTTTCCTATCACATCAGAAACAAGTCCCAAAGCAGTAGCCTGGCCTGCCTGTTAAAATCCTACAATTGGTCTCTCTTCAGTCCCACTTTCAACCAGTCATCTGCTGTGTTCACACTTGCTTCTTTATGCAAATACCTGACCATCTTGGGGTCTGACTAACCTTACGTGCTGAGAATACTTTCTTCCAGACGTTTGCACAGCTTGCCTCCTTTATTACTTCAAACAGCTTTCCCTCCTCACCACCACCAGCGGACAGGAGGGCTTGAGCCCCACCAAGCAGTGCACTGTGGACACTCCCGGCTCTGTGTTCAGGGACTGCTACCAGCAATGCTCAGGGAATATGTGGGGCTGAGGAGCAAACCAGACTGAAAAGGAGCCTTACCCCAGTGCTATCTCTTCGACCCTTAAAAATCTTTTACTTACATCACCTGTTGAGGAGCCTTCCCTGAATTCCTGTCTTCTACTTAAATCAATACCCATTTTCACTTTCTAACCATCAACTGATTTTTCTTCAAAGCACTTGATGCTCCAAAAGATACTGAATCATTTTCTTTTTAAAAATATTTTTGTTTTTTAATTTTTATTGAATCACTGTGAGATACTCTTACAAAGGTGTTCATGATTAGGTTTTAGTCAGTGTTCCAACACCCACACTGACACCAATGTACTTTTCCTAGCACCAGTGCTCCCAGTTTCTCTCCCATCACGCCCCACCCACTGCCTGACTCTATGGCAGGAACCTCCCTCTCTCTCCTCCTGTTTCTCGTTCTCGGCCCCCCCATTCCTTTCTCTTTCTCTCTCATCTATTTGTTTCTATTCAGAGTAAGCTCTAAGAACTTCATAAGGAAGAACAAAACATTTGTTAAAAGACAAAACAGGAGGGTATGGAGACACTGAGGAAGGGAAATTAATAGTGGTGATGAGACAGATACCAGAAAACTGTATGCCTGAAACCCAACTATGAATAATGGAAAATTGCAGTGTCTAAAAACAAACAAACAAAAAATGACAAAACCATCATTAAGGAATATTAGGAATAAGTTTGGTGACTTACCAGTATACTGATTTTGCATAAAATTCAATATTATCAGAAAAATCTCCAATTTCATCTTTGGCAATACTTTCTAACCAATCTACCACCAGCTAGGGGGAAAAAAAAAGAACAAAACTATAATATATATATTATTTTGAAGAGATACAACTCTTTTTTTTTTTTTTTTTTTGCTTTTTGGGTCACACCTGGCGATGCACAGGGGACCATATGGGATGCTGGGAATCGAACCCGGGTTGGCCGCGTGCAAGGCAAACGCCCTACCCGCTGTGCTATTGCTCCAGCCCCAAGAGATACAACTCTTAACCTTAATTTACAAAAAGATTCTAAGATAGAGGAAGTATCAATTTTTTCTATCACTAATTTTATAAATTCTGGTGCAAACTTTTAGCATGCAATCCCCCAGAGAACAATGTTCTTTATTCTTTTAAATTATAAATAAAAAAAATCAAGAGGCTGGAGTGATAGCACAGCGGGTAGGGCGTTTGCCTTGCATGTGGTCGACCCGTGTTCGATTCTCAGCATCCCATATGGTCCCCCGATCACCACCAGAAGTAATTCCTGAGTGCATGAGCCAGGAATAACCTCTGTGCATCGATGGGTGTGACCCTCCCCCCCAAAAAAAATCACAAACAAAAAATTAAACTTTAAATTAAAAAGAAAAACTAGCTATTTTTATGTCATTTACTCCTTCCTCCATGTTTTATGGAAAAGAAAAAAATCAAAAAAAGTGTTTAGTCATACCTGACTTTGTCGAACAAGTGAATCTCTCTGAAATAAACCTTCCACAATTGCTTTTTCACTGGCATTAAGAGACTGAAAAAAAAGAGGAAAAAAATAGAGCAAAATTGAAATCTAATCACCCATAAACATTTTACTATATAACAAATCTGTATATTCATCTTTGAAAATTTTTCTCAAATAACTTTTAACTTCCTGATACACTTACTGATCTTCTTGCTATTTTCTTTATTTGGTTAAAGTGGAATGTTTTATTATCTGCTTTGGGGGCCTCCAAAGTAGTGCTCAGAAAGTCTTGGGGTCTCTAGCAGCGATTCTCAGCCAAGCGGCCCTGCTGGGTAACTTGTGGCCCCAGGCTGTGGACTGCTCAGGCTCTGCGGGGCCGAGACTACCTAGCGTCACACTGGGAATGCTCAGTGGCCACAAAGTACCAGAGATGAAACGAGGGTCAATCGCAAGGAAAACAAGCGCCTTTACTGTGCTATTTCGCTGGCCCCTTTCTTTAAAGAAGTTGTATTAGGGAGGAAATAAAACAAAAAAATAAGGATGCAATCAGTTGACATCTTAAAAAACACTTATAAACATTAAACTTTATTTTCTTTTGTTTTGGGGTCATATCCTGTGGCATTCAATGATCATTCTTGATAGTGCTTGGTGCCATACATGGTGCCAGGGAGCAAAGCAGGGTTGGCCACATGAAAGGCACACATCTTAACCTATAAAACTATGTACTATCTCTTCAAACCATAAACATTAATGCTTTTAAATTAGCATCAGTAAAACAATATACACTGAAGTTGATGAGTGATAAAACTTAATAACTCAAAGTCAGTAAGACTAAACAACTTGACAGAATTATAAAAAAGTAAAATTAAGCAGCATATTAAAAAGTTAATATACTATGACCAATACAAGTATGGTTCAAATCTATTAATTGAGCTTACATATAGGTTAAAGAAGTCAGGTAAACATCTTAAAAGATGCTAAATTATCATTCAATTAAAATATTCTAGGACCAAGCAGTAGAAGTATCAGGACTTTGAGCTACCTACAATATCAACATTCAAAAATATGTTGCATTACTATATACAAAGTAGAAGACTGTGCAAAACAATTACAAAGTTGTTCATGACTGAATTTCATCCATACATTCATTATAATTAGCTGGTAATACGCTACCAGCAATATTTGGAAGGAAAAATACCAAATAAACTTGTTTCTTGGGCCTGAGCAACAGTATAAGGGGTAGGGCATTTGCCTTGTATGCGGCCAACCGGGGTTTGATCCTGTGCATCCCATATGGTACCCTGAGCACTGTAAGGAGTAATTCCTGAGTGCAGAGCCAGAAGTAACCCGTGAGCATTGCTGGGTGTGACCAAAAAAGAAAACAAAAAAAAAAAGTATTTCTTGATGTTAGAGTTTTAATAACTTTTTTCATTTTGTATACTGTTTTGAGTATTTCTATACAATTATTTTGCATCTATTTTAAACAAGGCAATCTTTTCCTTTTTTTCAATATGTGTTTTGAAATTAAACTGAGATACAGTTAAAAAAATAAAATATTCTCATAAGTTAGAAGACTATTTTGCTAAATAGGACTATCTAGTTCAATTTTTTTTTTAATTGCTTTTTGGGTCACACCCAGCAATGCTCAGGGGTTACTCCTGGCGGTGCTCAGGGGACCATATGGGATGCTGGGAATCGAACCTGGGTCAAGCGTGTGCAAGACAAACGCCCTATCCACTGTACTATCGCTCTGGCCCCTTCTAATTCAAATTTATAGCAAGTAATTGCTTAACTATAAATAGACACTCCATTAAAATCTAGAAGATGAAAAGAATAATAAATTCTGTAGTCAACTTTACTTTGAAAGTTCTAGTTAATACAAAAATAAGAAAATGAACTAATAATAGGAAGTATGGGGAAAGAGTCAAAACTCCTCTAACAATTATTCTCTGGCATACTATAAATAAAGGGTGGGATGTCCCCGAATAGGGACCACACCTGTTAGTGCTTCACACATACGATGTTCTGGGCTGTTCCCCAGCACAAGCACAGGTGACTGTGGCCCTGGGACGTCAAGCACTAACAGGTGTGGTCCCTGTTGGTTAAAAAAAAGCAACTTAAACCTATGTGAAGTGAGATGAAGACAAATATAAAATACTGATAAAAAAAAAATTCTTATTATAGGCTCTCTGCCGAGATGCGACCCGGGTGGCAGCACGTGTGTGTGCGGCTGCTCTGCTGCTGATCGACCACGATCTGAAGGCCAGCTAGACTACTTTTGGTACCAGCAACTTCTTATAGAAATGTCTCTAGACTGTGAACTAAGCCATAGCCCCATGCTGCCCCAGGAAGGGAAATGATGCAATTTCTGACATGAATCTCCCTGGACTTAATTACTAAAATACAAAAATCCCAAACCACGCGGCTGCTATTGCGGCCGAGCAACTTCATATCTCTTCATTCTCAGCAATGGAAAACTAATTATCAAATGCTTCCTTTTCAGCAGGGCTGTTTTTTTTTGGGGAGGGGAAACTCCAACAACAATCAATAGTGAGTTTTGTGTTGAAATATGGAATGTGATCAAGGTAAAGAGAAAGTGAAGTGAAATTATCAGCTACGCAGGCGGGGGTGGGGAGGTGGGAGGTATACCGGGGTTTTTGGTCGTGGAATTATATAACTGAGACATAAACTGAAAGCTTTGTAACTTTCCACATGGTGAGTCAATAAAATTAATTAATTAAAAAAATTCTTATTATAATGTGTAAATGACATCATACTATATGTTAAAATGTCTATATAGGGGCCAGAGCAATAGTGCATCAGGAACAGCACTTGCCCTTGCACACAGCAGACCTGGGTTTGTTCCCTATTTCCCCATATGGCGCCCCAAGCCCAAAAGGTGTGATCCCTGAGTGTAGAGCCAGGAGCAAGCCCTGAGCACTGCTGGGTGTGCACCCCACCCCCACACACAAAGTTTGTACACATGCACAGAAAATCAACTAGTAGGGTACTACCATTTACTCTGTAACAGGTGTTTGTATTTGATTTTTAATGAGATTATAGACTTTTACTGTAAACATTTTTAAATAAAACTCAAAATAGGTTAAAAAAAGTTCCATTTTAGAAACAAACTACCAAATTCTATTGCTAAAGTTTTAATTTTTAAGCACTTAGGAGGAAAAAAATTTTTAAAAACTTACAGCAGTTGCAAACATATTTTCATCTTCTAACGCACACTGTATTCTGTCTCTGGGGAGAAAAAGGATATGTAGAAAAGTTTTATTTTACATAAATACAAAAAGATCATCTTTTAAGTACTATATGCACAACATGCATTTTATCCAGCATAAATAAGATTAATTTATTGAGCGCTTTTTTTTTTTTTTTTTTTGGCTCTTTGGGTCACACCTGGCGTTGCACAGGGGTTCCTCTTGGCTCTGCACTCAGGAATTACTCCTGGCGGTGCTCAGTGGACCATATGGGATGCTGGGAATTGAACCCGGGTCAGCTGCATGCAAGGCAAACGCCCTACCCGCTGTACTATCTCTCCAGCCCCCTTATCAGAGTATTTTAAAAACAAAAATTACCAGCAGCAAATGTTTTCTGAGCTTGATACTGACATCTGAACAAACTGACATTTGCAAAGTCTTTGTTAGCTACTACTACACACATCTGTTTTCCTTTCTGCTTTTGGGCGAAACCTAGTCGTGCTGCTGGTGTCTTCCAGCAGTGTTCAGGGAATCGTGTTTTGTGTGGAATGGGATCAGGGCTCCTACACAAAGTCTCCTGAGCCTTTTCCTCAATTCTGACACCTAATCATTAAGAGAACATTTTCACATGGCAAAAGTAAATTATATCATTTTCCTTCCAGAATTTTTTTCTCATTATAATGAAAAAGCAACAATTAGAGAGCCAAAACCATTGAGCACTTAAGAGAAGGACAATTTGGCTAGCTTCTTTCCAGCTTCCATACTATAGTTTACCTTTCAGCATTCTTTTTTCTTGAACTAATCTCTTTAAGTTATGCAGCACTTTCAGTACCTTCCATAACTTTGTAACATATCCCAACATTTGGCATTTACCAGTTTTGTAATCAAATATCCCCCCGCCCCCGTCTTCCTCTGTCACTCCTAATAACCAAGTTATTAGAAAAAGATGAGCAGCGAAACTGGCAGGATTTTTTCCAAACACACCTCACTTTTAACTTTTGAACTAATTTGCCTACTTTTGTTACTTGTCTGAGCTATACAACTTTACCTATACAAAGAAGCCAACAGCCTCCACGTGACCATCTCCTGTTGAAGAAGCCAGAGCATACTGGCTGTTTTTGAAAATTTCTGAAGTCCAGGTGTTGCTCTACTCACCATTTTATTCAAAATATTCACCTGAATTAAAGACAGAGTTACAAAGCGGTCAATTTTCTAGAATTTCCACTCAAAATATTGTTTAAGCAGGAATTGTCTTAATTGGAAGGTGTGTTTATTTGTGTGTCTATCTATATATATCCATGTATATGCACACATATATACATACATATATATGGATTTCAGATACAATAGCCATATTTATTTATTTATTTTACCATATGTATTTATCCTGATAGGCTATTTCAAAACTAAACCTAACAAAACTACAACAGGAACACAGTAGCAATGAAAATGAAATCTGAAAATTTTATACCATGTAACATTTTTAGAAAAATCACTGTCACTGTCATCCCATTGCTCATTGATTTGCTCGAGCGGGCACCAGTAGCGTCTCCATTGTGAGACTTGTTACTGTTTTTGGCATATTGAATATGCCTCGGGTAGCTTGCCAGGCTCTGCCGTGTGGGTGAGATACTCTCGGTAGCTTGCCGGGCTCTCCGAGAGCGGTGGAGGAATCGAACCCGGGTCGGCTGTGTGCAAGGCAAACGCCCTACCCGCTGCGTTATCGCTCCAGCCCTAAAACTGACTAAAAACAAAACAAAACAAAAAACCTGCCATTTCTAAACAAAACTAATTCTCAAATCATAGTTCTTGGGGCTTAGAAAGGTAGTTCAATGGTAAGAGCACATAAGAGGTCCAGGTTCTCCCTGGCATAGCTAAAAGCAGTCCCTAAGCACCACCAGATGTAGCCCCAAAACCAAAATAAGTAAACAGAAATGAAATAGTGGTTTTAACAATAGTTAAATTTTGTGGCTGAGGCATGTGTGGAAAAATCTAATGAAAAAGGCATGGATATTCTTCCCAGAAACTCAAAATATTTTTCAAAAGTTATAAATACTAGGTACTTCCTTGTTTAGGGCCATGAATTTAAGATTTGGTCTCACTCAGAACACGAAGAATCATCACAACTGCTTTCCCAAACTTGAGTAAGTAGCTGACCATATAAAAAAGTTTAATAATTCTTAAAGGTAGCAGTTTTAGGTTTATTCCAAAACTGTGTGGGGAAAACAGAGTTCTGATACCTTCTACTCTTATATAGATGCAACTTGCTTACCATCAGCAATTAATGTCTAGCACCAGAAAGTTAATTTGTTATAATGAACATACTTTGACATGTCATTAGCACTCAAAATTCACAATTTAATTAAGGGTATATGCTCCTTTTTGTCTCTTAACTTTAATTTTGGTCTATACCCTGAAGTGCTCATGGATTAGTCCTGGCTCTGCATCCAGGTGGGGGTCAGGAGACCATATGGGGTCCAAGGTATGGGGCCCAGGTCAGCTGCGTGCAGGGCCAAAAGCATTATACCATTTCTTTGGCCCCAAGGGTATGCAGCTTTGGTGTAGTACTACAATTGGTTTTGAGAAATGTACAAATGACCTGTATCTATCAATATAGCATAATATGAAATCTATTTTACTAAAATTTGGCTATCCTCACCTTTTTCTTTGTTCCTTTAGCCATGGCAACTACTGATCTTTTCACTCCAAGTTTTCCCTTTTTCAGACTGTTCTATCATAGAATCATACAGTACATAAACTTTCAGATTTAGCATCTTCAATTGGTAATAAGCATTTAGGTTCATCTCTTCATAGCTTAAAAGCTCATTTCTTTTTAGAACTGAGCAACATTGTCTGGATGTGCCAGTCTAAGCCTTTATTTAATGAACGTTATCTTGATTGTTTCCAAATTTTAACAATTATGAATAAAATTATTATAAACATCTTGTGTGCAGGGTGTGTGTGTGTGTGTGTGTGTGTGTGTGTGTGTGTGTGTGTGTGTGTGTGTGTACTAAGTTTTCATCTCACCGGGTAAAAACCAAGGAATACGAATGTGCTAAGAGTATGATCTCACATTCATACTCCAGAGAACATTACTTAGTAAAAAAAAAAAAATCTTTCATGAGTTAAAAAAAAAAAAAAGAGCCAAGTTACTACAGCTTTTTCCAACCATGACACCTGTTACTATACCTTGTTCCTAAGAAAACTCCATTATATACAGCATGGAAATTGTCAAGCTGTGCTGTCTAAAGAAATTTAAGAGGGGTCAGAGCAATAGTGCGGTGGACAGGGCATTTGCCTTGCACAGTCAACCTGGGTTCAATCCATGGCATCCCATATGGTTCCCTGAGCACTGCCAAGAGTGATTCCTGTGCACAGAGCAAGGAGTAAATCTTGAGTATCACCAGCTAAGGCCCATACCCCAACATCACCCCCCAAAAAATGGGGAAACTTAAGAGTACTGGGCCATAGAGATAGTACTGAGATTAAGGTGCTTGCCTTCTGTCTCACTGATCCCATATTAAGTATCCCTGCCCCAGCACCAAGGCTTACAGTCCCAACATCCCAAATCTCAGAGTACAGAAATTTGACCAAAAATGAAGTGAGATCAACTTACCTGACTAGCACAAATGTTTTCATATTCTTCTACAAGGTCAAAAATTGTCAATGAAGAGTGCTTCAAAAAAGATTGCAGAAAATCTGAAAACATACTCATGGAGGCTGAAATACATAAAACAAAGAAACAATGTAAAATTTAAATAAAAAAATTTTTTTGTATTTATAATGTAGGAGTACTACAATTTATTTAGCCATGAAACAATGTCAACATGTTCCTCTAGATAACTAACTCTTGGCTCTGTACTCAGGGCCCTGATGGGGCCCAGTATGTGGTGCCAGCAACCAATCTCAGATTGGCTGCATGCAAGGCAAACACCCTACTGGCTGTGTTATCACTATGCTGCATTATTTTAAAAACTATAATTGTGGCAAAATACAGTAACATAAAATTTAGCATCATAACCATTTTAAATATTTAACTAAGAAGTACTTTGCTGATCATCATTCATCCATCCACCCACCCACCCACACAAGTCACCTCGCTAAACTAGCCAGAACAAATCTGACAAAGGATAAAGTTGGAAGCTTCATTTAAGTCTTAATTTGAAACTTTATATGAAGTATATACATTACAAAGTTATAGTAATCAAAACAATATGGTAATGCATAAACATGCAGATCAATGGAAAAGAAAATGGAGCCCAAAATAAACTTCTACATATACAGTCAATACTTTGACATAGAAGCCAAAACACTAAATGAAGGAAGGACAGTCTCTTCAATAAACAGTGTTGGAGGGCTGGGAGAACATTACAGCAGGCAGGGTGTTTGCCTTGCATGCAGCCAACCTGGGTTGGATTCCCAGCATCCCACATAGTCCCAGAGCACTGCCAGGAGTGATTTCTAGGAAGAGTCAGGAGTAAGCCCTGAGGACCCTAAGCATGGTACCCTGTCCCGCAAACAAAAACAAAAACAAAACCAAAAAGGGGTTTTCATCACAGCATTACTTGTAAAAACATCCCACGTGGCTGTTAATAATGATTGGACAAAGATGAATTTATTATACAATGAAAAATTACTCAGCCAGAACATAATTCTATTTGTGACAACATAATTGAATCCTAAGTAATGCTAAATAAGACACGTACTGCATGATTATCACTTGTCTATGCAACCTAAAAAAGCAAAATACTCAAACTGGAGCAGAATGGTGGTTACCAAGGAAAGGTTCAGAGGTGGGGGAAGACAGTGGTCAAAGGAGATAAATTTGCAGCTAGAAAATAACTAACTTCTGGAGATCTACTGCACAGTAATGTAACTAGTCACATATAAGTATTAGAAACTAAATAAACACATAAAATAAATAAACGGATCACTATAAGAGAAATGTAAAAATCACAATAAGCTGTAACGTCACAACTATTATAATGGTTATCATTTTGGAAAGATGTACATCTTTCCAAAGTCAACATGTACATCTTACACAATGCTATACATCAAGTACATCTAAATTCAAGTAAAACAAAGCTATACACCTATAAAATAACCCTTCATTCCACTCATCTACCAGTCCCTAACAACCATCATTCCACTCTGATTCATTTGATTACTCTAGATATCTCAAATAAGTGGACCCATATAGTATCTGTATGTCCTGAAAGTTCATTCATATCCTTCATTTCCTTCCCTTTAAAGTAGAATAATAACCCACTTTAAATACTTAAATAACCCACTTAAAATTTTTTTGTTTTTTTTAAATTTATTTTTATTGAACCACATGAGATACAATCACAAAGCTTTCATGTTTGAGATTTAGCCATACAATGATCGACCACCCATCCTTTCACCAGTGCAAACTTTCCACCACCCATGTCCCCATTATAGCCCCCTACCACTCCAGTCCTTACCCTGCCTCTATGGCGGACAATTGTCAGTTACTCTCTCTCTATTTTATATTTGGCTCGAATTTTCCCACCATCATTCAAGCCTGCCTTCCAGGGATAGATGCTAGATCATTTATTTTCTATTGCTCATTCTGCCTATCATTAAAGGCTTCACTGTAGCACTGTGGTCCAGGCTCTGCTGTGCGGGCAGGATACTCTTGGTAGCTTGCGGGCTCCCTGAGAGGGATGGAGGAATCGAACCCAGGTCCGCCACATGCAAGGCAAATGCCCTACCCGCTGTGTTATCGATCCAGTCCATTAAAGGCCGCACACTTCTGAAATTCTAAGATTATAAATGGCTGGGTTCCAGAGACATCTCTGAAGGGAGCTATTACATTTTGGGATTCAATTGGGAGTTTCTGGCCCCAGGCTGTTGGTGCGTCAAGATGGCGCCCAGGGGCAGGTTGATCCTACATTTATTTATTTATTTTTGCTTTTTTGGGTCACACCTGATAATGCACAGGGGTTACTCCTGGCTCTGCACTCAGGAACCACTCCTGGCGGTGCTCAGGGGACCAGATGGGATGCTGGGAATCGAACCCAGGTTGGCCACGTGCAAGGCAAACACCCTACCCACTGTGCTATCGCTCCAGCCCCTTGAACCCACTTTTAAATAACCCACTTTAAATACTTCCTTTTAAAGTAGAATAATAACCCACTGTATGAATATACTGTATGCACGGTATTTATATCCTGCATATATACATTACTTGATCCATTTATCTTCAATAAACACTTCTACCTTTTGGCTATTAAGAATAAAGTTCTTATGCATAGAAAGAAAAAAAAAGAAGAAAGTTATTATGCATAAATTTAAATAAAACTACAAGCTACTTTGTCATAAAACTCAAAGCCTTTTACCTGCTTCTCCAGGATCATCTTCCCTTAACATAACTGCGCTGAGAGTTACATCTTCCGTTACATTGTGGGCCTCTGTGTTTGGAAAAAGCCCTGAATGCTGGGATGAAAAAGCAGCAGCCCAATTACCGTCATCCAGATTTGTTACCTGAGAAAAAGAAAACAGAGAAGTAATGGAGCTACTGTTAATGAGTGAATCGAGAATTTCTCTTAAAAAACCTGGCATATTTTTTCCCCATTTTTAAAAGAAAGACATATGAGTTTATGTTATTAAGAATTTTAATTTTTTTTTTGTCTTCGAACTACTCCGTACTGAAAAAAAAAAGTCAATAAAAATTGCATCCTACATTATGACTGAAACTCAATCAATGAACACTTTGTAATATGTGTCTGGTTGTGATTCAATTAAAAAAATAAAATAAGCACTGCGTAAAATCCGAGCTGACAGTAATAGGAGAAATTTAACATATAAGATTACTCTCCAGAAAACATCTACTTTGGGGCCAGAGAGAGAGAGAGAGTATAGTGGGAAAGATTCCTAACCTGGGTTTGATTCCTGGCACTGCACATGGTTCCCTGAGCAACACTGGGTGTGACCCCCCAAACAAAACAAAACAATTGAAACTAATCAGAAAACATCTAATTTAGACAAAACTGCAAAATATGTGTCTATTAACAAGAACAAAATATAAGGCAACAGGAGCTGAAGCGATAGCACTGCGTGTAGGGCGTTTGTTTTGAGTAGTAGAGTGTGATGTCACACTTAATTCTGAAAGAAGAGGAAAACAGTTGCTCTATATTTTCTTTTTTTTTTTGCTTTTTGGGGTCACACCCGGTGGTGCTCAGGGCACCATATGGGATTCTGCGTGCAAGGCAAAAGCCCTACCTGCTGTGCTATTGATCCAGACCCCAAAACAAAACTTTGTGTTTCACTGCAGACCTTTCTTCTTCCCTCCCTCCCTCTCCTTTCCCCTCTTGCCTCACCCCATTTCTCTTTCTGTGCTGGGGATGGAAATCCCAGTACCTCATATGCTCATACTATACCCAAGGGACACATCTGGCCTCTACCAGATATACTTAATATCAGATCAAGTCATTCTGCATCAAATTATATATCAGTCTGCTGTTTTAAGTACTGCACCATAGTGATTTCTAAAGAATGTCTTACCTACTTTCCCACAAATTTTCTATTTCCTTTAACACCTTGTCTCTTACTTGGGGCTCTTGGCTTCCTACTCTTCTATACTTCAAAACAGCATTCACAAAACAAAACAAAAACAACATTCTCCTTTATAACCATCAGCACCCAACCAAAGGACTTATTTCTTCATATCAGCAAGCTGTCAGATGAAAATACCTGCATTGAATGAAATGCTGCTGGGGTCAGAACCACCATCTATGACATAAGATGCAGACGCTCAGGTTTCAGCATTTTGAAAGTGTCATAAAAATTATTTCAACCCACAGAACAGATATTTTTATGATGAATATGACTCCAATTCTCATTAAAAAGCTTTAAATTAAATATTAAACTTATAAAAATAAGTGAAAATTTTAGAGCCAGGAATATAGCTCAGCATTAGAGCACTTATCTCAACATGTCTGAGACTTGTGATTTACCTAGACTGAAACAATAAAAGTGAGCTCAAATTTTCTACATACCATAGACAGATTTCCTAAGAACCCTGAAGACTGAGTAAATCGGGGAGATCTCCTTCCTGTTCCAAGAATGCATGAAACATCTGGCTGCCTTAATAAGCTCCGGTTTGGTGGAGTCACTACAAATAAGTAATTAAAAAGAAAAAGTATCAAACCAAAATGCAGTGTCAATGAAAACAAACAAGCAAACAATACAAAACAATTTTCAATCTGATTCTACTCAACTACTTTAAATATTAACATCTTTATGATATAGATTTAACTTATTTTTCTTAATTTTGAGCTTTTGGTACTACTAAATCTATCAGAAAAGGGCTGGAGCGATAGCACAGCAGGTAGGGCGTTTGCCTTCCCGAGTTCAATTCCCAGCATCCCATATGGTCCCCTGAGCACCGCCAGTAGTAATTCCTGAGTGCAGAGCCAGGAGTAACCCCTGTGCATCGCCGGGTGTGACCCAAAAAGTAAACAAACAAACAAACAAAACAATCAGAAAAATTTTTTATTGCAAGTACATATACTTTCATTATGACATAACTGAGTAGTATGGGAAAAAAAAAAGACTAATAAAAAACAATGAATATTCCATATTCCTCTTTTTTTCTTTTTTTGCTTTTTGTGTCACACCCAGCAATGCACAGGGATTACTTCTGGCTCATGCACTCAGGAATTACTCCTGGCGGTGCTCAGGGGACCATATGGGATGCTGAGAATCAAACCCAGGTCGGCCCCGTGCAAGGCAAACGCCCTACCCGCTGTGTTATCGCTCCAGCCCCTCCATATTCCAATTTTTACAAACCGAATAAGGACGCAGCTACACTGTATAGGCCTGGACTTTGAAGCCAAGGTCACTGACTGAATGTTGACTGCATTACTTACATACATAGATAGCTATATTACCAGCACTAGTGAATTATGTATGTCTCACTTTTAGTTTCTGGCAAAAATAGAGAAAATACCTAGAGCTTATTGTACACTCATATAAATTATAGTGCTTTTCGCATAATAGTAACTGAAATCATTATTCTTAATAATTGATAATATACCCAAACATATTCATATGATAATTGCTATTATTAATTGTAGCACTGTCGTCCCGTTGTTCATCAATCTGCTCGAGCGGGCATCAGTAATGTCTCCATTATGAGACTTGTTACTGTTTGGGCATATTGAATACGCCACAGGTAGCTTGCCAGGCTCTGCCGTGCGGGACAGAGGAATTGAACCCATGCCAGCTGTGTGTAAGGCAAACACCCTACTGCTGTGCTATCGCTCCAGCCCATTACTGCTAATTGAAATTATTATTAATAAATGCTTTAAATCATAAAATCTTACAAGGTGGTCGAAATGAGCCAGGAGTTCGCGGGATGACCTGATTTCTTGGTGTAGTGTTAGCGAACAATTCATCTTGGGATGCTCGGACTGCAAAAGAGTTAAGTTTTCCATGGAAAGACACTGTAAAACTTGGAACTAACTATATCTGCATTACACAAAATACATGAAAACATGTTTAAAGAACAAGATATTATCATGGCAACTGTTTTTCTAAACAAAGAACAGATCATTCCCTCCATTTAAATTTTCAGCTAATAGCGCATATGTTGCCTGAGCCCATGTGCTACTTGTGCCCACTTGGCCGAGCATATGCGGTGCCTGAGCACATGTGTCGCCCACATCTCCCCTCTTGAGATGTGTACTTTCATGCTTTTGTGTCCAGTGCTAGGATGTGTGTAGAGCTCTCTCCACCTTGGAGAATCCTGCATTCGCTCATGAGAGAGTTATTCTTACTCTTCTCTCTCCCACTTACCCCTTCATCCTTCCCTCGGAAACCTCTAAATAAAATCTATTTACTTAAAAAAAAAATTTTTTTTCAGCTAATAGCTCGATCACTTTCTAATCAAGAAAGGAACTGAGCTGTACGCTTAAACAATTCAATTTTATGCCCTACTACAAATAAAACTTTATTAAGAATACGAGAAGCAGGGCTGGAGTGATAGGACAGCACATGGCTGACCAGTGTTAGATCCCCAAAATGAGTATATGGTCCCCAAGCAATGCCAGGAGCAATTCCTGAGTACAGAGCCAGGAGTAACCCCTGAAAATCAGCACTGTAGCCCCAAAACAAAAATAATAAAACCGAGCTAGGGCTTGAAATAGTACAGGTATTTAGGTGCTTGCCTTTAAAAAAAAAAAGTGATGGTGGCTCAATTGCATGGAGTGCAGGCTTTGTGGGTTCACCCCGTTCTCTGAGCAAGATCAGAAGTGATCTGAGTCCCAAGCCAGGCACAGCCCCTGAGCAACCACCCGGTGTGGTCCACAAACAGCAGAAAATACAACATAACAAAACAATGATATCCGCAGAAGCTAAATATGAGGGCAACAAAATAAAACATCCATTTTAAGACCCAGAACTTGGCTAAGAGGTAGAGCATACGCCTTACATTTAAGACTCTGGGACAGCAAAAACAAGTTAAAATGACTGGGGAGATGGTTCAAAGGCATAGTTTGTCTTCATGCTGGAGCCCCTGATTTGACCCCAAATACACCTGGTTCCCCAGACTGATGGAAATGGACCTCAAACACCTCTGGCATAGCACTCCTCAACCAGCACCACCTATGCTCCCTCCGAAAAATAAATTAGATGGAATATTCTTATTTTCCAGGAAACAAAAATTTTAATCTTATTCAATTTCAGCACTATATATAGCAAATACCATTATCAGTGGAATTTAAAAAGAGCATTTTTATCATTACAGCTAGTGTTTAAAACATCTTATAAAAAGAAAAGACGATAATCCCTACTGTGAATTTATAATGATGATGCTTAAATGCAAAGGATACTTAAAACTCTTTTTTGAGCACTCTGCTTCTTTGCAGTCCGTGTCACCTCTGCCTCCCGGATCACAGGGGATGACATCTCTCCAAAGCCACCCCTAAAAGAGCATAATTAATCACAAGTGACTGAAATGAGAATGCAGCATTTGCAAGGAACTTATCATCATTACTGGAGCAAAGGATCCTGTCAGTCAAGATATAAAACATTCCTGTAGATAACACCTTGATTTTTTTGTTGACAACGCCATTCCCAGCTCCAAACCCTGCTCAAATTTTACCAGTAGAAGATTTCTTTCTAGAACTTACTTAGTTTTTATTCTTCCTCTGTCTTTTCATTTATCTTGTTTTTGGGGCAGTGCTCAGGGCTTCCTCAGAAATCACTCCCCGCAGGCTCAGGGAACCACAGTGGGGTGTCAGGCATTGAACCTGGGTTGGTGGTGTAGAAGGCAAAGGCCCTACCCGTTGAACAATCACTCTGGCCCCTCTTCTCTCATATGAAATTATTTAACACTAGGAATAAGTGCACTGCCTTAGACCATTGCTTTATGATGGTAAATTTTCCCATTAATGTGATACGTTTCATAAAAGAGCACTCTATTAAAACAAATCAAACTTCTATAAGCCCCAGAGTTCAGGGGCAGAGAACCTGCCTTGTGGACATGAGGTCACCAGTTTGATCCAGGCTCCACCCCACATAGGGAGTAAAATGTTAGAAAACTGCCAGTGTGTAATTCTGGGTGCTGAAGAAAAGTGTGTCATCTTAGCTTACTGCAGCCAAGTATGTGTGAGCACAACCACCAACTCTATAACCCCTAACAAGGAAAGTGGAGGAAAGAAATTCGAAATAAAACAAAAAACAAAAAACAAAAAAACCCTGTAGTCTCTAAACACTTCAAATTATGACTACTATGATTCAATCTGTTGTTTGAGATGGCGAGATGGTAAGTAAACTAAAAAAGAATTAAAATAAACTGAAGCAAAATGATCCTTCAAGTTATTTCTCTCCAAAGTACATCAGGGTGCTCTCTGTCCCAAATACTATCAGTCAAAAGGTTCCAGATGGTCATTCTCAGCCAAAGGTCTAGAAACTGAGTTGTGCGAACGAGAGACTTGCACTTTCCTGAGAAGACCCTCAGTTGTACATTCTGCCACTTAAAACAGAGAGGGGCTGGAGAGATAGTACAGTGGGTAGGGCATTTGCCTTGCATGCAGCCGACTGGGGTTTAATCCCCAGCATCCCATTTGGTCCCCACAGCACAGCCAGGAGTAATTCCTGAGGGCAGAGCCAGTAATAACGAGCATCGCTGGTGTAGCCCCAGTAGAAAAAAACAAAAAGCCTTTCACAGAGCTCGCTACAAAAGCAAGCTCAAATTTCCTAGCATTGTTTTTACTAGCTAGTAAAATTAAACCACTGTACAGCATATTTCAAACATTTAAAGCATCCAATTAATGTTTTTTTTTTTTTTGGAGGGGAGGTCCACACCCAGTGATACTCAGGGAATTACTCCTGGCAGCGCTCAGGGGACCATGAGATGCCTGGGGCCAGGTACATGCAAGGCAAGCACACTGTGCTATATTTCTGCGGCCCCTAAGCCCAGGTATTTTAACAAAGATGTTTCATTATTTTATTTACTGTTATTATTGAGCCAACGTGACGATTCTCAGGGATTACTCCTGACTCTGTGCTCAGAAATCACTCCTGGCGGTGCTCGGGAGAACCAAACAGAATGCCGAGGATCAAACCCGTGTCAGCTGCGTGCGAGGCACGCGGCCAACCCGCTCTAGTATTCCTCCAGCCCGCATCAATTAATCTTTGAAACTATTATTCCAATAACCAGAAAGTCACCTCCGTTGAGAATTCCCGATACAGCTTTTCCCGACCATGCCACCTGTTGCCATCCCCTGTTCCTAAGACAGCACTAAATACAGCATGGAAACTGACAAGTTGCACTGCCTAAAGAAACTTAAAAGGGGCCAGAGAAATAGCGCAGTGAGTGGGCAGGGCATTAGCGATCCCCGGCATCCTATATGGTCCCCCAAGCACCGCCAGGAGTAAAATTCCTCAGCTCAGAGCCAGGAGTAACCCCTGAGCATCGCCAGGTGTGGCCCAAAGAGCAAAAAAATAAAAAAATAAAGAGAGAGAGAGAGAGAGTTCCCGATACCCTCACGACAGGGAGACTTTAACTGGTACCTCACCCACGCCCCGGGACCCCCGAGCAGTATAAGTTATCACTCGCAACAGCTCGGGCCTCTCCTCCACCGGCGGGTTTCCCGAGGCCAAGAACCTGGACTAACCCATCTATATCGCGCGCAGCGAGCACGACGCTGGGGTGCGAGCAAGGGACTCGGGGCACCCTCGGCCGGCCTGCCCTGCCCCCGGGAAGTGCGGGCTACGCCCCCGCGCGCCACCACCGAGCGGCTTTGTGATCGCCGCCCGCAGAGCGGACGCCAGGAGGCCGTTCGGGACACCGCTCCCGCGAGCGAGGCCTTCCGTCCGCCCGCGGCGTGTTTCCAGCGCGGGGATGGAGTCCCAGGCGGAGCGCCCGGCCCTCCGCCGCCGCCGCGGGGCCTCACGGCCCGCCAACAAGCAAGAGCGACGTGTCTCCAAACCCAGAAGGCACCCCGAGCACTGACCTGTCCATAGCTTACGGGTTTCGCCGGGAAACCTCGCACAATCGCCTCCAATTGAACCCACCGCGTTTCAGCCTTCCCGCGCTCCGGAAGCACGCCCTTCTACCCGGAAGTAACTCCTAGTTGAGGGGGGGAGAAACAACCACCACCGGGGCGGAGAAGAGTGAATTTTCTGGCGCGCGCATGCGCGGCGTTCTTCACCGCTAGCCGCAGCTTCCTAATACGCAGGCGCGAAGTTAAGCCTCGCGTGACGACGCGGGATGGGGCGGGGCCGGGCCCGGTTCGTCCGAGACGTCAGGCAGTCTCGGCCTGATTGACACGTGTGGGTGTGGCCCACGCGCGGGTTCCCTCGCCGGGTCTTGACGTAGAGTTTTCTGCTGGTGTGAAGTCATTTCCGGGTATTCTCTGCCGGAGAGCCTGGGCGCGAGCCGGGGTTTCAGAAAAGGGCTGCTGCCCTCTGTGTGGGGGCGTGGGGGCTTCCGTCTCTCACGGTCTCCTTGTTTGAACTGCAGTGTGTACTGGGTACAGGTTTTGAAATCTGTTTCCACAGCGTCCTTTTTCTCCTTTACTTGGCTGTCTTCCCTTTAAGGAGAAAGGATCACCTGTCTGTAAAATGCCTGAAAGCGGAGGCGAGAGCACAGGGGTCAAAACTCTTGCCTTGCACTGATCAGGTTCGATCCGGGGCACTGCGTCTTGTCGACCCCCGGAACTACCCCTGCAGGACCGCCAGGAGTGATCCGTGAGCACCGGGGCAGGAGAAAGCCCTGAACATCGCCCGTAGTGGGTCCAGCCCCACCCCGCTCCCTCCAAAAAAGTCGAAAAGCAGCATAAAATTATATCGTATTGCCATCGTAAAGTAGATTTAGTATCTTACTCCCGAGTCTACAGGGCATCGTGAAAAGAGCCTGTCTGACGGGAATCCCTGTGACCAGGCAGATTCCTCAGCTTCAGAATGGAGTTAAGAACTGAATCCCTCCTTGTGTGCGCATGAAAACCGGGAGATGAACGCTGCTTGTAGTAAGTCGTTGACATGTTCATTTCACCCTCCAATAACCTACTTGATGAGGCCTTTCTTGTTCTCCCTATCTCCCATCACGTGTACAAAAGTGCCCTTGTTTCGTTCAACAAACACTGCCTTGCTTCGTGGGGAGGAAAAAAACCCAAAACACTTTTGCTTCACTAAAAAACAAAGCCAAACCAAAGTATGAGTCAGCGGTGACTCAGTTTCTCGCCATGTCGCTTGTCATGAATTCCAATGTGTTTATTCATATGATATACTGGAAGTGGGCAAAAGGCACACGATAAAAAGGAAGAGCAGTTTCGGTTCAAGGACTTGCCCAACATTCAGTTCGTATGCAAAGAGAGAACAGTTATTAGAATATTTTTTTGATTCACTTTTGACACATTCAAGTTAGAAGACATGAGCGACAAGCTGCCTCCCCAGATTTCATAAATATCAGCTTAGAAAATGATGACGAGCTGAAGAAATGGCCACAGAGACAGCATACTGGAGCACATTTTGCTCGGCAAGGTGTGGAGCCCTGGGTCTGATCCCTGGTACTACATGCTCTATCCCAGCACCACCGAGCAGTGCTCATGGCTTTCTCCTGCCTCTTTGCTCTGGGATCTTTCCTGGTGATGCTCCGGGGACCATATGTGGTGTTAGAAATCGATCTCAGGGGGCTGGAGTGATAGCACAGCGGGTAGGGCGTTTGCCTTGTATGAGGCCGACCTGGGTTCGATTCCCAGCATCCCATATGGTCCCCTGAGTACCACCAGGAGTAATTCCTGAGTGCAGAGTCAGAAGTGACCCCTGTGCATCACCAGGTGTAACCCAAAAAGAAAAAAAAAATGGATCTCAGGCTGCACAAGGCAAGTCCCTGTGTTATCTCTTTGGTCTATGAAACTGATTTTTAGTTAGACTCCATCGTGTCTCTTATTCAAGATGAGACCAGTAGGTAAAATGTTAACAGCCTCAGTAATCTTACCTTCTTATTGGGGACTATTAAAATACTCCGACTTACTGATTTCTCCTCAATGCCAGGAAAGGACCTCACCATCCTGATCTCTCCTATGGGAGATTAAGAAAGACACTAGTAGGCCATTTCTGCTGATTGTTACCCCAAAACTGCCCCACATTGCAATATTCTGCTTGAAGACCCCTATTCAACTAATCCAAACATTTCAAACACCTAATTATAGTTAGAATCCTCCATGTTTTTTTTATTTACTTTTTAAATTTAAGGTTGTATGCGCCAGAAATATCAATCCTTTAAAATTGATCTTCTGGGGCTGGAGTGTTAGCATAGCGGGTGGGTAGGGCGTTTGCCTTGCACGCGGCCGACCCGGGTTCAAATCCCAGCATCCCATATGGTCCCCTGAGCACCGCCAGGAGTAATTCCTGAGTGCAGAGCCAGGAGTAGCCCCTGTGCATCGCCAGGTGTGACCCAAAAAAAACAAAAAAAAAATTGCTCTTCTATGCTCTCCCCCTTCTATGCTCTCACTTTGGAACTTTCTCCTTGTTTGTGTACCTGGATCATCATCCTGATTGCTTTTTGGTGCAGAGAGGAGTTAGGCCACACCTTGCCATGCTCAGGGCTCACTTCTGGCTCTGTGCTCAGGGTTCACTCGTCGTAGCTTCAGGGAACCACATGTGAATCTGGAGATGGTACCTGGGCTGATTGCTTGCAAGGCAAATGCCTTAATTCCTGTACTATCTATCTTGCTGTTATACTTATTCTTCAATAAATTATTTTTTTAATTATGTTACAGTCTGAATATTTTTCAATAATAATCTTAGCCATTCACCTACAAATACGTCAGAATGCATCTCCTAATTCAAGGACATTCTCCAACCTAATATAATAAAATGAACACTCAAAGCATTTTCACATCGACAGAATGTCATAAATATCATTCAGTTTACCACAATTGTCTCAGTGATTTCCTTTTAAAACTGCCCACTCTGCTTAGGATCAGAGACAGTACAATGGGTAAGATACATCCCTTGCATGCATCTGACCTGGGATCAATCCCTGGTATCCCATATAGTCTCCTGAGCGTCACCAAGTGTGATCTTTGAGCGTAGAGTACTGCAGGGTATCACCTCCCCCCAAAATTAAAAACATTTCACCCCAATAAAGGATTCAGCAGATGATAATGTAATTAATTATCATGTCTCTTTAGTCCACTTTAGTATATTTTCCAAACATTTTTGTGTATGTGTGGTGCTAGGGATTGAACCAAGAGCCTCAGATATGCGAAGAAAGTGTTCTAGTACTGAGCTACAACCCTCACCATAATATTTTTCTTTTGTTTCAAGTACATATATGAAGTGGGGAGAGTTTGTTCATCACCTTCCTTAATAAAAAAAATTAAACACTAATTTACAATCTTATTCATAATCCAGTTGGCTGGAGCAATAGCACAGCGGTAGGGCATTTGCCTTGCACGCGGCCGACCCAGGTTTGATTCCACCGCCCTCTTGGAGAGTCTGGCAAGCTACCGAGAGTATTTTGCCCACACAGCAGAGCCTGGCAAGCTCCCCGTGGCATATTCGATATGCCAAAAACAGTAACAAACAAGTCTCACAATGGAGACGTTACTGGTGCCCGCTCAAGCAAATCAATGAGCAATGGGATGACAGTGACAGTGACAGTTGGTTCAGGCGTTCAATGTTTCAACACCCACCCCACCACCACTATGACTTTCCCTCCAGCAGTATCTCCAGTTTCCCACCCACCCCCCAAGCCTTCTCACTTAACAGGCACAAACAAATTTACTTCATATTGCCTGCTATAACAAAATAGCAAATGGAATTATAAAAAATTATATCAAGGTTATAATTTAATATATGATTATATATTTAATTTATAATATAAAATTCTATAAAGGTCAACTTGTGATAATTGTATAAAAGCCATTTTGTGAGGATTTACTGTGTTACTAAACATTGAGTTACTGAAGCCATTTTTCTGAGGATTTACTGAGCCAGTCGATGCTAATTGAGACTTCTGTGTTATTGTCTTTGTTCATTGAGATTGGTGTGCTTCTACACAACTTTCTCATCAAATTTGCTGTGCTCCTTCAGTGCCGTTAAATTTGAAAGTGTTGTAGAGCTGGGATGATTTGGTGGCTTGGCAGCTTGATACGGTTCAGTTGTAGACCTGAGCCTTTTATAGGCCAGAGGATACTGGGTGTGGGTGGTGTTGCTGGGCCTCTAGCAGTGAGGGGAATTTGCCCATCCCCATTCTGAAGAGGCCTCAAGTACTCAGACTTGAGACTGGTCTACCTAGGATGATTCAGTGGTGTAGCCTCTTTTAAAGGTCAGTTGTAGAGCTAAACATGCTGGAAGATGTGCATCACCTTTCTCTTTACCCAGTTCAGTCACTGGGAAAAATACTGGTGGGTGCTTAGAATGGATAAAATCTGCTCTGAGTACCTTTCAAGGCATGGATGCTGGCATACCACCAGTCCACTAAGAAGTTGTCAAAATGTGCCTGAGTCTCTGATCTTTACAGCATGAGAATTAGTCTCATTCCCACCCCAACCTTAATTTCTTAGGGGTCTATGGTGTCAGGCTGGAATTTACTCCTGATTTACTCCTGATAGGAAAAGGATAGTTCAGTCCTAACCTCTGCCCAAGATCTCTCTGGTCTGTTGCCTATCCTCATAAAAAAAAATTCAGGAAGAAGATAAATAGTGAAGTAAGGCAAATTTATTTGGGAAGAATAAAGTAAGAGAAAGAGTTTCACACTCAAGAGAGAACATGAGCTTCTCCAGACTGGAGAAAGTTATGTGTACATCTCAGGCAAGAGATGTGGGCAATTTCCAGTAATGGAGAAATACACACCTTCCGTAAAGTTAGTTTCTGTAAGTTTCCCCAAACTGCAACCCCCAGCCCCACAATTTACTGGGGTGTTGCCAAGGGAGAACTTAGAACTGCTGATTATCATTACCATTCTTTGTGTTTGCTAAGAGCTTCTCCTCTAAGGACTGTAGTTGATGTTCTGGCTTTGGAATTCTGTATCTCAAAGGCCTTCTGTCTTCCTATGTATGTTTTGCTTGTTTGGGGGAGGCACACCTAGATGTGCTCAGGAATTACTTCTGGCTCTGTACTCTGGTGCTTAGAGGATGGTGCTGGGCCAAGTACCTTACCCATTTTCCTACCTCTCTGGCCCTGCTGTATTTTCAAGGCCTAGGGTTGCTTAGAGACACAGTGTCTTTCCCAGTCCACATTACCAGGGTTCCCCTGTCTTCCTGACTAGAACACTTTTTTATCATTAACATTTCCAAGAGTTCAGACTAATTTTGCAGAATATTCCTGAATTTAACTTTGACTATTTCCTCTTGGTTTACATTTTAAAAAAATGGGAAGGACAGATAGCAGGAATACTACCCTGGTATTATTGAGTATTTCTTAATCACATTAGATACACATGTTGTTATACCTGGGCTTGGAGTTTCTCATTAGCAGAGACCGGTTCCACACATGAGAATACAAAAGCAAAGGACTTTTTTTCCCTTTTTTTTTTTCTCTTTGGGTCATACCTGACAATGCACAGGGGTTACTCCTGGCTCTGCACTCAGGAATTACTCCTGGTAGTGCTCAGGGGACCATATGGGATATGCTGGGAATCGAACTCGGGTCGGTCACGTGCAAGGCAAACGCCCTACCCTCTGTGCTATTGCTCTAGCTCCACAAAGGACTTTTATGGCTCTCTTGAGCTAGAGTCCAAGTCTCATCCAACGCAGGGGAATCTTGACAAGGACTCTGAGCCCTTATGACAGCAGGTTTTAATATCCTTAATCACATAAGCATAGTTAGCAGGCACCATTGGTTACGCTTTGCGGGTTTTTCCAATACAGGCTACAGGACAGGACAATGTAAGCGGTTAGGGACAGGGTGGGGTGGGGGTGGGGTCTTTCCAGTAACTCTAATCACAAATTTTTGGGGAAACAGGAACAATGGTCTTCAGGAAACAGAAACTTAGGCCTACTACTTGCTGTGTGGGCGCTCTCTCCCACCACATGCATTAGGTGGCCATGAGTTGCTTCCCCACCCCAGACTGCAGCCGCCACCAACAGACGCAAGAAGGAGGGAACAAGGCTGCCAGGCTGTTGGTGATCAGTTGCAGTTTATTCCAATCTTGTCTCCCTCTGCCTCTTTCCAGTCTCTCCCACTCCCGTGTTCCTCCTATTCCCCAGGCTCATCTCTCCATGCTCTGTCTTACAACCTTAGCCTAGACCTCCACCTCCAAAGGCTGGAGGGGCAACTACCAGAGGTGAGGTGGCACAATCAACATGTGTAGAGCCCTTCCTTCCAGGGAAGTTCTTTTAAGACAAAGATCTCCTATCAAGAGATTTGCTCAAGGGCGTGTTTTTATCTAAGGATATACTTCTCCTTTCCTTGGTCCATAAACAATCATCTTTAAGATTTACTTACTTGGGGAGGATGGGAAAGGGAGGGTATACCAGGGATATTGGTGGTGGGGAATGTGCACTGGTGAAGGGATGGGTGTTTGATCATTATGTGATTGTAACCTAAACATGAAAGCTTGTGACTACCTCACAGTGATTCAATAACATTTAAAAAAAAATTTTTTTTTAAAAAGGATTTACTTACTTAATAATTTTTCTAATCATTTTGTATGGACACAATAAGAGATAGAATAATCTTATAGGTGGCTCTCCTAGGGACATCTCACTATAGATCCCAGACTACAGTGCTCAGGCCAGATAGTTCTTTCCTCACCCTAGCAGGGTCCTTATCCAGTTGTTATTCTTTGGATCATGACAGAATTAGTCCATGACCATGCTCTTAACTTAGAGTTAAGTATCATGGTACTTGGTCTGTCCCATTTTGATGCCAGAGTAGCTCACAGCTTATCCTGGGTCCATCTAGTCCTTTCGTGGACCCTGCTTTAGAGGTGCTAAGAACTAAGGGCACCTAAGGCTTACATAGAGTAAATAAGACAGATCGGACAGATCCGTAGGGGTAAATATTCAGAGTCAATTAACTCCCAATTTACAAAAGCATAGCATTAACTGTCTTCCTGTGTTTACACAACAAGGATATTGCTCTAAAGTAAACTGTCCAAAGGACATAAGGAAAAGAGAAAAGCAGCATTTCACTTACAAATGTAGAATTCAGAGTCCTTACAAGAATCTGACCTTACAAGTTACAGGGCATGATTTGGGGGTACAGGTGATTTTTAGGGGAAACAGCACAGAGAAGATAAACACAGAGGAAAGGGGATGCCTCTGGAGCACTGTGAATGGTGTAACCCAATAAACCAAGCTCCCTGGGGCAAGGAGAAAGGACATAACAATGTTATCCTATACACATGAGATCATTTTGTCTCGTTTCAAAATCTGTCTCATCTCCTTCCTCAAAAGAAAGCATCCTTTCATTTGGTATTTCTTTCTAGCTGTTATCTTCTCTCTTTTCTTCCCTTTCTAGTCAACTTTGTAAGCCATAGGCAGTGGTTTAGCAGTTCTTACTACATTCCAGTAGCTTTGACTTGTTCAGAAAGATGGAAGATACACACAAGCTAATGAAGGAAATGAAAGAATCCTTGTGATTTTTATCAGCTAGATCTATGACGCCCTTAAATAGAATCTTATTACCAGAGAGACAGTACAGAGGCAAGTAGCTCGCCTTGCATGTGGCTGCTTCTGTTGCAGGCCAAGCTCACTCCCAGCACCATATATAGACCTCTGAGCACCACTTGGGATCACTCCTGAGCACAGAGCCAGGAACAGCCCCTTGAGAACCACCATGAATGGCCTCAAACACTCACACCTTCCACCCCAATCCCATAAAAGAATCAAGCTGAGTCCAGTTAACCCATATAACCAGGAAAGTTAATTTTTAAAAGACGTCTCTTTTTTGTTTTTATTTTTAGGCCACACCTAGCAGTTCTCAGGGGCTAATCCCTGATTTTGCACTCACTAAAGAATCCCTCCTGGGGCTGCAGCGATAGCACAGAAGGTAGGGCATTTGCCTTGCATGTGGCCGACCCGGGTTTGATTCCCAGCATCCTATATGGTCCCCTGAGCACCACCGAGGGTAATTCCTGAGCGCAGAGTCAGAAATGACCCCTGTGCATTGCTGGGCATGACCCAAAAGGCAAAAAAAAAAAAATCACTCCTGGTGGTGCTGGGGGACTAAATGGGATGCTGAGGATAGAACCTGGGTAGGCTATGCATAAGACAAACACCCTACCCACTATAATATTACTCTGAACCAAAAGTTAATATTTTTGATGCCACTATATTTTGGGGTGATTTATTATCTAGTAAAAGCTGGGACAAGTTCTTGTATTATATTATGTTATATTGTCATATTATATATTTTAGTATATATAAAATTATACCCACTGTACTATCTCTTCAACCCTTATTTTTAACTCATTATCTCTTCACTATAAGGACATTTCTTTGTACGGCTGACAGTGATCTTCCAAAATTCTATTCACATTACTCACCTTTCACTTTACTCATCCTAACTTGAATTCTAAACTACTTGACTCAGACTTCAGGATCTGATTTGCCAGTCTGGTTTCATCTTGCCATTATCTTTATTTCAAATCCAATTATTTTAGTCACATACACAATAGTCCCCCAAAATTCTGTGATCATTTGGCATATTTCCCCATTTCTGTCAAAAAGAGGTAGAAAGGGAATAAACCAGTGTCCATGTCATAGATTGATATGTGGTCATAAAAGGATGTTTAGAGAGACTTTATAATAACTTGGAAATATTCATGTCTTACTTAAATGAAGGAAGTAGGATGTCACACTGTATAAACTAGTGTGCTCAGAAACAATGGACAGTTGCATAACAAAATACTGAATTGAGGTTTGGGGTCGTAGCACTGTCGTCCTGTTGTTTATCAATTTGCTTGAGTGGGCACCAGTAACGTCTCCATTGTGAGACTTGTTGTTACTGTTCTTTGCATATCGAATATGCCAAGGGAAGGGGAGCTTGCCAGGCTCTGCTGTGCGGGCGGGATACTCTCAGATACTCTCCAAGAGGGACGGAGGAATAAACGCAGGTCAGCTTCGTGCAAGGAAAATGCAATATCTGCTGTGCTATTGCTCCAGTTCACAGAGGACCGTCTGAGATCAAATCTACAGACAACTTTTCTGTAGGTAAAAAGAATGGAAAAAGGCATCCAGGTCCCAATGGGGAAAACTTTATGCCCAGGGACACTAAGTGGGAAGGCAGGAAGCACCCTGCCTGGCCTGGTCTACTTGTCCATTCATTTTACTGAATTTTCTTCCCTCCCGTGAAAACAGTGTAATTATAGTTCAAGGACATTAATATGGGCCTAGAGCTCTCGTACAGTCATTATAGGGGAGCATTTGAGTCCTCCCGCCGAGGAGACCACTGGGTGGGGGGGTGCTGGGAGTTTTCTTCAGCATCGCTCTGCAGTGGGGAGACTGAGTGAGAGCAATGTTCCCCTGCTGCCTCCCTTTCTCGGGCTCATGGGAAACCCCCACACCTGGGTCTATTCCATCGGGAAGGTGTGGTGGGTCTCACACCTGTTCCCTGCCCCATAAGCCGGGCAGCTTGAGTGAGTTCCACTCCCACTGGGTGCCTCAGTTTCCCCATCTGTAGAGGGGAAGGCTTGGGCCACAGGCCCTGCAAGGACCTTCCCCTGTGGGTCTCCAGCTTTGTTCTGTCCCAGCTATTGGTGGCTCTGGCTGGCCATCAGAAGGGAAGATGTCCTGTCCACAGGACCCAAGGAAACGCTGAGCAGGGGATGCTGACAGGGTTAGAGACAGGGCGTGGGAGGGTAGAGTCCCTAGTATTCAGCAGAGGGCAGGGCAGTGAGGGGTCTTCCAGCGACCAGCTGGTTATCAGGACAGAATGACCTTCAGGTAGGGCCCCTGCCCTCCCCTCCCTGCTGGAACTCCTGGGCCACTGCTACTGTTTGGGGTGGTAATGGAGGATAAATAGGTGGAGTGCAGAGGTTTTTATTTATTTTTTTAGGATCACAAAAATATTCTGTAGAATATACTGGTAGATACATTTGTTCAAACCCATAGAGTATATATGTAAACTACGGTCTTTGAATAATTATGACATGTTAATGGAGGCTCATCGATAATAACAAATGTACCATTCTAGTAGGAAATGTTGAGAATGAGGAAGAGAATATGGAGGTCTTTCCATAACTGAACCGAATATTTGGAATTTTCGGTTCATAACTGTTACAAATATTAGGTGATTGAATAAATGATGAGTGAGGCTGCAGAGATAGTTCATGGCGTTGTATGCATGTGTGAAATTCTGCCTCTGCCTTCTGTCTCCAGCACCCCGTCCCAATCCTGGTAGTCCTGAGCACTTCCCAGTAGACCACCCCCCCCCGCCCCCAATATTGAAGATTCAATTAGAGCTTGATAATTTTTTCTGAATGCTATTGTTTTTATTGTCTTTCATTGTTATTTGCTAAATTTAAATATAAAAACACTTCTGGGGGCCCCCAGGGCTATCCCAGGGTGCATGCCAGGCATACACTGCTGCCCTTTGAACCATCTCCTTGGCCCTCAGTCTTTTCTTTTTTAGGTGAAATAATAGTACTAGATTATAAGGCTGTTATGAGAACTTGATGAATTAACATGTGTACAGCCTTAGAAAAGAAGCTGGCTCTATAATATGCATGATTATGTCCAGTAAAAAAAAAAAACAGGCATAATATCTTTTCCTTTTTGAAGGGAGGGCAAGTGGTGCTTAAGTAGTCATGGGGCCCCTACCTGGGAGTCTCAGCCAATGGGGACTCATAGTTAGGTTCCAAGGTCCCAGGATCTTGTGCTGGGGATTCCCTGGGTCACCTCTGCAGTGTTCAAACCCGACAGTGCTAGGGGCCTCCAGGACTGCATCCAGTGATGCTCAGGGACCATGATGGAGCCAGAGATGGGAAAAAGGTTGGCTGCGTGAACGGACACACTTTTACTCCTGTACTATCTCTGACCCAAGACTTCAAAATGCTTAATATTATAAATAAAGCCACGATGAGTCTCTCTTTTTTAAATTGAATCACCGTGAGATATAGTTACAAAGCTTTCATGATTGAGTTTCAGTCATACAATGATCAAACCCCCATCCCTCCACCAGTGCACATTTTCCACCACTAATGTACCCAATATCCCTCCTGCCACTCCTACCCCATCGTACCCCCCGCCTCTATGACAGGCATTTTCTTTTTACTCTCTCTACTTTGGCCATTAATTACAGTTTGCAATACAGATACTGAGAAGCCATTCTATGTGGCCCTTTGTCTACTTTCAGCATACATCTCTGATCCCGAGTAATTCCTCCAACCATCATTGACTTAGTGGTCCCTTCTCCATACCAGCTGCCTTCTTCCCCAACACATGAGGCAGACTTCCAAACCATGGAGTGATCCTTCTGGCCCTTGTCTCTACTGCCCTTCAGTGTTAGTCTCATACTATGTTATTTTATATTCCACAAATGAGTGCAGTAATTCTATGTCTGTCCCTCTCTTTCCATGTCCATCCACTTATAAGCAAATTTCACGATTTAATCTTTTTTTAACAGCTGCAAAGTATTCCACTGTGTAGGTATACCATAGTTTCTTTAACCAGAGGAGACAGTCTCATTTTCCATTTTAAAAAGTGGTTCAACCAAGTAAAATGTGGTTGGAGGCCACGCGGGGGAAGGGTGATGCATGCTGAAAGTAGACTAGAGACTTAACACGATGGCCACTCAACACCCCTATTGCAAACCACAACACCCAATTGTAGAGAGAGAACAAAAGGGAATACCCTGCCACAGAGGCAGGTGGGGTGGGGGGAGATGGAATTGGGGGGTGGGAGGGATGCTGGGTTTATTGGTGGTGGAGAATGGGCACTGGTGAAGGGATGGGTTCTCGAACATTGTATGAGGGAAACACGAGCACGAAAATGTATAAATCTGTAACTGTACCCTCACGGTGATTCACTAATTAAAAATAAATAAATTTTTTAAAAAGTGGTTCAGTGATTATAATTCTAACAAATCCTTACATTTGATATATATTTTTTATTTTCCCAATTTTCCCTTACCATTTTTATTTTTGGCCTTGGCCATGCTCAAGGCCCCTCTCCACATGTTCAGACAAGCTTCGCGCATGAAGGTACTGGCAGAGGAACCCAGGTGTGTGTAATCCCATCAACGGCCAACATCCAGAGACTTAAAAGCAAGCTCCCAGAAGCGCGGCTGAGCGATATCTTATAACCTACTTCTCCCTCTGGGAGAAACTGGCAAGCTACTGAGAGTTTCCTGCCCACCTGGGAGAGCCTTGCAAGCTTCCCATGGTATATTCATATGCCAAAGCCGGTAACAAGCTGGGTCTCAGTCTCCTGACCCTGAAAGAGCCTCCAATGCGGCATCATTGGGAAGGCCTAGTAGAGAGAGGCTTCTAAAATCTCAGGGATAGGATGAATGGAGACGTTACTGAGACTGCTAGAGAAATTCGACAATTAACGGGATGATGATGATGATGATGATGATGATGATGATTTTTATTGTTGTAATGATGGCGGGGAATGGTCACACACACTTGTTTATGGGCATACGGGGGTCACTCACCTTGGTGCAACCATTAGGCATTACAAGCCACAGGGATCATGTACTCGGCATGTAGAACGGTGCCAGGGACAGTGCTGGGAGCCTCATGCCTTCAAAGCTCAGCTCTACTGTGGAGCCACCCTTTCCCTTCACAAATCTATATGAGTTAGGAGATAGAGATAGGAGGAAGGACACTTACTTATTTGAATACGATGTTGAGTTTCCTAGTCAAACATTCTTTTTTTTCTTTTTTTTTTTTGCTTTTTGGGTCACACCTGGCAACGCACAGGGGTTACTCCTGGCTCTGCACTCAGGAATTACCCCTGGCTGTGCTCAGGGGACCATATGGGATGCTGGGATTTGAACCCCGGTCGGCCCCGTGCAAGGCAAACGCCCTGCCTGCTGTGCTATCTCTCCAGCCCCTCCTAGTCAAACATTCTTAATAACAGTGAATGTGTTCAGAATATTGAGTCACATGTGATTAATTAATAAAATGTAATTAATTCCCACAGATAAACATTAATTCATAAAAAATTATTTGACATATAATCCATAAATATTTAAAATCACTATTACAGTTTTCAAATAAAGTTGGATTCTTGTTTTTTTAAGGGTCACCTTGAGTGGTGCTTGGTTTGGGGGTTGCCTGGACCTCTCCCTGCTGGCAGCCCAGTGGTACAGATCCAACCATCAGTGGTCGGTCTTAGCAGTACTTGGGTGGTGCTCAGTGGCCACCAGGGTTACACCCTACAGTGCTGGGAAGGCCGTCAGTGCCGGCGATCAATTCAACCTCACACACACTAAGCATATGCTTACTACCCGAGTTCTCTTCCTTGCTAGTTTCTCTTCCTAGCTAGTTACTTAAGACACATTAGGAGATAAAACTATACCAGCTTGCACTATTCTGAGCTTGATGCCTGGGGATCACTTCCAGCTGTGCTTAAGGAACTGTGACATGCTGTTTGACAACCCTCTAAGCCATCTCCTCAGTACCATGTTATTTTTAAAAATTGTACTAAATATACATAACATTGATCACTTTATCCATTTTAAGGATGCAATTCAGTGACATTAGGTCACTCACGTTACTGTGTAAAGCAATATTTACTTCTTACACATGTGTATTTATGACATTTAATTTATGACAATTAATATGTATATATATTTGCATGTACTTGAACATGTTCAAGTACATATAAATGTTAAAAAAGATTAAATCATTAAATAATTGAACATGTTCAAGTGCATATAAATATATACATATTATATGTTCAAGTACATATAAATATATATACATAGTATATATATGGTAATTTAATGCTCAAAAATTTTACAAGAGAATTCTGAAAAATGGGGCTGGAGCGATAGCACAGCGGGTAGGGTGTTTGCCTTGCACGCGGCCGACCCGGGTTCTAATCCCAGCATCCCATATGGTCCCTTGAGCACTGCCAGGGGTAATTCCTGAGTGAAGAGCCAGGAGTAACCCCTGTGCATCGCTGGGTGTGACCCAAAAACCAAAAAAAAAAAAAAAAGAATTCTGAAAAATGTTTTAAGTAGTGCAACATAAAGCATAAGTGGCAGTGATACTGAGAAATAAATATAGTGATATGAAACAGAACAGAGCTATGAGAGACTTATAGGGGCAATCTGTGTGATACAAGTTTGACCCAGTTAGTTCTGGCAGCAAAACTGATGATAGGGGGACAGGGAATGTTAAACTTTAAGAGGACGTTCATAAGTGAGGGGAAAAAAATAGTACTTAAGTGTGCAGTTATAGCAATGTATTCCCTCAAAGATTTGGGTGTGTTATTTGAACTTTAAGTACAGGAGGTCTGTTTCTAGGAAAGGATGTGGTTGTGGGACTGGCGGGAAGCTACTGATTGAGAACTTTGTCTTTTCAGATGTGACTTTCCTCACTGGGTCAAAGGTGGTGATGGTAATGGAGCCTGGTCTGAAGAAAAATGCTTTGCTCTGAGTTCAAATGTGGGCTGGAGTTTACGTAGGGAGCCTCATTTGTACTAGACCTCTCTTCCCAGGAAGGCAGTGTGATTGACTCGTGGGATCTTGGGCCAGTTCACTTCTGATGTGTGATTTCATTTCTCTGCCTTTGAGATAAGGGACTGGTGATATAGTTCAATGGTAGAGCACTTGCCTTGTATGTGGGCCCCTACCACCACACACACCAAAAAAAGAAAAAGAAAAAGAAAAATTGCAACTAAAATTAAGATAAGAGGATTGTCCTCAAAAGTTCATTGGATAATTTTATTTATGTGACAATTTAAGAGATGGTGGAGAACACAGGCTCCTGGGCTAAATCCTGGCTTTCTCAGTGGAGTCTTGGATAAATGACTCTGTGCTTCTGTATGACAGTAATGATCATACCAACCTCAGAGATTTACTGCGAGGATTAAAAGAACTAATATATTTAATCTCTTAAGACAGTGCTTTCTATAGAACAACTACTCAATAAACACTGATTTATATTATAATACACTGACCTTTATTATAATGAATATAGAAAATAATCAACACAAGTGTCTGTCTAGACCCCTCCCATTGGGTGTTTTAGTTCTAAGGACAGTGTCTGCTTTGTTCATATCTTATATTGTTACTTAGTAAGTACCCAGATTTGTTTCGAGTGAGTCATTTCTAATTTATACAACTGCATTTGATTTCTCAAAAAAATGTAATGAGTTTCTATAATAAGATAGAATTTTGTATAAAGAGATGGAATTTATTTTGATTTATATTTTATTTTAGAGAGACTTTATTTTTTATTTATTTTTTTAACTTTTTATTAAATCACCATGTGGAAAGTTACAAAGTTCTCAGGTTTATATGTCAGTTATACAATATTCAAACACCCATCCCTTCACCAGTGCCCATATTCCACCACCAGAAACCCCAGTATACCCCCCGCCCCCACCCCTACCCCCTACTGTATAACTAATGAATTTCACTTCATTTTTTCTTTACCTTGATTACATTCCATAATTCAACACAAAACTCACTATAGTTGTTGGGGTTTCCAACCAAGAGAGACAGACCTACTACATTTGATAATTAGTTTTTCATTGCTGGAAATGAAGAGATATGTAGCCCCACTGCTACAAGTACATAACTCTCTTTTTTTTTTCCTTTTTCCTTTTCCCTTTTTTCTTTTCTTTTTCCCCCTCATCCCCCTTCCTGCGCCTCATAGTATGGTGTACGCCACGCCGCGTCGACCAGCGTGGGGCTTTTGCTTAGTTCACAGTCCAGAGGTGGCTGCTACATTAAAAACCTTCAATATTTCAACAAAAACTTATGTTATTATTTGGAGTTTCCCCCCCAAGTCAGACCTGTTCAAATGGAACCGTTTCACATTGCTGACAATTATAAATGTTAAGTCGCACGGCCGCGGCCGCGTGGTTTTGGATTTCTGTATAAAGTCCAGGGAAAATTCTGCCAGAAATTACATAGCCCAGCTCACAGTCCCAGTGCATTGCTGTAAGAAGTCTCTGAATTCAAAGTCTTTAGGCGCAGAGTGTCCGATTTGCGCTCAGCGGCTCCGGATTTATCTGGGCCGAGGGTGTGCCGGTTACGCCCCCTTCCCATGAGTTCCTGGGAGCCCCAAAAGTAAAAACCGAATACCTGTGGGTTTGGAGTCACAGAAGATGGCGCCTGCCACGTGGGTGCCGCCAGGCCGCTGCTTTCCGTGCAGGAAGACAGGGTGGAGAGGAAAAAAATCCACCCCCGGCAGCACAGAGTTGTAGCCCAGTTTGGTGTCCCAGTGCATCGCTATCGGATGCTGCGCTGGATGCCCGAATGTGTTACATCTCTGGAATCAAAGTCTTTAGGCGCAGAGGGTCCTAGAGAGACTTTAGAGTACTCTACCACATCAAAAGTCTTCTTTATCATCTTATCTGGTGGAACTTGCAAACAGGAAGAATCCCTGCAAAATTTATCTTTAACAGATTCTCCCTTTATTCTTTTTAAATTGTGTTAAATTTAAAGGTTAAAATAGAAGGGTGAAGTATAAAACATTGTAATTTCAGGGACTCTTTTATTAATGAACTGTGATTTAAATATTGATGTCAAGGAGCTTATCAATGTGAAATCATAAATACATTATAACTTCTGAAGATTTAACTGTCAGGGCTAGCTTCATGTAGTTTGTTTTGTGGCTTGTACTTCTACTGTTTTATGAATAGAGTTGTGTCATTTTCAAGATAGTGGTGAATTTGCTGACAAAAAGTTTCCAGACAAAGAAATTAATTACAGTGACTCTTCTTCACAGACATGCTTAGGTCTCATCAATAGTGGATCTGATCTTGGGGGCAATGGAAAAACTAAAATCACTATCTCTGGTTGACACAGGACATTTTCCAGCTAAATTATGACACATTGAGCCTAATGTATTTTGCTTGGCTGTTTTCACATAGCACTGTAAGTAGTATCACTGTCATCCTGTTGTTCATCGATTTGCTCGAGCAGGAACCAGTAACGTCTCCATTGTGAGACATGTTGTTACTGTTTTTGGCATATTGAATACGCCACCAGTATCTTGTCAGGCTCTGCCGTGCGGGCGGGATACTCTTGATAGCTTGACAGACTCTCCAAGAGGGATGAAGGGATCAAACCTGGGTTGGCCGCATGCAAGGCAAATGCCCTACCCACTATGCTATTGCTCCAGCCTTTTTCACATACTTTTCTGTAAATCAAACGTACATTCATGTTTCTGATGAATGGAGTTTTTAGAGTACTGGAGAGAGTATTGCTTTGCTGTTTTTTTTAAACTATGATTTATACTCAGTTTAGATTTTATTATGAAAAGAAGGTAGCTGGCATGAACCTTAGCCCACAAATCCAACTGTGTAAGAAGTCATATTAGTATTTTTGGTTTGGGGGCCACATGCAGCAGTGTTCAGAGCTGATTCCTGGCTCTGTGCTCAGGTATCACTCCTGGAGGGGCTAAGGGGACCTCATGGGGTTCTGGGATCAAATCCAAGCTGGCCACATGTGAGGCAAGGCTGCACTATCACTCTGTCCCCAGAAGTCACATTAATTTTTCTTATTTGGTTTTTGTTCTGCCTGAGCTATCTTTCTCTCCTTGTGGGGGTTGAAGGCAGGAAGTTCAGCCTCACACTACACTGGTTTGTCTCTTTTCTGTGGTTTGTACAGGAGTCCAGAGGGATGATGATGCTGGGGTAGAGACATTTAACCTCAGTCTGTGCTCCCTATTGAAGATCAGTGTCCAGAGCAGTGACTGGCTGAAGATAGCAGTCAATTATTATTGCTCCATTATTGAGTGAGGTGGAAGAATGTGAGAGTGGGAGAGAAATCAGAGAAAATGAGCATAAATATTTGAATAAGTAATACTCTTTTTAAAAACAATGTAATGGAAAATTTGAACTAATAACTACTATATGTACTGGTATCTTTGCCTATAAACAAACATCTTCTCATTAGATCTGTCAAATTATTTTCTGAAGAGGATGCATCAT
Source organism: Sorex araneus (assembly GCF_027595985.1). NCBI lineage: Eukaryota > Metazoa > Chordata > Mammalia > Eulipotyphla > Soricidae > Sorex > Sorex araneus. The sequence continues at coordinate 11,228,144 of NC_073311.1, read as the reverse complement.
GCATTCACTATGCTGTGCATATAAAATATTTTTAAGGTACTATTTTAATGATTGAAAATAAGCATGTTAGTTAATAAACCAAGAGCAGATAATTGACTCTGAAGATACTTTGAATATATTTTGAGCTACAAACATATTGACATATAAAAGCAAATGTTGCAGGTTCTATAAATAGAAGTGCATTTAATAGCACAAAAATGATAGAAGGTAAGTATTAGCAATGCAGCATAATGTCAATAAAACTGTGTCCTTGAACACTGCCCTTGAAATTTTCTGGGAAGCTTAAATTCTGCAAAAGGGCATTAGGTAAATATGTATTTGAAAATCCATTCTGGCTTTCTATTTATAATTTTTAAATGATTGAATTTATTCTGTAGGAAGCTGCTTGCCATTCCAGGGGAGTTCTGCTTCTTTAGCTGCCATGAAACCAACTGAAGACCACTAAAAAAATAATAAAAGCAAAGCTAAACTCCTCTGGCTTTTTGAATGATGAATATTTTTTTACTTAAGAAGCTAAGAAAATGAGTTAATTATTAACATTTCTCTTACTTTTTTTTTTTTTGTTTGGGGCCACACTTGGCTGTGTTTAGAGCTTACTCCTGGCTCTGCACTCCAGGATCAATCCTGGCAGGACTCAGGGGACCATATGGGATGCTGGGGATCGAATCCAGGTTAGCCACATGCAAGGTAGGCATCCTACCTACTGTACTATTTTTCTGGTTCCAATGTGTGCATTTCTTACAGTTTATTTTTACTTCAAGATAGTATAGTGGCACCATTCCACTTTGGAATCATTCCAATTTGGGATTCTTAATTTCTTCCTGTTCCCATCCTCTCATATTCTGTAAATTAAAATAATTTACTTAAAATATAAGTTATCTGAGTAATATAAAAGGAAAAGAAATAATTGAAAAATCCGTTCATATAATTTAACAATAAATTTTAATTTTTACAATATTTTTTAGGTTTTTTTGGGGGAGTTGGGACTGTACCTAGCTGTGCTCAGGTTTCACTTCTTACTTCCGGGTCTGTGCTGAGGGATCTCTCCTGCCAGTGCTCAGTGGACCATATGTTGCTCAAACCTTCTTGTTCTGCCAATATAAAGCAGGTTATTTTTATTGCATTCAATCCCTGCATCTAAGAATTCAGTTATTCCTTTAAAAAATTTGTGAGGGCTAGCGAGAGAGTACAGTGGGAAGGGCACTTATCTTGCATACAGAAGACCCAGCTTCTGGGGCTGGAGAGATAGCACAGCGGGTAGGGCGTTTGCCTTGCACGCGGCCGACCCGGGTTCGAATCCCAGCATCCCATATGGTCCCCTGAGCACGGCCAGGGGTAATTCCTGAGTGCAGAGCCAGGAGTAACCCCTGTGCATCGCCAGGTGTGACCCAAAAAGCAAAAAAAAAAAAAAAAAAAAAAGAAGACCCAGCTTCGATTTCTGGAACTGCATATGGTCCCCAGAGCTCAGACAGGAGTGATTGATGAGTGTCAAACCAGGAGTAAGCCCTGAGCACAGCCAGGCATACTTCAAGCACCATAAAGTTTTTAAAAATGGGGGGATCCCCTTAACATAATCCCAATCCTAATCACTTCATGCTAATAATCAAAGCTGTTTGCAGGCTGACTTGGTTAATTATCTCTATGCATGTAGCCATCCAAGGTTTTAGTGGAGTGGCTTCTTGGTTCTTTTTTTTTTTTTCTTTTTGGGTCACACTCGGCAGTGCTCAGGGATCACTCCTGGCTGTGCACTCAGGAATTACTTACTCCTGGCGGTGCTTGGAGGACCATATGGAATGCTGGGAATTGAACCAGGTCAGTCGCATGCAAGGCAAATGCCCTACCCGTTGTGCTATCGCTCCAGCCCCTAACTGTACCTTTTATATTGCATCATCTGATTATACACCATTTTTAGTAAGGAAAAATACTCTTTTGTACCTCCTGCTAGTCATTTAGGTCTGTCTCAGTCACCGGTTGATATGCTTAAGAACCTTACACTGTCATGAGTAGAACCAAGCCTTTTTCATCATTGGTACTGATAATGAAGAATGATGTTACTCGAGTTTCCCGTATTTAAAACTTTTCTTTTTGGTTGTTTTTGGGCTGAGCCCAGCAGTGCTCAGGGGTTACTCCTGGCTTTGGACTCAGGAATTACTCCTGGAGGGCTCAGGGGACCACATAGGATGCCAGGAATTGAACCAGGGTTGGCCACATGCAAGGCTAACTGTATTGTACCTGCTTTATTATCTTTCCAGCCCCTATTTAAAACTATTGAAGGGTCTTTCTCACCATTGTTGTACAAAATTTAAAAAATTTTGGGGGGCTGGAGAGAGAACAGTGGGTAGGGTACAGTAGGTAGGTGTTGTAAAGCACCTTACCAGCAGCAGAAAACGCAGCAGAAAATTTTAATACCCTTCCCATTTATGCATTGATACTGATTCCTGTCCCAAATACAGTACATTCCATATACATTCAGAAGTCTGACAGCAAGTTTCCTGTTCTGAACTTAATGCTCACAAGGGACACAAACTACCACCATGATAAACATTTCAGGTTTTTAAAATACAATGGTCTCTTTAAAAACATGTTAAGATCTCTTTGTGCTATGTATATTTTCCAGGGAAAAATGTGAATTTTGGAGACTCACAAATGAATCTAAGAACTGAGCAGCTCGCTACAGAGATGCCTCCGGGCCTTGCGCCAGGCTGATCTCACTGCGGTGCGTCAGATAGGAGTAGGTTTCATCCCTCTACCTGTCCCCTAGGAATCCCGGTGGACGCAAAATTCTAGAACCCAGTGAAACACCCAGGTAAGTGGGACCAGTAACTGCAAACTCCAGGCCTCAAGGGATCGGGGCAGGCTGATCCTTCCCATCTCCCTGCCCTGCCCCTATAAGGGTCATGGCTGTCACACACATGAACTGCCTTCAGGTGCCATCTAAATGCATTAACATGTGCCTTTTTGCCATTCGTATTTCTTCCTTGAGAAAATTTCTGTTCATTTCCATCCCCCATTTTTGATGGGGTTGGGAGTTTTCTTCTTGTAGATTCCAACCAGTGCCTTGTATATCCTTGATATCAACCCCTTATTTGATGGGTATTGGGTGAATATTCTTTCCCATTCTGTAGATTGTCTTTGTATTTTGGTCACTGTATCTTTTGCAGTGCAGAAGCTTCTTAGTTTAATATAGTCCCATTTGTTTATCTCTGTTTCCACTTAGTTGGTCAGTGGCATGTCATCTTTGAATATACCAATAGCTTCAATGTTGTGGAGAGTTTTGCCAACCTTGTCTCCAATGTACCTTACGGATTGTGGTCTGATGTTGAGGTCTTTAATCCATTTTGACCTGAATTTTGTGCATGGTGATAGGTCGAGATCTAAACCCATTTTTTTACAAGTGGTTGTCCAGTTATGCCAGCACCATTTGTTGAAGAGGCTTTCTTTGCTCCACTTCACATTTCTTGCTCCCTTATCAAAGATTAGATGTTCATACAATTGGGGTTGTGTGTAGGGATATTCCACCCTGTTCCATTGGTCTGCGGATCTGCCTTTGGATCAGTACCATGCTGTTTTGATTATTACAGCTTTATAGTAGAGTTTGAGATTGGGGAGGGTGATGCCTCCCATTGCCCTTTTCCCAAGAATTGCTTTAGCTATTCATGGGCGTTTATTGTTCCATGTGAATTTCAGAAGTATTTGCTCCATTTCTTTGAAGTTTTTCATGGGTATTCTTGCAGGGATCACAATGAATCTGTACAGTGCTTTGGGGAGTATTGCCATTTTGACAATGTTCATTCTTCCTATCCATGAGCAGGGAATATGTATCCATTTCCTCATGTCCTCTTTTATTTCATTGATTAGCATTTTGTAGTTTTCTTTGTAGAGATCCTTGACCTCTTTAGTTAGGCTGATTCCGAGGCACTTGATTTTCTGGGGCACGATTGTGAAGGGGATTTTTTTTTTTTATGTCACTTTCCTCTGTTTCATTATTTGCGTATAGGAAGGCCATGGATTTTTTGAAATATGAATGGCAAAACGGCACATGAAAAAATGCTCTTCATCACTAATCATCAGAGAGATGCAGATCAAAACAACCATGAGATATCACCTCACACCACAGAGACTGGCACACATGCAAAAGAACAAAAGCAACCGCTGTTGGCGTGGATGTGGGGAGAAAGGGACCCTTCTACACTGCTGGTGGGAATGCTGACTGGTTCAGCCCTTTTGGAAAATAGTATGGTTGCTTCTCAAAAAATTAGAAATTGAGCTCCCATTTGACCCAGCAAAAAGTACAGTCGAAATGACATCTGCACTTGAATGTTCATCGCAGCACTGTTTACAATAGCCAGAATCTGGAAAAAACCCGAGTGCCCGAGAACAGATGACTGGTTAAAGAAACTTTGGTACATCTACACAATGGAATACTATGCTGCTATTAGAAAAGATGAAGTCATGACCTTTGCAGATAAGTGGATCAACATGGAAAGTATTATGCTAAGTGAAATGAGTCAGAAAGAGAGAGACAGACATAGAAAGATTGCACTCATCTGTGGAATATAAAATAACGAATAGGAGACTAACAACCAAAAATAGAAGAGATAAGTACCAGGAGGTTGGCTCCAAGGCTTGGAAGCTGGCCCCACATGCTGGAGGAAGGGGCAGCTCGCATAGAGAAGGGAACACCAGGTAAAGTGTGGTTTGAGCACCCGCACGGGATGGGAGATGCGTGCTGAAAATAGAATATAGACCAAACACGATGGCCACATAGTGCCTCTGTTGCAAACCACAACACTCAAAAGGAGAGAGAGAACAAAAGGGAATGCCCTGCCACAAAGGTGGGGTGGGGGGGATGGGGTAGGAGGGTGGGAGGGATACTGGGAACATTGGTGGAGGTGACTGGGCACTGGTGGAGAGATATAAACAAAATGCAAACATGAAAGTTCATAAGTTTGTAACTAACTCATGGTGATTCACTAATAAAAAAAATAATAAAATAAATGCATTAACAGCCATGATCCAGAGACTCACAAATGAATCTTAGAACCGAGCAGCTTGCTGCAGAGATGTCTCTGGAGCCCAATTATTTAAAATTTTAGAATTTTAGGAGTGCATGGTTGTGAAAGCAGCCATGCAGCATCTCATGCTATTCATAACAAGCAATGCAAAATAAATCATTGAGCTGTGGGGCTGGCTTGATTGGGGGTGGGAACTTTGAAATAATTGTGGTAGGGTTGGTGTTGAAATATTGAATGTATGTAATCATTGTGGACAACTTTTAAATATATAAATAGGGAGATGTTATAACAGATACCACGGGAAGAGGGAGTGTTGAGGGGGGGGAAGAATGTGAATTTTGACCCAAATATTGAATTTTGAGAATTCATTTTACGTCACTATATAAGAAAGACTGTTAACCTGGTATGTCAATGTATCTATATCTATATAGATTGCTTCCCGGAAATTCTTTACATCCTTTCAGACAAATCAGCATAAACTGAACGCCTGTAAACAAAAGTTATCCCAAATGAAAAGCCCTGAGAAGTTCAACAGGTTGTTGCTAAGAAGGCTGTCTTTTCTTTTCAACCGTATTTCACAGGGTCAGGGCACCCCTTGCACCCCTGATATAGTGAACAGAGACTGGAGTGTGGCAGGCAATGTTGAATACAGTTGCTGAGTCCTAGACACAAAAGATGAGATGGCCAGTCCTAATTTTGGAGAAAAATTCTGGAGAAAGGGGTGGGGCTTATGCAAATGGAGATCGGACTTGAAGTGACACAGGGATAGTGGTGAATCCTAGGCACTTGGTGGTGGTGGTGGGGTGAAGAAACTTCAGTTGTCAGTGCTATTAAACTTTCACCAATTGTGGCCATGTTACTGAACTACAATAGCACTTAGTAGCACTGTCGTCCCATTGTTCATTGATTTGCTCAAGCGGGCACCAGTAACGTCTCCAATGTGAGACTTGTTATTGTTGTTGGCATATCGAATACGCCACGGGTAGCTTGCCAGGCTCTGCCGTGCAGGTGAGATACTCTTGGTAGCTTGCTGGGCATCTCGGAGACAAGAGGGACGAAGGAATTGAACCTGGGTTGGCCTCATGTAAGGCAAACGCCCTACCCACTGTGCTATCGCTCCAGTCCAAACTCCAATAAAAATATTTAAAACACTTGAGGTCACACCTGAAGTGCTGAAGGATTATTCCTGGAGGTGTTGGGGGACCATATGGAGTACTGGGGACCAAATCTGAGCCACCTACATACAAAGGATGCATTCTAAAAAAGGCCCATTGATGGGCTACCTCCCTCCACTTCCCAATACTCCTAGAAGCACTGGCAGTCACCCTCAATGAACCAACTCCAGCGCCACCATGTAAGATCTACTACTGGCCTTGCTTCAGAGACCCATTAAGTGAATCTCAAAAGAGATCAAAGGCCAGTTAATCTCAGACTCGCACAAGGCTGGAGAGACCGGGGTAAATCGGAGGGGGGTGGGTTGGTCTGGTGCTTGCCCAGAGTCCCTGGCAGTCGCTTGTTCTCATAATACAAAATCACCGCCATACCCTTGGCCTGACTTCACCAACTCAGGATGGGCCTCACCAAGATATAATCTGCTGAAAATTCTGGTATGCGGGTTAATGTCTGAAATCTCCAGGCATTCCCAGGGTCGGGATGGGCTACTTCTCCCCCCCACCCACTCCCTGTACTTCCGGAAATCTTGGCAGTCACTTCCACACCCCAATGCTGCCACCCAATTAAAAAGGCACTCCAGGGGCTGGAGTGATAGCACAGCGGGTAGGGCGTTTGCCTTGCACGCGGCCGACCCGGGTTCGATTCCCAGCATCCCATATGGTCCCCTGAGCACCGCCAGGGGTAATTCCTGAGTGCAGAGCCAGGAGTGACCCTTGTGCATCGCCAGGTGTGACCCAAAAAGCAAAAAAAAAAAAAAAAAAAAAAAAAAAAAAAAAAAAAAAAAAAAGGCACTCCAGCCTTACCGTCCCAATAAAAATACTGAAAGCCCTGAACAACACCAAAACCTCTTAGCACCTGTATCGCAAACCATAATGCACAAAAGGAAAAGGAGAGAGTGAGAGCAAGAAGGAAAGTGCCTCCCATAGAGGGAGGCTGGAGGTTGGGGGTGGGGTGTTGGGGGATGGTGGTAGGGAAATAGGGGGCATTCATGATGGAAAATATACACTGGTGGAGGGATGGGTGCTGGATCACTGTATGACTGAAATCCAATTATGAACAGCTCTGTAATGGTCTATCTCATGGATATTCAATTAAAAAGGTAAAAAAAAGTAATGTGGAGTTCATGCTTAATTCAATCAGCTTGAAAAAAAAAAGCCCATTGAGCTTTTTCTCTTATTCTGGTCAAAACCTTTTTTTTTTTCTTTTTGGGTGACACCCGACGATTCAGAGGGGTTACTCCTGGCTTTGCACTCAGGAATTACTCCTGGCAGTGCTCAGGGGACCAGATGGGACGCTGGTAATTGAATCTGAGTGGGCCATGTGCAAGGCAAACTACATACCCGCTGTACTATCACCCCAGCCCCCAAACCTTTTTTGGCCTTTTTTGGGTCACACCCGGTGATGCACAGGGATTACTCCTGGCTCATGCACTGGTGCTTGGGAGACCATATGGGATACTGGGAATCGACTCGGGTCTGCCTTGTACAAGGCAAATGCCATACCCGCTGTGATATATATTCATGCATTTTCCACTGTCAGTTAAGGGAACATTTATTCAACTATTCTCAATGAGTGAACTACTCTCTCAATCTACAATTCTCTTATGTATTGTTTTGGGGCCATGCTCGGCGGTGCTCAGGACTTACTCCTGGCTCTGCACTCAGTATTCACTCCTGACAGGCTCACGGGATCTCATGAGGTGCTGGAACTGAACTCAAGTCAGGTGCATGCACCACAAGTACTCTGCCCACTGCACTATTTCTCTAGGCCTTCTCTTAGGTATTATTTTGGGGGTGGGGTGGGGTAAGGGAGAAGCTGAGCTGAGGAGACACTCAGCAATGCTCAGGGATCACTCCTGGTGGTGCTTGGGGGACCATACGGGATGCTGGGAATTGGAACCCGGGTCAGCCATATGCAAGACAAGCAACTTATTGTGGTATCTCTAGTCCCTCTTAGGCATCCTTAAAATTGCAAATACAGGGATGCACTGCCAACACATTACAAAACAATTGGAAATTTCTGATAATCTTTGGAGGGTGTCCTCAGCAGTGCCGGGAGCCACCAGGGCTACGCCTAGTGGTACCTGGAGAACTGTGAGGAGACGGATCAAACCCAGAACTGTGAATGCCAGGAAGGTGCCCCAGTTCTTTATGCTATCTCGACCACAATTTAAAAAGTAATGAATATGTTTGTCATGGTTTACAATGATGTTAAGTCTGTAAACACTAATATTTCTTAAATGAGCCTGTAGGAGTATTAATTATAAGATACTAATTCTTTCATTTCCATTACTTAAAGGAGATAGAATAGATGGCGAATAAATTCATGAAAATTGGCTTGACTATTTCTAAACTAAAAAGCATTGCAGTGGTAAGTTTTGATTCTAGGTTTGTTGTCCAAATCTGAAGATGAAATCAAAAGAAAGCAATTTCACAAATCTTAATTTCCAAATGTTCAACTCACATGTTCACCACTACTGATTATATAGTTAAGGAAAAAAATTTATAGGGCCAAAGAAATAGTAGAGAGGGTAGTGTACTTGCCTTACACAAGGCAGCGTACCTGATTCTATCCCCGGCATCCCATATGGTCCCCTCAACCCATCAGCGATCCTTGGGTGCAGATCCAGGAGTAAGTTCTAAGCTCCATCAGAAGTGGCTCCCAAACAACACAAAACATAAAGGGGCTGGAGTGATAATACAGCGGGTAGGCCTTGCACACAGCCTACATGGGTTTGATCCCTGGCATCTCATATGGTCCCCTGAGCACCACCAAGAGTGATCCTGGAGTGCAGAGCCAGGACTAAGCCCTGAGCACAGACAGGTGTGCCCCCACCCCCACCAAATGTTTAGGGGGCTAGAGTGATAGTACAGCAGGCACCGTGCTTGTCTTATACGAAGCTCACAGACTGGATCCCCAGAATCCAGTATGAGCTTCCTCAGCCCAGCACTGGCAAGTGAATATTCTTGAGTGCAGACTCACGAGATACCCTTGAGCATGCTTGGGTGTGCCCACGCCCCCTTCAAAAAGAGTTTCAGGTCAAAACAGAGATTTTATACTTTTAAAAAAACTGGTAAAATGTCAACCTGGGTACTGAAACAGAGGCCTGGGACTCGCCTCACAGATTAGACAGGTGCTCTACCACTGAGTCACATACTCTGTTGCTGTGACTTTTTTACTTAGTATTTGGCTAGTACAGTGGGTGATTTGACCCCTGGCACTGCATAGGGTCACATACTGCTCCCCAAGCATCACCAGAAGCCCTGAGTTCCACTGGGTGGCCACAAAAACAAAACAAAAAAACCCAATGTCCTAGAGGACAGTACTAGCATTTCCGCCATTTCATTCTCTATCTCCTGTGAAACAGAATTACTACTCCCACTACATAAATAGGGAACTAGCACTATGTAACCAGTGTTCAGAAAGGCAGCGGCAAAGCTGGGATTAGAAATACAGAAAAAAGGAAGTGAAGGTGTCTGGCTGTGACATCTGTCAGCCCAGTGATGGTCAGGATTGATTCAGCTCATCTGGCTGGCTAGGCAGGTGTCCTCTCTCTCACTGCTCGGTCAAGGAGGATGGCCTTCCCCAAATAGAGATGGACTGTCCTTTGGTCAAGGGTATACGAGTAGCTGCACTCCTCTGCTAGAATCTCTAAACAAGCTCTCATGAAATGCAGAAAACGTGGTTTTAGAGCCTAATTTTCTGGGGGTGTAGGGAGGTGGGGGGTGGCAGGGCACATACCTGGCAGTGCTCAGGGGGCCATATAAGTTGCTGGGGATTAAACCAGTACTGTCAGCATATATGGCAGGTGCCTTAACCCCTACACTCTCTCCAGACCCTAGAGCCCACAACCATATTCTGTATGATAAACTATTTTGTACCCCTTACACTGATCTATAATTTGTGTTATTTCCCTACCAGATCACCGGGATCTTCTAGAATGATTTTGATCAACCCTCTTGCCTCAGCTTATGAATCAAACTAGAGGATTTTGCCCCTTATTTGGAGATAGCTTCAGTGGTCATACTTGGGTTCAGAGGTGGTATTTCTGGTATCTAGTGGGTAAAGACAGGAGATGGTATAAATACCTAATAATGCAGGGGCGGAGCAAGAAATATAGCAGGTAAGGTGCTTGCCTTAAAAGCGGCCGACTCAGGTCCAATCCTTTGGTACTCAATGTGGCCCCCAAGCACTGAGCCAGGAATAAGTCCTAAGCAGTGTTCAGTGACATAAAAATAAAAAGTAACTCATCATCTAGTACAAAATGTTAACAGCTCTGGTTGAGAAGCCCTAATATAAATTACTAATTCTAGCAACTGATCTGTTTGTTACTATATCCTTAAACCTGCAACAGTGCTTGACATGAGTAGTTAATTTATTTTTTTGAATAAATATCTGTTTTTAAGAACCTGATACACAGCTGGTAGGCAACAAACATTTATTAAAGGAACTGAGTTAATGATGGTCCCCACAAAGGGGGTCAAATGCATAAACAGGATATAGTAAATTAGTTTTAGTGCTCCACGTTTCACTTTGGCAGGTTTAATATTTTCCTAGAGAAGATAAATAAGACCATTTATATGCCAAAACAAATCTCCTGGTTAAATAGATTTCAGGGAAAACACTTCTTTTTCTTTAGATACACACATAGATTCCTAATATGTGGAACTTTGGATTTAAGCATGTAAGAAATAAAAGGTAGGTCTTTAAATGTCCCATTCAAATAACAGATATTTGGGGGATTAGCAGGTGCCCTTAAATTATAGGGATCAATAATTAATTGCAGATATTCTCTAGTGGCTGGCAAATAGTTTGAGCAAACTTGAGTTAAAACTTGTTTATAACTTTAAAAAAAGAATGGAATTATAGCACACATAAGACAGACAGATCTAATATCTAAAAAAAGTAATACTGAGTCCACGTCATTCAAATATTTTTATAGCCATAATATTCTAAGTAACTTCATCCCATATTTTAAAAAAATCTGTAAGCATAACATTTGTCAAGGTATTTTCAATATTTCCTCCTTCACCTTAAAGAGCTACTGAATATTACCCAGAAGGCATATATTCATAAATAATATTGCTTGATTTACAAAATTCTTTCCCAAGGAAAAAAACTTTAAAAGCGACTAAGTGGATATTCCAACAGTATTAGTTTAAAATGAAAAGAAACAAACAAAAAGAAAACAACCAAAACTGACACCTTTCACTTATCATTCCTGTAATTAATGAGTCTGGCTTACCCAAAATGCTAAATTATGAAATTACACTGTGTAAAATGCACCTATTACATTTAAAAAGAAGTTAAACCGATATTTATTGACTAGCACTATTAAACATTACACAAACAAACACATTCAAGTGGCAAGTAATTATAATGCAAGCCCTTGCATGGCAATCCAAATTTATTGAACTACTGATGCTAAGTTATACAAAATTGCACCACTTTAATTAAGGCTTTTAGTTTACATTTGGCCACCTCCAAGTAGTTGTAACATTAGGTTGGTCAATTTAAATACTGTGGCTCCCTGTTGGATAGACACACAATCTTTACACCCAAACGTTAATGCATACAAAGCAACAAGGCATTGTTAAATAAAACAGCAATAGTTACTGCAACTTAGGCCTTGTAACCAATTACACATGATTAAAATTACTTTCCACATTCACATCCACAGTACTCTTCCACCATTTAACATCTCAACCAAAACGTTACACATGTGAAACAATCACTAACAGGCAAAAGTACTAAACCTGTATATTTGGTATTGCAAATACACTTATGCGTGAGCAAGCAAGGGATTCACAGTGAGAATCTACAGCTGCAGAAGCCTGAAAATGATTTACAAAAATTGTCAAATCATTAAAAAACTGTTTGAAAATATACACTTCTTGTTGTAGACCCCCACTGTACACACAACTATAAACATTGTTCCCTATGTAAACAAAAAAAGGAAACATATAATAAGAGATTTGAAAAGTCTGGACATTTCCTTCCCAACAGATATTAAAGGCAACGTCTTTAATCTAAGACATTATACTGAAAGGACTATCATATTTTAAAGACAAGATCACTGTCTCCACAGGTTTTTTAAAAATTAAAAAAACTATATAGCTGTGTTAATCAAAGCGCTTATTTGTACAATACAATGATAATGACCTTGAATTTCTTAAAAAAAATTACAATAAGCTACAAGTATCAAAGAAGCAAAGTTATCTGGAGTAGTCTATATAGGAGCTCTTTGGACTTTCTTTTATTATGCTAAAATAGTGGTGCTTTTAGGATTTACATTATTGTACTCTCCAATACAAAGTATGGGGCATGTTAAAGTATACAGTACAACATTTTCAGACATGTACAACATTGTTGGATGAAAAATGTCTCTTAGCAGTAATACTGGATTGTAGCCTCTGGTTTGACCAGTTGCATACTCTAGGACTATTATATAAGTAAAAATCTCTCTTGTGATACTGGAAAGTGATTAGAATGTGCAAACTGATGTAGATCCGCCTCTTAAAGGGTACCACCACAGGAAAGTCCATTTAAGATGTTGGTAGGTTTAATAAAGTTGGAATGCTGGCACTGCTGAATTGGGCAACAGTTCTTCAGACCTGTGAAAAGGAAAAGAGCTAAATGAGAACAGGTTTAAAACAGCCAAATACAGACACAAAGCACATTAAGGCAATGGTCAAAGTAATAGAAATGAATATAGATTTTTGTCCCTGTTAGACTATTGATGATCAAGTACCACAATTCACAGCATAGCAAAGGTAGGCAGTTCCATCATTTCTGAACAATTTCCTTTCAGCCAAATCAAAGTTTACCTTAATTTGGGGGGGTGATATCTAGCTGTGCTCAGGGCCTAGGGGACCAAATGGGGTGCTAGGCACCAAACCCAGGTCAACTACATATGAGACAGCACCTTACGTGAGATACTATCTTTCCGGTCTCCACAACAAATTTTTAGATGAACCCTTTTGACTTGTAAGCCCTCAATTAGTCTCAACGAGGTTGCTGAATTTTCTTCATCATGGCAGACTGCAGCAAATTGGAAAGACCAGACGGATTATGTGAGCTCCGGCACATGTGTGCTACTAAGAGCAGGCATGTGGTCAAGAATGAAAGGACTATCAGAAATCATAGAGGCTGTATCTCTAAATAGAAAGCCTTAAGTCAGTGTTTCCCTAAATAAGTGATACCATTCCACCTGAGGGGCACTAGAATGACCCAGAGGGTGGTAGTAACTTTGAATACAGTGATTCTTTTTTTTAAATAAAGGGGACATAGGTTAAATAAATTTGGAAACTATAAGTGATAGAGCACTGGAGTGATAAGGTGCTATAGAGAGATTTAACGTAAGAAGCAGAGAAATAGACAGTTCAAGTTTCCAAAGATAAGAGAGCAGTAAAATAACGGGTTAATGGTTAACTGAGTAGTAAGCCATTGTTATTGCTAAACAGCAGGAAGGTTTATTATGTTTTAAGTACAAATTTAACCGCTTTACAAGCATTAATAATGCAGTAAATTATTTTTTAAAATACTATACAAAAATGTCAATTGGGGGCCCGAGAGATAGTACAAGGGTTTAAGTCCCTCTTGCACATATCCCAGGCACTGCCAATGATCCCTGAGCAGTCAGGTGGATCCCCCTCGGCCCCCCTGAGAAGTAGCAAGCTCAGTATTTTTTTCCACTGCTGCCTCATGGCTGGGCTGTATGATTCTCTCTGCCTGCTAACTTTCTATCCCCAATACTTATCCTTCAGATCACAGCTTTGGGTGTTTCTTACTCTGACTTTTCTTGAACCCACAGTTCACATCTGACAGCGACGTGCTCCAACTAAAAGTTATAGCTCCTAACAACATAGTGACTAAGCATGGACTTGGGGACAAGTATGCCGGGATTCATATTCTAGTCCTGCTATTTACTATAGTCCTAAGTAAATAGTAATATTTTTGTGATTCAGTTTCCTCCACTGTAATAAGGAGTGACAATAGTTTAAAGCAATCAGAAGGTTGGTATAGTTTATCACTGTATTGCTTATCAGTATCTCATGAGGCAAGAGTATATATTGAACGAATTAAAATAATCACTTAGGTAATGTATGTCGTGATGATGGCAAGTAAGTAACATTCACAGTTTTGTTTTTTTGGGGGGGCGCTATCTCACTGTGCTTAGGGCTAACTCTGGCTCTGTGCTCAGAAAGCACACCTGGTGTGGCTTGGGGGACTGTATGTGGTGCTGGGGACTGAACCAGCATCAGCAGTGTGCAAAGCAAGTGCTTTACCTGCTTTCTCTCTGGCCCAAAGCAATTAATTATTTTAATGAACACCATATCACACTAACTCAAAAATATTTTAAAAAGGAAGCATTTCTTTTTTTAGAACAACATAAAATTCTATACTTGCTTCTTGACAATGTCTTTTTAAAATTTTTTATTTTTTAAATTTTATTGAATCGCCATGAGATAAGTTACAAGCTTTCACGTCTGGGTTACAATCATACAATGTCTTTAATAAAGTTGTGGTTAAGAAAAAAAATCTACGGAAAAAAATAAGCACACATACCTGGCTCAGAGCTACAATGCATCTCGTATATTAAAGCAGCTGACATGAGGACTTTTTGCGGGCCTTCCCAGGCACTGGAGTTTTTCTGTTAATTTGCCGCACTAGGTCATAAAAGATCTGCAAACATATTGATTTTCAAAAAATTCATAGGAGTAAATGAAAGTAATAAAAATATAAAATGAAAACTGATTTCCATTGTTATACATGAACCCCAGAAAGCAAGTATTCTACACAGTTAAGGAGTTAAGAGTTGAAATAATGTATTCTTCTAACTGATAAGATCTTTTTTAATTTGCTTATTCTTTGAGAAAGCTAAAACTCCTTTGTAAGTATTGTTTGAAGGAGTTGCAGAGATTTTTATCCTAGTTTAATCAAGTATTTACCATCATCCAAACAACTACTCTTTTTTAGAACTACAGATCTGGTTCTATAACATTTTTTTTTTCTTTTTGGGTCACACCCAGCGATGCTCAGGGGTCACTCCTGGCTCTGCACTCAGGAATTACCCCTGGCCGTGCTCAGGGGACCATATGGGATGCTGTGGTTCTATAACATTAACATTACTTTAAACCCTTCAAGCCAAGGATCATACATGCCCTTTTCAATTTGTCTTGTCTTTAACACAACATGGTTCTTATTCCTGAAGATAATTTGTCTTATCTATCTGTATATCATTTTTCATCCAATCTGATTCACAGTAAATTTCACTATACTAGCATAAAAAGCTAAAGTAGGACCAATGCTTTAAAAATGTGTATGTAGCTAATATAAGATTTTGTTTTGCTTATAAAATCAACAAAGCACCCAGGGTACACATTAACTTGGGGCTGTGTTAACACAACCATCATTTTTCATTAATTCTGAATGTTAAATTCCCAACAAAGAGTTTTTGAACATATGTATTACCATACACCATACCTCATTAACATTTATTTTTGATTTTGCAGAGGACTCTAAGAATGCACAGTTGTTCCATTGTCTTGCTAGATTTTGACCTTGTTCCTTTCCTACAACTCTTTCATCTTCCAAGTCACACTTATTACCAACCAGAATCATTGGAACCTAAAAATAACATATAAATGTGCTATATTAATTAAAACGAAATGTTATTCTAAAGAGCCAAACCTAAGGTTTTTTTACATATTACATCAAGTAAAAAAACATATTAGTCATGTGTAACAAAGTTTTTTAGATTTGAGAACCTTTTAGTTCTTAAATCTCATGAACTTTTTATTTATTTATTTTTTTTTGCTTTTTGGGTCACACCCAGCGATGAGGGGTTACTCCTGGCTCTGCACTCAGGAATCACTCCTGGCGGTGCTCAGTCGAATCTGGGTCAGCTGCGTGCAAGGCAAACGCCCTACCTATTCCTCCAGCCCCTCATGAACTTTTTAGAAAAAAGTAAGATCCGCTTATGAGATTTAAAAAATACTTTAAAATCACCATGTCAACACATTTTTAACTTGTAAGAAAAACACATAACCATTTAAGAAGGAAGTACAGGAGGAGTACTGGAGAGTGTATAGAAGGTAAGGAGCTTGGTCTCACATGAAGCCACTCTGGCCAACTCTGGTTTGATCCCGACACCACATATGGTCTCCTGAGCACTGCCAGGGATCACTCCTAAGCTAAGAGCCAGGAGTAGCCTCTGACCATTGCAGGATGTGGTCCACACTACCCAATATAGAAAAAGGACAGGGTCAAGCACCTGATTTGCATGCACCTACTCTAGTTCAGTACATGGTCCTCTGACTCTCATAGTGTTTCGGAAGCCTTCCTCACAAATAAAACTCACAGCACGATTTTTAGAAAGTGCTACTGTGAAAAGCCAAGACTTTCAAAAATCTGAAAATGCTGTTCCAGGGTAGAGATGCAACTCCAACTTCACTGATTTCCTGGCATGCATTTATCAGATAATCATTCTCAATTTTGTAACGTAACAAGAAATAAAGCTAGAGAGATTGTACAAGGAGGTTAAGGTGCTTCCCTTGCATATAACTAACCCCATTCGATCCCCAGCATCATATACTATCTCCCAGCACTGTAAGTAGGGACCCCTAAGCTCAGTGGTAGGAATAAGTAGCCCTTAAGTACTGCTGGGTGTGGCACAAAAATTGGCCCTCCAAGCCCCCTGAAAAAAAGGGAAAAATATGGGAAGCCTCAAAAGGAATTTTTAGTTTCCCATACAGTCAGTATTAAAAAACAAGAAAGAAGAGACTGGAGAGATAGTATAGCTCAATGGGTTCTATCCCTGTGTGCTGAGTCAGGAACAGGAATAAACACAGACAGGCAAGCCAAAAATACAAAAGAAGTCAGAAAATTAAATCATCTTAATTTACAAAAAAAGCTAGATTACTTATTAGTCATGTAATTGAACACACGTGATATTTTTAATTTCAAAAGGACAGTACAGAAAAGGAAATGGCAACATTTACTATAGGCACCCTTAAAATTTCAAAATGGTTGCTGTAATTGATGGTACACCAACACAGCCCAGAAAACTTGTTAAAAGTAGATTATTGGGCATGAAATTAGCACAAATGGTAGAGCATCTTCTCAGCATGCAGAAGGCTCTGTTTTCAATCAATTGTTCCCTATACTGCTGGATTTAACTATTTGAAAAGAAAAAAAAAATTCTTGAGCTTTATCTCAAATTAATGAGATTTAAAAGAAAAAAATCTCAGAAACTTTGGTGGTAACTGGCAATGTGTTTTAATTAGCTCTATAGGTGATTCAGTTGCAAGATTAATCTTGAGAACAACTGGTACATAATGGGTGATAAAAGAATCTTCTGAAGTCTTTTACAAGAACTAAATTCCATTGTGGTATACTCCAAGGGGCCAATTAAATCAACATTAGATTATTTGTGGCTTCTTTTAAAAATCATGATCTTTCTCTGGCATAGTTGTCGGATATGTGTTCATCTATGTGTCTGATTCTTATTTAAAAGGTCCCTAACAGGGGCTGGAGCGATAGCAAAGAGAGTAGGGCGTTTGCCTTGCACGAGGCCGACCCGGGTTCAGGATTCCCAGCGTCTTATATGGTCCCCTGAGCACCGCCAGGAGTAATTCCTGAGTGCAAAGCCAGGAGTAACCCCTGTGCATCGCCAGGTGTGACCCCAAAAGCCAAAGTAAATAAATAAATAAAAGGTCCCTAACAGGCCACAATGATAGTATAGTGCTTGCTTTGCACGGACAGTCCCCACAGCACTGCCAGAAGTCATTCCCGAGCATGTGACCCAGAAACAAAAAAAGCTCTAAAATATGTCAGAAACAAAGTAAAGTATTATTTAACATTTGTTCATTATCCCAACACCTATCCTTCCTTCCATCAAATGGATGATTTAGAACAGGATGAGTATACGCTTGCTCTTTAAGCCTGTGTCTGTCCTTGGACAGGTATCTTATTTACTTGTTTCTTATGTCTCTTCGCTTTTTCCACTCTGGAGAAGCCCGTGTTCATAGTCCTCTTCTCTCCTTTCACATCTTTCTAAGTATGTTACAGTAAAAATGATTTTGCTTCACCAATAAAAATAGAATGAGCATAAAAATGTATTTTACAAACATTAAATTAAAAGGAGGGCATTTTCCACTTGCCACATAAGTTTGTTTTAAAAAGTAGCATGAATATTAGAGCTATCTTTTTACCTTTCAAGGAAAAAGCTTTTAAAACACCACGTCAATACATTAACTTTAAATTGGACTTAAATTCAAACTTTAAACTGGCTACCACTACAGTAAGTATTAGAAATAAAGTTAGCTTACGTCATCAGTGTCTTTAACTCGAAGAATCTGTTCTCTCAGATCTTGTAAATCATTGAATGTAGACTGTGCTGTGATGGAATACACTAATGCAAAGCCTTGTCCATTTTTCATGTACAAATCCCTCATTGCTGTAAATTGTTCCTGTGGTAGGGAAAAAAATTCAATTAAAAAAAACCCCAGCATTTTGACAGGTAATTTTATAATTAAAAATCTAGAATAGAGATTTCCAAACTTCACTGGTTTACCACCCCCTGTTGGACTAGAGGAGAGGGAAAATCAAGCAACAGCCCTCCTGGAAATCTACCTTCTTTAAGCAAACACAGAATTCCCTTAAGGCACCTAAGATCTCTATTGCCTTCAAGTAAGAGTTTTCTCTATTGCCCCTGGGGTAAGAATATTTTTATCTATGTTGTTCACCGTTGCTCTAGAATTAGAGATCAATGAATAGTAGTGGTAATTTTAAAACATAAGAAAACACTCCTGAACGGCCAGGATCCCAGAGGCACACAAACCAATCTTGGAACGCAGTGGCTACTGGCAAAAATCCTCCTGAACTGTGAACTAAGCTATGGCCCCGTGCCGCCCCGGGAGGGGAAGGGTTTTTGTCCCTGGGCCTTTTCCCCTTTGTGGCAGCATGGCGACTGCCACCTTTCAGAATCAATTGAACAGAGAGGTATGAGTTTGCAGTGATGGGGCATGTGGGAAATCTCGAGTTGGGGGGTGGAATGGGGGCGGAACCGGCCCTGCTCCCCACCCAAACGAGACCCCAAGTGGCCGCCCACAAACGGCTCTTCTGCTCCTGAATGGCCATGATCCCAGAGGCACACAAACCAATCTCAGAATGCAGTGGCTGCTGGCAGAGATAACTCTGGACTTAATTACTAAAATACCAGAATTCCAAAACCGTGAATCTGCTATCGCGGCCGAGTGACATCATATGCTCTCATTATCAGCAATAGAAAACAAATGATCTAATGATGCTTTTTCAGCAGGTCTGATTGTTGGGGGAAAATTCCAAATAATAAGGGGGTTTTCTGCCGAAAATTGAATGGAATCAAAGTAAAGAGAGAGTAAGTGAAAATCATCTGCCACACAGGCAGGGTGGGCGGTGTGTGTGTGGGGTACACTGGGGTTCTTGGTATTGGAATATGTGTACTGGTGAAGGGATGGGTGTTTGATCCATTTTATGACTGAGACTTAAACCTGAAAGCTTTGTAACTGTTCTCACGGTGAGTCAAAAAAAGAAAAAAAAAAAAAGAAAACAGTAGTAGCACTGTTGTCCATTGTTAATCGATTTGCTAGAGCGGGCACCAGTAACGTCTCGATTGTGAGACTTGTTGTTACTGTTTTTGGCATATTGAATACGCCACGGTAGACAAATGAATCTCAAAAAATGGAAGATGGCAGCTTGTCACAGAGATGTCCCCGGACTCCAAGCTGAGCTGATTTCATGGGGGTATAGCAGGCAGCTCTCTCTCTGCCTACTCTAAATGAACCCTGGCAGCCACAAACCTCCAGAAGAAAAACCCAGGTATATGGAAACCAGTGACTGAAAACTTCAGGCGAGTATGGGCCATTCCTCCCCATCTCCCCACCCATTAGGTGTCCTGGCTGTCACACCCATGAACTGCCTCCGGGTGCAATTTAAGGGCATTAATGGTCAAGATCCAGAGACTCACGAATGAATCTTAGAAGACAGCAGCTCACCAGAGATGTCTTGGACCCCAATTATTTAAAGTTTTAGACATCCTATACTATTAACAAGCAACACACAAAAAATTATTTAGCATCTGCCTGTCAAAATAATTCAAAATCATGGTGAAGGGTTAATGATGATGGAATTAACTGGTGTTGAAATATTGAATGTAATCAATTACTGGTGAACAACTTCATACAAATAAAACTGGAAAAAAAACACCCCCAAAACAAAAACAGTATTTCATAAAATCACAACTCATGGCATGTTTAAAAGTTACATAAAAAGCAGCTTTTTTGAGGGGATGAGGAGGGAGAACAAACCCATGATAATGTAAAGTCACTTAAAATGAACCCCTATGTTATTCACAGCTAGCTCACAATGTGCTAGCTATAAGAGGTCTAAAATATTTCACCCTTACCCTCTCATTAACCCACCTTTAATACATTGTATACATGAGGATAAGAACACAGTCCATGGAACATATCAAAACATTATTAAAATGAATGATACTCAAAAGAAATTTCCCCTTTTCTTCAAAGACTGAATAAAAGGGTAACATTCTTCAAAGACATCCATTAAAATCACAAAGCACAAATAAAAGTAGCATTTAAGAAAAGAACTCTTAGATTTCATGCAGCAGTACTTTTAAGCTTAATTTGTATTTGCTTATTAACATTTACAAGACCAATTATATACAAATTGCATACATAATTAGACACTTCAATTTACATACCGTTCCTGCAGTATCCAAGATTTCAAGCATACATTGTTGTGCATCTACTTCAACTTGCTGTGGGGGGGAGAAATTAAAATCAGTTTCATTTTTAAATGTATGCAAGTCTACCCATAATAGAAACAAAAGCTAATACAGTACTTAAAAGAGACAGATTAGGACAGTTTTGTTAAGTATTCTAAAGCAGTACTTTAACAATCAAGGTCTCCAACATAGTTATCAGGTATAAAATCTGGGTGTTTTATTTTTTTGGTTGTTCTATTTGGATTACACCTGGTGATGCTCAAGGTTTATTCGTGGCCCTGTGCTTAGGGAGTAACACCTGATGGGTCTCTGAGAGGACCATATGGGGAGTCTAGGCTTAAACCCGAGTCTGCTGCGTGCAAGGCAAACATCCTACTGGCTGCACTATTGCTCCTGCCCCAAATCCTATGCGTTCTTAATTCAATACAAGAATACTCATCAGTTCCAAGCTCAATATGAATTAATATGAATCTGGAGGGTTCAAAAACTTTAAAAAGAAAAGGTAAAAAAATAAAATCTAGTAATAGTCACAAAAATATCAGAAGTGATTTTATCTCCATTATGCCACATTTTAGCAAAGAAGCAGTGAACTGCTATCACATTATACATACTCTTGTTATTCCCCTTCACCTAGTATTTAGGATTTCATCTGGGTGCTGCAGAAAAAGTAAAGCGTTTAAGATGCTTGTCTTGCATGTAGTGGGCCTGTATTTGGTTATTGAGCATCACTGGGTGTAGCCAAAGAAACCAAAGGGGAGGAAAAAAAAAGTATGGAAAAGGGTTTACAGAAGAATTTCTTTTCCCCCAATAGCCTGTAAAGACAGAGCGGGGAATAAAAACACAATGTGTAAAATAATGGCAAGGGCCTAGTTAGCTAGAAGAGATAAACTTTAAAAAATTAAAAATGCCAGCATCATTAAGTTTTCTGTCACGAGTTGTTAATGAGACACTGAAACAAACTTTGCTATTGTGAGCAGGAACAGTCTAATAAAGAAGTCTTAAGAAAGTTCAGTGATGGAGCCTTCTATGCCATTTCTCCAGATTACAAAGAAGAATCTGTGGGCATGCAGGCTTGGGAACTGGCGTGAGAGGACCTGGGAGACAGAGGGTGGGACACAACATGGAGCTACTGCTTCGAATCAAACCTGAGCTATAAAGTTTCTGCATGTTGGGGCTGGAGTGATAGCACAGTGGGTAGGGTGTTTGCCTTGCACGCAGCCGACCTGGGTTCGATTCCCAGCATCCCATATGGTCCCCCAGCACTGCCAGGAGTAATTCCTGAGTGCAGAGCCAGGAGTAACCTCTGTGCATCGTCAAGTGTGACCCAAAAAGCAAAAAAGTGTCAAATACAATTTAGATATCAGAACAAACTTGCAATTTTTCAAAAAGAGACCTGGGGAGTGGGACTATGAAAGTGTTTGAGATGCTCATAAACTGGTAAATACATAATATAAATATCAGGTATATGAAATATTCCCATTAATTTTATAAAAAGAGAATGCTTTTTTTCATTCTATTTTGTATACAACATTCAATCATCAGGCAAAAAACAAGTACTCATTTAGTCAAAGGCAAATGGCTTTCTAAAGTAGTATACCTTTCTATAAGAGTCTTCTATCGTAGGATCATATTTTTCAACAAAAATTCCTTGAACAAACTGTACAGTCTGAAACAAAATAACATGATTATACTTCTACAAACAAAAGCATACTCAAATTTGTACACTTTAAACTTTTATTTTGATATAAGAAGTTATGCCATTGATAACTATAATTGTATACATTTGATTAGACAGGGAGTTCCCACTCATCAATCAAGAGTCAGTACAAAATTTATTAGGTAATTTTAGATTTAGAGATTATAATTACATTGTTAAAGCTGTCTAATGGGGTGCAGAAATGGCTCACTGGGATGGAATGCCTGCCTGTAGAAGACCCAGGCTAAATTGCCAAGCACAGAGAGGCATACTATCTGGTGAAGGCCCCCCCAAACCCTGAAACTATCGTATTTCAATCTTTTTTTTTCCTCTTCTTTCGTATTTCAATCTTAAGGGCTAAACTTTGGATTTTAATTAGAAAGTGTCTAATTGTTATTTGTCACATATGTGCACACTCAAAATACTGGGCAGATTTACAAGTGAAAAAGCAGCTCATGTACTCACATTGTACACATGTCTAAAGTTAATGCAAGCACATTAAGTTCTGTGTTAGGTGGCCACTAAAGTATCAGGACGATACATTATTATGTCTTATTCTGGAGTCTAGCTAAACCGAGAATTATTCAAAGTACTTTCCCTACGCTTTTCTTTCCCTTTCCACTACTCATGTCAAGAAGTGTTTGCATTTTTTTCGCCCATCTTATTCCTAGATAGTGAAAACACAGTTGCTAAAATAAAATTAAAAAGATTTTCAGGGACTGGAGAGTTAGTACAGCAGGTCAGGTGCTTGCCTTGCACATAGTTAACCTGGATTGGATCCCTGGAACCCCGTATGTTTCTTTAACCATGTCAGAAGTGATACCTGAGAACAGAGCCAGGAGTAAGCCCTCAGCAGTACAGGGTGTGGGCCAAAAGTCAAACAAAAAAACAAAGACCAAAAACCAAAAATGTTTTTTGTGGGGTTTCTTTTTTTACTACACTTGATCTTAGCCAAAAGGCCGAGAAGTGATGAAAGGTTTCTTTTTGGGGGGGAGGTGGGGGAGGAAAGTGGTGGGGACATATCTGTCAAAGCTCAGAGGTTATTCCAGGCTCCCCACTCAGGAACCACTCCCGGCAGTGCTTGAGGATCAAACCTAGGTTGGATGCATGCAAGGCAAGAGCCCTACCCATGGAACCATCTCTCTGGCCCATTTTTCAAATTCTATTTGGTATTTTCTATAGTAGGAGACACAGCACAAGACAAATTACATTGAGAAAGTCCAAAATTCATTCCTACATAGTTTTGAAATGCAGATAAACATTTACATGCTCTTAACATCTATGCTTACCCCAAACTATTCTGAAGCCTTATGTCATATGGAACATATGACATATTCTGAAATCTTATGTCTAGAAAGAAATTATTTGTCCTGCCAAAGGGCTGAAGAGATAGTGCAGGGGCTTTGCACGTGACTGATCTGTCTGAATCCCTGGTTTAGCATAGGGGCCCTAAGCATCACCAAGGGAACAACTCCCGAACAGAGTGGGGAATACTCTGTAAGTACTACTAGGTATGCCACACATCCAAGAAGTTATGTATTTAGGTATAACTAAAAGGGCTAAAATTATAAGAAAAATATTAAATTGTTCTATAATTACTATTGGATTTCACCAAAACAAATAAAAAGTAATCAAAACCTACACTCAGAAAAATATGTCACAAAGCAATCATCTTAGATAGAGTGACTTACCAGAGCAGATTTTCCTACGCCTCCTGAGCCGAGAACCACAAGCTTATATTCACGCATGGTGCAAATGTGTCAAATGCTAGTACCTGAATTAAAGAAAAAAAAAAAACCTTGTAATAGCTTTGTAGTCATATGCTACTACGTATAATGTATCGAATCAAGCAGATCTATTTAAAAGTTATTTAAAAATCAGTAAAACACAGCATTCTATAAATAACTTCTCTGGACATGACCTTCAACCTTATCATAAATTACATTAGTACAGAAACATTTTTTTGTAAAAAAAAAAAATGGGGGGGGTTGCAGTTGGGTAGACGAGTGGCTGGATACACAGCAAGAAGGGGCATCCTACTGGTTATAAGATAGCACCCACCATTTCTCGAAAATCAACCCAAAAGAGCAAACAACTGCAAACTCACTATGAGCAATCTGCAATCTTCAGTCACAAGTAATTGAGTGCCTACTAAATACAGGAATACACACAAAAGTTTTGTCTGTATTGCACTAGCAACTCAAAGATAAATATCATAAACACTATAAGGCTGCAAACCAATCTAGTGAACCACCTGTTTTTGTACATGAATTTTCACTGACTTCCCCAGTGCTTTCAGATACCTGGTGATCCCCAAGTATGAAGGAGCACTTGTCTGATCCTGGACCCCTGAGCGATGCTAGGGCCATTCCCATATTTTTGCCTGAAATACTGCCATGTCCATTTAGTTTTTAATATTGTCTGTGGCTATAGTTGTGCCATAATGGCAAAGGTAAAAAGCTATCAACAGAGATTATCTGCCATGAAGTCTAAAATAGTCTCTGGTATTTACAGAAAAAATATTTTTTGCGTACTCCTGAGATACATGAATAGCACAGGAGTTGGCAGAGCATGAAGACCAAATATTTATTCCTCAAGTGTGGGGAGGTAAGAAGAGCCTGAAAACGGGCAGAATCAAAGGCAGAAAGAAAGAAAACTCTGAGTGGTCAAGTACCATGAAAGAGCAGAAGAGGATTACTGGGACTGGGGTTTTGGCGAGAAGTGATAGGACACATGCCTTAAGCATGTGTGAGGTCCTAAGCCTGATTTCTGGCACTGCACAGTCCCTCAATAGCACTGCTGGGTATGGCCCTGGTGCCCCGCCGCACCACCCAGCCATGAACTCCAAAGCACGGACCCTAATTACTGAACAGTCAGGCCACCACCTGACCATACCACTGAGCTGAGTCTTCCTAGGCTCAGCCTTTTAGCAACATCCAGGGGACCTATTAAAAAGAAGTTACAGGGGTGGGAGTGGAAAGAAGTGAGGGGGTAGGGACTGTGGAAGGAAGTGGACACTGGTGAAGAGACTGGTGTTGAAACACTGTATGCCTGAAACCCAATCATGAATAATTTTATAATTTCATGATGACAAAATTAAAATACAAAAGCACCCAAGACTTTGTATGGCATAAAAAGTCAAACAGATTATTATGTAAGAAAAAATAAAAAAATTCTGAAAAAAAAATAGAGGCTACTTGGGTGACAATTCTGTTATTTATGCAATGCAAACATCATCCAAAGGCACATATCTGTGTTGATCTACATTATTTTTGCCATTCCACTACCTTTTTTTTGGGGGGAGCACACCCAGTAGTGCTCAGGGCTTACACCTGGCTCTGGTAGGCCATAAGGGGATCAAGTTCAGACTGGCCATATACAAGGGAGGCACCTCACAAGCTGTACCATCACTCTATCAGCTATAAATCTCTTAAAATCCTCTAAGATAAGCAGTATTTGATCAGCATGTGACCAACACAGTTTTTTCTTAAGAAAGACAGACCTTCGGCTTTGTTGATTTTTTAATCAACAAATTATTTGAAAATTGATCTAAGACCCTTGCTTTCTATTATTCCGAATTATTCTCTAAAAAGAATAGGGCTGCTGGGGCTGAAGCGATAGCACAGTGGGTAGGGCGTTTGCCTTGCACGCGGCCGACCCGGTTCGATTCCCAGCATCCCATATGGTCCTGAGCACCGCCAGGAGTAATTCCTGAGTGCAAAGCCAGGAGTAGGCCCTGTGCATCGCCAGGTGTGACCCAAAAAGAAAAATAAAAAAAAAAAGAATAGGGCTGCTGTGTTCAATTTGATGTTTTAAAAATCTATCAATGATGCAACCTCATCAGTTACAATAATAAATTTATTTTGTTATTCTAGCATCTGTTATAACAAGCAGGTCTGTGTAAAGAGAGAAGACCTTTAGTTTTTAGCTTGGAGGCGGACTAATTGGCAGCATTTTTGCTTTTTAATCCTGTTATTTGCTTTGCTTTAGTTCACCTATTTGGGCCTATGTTTTGTATGAAGTCTCTCTCTCTCTCTCTCTCTGTGCAAACTATCTCTTTTTGTCCCTAGCATCTTACTTTGTACAAAGTATCTCACTTATATATCCTGTATTGTCTTGCTTCCAGTCATTAAATAAGAAATGGAGACATAGGCCTGATAAACCTCTAATCCAATTCATGAAAGAACTAAATCCAATCCCAAGCACTTAATTTTATAAATGGTAACAAAGTGGCCAATTTAACAAAGTGAGGGCCCAAACTTCACTGTGAGTCGCTTATAAAATCTTCAGTGAGCACATAAGAAGATCAGTAATTGTGAAATTATTTATTATGCAACACCTTACTGCCCTTTTGTCAGGGACCCCCAAGAATTTGTTTGCACTCTACTCGTTAAAAATATTTTTTAAGTTTTATTTAGTAATACTTGAAATTTTGTAAGATAAATTGTGAGCATCACAGCTAATGAATTTTGGCATGTTTTGCATATCCTCATATCCTTATAACCACAGAACCACAAATGCAGCCCAAGACTTAAAACACTTCTACCACCTAGAAAGTTTCCAATGTGACTCATCCCAATTAATTACCCCATTTTCTTGACTCTTAATGAGCTCCTTCTTAATTGTCAAAACTATTACCTTCTCTAGGAAGAAGTTCTGTGTCTACAATCTATTTAGGAAATACTCTATTCCTGAAGTTTTTAGTAGTCAGAAGTATAGATTTGTCACAATTTAAAATTATAAATAAAAGTGATTTGATAGGAACAAGATAAAAACTGACTTTAGAAAACCTAAAAATAAATCTAGTTTCTGAGGCAGACATATCATCTTCTATAAATGGGCTAAGACCTAAAATAGGAAACTTAAGATGTAAACTTGGTAATTTAGTAATCTTAATAATTTATTATCTCAGCATTTTCTAAAATCGTATGAAGTTAAGAAGTCAGAGAAAAAAACTAAATCAGATTTTTTTGTTCTAAGAAATGGAAACCTATGGATATCACTGTCACTGTCATTCCGTTGTTCATAGATTTACTCAAGCGGGCACCAGTAACGTCTCTATTCGCCCCAACCCTGAGATTTTAGCAGCTTCTCCTTACTCATCTTTCCCAACGATTGGAGGTTCTTTCAGAGTCGGGGGAATGAGACCTATCCTTACTGTTTTTGGCATTTCGAATACACCACGGGTAGCTTGCCAGGCTCTGCCCGTGCGGACGGGTTACTCTTGGTAGCTTGCCGGGCTCTCTGAGAGGTATGAATGTATATAGTGTATATGAGTGTATATCATTAACAATATTATGTAATAATGTAGTAATATAATAATATAATGTAATAATATAGTGTATATGAGTGTATATCATTAACAATATAATTGTGATTTACAACATAATTATAAATCACAGAATGTCAATCAATAAGTTAAAAAATAAACATAACTTAAGTGCATTACAAAAAATATTTTTAAAATATTTTTTTCTTTTACATTAAAACACCATTTGTCTTTATATTAACATGCTGGAAAGTATACTTAGACTATGGTAAACAAGGAGGCAAAGGATGTAAATTCTTAAAAACATTAACTGGCATGCCACAGTAAATACATACACAATTGAAGTTCCCCTTCCCCCACCAATAGAAAAAAAGAGCTAAGACAAAAAAAAAAACAAACCCAAATCTTATTTATACATGTATCACTGTCATCCCATTGTTCATCGATTTGCTAGAGTGGGCGCCAGTAATGTCTCCAATCGTCCTAGCCCTGAGATTTCAGCAGCCTCTTTACCCGTCCTTCCCAACTCTCCGCATGCTTGGATGAGCCTTACGCATGAAGGAACTGGCAGAGGAACCCAGGTATGCGGAACCTGGGGCCGAGATCTCGAAGCCTGCTTGGTTCAGGACTGGGCCTCCTCCACCCAGATCCCCCATTTTCCAGTAGCTAGGCAGTCAGACCCACAAACTGCTCCTGGTGCTGTGCAATCCTATCAACGGCCAAGATTCAGATACTATAAAACAAAGCTCCCGGAAGAGACTGATGTAGAATCTCACACAGCAGAGCCTGGCAAGCTCCCCGTGGCATATCAGATATGCCCCAAACAGTAACAATATACATGTACAACACACACAAAATAAAACTAGGGTACCTTATATTCAAGTTATTAATATTGTACTGACTTTAGATATTACTACATTTAAAGAAGTGGGATGAAGAATTAGAACTATTTTATAATTAAAAAAAACTACAAGATCTTAACAAATTTGAAGAAATTAAGGGAACAACACTATTAGAAAATGTTATAGATGGGTCACTCAGAACACATGACAAAAATCCTGGCTGAATGTTGTATCTCATGTATGTACTGGTCATTGTAAACATATTAGCTTTACTTTTCAATACAGATGTTGCTGATTTATATTTTATAGTCTCATGTCATTCCTTATTTTAAAAAAGTTTTATCTGTAAAAAAACAAAGGCAAGGCTGGAACAAAAGTACTGCAGGTAAGACGCTTGCCTTGCATGTGGCATATCTGGGTTTGATCCCTGGCACCCCATATGGTTCTGATTATCACCACCAGGTGTGGCCCCAAAACCAAAAACCAAAATTAGATGCAGACTGGAAGTTGGGCCTAAGCGATAGCACAGCGGTAGTGCGTTTGCCTTGCATGTGGCCAATCGGGGTTCGATTCCTTCACCCCTCTTGGAGAGGCTACTGAGAGTATCTTGCCCGCACAGCAGAGCCTGGAAATCTCCTCGTGGCGTATTTGATATGCCAGAAACAGTAACAAGTCTCACAATGGAGACGTTAGTTGTGCCCGCTCGAGAAAACTGATGAGCAACAGGACGACAGTGACAGACTGGAAGTTATCTTCAAAGAGAAATAAATCAACAAAAATGAGGCTAATATGCAAATTAACATTATTTGCACTAAGCTTTAATTTATGACTTATCAATTAAATTATCTTATGGAGAGTCATTTTAAATCCTCACTTCCCTTTGATGAAACAGGCAAAAATATAACTTATACTTAAATGAGTTTCAGAGTGTTGTTAATAGTGGCACTTTACACTTTGTATTTCATCAGTAAAAAAAGAGCAGAACAACTTCTACAAGTCAGGCACTTAACACAACTATAAATACGAAGAGTGCTTCACATTGCTTTCCTTATGATCTAAAATTACAGATGAGGTCAGAGCCATTGTACAGAGTAGGGTGCTTCCTCTGTACATGGCTGGCAGGGGTTCGATTTCTGGTATCCCATATAGTCCCCTGAGCACTGGCAGGAGTTAATTCTTGAGCCAGGAGTACCCCTGAGCACTGCTGGGTGTGGCCCCAAAGCTAGGAAAATTATAGATAATAATCAAGTTTATAAAGGACTATCAAAACACTAGGGTTCAGGGACATAGCTCAGGGGTGCCTGCATTCCTTAAGTGAGGCTGTAAATGCCATCCTCAATACTATCACACATGCCCAGTGTGATCCCAGTGATACCTGTGTTTACTGGAAGCACAACAGTGTTTTCAAATTAAACTGCAACCAAACACGTGTGAGCACTGGAATCAAAAGGTGTGCTAGTATTGCTAGTACCATTACTAAAGTGTGTCACCCCTGGTTAACACTGCATGTGTGAGGACTGCCAACCTGAACCCCAGTCATCTCTATAACAAAAGGGAAGAGAAGAAAAATTAAGTTAGCTTTTAAGAATTATCATTGAGAAATCCTAAAACAATGAAAATTATACTACTTTTAGGAAGAAACTTGGGAGTATTTGTACTTTTACACAGAAATATTCCTATTTATCTCGAATAAAGTTAGTTTTGGTTCTGCGGGCCTTATCTAGCTGTATCAGGTCTTATTTCTGGTTCTGTGCTCTGGGGTCACTCCTGTAGGTGCTGGATTGAACCTGGGCTGGCAATGTGCATGACCAGCACCCTACCCACTGTACTATTTCTCTCACTCTTGAGTTTTACCGATAAATATTACTATTGTACCTTAGATAAATCATCTAAATTTTAATTAACTCCTGATCAAACAACTCTTCACTTTGCTGAATTTGTTGCTAAAAAATCAAGCAACCCCCCCAACTTTGGGTCACCTAGTTATTTTTTTTCTTCCCCATAGTGTAAGAATGTTTTACCCCCAAACTCCAATTTGTCCAGTTTACTTTTACACTTCCCTTCTTGCTGCAATGACCGAAGAGGGGAGGATCACACAGCTGTGGTGATGGCACATTCATTTGGGTTACACATATTCCTGGCTCCATTTTCTCTTTTAAAAGGTTTTAAGATTACAATCTTCTACAATATTATCCACTTGTTATACAGACTAGATTCTTCTTTGCTGACACTGTTCCTTTTACTCAATTTATGTCTCAGAGATATTTTCTGTCAAGTCTATACAGGAGGCCACATAAAACTATTTTATACTCATCCACACAACAGAACATTAAATACCCATACACAACAGAATGTTCCTGACTAGCAAATAGCACACAGTCCTCAGGAAGACAGTGTCAGTAAGACATCTATCTTATATTTTCACATTATTTAAGGTCACAGTGATCATTCTTTTTTAACAGGTTGCACACCAATACTTTAGGACTTATAAAACTATAAAACTCCTCTCAAAAAACCTCTATGCTAATATATTTTAGCATTTCCATGAAACAGGCAAAACCCTACACATGTAAAATTTATTAAGAATAAAGAGAATTAAGAAGCTTTAAATGGGAAAATATGAATATTCAATTCTATAATAGTATAAAAGTGTTTTATCCTAAGAGAGTATTGGTTTTATATCAGGAAATATATTATAGATACTGCTAAGTGTCTGTGTTAATAAGTAAAAGGTAACAATAAAAGATCTCTGAATCTAAAAATAACTAATCATACATAAAACAAGCAATTTAAGTAAGTTGTTCATTACTGAAAATGAATCCCTTAGCAAGATGGAAGTGAACATACCTTTCTTAACCCAGTACAGGGCAACTATATGCACTCATAGAGAATGCCAGAAACAATTCCACTTGTCAGGAAGTTTGTTCTGTCCTTTAAAGAAGCTCTTTTAACTCTTGCAAAACTGGTTTCAAGGACAGGAATTCCCTAAGCTGTTGCCTTTTCATTAAGCTCTGTATTATTCCTTTTTTTTTTTTTGGCTTTCTTTTTTTTTGGGCGGGGGGGTCATACCTAGCAATGCACAGGGGTTACTCCTGGCTCTGCACTCAGGAATCACCCCTGGCAGTGCTCAGGGGACCATATGGAATGCTGGGAATTTGGGAATTGAACCGGGGTCGGCCACGTGCAAGGCAAACACCCTACCCGCTGTGCTATTGCTCCAGCCCCCTGTATTATTCCTTCTAATCTGAATAAAAATCTAGTTGGATAGAATATTCTTTGTGAGGTGTTTATTCTGTTGAGTTTTTCTACTATACTGTTCCATTCTCTTCTGGCTTGGAGAATCTCATCTGATACGTCTTACAGGCTTTCCTTTGTAGGTAAATTCCTTTTTTGAGCTTGCCTCCCTACCTTTGGCTTTTTTTCATTCTGAGTATAATGTGTCTTAAGAGTTTTTCTAGTTGGGAGTTCCCAACTAGAAATAGTTTCTAGTTTTTGCTGGGACTCTTCAGGCCTCTTAGATCTTGGTGCCTATAATTCTCAACACTGGAAAACCCTTATCGATGATTTCTTGATTGTTCCTTTATCACATCTGCCTTTCTGCTCTTCAGGGACTCCAATGATTCTTCTTCTTTTTTTTTTTTTTTTTTGCTTTTTGGGTCACACCCGGCAACACACAGGTGTTACTCCTGGCTCTGCCCTCAGGAATTACTCCTGGCGGTGCTCAGGGGACCATGTGGAATGCTGGGAATCAAACCCGGGTTGGCCACGTGCAAGGCAAACGCCCTACCTGCTGTGTTATTGCTCCAGCCCCTCCAATGATTCTTATATTATTCTTCTTGAGCTAATTCTATAGTTCTCTTAAGATGCTCTTCATTTCTTTTCAGACTGTTTTCCACCTCCTGCTGTTTTCTAGAGATTTCCTTCTTCCCATCTTGGAGCTCCTTAATCATTTACTCAACTGCTGTGAATCTGCTATTCAGAGCTTTTATTGAATTTTTAAAATATCACCTACCATGCTCTTTATTTTGATCATTTCTGACTGTCGTAGATCTTTCATTCCAGATCTTGTACCTTCATCTACTTTGCTGATTACTTACTTTAAGACTTCTTACATACTCTGTTGTACTGATTTCAAGAGATGACAACAAGCTGTAAAAAGCAATGTTAAGATCTGCTTCTACTTTAAGTTGTGTAATTTGGCAAGACTAGAAATATAGTACTGGGGAGGGGGTGTTACGGCACTTGCCTTACATGTTGCTAAAGCGGGTTTAACACTGACACTGTTTATGGTCCCTTCAAAGCCAGAAACATAAGTGTGGGTGCTCAATGCCTATGACGCTACTCCCACTTCAATACTTCCCCCCCAATTTACAGAATTTTATATAAACAAAGGCAGGCCTCATACATGGGTTGTAAGGTGTTGTTAACATTAGGAAAGAGTATGGACCATGGCCAGAAAGAGTGAATGCTTAAAAGCTAAAATCATTCAAATTCTTAAAACTGTGGATAGCCAAAAGAAACTATCTGAAGAACAGATCTGAAATCTGACCATCAGTTTTCTTTCTTTCCATTTTGAACTTAGGGCCACTCCTTGCAGTGCTCAGAAGATCGGGCAGTGCCAAAGTTAGAACCTGGAGAGTCTGCAAGCAAAGAATACGCTATCTCCCTGGCAGGTCTTTTCCCCCCTTCAAACTTCTGAACTACACAATTTTTCAATTCTAAAATGTTTTGTTATAGTTTTGTTACATATACTATGCTTTTTGTTTTTGCCCATACCTGGCAATGCTCAGGGCTTACCACTAGCTCTGCACTCAGGGACCCAAGCTAGCAGGCTTGGGAAACCAAGTGGGGCACCAGGAGACTGAACCCAAGCATGTAAGGCAAGCAACTTACCTGCTGGGTTTTTATATATATATATATATATATATTCTTTTTTTTTTTGGTCACACCCAGCGATGCTCAGGGGTTACTCCTGGCTCTGCACTCAGGAATTACTCCTGGCGGTGCTTGGGGGACCATATGGGATGCCGGGGATCGAACCCGGATCGGCCGCGTGCAAGGCAAACGCCCTACCCGCTGTGCTATCACTCCCCTTATATACTAGGTTTTTAAGAATAACATGGACAGAACTGTAAACATATTTTAAGTTTATATTCATCTTCTTTATTACTGTTGAAAAATGTAACTGTTGGTAGTAAACTTAATAATGCAAATATACTATTCTTAGCTTCATGATGATGATCTGTTATTACAAATGATTTAGACTTACTGTCTTTCAAATGTAACACATTTAAGATTAGAAAGTAAAAAGCTGAAAGTAATATAGGGAAATTTCACAAACTACCCACAACTGGGAAAAACCACTACTGGGCATTCACTTAAGCAAGATGCAAAAGCCTTCCACAATTTTCTTTTCACTGGAAAGCCAGACAGAACTGTGTCACAGAATTAGTTTTTTAACTCAAGATTTAGGGCGTAGGCACAAGGTCTACTTCTTGCCAACTACCACTGCAAATGAATACACAGACTGCACAGAGGATAATATACATTGGTATGGAGATTAAGACTGAAATGCAAATGTCAATGACTGAAAAGTAAAATGTAAAAAGAAGAGGTTGAAGTGGAAGTCTCTACTTACACACGCAAAAAGAATGTGTGTGTGGGGGAATGGGGGAGAGAGAGAGAGGGAGGGAGAGAGAGAGAATATGTACAGGAGTTAAGGTGCTTGTCTTGTAGGTGGACAACCCTGACTCAATGGCGGGCACTATATATGGTATCCCAAATACTTCTAGGAATGACTCCTGAGCACACTCAGGAATATCCCCTGAGAATTGCTGGGTGTGGCTCAAACAGCAGCCTCTACCTCCATCACCAAAAACGTGGCCTAGAGAACCACAAGTCACCAGACTTCCAGTGAAGCATTAAAGTGAATACAAGATTATCTTTAAAGACTAAATTCTTTTTTGGGGGTTGGGGATTGTGGCCCACATCAGGTCAGGTGTTACTCCTGGCTCTGAACTCAGAAATTACTCTTGGCAGTGCTTGGAGGTCCATACGAGGTGCTGGGGATAAAACCCAGGTCGGCAGCATTCTAGGCACATATCCTATTCGCTATACAATCTCTCCAACCCCCAAAGACTTTAAATTCTAAATTGGATAAAATTAAATCACAAAACCAAAGAAACTATGACTTCTAGGCTAGGGAAGTTGCTCAGCAGAACGCTAGCCTTGAATATATGAAGCCTTGGGTTCAACCCCTAACACTGCAAAATAAACAACTTTGTTATTGGTCCACTAACAAAACATGAAAAAAAGCTTGTAACATTATTCAAAAGCAAGCAAGTTTACCTATTTGGTTTAATTTTTTTTTTGTTTTCTTATTTGGTTTTTGAAATGGAATTATGTTTAAATGACAGAGAGCCAGATGGGAGCAAGTATCGCACCTCCAGGCCTGGTCCAAATGAACTGGGGTGGCTCCAGAATCCAACCGCCGCCGCCCTCACAGCCTATCTTCACAGGCTCGTTGAGAGCCCCCGACACAGACAGTGAATCCACTGAAAAACCCAGGCATGCAGGCCAGTGACTGGAAACTCCAGACCCCAAGGAGCCAGGAATTGGCCACCCCCTCCCATCTTCCTGCCCTTCAGGAGTCGTAGCTGTTACGCCCATGAACTGCCTCCAGGTGCCACTTAAGCACATTACCGGCCATGATCCAGAGACTCACAAATGAATCTCGGAACAGAACAGAATCCCAGCTCCCTGCAGAGATATCTCCAGACCCCAATTATTGTTTTCAGAATTTCAGAAGCACATAGCCTTTTTTAAAAAACTTTTTTTTCAGTTACTGTGATAGACCCTTACAGACATCTCATACTATTCATAATAAGTAATACAAAATAATTCATCTAGCATCTGCCTGTGGAGTAGGCTTGAGTGGTGGTAGGAAAATTCAAACTAATGGTGGTGGGATTGGTGTTAAAATACTGAATGTAATCAATTATTGTGAACAACTTTATGAAAGTAAAATTTAAAAATAAAAAAAATGACAGCAACCCTGTATTTTAAAAAGACGAAACCAATTATCAATAGACAATTTTAGAGACTTTAATTAAATGTGGTCAGTTCAATATTAGTAAATTAAGAAGGCATTGGGCTAAGTTTGAGGATCAAACTTTGTCCATTAGTTGGCTTAGAAATGTTTCTTGAATTAGAAGAATAGGCTATAAACCAAGACTTCAATTCTTAAGAAGAACTATTTAAGTTAAAAGACCACCAATGAGTTAGTTGTTATAAGTAACCTGCCATACACATTCAAAAGAACAAAAGCAATTAGTGCTGGTGTGGATGTGGGGAAAAAGGGACGCTCCTTCACTGTTGGTGGGCATGCCGACTGGTCCAGCCTTTCTGGAAAATAATATGGACAGTCCTTCAAAAACTAGAAATTGAGCTTCCATATGACCCTGCAATACCACTTCTGGGAATATATCCCGAGGATGCAAAAAAAGCATAGAAGAAATGACATCTGTACCTATATATTCATTGCAGCACTGTTCACAATAGCCAAAATATGGAAACAACCCGAGTGCCCTACAACAGATGACTGGTTAAAGAAACTTTGGTACATCTACACAATGGAATACTATGCAGCTGTTAGGAGAGATGAAGTCATGAAATTTGCTTATAAATGGATAAACATGGAGAGTATCATGCTAAGTGAAATGAGTCAGAAAGAGAAGGACAGACATAGAGGGACTGCACTCATTTGTGGAGTACAGAATAATATCACATGAGGTTGACACCCAAGGACAGTAGATACAAGGGCCAGGGGGATTGCCCCATAGCTGGAAGACTGCTTCTTGAGCGGAGGGGAGAATGCAGATGGAATAGAGAAGGTATCACTAAGAAAATGATGGCTGGAGGAACCAGTTGGGATGGGAGATGCATGCTGAAAGTAGATAATGGACCAAACATGATGACCTGTCTGTGCTGCAAGCTATAATGCCCAAAAGTAGAGAGAGAGTATGGGGAATATTGTCTGCCATGGAGGCAGGGGGAGGGTGGGAAAGGGGGGTATACCTGGGATATTGGTGGTGGGGAATGTGCACTGGTGGAGGGATGGGTGTTTGATCATTGTGTGATTGTAACCCAAACATGAAAGCTTGTAACTAACTCACGATGATTCAATTAAAAAAAAAAAAAAGTAACCTGCCACTTAAGTTAACATCAGTTACTGACATGTCACATATTCCAATAAAAATGATCAATAGACTAGAGATAGTGTTAGGGTTTAGGAATCTGCATGCAGCTCTCTCTCTCTCTCTCTCTCTGGTTCCATCCCTGGCACACATATGAACCCCTAAGCACTGCTAGGGGTGATTCCTGAGCAGTCAGGTGTAGTGCACATTCCCCCCTGCCCTGCCTTCCCCAAAGGAAGAAAAAATGAGCTACATAGGGGACTGGGGAGAAAGCTCAAAGAGCTAGAATACACGCCTTGCATAAGTAAGTGGCTGAGGATGTAGTCAGCTCTTGTACATATGAAGTCCTGAGTTTGATCTCAGACACACAGACACATAGAAAAGCAAACTAATTTAGTTCTTATATATGCCTTGTAGGGACTTAATTCCAATAACCAAAAAAAAAAAAAAAAAAAAAAAAAGGAAAAAGAAAAAAAGAAAAGAAATTGTTTTGAAAGGGGAATAGTGTTGGGGCAGCAAATCACTGATTTTCAGGTTCCAAAAACACCTGTTCCTAAATCCTTTATCTGATTTAGTTCCTAAATCAATCTCAGTAACGAATGGGAGAGTTGGATATGGTCAGAATAAAATCCTAGAAAAGTAGTATGTGACATTTGAAAAGCATAATTCCTTTTTGTTAAAATATTATGCCACAGGTCTACCAATAGCTAGGTTGAAATTTTCCAAAGCATCACTCAAGTAATTTTCCTACCCTTAAGTTGTTTAGCTACATCACACTTCACTAACAGCCAGTTTGAAATCCTGTGATCTTAAATTAAAAAGGGCTAAGTAAAAACACTTAAACACTGGTTCCTGAAGTCAAGTGACATCACGTCTCCCTCTAAAAACACTTTTTGCAAGAGAATATACTTGATTTCTCCTTTCCGCCTCCAACTCCAAAAAGTAGTATTTTAGGAGCTAAAGAGGACTACTGTGTTCTCTTCTTATTCCCAAATAAAATCAACCAATTCAAATGTCAAAAGAACTTGGTAATAATCAGATGAACACAATCATGTAATTCCAAACTTCTGAGCAGATTTATCAATTATTACTGGAGCTGGAGAAGACAGTACAGTGGGTAGGTGCTTGCTTTTCATGCGAGTGACCCAGGTTTGATCCCTGGCACCCATATGGCCCTTCAAGCACCACCAGGAGTGCTGGAATGCAGAATCAGGAAAGTGGAGCCCCTAAATTTCCTGAGTATTGCCAGGTCAGCCTCCCAAAAATCTGAAAAATACACAAAAAATAAAGGGAGGGAAGGGTACAACCATACTTTAAAAAATAAACTTCTATTGATTCCACTGGCAGAAAAACAAAAATAGGAAAGTAGGACTATATGAAATAAAAAAAATCTTTTTCAGTGTTTAAAAAAAAAATAGGGCTAAAATACTCTACTGGGGGCTGGAGAGATAGTACAACAGGCGAGGCACTTGCCTGGGTAGCCAGCCTGAGTACAATTTCTGGCATCCATGTAGTCCACGAATTCCAGAAGTGATCCCTGAACACAGAGCTAGGGCACTGCCAGGTGTGATCCCAAAACAAAAACCAAAGATAACCTACCAAGTGGGAGAAGCTATTCACACACAACACTTCAGATGAAGAACTAATATCCAAAACCTAAAAAGCACTCACATAAATCGGAAACAAAAGAACCAATAACTTCATCAAAAATAAAATGGGGAGAAGAGATGAACACACCTCCAGGAAGAGGACATACTAGCAAATAAGTATATTAAAATGTGTCCATTATCATTAAGTATCAGGGAAACACAGAGCCAACTAGGTTATCACCTCAAACCAGTAAGAATGGTATATAAATGTGTATACAAACCCCCCCCCCAAAAAAAAAAAACCAGGGAACTCTCATCCTCTCATCATTACTTGTGGGTATGTCATCTGTTCCAACTTCTATTGAGAAAATGGAGATTTTTTGGAGGGGTGTGTGTGTGTGGGGGGGGGGGGAACAACGGAGCTCATATTTGACAGTTTATTAGACACTTCTAGTGTCTACCCCCGAAACACAAAAATGCTATTTAAAAAAAATACATGCACATCCACATTCACTCTTAGTACAATAGTCAAGCAACCCAAATGTCAAAAACACAGATGAATGGATAAAGAAATGACAATATACATTCACAACAGAATATTACACATCCACAAGAAAAACTAAAGTCACGTGGCATGTGGCAATTTGTGTTTTGGAACAGGGATTGGGGCTTTGGGATGGAAACATCCCCAATATGGTGGTGGGAAGCTGTAATGGTGGTGGGATGGGTGTTTGAATATTAAGTGTAATCAAATATTGTGAACTAACTTATAAAATTAAAAAGATTTAAAAAAAAGATAATTCTGGGGCCAATGGATAGCTCAAAGGCTACTATATTTGGCACAGTGGAGTAGGGCATTTCCCTTGCAAGTAGCTGATCTGAGTTCAATCCCTTGCATCCCATAAAGTTCCCTGTGCCCACCAAGAGTGACCCCAAGGACAGAGTTAGGAATAAGCCCTGAGCATCTCCAGATTGCTTGCTCTACCCCCAAAAAGGACAAAATATTTTTTTCCTTTTTCTTTTCTTTTACTATTAATCTGTACTGGAGTGAAAGCACAGTGGGTAGGGCGTTTGCCTTGCACATGGTCAACCGGGTTCAATTCTTCTGTCCCTCTCAGAGAGCCCAGCAAACTACCGAGAGTATCCTGCCCACATGGCAGAGCGTGGCAAGCTATATGTGGCATCTTCGATATGCCAAAAACAGTAACAAGTCTCACAATGGAGACATTAATGGTGCCCACTTGAGCAAATCAATAAACAACAGGACAACAGTGCTACAGTGCAGTGCTACTATTCATCTAGTTAAGATTAAATGACAAAGTCTAATGTTATTGCTCTCAAATGCACTTAAAACCACAAATAATAATGACATGACTTTCAGTCACAGATTCATAATTTGCAAGACTATAAGACATTCTAAATGAAATTCCAAGAGCAGGACATTTCTATTGAAAAATTCCCTAGTAAAGCTGCCCAACGTTCAAATGATAAAAATTAACAAAAATATTTTGATCTAAGCACTTTATGCTAGTTGTTGAATACTATACTAAAATTTGCAGCAAAGTTGTATGAAGCCGTTTTTTTGACTCATTTAATAATGCTTCCATTATTCTCTACCCCTCAGTTCATTCAAGATGCTCTTAGAACCCAGAGTGAAGACTGTGTAGAAAAATAAAAGATATGCCACACTTCACTGGAAACAATAGTGCTTACTTTTTAGCTTTCCCACATACATTATTCTACCTATCTGCATAATTACTAGGTCAGTTGAGTGTTTTTTAAAAGTAGCTTTCAAAACATTTCTGACTTGGCAATTCTGTAAGATTCAGCATTTGTACTCTTGAACATTATTATGCACCTAATGAATAAACATAATAAAGACATAAGCTTATGTTTATTAGGTTATAAGAAAAGCATGGCATATGGGGAAAATACTTCTGTAATCAATTCTCAGTTTCAAAGGAGCATTTTTTAATATGTACTTCCTTGTCAATACCAATTGGCCTTACAAGCAATGTTTTGGGAGACTGATAGCCCTGGAATATTTCTATTCTAATCTCAAATCTTCACAATTACAACTGAGGGGCCGGAGAGATAGTAGTCCCTGAGCACTGCCAGGAGTAACTCCTGAGTGCAGAGCCAAGAGTAATTCCTAAGCACTGCAGATCTGCGCCCTTCCCACCCCCACAAGCAAAACCCAAAAACCACAATTATAGTCGACCAGTGAACAGCAGTATATTAAGGGGCATATTCCTTCCCCTTAAGCAGTAGTATATTTGTAGGTATTTCTGACTCCCCTCAATTTTAGTAGTCTGCTGGTGACCAGAAATCAACAACATAAACAATCAATACCTTTTAAAAAATTTAAAATTTTGGGTTATGCCCAGAGGTGCTCAGGGATTACTCCTGGCTTTGCACTCAGGAATTACCCCTGGCGGGGACCACATGGGGTGCCAGGGATTGAAACCAGGTTGGCCACATGCAAATCAAATCAAGTGCCCTATCCACTATACTCTCAAGGTGAATTATATATGTATTACATAATTATCAGACACTCTAACAATCACAAGGCAAAATGCACAATAGCTTAAAGACATCATAAAATGTAGAAAGAAAATTGGGAATCAAAGACATAGCACAGCAGGTAGAATGTCTGCTTTGCACAAGGCCAACCTGGGTTAGATCCCAGAGCCCTGCTAGGAGTGATTCCTGAGGGTAGAGCAGAAATAAAGCCTGAGCATTGCCAACCTGTTGTTATCATCATTTTGGCCACCTTCAGTAGAGGTTTTATTTAAAAGGACGAAAAGAAAGAGAAACGGTAGAAAGTTTCCCACAGGATGGTAGGGAGTCCTAAGATCGATTATGAATATTTTTCAACACTCTTTTCTAGGCATAAATTATACAGAGATAAACCCTTATTACTTATCAATATTT
This sequence comes from Sorex araneus, assembly GCF_027595985.1. NCBI lineage: Eukaryota > Metazoa > Chordata > Mammalia > Eulipotyphla > Soricidae > Sorex > Sorex araneus. The sequence goes on along the minus strand of NC_073311.1, from coordinate 11,186,643 downwards.
AGCTGTTAAGTAATTAAATGGTTCTCCCATGCCCTTAAATCAATGTTTCCCAAAATGGGTAATATGCCTCTGGGGGGTGGGGGGATGCAGGAACTGATGGTGGGGGGGTGAGAGATGATAGTCGCCTCAAGTACTACTGAACTATTTTCTGTTTGTTCACTTAAAGAAACTAGATTCCAGAGGGCACTGGTTTTGGGTGCTTCTGGTTCTCTCCTCCTTCCCAGAAATAGAGAGAAGGCTAAAAGAGTTTGGAAACTTCTGTCTTGAAAGACTCACTTTCAAGTGTGCAAACATTCCAGTATAAATCAGCATCAAAAAAACTACTTCTAAAACCATCTTTCAGATTCAACTGTCTTTCCCCCCAAACAGGGAAGAATCAAAAGGTTTTCCAACTTCAGACCTATTTAACATAAAAGTTCTGAAATTAAAAAATCTCTGATATCTGAGTTTCCCAACTAGTTTGGTGGCAAAGCCTGATTTAATATATATGATATATGTATCTTTTTTTCCATGAAGTAAAATGTTATAAACTTAAATACTAATGTACTTAAGTTAGTTATAACTATTTATTTCAGTGGAATGACAGATCATGTTTCAGTTAGAAATTAGTCTGAATACTTATTTCAGTTTAGAAATAAGTCTGTGGGGCTGGAGTGACAGCACAGCGGGTAGGACGTTTGCCTTGCACTCGGCCGACCCGTGTTCGATTCCCAGCATCCTGTATTGTCCCCCGAGCATCGCCAGGAGTAATTCCTGAGTGCAGAGCCAGGAGTAACTCCAATGCAACACTGGGTGTGACCCAAAAAGAAAAAAAAAGAGAAAAAAATAGAAATAAGTTTGAATAAGTGTGAATACTTATTCAAAATTTACCCCCAAGGGGCTGGAGTGATACAACAGCACAAGGCACATAGCTGACCAGTGTTTCATCCTCAGCATCTTATATGGTCCCCTGAGTACTAACTACCAGTAGAAGTTCTGAGTGCGCAGTCAGAAAATTACTGGGTATGGCCCCCAAATGAAACAAAACATTTCCCCCCAAATTCTAAAACATCTAGCACCAAGAATTATAGATGAGAAATAACGAACCAATTCACAAATACCTACAATAGCAAACCACTTCTTGGAATATACTTTGTATTTTTTTCAATTTGTTTTGCTGCCTAAGCTGATTCACTGAGTTTAAGCTTCGAACCCTTTAGTATCATGTACAGCTTCCACTTCACTTTTAATTTCTTCTTGGACAACTGAAGTTTTTGAGTTTTCACTTGTTCCTCTGGTTCTAAAGACACATCCAGATGATTTATTTGGGTATTTTTATTATTATTTGAACTAGTTATTTTATACTAATTTTTCAAGTCTTTGCTAAGAATCTTAGATGGTAATTACTCAACTAAGTTCTAACATGAAATGATTGAGAACAGTTCTCAATTCAATGATATGAAAGTGTCCTCAAGAGACCAATGCCCTAAATATTGAGTAATTATGGTTGAAAATAGATATAACACTTAAGCTAAATGTAGTAAGTCTGATAGGAATTGACAATAAATGGTTAAAGTCTTAAATATCTTGATTTTTGTCTTGTGAAGCAAGATAGTTTTCATTGAAATTTTATTTAGAAAGATGTGAGGGAAGAGAATGAGAGTCAGACAATGTTCAATAAAGAATACAGGCTGCTCCAGAGTGGAAGTAAGCAAGCAAAGAGAGACATGTGCTCCAAGGAAGAAGGGGAATGAAGACCAAGTCTTTAAAAATTTGGGGGCCAGAGAGATAATACAGGGTTTAAAAAAAGCATTTGTCTTGCATGCAACTAACCCACGGTTTTATCACCGGCACCACAAATGATCCAGGAGTGAATATCACACAGAGCCAGGAGTAAGCCCAGAGTACTGCTGGATATGACTGTCCGAAACAAAAGTTAAAAAAAAAAAAATTTAAAAATTCTGGGTGAAAACTAGTACTTTTAATAGAGAGATGCTCCCTTATATATGAGGTCTTCAGGAAAAACCATTCTGTAAATACAGATGAACTGGGATCACAGATAGTGGGAGAGGGTTTGCTGGATGAAGATAAAGACATCCAGGGTGGGAAGAGTTTTTAGAGAACAGTGATAAAGAGGTAAAGCTGGGAAATAAGCAAGTATTGGTAGGTACTGGTTTTTATTTTAAGCCAGACTTCGAAGGGACAGGAGGAAGTACATGTTTGGATTTACATTTTTAAAATATGACTTTGTCTTCTACATGGAGACTGAATAGTGAAGAAGGAAGAATTAGGAAGCTCCTGTGGATGTCTGGAGAGGAAATTTGTGGGGCTTAAATAAGGGTATTATTTAGAAACACCGGATTTTAGAGCTCAGAAAGACCATAACAGCCATTTAATCAAACTGTCTCTACATAAAGATACATCCTAAGAAACACTGACTTTGCTGAAGGTTTCAATGTCAGTAGCGGAGAAAAGGAAGCCTAGGTCATCCAGGTCACTATCACCATTTAACCAACAGTGATAGTAACGACTCAAAATCTAGGACATCATTTGTTAGATTATTTACATACTCAAAAGAATCAGCTACAATTTCTAAAATGATATGTGTCCTTTTAAGTACCTTAAAGTACAGAGGAAGGGGCTAAAAACAGCTGCTTAGTGATAAAAACATTTAACACCTTTATATCCAAATGATAAAGTGTATTAATTTAACTTCTAGAAAGAACTCTGGTGGACCAGCTCCTTCACTAAAGCATCACGAGATGGAGTTTATCACTGCTGTTCAACTTGAAAGTGAGTAAGCACCAAGAGCAGCCCTCTCACTAGAAAGAGAACCTCTGAATCACCACTGGCATTCTCTTTTCTGCTCCACTTACTGCACATCCACCTCTTCATGCCTATTATCACCATCATTTATATGTAAATAAGAGGAAACTATTACCAAAACTTTTATGTCCTTGAAAAGTCTGTGAATTCTCTTCTCTCTTTGAAGGGTGATTACTACAGGCCATAGGGCTCTTTTATGGGGAATATGCTTTAAATATTAAAAAAAGCTAAAGAAGCAGAAATCTGTTACTTAAAAAAGTAACAATCTCAAAATAGTGGCATCTTGTGACTAATTTGGATATCTAAACATAAAACATGATGTCAGTATGTTCCCTATGCAGAACTGAAAACAACTGACCAGTTAATTATTTAATACAGGAGAACTAAATGCTTCCAATTAAATTCCTTCCCTCACTGTGGGATTAGTTCCTGTAAGCAGGAGTTCTACAATGCTGAGTGCCTGAAGCTACCTCTAAGTTATGCTTTTTTTTTCACATTTCTTTTCACACCACTCCACATGCCCTCCTCTCTCTCTTTTGTCAATCCTGTTCTTTGAAACAGTGGCGTTCCAGTTCAGTATTCTCTTCATAGAACACACCATTTTACTATCTTAATGAAAATAACTGGTGCTCAACTTTAAAGGAGCACAGCATAAACTACAATTTAGCTACCTCTGTTCTGTGTTTTATATAAGAAACCTATTACCATGTACCAAATGCAGATTAGTTTTAAAATCTTTTAAAATTAGAATCGTCCTAGAATGTGAAATTCACAGTAACAAGGATCATTATAATTGAACTTACACAAACGTGAAAAAGAGCCAGGTTTCTTGGGCTAGAGAAAGTTCAGAGGTAAAGACACTTGCCTTTCATGTAGCTGACCTGGGTTCAAACCCTGGCACCTCATATGGTTTCTGGAGCACCGCTAGGAGTTATCCCTGAGTACAAAGCCAGGAGTTAGACTTGAACATAGTTGGATATGCTCCCAAAACAAAAAAACAACCACCAGGTTTCTTCTAACAGGTAAGAACATTATCATTTCTTTTGAAAAAAGATATGTATTTATGCCTTTCAGTGGCTGATCACAAGCATTCCATATGGTCCCCTGAGCATTGCCAGGAGTAACTCCTGAGTGCAGAGTACCCCTGAGCATGGCCGGTTGTGACCCAAAAAGAAAAAAAAGTATTTATTCAAGGTAGAAAGCATACCAAATTCTCAAAAAAGATAATATTAAACTCGAAATGGGAAAAAAGTCCCATTGGTTGACCATAGGAAAGCTACTACAATACAGTGGGCAGTGTGCATTCTATGCACGCCGCTGACATGGGTTCAAACCTAGGCAGCCTGTAGCAAGCCCAGGAGTACTTCCAGGGTGCACAGCAATGGGTAACCCCTGAATACTGCAGGTGTTGCCCCAAATCCAAAAAATTGAAAATAAAATTGTTTGGGAAAGGTGCTTGCCTTTATGTGGCTGACCTGGGTTTGATCCCAGGCACCCCATAAAGTCCCCTGGGACCACCAGAAGTGATCCCTAATGCAGAGTAAAGCCTGCCACACAGCTGGGTGTGGCCCCAATTCTAGCCACAATGGAGTGATCAGGTAACAAACAGATCAGAAACAGAATGACATGAAGGCCAGAGATGTCTCAGTGGCAGAGTTTTGTAAATATGAGGCCATTGGTTGATCCCATGCAAAGAATAAAATGATAACAGCAATCATCATCATCATCATCATCATCATCATCATCATCATCATGTAACCTGTTAGGGTGACCAAAAGTTGAACAAACTGTTCAAAGAAGAGGGCAAAGAAATAAAGCCTCAAATGATTATTTACTGATTTAGTTTTGGGAAATTTGGGGGGGGGGTGCACATCCAGCCAACCTCAGGAGTTACTCCTGGCTGTGCACTCAGGAATTACAACTGGCAGATCTCAGGGATCATACCCGGGTCAGTTTTGCAAGGCAAGAGTCCTACCCACTGTACTACTACTTCAGCCCCGAAATGGCAATTTTCTAAACTGTCATTTTTTTTTAATTTAATAGTTTATTTTTAATTAGTGAGTCAACGTGAGGGTACAGTTACAGATTTATACATTTTTGTGCTCATGTTTCTCCCTTACTGTCATTTTTTTTTTAAACCTGAAAAATATATGCAGAGATAAGTGCTCTGCCACTGAGCTAACCATTCCAGGCCCCAAGTCTGTCATTCTTTTCCTTAAAGCACAGGCTTAGTTTTATTTGTTTTGGGCCTAATATCCAAGTATGAATAATCAGTTTGCCAGGATTTCCTTCAAATAAAAATGACATGCCATGAAAAAAATGGCTGATTCAGCCTGTAAGTCAATCACACAAATGCTTTCCCGGACACTAACACTGTATTTTACTATGGTAGCAAAAAATGTCTTAAGCATGAATTTCTTGTTCTGTCATAGGAGATTTAAATTATGTGTATAAGGATAAGATTTGATCTTTTTACAGAAGTTCACTTTTCATCAAGAACATTTATTTAAAAGTTAAAAAAAAAAATAACGCAAATGCAGTTTTTTTATAGGGATAGGAAACTTCATCCACTATTGGTTTTACTCCATCTACACAAACGTCAACACAGTAAAAAAGCAAAAAACATCTCATCATTAATGTGAAAATAATTTTACACTTGAAGGTATGCTAAAAAGTCTAGACAATTCCCAAGATTCCTTTGACCATACTTTAAAGATCACTGAGTTGAGACAATTCATTATTAAGCTGTTCACAATTATTCTTTTTTTAAAAAAATTATTTTTTCTTTTTGGGTCATACCCAGTGATGCTCAGAGGTTACCTCTGGCTCTGCTCCAGCACTCCTGGCACTGCTCAGGCCATATGGGATGCCGGGGATTGAACCCGGGGATTGAACTCGGCCAAGTGCAAGGCAAATGCCCTACTCCTATACTATCGCTCTGGCCCCCCCCTCAGTTATTCTTTTTAAATCTCCACTCGTACCTTAGTGAAGGAATCTTAAAATTCAATTCAATTTCAAATGGAAGCAATGTTATAGGAGTATAAAAACTTTTTTAAACAGACGTACTACACTAGTACATTTCATTTAATCTTCAGTGGCTCTATAGAGTATGTATCTTTCCCATTGAGAAGTAAGGAGGTGGGAGAGCTACAGAAAGGGGAAATACAAATTCCACCTCAAAAGTTCACAATAGTGGTAGGATTACAAATTGTATTTTCTTCTTCATACTATTTTGCACTCAAAACTTGGGCAAGAAATTTAACAAATAACATACTGATATCTTGCCCAGTGTATTTAGCAATATAAATCCTGTGCATATTTAAGTGTAACAATTTTAAGAGCAACAGAATAAAACAGATACACGTTTACATACCTGTTCCAGTCCTCTATTATCTGCATAATTCAGAATTCCTGAGTTTTGTAATTATGAGACACAATGATATAATTTTTACAAGAAGTAGCTATAATGTTTGCAGGGCCAGAGAGCTAACAGGGTAAAGATGCTGGCCTTGTCTGTTGCCAACCGTGATATGATCCTGGCACTGCACAGAAGCCCCCAAGCCAAAGCCAGGAGTGGTCCCTGAGCAGAGCGGAGCAGGTGTGGCCCCTCCCGCCCCACAGAATAATGCTCTCAATGTAACCTTAAAACATAAGTTGGATGTAATATGCATACCAAATTAACACCTAAAATCTATTAAAAAGCCTTTTTATAGTTTTAAATTGATGCCCTCAGTACCACTAACAGAACTTCCAGAAGTCCCAACCTTTGTTTAGTATACATAAAAAGACATGAATACAGTCTGAGGGTACATTTTTAGAAAACACATAATTAGAAATTCATTTTATGTAATATTTTCCATTTCCTTTCCAGAAGTTTTTGCCAAAAACTGCTGCTATTAAATGGACAAAACAGATTCCCTTTAATCATTTTTCCCTTTCCACAAAATAAAAAAGAGGAAAGCTACAGGTAGAAATGATCCACCAATGAAGCAATAATTTTTGTATATTTTCAAAATAAATGTTATGTAACAAAATGCTGTCTTAAAGAGAAAAATATAGTACTTATTTATTGACATAAAATCTTAAAGCAACAACTGAAAAATTTGGCAAGCAACCGTACATAAAAGTGATGACTGCAAAGAAATAAAAATTTAAAGTGATCAAAATTTTAATGGCTTTTAAACAATGTTCTCTTTCCTTAATATCTAATATCCTTAATTCATTCTACTTGTGCAATTGTTTATAAACGTTCAACCAGATTACTTAACAAATCTCATGAGACTAGAAACCACTCTAAATTTTTAAAGGTCTCACTGGTATTAATGTAACTACAAAAATAAGAGTTTAATTAGAAAAGTATTAAGTTTTAGCAAACATCTCAAAATACACTTTAAAATGAGAACATTAAATAATTATGCTCTGATTAAAGTTTTCCCCCTAAAATTTAAGATTACTTGAAAATGTTTAAAATTTTTTATCTTCTGGAGACAGGAAAAAATTCTTCCTATTTAACTACTGAATTAACGATTAATTCCTGTATTCTTCTCATTTGACTATCAGGAACAAACACGTTAACACTGAGAAATTTAGAGATTTCTTTTTGCCAGTGGTGTATTTTAAAGTGTGTGGGGCTTTCCCCCCTCTTTTTAGGTCATACCCAGCGATGCACAGGGGTTAATCCTGGCTCTGCACTCAGGAATTACTCCTGGTGGTGCTTGGGAGAACATATGGGATGCTGGGAATTGAACCCAGGTCAAAACTCCCTAACCGCTGTGCTACTGCTCCAGCCCCAGTTTTTTTTTAAGAGATAGTGCACATGTTTCACGTATCTGAGGCCCTGGGTTTGACCCCTAGAAACTTCTCCCACCCACAATGTGTTAATTGTTTTAAAGATAGCACAAAAGTTTCTCATACTCTCTTTCTTAAAATAGAAATTTGATAAAAAAAAGTACTGACTTAAAAAATTCAATATTCAACTAGATTCAAACAAAGTACAAAAAAATACATAGGAAAAGTCTTTACAAATGAATAGTAAAATTCATTCTTTGTAGCAACTGCTTCCATTGTGTTCAGGAGAATCCCAAACTTTTAATAAACTTAAAGACTTAAGTTCTCAAATGGTAATTAGAATCTTTTAGTAACATTGCAAAATATTCAAGAACACTGAAAAAATTTTACTAAAAAACTTGTCCAAAGTTACAATGAACCATTACATTTACCAAAATGTTCTTCTAACTTGTTCTAAAAGCAATCATACTTTAAAGGCTAACAATAAAAGTTTAACATAATATCAGAGACTATGGAGTTCTCAAAAATAACAGGAAGGGGAAAATGCAACTTAATAACTACTAGTCTTACAAAGTTTAATATCTCTAAAACTTGTTATCAAGTTTTTCCAATAGAGTAAATATGGCTGTCATAAAAGAAAAATCAGTTTTGAATATTTTCATAAATACCAAACTACTCCTCTCAGTGCCAGTCATATCTACACAGAACAAACCAATACCCACCCTCTTTTACATGAATAGGCACACAGTACTTTAAATCTAGGGAAGTGACACGTATCAGTAAAGTCTAAACATTCAATAATAAAGCCCGAGGTGTGTGTGTGTGGGGGGGAATAACACCTAAATAATAAATTAAACCAGATTCTCTTTGTATCTGATTACTTCACAGTCCCAAATAGTTATTTACCAACTACTTATAACTAAAGTCAAAGAAAACATGAACTTCTCATCCAAATCTCTACAGTAAAAACACAACACAATGGCAGTGTTCAGGGCTTACTCCTGGGTCTGGACTCAGGGATCACTCCTGGCTGGCTGGGGGACCATATGGGGTGCTTGCTTCTGAACCCGCATGGGCCATGTGCACCCTACACACAGTGCTATCTATCTGGCCCCCACGGACCTCCACATTCAAAACACCATGTATAATTAATTATATTATGAATCACTGTGTAGGCCTAATATGAATCTTGGATTCCAATGGAAGATACACTTGTACATGGACCGTAACAATTTTTCTTTTCTTTTTTGAGTTTTGGGCCACACCCAACTGTGCTCAAGTTTCACTCTTGCGGTGACTCTGAGGGCCATATGTCAGGGATTGAACTTGGGTCAGCAATTTTCAAGGCAAGAGCCTTACCCACTATACTATCTCTCTGCGCCCAAATCAAGGAATTTAATTGGGGCGGGGGGGGGGGGGGGCTCGGCAAACACAACAATGCTCAAGGGTTACAACTGGCTCTGCACTCAAGCTCTTACTCTGGGCGGTGCTCAGGGGACCATATGGGATGCTGGGGACTGGACTCAGGTTGGTTTAGTGCAAGGCAAAGGCCCCACCCACTGTACTATCACTCGGGCCAAGTAATTTTGTTAAGTTCTTGGTTATACTTTGCTAAACCCTTTTTTGCATGGTGACTCCTGAACTTATGTCCTCACTTTCTTTTAATGTGGCTCATTTTACTCAAACAAGGATTGTTTTCAGTAAAATGAGATTCCAAAACTAATGTGGAAATTATTTTGAAGAAACGCAAAAAAATGTGGAAATTATTTTGAAGAAACGCAAAATTGATTGAATATCTTCTCTTTAAACGTTCATTACAGCTAATTCCTAAATTGAAATGCTAAACACTTTGTGACTAAGCAAGGTTCTAGAAGTACGACTAGAGTCAGGAATGAACAGAGTCCTACCCTCATGGTGCTTACAATAAACAAAATTGTGCAAGAAGCCAGGCAGTGATTAGGGGCATCCAAAGAAAATATCCTGTCCTTGGGGTTTACAATTTAGTGAAATAGAAAACAAAAATACATGTAATTATAACAGAGGGTAGGAAGTGCTATGTGTCATGGAAGAGAGATAACTTTCATGAGGGGGAGGAAGCAGAAGACAAAAGAAAAAGCAATCATTTTCATGAGCTCTACTATAATTTAAAGTAGGACAGCTTACATTGAGATGGATCTTTAGTTGTTTTTCAACTGTATTCCTATAACTAGCACGCGACAGGGATGAATGGAGATGTTACTGGTGCCCACTTGAACAAACTGACAAACAAGGGGATGACAAGTGATACAAAGAGTGATTCTTATAACTGGCATATTAAGACAAACTGGCTACAAGTATTTCAAGTATTTATGTCGGGGCTTCTCCAAATGAAGCAGATTAGAATTTATTGTGAATACCAAACAAGATAATGCCAAGCAGGCGCTTTATATAACTCTGAGATTAAAAGCATAGGGGAAGGTTGGACCCAAATAAGTCTATCATTTTGGGTTCTGAATCCCTAAATGAAGTTCTTTAATCTTCTATCAATTTCCTCTTTTAGAACATAGCAATGGTACTACCCCAGTGGTTCTCCTTCACTATTTGCAGAATCCACCTCATTCTGAGCCTTAATTTTAACTCCTATTAATATCTCTGATTTCTTTCTCAGGGGTTTCTATTACGGAGACAACTGGGCTAAAAGTGCAAAGGACCACCAACTAGTTATCTTTTTCCAAGCCTATTTTCTCCACAAAATGAGGGTGGGACAAAATGATCTAAAGAGTCCCTTCCGGCTCTTAAAAAGTCCCATGACTCCATTATGACTCAAATACTACAGAAGAGACATGCAGCTTTGAGGACGCTAGAAGCTTTAAGTTAAAGAACGTCTCCCTTTAAAAAGTTACTTCTTGCCCACTTAACATTTTAAACTAGCCCGAAAAGCCTCAGCGCACAAAAGAGAGCGAGGGGGAGATCAAGAGTCAAAAATAAATTTACAACTTGAGTTTTCGCAAGTACTGAATACATGGCGAGGCTGCCAGCCTAACTTCAGGGAGGACCAATGAACTTTTTTTTAATACTAAAGACACAACCTTCGTGTCAACTCTTCTACCACACAAAAAATGTCACTTCTCTTCTTGCCACCTTAACAGCGAGAGGGGCTGGGGTGGACGGGGAGGTAGGGCAGGGAGGGAGGGCGATGTTTTTCCCCTCAAACTCACGAAGAGGGGGCTAGAGAGGCGGTCCAGCGGGTAGGGCGTTTGCCTTGCACAAGGCAGACCCGTGGGTTCGATCCCTGGCATCCCGTATGGGCCCCTGAGACCACCAGGAGGGGTCGGAGCTCGGATCCTGGAGCAAGCCCTGAGCAACGCCGGGTGTGGCCCCCCAAACAAAACAACACAGAACTCATGAAGAGGGTGGGAAGGAAGCAAGCCACCAGCTTAACCGCGCCAGGATGAGCGCTTCTGCAAAAAGAAAGGAAGAAAAAAAACCCAACGATCAACCACACGGTGGGTTTTGGTTTCTTCACCCCTACCCTACCGAAGCAAAAACTAAAAAATAAAAAGCAAGAAAAATCGGGGGTGGGGTGGGTGGGGGTGCGCGCCTCCGGGTGCCATTCGGCCCGGAACTCGGGGGGCGCTGACAGCTTTAAGCCCAGCGACCCACGGAAACAGCGCCGCGGCGACCAACGTCCCGGGTCCCCCCGGCGGGCGGCGGGCGAGGCCCCTTTAACAGCGCGTCTCCGGCGCGGCGGCGGCTGCCAGACGAGGTGGGGCTCCCTCCGCAGCTTCCCTCCTACCACTTCCCGCAACAAATGGGCGCAAACTCGCCCCGATTCCGGCAAACTTTTTCCCTGTCAGGCTCCGGGCCGCGGGGCGCCGGGGAGCGGCACCCCCCGCGGAAACGCCGCGCCGCCCGGGCGCGGGGCCGGGGGAAGCCGGGGGTCGGCGAAGGACAACTTTCTGGTTTCCGCTCGAACTTCCACCCGCGGCCGGGGCAGGCGCGGCCCGCGGCCGGCCGGCGAGGGGGCACCGGGGCGGGGCCCGCGTCCCCGCGGGGGGGGGCGGGCGCGGCGGGCCGCGGCGTCCGCGGGCAGGAGGGCGCGGGCGGATGGGGGGGTCCTCGGGCTCTCACTTCCTCCGCCATATTTCAGACATTTGACCCCTTCCGCAAAGCGCGCCCGCGTTCCCCCTGCTGAGGCGGCGGCGGCGGCGCGTCCGCGCCCGCCCGGCCGGCCGGGGCGCCGCGGCCTCGCCCCACCTGCCGCGCCCCGCGAGGCCGCCCGCGCCGGGGCCCCCCGAGCCGGCCCGCGCCGCGCCCCACCCGCTCCCCGCGGCCGGCGCCCGGCCCCCGCCCTGCGCCGCCGCCGCCGCCCCCCTCGGCAGCCACGCACGCACTCGGCGAACCTCTCACGCTGTCACCGGGGGCCCGCGGCCAGCGTCGCCCCGCGCCTCGCGCTGCCTCCGCGTCGCTGCTCCCGGCGCCACGGCGGTCCAGCCGCTGCCGCCGCCGCCGCCGCCGCCGCCGCTCGGGCTGGTCTCCACGCCTGACTCTGGGCGAGGTTTGGCGGTGTCGCCTTGACGTCAGGCGTTCAGCCTCGCTCTCGCTTCCGTCCGCGGGCGGGGCGCGCGAGTGCGCGGCCCGGGAAGGGGCGGGGCCGCGGGGCGGAGCGGGGGGGCGGGGCCGCGGGGCGGAGCGGGCGGGGGCGGCGGGGAGCCGCGGGGCGGGGTCCTCCGCGGCCCGGCGCTTCCGCCTCCGCAGCCGTCACCGCCTCGGATGGTGGCTCCTGTGCCGACTGTCCCCGGGCGCCGTCGCCTGTCACCTTCCTTCCCGGCCTGGAGGTTCGCGAAGGGTTTCTAAACCCGCCGAAATCCCCGATAGGTGCCGTGCACGCCAACTGCACACCGTTCGCCCCCAGACCGCGAATTCCTTTGTGCCGGCAAAAAGTGGCCGCAGAAAGTCATCGGGGGGCTTTTGCGGTTTCCACACCTAGAGAGGAGCCTGGGTCAGGGTATAGACTCTTCTATCTTTGGAGTGGCTGAAAATGGCTTTTCTCCTGAATGCCCAAGTAACTTCTTCCTCCGTCCACCGTGTCTGAACTTTGGTGGAACCTTTGCAAATTTCCTTGCCACAGACTAAGGAAATCGGTCATCCCAAATAACTTTGCATGCTACGTAAATGGACTCTGAGAACAGGATAGCTGGCGTGTTTAATTGCACGAGTCGGGGCCCTCTAAAGGGTTACTCATAGGTAGGGTTATGATGTGATTGCTGGGCAACAGAAAGCGCTTTCTGTTCCAAAAATGCCTTGTTCCAAAAAGGGCGGGAACTTAGCAAGGGAATTTACCCGAGAAAAGCCTGAAAATACGACTCTTACTACAAGACTTTATCAAAGTTTTTAATAACCGGGGAGTTGATGGGCAAAGAGGAGTCAGAGAGAGCAAAGTACCAGAACTAGAAGGGGGCGTGTGGGGAATGGTGTCATTGAACATTTAGTTTTGCTGACTTCATTGTTCAACTAGGCCCTGTAAAACTTTAATTTTTGAAATAAATTTTCATTGAACTTAGATAAACTTGGAAGAATTGTCATTATTTTTTTTCTTTTTTTGGGTCACACCCGGCGATGCACAGGGCTTACTCCTGGCTTTGCACTCGGGAATCACTCCTGGCGGTGCTCAGGGGACCATATAGGATGCTGGGAATTGAACGCGTGCAAGGCAAACACACTACTCGCTGTGCTATCGCTCCAGCCCCAAACTTGGAAGATCATTCATTTGGAAGAAATATTAATTTCACCCCTTTAAGAGTAATAGTAATTGCTAACTAATCTAAATGATAAATAAGAATAAATTTTATTTCTTCAGTAGATTTTCTGTATATGCTTTCTAGGTGGTTTGCAATTTAACTTGATTGTATTTAGTAATGTCTCTGGAAAAAAGTTTTTTAAAATGAAAGTTTTAAGGCAAATTTCAGAACAATCTGTTAGAATTATAAATTTTGGAAGAATGAAATGCTACTGGCTTTTTGATTACTGCATGAAACGGAGAGTCTGAAAGTCTGAGGTCATAGAAACAGATGTGCCTGTTTTTTTTTTTAACCTCTGGGTTAAAAAAAAATAATCTAGCTTCTTAAAAATCACAGTATTTTAGAACTCCTTGTGATTAATGCTAAGACTAGAGCTAAGGCTATTTAGTTTGAGAGAATATGTGGAATAGTTTGTTTAAAAAATGCATTTTTCTTCACTAGACTGGAAATCGTTGAGACTGTATTAAGCTATTAAAATATGCAGAATCTTAGAATCTGCATCTCTCTCAGCATCGAACTTGTTTTTGAATTTGAGCCTTTTGTTCCTAGTTCCTTGAAATCTTCACCAGGATATTCCCCTGGCAGCTTGAATTGGTGATATTGCAAACTGAGCCATCTTCTTTGTCACCAAACCAGTTTCTTCTTTTCCTTTGTTCATTGTATTTGCCATCTTGGTTTATTGGGTTTTTTTCGTTTGTTTATTTTTTGTTTGTTTGTTTTTTGGTGTGGGGGGGAGGTTGGGGTTATGTTTTTTTGGAGGGTCACAACTGGCAGTGTTTGGGGCTCACTCTTCTGTGCTCATTTCTGGCAGGGCTCTGGGGACCATCTGGGATGCCTGTGATTGGTCTCAGGTCAGCCACATGCAAAGCAAGTTCGCAACCTGCTGTACCGTCTCTTTAGCCCTCACTGCTATCTTTAAATAACCCAGTCTCCCCCCCCCTCCTTCTCTCTCTCTCTCTGTCTCTCATTTGTTTTTATCTGGGCGGGGGGGGGGGGCACATAAGTGGTGCTTACTCCTGGCTCTGCACTTACTACAGTCTTTTTTTGATCATTGTCAATTTGAACATGGAGGTAGTAATTCTTTTTCTAGTACCATACTTGTGAAGGTTGGCACTATTACTCCTAAGCTCCGGGACTTTAGCTTCCCAACTTGCCCTGTGACTTCTGGTCTGTTCCAGCTGAGATTCATTCATTCTTGGGGGGAGACAGGGACAGTTTGAACCACAAGGGACTGTGCTCAGGGTTTACTTCTGGCTTTGTGCTCTGCAGTAACTCCTGGCAGTGTTTGAGGGGCCATATGTTGTGTCCAGGATCCAACCAGGGTGGACCACACGTAAGGAAAGCACCTTACCTGCTGTACCATCTTTCAGGCCCTTACTGAGATTGATTCTTCGCATTGTTGCTAGATTATCTTAAAAAATAATGAGCAATTCATTCTTTCTTCCTCAGAGCCTGGTGTTACTTTCCTGCCCTAACATAAAGTTAAACTCTTGTGTCTTCACTTGAACCTTCGTAACTTGTATCTTACCCAAGTACAATGTGTTTCCTTGTCTCTGCTGTGCAAAGATTATTGTTTATGCCCAAAGGCTCCCACCCCAGCCCCATTCAAGGCTCATATACTTCCTCTAAGAAAGAATTTAGCTTTTCTGATATTTCTAACTCAATGTGATTTCATCACTTCAAATTCTCACTCTATTGCTTCTTTCATTTGTCACTTATTTTCTATCTTCCTTCCTGTCACTTATTTTCTATCTTCTTTCCTTCTACAGTTTGTAAATATTTTCTATAAAGTATCAGTAAATTCTGAAGACTTTGTGAAAGAAATGGTTTTTTGTTTCAGCTCTACCTTTGTAGTGCAAAAATACTCAAAGATGAGTGGACTGTATTCTAAGAAAACTTTATACACACTACATAAAATTTTATTATACTATGATTTTTTTTTTTTTTTTTTTTTTTGCTTTTTGGGTCACACCTGGCAATGCACAGGGGTTACTCCTGGCTCTGCACTCAGGAATTACCCTGGCAGTGCTCAGGGGACCAGATGGGATGCTGGGAATTGAACCTGGGTTGGCCACATGCAAGGCAAACGCCCTACCCGCTGTGCTATTGCTCCAGCCCCTATGATTTATTTATTTATTTATTTTAAATTTTTTATTGAGTCACCATGTGGAAAATTACAAAGTTTTCAGGTTTAAATCTCAGTTATACAATGCTCGAATACCCATCCCTTCACCAGTGCTCATATTCCACCACCAAGAATCCCAGTATAGCTCCACCCCGCCCCCTCACACCCCTAACCCCCCCACGCCCCTAGCCCCCCACCCTAAGCCCCCCCCGCCTGTGTAACTAATAAATTTCACTTTACTTTCACTTTGATTGCATACAATATTTATGATTTATTTTTTAACTATTAAAGACATAAAAAATAATTCTTAGATCATGGCTGTACAAATATCAGGCTGTACTGAACTCTCAGCAAAGTGGTTGAACATTACAGGGAATGGCTTCTGGTTTCTCTCGGTAATGCCCATGGTGGCCACTAGTTTTTGTGCTTGTGTGTGTGTTTAAGTAGTTAGGTGAATACAATGCAAATTTCAACTCTGTCCATATAGTCATATTTTGCCTTATTATAATGGTTTTGGTCATTTAATTCCTTTTATCCTTAGCCTTCTCATCTATACAGTGGGTCATTAAAAGCTATCTCTTGGAGTTTGGTAAGTATGATTGAGAGGTATAATTTATATTCAGATCTTGGAAATAACTAGAACTAGAAGCTAAAAATGGTAATAATGATAATGCCTGAGTGGATATGATAATTCTTGAGCATCCTTGACATGATTATATCAAGTATTTGATTTGCAAACAACTCACATTCCAAAACGTTTTTGAAGATTTTCTGTAAATTTACTTTTTCTTTATTTTGTTTTTTGGGCTACACCCAGTAATGCTTAGAAGTTAGTTCTGGCTCTGCATTCAGGAATTACTCTTGGTGAATGTTCAGGGAACTATATGGGACGCCAGGGATGGAACCCAGGTTGACCTGTATGTACAAGGAAAGTGCCCTGCCAGCTCTACTATCGCTCTGTCCCCTTCTTTTGAAAATTCCATGACAGGAAGCACTTTGTGAAGTCGTTCCTTCCAGTGATTGAATAAAA
Source organism: Sorex araneus (assembly GCF_027595985.1). Lineage (NCBI taxonomy): Eukaryota > Metazoa > Chordata > Mammalia > Eulipotyphla > Soricidae > Sorex > Sorex araneus. Next base: position 11,170,115 of record NC_073311.1, on the reverse strand, counting down.
TTTTTTTCTTTTTGTTTTTGGACCACACCCAGCAGTGTCCAGGGTTTACTCCAGGCTCTGTGCTCAGGGATCATTCCTGCTGGGGCTTAAGGGGCCATACGTGATATGGGGATCAAACCCAGCGAGGCCTCAGGCAAGGCAAACCCCCAGACTCCCAGGGTTTTTTTGCATTAACACTCATATACTGTTGATCGTGCTAAGAATGTCCCTTGCATGAGTATTGTTTTTCTTAGGTAGGGCTTAAGAGAGGGAGGGATTTTAATTATATCTATCCTTTACTGCCTAGACATCAGCACTGACAAAATTGTAGAAGGGTTAGATTTATTTAATGTGGTGTAGGGAGGTTTGGCGGTCAAGCCGCCAACTACTGAAATAGGATGCAGACAGCATTTGAAATATTATCTTGAGACAAATAAGCAGTCATTGTAGTTATTACATGAAGTAGAAACATGCCAAGTTGCCTTATTCTTCTTATATATAAGTACATGGTTTCCCCTGAACAGAGATCTTAGAGGCACACAAACTACTTTAATAGCCTTTGTGTTCTGAGTTGTTTCTCTATAACAATAATGGTCTGTATGCTCTTACCTGCTCTCTCATGTGATTAAATACTAAACTTTAAAAAATAACTGCATAGTATGAAATGCAGGTTTTTTTTTTTTAATAGGGCTCACCCCCTGATGGGCACTCGGGAGATACTACAGTGATGTGGGCATTTCAGTGTGTAGGGCACTGATGTGGCTTTTGGGCCATCGGGGCTATACTCAGTGGTGTACAGGGACTGTGGGCAGGGAGCACATGATGCTAGGACCCATCTCAGGGCTGTGCACAGGCCAGGCCTCTAGCATGGACTCTGCCACTCTACCAGCTATTTTCCTGGCCCTTGGAATGAAAACTTTGTGATCAAGAAAACACAATGAGGATCAGAGAGATAGCACAGGGAGTAAGGCACTTACCTAGCACACTCGCATGCTGGATTGATCTCAGGCAGCTCACATGGTCCTCTGGATACTGCCAGGAGTGATCCTTGAGCACAGAATCAGAAGTAAGCCCTGAGTACTGCTGTGTATGCCCTCTCCACGCACATCCTATGCAGGACTTTATTTCAAAATTCACTTGTATCACTTGTCATCCCCGTTGCTCATCGATTTGCTTGAGCGGGTGCCAGTAACATCTCCATTTGTCCCTGTCCCGTGCTAGTGTAGCCCAATGGCGTTGCTTGCTCCAGGAACACAAAGAGCCTCAAAGCGTTCATTTAGGTTCTCATCTCATAGGTGGGCGGCCAGGAATTCTTTTGACGACGTCCTGTGGAATCCAGTTGGAACAGCTCTAGTCCAGTGGTCGTCTCCAAATCGCATTGCGTGTCAGGCCCATCTGATTTTCGACGCCTTGGCAAACGAGACAGCGTCCCTGATTCTTAATTATCCACGGATGTCAGAACTCCTGCTATCATTCTGTTTTCGTAGGGCCCAGGTCTCTGAGGTGTATATTAGTGCAGGAAGAACGGTGGAGTCGAAAAGATGAGCCCAGAGCTGGAGGTTCTTCATCCTCTTAACCACTTCTTTGACGCTCTTGAAGGTGTTCCATGCCACTCTCTTCCTCCTGTGCACTTCCAGTGCCAACTCTTTTGTCACGTTGAGTTCTTGACCTAGGTACACGTAACTGCTGCATTCGGAGATGTTTGTTCCATTGAGAGCAATTGGAACATCAGGAACTAGTCTGTTTCTCATGAACATTGTCTTTGTGAGATTCAGCTGCAGTCCAACCTTTCCACAGTCATGGTTGAAGTTGTTTTAAAATTATTTATTTTAAAAGCTAAAAAATATTAAAAGTTTTAAAGTTATTTTAAAAATTTGGGGTTTTTTTGCTCATACATATTTTGTTTTTATTTTGTTCTGGAGCTACACCTGGCAGTACTCCTAGCTCTGTGCTCAGGGGTCATTCCTAGAGGTTCTGGGAGACCATATTGTTTAATGGAGTATTGGGGGTAGTTGGAAAATGTGGGTGTGAGTATCTTGTTAATCCAATTGGTTGGATTTTCTGCAGTTAGATCACAGTAGATTTGTCTTTTCTGGCAATTATTTGATCATTTAAAGTCGACTTTCCCCTATTTACTACTATTTTATTCCAGAGAATGTTCTATTATTTATATAATTAATATATATTTATTTTTAGTTGCATTTATAATGTGCCCTAATATTGAAAATAATAAAATATAGAGATAGAAAATTCTCTTCCAGAATTTTCATATATTTTTGGATTAATTTTAACTCACTTATTAATTTGGAAATAGCAATTTACTTGGTTAGTGATTTTCTTTCCAAAAAGTGATACACTTTAAAAGTTGAAAGATTAGGGCCAGAAGCAAGTATAGTGGCATGCACCCTATCTCCATTATGTTTCCCTGAGCATGGCCAGGTGCATCCCTGGAGGCTCTTAGCAGCCCCTCCAAACCCTACGTCCCACCTCTCCGCTGGCCTCCCAGACTCCCAGGGTTTTTTTGCATTACCACTCACTTACTTGATGGTGCTGAGAGTGTCCTTTGCATTAGTATTGTTTTTGGCGCCCCCCTCCCCCCCAGAGTGAGCAGCATCAGATCTTCAGGTTCTTGTATTAACCATTGGCCAAGGGCCTTGTTTGTCAAGAATCACAAGTCAGGTGCCACAGCTTCCTGAATTCCTTTTCGGAGAGCCCCCATGAAAGTTGAAAACTTGTTAATTAGTTGAAAAATTGCTTGTTTGTTTTCCTATTACTAGAAATTCGTTATTTTGTAAGAAAATTATAGTTTCAATATTTTTTCCTTTTCGTCTATTTTTCATTTGTTTTGGGCCTTACCCAGTCATGCTCAGGGGTTATTCCTGGAGCAGCACTCAGGAATTAATTACTTCTGGAGGTGCTCAGTGAACCATATGGGATGCTGGAGTTCAAACCTGGGTTGACACTGTGCAAGGCAAGCTCTTTACCAGCCTCCTCAAAGTTTCTTTTTCTTAATCCCTAAAAAGTACGTAACAATATCTGGAAAGTAGGGTTTGAAATAAATAGGGTCCAGGGAATCAGGGCAGAATTGGATGCTTTGTAGGATAGAAACCTGGGTGCCAGCCCCAGTACTGCATGGCTTCCTTGAGTGGAGCTGGAAGTGCTCCCTCCCTAGTGATAAAATGAGGGACCAAATATCAAAGTGGAAGTAACATGAAGTAATGTTCAGTGGGTGGTTCTGCTGTCAGACTGTGGGTATTCCAAACCAGTAAGTACCTGGGGAATTTTACTTCTGGTGTTTTAGTTTCTTCATTTCTAAAATGAGTTTATTAACAAAACCAACATCATGGAACTAGTGGGAGGATTATCAGTTAACAATGAAGGGACCAGATCGATAGTATAGAGGTTATAGAACACTTGGATTGCATGCAGCCAAGGTTGGTTCAATCCTCGACTCTGTATTTGATCCCTGAGCACCACCTGGACTGATCCCTAAGTACTAAAGGGTATGCACCCCTGCATCTCCCTCACTAAAAAAAAAAACCAAAACAAGGGGGCTGGAGTGATAGCACAGCAGGTAGGGTGTTTGCCTTGCACGCTGCCGACCCGGGTTCAAATCCCAGCATCCCATATGGTCCCCTGAGCACCGCCAGGGGTGATTCCTGAGTGCATGAGCCAGGAGTGACCCCTGTGCATCACCAGGTGTGACCCAAAAAGAAAAAAAAAACAAAACCAAGAAACAAAACACACACCTAAAAATACAAACAAACAAGAAAAGAGTTAACAAAGAGGACTGGGTAGCTATCTCAAAGTAGTAAGTGCCTACTTTGCATGCAGAAGGCTGAAGTTTTTAGTATAAGTGGTTCCTGAGTGCAACTAGAAGCAACAGCCAAGCGCAGAGCTGGGAGTAACCTTTGCACAATGCCAGATCTTGCCCTAAAGGCACCCTGCCTCAAAAAAGGTAACAATGAAAGTAGAATAGTGCCCACCACAAAGTAATCACTCAATATATGTTAGCTGTGTCATTTAAAAAATTCTCTTTAGGGGGCTGGGGTCATAATATAGTCATTAGGGCATTTGCTTTGCATGTGAGTGGCCTGGGTTCAATCCCCAGCATCCTATAAGGTCTCCTGAGCACTACAAGGAGTAATTCCTGAGTGCAGATGCAGGAATAACCTCTGGGCAGCATCATAGGGTATGACCCCAAAAGTGGAAAAGAAAAGATTCTTTTTAAGTTTCGGTTTATTGTCTGGCTTAATAAAACTTTAAGCAAACAAGAATTCAACAAATATTTGTTAAACATTCTTTTTGCTTTGCTTGTGACAGCTTTAATTAAGAGTTGGTTGTGTTCTAAACTCATGTCAGGAGTTTGTAACAAACAAACATATTTATGCAATGGAAACAATGCTATAACTTTTATAGCATGGTTTCTTAAAGTATGACTTGATGATTGATGATTAGGGAAGCTTAAAAAAAATCCCATCGACTGAAAACTTTTAAACTGAAAACAGTTTAAAAGTACTATTTCAACTATTCTTTCTCAGGGTTTTTCTTCTTTTCTTGGTTCATCTCTTTTGGTTACCCTTCTTCATTCTGACTGTTAGGGTCAGAATGCTTTAGAATTTGGTCTGGGGACATTTTTTTTCCTGTAGACTTTCTTCTGGGTACCATTTAGCCATTCTCAAGACTTTACATGCCATCTTACTGCCAGTGACTCATAGATCTGTGTCTGCAGTTCAGACTTCTATGCCAAGCTCCAGATGCATAGAGCCAATTGCCTACCGGAAAGTTTTCCTTGGTTGACCTCCCCTAAAGATGTTTCTCCAAAACTCCTCTTATCAATAAATGGTCTGAATTTACAGATATCTGACTCTTCTACCTTACTTCAAACACCAAAGTCTTTACCTAGTCCAATGGAATCTACTTCTAAAAAATATAACCACTTCTCTGCACTTTCATTGTTCCATTGTTTGGTTGGGTTATATGCTTTTATATTTATCCCTCCTTCCATCCACTCTCTAAATAGTGTTCTTAATTTAAAAAAAAAACTTTTTTTTAAAAGAGGGACTGATGCTGTGACTCAGTGGTATAGCACTTCCGTGATGGGTGAGCGTTAAGAGTTGGATGCTAGACCCTAACCACATCACTAAGTGTGAACCCCTCACCCCAAACATCATAAGTACTCAAGAGTGCTGACAACACAATGTAAGGAAAATACATTAACAAAATTCTCTTTATAATGGGGAATTTCAACTATACATGAATATAGTTTGTGAATTACCACAAGCTCATCACTGTTTCAACATCTATTCTCATTTTTCTAATCTTATACTTTATTTTATCTTCATCATCTCTTAAGAACATTTGAGATCTGGGGATTTTTCAGTGGTAGATTGTGTATGCTTTACGTGGGTGAGGCCCTGGCTTCTGTCCCTAATACCATGAAAAAGAAAGCAAATATTGAACAAAATTTAAATGATTTCTTAGGAAAATATAACACCCAATCCATAGTTTAAATTTATTGTATCGGACATGGCTTCTTACCGGTGGCTTATTCAATTTATCTTCTAAACAAGTCAAATACTATATTTGATTGCTATACCTTCTGAATCTCTTTTAATCTCATATAGTTCCTTCTTTATTTTATTTCGTGAATGGTCATTGTATTTTTTTCCTTTGTGATATATCTTTCCTTATCTTTAAGCTCCTTTGTAACTGCTAGCACTTTTTGTCAACACCTTAAAAGCTTTCTGTGGTAAAAATGTATAGTTTTTCTGTTATGTATCTTTCTATAAATTCAAGACTGAGAAAGTAAGGACCTCCTTTTCACATATTTACATTATATGAAGAAAATATGGAAGATTGAAAACTATTTGCAAATCCAAATAAAAACAGCATGTATTTAGTAAATACTTTTTATTAGAAATCTGCTTCAGTTGATCCTTTAAGAAACTCTTTCTCTTAGGTATTTTATTTTAATTAATTATTTTCAGTTTTTGTTTTGGGGGTACACATGATAGGGGTGGGGTTTACTCCTGGCTCAGTGTTTACTGTTTACAGGTTTACTCCTTACCCCAGTGACTGGGGATTTCTCCTGGCAATGTTTGGGAGACCATGTGGTGCTAAAGATGGAATCTGGGGCGTTCACAGACAAAGCTTATGATCTAACCATCTCCCTGCACTCAAAATGGTATTTTAACCCCTCTTTTGAGGTTAGGAAACAAATGGATGGGAAGTAAAGGAGATGAGAGTATTAGACAGCTTGAAACTGCGCTAGGGTTGAAACCCAGGTCTTGCTTCCAGAGCACTATGTGTTCTCTTCTGGCTTTGCTGCTCTAGCAATGGAGAATGTAATGATGCAATAAAGGGGCTATTTAATAGGGAAATGGACTACCAAATGACAATTCTGCTAGATGCTTTACTGAGATTGAAAAAAGAGTCCTACCTGGGTGTATATGAAGAGGAAGCAAGCACATCACTTTGTTTTATAATGAATATATTGAATGGAGAAGTAGTACATAATAACATTAAGGTACTTTTCTTGCATACTGCTGACCCTGGTTTGATTATTGGAACTGCATGAACACCAGGAGTGACTCCCAAGCACAGAGCTGGGAGTAAACTCTGAGCACCACTGTGTTTGACCCCAATTCATTTACACACACACACACACACACACACACACACACACACACAGAATATACTTGAGAAAACAGTTATTCAGGGTATTCCAGTGAAAAGTGGTAAAGTTTAATTAAAGCTAAGCAATGGCTAAAGCACCTTCTAAGGGCATTTAGCTCTCAGCTTCCTGCTTCGATCCTGTTTATATCTTCTTTTTCTTTTAAAATTGCATTATTACCTTAAAATTTTTTTTCCCTTTTGCCTTTTTGAAGACAGACTTTAACATCATCAATTTGCTTATATATTTCCTTCCTGCGTCTCAGTAGACCTCAGAACCACAACTTTTGTTTTTTTACTAGAATCTCTTTCCTCTCTGACTATCACTATCTCAATTCTCCAATGACTTGCCATGTCCTGATGCCTAAAAAAAGCAAGTCAAAAAGTCATTTTAGTCAAGGGAGAGAGGTGTTACATAAAATATATTTGACCTTAAGATTTTTGTCTGTTTCAACCGCCTGCCTGTATATGCTGACATTTATCCAAGGGATTCTCCATGCAAACAGTTTAAGATGACACAAAATCTTCCTAGATAATTGTGTATTTATAATGACTTCATAAATAGGGACATGCATGGGCATAGTCTCTAAATAATTGAAAGAAACTAGACCAGATATTTGTTATAACAATGTTGATAGTAGCATTATTCACAAAAGCCAAGAAGTGGAAGCAATTCAAAGGTTCATTGATGGATAAGTGGATAAACAAAACATAGTATTACTCTGTTTTAAAGATGAAGGAATTTCTACCTCATAGTACAACATGGACTTACCTTGAAGGTGTTCTACTAAGTGAAATAAGCCCACCTCAAATGAACGAATACTACTTGAGTTCACTTATATGCACTACCTAAAGTAGTCAGATTCATACAGATGGAGAGTAGAATGGTGTACCGAGTTGTGTGTAGTGTTTAATGGATATGGAATTTCTAGTTGGAAGGGTGAAAATGTTCTGCAGATGGTTGATTCTGATGATAGTTCTGTTGGATGGTTCTGAGAGTTCTTTTTAAAAATGCTTTTTTAAATTTTTAGTTTTTGGGGTCACACCTCGGGGTGCCCAGGAGTAACTTGTGGCTCTACAACTTAGGAATTACTTCTGGCTGAACACTGGGGACCATATGGGAAGCTGGGATTGAATCCAGGTTGACCAGGTACATGGTAAGTGCCTTACCTGTTCTGCTCTATCTCTGGCCCCTCTGATAGTTCTGATGGACAACTCTGATGGATGGTTCCATGTGCAGTCCTGTAGGCTGGTTCTGATGATGATTCTGGTGAATGGTTTTGATGCATGATACTGTTTTTTTTCTGTGTTTTTTTGGGGGGTGTCACACCTGTCAGTGCAGGGATTACTCCTGGATCTGCACTCAGATGACTCTTGACCGTGTTCTGAGGGACTGTATGGGATGCCAGGGATCAAACCTGGGTTGGTTGTGCACAAGGCAAATGCCCTATCTGCTATACTAATGTCTAGCTTCTTTATAGATGTTTCTAATGGTTCTAGTGTTCTAATGATGGAGGATGATGGCTAATTCTAATGACAGAAGAATAATATAAATATATTGAATGTCACACAACACACAGAGAGTTAAATTTACAAATTTTGGGTTGTGTATTTTACCACCATGAAAAAATAGTGTTTTGATTAAGGAGTTGGGTCTTGGTCAGTGCCACATGGTCTCTCAAGCACCACTAGGAGCCAGATAGGAGTGTGGCCCTCCATCCCTCACCCAAGCACTGCCAGGTATGGCTACAAAACCAAAAATAAATAGAAACATAAAAGGAAAGAAAGAACTTGGGCCTTGGGTCAGAAATCTTGGGTTCAAATTTCAGTTTCATAACTTATTGACTGCAAATACTCATGCTACTTTCACACCCTAAATTTGAATTTCTTCAAAAAATTTGAGATAATAGCAGTAGGAACTGAAATGCATGAAAAGGAGACCAACTGTTCCTTATCAAAGTTCCATTGTCCATAAGCAGCATTTTACAGACATGCAAGGGTTAAATGAAACAATCCATTAAGAATGTTTTGCTCATTTTCTTGAACAGTCTCAATACCCAATAAATACTAGTGGCTATAGTTTTAGTATCACTTATTAACACCCAGAATCGTTTTGTGGATGGTCTTCCTACAATTCTTGGCCAAGCAGTCTGGAGTTTCAATGCTAGGGCCCAAGAATGTGGTGCTGTCAAGCCCCACAGAGTCAGGGATACCCACCCAGTGGTGCACATAGCCTTCCAGGGTCACATGTGGTGATGTTTGGAGGCCTCCAGGCCTGCACTTACAATATCCTGTGGACTGTTTGATGTCAGGAATCAAACCCAGGTTGACCATATCAAGGCTGTGTCTTAACCCCTGTAGTATCTCTCAGGTCCCTAGACCCTTTTTGTTTGTTTGTTTTTGGCTCACAACCAGCAGAACTCAGAGCTTAACCCTGGCTCTCTGCTCAGGGTCCCACTCTGGGGGTGCTCAGGATCAAACCAGGGCAAACTCCTTAACTCCCATCCTGTCTCTACATCCCTTAAAGTCTTCCCCCTAGTCCCCCAACAGGCAGTGCTCAAGACTTACTCCTGGCTCTGCACTCAGGGATCCGTTCTAGTGGGCTTGGGGGACTATACAGGTCATAGGAATAGACCAGGGTTGGCTGTGTGCAAGGCAAACATCCTACCTGCTATACTGCTGCTCCAGCCCCTTGAAGTCATTTTTAAAGATGAGAAAGGTAGATTGTCTTCTGGGTTTTAGGTGTTCCTTCCAGATTTAGATCACTTAATTATATCTTCACAGGGGTTTGATTACAGAGTCCCCTTTAAACTACAAAGTTATCTGATCCAAAAATACTTATGAATAGCACTGTGTTTTCACTAGTTTGTGATGTTTGGTGGAAATATAAAAGTATTGCAATAATTCTGAAAAGCATCTCTATATTAATACTTCTAAAAAAGCATTGATATTTGGAAAATAAAACTTTCATCCACTTTCAACTGTTCAAAAACCAGTGGCAGGGGAAGAACATATATATAATATATACATATATTACAACTATATATAGTTTATTATCTATAACAATATACCTATTTATCACAAATACACACACACACACACACACACACATATATATATGGGCCACTCAGCTGTGCTCAGGGCTTACTCCTGGTCCTGCACTCTGGGGTCTTACTGGTGGGATACAGTAGAACACCCGGAATGCTAGGAATCAAACCCATGTTGGCTGCATGCAGGGCAAGCTCCTTAACCACCATACTGTTTTTCCAGCCCCATAGTTTCTAATGTTCCAAAACTAATTTTCATTGTTTGGCAACATTTGCAACATTGGCAACATTTGCTGTATAATCCAGGAATATTCTCCAAAGTCCAATGACAGGAGAATTTCCTCTATCCTAGATTCTGGCTTTCCAGAAAGCTGGCACCAAGTATCTTACTCATGCTAGCATATAAGTAATTAAAGAGCCATAATTATGAATGCTTCTATTTTATTCAGAATTATGATCCTTTTGTGAATCAGTTTTGTGTCAGGGCACGTGTCAGAGAGAAACAATAGAAAAACGTGTGGAGCTACTGCCTTTTTTTTAAGAAGGGTAACCCGAATAGTATAAGGGAGTCGGCATGCCAGACATGCCAGGTTGAAGTCCTCAACCCTTCAGTACTGCCGCTGTCACCGGCTGTCCCATGCCAACCATGTGCTCCAGCCCTATCAGCTGTCTCCCCGCCCTCATCAACTGTCTCTTCCAGCTGAGGAAATAGGCTCACAGAGGTGTATGCAGTGAGGTAGAATCTGAGAAGATGATCTTGCTTCAGGGCCCATGCCCTTTCACTCCAACCGTAGTTGTCACCTGTTACTGTCACTGGAGCTAATGTCATTTTTAGAACTGCTACAGGTTCTCTGTGTGTGTGTATTGGGGGTGGGGAAACTCCTGAGCAGTACTTAGGATACCCGGAAGCCACTCCCAGTGACTGCCTGTTAACTGGGCTGGAGAGTCCAATGCTAGAGCCTGGCACTATGGTGCTGCTCAGGTCCAGTGGCTCAGGGTGTGGCAGGTGGCCTGTGGGGTCAGGGATTAAACTTGGGGCCACACTGAGCTCAGGGGACAGGCATATGCCTCTGTCCCTTGAGCTATCTCTATGTCTTCTGTTGTAGTTTATTTTTGGGGGGGAGGTTTCACACCCAGAAACTTAGAACTTAGTTCCTGATGGGGCCCCCTGGGACCATATGAAGTGCCAGGGATCAAACCCAGGCTGGCTGCATGTAAGGCAAGTGCCTTTCCTTCTGTCCCAGCACTCTCACCTCTGCTACAGGTTTTTCAGTCACCCTTTGGAGCTGTAACTGGTGTAATGCAGGGACGACATTTCAGCCCTGCTCACCAGTCTGCCCTCAGCTGGGAGAAATGAAACTTCTGCTTAGAGGGAAGAATTGGACAGGATACAATACAGTCAGTATCACCTAGAAATATTATTTTCCCTTTCATATCTGTCCTGAAATGGTCACTGTTTAAACCACTGTTGGTTTGGAAAACAAAAGTGCCATTGTCCATTGTATTCAGAAGTCTGGGTTACCTGCTACTGGGAAGTGTTGGGCCTTCTCCTCTCTCTGTGTCTCTCCACTAGCACCATTTAGTCGATCAGATAAGCCAGTTGTCTCCTGGAAAGCTTCAAAGGAGATCACAGGGAGATACCCTTGATAAACAAGTACCCCCAGTGGTGAGAGCCACGAGGTGGGTCTGTGAGTTTCAAGCCTTGAAGGGGACCTGCAGGCACTGGGCAAAGTTCAGTCACAGCACCTGTATTTGTGACCATTTGTGGGTTGCTAATCTAATCTGAACTACCTTAAACAGAAAGGGAATAGGAAGTGGGACCAGGGAACTGCCAGGTCTCAGGGAAGGAGGAGCCAAGGACAGTCCCCACGCTGCAGAGGCAGCGGGGAGAGCCCTGTCTGGAGCCCTATGGCCTGCATGACTCCCAGTACTAGTGCTGACTTAAGTGTGATGGTTGGAGTGAGAGAGATGTGCTGGGCACAGCATAGGTACTGTTCACTGCTGGTTTTAGCTGCAATAACTGTGCATGGGGAGGGAAGGGATTGTGCCCTGGGAAGTTCACACAACACAAACAGGAATCCTCCCTAGGGGCTGGATCAGGCAGATTCCAGAGAAGAGAGCCTGGGGTGACACTGTGAGATTCTCATCACATACCTACACAGAAACAAATCTTATTTGAAGAGTCATTTTAGAGGGGAAATTGCTTCATTGTGTCAGTGGAGCACAGTGGTTAAGAGAGCAGGCTTTGGTGCTAGATTGCTTGAACCCCAATCCTAGCTTTGCTGTTTTCTGGGCAACTAACTTCATTCATCCATTTGTCTCTTTGCTCACTTCCAGAGAGGTAATAATAATAATAGTACTTATTCTAGGAGTGCTTAATAGTACCTGACACACAATAAATTCTGGATAAATTGCTGTTATTATCTGGATTTGGGCCATCTTAATTTTACTAAAATTTCCAAATGGGTTCACATACCTTTAAAAATACACACCCACTTAAATAGCACACACCAGCAGGGAATGGCTCAGTGACTGAGTACCCACCCCCCTCGTAAACTTGAGAGGAGAATTCTATACCTGGTAGCACCCTATATTTTGAGTGTGATTCTTGGAGGACTGTTATTTGTGATCCCCTGTGTCACAACAAAATTGTACCGCCTCCAGTGCAATACAACTGAGTGTGTGTGAGCAGCATCACAGCTAAGTGTGCAACTGTTGGTCATTGTAACAATAAAGGGAAGGGGACAATAAAGTTTTTTTTCTTTTTGGGTCACACACGGCGATGCACAGGGGTTACTCCTGGCTATGCACTCAGGAATTACTCCTGGCAGTGCTGGGGGACCATATGGGATGCTGGGAATAGAACCCGGGTCAGCCACATGCAAGGCAAACGCCCTACCCACTGTGCTATTGCTCCAGCCCCAATAAAGTTTTAAAAAATAAATTAATTGATTAAAAAATATACCCAGGTAACTCTTTCAATATATACTTTTATGAATGAGAAGTATAATCAAGCAAGCACTTCATTATTTTAATTTGGGCATAAATATAGATGTATCAGAATTTAAAAAGGGGGGCTGGAGTGATAGTACAGCGGGTAGGGCATTTGTCTTGCATGCAGCCAAATTCAATCCCTGGCATCCTATATAGTCCCCCAAGCCTGCCAGGAGTAATTCTTGAGTGCAGAACCAGGAGTAACCCCTGAGCATAACTGGGTGTGACCCAAAACAGCAGAAAAAAACTCCAAATAAAATTTAAAAATATGTGGCTCTATGGGTTAGAGAGCTAGTACAGGGGTTATGGTGCTTGTCTTACATGCAGTCAACCCTGGGTCAATCCCCAACAGCACATGCAGTTCCCCTGAGCACTGCCAGGAGTAATCCCTGAGTATGAGCCAGAAGTAAGTCTTAAGTACAGTTGGGTGTGGTCCAACATCCAAAACAAAATAATACATATCTGGTATAAACATAATACAAAGTAAAAGAAACAAATAAATAAACTATGGATAAAATACCAAAATGATTATAAATAATTGACAAGATGGATTTTATCAAAATGAAATACTTTGTAGAGCTTTTGCCTTGCACGTGGCTGACCCTTGTTCGATTTCCAGCATCCCATATGGTATCCTGAGCACCGTCAGGAGTGATTCCTGCGTGCAAAGCCAGGAGTAACCTTTGAGCATCGCCCTGTGTGACCCAAAAAGAAAAAAAAAAAAGAAATACTTTTACTCCTTTTTGTTGTTATTTTGAGGGCCACACCTGACAATGCTCAGGGGTTACCTTTGGTTCTGCCTTCAGGAATTATTCCTGGTGGTGCCTAGGGACCATATGGGATGCAAGTATTGAACTCTGGTTGACCTTGTGCAAGGCAAATGCTCAAGGTCATTTGCCTATACCTGCTATACCGTCACTCCAGACCCTAAAACACTTTTATTCTTTACAAGGTGCTATTAAGAGAATGAATGAACAGAGGCAATAGCTCAATGGGAGATGCTCTGGCACTTATGTCACATGCAGGATCCCTTGGCACCACATGATAACCCAAGGCTTCCACTGCTACTGAAAAAAAAAAAAATCACTCGCCTGATAGTTATTTCCTGAGTCACATTATTCTATTGTATAAATCTATTGTTTCTAGGAGCTTTTTGGTAGCGTCTTTAGGATTCTCTAAGTATAGTATCATGTCATCTATAAATAGAACTGGTTGAATTAAAGATAACAATGCAATGGAATATTAGTCAGCAATAAGAAGCAAATTGTTGACATATGCACAACATAGATGAACCTCAAAACTATCAAAGGGAAAAAAGACACATAAAAGACTATCTTGTGTGCAGTCTTGGGCCGGGGCCGATACCGGCTCGCACTCCGCCAAGATTCGACCTAGGTGGCCATGCTTTTGCACGGCCACTTTGCTGCTGAATGACCAAGATCCAGAGCCAGCTACACTACTTCTGGTTCCAGCAAGTGCTTGCAGCCATGTCTCCAGACTGTGAACTAAGCCTTTGCCCCATGCTGCCCCAGGAAGGGAAATGATGCAATTTCCAACATAAATCTCCCTGGGCTTAATTACTAAAATACAGAAATCCTAAACTGCGTGGCCGCCACTGCGGCTGCGCAACTTCATATCTCTTCATTCTCATCAATGGAAAACTAATTGTCAAATGCTTCCTTGTCAGTAGGGCCGTATTTTTGGGGGGTAAACTCCAACAACATGTTGTGTGTTGAAACTACAACAACAATAGTGAGTTTTGTGTTTAAATATGGAATGTAATCAAGGTACAGAGGAAATGAAGTGAAATTTATCAGTTATGCAGGCGGGGGTGGGGGGGCGTGGGGTGGGAGGTATACTGGGGTTTTTTGGTGGTGGAATATGGGCACTGGTGAAAAGATGGGTGTTTGAGCATTGTATAACTGAGACATAAGCCTGAGAACTTTGTAACTTTCCACATGGTGATTCAATAAAATAAATTTTTTAAAAAAGACTATCTTGTGTTATCATGTTTACATAAAATTAGAACAGTAATTGCCTGGGCTAGATATAGGAGTGAGGATTGACTTCAAGTGGGAATGACAGAAATTTTAAGGGTTACCAAAACTTCTTAAAACTAAATCATAGTGATGATTGTATAACTACATGGATTTACTAAATATTAAATTATTAAATATGCTTGTTAACAGGTAAAACTTATGGTCCTATAAATTATTGCTCAATAAATCTGCTTCAGTTCTATATTTTGTTATTTACCAATAATAACTATAGATAAAAAAAAGGGGGGGCTGGAGCAATAGCACAGCAGGTAGGGTGTTTGCCTTGCATGCGGCCGGCCTGGGCTTGATTCCCAGCATCCCATCTGGTCCGCTGAGCACTGTTGTGAGTGATTCCTGAGTGCAAAGCCAGGAGTAACCCCTGAGCATTGCTGGGTGTGACCCAAAAAGAAAAAAGAAAAAACAAACAGCTCCTGGGATACAGTTCAGTGTCAGAGCACCTACTGTGCAAGTGTGAGGCTTCGAGTTTGATTCTCAGAACTTTCCTACATATCTGAGTGTGGTCCCCGTGGCAACATGACTGATGATCCTAGCCTGCCAATCAGTGTGAGATCTTTGCTCACCAGGGCCAAGTGTGTAATTCACAGATGTTATAACAACAAAGGGGAGGGAAGAGATGGGGAAGAGTAATAAAAGACAAATTTCTGTGTTAGTCCAACACTATCTGCTGAAATGAACCTCTTTTGGTTTCATAATATTTTATGCCCAGTCTTGCCTCATATCCATCACTGATATACCCTAGGGTAGAACATTCTATTATCAAGGCTGATAAATCATGCATAGACAATGGATTCTAAGTGCACCCAGCAGTGAGATGTTAGGTCAGGAAATCTTTGTGAACTGTTTTTCTAAAGCTCTAGCTATTCCCCTTTCTATTTGCACAGATTCAAGCATTACTGGATTGTAAGAAATGGTTCTCCAAGGAGAATTCCTCAGTGCTGGTTTTTGCAGCTGCCTGCTTATACCCAAGAATTCATTTACTCCCTTCAATATGCACACTCTTCTCATCTTAACAGGAAGAAAACAACTTTCTGGTTGAGTGAAACATCAAAAAAGGCTTGCACTGCTACTAAAAAAAAAAAGAAGAAAAATCACTCGCCTGATAGTTATTTCCTGTGTCACATTATAAAACATTTCCCCTGAGTGCAGTCAGTCATCTAGGGTTTGGAGTGGTGGGGAGTGGTTGTTGTTTGCTTCATGCTAACATGGTAATAATACCAGGTACCCAGAGGGAAGAATATCCATCCATCCATCCATCCATCCATCCATCCATCCATCCATCCATCCATCCATCCATCCTTTAACCTAGCCATCTACCCATACATTATCCCATTCAAGAATGATTCCTTGAGCTCCAGCTTTTCACCGTACCTTTGATATGTAGAATATCATTGGATACCTAGGATATAGGTATGCAAAAATGTGTTTTAAAAAAAGGCTTGGTCCAACTGCTACTCAATTTAAAGTTTTTTGTTTGTTTGTTTGTTTGTTTAAGTAGCAAATAATCCACACTAAAGACATTTTTTTTCACTTTTTAAGCTTTTTAGGGGCTGATCTTGTCTCTTAGTGACTGTACTAGTAGCATCCTCAGCATTGTGGGGACTCTGTGTCAGCTCTGATAATGGAACCAGGGAGCTCTTGGTTGTTAGTAATGGTTTTGATTGGCAGCTGTCATTTTGGAAGGCGTCAGAGGTATAGGCTTTGTCACAGCTTTCTCTTTAATACAGAAGTGTCTAGGGTGGGTGTAAGAATTTTGACTGTGAGACTTGTGATTCTGTCTTGTTAGTGGTGAATCCAGCACCTCAGCAAATGAAACAGAAATCAAATGTAAATGATGAGACATATCTCCTGCATGTGATTGGAAGCCCATCAGCTCTTTAGGGGACAGATGAGAATTTGTTTCTCAAATATTTCATCTTTCTTGGAATATATAGTAAATCAGAGTTCCTGTGAACTCTTTCAGTATTTTCAGCTCAGTGGTATGTGATGGCTAAGCAAGACATCAGATTATGTTATTGTTCGGATGGCAAATTAAAAGTCATGTGTCCAGTGGTGTGCTACAGAGGAAAGAAGATGGTAAGTAGTCGATTTATAACTAGACCAAAAAGAATAAAATTTCAGGAAATAAAAATGTAAATGGAACAGTGCTTTATATAATATAAAGTAGATAAAACCTTTTAAGAACATTGTTAGAGAGCATTTCTGGTCTGAACTGACAATGTGTATAGTGGAGTAAGAGCTTTTAGAGTTACATAATGTGTGGACTACCCTATAGTATAATCTACATGAATGCATCAGTCACAAGGGACTTTCCTCCACTTCTCTGGAGACTCCTACCATTGAAAGTTCTTCCTTCCTGTGAGGTCCAAGATGACACATAACATGACAAATAGATGGCAGATATGCCCCTGCCCCAAACACCACCAGTTATGAAGAACCTGTTTCTCCACTGGACCTCAGCATACCAACCGGCCCAGCAGCCCTGGCTCCACCACCAATTAGTTGGAATGAACACATCAGATGAAACATACGTGTCATCCTTAGGATAAAGAATGAAAACAGGGGCATTAAGTCTGAAAGTCTATAATGGAATAAAAACATATTTCGTGGCAAAGCTGCATTGCTTTGTCTACCCAATTGCTACTGTGTTTTGAATCGGGAGAGCATTGAAGTGAGAGACACATCAGGTTGGCAGTGACTGTCTGGCAGCCAGAAGGCCTGGCAGGGCCAGAGCAGCTCACAGGAGAATGGGAGAGGAGAGAAAAGTCCAAAGTAGCTCATTTCCCAGTTGAGACGGGGGTGGGACTGTCTTGATGCACCAGCTCAGTCTTTACCTGTAGCCTGAGGAGTTTGAAGGAGAATGACTTGGAAATAGGGCCACTAACAGTGAGTCAGCTGCCACTTCCTGCATTACCTGGATGTTTTGGAAGCTTTCCATTAAATACTGGCTTGAGCAGCCAGGTCCCATCCACCCTATGACAACTGACAACATAGTTCATAAGAGAGGCCTGAGTAAACAGAGTTGAACAGTTCAGTGTCAATCATTCCAGTGAAATTGGAAGGAAGGCTTTTCGTAGACTCAGAGATATGGGACTAAGGCTTTAGGATTAATGGTCTGATATCACGTAAGTGTAGCCACTCCAATCTGGACACTAAAAGTTCTCTACTAAAGGAACAAAATTAAGTAGATCATTTAAGTTTTTTTCCAGGGGAAAGTGCCATATCCAGCAATTCTCAGGGTTTATTCCTGGTTCTGAGCTCAGAGATTTCTCATGAGCAAGACGCCCATACGGTGTGATGGGAAATTAGACCCTGGACAGCCACATGCAAGGCAACACCCAACCCATTATACTGTCTCTCCAGAGCCTGAAGTAGATAACTGTATTGACCAGTTTAATAGAAAGACAAAGAACAAAAAAGCTACCAGAAAAATTGCTACTGTACTTTCTGTGTGACTGGGCTGGAGTGATAGCACAGTGGGTAGGGCATTTGTCTTGCACGTGGCTGACCCGGGTTCGATTCCTCCACCCCTCTCGAAGAGCCCGGCAAGCTATTGAGAGTATCTTGCCCCCATGACAGAGCCTGGCAAGCTACCCGTGGCATATTCGATATGCCAAAAACAGTAACAACAAGTCTCACAATGGAGATGTTACTGGTACCCGTTCGAGCAAATCGATGAGCAACGGGATGACAGTGACAGTGACAGTGACTTTCTGTGTGACCTGGGAAAGCCTTGTTATTTCTCTATTTCTTTTTTTCTCTCTATCGCAGGGGTTGGGAGGCACACCCGTCAGTGTTCAGGGCTTCTCTTGGTTCTGCACTCGGGGGTCACTGCTGGAGGGCTCAGAGGATCATATGTGGTGCCAGAGATGGAACCCGGCTTGCCCCTTTTGCAACACAAGTGCCCTATGATCACTCAGACTATTTCTCTATTTCCTTATGTTAGGGCATTTATTTTAGAGAAAAATGATAGTAAAGTTAACCTAAATATTTACTATCTGCAATACTTTGAGATTGGGAGCTTTGTATTAACCAAAGATAGAATTAAATATAGATAGTGTTCTCAGGTTACTTGAATCTTAACAAAGGAGAACAAATATGCAGAATTATAATAACACAAAGGAGGTGAGGAGATGGGCTTTAAGGGAAACGCAAGAATGAGAGCATTGGAAGATAGATCACCAATAGGTCTCATTTGACTTACTCGGCATTGGAAAGGTGCTGAGCAAAAGTTGATACAGGTGTTTTTCAGTTTTTATTTCTTTTATCTGGTGGATAAATAAAAGTCTGATTCCATTGATATTTTTTCTCTGTGTTTTATTCATGGAATAAAACATTAGGCTTGCAAATAGTTTGAAATTAATATATTCAAGGGAATAATATGTGCTTTAAAATGATATAGAAGTCAATAGCAATATTTTAACATTGAAAAGGTAAAGCCAGAGGCTTAGGAGCTGGTTATGAGGCAGGACAAAGAACAAAACACAAGTGTTGTCTGTGAATCAAATTTTCTGTTCCTTTAGAACAAAGCTGTTGATGTGAAAGAACCTTTAAGCTTCTTTTACTTTAAGAAGAGATAACAAAATCATTTTCTTTTCTTCCCAAGCTGAAAGAAGCACTAGAAAATTTTGTAGCAATAGCTAAAAATAAGCTAACCTTCTATAGTTTCCCTCTTTCAGTAGTAGATTTTAACCCATTTAACAAAATGATTTAAATGAAAATAAAATTGTAATCAATTTGATGGCTTTCTTCTGTCTACTGTTGAAACTTGCTGTAATTAGCATTTTTATTTTCTAACTACCCAACTTTAGTGAAGATAGCAAAATTGAGGAGGCGGGCTGTGTTTTTCAAGAACTTTAATTTTTTTTTATAAATTCCTCCTGTTCCTCACTGGACTTCATAGTTCTAGAAGTTTACATTCTTTTTTCCTAGAACATTAAGATAAATGAGAGGAGACTCATTAGCAGCAATACCTTCATTTTTTTTTGTATCTCAAACAGGGAGAAAACTACCATATTTGAAATATGTATACTTAACTTTTAATTCACCTTAAACTCATATAAGATAAAATCAAGCAGAAATGGAAATAAATATACCACTAATATTTTCCCAATGCTTCTCTGAATCAAAAGTTTTAAGTGCACTATGCAGCCTAATTGTGGTTGAACCAAAATTCTAATGCATTGAAAGTTTAAATAATTTATCGTAAACCGTGTAGTAACTTAAGTAGCAGAATTGAAGTAGAGCCCAGAACTGGTGATTTCTAACTTTCCTGCTATATATGATGTTACATAACTGCTTGTCTAATTATCCAAAGCCTACAGACTTCTGCATTCCTACTAAGTAATGTGGTATAATTTTAGTGATACCATTAACTTCCTATTCTCATTTTGTAGGAGAGATTGGTACTCTCAATATTTGAGCTATTGAGTATACACCTTAATGTTAATATATCTGAACAGTATATTATTGTCTCAGTAAGATGTTTCATTAATTTTATCTTTAAAGTATTTGATGGGAATCTTTCTTTTTTTAATATATATATTTTTTCAAAATGTTTTTGCTTGTCAATCACATCCAGTTGTGCTTAGGGAGCTACTCTTGATCCTGAGTTTGGGAGTCACTCATAGAGTGTTTCGGGATTAAACAGTGCTGCGGATCAGGTCCAGGCCTTCCTGCATAAAAAGCTTTGCATGAACACAGCCCAACTGATCTATCTCCTCAATTCTCTTTCTTTCCTTCTTTTTAATTTTTTGACATAATCTATTATTGACTTGGACATTAAAGTTTCTTTCTCTGCTCTTTTATTTTTCTTCCTTCTTTCCCCTTTCTTTGTGATATATATATATATATATATATATATATATGTATATAGTGTGTGTGTGTGTGTGTGTGTGTGTGTGTGTGAGATGCTGCCAGGGATCCAACCCAGATTTTACTCACCAGTGAGCCTCATTGTTCATCCAGATTTATGTTAATTGGAAAAATAATAAAGTAACAAAATATTAGAAATCTAATAAGAGTCTTAAATGTAAATTTTTTTAATGTGACTAACCTTAATTCATATTGCATTGAAGCTCAAGGGTCAAGTTCAGACTAAATTATTTGGTATCAAAGACAAATGCAATAGCAAATGTCTATTTACCAAAAGTCAGAAGAATAAATTGGGGGTGATATGCCCTGTTTCTCCCTCATCTGCTTCCTCTCGTTCTCCCCCAAACACACACACACACACACACACACACACACACACACAGCTCACTTTATATATGATTGACAGTTATTGTGGTGAACACTCTACAGACTTCATTTAAAATGTCTCTGCTTGAAATGGGTCACTCCATGCTTTTCAAAATTCAAATAAAATATTCCCTACAAAATTTAAGTCTTCTTAAGCTATAAATTACATTTTCTGCATCCAATAATGTGTTTACTGGACCCCATGCCAAGCCAATTCCGCTGGGGCACCTCAGATGGAGCGGGTGTGCCCTCTCTGCCCACTCCAGATGAAACCCCAGTGGCCACGAGCTTCCAGAAGAAAAACCCAGTCACGCAGGTTCGGGGACTAAAACTCCAGTCCACATAGTAGCTGTGGAGATGGGTCATCCCTCCTTGTCTTCCTGCCTGCTTGGGGTCCTGGCTGTCACACCCACCATCTGCCTCCAGGCGCCATCTCAGCACATCAACGGCCTTAATCCAGAGACCCCCAAAGGAATCTCAAAATGGATTAGCTCCCTACAGAGATGTCTCTGGACCCCAACCATATACAATTTTAGAATTCCAGAAGTGTATGACCACTTTTGCATCTGCGCAACCTCTCATGATATTCATAGCAAGCAATAGAAAATAAATGATTTTATTTTCTAGCGTCTGGCCCTGGCAGGCAGGCTTAAATGCTTGTGGGAAAATTTGAAATAATGGTGGTGAAAAGGTGTAATGGTGGTGGGACTGGTGTTGAAATATTGAATGTAGTCAATTAATGTGAACAACCTAATGAAAATAAAATTCAAAAAAACAATGTATTGATCATTTTTTAATTATAAATTTCTATAAAATGTATAGACATGAAACAAAATATATCTTTTTCAAATTTTTCTCTATGTAGTAAACTTACTTTTAGTCTAGGCTTCAAAAACAGACTTCTTAGATTGAAATCAGAATCTCCTATCTTCCACCTGCATGACTGAGTAAATGACTTAAATTTGCTATAAATATCTGTTTTGTCACCTGCCACGTATAAATGGAGATAATGACAGAATTCAGTTTGGGATATAACTGTGAAAATTGATTAGATAATACAATAAAATATTTAGTATAGTGTTTGGTCCTTAGTCATTATTAATTCTTACTGTTACAGCTACCTATTTATATTAGCCCCTTAAAGCCTTCAGTGAGGCAGTCATTTATGTAACAGATGAAGTTAAGTTTAGGAACTGACAGAACTTTTTATCAGCAGAATTGTTTATTTGAACCACATTCATCTAGCTACAAAGCTTATATACCTTAATGCACTGAATTCTCTCTCTTTTATAGTAGATTATAAAACATCATGGGGACATTTTCTATATTATTTTTGACTTCTAGGATAAATCAATAAATTTGCATGTATTAGTTATTCCAGAAACCCATTGATTCTAATAAAAGAAATATTTGCAGTTATTTTATACTCTTATAAAACTATTTAAAAAAGTGTTCTGATAGAAAAATTGAGCTTAAAAACAAGGAGAAGGAGAAATGGGGAAAAAGGAAAGAAGGGAAGAATAAAAAAATATACATATACATATACATGAATGCCAAGGTACATTTCAAATTGGGATAAATTTGGGGCTGGAGAGATTGTATAGGAGTTCAGGTATTTGTCTTGCTTTGATCCTTGGCATCACATATGGTCCCTTGAGGACTTCCAGGAGTGATCCCTGAGCACAGAGCCCGGAGTAAGCCCTGAGCATCACTGGGTATGGATCCCAAATTAAGTCAGTTCAGACCAAACAAAAAGCAAAGCAAAACAAACAAATTTGGGATAGACTCAAATCAAACCACTTTCCACTATCCAAAATTATTTTGGACGCATCACAATGTGGCTTGAAAATCATAGCCTGATAATCTGAATTCCAACTCTGTGGACTTTGGGAGTCCTGAACCTCAGATTTTTTATCTTGGAAATAAGGTCAATGCTATGTACTTCATAGGTTTCTTAATTGAACCAGGTTTTGGAAGTGCCTCGGAGAGATTATAGGGCAGATATGATGCCCATGCATGATGTTATCATAACATAGTAAATTTCACAATAAAAATTTTTTTTAAGACATGGACACATTTCTTCTGTTTTGGTGCCATACCCAGAAGTCCTCAGGAGTTATTCCTGGCTCTGTGCTCACCCCTAGGGATTTAAACCAAGATGCTCAGTATGCAAGGCCTTACCTCTTGAACTATCTCTACAGCCCCTTTACAATATTTTGTTGAAGTTGTATAAGATTCTAAAATGTCTCCTGAGGGACTGGAGATTGCTCAACAGACTGAGTGCATGCCTTCTATTTGAAAAGCCTCGGTTCTAGCCCTGACACCACCTGGGTCCCCAGGCACAGTAGAGAGGGACCCTGTAGCACTAAACTGGAAGTAATACCACAGCCCTTTGAGTGTATCTCAAAAAGCAAACAACCCCCCTCAACACATTCCTTAATAACATTAAAAGAAGTTGAATGTTAGTGTTTCAGGATGTTGAGAAATTTCAGAAATGGATGCTAAATCAGAGAGCTTTTTAGGTAGATTACTTGATTTTATATTGGAGGAAAGTAAGACTCAATGAGACTAAGAAAATTGCCCCAAATCACACAGCTAATTATAATCAGAGAGGAGACTAGAACCTGGCCTTTTATTAATGGTTCCTGTACTCTTTCTAAAGCTGAGAGTGAAGGATCATATCATTTATGAATATTTATGAATAGCTTAGCATTTCAGCTTAATAGCACTTAGAATATATAAGCTAGACAGTAGCGGTGCAGATTATTGTTGTGCTTCATGATAACAAGGCATAAGTGGTAAATAGTGCATATTATTATGTATTCTTGAAATTATTTTCAAGCCTAGGAAGGGAAAAATAAAATAAAGAAGATCAAGACAGTTATGCCCAGGGCTTCTATGAGGATACAGGAAGCCAAGATACTTAAGTTTTTCTGGCAAAAGCCAAAAGGCTAAGAAGTGTTTCTGGTGGGGCTGGAGCAATAGCACAGCGGGTAGGGCATTTGTCTTGCACACAGCTGACCGGGGTTCGATTCCCAGCATCCCATGTGGTCCCCCGAGCACCGCCAGGAGTAACCCCTGTGCATTGCCGGTGTGACCCAAAAAGAAAAAAAAAGGAAGTGTTTTTGGAAGGAGGTAGAACAAGAAATTCCCCAGATCTCCTCTTTCCTTGGGAAGAAGGACAAGAGATCCCTCCTTGCCTGTAATTGGAGGAATCACCCAGTTGCTTGTCTTCTCCATAACTCTTACTCATATCTGGAAGTTTCAGCCGCCAGAATTCAGTTCCTGAGAACAATACTAGAGCAGTCATTGATGAGCTTTGTGTTGGGCAAAATGATGGTCTGTTTTTCATTATCTGGTGCCTTGATTCCCAGCTTGTTGTGGCCATTGTGCCGAGGGCTTCAGAGGATACCTAGGCTGGAGCTCCCTTTGCCCAGTCCAGTGGGGACACACTTGGACACACAGTTAGCCTGAGGTTCCTGGAGGGTGAGATCCCTTCCTTCGACTCCCCTCCAGAAGTGCTCCAAGTTGTGACTGAGGGAAAGACTCTCGGCTCAAAATTACTTTTCCAATAGGCCTCACTTGGTTCTTTTCAAATGTTCTTTTGGAGGCATCCCTGGTCAGGCTACCTTTCATCTACACTTGAAACAGATACCTTGAATCAGATAATTTTTCTAATGCTTAAACTGAGTCAAAAGATAGTCTTCTGATAGGGAAAGGGAGGGAAGGAAAAGTTGGATTTTTAGGGAGGAAGTCTTTAGGGGGAGATCTGGTTTTGAGCAGCCAGAGAACAGGCATGAATAAGAAAATATGTTGAGCTAAATTTCCAGAGGAGAGATTCCAAACATCACGAGCACCAAAAGGTTGTTCCAGAGCTTTCTTTGGCCTCTCTTCTGTCTCTCTCCCTACTCTCCTGCAGAAAAGTTGATATTTAAATCTCATCAAGTCCGTAGTGCCTCTTATTCACGGTGGGGTCAGATTGTACAAATTGCAGACTCCTGGGTGATTCATAGGCAGTTCAATGGGCTGGACTGGATGCAGGAGGCTTGGGTTCAATCCCCTGTATAGCACAGCCCCCTGAGCACTGTGGGGAGTAACCTCCAAACACAGAGCAAGCAGTAGCTCCCGAACATTGCTGGGTGTGGCCCCCAAACAACAAACAAATATGCCCATGTAGAGACAGCCACAACTGCCTTTAGGAAGTGGGCGAATGTACTTCTTTAAGCGTGAGAATGTTTTCTGCCTGCGTCAGGGTGCAGTTTAGCTGAGACTCTGTTATCTAGTGACATTTCCCCAGCACCTTGCTACTTGGAACTAACTGGCATGTGAGCGCATTTATAGGTTTCTTCTTTATTAGGTCACCCAGGCGGTTCTTATGTATCTAAATGGGACAAAGAAGGTGGGGGTTGACATTCCCTGGAGCTCTGCTTTCTGGCCCTCCTCTAAGCTGCACTGCAAGGTGGCAGCTAGCTTCCCACAACTGCAATTACTATCCTGGTTGCCGGGTTGCTTCTGTCACCTGGCTGCATTTTTGTTGCTGTTGCTTTATATCCTTCTCATCCTGTCTTTACCAGCAACCGCAGCACCAACTCGCTTGCACTAGCTCAGCATTGTTGTTCTTCCTCAGCCCAAACAAGATACATTTGTTCCTGGGTGGTGAGACTTTGTCTATCAACCTAATCTAAACATTTTTGGCCACACCTAACTGTACTCAGGTTTACTCCTGGCTCTGTGCTCAGGGATCGTTCCTATTGGCGCTAGGGATTGAACGGGGGTGACTGTATACAGGAAAATGCCTTAACCCTTGCACTATCTTTCTAGTCCTGGTGTCCATTTCTATCGTGTGTCCAAAGATATATGGTGGGTCCCAGACTTTTTTTTTTTAAGGCAGGAAAGGAATTATATTTGAGCAATAGCTTTTTGGAGGGTTGGGTAGTGGTTCTGGGCATCAAACCCAGGTCACACAAATACCAAGTGTTCTACTCTATGCCACACCCCTGGCTCCACAGGTTTTGTGGCTTTTTTCCATTTTTTTTTAAATGCTGGGGATCAAACCTTGGCTTCTTGCATGCAACGCATGTGTTCTGCCACTGAGTCACATCCCAGCCCCTGAGCAATAGCATCTTGATGAGGAGCTGTTATTCCTGGCATATGTTCTATTCTGTACCGATACCATCACTGATATCCAAGCCAAAACCAATAATTGCAAACCTCCATGCACGCATTAACTAAAAGCAAACCTACATTAATGTTAATACCAACACTAAGTCCAATGTAAATAAAGGGTAAAATGAAAAAAAAATAATTCTGATACAAATAACTACTTAATAAGCATTAATTATAGGATGAAACTATACAAAAAAAACTTTGGAGGTAGGGGCTGGAGCGATAGCACAGCGGGTAGGGTGGTTGCCTTGCACGCAGCCGACCCAGGTTTGATTCCTTTGTCCCTCTCGGAGAGCCCGGCAAGCTAATGAGAGTATCCCGCCTACACGGCAGAGCCTCGCAAGCTACCCATGGCATATTCAATATGCCAAAAACAGTAACAAGTCTCACAATGGAGACGTTACTGGTGCCTGCTTGAGCAAATTGATGAACAACAGAACAACAGTGCTGCAGTGCTACTCTTGGATGTGCTCAAGGGACCATATGGGGCCCAGGAATCAAACCTAGGCCAGCTGTGTAACCCCCTAAAACCACTAGGGGCGGCCACCAAACAAACAAAAAACAGAATCCACGAAAAAGACATAAAACCTTTGTAGGTAATATCATAATTAATCTTCACAAGAGGTTTTGTTTCGTTTTGTTTTCTAGGTCACATGTGGCAGTGCTCAGGGATTACTCCTGGCTCTGTGCTCAGGGATCATTCCTACTGGGGTTTGGGGGACCATATGGGGTTCTAGGGATTGAACCCGGCTTGACCACACACAAGACCAGCATCCTACCCACTCTACACTCACTCTAGCCCATTCACAAGGGTTTTTGATAATAAAAGATAAAATATACACTGCTTAGTTCTTAATACTTAGTACTTAGTTCTAGGTATTTTCAGTTATTTATTTAAGTCTCACTGAAACTCTAAGAGCTATTAATGGTTATTCCAGTGGGGGAGAAAATTGAGAGTCAGAGGAACTAATGACTTGCGCAAATTCATATATTCAAGTATGTGTCCAAATAAAGATTTAAAATAAGTATCTCTGACTCAGCCTGATAGTTGGAGTGTTCAGGACATGTAGATTTCCATATGATGTCCGTGTTCCATATTGAAATTTCTGATAATAAACTATCTTAGCAGAATTCATCTTTTTGTTAAGAGATCATTTTCTTAAAATTTTTTAAATTGAATCACTGTGATATAGACCCTTACAAAGCTGTTCATGATTAGATTTCACCCATATAGTGTTCTAATACCCATCCCTCCACCATTGTACATTTCCCAGGACCAGTGTCTCTAGTTTCCCTGCATCAGCCCCCACCCTAGAGGCAGGCACTTTTATTCTCTTAAGAGACCGTTTTATCCTTAACTGTATTTCACTTAAAAGGATACTGTAAAGGGGATATGACTCAATTGTAAAGCACTTGTTTTTCATAGCGAAGACCTGGGTTTGGTTCCCAGCACCACTAAAATCAACTCAATAAAAATTTTGATTAAAAATAATAATTTAGATCAAAAATTGAGAGCGATGTCTCCAACTCCCGTGCCAGGCTGAGTCTCATCTGGGGCACCCCAGAGGCGGGTGGGTGAGCCCACCATCCACCCAAACAGAATCCTGGCAGTCAAACACCTCCAGAACCCAATCACTGCCATGCTCATGGCTGAACACCACAGGCTTTTGAAAATCTCAGGTATGCGAGTTTTGTGACCAAAATCTCCCAGCTTTCACGGAGTTGAGGGTAGGAGACCTCCCCCCATCCGCTTGTTCTCCAGGACCCTGGCAGTCATGCCCACAAACTGCATCCGGCACCACATAAGCTCATTAACATGATCCAGACACTCTATTTTTTTTTTCTTTTTGGGTCACACCCAACGATGCTCAGGGGTTACCCCTGGCTTTGCACTCAGGAATCATTCCTGGCAGTGCTCAGGGGACCATGTGGGATGCTGGGATTCCAACCCAGGTCAGCCGCGTGCAAGGCTAATGCTCTGTCCGCTGTGCTATCGCTCTGGCCCCATGATCCAGACACTCTTAAATAAATCTCGAAAGAAATCAACAAGCTGCAGAAATGCCTCCAGACCCTGGAAGTTATCATCCAGCTAAAGATGAAACTTCAGCTGTATCATCCTATTTAAAATTTTAGAATTCCTGTAGTGCATGGCCACATTTGCAGCCCTGTGACTTCTCATACATCATACTACTGATATACCAGGAATAGCACACCACTTTGGGTGGGATGTAAAGTAGAAGGCAACAAATCTCAATTAAGAAAATATTAGCACACAAGGCTCAGCCTGGAACAACATGTTAGTAATCTCTTATACGGGCTTAATGGCTCCAGGGTGAGATACAACAATCTTCACCCACTTTCTTTTATGGAAATCTTTTTTCATCATTTTTAGTGAATTATTCATAACAAGCAATACAAAATAAATTATTTAGGGCCTGCTATTGGAGCAGATTGGGTGATAGTTGAGAAAACTGGAAATAATGGTGGTGGGAAGGTGTAATGGTGGTGGGATTGGTGTTGGAATATTGAATGTAATAAAACATTGTGAGTAACTTTATAAAACTAAAATAAAAAAACAGAAATTGATTTTCAAGTTTTTTTCCTTAAGTTTTACTAAATTCATTTAACTTTAAGAAAGTTAAAAATCTTCAAAATGGTGCTAAGGTTGTTATATTCCCATTAAAAATTGGGGGGAGAATATTTTGAGGTGTTTAGCCATGTCCAACCGTGTTCAGGGTTCACTCCTGGCTCTGTGCTCAGGGATTATTCCTTGTGGTCCTCAGGGGCCATATGCAGCACCATGAACGGGGATTGGCTGTGTGCAAGGCAAGCACCTTAACCCCCAAACTATTTTTCTGACCTGAGTTATAATCCAATTTTATGAATAGTGGTGAGGCTGTCTTTAAAAACATTTTAAGTTTCGAAGCATATCCTTTGTGATAAGTACTTCATCATATTTCACTTGTGTATGTCTCTTTAATAATAGAAAAAGATATAAAACTGTTTATTTAAATTGTTCTTGAGAGCATCAAATTGGATTTTGGGGAGAGCTTAGCACTTAATGCTCATGGGAAATTTTCAAAGGAATTTCATTTTTTTCTTAGCTTCATATTAGATTTTAGTGTTCAGAAGGATGTCTTAAATAAGGTCATAGAGATTGGTCTGTGGGTTTTAAAAAATCAGCGATTTTTGCCCAAAGCAATTTGTACAGAGTAAATATGTGACCATTTTCCTGGGGCTCAGCCCCCCACTAAAGAGATCCTCATGGGGATAGCTGCTAATTCATTTTTCTCTTAAGCCACCAATGGCCTGTAACTACAATCTGGTGTCATTTATCATTTGCTGTGGAATTAGCATTTTACAACGCAGACCTTTCTGGATGACAGTGACTAGAATCAGACATCCATATATTACAGTCCTTGCAAGGCTTTTGAATTGTGAAAGGTGCTAAAATCCGGGACCAATCCTGTCAGGCATCTAATCACCTCACAAGTCAGAGCTATTATGTGGGTTCTGATGGAATGCAGGAGTCACGTGGGTTCTTTCATGATTTAAAGCAGGGTTCTTAAATCGGGAATTATAGCCTCTCAAGGCATGTATGTTTAGAATTCAGGAATCTATGAACTTGATGGAGAAAAATTCACACATTTATTTTCACTACTCTCTAGCTAGGATTAGTATTTTCTTTCCTTATGAATATAAACCACAAGCCATAATAGTATTAGCTTTTCTTGTGATTCTGTCTCTAATAGGAATCTAGGTATTTTCATTTTATATTATAGTTACTACCAGTATCACAAAATAACATCTTCCTTATCCTTCAAAAACATGTAACAGATATATTAAGACATCTTGAAATTTAATGCCTTAATAAACACATGTGTTACAGTGTTAAAGATTGCCTTGTTTGTGTAAGGCCCTGAGTTCAATCCCTAGTGCTGCAAAAGCCAATCGAACAAAACCACCTGGGGCATTAGTATAAAGGTGTGTGGACCAAGGATACTCAGGTACTCTGATCAAATATCACCCAGGTCAAATTTCCTTTGGTGCCCAGAGAATTTTTAAATGAGTTAGAGACCCTTATTTACTCCTCCAGTTCCACCAAGGATGACTGATACTCAGATACACAAATCTAAGAAAGAAGCTAGCCTCAAGCCAAGAATGTGAACAGGTCCCTGGGGTCAACAATTAAGGGTGCTTCTCCCCACTGTATGTAAAATGGGCTGGTGTTCCTAAGGATTGAACCAAGTAACTGCCCATATAATTTTTGCACCTATTTTTGCTAAATTACCTATTACCTATGCTGCTAAGTACTTCAATACCCAGTTTGAGGAAGATATGTAAAATATATATCACGTTGGTTCAAGTCCCTTTTCTTAAAATTATATGCAGAAGAATCTAGCTTTCAATCTTTAGATTTTAATATGAATGTTACAGTGCATGCAGAGATTGACTGCCACGTGAGAGAGCTGCTATCTTGAGACTCATTCCATCCTGGGGTTACTCATTGGTGAAAGCACTTATTTGAAAAACAAAATCATAAAATAGAGATAATTTGAGGAAATGATGAGTGTCACCTAGGATTAAAATCTGCCGCATATAATTGGAAGCTGCAAATCACAGTAACTAAAACAAGATAGATATTTGTTTTCTCTAGTTAAAAAAATATTGTCTGAAGGTAAGAAATCCACCAGCAGGATGTCTGAGCCAGGATCCCTGGGTCCCTCTATCTTTATGTTATTCCATCCTTTGCTCTGACATCTAGTTTTATGATTAAATATAGTTGTTCAAATTTTTTGCTATTGCATTTGCTTTCAAGTAGCAGGAAGGATTTGTGGAGGACATAATCAATGTGGCATACCTTAGTTCTGTGGTGCCTGTATATCCGAGGGAAAGTTCTGGAAAATGATTAGAAATTCTGGTTCAGTGGTGGGATGGGGAGGACAGGACCAGGGGTTGTATAGAAGAATAGTAAAGGGCTGTAGTGATAGTAAGGTGTCATCTGGTACTCGTCTGGCCCAGGTTCTATCCCCGGCACTTAATGGTTCCCTGAATATGACCAGGTGTGAACCCTGAGTGCAGAGTCAAGAGTAAGTCCTGAACCTGAACTGCCAGGTGTGGGCCAAACACAAAAACATAAACAAAAGAATAGTCAGCCAGTAAAGCAAGGGATGTACATTAAAACAAATAAACATAAAAAGCAGATGTAAATAAACAAAGCAGATTAAAACAAACAAACATAAAAAAAAGTAGTCAAGGAATGGGATCATAGTACAATGTGTAGGGCATTTGTCATGCACGTGGCCGACCCAGGTTTGATCCCTAGCATCCCATATGGTTCCCCAACAACACCAGGAGTAATTTCTGAGTGCAGAGACAGGAGTAATCCCAGAGCATTGTTGGTTATGACTACAAAAGCCAAAAATAAAACAAAACAACAACAAAAAAAGTCGAGAGTTGGGGGCTGGAGCGATAGCACAGCGGCTAGGGCGTTTGCCTTGCACGCGGCCGACCCAGGTTCGAATCCCAGCATCCCATATGGTCCCCTGAGCACCGCCAGGGGTGATTCCTGAGTGCATGAGCCAGGAGTGACCCCTGTGCATTGCTGGGTGTGACCCAAAAAGCAAAAAAAAAAAAAAAAGTCGAGAGAAGAACCTTGGAATTATTAACAAAATTTTCTTTTTGCAAACATAGAAGGATTAAAGAATCCCCCCCACCTTCAGGATGATTTAAATTTTTTTATTTGTTTGTTTTGGGGCTACATCCAGAAGTGCTCAGGGATAACACCCTTGTTTCTGCACTCAAGAAACACTCCTGTTGGTGCTGGGGGACCATATGGGATGCCAGGGATCGAACCTGGGTTAGTCATGTGCAAGGCAAGTACCCTACCAGCTGTACTATTGCTCCAGCCCCTAATTTTTATTTTATCAAATTTTAAAAAAAGTTATTATTAAACTAAAAATAAGCCAAGTATGCTTATATTTCATTGACCAGAATTTAGTCAGATGGCCTTACTTAGGTTAAAATAAGAATGGAAAATTGCATTTTCATAATTAGGATATTGTTACTTCCAATCAAATTGAGGTTCTATTTATAGAGAAGGAAAGGAGAGATTTGTGGCAATCTGAAATAGGACTGATATGTTTACATGCGTGGAAACATGTTCAAGGAAGAGAAATGGACTGAGACTAATTCTTTGGGTCTTAGTCCTGTCCCTACTTTTTATCTACAAAACTTTATTTATTTATTTTTAACTTTTAATTGAATACTTGTGAGATAGACCCTTACAAAGCTGTTCATGATTGGATTTTAGTCATACAGTATTCCAACACCCAGCCCTCCACCAGTGTACATTTCCCAGTACCAGTGTCCCCACTTTCCCCCCCATCACCCCCCACTCTCCACCTTCTCTACAAACTTTAAAACAGATTGCTTGAGGTTTAATTCTTTCATTTTTAATGTGGATGTGACCATTTTTTCCCCTTCCTTCAACCCAATTATTGCTAGCCTTGATTGAGACAATATTAGTGAAAGCCTTTAAAACCTGTAAGAGCCTGAAGCCAGGAGTTTAGCAACTTGCCTTGCATTCTGCCCACCCCAGTTCAATACATGACACCACAGAAGGTTCCCTGAGCACTGTCAGGAGACACTCCTTGAGCATATAGCCAGTAATATCCAGCCCCTCAGTAATTCTGGGTATAATATAAGCTCTTCACTACAAATAAAACCTAAAAGAATATAGCCTAGATGTAAGTTGTATTATGTTTTTAGGATACCTGGGAACTGTCATTAGGGAAGGGTTGGTTCAGTATATCTTTCAGCAACAAGTCACAACCAGAACCTTGAGCTAAGACCAATTTCCATCTCTACATAGACTTTTTAATTTTCAGTAATGCATTACAAGTTTATTTTTTATCTTAATATTTTGGCCATACCTGGTAATGCTTAAGGGCTGCTCTAGACTCTGCACTCAGAAATGCACCCTGGGCACCATATGGCATGCCGGGAATTGGACTCTAGTTGGTTGCATGCAAGGCAAGTGCCTTACCTGCTATACTATTTCTCTAGCCTCTAAGACATTATAAATATAGGTGGATGTTAAGTTTTTTGTCATTGGACCATTAATAATGCCAGTAATATATCTTACCACTGTAAATGGGTAAAGAAAGCTATTCTTCAATGACAGTATTTTGTTTGATGTACAGTGTTTTAAATGGAATTCTTGGTCACTATTGGGAGGACAGAATCAATTCTAGCCAGCAGAAGCAGAATGGAAAGTACTATAGAATTTAAAAAGGTTTACAGAATCATTGGGGACAGAGCACTGCAGAAAAATCCCCCTAGGCTGAGCTTCTACAGCTAAATCTTGTTGTCCCTGAAGAATTACCCTGCTGCTTCTGAGATGATCAAGATGCCATCTGTTAAACCAGGAATCATGCTCGAGGTCACACGGCTGCAGCCTCAGTCAGATCCATCCTGATCCAGACCAAAATGATGCTTCATGCTCCACTTAACTCCACGATTCAAACTAATTCCTATATGATTACATCTGATTGGTGATGTAATCACTGACCAGCTTCAATCCACCCAGTACCCATACTTCAAGAGACTCTTAGAAATAGATCTTTGCCTTTACCACCTCTGACAGAAGCTTGTGCACTGTAATCCACAGCATCTGTCAGAATGAATTTTAGATGTATCAGTAAAAAGAAAATTGGCTACCGAGGTCCAAAAACACTGGCAACATATTTTAGAAATGAAATGATTTCAATGCAACATAACATAATCAGGGCAGAGGAAATGCATTTAACTGAAATATGGATTAAATGAAGAGGCTGAAAGCAAAAGAAACATCCATGCATATGTATCTATGATGTGTTATTTCTGTTTTCTTTTTTTTTTTCTGGCTTTTTTGGGTCACACCCGATGATGCACAGAGGTAACTGCTGGCTCATGCTCTCAGGAATTACTCCTGGCAGTGCTCAGGGGACCATATGAGATGCTGGAAATCAAACCTGGGTCAACCGCGTGCAAGGCAAATGTCCTACCTGCTGTGCTATCACTCCAGCCCCTGATGTGTTATTTCTTAAATTAAAAAAAAAAAAACATTTGTACCAACATCAGGGCCAGAGAGATAGTACGTTGGGTTGTGTACTTGCCTTGCACATGATCAATCTGGGTTTAGTCCCTGCACACCAGCACTGCTAGGAGTGATCTCTGAGCAGAGAGCTGAGTAAGCCCTGAGCATCATTGGGTGTGCCCCTAAGACAAAACAAATTTGTAACAACATCAAACTCAATTTAGGCATGTGGGTGTTTCACTAAGTCTACTATTTTTTTTTTTTTTTTGCTTTTTGGGTTACACCCAGCGATGCTCAGGGGTTACTCCTGGCTTTGCACTCAGGAATTACTCCTGGCGGTGCTTGGGGGACCATATGGGATGCCGGGGATTGAACCCGGGTCGGCCGCATGCAAGGCAAACGCCCTACCCGCTGTGCTATCGCTCCGGCCCCACTAAGTCTACTATTTATTCTTAAATATAAATTTATGTTTACTTACATTAATTAGGACCAGAATAATTTACTGAATTCAATCTATTTATACATCATGACAAAAATCAAAGTAATTGAAGCTCAACATGTGCATAGAAATGATCTAATGAAATTTTACTGACTAGGAGTAGTCCTAATAATTATCTTTCTGTTTGAAGGATTTAGCTAATAAAACACAAGGCATACAAAAATAGAAATGTACTAGAGTCAAAGAAAATTGACCACAGTTCTTAATGTGTCTTAAAATAGTGTGGGAAAAAACCTGTATCAATCAGAATGAGAAGTTTGTCTTGTTGTAGGTCAGACCAGCTTCTGAGAGGGTTAACCAAGGTGGAGCGTGGGATCGTGTAGTACCAACCATCAAACCCAGGGCCTTGCCTAAGAACTCGTCATTTGTGCTGTCTTCTGACCTCTCCTTTCAACCTTCATGTTTTTATTTTGGTTCAACATTCATAGGGAATTTGAAAAAGTTTAGAGGATCAAATTATGCAACTTTTTTTTAAGGCTGCCAAAATATATTATAGAATATTAAAAAGGTCACATTTGTTAATGTGAACTTTGATGTCATCAGAAAAGACTTTAAGCTTTGGAAAGCTTGTTAAGCTTATGAAACAGTTACAAATTTTTTCAAAATTCTAGTTTTTATTTGAACCTTGGATTCTCTCATTGGTAATAAATACTGCTGGCTGTTTGTCTTGAAGTAACAGGTGGCTGATTTTGTTCTTTTTTCAAAAGAAGATGTCTGCCAAATACCCAGGTCTGAATTATTACGATTGGTTTGGTTTGGTTTTTGGGGCATACCCAGTATGCTCAGGGCTTAGTCCTGACTCTGCAATAAGGGTTTACTCTCAGCAAGTTTGGAGGACTGCATGGGATGCTGAGGATTAAATCTGGGCTAGTCCCTTACCACCTATAGTAACTGTCTGACCAGAGTCATGATTTTTTTGGTCATTTGTTCCTTTAGATAAAGATTCATCACACACACATACATACACATATACACACATACACAAAGGTAGCCAGTTTAGTACACAACTCAAAAAATTGTGCAAAATATTTTTTGTAGACTTTTTTTTATATGAAAGCACTTTATGCATGCTTATTTAATCACACAAAATGTGTCTAGAGGTCAAGAAGTTAGAAGATGGTATCTGTAATTTTTCACTGATTCACTAAATAATTCATTTTTTGCAGGGCAGGATCTCTGTGTGTGTGTGTGTGTGTGTGTGTGTGTGTGTGTGTGTGTGTGTGTGTGTGTGTGTGTGTGTGTGTACAGTACTCAGGGCTTACTTCTGGTTCTGTGCTCATGGATTTCTTGGTTGAGTGCAAGGAAAGTATCTTGACCTCTTAACTCCTATACTGCTCATCCCCCCTTTTTGAGTGGTATACACAGTGATGCCTGGGGACTATTTCTTGCTTTGTGCTCAGGAATAACCCCTGTCAGCGCTTGGGGACCATATGTGGTGCTGAGGATTCAAATCAGATTCAATCACATGCAGG
Source organism: Sorex araneus (assembly GCF_027595985.1). Classification (NCBI taxonomy): domain Eukaryota; kingdom Metazoa; phylum Chordata; class Mammalia; order Eulipotyphla; family Soricidae; genus Sorex; species Sorex araneus. Next base: position 11,133,906 of record NC_073311.1, on the reverse strand, counting down.
GCAAGCTCTTTACCTCCTTTAGTGTCTTTCTGGCCTCCACTAAGTATTATTAATTAAAACATTATTATTACTATTATTTTGTTGTGAGTGTATGATGGTGAAGAATACCATCACTATTGAAGCTATTGTCACCGTTTCTTGATAAGTAGAAAGCAGTCTTGTTCATTGTCTTTGCAAATATCAACAGAATGAAAAAAAAAAACTACCTTAGTTTTCTCATGGAAATAAATTTGACCTCTTACACTCCCCAAATACTTCTGTAGTGGTCCTTTAATTGATGATCCCTAAGCAGGTCCCATAATGGGATATGTGGTAATTGTCATGGGAAGGATACTTGAGTATGTAAGGAAGGTGGTAACATCTTGTGCTAGCTCCAATGCACACTATATTAAATTAAAATTTGACTATTACTTTCCATCAGCATCAGTCAGGAATTGCTACCAGAGAAACCCTTCTCTGAACAAAATTCATTAGCTTGAAAAATACTTAATTTTAGGGGCTGAATAAGTAGTACAGCATTTAAAGGTGCTTGCTCTGTATGCTGACTCTCCCGGCTGGGTCCCTGTTATGGCATATGAGCCTTTGGACATCCTCCAGTTGTCACTCCTGAACACAGAACCAAGTGTAGCTTCTGATGTATGACCAAATGTGGCCCCAAAGCCCCTCCCCTCCAAAACCTTTTTTTTTTAAAAAAAAAGAAGGAAAGAAAGAAAAACACCTAATTTTGCAAGGGCTTCCAAGTTACGCTGCAAATTCTCTCATTGGAACAGTTTGTACTCTTCCTGGGTCGTCTCATCCGTGCTTTCATCTTGTACGTAGATGATCCCAGCTCCTGCACCTCCCACCTCGGAGCTGGCCGTTGCAACCATTTTCTGGGCACTTTCCCCAGCTGGTCCTTGATCCAGAGTCCTGCTACAAATAGAGTTCTCATATCTGCCCCTTTAACTAATTTGTTTGGTATGCAACCAGAAACTTGGAAGCAAACCTTAGATTTCTCTCCTCCCCACAGCTCCATAACTGATTTTGATTTTGTTTTCTGCCTTGAAACATTCTGCTATCCTGAAGCTGCATGGTGAATCTATGGATAAGAAACTGCTACGAGGGTGACACAGCGATAATATAGTGGGTAGGGCATTTTGCCTTCCATAGGGCTGACCTGGCATCCCATACAGTCCCCTGAGCACCACCAGGAATAATTCCTCAATGCAGAACTTTGGGCACAGCCTGGTGTGGTCCAAGATTTTTTATTTTATTTTATTTCTTTTTTTGGGGGGGTGTCACACCTGGTGATGTACAGGGATTACTCAGGAATTTCTCCTGGCGGTGCTTGGGGGACCATATGGGATACTGAGAATTGAACCCAGGTCAGCTGCGTGCAAGGCAAATGCCCTACCCGCTGTACTATCACTCCAGCCCCCCAATTTTTTAAAGAAGCTGCCACTAATACTCTTACTGATCCCTCTTGTTTTAGGTTTGACCTGCCCTAATCCATTTCTTTGTCCAAGTTTCTTTAGCCTAAAGTAAAAATTAATCATCTGACTACTCTGCCAAATATTTTTTATTTAAACGCTCCAGCATCCAGGTTCCTTCAGTGTCCACTCTGGACTCTTCGAGCCTTACTTTTCATGAATCCTTCCCAATTCCAGTCACTACATTCTGCTTATAGTTTTCCTACCTTTGTGATATGCCCTCTAGTATATTCCCACAATTCCCTGTATTTATTTCTAATGCATTGCTTACTACACGATTCACTTATAATTGATTTTCTTGTTGCCTTACCTTACTTCCCAGGACACAATATTTTGTACAGCTTGTCATATAATGTTCACCTTTTTCTCCAGTGCCCATTATGGTGTTAAACACAGAGATTTATTTAAATAAGCTAATTAAATTGAATAAAAACATTATGTCTTCCAATATTTTTAGAGGGGACATTTTTATATGATTCCATACCAACATAACTAAAGAATTAAGGTAGAAAGGTTGGAGAGATAGTACAGTGGGTAGGGTGCTTGCCTTGCATGCTGCTGACCCATCATGGCTCCCCAACATCACATATAGTCCCCTGAGCCCTACCAGAAGTGATCACTGAGTGCAGAGTCAGAAGTAAGTCCTAAGCACTGCTAAGTATGCCCACATGCTCCCTCACCCCCCCAAAGAATCATGGTGAAATAATGCTGTATTGTGACTTATAATTTGCTTTGTGGGCTACACCTGATTGTACTCAAGGCTTACCCCTGGCTCTGTTCTCAGGGGACCATAGGTGGTGCCAGAGATGGAACCCAGTTGGTCTCATTAAAGGCAAGTGACCTACCTGCTATACCATCTCTCTGGATTAATGCTCTATTTTTATAAAATAGAATTGCCCCACTCTTTTCTATATTTGCCTGGATTTCATCTCTCTTCCTTCTTTCTGGAAGCAGCATCATACAATGGCTAATAGATGGATCTTTGAGTTAGAATAGGGGTAGTAAGAAAATCTCATTTGCATAAATATTCACCTTTTCAACTGAGAATGACCAAAGCACACCTCTGTTGTAGTTTCTAGCTGCTTGAGATAGGTTGGTAAGGTTTGGGTTTGGGTTCGGCAAATCTTGCCATTAAGCTGGTCTTAGGAAAAGGAAAGACTCTAGAAAGTGAAGCAGTTCTTTCCTCTCACCTATCTGGAAGGTCTATATATAGCACTTACCTGGCAATCTAAGCATTCAAGATGGTCATGAGCCTCACTTTAGGTTGCCTTCATCCTTGATCATCTGAATGGTGTATGTCAAGAGGTAGATTTAGGGATTGTACCAAAGACTGATTGATGTTAAAGGAACATGTTTGGAAAAACTTCCTGGAGACTCAAAAAAATAAAGTTGTCCCTGAAGAGAATCATTAAAAGACTTTTTAGAATTTTAGGTTTTCTCTTATGAATTCTTAGAAATACACAAAAATTATTTCTTACAAATGAACTGTCTTCATCATTCCACAGGTCAATGGTTAGAGTTTATTTTAGCAAGTTTCATTTAGCCATGCAGACTTCTCTTTAAAAATAAAGGCTTTTCATGTGAAACAGAGAATGATTTGGTGTCAACAGTGTTTCTTAGTTATCACTGGGAGGGCCCTCTCTGTGTTGATTCTAGGAATCTTTTGATATTTTTGGAAGTCTTCTTATCACAATCTTTTCTTTGGCCTAGTTTTCATCCCTCCTCTTCCTTAAAACAAAACAAAACAAATCCTTGTTTAGATCCGTTCTTCCTTTCTTTGTAATTTTAGTCACAGGATGACCAAAATATGTTTTTCCCTTTGGTTGAATACACTATTTCACTCAAAGTTTATGCAAAACTTTTACATAGTATATATTTAATTTTAATTTTGCACGGAAGAGCCTGGCAAACTCCCTGCGGTGAATTCCATATGCCAAACACAGTAACAATAACAGTCTTATTCCCCTGACCCTGAAAAGAGCCTTGAATCTGTGGGAAAAACGAGTTAAAGGAGAGGCTGCTAAAGTCTCAGGGCTGGGACAAATGGAGACATTACTGGCACCCGCTTGAGTAAATCGATGACCAATGAGATGACACTGATACGGTGATATTTAACTTTTACCCCCAGGATTTTTGAAAATTGGGCTCCTCTCTTTTTCAAGGATTATACTTCATCTTTTTTCATACCTAGCAATGCTCAGGGTTTATTCCTGGCTCTTCACTCAGAAATAACTCCTAGTGGCGCGTGGGCGACTAAAAGGGATGCTGGGGATCAGATCTCAGTCAGTTTTGTGCAAGGCAAGAACCCTACCCACTGTGCTATCTCTCTGGCCACTATATTTAATCTTTAATTTTATGCAATAATGATACTAATTTCTAGTGAGGCCTGGGAACCGTTATACATATATTCTTCACGCCTCTTTTTATAGATGCGCTAACAAATCTTAATTTTGGTTGTTATGGTGGTAGTGATGCTGAGGAGTGGCCATACCTAGTGGTGCTGAGGATGGGGCTGAGGAACCATGAAACGCCCAGGACGGAACCTAGGGCCTCAAACATGTAAAGATATATTCTACCACCTGAGCTATTCCCCCAGCCCTCAGTATTCATTTGATCAAATGTGCTTCCCACAGTAACTTGTGGTTTGTATAATCATTAACAAATGCGTCACTACCAATTCCAGTACCTCTGTTAAATTATGTCTCTACACCATTTTAGGATGATTTTTAATAAAACCTTTCTTTCTTTCAGTGCTATATTCAGGGCTGACTCCTGCTCTGTGCTTAGGGCTCGGGGACTAAATGTGGTGCCAAGGATCTAACCCTGCCGGTTGACTGCATATATCTTACTATCCTATCTATTCAGGTCCTCAAATCTTTCTTTTAAAATTTTTAAAATTGTGATTCAATTTCTTTTGAGGGGCACACCCAGAGATGCTCAGGGGTTATTCCTGGCTCTGCACTCAGGAATTACTCCTAATGGTGCTCTGGGACTCATCTGGGTGCTGGGGATCAAACCTAGGCAAGCACTATCTCTCCCATTTGGGGGAGTAAGTCCCCAAATCTTTCCTCAAAAAGAAAAAATAGCCCTAATTATAGATTTTTATTCTCTAACCATTTTGTTATATATCTCAAATTGTACTCTTTCTGTACATTTTGTCAAGACTTTATGGTTATTAAATACAATGTGACCAAAGAATGCCATTGTCATCAGAGGAAACGCATAGAACCAGAGACTGTCTGCATTTCATTGTAATATTGATTTAACAGTAATGCCCTCGCTGTGCTACATTCCAAACTGACCACAAATATTGCTTCATATTGTTAAGCAGAGACACTCTCCTTAGGAAATGAGTACAGATAATGTACACATAATTTTGAGAAAGGAGAATCATCGTTAAATATGTTTTAGCCAAAAGCTAAAGCAAATAAAAGCTGCAAATGAACCGGTAAAAGAGAAAAAGAAAAGCATTTGCAAAAATAAATCCTATGATGCATTTAGGGAAGAAATATATGATATTTCCCCGTTGATGTTGTAATGGCATATTATTTGGTTGACCAGCTGGCCAGCTAGCCTCTGAAGACTTCATATCCTGTTTTCCAATTATGGGTCTATAAATTAATGCATTGAAAGTGTTGAGTAATGATATTTTGGCTCATTTAACTAACTCCGTTGCACAGGATACCTTTATCAGCACCATAAATGTGAGACCAATAACAGCATTTCGAGTCACTGTGAAGGGTAGCCTAATCAGCTGGTGAGTCATGAACTGATTCTTTCCCGTTGCCTGGTATTTCTAGCAAAGCTGAAAGGTTGAGAAAAATGAAGCACACATCTTGTAAACAGATAAAGAAACATGGTGATAGGATAGCACTGACAAATTGAAACTAGAATAGGAAATCATCAGTTTACTGCATTTTAGAATTAAGGAACCCATAGCCCCTTATAATGAGACCTAAGTTTGTGTAATTGGATAGAGTTATGATACGCATCAGTTGGAAATGTACTGAAAATCATTTGAAGCCATAAAAATTCATAGGATTTTTTTCTTTCACTCAGAAACTGAGTTATAGACAGTTTATTTTATACATTCTTATTTAGTATTTCAGTATTAAGAAAGGTAAGTTAGCTTATTCTGTTAAATTTTTTTTGTTGCTACTACTAACATTTGATGACTGGGTATCATAAATCTGCTTTTATACTCTACCATTTTATACTCTACCTCAAACTAGTGAGGGAAAAGCTTGCTCCTTTCTTTCCAGGGCCCTAATGATTGGGTTGGACATTATAGGAGAAATTACTATATGCTTAGAAAATTATCCTGTATAGGATGATGCTTTCAAAGAAACTCAGACTCAAGCTTCTTTGCTCTGATATTTATATTGTGAAAGTTGAAAATTCCAACTAAAATTACCACTTTTTTTCTTGCTAAAAAAGAAATACATTGTGGAGCTGGAGCAATAGCATAGCGGGTAGGGCGTTTGACTTGCATGCGGCCAACCCGGGTTCAAATCCCAGCATCTCATATGGTCCCCTGAGCACCGCCAGGAGTAATTCCTGAGTGCAAAGCCAGGAGTAACCCCTGTGCATCTCCAGGTGTGACCCAAAAAGAAAAAAAAAAAAAGAAATACATTGTAAGCACTTTCCCTCTCCCCAAGGAAGTAAGATTGTCTCTTATAGTAGTCTTACTAATAAGTCACATAATTTTTGGTTGTTTTCATTTGTCATCTTCAAATATGGTCACACAAAGTTTCAGTAACAAGATGCATTATACAAACTTTAAATGTGTATATTTTTTGGGGGGAGGTAACAGGGCTTGGCCATAGATGGTGATGTTCAGGTCTTACTCCTGGGTCTGTGCTTAGGGGACCAGATGTGGTGTCAGATATTGAAAGGTGGTCAGTCACAGGCAAAGCAAGTGCCTTAACCCCTATATATATCTCTGGCCCCAGATGCATTTTTGGTAGTGGAATTTCACTACCAAGGACATAGAGAAACTATTCTATTGTTCTTAGGTTATGCAACTAAGTAACTATACCTCTGCATAAAATAGATATTCATTTGGGTCCAAATGCTAACACAAATAATTTAAACAGCCACAAATCTTATGGTAGGCAAGTAGAGTGGATAACATTTCATATAACAAGGTTAGGAAAAACTTGGCTTCAGTTTGTTGAAGTAGGAAGAGATTAAGAGTAAATTTGCTACTATTTTACAAACATGGGAAAGCTTTGTTCTTTCCCCCCTGATCTTTTTGCAATTGACCTGAATAATTATGAGAATGCTACAAAGCTTCTAAAAATTAAAGATTCTTTGACTACAAAGGAATATTTATGCAGTACCTTTAGTGTTAAACTAAAATTGAGCTAGATTCCAGATTGCATACTGTTATTGACTTTCTTGATGATTTTATGTAAATGAATTAATTTTATTGTTCAATTTTGCTTTCAATTTTGTAGATATTTGCAATATATAGGCAGACTATGGAAATGGAACTTATTGACAAAAATCTATTGGAAATGTTTCTACAATACTTTTTTATTCTCAACTAGGATCACTGTTTTGTTTGTTTTTTGTCCACACCCAGTGATACTGAGGGATTACTTCTGTACTCAGGAATCACTTCTGGCAGTGCTCAGTGGACCAAATGGGATACCAGGGATTGAACCTTATCAGCCCCATGCAAGGCAAGATAATACCTGTTGTATTATCTTCCCAGATCCTAGGATCATGAATTACTATAGTGTGGATTATTCTGCCAGAAGTAAAGCATGTTTGTGGTTTAGAACTACACAGATACTTCTAGTAAACTGAAATTAGATTTCAGTTTAGAATTACACAGATATTTCTAGTTAACTGAAATTAGATTAGACCCAGACAATTCCAAGGAATAATATAAATTATAGACTTGTTGGACTAGAGCGATAGCACAGCGGGTAGGGCATTTGTCTTGCACACGGCTGACCCGGGTTTGATTCCTCCATCCCTCTCAGAGAGCCCAGCAAGCTACGGAGAGTATCCTGCCCGCATGGCAGAGCTTGGCAAGCTACCCATGGCGTATTCGATATGCCAAAAACAGTAACAAGTGTCACAATGGAGATGTTACTGGTGCCCGCTCGAGCAAATCTATGAACAACGGGATGACAGTTGTTTATAGTGCTACAGTGCTGCACACTTGTTATCACTGTAGTTTAACCTAGAATCAGTATTCAGTTTGAATATTCAGACTACACTCAGACCTGGTTGTGAGCTGTGTGGATGGGAAATGTGTAATTGCACATTCTTCTACATATGAACAATATACATAGGGCTAGATCAGTAGTACAGAGGATAGGATACTTGCCTTGCGTGTCACCCACCCAGGTTCAAAGCCCAGCGTCCCTTATGGTCCCCAGAGCCCCATCAGGAGTGATCTCTGAGCTCAGAGCCAATAGTAAATCCTGAGCATTGCTGGGTGTGCCCCCAAACAAACCAACAAAATACAATAAATCAACAAAAAAAACAAAAAGAACAAATACATGAGCAATACCAATGACTGCTTTGTAGGAAACAATCATTTTCCTCCTCCACACACATGCTTTACTTTGTGTAGGAAAAGGTGACTGGCATTTAGTAGCAGGCTTATTAACTGAAAAATTGAAATACTTTATTAAATAATTTATTAAAATAAAAGTAAATTGAACAGAAAAAATTGGTTCAGCTTTTGTTAAGTCTAATAGTAGTATTTAACTCACAGAACATAGGTTGTCAGGAGAGAAAAGCAGTCACTTAAGTCTTTTTTCAATCAGGAGTCTTATGGCCCACTGTGGGTCCCAGGATATTCAAATGGGGCCACAGGTGAAAATCTTATAAATGGGGAGTCACTGCACAAGAGTAGGGGGTTAATGGGTAGGATGGGGAGTGGGACATAGGAAGAAAACAAGTTGGTAGGGGGCCACAGGCAGTAAGAGGCTGAGAAACATTGGTTTCAGTGACCCAGTATTTGAGAAACCGTGAGGGTTTCACGGAGATTCCGTGATGCCCAATTTTGGTTGATTGTATTTTTACCTGCTTCTGAAAGGATGAAAGAGCTTTTTGAGGTGTAGGGAAGAACGAGAAAAGCATCCGTTGGCTAGAAGCTGGCTTGGAGGCAACTATGGCTCTGTGAGAGACTCTAATAGCTCACAGCTTCGTTTAAGGATCCAAAGCTGTTGACCTATGGATGACTTAGAGCAGCCAAACCGGTCCCAGCCTGTGTCTGATCTAACTTGTGGCATAATCATGTTTTTTGTTTTGTTGTTTTCAGAGCCAGCATTCTCCTTCTGATTCTCTCAAAGCACTGTGTAAATATTTATATTTACCCAACCCCTGACAGAAGATACTAAAAGAAAACAGATTTCGTATATCATCAGGAGGGTTGGGTATGCTAGGAAGGAACTTAACGATCTTCTGTGCTTTAGTCCTCAGTTCTCAGTAGACAGTGATGACGCTGTGTGATAACATAGGCAGAGTGTGATAGGACCAGAGCTTTGATTTGTTTTAATCTAGTAATTTTGATTTAGATCTCCATCCCAGGCCAACCACTTAGTTGTGGTATTAGCCATATTATTCAAACTCTTTGAACCTCAGTTTCTTCTGTAAAATGTACATAGGACTATCAGTTTATTATACACATTAAAAGTGCATCATATAAAATATTTGGCACTTAGTAAATTCTCAACACTTCATAAAAATTGCAATAGCTCTTTTTATCTTAATGTTATTTATGTCATACAAAGAGGAAATGCCCACAAATTCTGCCCTGGAGTATTAGGTACTTGATGCTGTTAGTAAAATTCTTTGCTTATGCACAGAACATGACCCTGACTTTTTTCTTTTTTTTTTGGTTTTTGGGTCACACCCGGCGATGCACAGGGGTTACTCCTGGCTCATGCACTCAGGAATTACTCCTGGCGGGGCTCGGGGGACCATATGGGATGCTGGGAATCGAACCCAGGTCGGCCGTGTGCAAGGCAAACGCCCTACCCGCTGTGCTATTGCTCCAGCCGACCCTGACTTTTTAAGACCCCTGTGGCAAGGCATCTCTAGAAAAAACATTCTAATTTAATCTAGGATAGATTTGCTAATCTGTGGTCAAACTCTCAGATTATTTGCAACTGAAAGAAAGAAATCATGAAGCATTTATACTGAACCACTTGTACTTAAAAGACTCTTAGGAGTAAGCAACATCTGGAATTAACCTCCGTACAGTTTATGATTTTTTTAAAAAGCCAACAGATGACTCTCCTGATGTGGCCTGATTCCAGCTGCGTGATGATCACCCTGGTCCCAGCTCCTCCCACTCACAGCCTCCTCTGGTAAAACAGGTCCAGCTGACCTCTGCTGGGCTCCCTGGGGCGGGGCCCCTGCCTGGCCCTCTCTTGTTCTCTTCAGGGTATCTGGCCTGTCTGGCCTACTCCAGCTGCTTCCCATTCATTTCCTGACTTCATAGCTTGCAGAGGGCTTGGGAATTCTTCCCCACTGAAAGCACAGCATTCCCAGCTGGCCGCTCTCCTGCCAAATGGGAGTCTTCCTTCTCTTGGAGCACCCCCACCTATTTGCAGCTGAATTGCTTCAGGAGCATCCGAGGCAGCCAGAGCTCTGGCACACACCAGAAGTGAAATTCTCACCCTGAATTGGAGCTCCCCCACACCTCCCAGACAGCACACTGCATTCAGGGCCTTGGAAGTCCCCTAGCCTTGTCCGCCACCCCCACCTGAGGGAAAGCACTGTTCAGGCAGATTTATATTGGTTCCTCTTCTGCCTCACTCCCATTTCCCCAAATGAGTGAACTAAGGAAGGTCAGCAGAGTTCAGAATAGGCTACCACGGTTCAATCATGGAAAACCAGAAGTCCAGACAGGAAATAGGGACCAAAAGTACTTTCAGATAGTTGACAAAACATACTTGAGGAGGTGGATGGAGTCAGACAGGACCTAATGTGATTTTTATGCTTCTGAACATATGTTGCTCAGAGCCCCCTTCCCACAGTGCTTGAAGGGCTAGTTCCTAGTTCAGCTTCCTCTTTCCAGTAAAAGCAGGGTGTGGTGCAGCATTTTCCAGAGAGTTCTGTGGAACACAGTCCCCTGAGATGCTCCTTGAGGAAAGGTTTCCATGGCTGAATAATGTTATGAGATGCTACATACTGCTGGGGCTCTCTTAAGAAGCCTCACATGGTCCACTGGTGGGAGAGGCGCTTAGATATTCTGCCTTACCCAGAGGCTCTGAGAGGTAATGGGCCACAGAATGCTTTTTCAAGTCACCCCTAGTAACAGCCAGTGAAAGTGATGTTCATTTGAAAGAACAAATTGTTCCCTGAGCCTGCCAAGCACACACCTACTTTAGGGTCTCCATTCTTGGGGTTCCCTTTGCCGGAATGTTGTTTCTTCACAGAGTCACAGGACCATCACTCTCACTGCCTTCACGTCTCTCCTCAAGAGACATCTTCCATGATTCGTCTGTCTAAATGAAATTCCTCTCTCCCTCTCCTCCAGTCATTTTCTATTTAGCACCCTGCTTGGCTTTATTATTATTTGTAGTAGTTCGGGTTTCAGGTCACACTTTGCAGTGATCAAGACTCCTCCGGGCTCAGTGCTCAGGGAGCTGCTGCCAGGGGTGCTTGAGGGACTATGGTATGCTGAGGGGATCAAACTGCATGTCTGGGAAGCAAGCACTCGAGTCCTTTGAGCCTCTCTCTGGCCACTTTACTATCTATTTTTCATAGTCCTTGCCACTTTCTGGAATTACAAATGATTTGTTATTATGTATAAATTATTTTTGATATGTTTGTTGAAGTTGCATTGGAAGCTTCATGAGGGCAGAGACTTGGATTATCCTCAACTGTATGTCAGCTCTAAAATAGTGCCTGATACAAAGAAGATAATCAATAAGTAGGCTGACCTAACTAGCGGACAGTGGAAGGACCTCAATGCAGAAGACCTGGAATCTAGGCCCAATTCTGCTTCATCTTTTCTCATGTGACTGAGAAAGGTTCTTCATCTCTCTATTTTTTTGCTTTTTGGGTTATCCCTGGTGATGCTCAGGATTATTCATGACTTTGCACTCAGTAATTACTCGTGGTGGTGCTCAGGGGAGCATATGGGATGCTGGAAATCCAAACTGCATCAGCCATTAGCAAGGTAAGTGCTCTATCCTCTGTACTCTGGCCCTTTATCTCTTGGACCTTTGATTTCATTATACAAAACTGTCACTGTCACTGTCATCCTGTTGTTCATCAATTTGCTTGAGTGGGCACCAGTAACATCTCCATGTGAGACTTGTTACTGTTTTTGGCATATCGAATACAAAACAAAGAGAAATAATATTCATTCTGTCCAGAGGATCAACAGAAGAATTCAATGAGAGTCAGTTTCTGGAATACCCCTCTCCTCAACCTCCCCACTGCCTTCCCATCTCTTTGTTGTTTCTGCAACGACTAGGGTTCAATCCTTTTTGTTATGGATCTACCATACTTCTTGTTTGTTTATTTTTAAGTTGTGGTGCTCATCAAGGGTTGCACACGTTAGTTTTGATGTTCTCTCATATAGATTTCATTGCAAAAACATACCTCAGATCACAAACCCTTTGTTGTGATACTGGGGATTCCAAACAGTGGCACCTCGAGGATGGTACTTGGGCACATTGAGGTGTTGCCAGGGCTCAAGAGCTTCACACTTGCAAGGCAGGTGCTCTACAGTTGAGCCATACTTTGTAAACTTTCAGGGGCTGTCTACGATGTTCAGGCCTGTAGACTGGGGTAAGGTGTCTTAGAAACAACAGTTTATTGATTACTCACATTTTCCAAAGCTGGGAAGTCCCAGATCAAGTGTGGGCAGTGTCTGGTGAGAGCTGGTTTTCTGGGTCATGGATGGGGAAAATTTTCTTAGTTCTAATAGGGGAGAAAGGGTGATCTTTCTGAAATTTCTTTTATCTGAGCTTTCTTTCTGGGGTTTCTTTTTTAAAACCACTAGGTCCATTCATAAGACCACTAACCCCATGCTCTGGACATAATCACCTCAGCATAGACTCTTAGGTTTCAATCTAACAAATTGGAGGGTGACATGATCATTCAGGTCCAAGCAGAAAATACTGGCTGTTGTTTTTAAGATAAGCCCATGGTGGAGAGCAAAAGTGTGAAGCTTGGTTGTTTGGACAATATTGAGGAACAAAGTAGGGGAAAGGCCCCAATAGGTTGTTTGGTCTACACCTTGATACTAATTGAGAGAAACTTGAGAGTGGGAAGAAGGCTCACTGCTAGATTCATGATGTTTGCTTACCCTTGGTGCTTTGATTTTTTAAAACAGTTATTTAACCCTTAGATGAGGTCTACGGGGTAAGTGTTGTCTAGGTTTTACTGGTAAAACCAAGGCAGAAGAGTTTACTGTGTCCAAGGCTGTAGGGGAAGTGGCTGTTCAGCTCTCACTGCTGATGTGAAGCCCCATAGCTCAGGCTCCACCCCCACGGAGCCCAGTGGGGTCTGCTTACCCCATTGGGAAGTGGTTCTCTTAAAGCAAGGACAGGGGTCGCAGGCCAACATCTGTTCGCCTCTTGCTGAACTCGGTATGGAAAAGGAGTTAGAGCCACATACCTACAAACATTCTGAACCACTGGCAGCACGAGCAAGATTGCTCCTTACTAGTGGGCACAGGGGAAAGGAAGAAGTAGGTAGGAAGCTGGTAACATTTGTCTTGTTTTTGTTATAGGAAAAAAGGTAACCAGCTGTTGAGACTGGAGACAGAAGACTCCTCTGGCTCTGTTTTCGTTTGTATTGTTTTCTATTGCCAGGGTTTATTTCTTCTCTGAGCTTTTTTTCCCCTCATTATTTTTTAATCAGATGCTATCTTGTTTCCATGAAATCAGTATCTAACTCAACCTAAAAAAATCATAAAAGAAAGTCCCAATAATCAATCTGGCAACTGAATCCATTGAATGATGTTAGAGACTCTTCTATGTCTCACCAGAGTTTGCTTCATGAGGTTTGTTTATTTGTTTATTTACATACTAAGGTCAAAGAATGGCCTCCTCACCAGTTCAGCTCCTAGACCTGATGTGTGGAACTCATCCTCAAGGAAGATGCTGAGAACTTTGCTCGGAAAACAAAGGAACATGATTGGAAACCAAATCTTGACAATTTTAGGATATGCAGTGGTCCAACTCTGCGGGGGAAAATAAGCACAATGAACGTAATTTATCTGCATGGAGCACATTTTTTGTCTATAAGTAATTCAAGGAGCTTAGGGATAGCTTAGTGGAAAAGTACCTGCCTGGCAGGCATGAAGCAGTGAGTTCAATCCCTGGCAACCCCCCACAATCCAAAAGTAAAGTGCTATCCTAGAGGCACTGAAGATTGGGGTACCTGGTCCCACCAAAGAGTTTGTACTTTCTTGTATTGCTGCTGAGGGTGTGACCACCAGCAAGCCTGTGTGTGATACTGTACCAAGCCTGTGGTCATAGATAATTACAACAAGAAGGGGAGGGGAATTAAAAAATGAAAGTTGTCAGAGAGTGAGTCCGGAGTGAGTCTGACTTCGTTTTTAAGGTGACAAATATAGCAGCTCTAAATTTTTCTAAATTTCTCTCTCAGCTCCCTCTTCTTACTGCCCCTCTGCTTTAGTACATTGCTTGGAATTTGACCCTGACTTTATTACTTTCCTCTGCCCTTGGCATATTTTTAACCTGTCTTGGTTTCTTTATCTGTAAATGGGTGCAGCTAATTGCACATTACATAAGATAATGCATGTGGAGCATCTGACACATTGTAAACACTTAGTAACTATTAGTCAGAGTTATTTTTACTAAATACGTTTCTTGAGGGAAAGAACAATTTTACTCATCTGGCGAATCTCATGATCCTTCATTTATAGTAGGTGTTGAATAACTGTCTAGAAACGGACAGAAAACACATTTAACCCTGCTGAGCACATCGCAGTAGACTCTCTGCGTTTCCTGAAAATGCACCTACTAGAATCAGCATGCTCCCTGTAGGTATTTTCAGGTGTCAAGTTAAGTGTTTGAAGCCTCCATTGCCCTAAAAATAAATCTATGCTCTATTCCTCAAAAGCATGTGCTCCACATCTAAATGTCACCCTACTTTTGAGCATGCTCTAGTTAGATTGTCTCCCGCTGTTCTTGTGGTCTTCCCTGAAAGTCTGACTTTTATGGAGCCAGTAGGAGTCCTGAGTGTATGAGGATATTCACAGTTGTGCAAATCAGATGATTGGAGTTCAGAACAGCTCACCAAGAAAACAGTCTTTTCAGTTTCCTCTGTGTCACTTTTTTAATTTTGTTTGTTTTGTTTGGGGCCTATGCCTGCTGGTGCTCAGGGTTTACTCTGGCTCTGCACTCAAAGATCACTCCTGCTGGGCTGGGGGACCATATTGAGTGGCAGGGGTTGTAGCAAGTGCCCCACCTGGTGTACTATCACTCTCAGCTCTGTGTCACATTCTTATTACCTACTTTTCCATGAGATGGTAAAAAGAGAGAGGGGAAATTTAACTGGGCAGCCGTCACCCTCATCATCATTATTATTACCGTTGAAATCTTTGTAAATTGGGCATTAGCTAAGAAGATCTGCTTTGTGAGTAGTTCTCCATCCATCTGGAACAAACAACTCTGAATACTGACTGTAGAAATTATTCAGGTCATGTAGATTATTTCCTCAACGGTGTTTCGTTACGGAAAGATGGCAAGCATTGCCTGTCTTATTAAGAAGCACCATGATGCTAAAATTGATTAAAGTATCTCAGAAGAAATTACTAAGCAGGGGCTGAGAGAATAAATGGGGAACTTGATGAAGAACTCACAGGCCCAGATGAATTAATTCTACAGACATTTGTTTATAATAATTTTGCATAAATACCTGAAGAATAACCACACCTTAAAATGTGAATATCATTCTTTTCAATTGCATAAAATGGTTTACATGACTATTATTCACTGAATCAAGGAACATATGAATCCTAAAATTTCCATAAAAATGAAAAATGTCCCTCATAGTAACTTGTCAATATCAAAGGTATCAAATTTCAATATATCTCTAAAGTAGATATATCTATAAAGACTCAGTATATCTATAAAGGCTCCTGCAGTTTCAGTAAGCTACCTTGTGTTTAGAACGTTTCTGGTGGCTTTCACACAAATATATTTTCTTTAGAAAAGCAAGTCCCACTAACTAACCTAAGAGGGTAGTATACAGGCTGTTTCTAATGAAACGAAGGAATTCCTGATGTCATCCTATGTGTGGCAATCCCTCAATTAAGAAAGAAGGTCCAAGGAAACGCAAAACCTCACGGTAAGAGGGAGCAACAGACAAGAAATGGATCAAAAGTTCATTATACCTGGTCACAGTTTGCAGCAAAACACAATCCTGCAGAAAGTGAGAAGATCTGCGCTTTTTTTGTGATTTGACGTTGGAAGCCAGCGGCGACAAGCCACATGTATCAACAGTCTCCCTTTTGAGCAAAAGTAGAAAACCACTTGTTAGTTCCTCTCCTCTAGCTACTCCTCCCTGTGGCTTATCATTGTTTTTAAACTCTATTATTTTTTGGTAAAAGTTAAGCTTATCAAGCATTTGAAATAGACAAACTCCTGCCGTTTATTCCAACCTTGGAAACAACCCCAGGATAAAAAAATTGGTGCATCACTGGTAATAAGGCCGATTAACAATATTTTTATTACCAGTTGGCACAAGAATTCCTCACAGAAAGGGAAATGTATTTATTTTGAAAAATACCCTGATAAGGGCTAGGAGGGGGCGTTGGGGTGGGAAGAATAAGAAAGGCCCCCTGGGGCTAGGGTGTGGGCGGAATGTCTCTGAGACAAAGGGAGCAATTTGGCAACGACTTCCTAGCACAGCAGCGGCTTCAAGAGTGCAGAAGGCTGCAGCCAATGAGAGGGCGGGAAGCGTGCCACGTGATCTCCTCCCCCTCCCGCACAATCTTTGCTGAAATTACTGAACTGACCAAATATTTGGTGGAAGTTAAAAAAAAAAATTTTTTTCCCCAATAGAAACTTGTGTAATGTTGGGCTTGTCTAGATCCACTGAGTGGAATGGAGTTAACTTGTGTGGACAGAACAGAGTGAAAGCAGAGAAAGAGCTCTGAATATAAACTTTTTTTTTTATTATTATTAAATTACCGGAGACCTGTAGGCACTTGGAGATTTAAATGGGTTTTTGAAATATTTGAGGATCCTAAAGCACCCTTAATGGCATCTTGGTGAAACCAGCAACGTTATGGTCAGAATCACTACCTTATAATATTGCTGCTTCTGTGGAAACTACTAGGTGTCTTAAGTGACTTCACGGCCAGTTACTTGGAAATATGACTCCATAAACATGAGGCATTGTAGTTGTTTTTGAAGCCTTTGAACTGGCCAGACTTCAAAACGATGTTAATTTAAGAGACTGATGGAAAATGATTATGCGTTAGTAGAAAAATTAATCAAAACCGGGGCTGGAGTGATAGCACAGAGGGTAGGGTGTTTTCCTTGCACGCGGCTGACCCGGGTTCGATTCCCAGCATCCCATATGGTCCCCTGAGGACGGCCAGGGGTAATTCTTGAGTGCAGAGCCAGGAGTAACCCCTGAGCATCGCTGGGTGTGACCCAAAAAGAAAAAAAAAATTAATCAAAACCCTTTAAGATCCTAGCCTGTATTTTGTAAATACCCAACACCAATTTTTCAAAAACAATTTATAATTCTTGTGAATAAGTGAGAAATTTCGAAATCAACAAATTGGATATATATTTTCCCAAGAGAGTCTTCATTAGTGGTGGTTAAGAGTCTGAAAACAGCCAGTGGGGACCCTTTGGACATGAACATCACATTTGTTTGAAGATCAAATCTGCAGGAAAACGATGTAAACTAAAGGATGTGCCTTTATTTGACAGTGGTTCACAGTATCTTTGGAAAATAAAAATAAATAAAAATAAAAATAAAGGCATGACACTTAAAAAAATTTTAATGTCATTGTTTCTACCAACTGAAATGCTCTGATCCTATTTAAGATTGCATTCACCTCCAGAGAACTTCGGTCCTTCCTTCTTTCTCTGCCATGCTCGAGGGGCCATACCAAACTGGGGATAGAATCCAGGGCTCCTAACGAAAAGCATGCATTTTACCCCATGCAGCTTTTTGTCTAGCCCAACTGCTTTTGCAATCCACCCCTTACAAAGTCTTCCTTTTCGTGTCACCCTTTGGACTTTTTCCATAATATTTATTACCATTTAACCAGCTCATTTAATTTTTTAAACCATTTTCCCCTTTGTATCACTGCAATACAAAGATCATGAAAACAGTGAACTCGATCCTCCTTGTTCTTTGCTGCTGTTTCTCAATCCCTAACATAATGCCTGGCACATAGTCAGAACTCGATAAATATTTCTTAATCATTTAATGAACTTCACTCAGCATCAAATCTGCAGAGATTATAAAAATCCTCATAGACCACTACAACTATAGAGTGGTTATTATTATAAAGCAAGCACATACCAAAGGATTCTGTGACTAATATTTTGATCTAATTCCTTTTTATCATCATCCTAATCTTGGATCATGTAAGTGATGATTATTTTATACCCATCAGGCTATTTGCAGGAAAGAAATTCAGAATTATAGTCTTTGCATTCAAAGTGAATCTAAGATTCAATTAAATGGTAGAACAGAAGAGTTCAGTTTTCATACGGAGGAATGTTTTGATGTTCAATTTTAGTTTTAAGTTAATAGCATTATTGGATACATTCTTCAGTAATTGGAATAATGGGTTAACTTTTCTTTAAATTAAAAAAATGCAATATTGAAAGCTAGATAGTAAAAGACATTTACAAAATTTAGCTAGATTTAGTATTAATTTAAAATTTTGCTGAAAATCTGACTGTGTCTAGGCATGATATAAATGTCTTCAAAATGAGAACAATATCAAAAGCATTCCTTAGCTCTGTATTATGGGTAATTAAAAAGGAAGACATTTTCTTTTTTTTTTTTAATTTTTTTTATTGAATCACCAAGTGGAGGGTTACATAGTTCTCAGGATTATGTCAATTATACAATACTCAAACACCCTTCCCTTCACCAGTGCCCATCTTCCATCACCAACCCTCCCAGTATATCTGCCGCCCCCTCCCACCTCCCCAGTCCCCACCCTTGTACGTGATAAGTTTCACTTCGTTTACGCTTTATCTCGATTACATTCCATGTTTCAACACACAACTCACTACCGTTGCTGGGGTTTCCCCCCAAAAAGAAAAAGACAGTCCTATTGCCAAGGAAGCATTTGATAGTTCTCCATTGCTAAGAATATAGAGATATTAAGTCCCGCTGTTACATAACTTTTCAAAAAGGAAGACATTTTCAAAATACAAATGCATAGTTTTTAGAAAAATGAAACTTTTTATATTTTATACCTTGTAGCTTTGATTTTTTTCTTATGTCATAGAGGCCTTGTATTATAATATAACTAGATTTGTTAGAGATGAATTATTTATTTAATTCTCTCTTCATTTTTCTTCCTCTTCATGACAAATAGAACAAAAAATTCTGTGTGCATAAAAGAAAGATTTCTTTTTTGCTCGGGGGACCATATGGGATGCTGGGAATCAGACCCAGGTTGGCCTTGTGCAAGGCTAACGCCCTAGCCCGATAAATGCTAAAAGAGCATTTAGCACAAACAGTAGGGCGTTTGCCTTGCATGTGGCTGACCGGTTTTGATTCCTTTGTCCCTCTCGGAGAGCCTGGCAATCTACCAAGAGTATCTCGCCCACACTCCAGAGCCTGGCAAGCTACCTATGGCATATTCGATATGCCAAAACAGTAACAAGTCTCACTTGGAGACATTACTGGTGCCACTTGAGCAAATCAATGAGCAACAGGATGACAGTGATACAGTGATACAGGATGACAGTGATACAGTGATGCTCTGATTATTTTGGCTTTGTCTCCAAAATTACAGTTAACATTTCAATGATCTATTTTTATATAATGAATTACCAAAAATAGAGTGGCTTAAAACTATGATGAACAGCTTGCTATCTCACAGTTTCTGTGTGTAATGAAGGAGTAGCTTGGCTTACTCTTCTGATGAAGATTTTGAGTTTGCAGTCATCTGAGTGCTTGGTTGGGCACGAGATTTGTGTCCAGGGTGGTTTATTCACAAGGCTGATAGATCTGTGCTGATTAGCAGGAGACTTGGTTCTGCACACTGAGGTGTGCAAGCCTTGGGTGTCTTTATAAACAAAATGATTGCCTCCCCCTGAGCAAATGATACAAGTAAGCAGTATGGAAATTGCTGGGATATTTTGTTTGTTTGTATTTGGGTCACACCTTGGAGTGGTCAGGGCTTATTCCTGGTTTTGGGTTCAGGGATCATTCCTGGTGGTGCTCAAGAGAAGATATGGTGCTAGGGATTAAACCCAGGTCAGCCGTGTGCAAGACAAGCAATCCTACCAACTGTTCTATCGCTTCTACCCCAGTTGCTGGTTTTTTACAACCTAATCTTAGAAGTCACACATCCTATTCTAAAGTGTTACACAGCTGGTCCTTAATGTGTGAAAGGCTTATGAGGGCATACATACCAGGAGGTAATCATCACTCAGCACCATTTTGGAGGTTGATTCAGTAAAAAATGTTAGGTTCATGTTAAAATATACCATTGTTATGAATTTTGAATTGATGCCAATGCTTTCTAAAGAAAGCACTTGGCAAATTACAGGAGGATTGTGGCACGACAGAAATGAAAATAGCATTAGCACAAAGCAGTAATGGGCCAGAGAGAGTACAGTAGCTCAGGCACTTGCTTTACACATAGTCAACCCAGGTTTAATCCCTGTACCACATATGATTCCCTCAAACCCCACCAGGCATGCTCCCTTAGCACAGAGACAAAAGTAAGCCCTAAGCACCACTGGATGTGGTCCCAAAACTTAAGAAAGAAGAAAAAAAACCCACAAATCTGGTGTTTAAATAGCATTGCCCTGAAATATCATAAATAATATATGATAAACAATATATGATAATAATATATGTCATCCTGTTGAATCATTATCATCATCATCATCCCGTTGATCGTCGAATTTCCTGAGCATTCTCAGTAACGTCTCCATTTGTCCAAGCCCTGAGATTTTAGAAGCCTCTCTTAACATGCCCTTTCCAATGGTGCCGCATCAGAGGCTCTTTCAGGGTCAGGGGAATCAGACCCATCATTGTCACTGGTTTTGACATATGAATATGATATGGGGAGTTTACAAGGCTCTCCCATGTGGGCAGGAAACTCTTGATAGCTTGCCAGGTTCTCTGAGAGGGAGAACTAGGCTATAAGATGTCAACATCCAACATCCTGTTGAATAAAATAAATAAATAAATATTGTTAAATCTGTTTCATAATATTATAAATACCCTCTTCTCTATGGGGAATGAGATTATATAGTTGAACGAAAACATGGAGGAAGTGAAAATAAAATGAAAGTGAAAAAAAGGTAAAAAAAGAAGAGGGGAATAAGAGGTAGGAAAAGAATAGGGCATACAAAAAGGTAAATGCAAGAGACAATAGCTGAAGAGAAAGGAGACAAAATTATGGGATAAAAAGTGTGGGAAACTATACTACATAGTATAGGACACTATATGCCATTAGTATAAAAGAAGTACAGGAAAAGAGGTGGTCTGAACACAAGAGGAAAAGAAAGATTAAAAATAAATCACAAAAGAACAAAAGAAAGATTATCATTCTCTCTTCTTTTCAATACCAGTTTTTAGATTCTGTACCTCAGAACAAGGGCAGGCAGTTGTAGTTTCTTTCCATTTTTCTTTTATTCTTTATTTCCTTTTCCCCTTGGTTGTTCCCATTGATTTGCAGTGATTGGGTACCGATGCCCAGTTGTGAGCAATGTGCACCCAACGCGCTGCTTGCCAGGGCTAACGCAATAAGGTTTTAGTGCACACAAACTTAGTGGCAGGACTTGGGAATATTGTGCTCCTTCAGTTATAGTGCTTACTGGGCACTATCTAGGCTTCACACTCGGGGTTGTTGTTGTTGTTGTTGTTGTTGTTATCATTATTTTTGTTGTATTGGGGCCACAACTGGTGATAATCAAAGGTTACTTCTGGTTCTGCACTTAGGAATTACTCCTGGAGGTGCGCAGGGACCATAAAGGATCCCGGTGATACAACCATGTGGCCATGTGCGAGGCAAGTGCAATACCTAGTGTGCTATTGCTCTGGCCCATGGGGTTCACAGGTTGGGGTGCTTATGCATGTTCTGGTTGTGGTGCTCACTGGGGGTTGCAGTAGTGCTCACATAGGGTTGATGATGGGGTTTGCACATAATTTTTTGTGATGCTATGAAGGCTGTACCCTTCCAGTTGTGGTGTTCACATACTCCTGGTTGTGGAGCTATTTACCTGCTGAGACAGATCAGAGAGAGAAGAGCTACCAAGTTCAAAGTAGATCTGCTGGGGTAGTACACAGCACATGTGATGACATTGGGGCTTAAGCTTTCAACCTTCTTCCCTGCCAGGCAAGCATTCTAAGACACCAGAGTTATCTTGTGGGCCTTCTTTAGGTGGGTGGGGGAGGATTCTTCCTGGGCTTACTAATTAGTGTCAGGTCCTTGGGGCCCTGGTTTTCAGCTTGTTGCTTTGGCTGAGTTGAATTAGGGTTTCTGGAGAGGAGAGTAGAATGGCCATCGTATAATAGTAGTTGTTCTTAAGGATATACCATTTTGTTGAGAATTAGGAAATTTTAAAAAAAGATACTAAGAGAATATGCTAGAGGCCAAATATTAATGAAATGAAAAACTTCTGTTTAATGAAAGACAGGGTGATGCAGAAAGACATTGTATATCTAAAACATTAATATTTGTACCATTCTAAATCACACCTCATTAAGAAGACACTGTAATTACTCTTCTCAATTATTTTATGATTTTTTCTTTCACATTTGGGTTTTTGATTATATACTGTAAAATCCTGAAGTGAGCATGACTTTTCCTCAGCAAGACATTGGAATGAATTTCTATGTGGACAAGATGGAAAGATTTAACAGCATAAAAATGAGAAATTTTAGTATGGTGAGAAAGGAGTTAAACAAAGAAAAATAATTAAAGAACAGAATGGAAGAAATAAAGCACCACAGATAATTCTTATTTATCCTGTTCAACGAGCTCCTATAAATTGCTGACACTTATCAGACACTTCTCTATGTCCTGGCACTGTTTGTTCTAAGTGCTATTTAATGTTTAGCTGTTCAGAATCCTCAACAACCATAAAAGGTAAGTACAATGTTTATCATCATTTTATAGGCTAGGAAACAAGCACAGAGAGGTTAATTAACTTCTCCAAAGTCAGGCCTCTAATAAGTGGTAGGGATGAAAATTGAATCCAGAAAAGTTGGCTCCAATATCTGTTCCCTAATGATTCTCCTGCTTATAAGGCAACAGAAAAATAAAACCCTCCAAAACACCAAACCCAAGTAAAGGAAACAGAAAATTCACAGAAGAAATACAATGCCCTATAGAAGTAAGCTAATTCTCATCAGCTACCAAACAAACACAAGTTTTGTGAAATGTCATGTTTGTTAGCCCCTGAGACAAACTTAAAAAAGAGATTCTAGTAAATAGATCAAATTAAAAAATTTTTAAAAACCCTTAAAACTAAAATTAATGAAAATAAAGTGAGGACTTATGGTGATGCTCAGGGGTTACTCCTGGCTCTGCACTCAGAAATCCCTTCTCTTGAACTCAGGGGACCATATGAGATGCTGGAGATCAAACCTGGTTTGGCTGCTTGCAGGGCAAGTGTCTTACTTGCTATTTTTTCCAGAGTGTAGATTCTGTTCTTTTATACTTTGTCCAAAATAAATTGCTGAGATTTTAGAAGGGCTATTTGGTAGTATTAAATCAAAATGATAGAGCTGGAGTGATAATAGTACAGCATGTAGGGTATTTGCACACATCTAATCCTGGTTTAACACCCTTACAGCATGTAGGGTATTTGCACACATCTAATCCTGGTTCAACACCCTTACAGCATGTAGGGTATTTGCACACATCTAATCCTGGTTCAACGCCCTGAATCCCATATGATCCCCGAGCATGGCCAGGAGTAATTTCTGAGTGCAAAGTGAGGAGCAACCCCTGAGCATCACCTGGTATGACCCAAAAAGTGAAAAAAGAATGTAATCTCTATATAAAAAAAGTCAAAATGACAGACTGACATACTCCAGGACTAGAGAGATAGCATAGCAGATAGGCCGACCAGGGTTCAATTCCTCCATCCCTCTTGGAGAGCCCGGCAAGCTACCGAGAGTATCCCGCCCGCACGGCAGAGCCTGGCAAGCTACCCGTGGCATATTCGATATGTCAAAAACGTAACAATAACTCTCACAATGGAGACATTACTGGTTACTGCTCGAGTAAACTGGTGAACAACAGGATGACAGTGCTACAGTGAAGTGCTTTTTCCTTTCTATTTTCTCTAATTATTTAAGTTTATTTTTTTCCAAAATGAATAATGCCAGATAACATTTGGAAGACTGAGAGTGCATATTTGGGGATTTTTGCCAGAACCAATTTAAACAAGCAAAGTTTTAAGAGAGGAACTGATAGAGAGTGGTAAAAATTAATGCGAACTTTTTTAAGAAATAAGGTTTATTTCACAAAGTTGAAAGGGGCTTTGTCTGTACACATAAGACTGCAAGGATTTTAATTGATATAGGTACTTTATTGTGTCTTAGGAGACAGTCTCTGCGGGAGGAACAAAAGGATTAGATTGTGATACCAGTGACTGAAATAGGTCTGTTTTTCAGTGAGTACAAGATACATGGTGATTATTATTCATAAAGCCTACAAGAAGCGAGATTGAAACGGACCCAATGAAGACAAGGTGTTGCCATTCACTCATGGGCTGTGTATTCATCAGTCTTGCATTTAATTAGAGGTGTTAGAAATCGTAACTGGATGGGCGTATGGGAACGCTCTCCACTAAAAAGAATAACTTCAGGGCTCAGAGGAATAGCTCAGAGGCTTAGCATGTCTACCTTGAAATCGTAAGACTGTGAGTTCTATCCCTAGTGTTGTCATAGGCACCAAAATCAATTTTGACAGATCAGCCGTTTGTGGTCCCTGAAGCTTTGAGTGCTTTCTAGTGGCATAGAAGCCAGATGTGTACGAGTACCACAACCAAGGGGAGTGGCCGCCTAGGAGCACCACAGCTAAATGTGCACTGTAGCCAGGCAAGTGAGCTACCCTATCATCACAATCACACATCAACAGCAGTGAAGGAAAGGGGAGAGTTACAACAAAGAATAAACTCCTAGTTGTCAATTTCATCAGAGTTTGTTATGTGTTTCCACTATATCCTCTCACAGCCTCCTCACTTGAGATGGGCGGTGTATGTGTTCCTGTTCTATGTGGAAACTCTAGCAAATGGTTAAATGATTCAAATAAGGTTAGACATTTAAAAAGCATTTAACAGCTGGGGTGATATAAGAGGCATAGTGGTATTTTTAGACACTATTTTTTCATATAATTTGAAATGACATAATTGAACTTGGTCATATTTCCGTTAAGATTCAATGGCAGTGGCAAATACTGACAGCTCTCTGAAACTGGCCATCAATCTTTCAATTCCACCAAGGGGAGGTTGGGGTTGGGAGGGAAACTGGGGACATTGGTGGAGGGAAGCTCACACTGGTGGTGTTGGAACACTGACTGAAACAACTTTATTATGAACAACTCTGTAAATCTTGATGTTTCAATAAAAATTTAAATTAAAAAATTTTGCGACTCCTTTTAATTAATTATTATTATTATTATTATTATTAATTTTTGTTTGGGGCCACAACTGGTGGTGCTCAGGGCTGACTCCTGTCTCTGCACACAGGGATAATTTCCAGCAGTGCCTGGGATGGAACCCAGGGTTGGCCAGGTACAAGGCAAATTCCCCACCCGCTGTACTATAGTTCCCACCTTCTTGCAATTCCTTTTGAGAAAAGCTGGGAGATGTGGCGGATTGATAGAATAGCAGATAGGGTGTTTGCCTTGCATGTGTGACCTGGTTTTGATCTCCAACACCCTGTATGGTCTCCTGAGCACCATCAGGAGTAATCCCTGAGTACAGAGCCAGGAGCATCACTGGGTGTGATCTCCCTCACTCCTCCCCCCCCAAATAAGTAAGAAATTGTATCAAACTTCTGTTTCCCAGCCTAGAAAAAAAGCAGTAAAAAAAAAAAAGAACAGGCTTAATTTGAAGTGCCATATATTCTTATTCTCTTCATTTTTCATTTTGTTGACTTCTTTAGGACTGGTGGCCGACCTGGGTTCGATTCCTCCATCCCTCTTGGAGAGCTCAGCAAGCTACTGAGAGTATCTCGCCCGCACAGCAGAGCCTGACAAGCTACCCATGGCATATTCGATATGCCAAAAACAGTAACAACAAGTCTCACAACAGAGACGTTGCTGGTGCCCGCTCAAGCAAATCAATGAACAACAGGATGACTGTGCCACAGTGCTACAGTGAAAAGGAGTAAGCTGTAGAGTTAATAAACATTTATTGGATACCACTATGCATATAATGAATAAAGACATACTCATAATTCTTAACAAAGCATCCGGATTGATACAAGAAAAAAGACACGGCCATGATTACTGAGAAACAATGTAAATTGATGGAAATAAAGTGAATGAGAGAGCCTTTGGATCCGGCTGCGGAGCGAACATGATGGAAGAGCCCAAGGGAGTGCCCTTGGACTCCAGGCAGCCCACTGAACTAATTCCGGCATGGGACCAGAGACCCCACGGTGCGCTGAAACAGTGGGACCCGGGCATCCCCCAATCCCTTTAACCTGTCTCTCTCTCTCAACTCCTCCCTCCTGAGCACAACGCAGGACTTCTCCATCTTATGAGCACCATAAAAGGGTAAAAGTTTGTAGTGATGTTATTTCTGGTTGTACTTTCCCTGGACTTTATACAGAAACCCAAAACCGCGCGGCCGCTGCGACCTAATGTCATCTTAGCATCAGCAATATGTAATGGTTCGCTTTTAATGGGTCGGACTTTTGTGGGAGATCCTAACAAGAATAGTAAGTCTGTTGCTGAAATATTGAAGGCAATCAAAACGGTAGCCATCTCTCTAGACAAAACTAAGCTATATCCCCACGCCAGCTGAGAAGAAATTTTCTTCTTTCTCGGGAAGAAACGCAGCGTGTCGTCAACTACAGTGTGATGTCCATTAAGCAAACAGACCTGGTGGCGTGGGAATGGGATATAAGGGGAAAAATTATGTACATGGAACAGTGGGACGCTGGTGGAATCTCGAGCCGGAGCCGATACCAGCGCAAGACCTTCGGTTCCAGAAACTGCTTCCAGACACTCTACTAGTCTATCAACTAAGCCAGAGCCCCACGTCTGCTGATGACGGGAAATAACCATCCTTTTCGTTTCTTTCGTTTTTTTTTTTTTTCCCTTGTCAGGCAGCGTGGCGATTACTAAACAGGCGTGAACTCGGTGGCGCGGGGCAAGGGGGAAAAAGAAAAGTTATGTAACAAACAGCGGGACTTAATATCTCTATATTCTTAGCAGTGGAGAACTATCAAATGCCTCCTTGGCAATAGGACTGCTTTTCTTTTTTGGGGGAAACCCCAACAACGGTAGTGAGTTGTGTGTTGAAACATGGAATGTAATCGAGATAAGGCATAAATGAAGTGAAACTTATCAAGTACAAGGGTGGGGACTGGGGAGGTGGGAGGGGGCGGCAGGTATACTGGGGGGGTTGGTGATGGAGGATGGGCACTGGTGAAGGGAAGGGTGTTTGAGAATTGTATAACCGACATAATCCTGAGAACTATGTAACCCTCCACATGGTGATTCAATAAAATTAAAAAAATAAATAAATAAAGTGAATGAGAGAAAACATAAAATGGCATATGGAGAAAGTGAAATAAATTAGGCCGCATCTAGTAGGAAAATACAAGGTAAATGATTGAAGTTGAATTGGGCTGGTCTTAGAAAACTGCCTTCAGTTCTATCATAATTGAAGTTGGGTTTAGTCTGAGATTAGTGGAGATGTGTGGAATTGATCTCTTTGGTATGCTGGGGACTAGAATGACATTGGTAAATACAAAGTCATCGCCAGTAAAGCTAAAACTCTCTAGTGATTTGGAAAACGTTTTAAAGAAGTGCATCTAAAAACATAAATATATTTTTATTTTTTTCTAATTAAAATTTTAATTTAATTAAAGGACTGTGATTTACAAAGTTATTGAGTTTTAGACATGTAATGTTCTTAGTATCATTCCCTCCACCACAGTTCCCCAAGTTCCCTCCTCCCCCCACCTCCACCCCAGCCTGACGCTTTGATAGGCATATATGAAAGTTTGGTGGTTGCAATTTGGATCTTGTGTTTTCAGTCTTGTTGACTCTGTGGTTTAGATATAGAGCTATTCCTCTCCTCCACATTGCTATGCACCGAGCCCCTACCTTTTCTCCCTTCTTACTTCTCTTCTTCATCTTTTTCCTTCCCTCCTTTATTTCTTTCCTTCTTTGTCATTCTCCTCTCTATGCTCTGGGGTCAAGGATAATCCCCTTTTTACTACATTGTACACTGAGTAAAGGGTGTATCTCTCTTTTGCTAAATTGCATTCCCTTGTCCAGCTATCCTATATAGCACGGAAAAATGAAATCATTTTTTTTACCTTTTGGTTTGCTTCACTCTACATGATATCTTCCAATTCCTCCCAGGTTGCAGCAAATTGCATGATGTCATGTTTCTCGTATCTGCATAGTATTCCCATATGTATATATACCACGTGTCAAAAAGTGGAATATATACCACTTTTGTGTCTAAAAGTGGAATTGCTCAATTTTATGGAAGCTCAATTCTAAATTTGCTAAGAACTCTCCATAATGTTTTCCACAGGGCTTGAGTCAGACAACATTTCCACCAGCAGTGGCTGGGAGTTCCTTTTTCATCACATTTCTGCCAAAACCCGTTGTTGCACTATTTTTGATATGTGCATTCTTTCTGGTATAGCATGGTATTTCATTATTTTGATTTGGATTTTCCTAATAAGTGACAGTGAGAAATTTTTCATGTGCCTATTGGCTATCCACCTTTCTTCCTCTGAGAGGTGTTTGTTCATTTCTTCTTCCCATTTTTGATAGGGTTTTTGGATGTTTTGTTGTTGATCTTTGTGAGTACTGTAATAGCCCGGATATCAACACTTTATTTGATGTTTTTGAAACATAAATTTAAATACACAATTAGTGACCTGAGTTTTGTTTATTCATTTTTGTAACAATTTTTTCTTATAAATGTTAGGGCAAGCTTCTTGTTAATAAAGAACTTTGTATTTGCTCTGCATGAAACAGTTCAAAGCATATTTTTCTTATTGATGATAATGGATAGCAGTGCTTAAGTAAGTTATAAATATATATATGTACTTAAATTATTTAACACATGTCTTAAAAATACAAATATCTCATTTGATTAACAGTAATTCAAATAACCTGGGTACAGTTTTTTTTTAAATTATAATATTTATTTTATTATTACACAATAATACATTAATGTATTATTACACAATTACACAATAATGCTATGTTATAACACATATAACATAGACTTTAAAAGAGTTTATACTGTTTATACACAACAGTATAAACTCTTTTAAAGTCTATGTTATATGTGTTATAATCAAAGAAAGAAATCTATAGTCCAGATGTGCAGATGCACATTCTGAAGGCATCCGGGATGGCTTTTCTTGAGGGTGGAGTGGAGAGGACACCTAGTGATGCTCAGGAGTGACCCTGGGGGACCAAATGATACCTGGTATCTTTTTGCAAAGCAAGCCCCTTAGCCCCTGTACTATCTCTCTCCAGCTTTCAAATGAGCTCTTGGAGTTAAGAGTCCAAGAATTGAATTACAAGTTTCTTGTATAATCAATACTTTTATAATATGGGGTATGTGCTTAATTGTATTTAAAACTCAATGTTGCTGGGTTCTTTAAAGGCCAAGTAAGATAATATTAGTAAAATTACCTGGGGCCGTTGACTTGCAAGGCAAGCATCTTACATGCTATACTTTCTCTCCAGTCCCAAAAAGCATGTTCTTATGTGAGTATACTTTTAAACATTTTTGAAAAGTACCATTTTGAAAGGTTATGTAGGATATTGTAGTTGGATTTATCAGAAATTTCTCTTATTATTTCTCTAACTTTGAGACTGTTTAGAATATTTTCCATATCTATTTCTGCAATGGATTTGTATATACACAAATCTTGATATTTTTAATATAGATGTCAAGAAATGGGATTATTACATCAAACAGCTTACATAGCATTGAAAAATCATCCTCTGGAAAACTTACACCTATTTTATCCTCCTGTTAACAATGTCTAAAACTTGGCATTTCTTGGAACACTTGAAATAAAGCGTTTTTGTAAAGACTTCCTTCACAAATGATTGTCATGCTCATCATGCTGATTCATTTCCCAAAACTTTAGTAAATGGTCATTTATTACCAAGTGTTGTCATTGTACCTGGGGATTTTAAATTTCTTATTTATCTTTGTTATAATTTATGCCTCCTTTTAAGGTATTTTCTGAAAAAATAGCAAACAGGTGAGTGTCCTAATAAAACTAAAATTAAGATTTAATTTCTTAGATAAAATTGAGAACGGCTGACAAACTCAGATTTGTGACAAGACTGGATGGATTGTTGCCTGGGAAATATTTTATGAGTCATTGTTTTTGGAACCTCCAGAGCCTGGAGGAAGGCCCTTATGAGCTGGGATGAACTATCATATATTTCTTGAAATAGTTTTGTGCATGAGTTAAATGCTTCAAAATAAGCAAATGATGATAAAACTGGAAGATGAATTGCTTTAGGCATGATTGACTTCTCATTATGAACTTTTGTCAGAAGGATGAGGCCTTCTTCAGTAACTCACATGCATTTATTTTCATCCACGCATATATCTCTCCAGTACATTGTCTAGCAGAGTTTCTTGAAATGAAAATAGGTGTTTTCATCTTGTTGTACAGAAGAATAATACTTACACTCACTAGTGTAAGATGGTATCTCATTCATTCACAACTTCACTTTTAATTAAAGAAACACAGAAGTAAACAATCATATCATTTTTGATCTTTAGATGAAAAAATTTTTTACTTTAAAATGTGAGTAAAGGTATTTGTATACACCATGCTATTTGTCTTAACATTAGAAAAAATTTTAAATATTCAATAGTAAGATAAATAAGCTATAGTATCAGCAGGAAGATGACAAATTATTTAGATGTTCTTTAATTTGCAGGGAGTATCATTTGTAAAATAGACCTCTTAGAATTAATTTTCCTGTGCATAGAAAAAGTTACTGGAAAGAAATATACCCATCTTTGGATAGTGGAATTACAGTGAGTGGTCTCTCATATATGTCTATATAGTTTATAAGGTTTTTACTAAGTGTGTTGCTGCAAATATCACTTAGTTTTTTAACAATAGGCATTTCTCGTAAGGATAGTTGATCAAGAAAAACAAGGAATAATAAATATGTAGAAGAAGAATTGTTTGATTTGAGAAATGTTTGAAATTTCTGTGCTATGGAAGAGTTAGTGGAGGAACTGTGAGATGTGTAAAAGACTCTCACTGGGGAAGAGAACAGCATGTTGTGTCTAGAGTTGGGTGAGACCTGAAACACCACAGTTTCCATCAAGACCCAAAGGAGGAAGATGCAAACGAATTATTGAGTGGGAGGTAGGAAGTGGAAAGTTCATTGCCTGATGATGACTTTTTTCCTTGAAGGAAAATCAAGTGAGAGTCTCTGCTGGGATTCAGTGGTGAAGCTTGAAGAACTGTGCAACTTAACAATTATCACTGAGCTGAAAGGAAGATGTTCAAGTGTAATTTCCCCTAAAACCTTGTGCCTATGGTCACTCCCATCATCAGTGATTGGCATCAATGACCTGAGACAGAACTCTGCGACTCATCCTTCCCATTTTATTGATAACAGCTTAACCCTTTACATTTCACTGGAACTGATTACCTCTCTATCTCTTTTTATCTCCTTATCTTGATAGATAACAGGAATGGATATCATAACTGTTCCATCTATATCATTTGTTTCTTCTCATCCCAAGTCCACATATCATCTCGTTGCTAGGATCATTTTTCAAAAATCCAAATTTTGGTAAATGGTTCTTAAATACTTTCCTTGTCAATATTTTATATATATAAATACATGATGTAAAAGTATTTGTGTTACACCAGCATTATATTAGTTCCTTACATTTATTGTTTTATTTAATCCTTATGATTATTCATGAAATAGGAGGCTAATTTCAGTTGAGGGTAAAGAAGTTGCTCAAGATTATCCATCTTGTAAACTGGTAAATTGGTCTTTGAGCCCCTCCAAAATGTGCTTAATCATTCATGCATATTGCCTCATCTGTTCAACTGCTGCCTCTTTCAGAACATTCTTTTGTTTTCCCTTGCAGAGGTAGCCCCTGCATCCCTCATAGCATGTCATACAACCTAACTCCATCATGGTGATTTCCATGCTCTATTAGAAGCGTTTATTCATTCATTCATTGCTTCCCTGTCTTTTCTAAACTGTGAGCATTTTGAGGAAGTATTCTTTCCATAATTTATTGAAAAATAAATGTCAACTCTTTAGTGGATCTTGGCAATTTTCTCTTGAATAAATGGAATTATGAAACAACTTGTGGGATATTAGATGGGTCAGAAACGTAGAGGGAATGGTGAAGCCTGAATGGGGAAACCAGGGCGGATGGTGAATTGTGTTATATGCGGGTTTTAGTAATTTGCAAGGAGCAATCACAAAATTACTTTTATTTACTTATTTATTTTTTGCTTTTTGGGTTATACCCAATGGTGCTCAGGGGGTATTCCTGGCTCTGCACTCAGGAATTACTCCTGAAGGTGCTTGGGGAACATATGGGATTCTGGGGATCAAACTCGAGTCAGCTGTGTGCAAGGCAATGCCCTACCTGCTGTTCTATTCCTCCAGCCCCAATCACAAAATTCTTAATCACATCTCTGGATATAATACTTCTCAATGCTCTCATTATGTTACCAGGATAACAAAATGTGCTGGCTAATGCTTAATTAATCAGTGCTACCCCATGCTTAACACACCTGACTTCTTTCTTCTATGTTCCAAACCTTGATTTGGTGTTTTTGTGTTTGTTTAGACCACACCCAACTATGCTCAGGACTTACTATTGTCCTATGCTCAAGAATTACTCTTGATTGTGTGCTCAGAGACCACTCCATATATTTGCCATTATTATTATTATTTTTTATAAAAAATTTCCACAATATATTTGCTCCCTTCACAGTCAATTTCAACCAAACAGCACATTATTGAACATAGGAGTGGGTAGAGACATGCAGTATCATGCCACTATAAATGCATCTACCACACAGTTGCAAGTGATGTCCATGATCTTTAGACCCTAAGTAATAATGAAACATCTGAAATGATTGGGAAGTGGTCTATTTGAGCGCTTATTACCTTTTAACTATGTCTTTGGTTGTAAATTTATATAATTTGATTGTTAGTAACAGCATATTTAGAAGTTGGCATACAAAATCCTTTAAATTTTAACACTTGGCTTTCATGAATGGATTGAGCTGGTTCCAGAACACCACTGTCACTGATTTTCTTTCCTACAGATTGATTTAAACCCAAATCCTGGGCTTGGCTCTGCTCCATTCCACTCTGCTCTGCTCTGCACTCCTCTGCTTTTCTCTCCTCTCTCCCACACTTTTTAAAAACACTGTGGTTTGCGAAGTTGTTTGTGATGATGATGTGTTACAGGCATTTAACATTTCAACACCAATCCCGCCACCACTGTCACCTTGCCTCCACCAGTGTCTCCATTTTCCCAACTACTATTGAAGCCTTCCCCCATGGCAGGCCCACAATAATTCATTTTATATTGCTTGTTACCCATAAGTGGCTAAAAGAATGATCAAAAAGTATTTCTTTAGAAGCGATAGCCTAGCAGGTAGGGCATTTTGCCTTGCACGCAGCCGACCTGGGTTCGATTCCTCCGCCCCTCTCTGAGAGCCCAGCAAGCTACCAAGAGTATCTCGCCCGCCAGATACTCTTGGTAGAGTACATCAGAGCCTGGCAAGCTATCTGTGGCGTATCCGATATGCCAAAAACAGTAACAACAAGTCTCATGATGGAGATGTTACTGGTACCTGCTGGAGCATATCTATGAGCAATGGGATGACAGTGATACAGTCTTTAGAAGAAAATTAATGAAAATTGTTGTATCTTACAGCTAATTAGAGAGAGAAAACAGAAGGGAATGCCTTGCCACAGTGGCAGGGTGGGATGGGGGGGAGATGGGATTGGGGAGGGTGGGAGGGACACTGGGTTTACGGGTGGTGGAGAATGGACACTGGTGAAGGGATGGGTTCCAAACTTTGTATGAGGGAAGTATAAGCACAAAAGTGTATAAATCTGTAACTGTACCCTCACGGTGATTCTCTAATTAAAAATAAATAAATTTAATCTAAAAAAAAAAAAAAAGAAAATTGTTGTATCTTACCATGCAGATATTAAGTCCTTGTCTGAGGGATTACTAAGATGTTGTTACAAGTTAAACTTCTTCAGATGACTGGGATAAAAAAAAAACTATGGTACATTTCCACAATGGAAACTATACACCCACTAAGAAAAATGAAGTCATGAAATTTGGAAATCAATGGATGGACATGGAGAGTATCATGCTGGATGAAATAAGTCACAAGGAGAGAGACAGGCATAGAGTGATTGCACTCATTTGTGGGATATCTATATCTATATCTATATCTATATCTATATCTATATCTATATCTATATCTATATCATCTATATCTATATCTATATCTATATCTATATCTATATCTATATAAAGATATAGTATGAGACTAATACCCAAAGACAGTAGAAACAAGGCCCAGAAGGACTGGTACATGGTTGGTAGCTGCTGTAAGTGGTGAAAGTGGGACGTGGTTAGGATAGAGAAGTGCACTATTATAGTGATAGCTGGAAATGATCACTCTGAACTAGAATTGAGAGCTGAAAGTGGGTAAAGGGATCAACTTTTAGTACTTGTATTGCAAACTGTAAAGTCCAAAAGGAAGGAGAGAGAAAGAGAGCAAGAGAAAGAGAGAAAGAAGAAAAGTACCTGCAGGGGTACAGAGGCAGGCAGGGGAAAGTGGTGGTGGTGGGAAATTGGGGACATTGGTGCTGGGAAATGTACACTGGTGAAGGGACTGGAAATTGTCTGATGGAAACCTAACCATGAACAACTATGTAACTGTGTGTTGCATGGTGATTCAAAAAAAAAAATTAAGCTTCTGTGTTAATGTTTTTGTTAGTTGAGATTGGTTGGCTTCTACATTATATCTCATCCAACCTGGTTTGTTACTACTGGATTGTTAGTGCTGTAGAGTTTTGGGGATATTACTCTAGAAAATTCAGTTTTTAACTGACCCACAATCAGCTGGATCTGTTGGAGTTAAACTTTTTGCTGTTTACACAACCTTGGAAGGTTCGTGGGTGTGACTGCTGGGGCTTTCAGTCACTGGAGGTACAGGCAAGTAGGGGGAGGTATCCTATCCTGATTCCTAGAAGGCATGGAGCTTTTAGCCACAGGGACTTGAGGTTTGGGCCGGGTTAAATTCACTATGAGGCTCTGTAGTCATGAGGCGATGGATTCTGGCTAGAGGGATGGCCATGGCTTTAGGGTCTGGAAGCTAGCGGCTGGCCAGGTAGGCACTGGTCTGCCCCCCTGTGAGAGTGCCCCACGTTCTAAACAATTTTTGAACACTTAAGACAGCAGGGATAGAGAGATAGCTGAGAGTGTTTAGTGCTTGCTTTGTGTGTGGGTGGGTTTTGATCTCTGCTACTGCATGGTCTGCCAAATACCTCCAGGAGCAACTCCTGGGCACAGAGCTGGGAGTAACCTCTGAATATAGAAGGTCAGAGCCCCAAACTCCAAAATCAAACCAAACCAAGTAAAAAAAAAAAGGACTTGCAATCAAGAGGCCATGGGTTTGACCCCCAGTTCTGCTACATGATCAGAGGGTGGTCTTGGTGGTTCTGCTCTTTGGAACCCCAGGT
This sequence comes from Sorex araneus, assembly GCF_027595985.1. Lineage (NCBI taxonomy): Eukaryota > Metazoa > Chordata > Mammalia > Eulipotyphla > Soricidae > Sorex > Sorex araneus. The sequence continues at coordinate 11,098,296 of NC_073311.1, read as the reverse complement.
GCTGCCACAGAATCACAGGTGCTATGTGATCTTTGACTCACTACAGCCAGGTGTACAAGTCCTGAAGCCAGGAGTGTGATTACAACATGATTGTGAGTCAAGTGTCATAATTAAAGAGTGTGGCCAAGGAGAGCAACAGAGGCTGAGTATGGCAGCACCACAAACACGGTGTGTGCTCTCTCTGGTCATTACAACAGCAACAAAAGGTAGTGGGGAAGGGAAAGAAGCTTGACATTCCTCTGGTCAATAGATTAAAAATACTGGCAGCCTAATATTGATTCAATAGTAATGTTAATAGATCTTAGCCTTGAATATTCTTGTGTGCTCTAGTTAATGGTTTTAGAAAAACAGGGGAAAAGCACAAAAAAATCACCTTATTTCTCAATGGGAATTAAATACCTTTAGTTACTAGTTTAATGCTCCTACTATTGTTTGAAGATGAAGAATTACCCACTTGCCTCAGGCGTCATTGAAGTTAAATCCATTCTTAGAGGTCACAATGGTAATTCCCTGTCCTAGAAAAGTGTTTTGAGCTTCTCACTGAGCAAATGAATTTTTATTCATTCAAACATTGTTTGATTTCCCTACACTCCAACAGAGATCAGTTGTGTTTAATGACTTAATAGAAATCTATTGTGGATCAGGAAGGTGTGTTTTAACAGGATATTCCTTTTAAAAATTAATTTTTAATTAAGAACTATGATTTATAAGATTATTGATAGTTGAGTTTTAGGCATATAATATTTCAACACTAATTCCACCATCAGTGTCAACTTCCTGCCACCAATGTAAAATAACATTCTATTTTTTTTTTTGTCTTTTTGGGTCACACCCAGAGATGCTGCACTCAGTGCTTGGGGGACCATATGGGATGGTGGAGATCAAACCCGGGTTGGCCGCATGCAAGGAGAAATGCCTTGCCCTCTGTGCTATCGTGCCAGCCACCAAATAACAATGTTTAAGGGAGAGGTTTTCAGGTCTGCACCTGGAGATGTTCAGGGACCATTTGGGTTGGCTATCTCAACCTGAATCTTTTACTATCTCTCCAGCCCCTCGAAAACATTTTGATTTTCAGACTCTTGGCCATGGGAAAATACTTAGGTTTTTTTCTTGCTTCTGGATAAGGTAGGGTTAGAAATGACTATCCCATGAAATAAACAGTGGAGTGAAATTGGAGTTCTGAGTCTCCTCATCCAAGGAAATAAGGCAAGTGTGCTGCTTTCTGGGTATGTGAGGCATGCAGATGCAGAGTCTTGCACTTGAAAAAAGTTCTCCCCTTGTTGTAATGTTGTTGTCATCTTGGAATTATTTTGTTTTAAATTGAAGTAGCATTTCACTCTAGCATTGAATATGACAGGTGTGTGTCAGTGAAGATCAACATATGCAATACAGTATTAAAGTTCACCGTAATGAACTTACTAAAAGTCTAATTCTGTTCTTCCCCAAATGATTTTCCCCTGTATCTGAATTGCTTATCTCCAGTATCTCTTCTCCTCTGTTAACAACTGATTGGTCTAAGAGTAGAAAAGACTTCTACTATTTTTAAATTAAATTAATAATTTTTTTTGGCTTTGGGTCATACTGTTTGTTTATTCACTACATGAATAAAATCATAGGATATTGTCTTTCTTTATCTAGTTCATTTCACAAAGCATGATACCCTCTAGGGCACCCATGTTGTTGTAAATGTCAGGAATTTATCTATTTTTATTAAGTAATTAATTATGTTCTGTGCCACACCCAGTGGTGCTCAGAATTTACTCCTGACACTATACTAAGGATCACTACTGGTGATGCACAGGGGACCATATGTGGTGCTGCGGATCAAATTGAGGTTTGCTGCATGCAGGGCAAGTGCCTTATTCAATGCACTATCTTTCTGGCCCATCTATTTTTAAAAAATTGGCTAGGATTTATCTGGGAATTTTAATAATTTTTGAGCAAGAGGCCCTGGATTTTTCACTGGACACTACAAATGTAGCCGGTCCCATTGGCAAGAGTGATGATAATAGACTTCCAAAAAAGATTTGCTTCTGCAAGAAAATCCAAGGATAACATTGAAAACACGCCTTATGAAAAATTATGATTTTCATTTAACCAGTCCAGAAGAATAAACTGAAAATGGGATCTTATACATCCAGGTGCATCTAAGACCTAACATTTATATAGTGCTTGCCATATGCCAGGTTTTGCATACATGAACTCACTTAAATATTAATCTCTCTTCATTTTACACTTGAGGGTAGGAAACACAGGGAGTAAGATATCCAGCACAGCTCTTGAATGTATACAACTGGCATGGTCTCAGTTTAAAGCAAGGCATTATAAATAGTCCTGGAATACTTCTTATGTATGCTTTCTCCTATCTGCTCAATGGAACAAAGCAGTTTGTTAAAAGATGCTTTGTGTATTTCTGATTATTCCACTTGTTACTTTTAAATTCAGAGAAAGCTGATGAGCTAGGGCCCTTTGAGGTGCAAGTCAATGTGCACTTGGAATGCAGCATAGAACAAACACATTCTTTCCTTTGGAACAAAATCTACTATTTTATAATAGGGAAAGCACTAAATTGTCACACCTTAGTGTCTCTTGTGTCTCATGACTGGTATTCAACTTTGACTCAAAAGATTTTAAACCATGCTCCTAAGCTTATCTACTGGAAACAACATGTTAATCCTTGGAAAATTATACAATACTTTATGCCTTTTAGGGAGTTGGGGATTTGTTTAAAACTTGTGGGATATGTCACATTTTCTTCTAACGTCTATATAAGTTAGAGTTTTCCACCGACTTTATTTCAAAAATTCTTTGTAGGCAACAGACTGTGTTGATTGAAAGGGTGGATTCTAGCATCTCATGTCTAATTTGCAGGCCCTTAAGTTTGTATCTTCAAAGATAATAAAAACAGACACTTCATATGGTGCAATAGGACTAGGAAGTACTGGCATTTCCTAGAACACATTTGCTCAGTATACATGGATATTTATTTGGTTTATGGAAATTGCTTCTGAAAAGTACTTGGGTTTATAATTTCTATGAGAGTCAGTTTCTTTAGCATAAAATAAAGTTAGTAAAATCCATCTCTTGGACTATTCTAAGAATTAAATACTGTTTAAGAAGTACTAGCACTGGGTCAAACTTAAAACATGTTCTTGGTAATTTTACTTTGTAGTGTGGTTCTAGGTAGTATCACAGTGAATTTGGGAACCAGTACAAAACCAATTTATTTTTATTCTTTTACTTTGGGGGCCACACCTGGTTGGTGTTCAAGAATTACTCCTGGCTCTGCACTAAGGAATCACTCCTGGTGGTTTTGGGAGACAATTTGCGGTGACAAGTTCCAAACCTGGATCTACTACATGCAAAGCAAATGCTTGGTCATTTGTACTATCTTTCTGGCTCCCCCAGTTTATTTTTAATAGTATTTTTCTTTCTTTCTTTGTCAGTGATATTCTTTTAGGAATGGAGCTATGTATTGGTTTTTATGGTACAGTGATGCTTTTTCACATTAATTATGCATCTTAAAAATAAACTTTGGAAATATAAAAAGATCTCTTGCCAGTGATCTTTTTATAAAAGGGCTATTAAAATCATAAACAAAAGAAATATAATTCATTCATTATTCATACCTAGCAGCAGTGATTACATCAACTCAGTCTGGCCATCGATCGGCTCTCAGCTCACAGGAAACACGACAGGAATGCTGGGTCACATCTTCTCGTGTGGCTTCCAGGTCTCTGTGTGTCCTCCTTTTCCTGTTTTTTCAGTTCCTTTCCCCCATTGATCCCTTTACTGCCACCCACTGATAAATTTGGTTCTTTTCACCTGATGAATTAGGAACAGAACTGTTTTCCCCTCAATCTTATAACTCCCTGGAAGTATTATATAATTTCCCCCTTTTATTGACTGTACGTTCTGCTATAAGTGGTCTTCACTTTTTTCACATATTCTCCCCCTCCACTTTTTATAAATTGAATCACCATAAGATACACACTTACAAAGTTGTTCATGATTGGATTTCAGTCATATAATGTTCCATCACCCATCCCTTCACCAGTGTGTATTTCCCACCACCAATGTCCCCAGTTTCCCCCCGACTCCCCTTCCCCCAGTCTGCCTCTATGGCAGGCACTTTTCTTCTTTTCTTCTCTTGCTCATTCTCTCTCTCTACCTCACCTCTCCTTTCGGGCATTATGGTTTGTAACACAGGTGCTGAAAAGTTATCATGTTTGTCTCATTACCTACTTCCAGCACTCAGTACTTGTTCAGAGTGACATATTCCACCTTTCCTTTTTTAAAATTAAAAAAATTTTTTTCTTAACCCCATGACTTTCCAAAACTGTTGTCATGAAACACCTCTTATTCATCAAGGCATTATATTTTTTTTCTTAGTCTTCATTCTTCTTTACCTGTCTAAAACACCTGGTACTTCTTAAGTCCTGATGATCTCTTGGTCTGGAAGTTTGTATTTCTTTTCCCATATGTGGCTTGGTTTATTCACAGGAAATGGCACTGATGCCAGCTTTGCAGAATGATGGGAGAAGCTGTGGTGTCAGTGTTAACATAAATAGCAATCAGTAAGATTCCCATCTAGGTCTTACCTTCAAGACTCTGAACCTCAAATTGAACAGATGACTCTGAGATTTGTATTTTTGATTTGCTCTTTCTCTAGATGAGCATTCCTTCTTTTTAGCAGACTGATCCTTATATATTTATGCTTGTAATAATAAAATGATGGTGATTAAATTGGAAGAGTTCTTAGGGAGACTACTTTCAGCTTACAGTGAAGGAAATGATGGTGTGGAGAGTAAATTAAGTTGCTACATCAGTAAAGATGGTTTTAGTTTCAAATAATAAAAATTCATATGCAGTTGACTTAAATATGTTATCTTCTATAACAAGAAAAACAAGACAATGGCATAAGTTTGTTGATATAGCAGTTCAATGACTGAAAGAAGGTACTGTATTCTATCTATTGTCTCTGCCATCCTTATAGCTTTGGTTGGTTTGCAGGCAAGTTCTTGGTTGTTGGATGGCGGTGTCAGTACCAAATGGCCTACTCAGATCTAAAGAAGGAGGCAAGGCTGTCTGTCGCAGCATAACTGTTCTTATGAGTGAGTATATATTAACCTAAAGGATAGATAAAACCTCCTTCCATGCTTCATTGGTCAGACCTGTGATATGCACTGAGAATGAACTACCTGATTGACTTAAAGAGTCAGTCTTTGAGACTGAGATGAATATTCTTCGAATTACAAGGTACTGCTAAGTCAGGTCAATGCGAAAAACTAAGCCAGTGTTCTCTTCTGTTAGAAAGGAGGAGGATGTAGAGAGAACAAAAAGGAATGCCCTGCCACAGAGGTGGGGTGGGGTGGGAGGGATGGGGTGGTGGTGGTGGGATGGATGCTGGGATCATTGGTGGTGGAAAATGGGCACTGGTGGAGGGGTGGATACTCGATCATTGTATGACTGAAATGCAAGCATGAATGTTTGTAAGTCTGTTACTGTATCTCTCGGTGATTCAATAATAAAATTTTTTTAAAAAAAGACAGGAGGAGGATGCTATGAAACATAAATGTTGGTACAGTGAGTTAGGGTCAATGCCACACCTAGAACTCACTTTCCTTATTACTCCCCAACTCCCTTTCAATAATTCTTGTTACCTTTTGAGGCAGGAGAGATAATGCAGTGGGAAAGATGCTTGTCTTGCATGCAGCTGACCTGAGTTCTATTCTCAGCACCAATTATGGTTTCCAAGCCTGTTAGCAGAGACGGGAGTAAACCTTGACCATAGCTGGGTATAAACCCAAAACAGCAACAAAAAAGTTCTTACTACCTTTTAACATTTAATTCAGATTCAACCTGTCCATAAGTTAATGGACCACCTTTACACGCGACTTAACCCTTATTATATTTTCCTTTATACTAACCATTTTCTTTTATTCTTTCTTTCTCTCTGTCTCTGTCTCTTTTGTTTTGGGGTCAAACCTGGAAGTGCTCAGAGGGATACTCCAAGGGGGTTGGGGGCTACTTGTAGTGATGATCCGGGACCATGCAGTGCCAGGGATAGACCTGGGATCTACTGCATGTAAGACAAGCACCTTAGCTCCTATTCTCTGTTTCTCTTTCTGGCCCTATACTGATCATTTTCTGTTGTAGGTGCGCTGCCATTTTCGATGCTATTCAGCCATTCATGACTTCCTTCTTTCCCTTGTTCTCCACAATTTATTCCCCTAATCTTATTGAACCATCATAATAAACTCACACACCATAATTTCCTTCACATTATCATGAATACTTTAAGGTTGCATCTTTGTTATATAAGCATTATTGTCTAGTAACTGATCTTGATTTAATTTTTTTTCCAGTTCTCATTAACTCTTCAAATCACTGGTATATTCATCTTTTTAAATATTCCTCTTACTTTCAGCAAAACTTCTTTAGAGGAATGTCCAGTGATATCAACTTGTAATGGGTTTAGGATAAGTTTAGATAACTTATTATTTCAAAATTATCAATATTTTAGATAGATACAGAGTCAGTAGTTACTCTTAGGGGAAGCTATAACAAATCTTATATTTTATGTTGACAAACAAGTTCTGCGATTTTTGGAGGCTACAGATAAGGGGATATATTCATAAAAGGCACAATAAACTTTCTGAGTAGTTAATAAAGTTGATATTTTACTTTCAGAAGTTTAATATTATTGTTACTTTTAGAAGTTTAGTATTATTGGAAAATATCAGATGGATTAAAGTAACCCCAATTGAGGTTGGCCATCAAATACTTTTGAGAACAAACACATCATGAGAAAAAGGAGAATCCAGAGAGATGACCTAGTAATTTACTTGTAATAATTAGAATATGATTAAGGGGCCAGAGAAATAGTATAGGAAGTATGGTCCTTCTCTTGATTGTAGCTAAACCCATTTCAAAACCCCTGGCATTATATATGGCTCCTGAGCACTGGTTTCATTTAGCTTAAGCTAACATAAGTTTTCATAGTTGGCTTAACACTGAAATAAATCAGTCTCATGCCCTGAATTTTTACATATCAGTGGCAGCAATGAGTCAAAAATCATGTATGTTTTGGGGCGGGGGATTCGGGATTGGATGCAGGATACTGGGAGATTTAAATTGTATTTTATCTTGCAGTAAGGCAAGTAAAACAAGGTAATATAATCATCCAAATAGAAAAGAAAGAAGCAAAATTTTCTTTATTTGTAGGTAATGTTGCAATGTGGTAATTCGACCTCTTATAGCCTAGTTCTTTCTCTTAGAGAACCTGGCAAGCTACTGAGAGTTTCCTGCCCACATAGGACATCCTAGTAAGCTCTCTGTGGTGTATTCATATGCCAAAACCAGTAACAATGATGGGTCCCATTCCCTTTACTCTGAAAGAGCCTCCAGTGTGGCACCACTGGGAAGAATGAGTAAAGGGAGGCTACTAAAATCTCAGGGTTAGGACAAATGGAGACATTAATGGTGCCCGATCAAGAAAATCGTTGATCAACTCGAGGACAATGATACAGTGATACGGTAGGTAATGCAATTATTGGTACGGAAAATCCTATGCCATCTACAAACAAGCTCCTAGAATAACTGGAAAGACTGCAGGATGATACAAAATCATATATAAAAACAGTTACATATAAAAAAAATCTCTAAATATTCTGACTTAAATACATGTAGTTAATTGTATGTTAGTTTTACTTCGGTAGAGTTATATTTAAATTATATATAAATTTATATTATATATAAATATATATATTTAAATTATATATGTTATATATAAAAATAACTTAAATTTATTTTAAAAAGACTTTCAAAGCTTATGGAATAGTATTTATTCTCTATGTCCCAATAACAGACTAACATTCCTAGTGTTTCCCATTTACATCTTAAATTCTAATCAAAGGGAACTTTTTCCTTGAATAGGTTTGATCCTTTCTTTTTCTTTTTTTTTGTTATCCTGGAATAGTCTGCCATCCACCTCTGATCCCCTCACATAGAGATAATCTTGCTTTCCTCTTAACTGCCACAGTGCCTCATACCTTACTTTATGGAACCCATCCTATACTTCATTATTTTAGTTTGCACACATATCGTTTACTCCCCTGCAAGTCTGAAAGACTTTTGAAAGTATGGTGCAGGATAACATTGGGTTTATCCTTTTAGCTTTGCTGCAGGGAACTTAGTTTACTTTAAAACAATTTGTCCTTTCTGTATGGACACAGGAAGACAGTTAATATTATGCTTTGTAACTTGGGAGCTGATTGACTCCAATAATATTTACTCCTGGGCATCTGCTTTCTCAACTCTGTTGTCCTTAGTTCCTAGCACCCCAAAAGCAGGGTCCCGACGAGGGATGGAATGGACCTAAGGCAAGCTGTGAGCTACCCTGGCATCAAAATGGTCTAGGCCAAAGCGCCACAATACTTAACTATGAGTTGAGAGCATGGTCATAGACAAATGCTGTCATGATTCAAAAGTAACAACGAGACTAGGACCTGCTGGGGTTAGGAAGACTAACCTGACCTAAGGACTGTAGTCTGGAATATATAGTGAGATGTCCTCAGGAAGAACCAAACTTTTTTATACCTCTTACTGTGCTCATACAGAATGACATTGCTAGAAATATTTGAAGTAGATTTACTACAACTCTTTAAGTGGATTACTAGCTGAGGGAAGAAGAAAGGAACACACCCTTGTTTGGATCCCATCCTTGAGTGGATCTCCTAGTAATCTGGAGTAATCTCTTTAGATGAGATTTTGTTAATCTCCTGAAGGAGTGGTCTTACCCCTCTTTGTTGATTTCTTAATGTTCAACCCACCTTTGTGTCACCATCCTATGTGATTGCTGTATAAACTAAGACTGTAGGAGAAGTTGAGGAGAATTCAAAGAAGCAGAGTACAAAGAGAAAGAGAATCAGGGAGTCTTGGAAGAGACCAGAGGAGAGACGACAGAGACAGAGGTCGGAAGAGATCAGAGGAGAGACTACAGAGACAGACAGAGATAGAGAGACAGACAGAAGAGAGCACAGTGGCACACACAGAAGCAGAGCACAAGGAGGAGCCATCCCGATCCGGTCCATACACAGCAGCTCAAGAGCACTGAACTCGAGTGGCGAGAGAAAGAGCACTGCCCGTGGACAACACACCACACATCAACCCCTTCTGCGCTCCTGCGCACGCATTTGTATTTTTTACAGTATGGCCCATGAATTTATTAGGCATCTCCTTGTATCCTTGTATCCCGGGACTGGAGCAATAGCATAGCGGGTAGGGTGTTATCCTGCACGTGGCTGACCCTGGTTCGATTCCTCTGTCCCTCTCGGGGAACCCAGCAAGCTACCGAGAGTATCCCGCCCACAAGGCAGATATACCAAAAACAGTAACAAGTCTCACAATGGAGACATTACTGGTGCCTGCTTCAGCAAGTTGATGAACAACAGGACAACAGTGCTACAGTGCTCCTTGTATCCCAATGGCATCTTAGTGAATGCCTTGTAAATATTAACTGTATAATATTAAATATAATGTTAATTTAATAAAAGATTTTTAAAATGCTGAACCAGGATTAAGAACAAATATTTTATAGTGTTCAAAAATTGAAAAATTTCCTAGTTGTGGTTTATGAAGTCTTCAATTATATAAAATTAGCAAAATATTTTCCTTCTATTTAAGTTGCTTAATCTCTTAATTTGTTGTAAACACATTTTGTTTAATACCTGTAGAGATTTTTTTATGTAAATTTTTTTTGGTCACACCCGGCTATGCTCAGAGATTACTCCTGGCTCATGCACTCAGGAATCACTCCTGGTGGTTCTTGGGGAACCATATGGGGTGCTGGGGACTGAACCCGTGTTGGCTGTGTGCAAGGCAAATGCTCTACCCACTGTGTATTGCTCCAGCCCTAGACCTGTGGAGATATTTCAGGAACCTAAATACCAGATGCTATTGTTCAATGTTTCACTTTTTACTGCTTAATTAGTAATTATTCATTAATTTAATCATTGTTTAATGATCACTCTAAGTCAAAACATTCTAAGCTAAGCTGCAATATTTATATTGTAAAAATAACAAAAATATCTTTCTGAATGTTTATTCTTCTTTTTTAATCACAGGTTGAAATAACAAAATCCAAGCCCTACCTAAGAAAAAGATTCATGGTTACACCTAAAAATGATTTTTTTGCAGAGTTAAGGTTGATAGGAAACTGGGCCAAAAAAGAGAGGTTTATTTCAGTTTCAGATATCAGACAAAATTGGGAAATTGGATAAAAGGAGTTTAGGAAATTGTAGTAGATGAAAATGTACTGATGTCTTGTATTTGTTCCAATGTGAAAGCATCAATTTCTCTCACACAGAGATGGCTATGTAATGTTCTCAAATCTAATGGAAGTGCTCATTTCCAGGGGTATTGTAGTTCTGAAATGGGTTTGTTTGAGGATTTTGTGTATAATTTTATATTATTAAACTCTGAAATTACAGAAGCCTTTTCAAAGTAATCCTGGAACCTCATGGTTGTTGTGTACGAAGTTTAAAGGGCTTGCTTGTAATATGATCCCCCTTTCTGTAACAATTGGCGTTATATTTTCCATCTTGCATTTCCCATGGGTTGTGTTTCTTCCTGAGCTCAGTGTATATGCTGGAAAGGCAGCCAGTGAAGGTGTCTAAAGCAGGTAATAGTAGGAAAGAGGTGACAAGGTCACCTAGTTCTACCTCATACAGGCTCTGGGACTCTGAGCCAGTTAGTTTCTTGAACCTCAATTTCCTCTCTTACAGAAAAGAAACCATCACTGTCAAATGCTTAACTTGGTGTCTGGCACAGAGAACCCACACTCAAAATGAATGATCAAAAATTATTAACAATCAGAAGCAATCTCTATTTTACTCAAGAAAATAGCCTCGGCCTTGTGCTGGAACATTTTTACAAATGATATTGTAGATATGTTTTTAATAGAAACATTTCTAGAGGAATGTGGTGGCTGTTTATCTAGCACTAAAAAGGCTATCCAACTTTGCCCCAAAGAAGCACACTATTAGATTAGTGTCTTTAAATGGCCATAGAAATGGCATTGTGGAGCCCCAGATATTGTTCCTTCAATTCACTGTGGGCAGGAAGAGCAACTATTTTTAAGAAGGGAGAAGAGTGTAACTGGTTAAAAATAGGACTTCCCCATATCTTCTCTCTGCCTTTTTCTCCCAACATTTTTTTTTGTGTGTAGCCCCATTTTTCCTGAGGTCCTTTTATCATCTCTGTTCATTTCCCTCTCCTCTTTTTCTACTCTAGAAGCGGTACATATTATGAAAGAGAAAATACCTGACACCATCCCCAGAAAGTCAGTGGTGGGGATAATGCATTTTTAATCCTTAACACCTGGTCTCCTTTATTTGTCTGCTAGAATAAAATTTTTTGATTATTCAAAGAAGTCCTTATGTGGGTATTCACAAATGAGTAAAAAGGTTAATACATTTCAGAATCTGCTTTGTAACCCAGGGAGATAGATCTCAGCAAACACTGACTTTTCTGTTTTAGGTTGGACCTGACATTATGAAAAACAGCCCCTCTCTCCTTATCCTTAAAGCATTTAACTGGGCTTTAAATCCTGAGTAGCAAGAGAGTGGCAACAGAAGTCAGGTTAATCAAGGGTTTTCTTTGCTTTTTTTGGGGGGGGGTGGTCACACCCAGTATTGCTCAGGGGTTACTCCTGGCTCTGCACTCAGTAATTACTCCTGGTGGTGCTCGGGGGACCATACGGGATGCTGGGAATGGAACCCCAGGTCGGTCGCATGCAAGGCAAACGCTCTACCTGCTGTGCTATCACTCCAGCCCCTGATCTATGGCTCTTATACGAATAATGTGAAGTTCAAACAACTTATTTATCTGTGAGGCATTCACCTTTCTGTGCCTTTGTTTCTCTGTATGGTATGAAAGATAATAGAACCCACTTTACATTGTTGTGAAAATAAAATGAACTTGTCATTGCTACCCCCATTTTTCAAGGTGAGGAAAATAGCACCAGAAGAATAGGGATCTGCCCAAGGTCACACAGCTATTAAGTACTCCACAGATCCATGTTCTTAGCTGTTCCTCCTGTTTTTCATATCTGACTCACAGAATATTCATATTATTCATACTCATGTTATTCACCAAGCATTGGGAAGAACTAATATGATACCCAAGGTTTCATATACCCAAGGTTTGAGGGGCTTGGTCTGGGAAGCTTTGGTCACTTCAGGCTCCTTCTGATCAACCAGAACTTTGTTGTGTAGGAACAGAAATTGGAGTTGCTTCTCTTGTTCAGTGATATCAGTAAGTCTTCCCGGAGAGAGTGATTTCTTCTACCTTGAAGGGCTAGTAGAATTTAGAAGTGAAGGGAAGTGATGAGATCAGGTGACTGCTCTCTATCCTGTTATGAAAAAACAGATCACAATAGTAATTATTTCATGGAGTACTGGAAAATACAATGAAGGAATGTATAGGGAAAAATTTTAGCTATGGCTATTTTTAAGGAAAAGCAGCAAAATATTGGAATTCTAAAAGGATTCAGGCAGGGTAATTATAGAGATGGAAGAAATCTGCTAAATGTTTATATAGGGGAATGTTACAGTTTCAATAGAGCCTTCCTTCCTTGCCTTTATTTCTCTTTAACCAAATAAAATGAGGCTTTAGCTTCCTTTGAAGTTTGTTGTAAATCTTAACCTACTTCTTTTTTTTGTGGGGAATGAGGACTTGTTGGGCCACATCTGATAGCACTAAGGGCTTACTTGTGGCTTTGTGCTCAAGGATCATTCATGGTGGTGCTGAGGGGATCAGGTAATGCTAGGGATCAAAATGGGGTCAACTGCATGCAAGGCAAGTGCCTTACCTTTGTGCTATCTTAAATTGGAATATGGTTACAAGTCCTGTGATCCCTAGGCGAGTGGTACCTTTGAGGTTCAGTGTAATTTGGTCTTATCTGAGGAAATGGCATGTCATACTATCTCTTTGATATGGTCCCAAGGTCTCGTCAGTAAAAAATTTTTCTTTTCTTTTTTGAAAACATTTTAAAATTTTATAAAATAATTCACAATATTTGATTACATTTAATATTCAAGCACCAATCCCACCACCATTACACCTTCCCACCACCATATTTCGGGTGTTTTCATCCCGAATCCCAATCCCTGCCCCAAAGCGGAGCCAAAATAATATATTTTGTATTGTTTGTTATGAAAAACCACTGAAAATGCTATAAAAATATTTCCTTAGAAGAGAAAGTGTGAAGATTGTTGTATTTCAGCCAGGGTCCATTAAGCCCTTCTATAAGAGTTCACTAACGTGTTGTTAAAGGTTGAGCCTTGTGTGCTTTTATATATATATATATATATGTATATATGTATACATATATATGTGTGTGTGTATTTGTAAAAAAATTTCCCTCTAAGATTGGTTCCCTCTTACTTTGAACCCTATCAAATGTGGTGTGGTACTCTTGGAGTATGAGTAGGGTGTGTAGTATTCGAAGCCGTGCAGTCTAGAAATAGGTTTGCTCACGGGTGAGGTTCAACCTGAGCATGTGGAGAGTGGCTGTGAGTTCTGGAGGCTCTTGGCTGCTGGGGCTGGGTCCCTTAGGGCAGGGAGGGGTCTCACCCGCCCCCCTCTGGGGGTGCCCCGAGTGAAACAGCCTGGTGTGGGGTCTGGTGGGGGAAAATTTTTTTCTAATAGTCTAGACTATGAGACACACGTAGGACCCAGAAATAATGATTTAGTCATTAGAGGGGAAGGATTTGGTGGTTTCAATCAGGTGGTCTCTTTGCACCTGACATCTGATTCCTGTGGAAAAGCCACGGGAAGATGGTGAGTAAATCTTGAAAGGGCTGCTGAATGACAATGCTGTGGATATCTGGGACCCAAGGACATTTGCCATGGCCTTGTCTTTTTAGAAGAGGGCAAATCTAGACGGAAGAGAGACATTTTTACAACCTAACACCAATAGCCTTGTCATCTTGACATCAACTCCAGATGCTTTGTCTTGGACAAGAGATGGCTGTGCTTTCTGGACATGGATGGAGATAATGGAAAAGAGAGAGAGAGAGAGAGAGAGAGAGAGAGAGAGAGAGAGAGAGAGAGAGAGAGAGAGAGAGAGTTGGTATTTTGTGAGTAGATTAGACTCATTGGTCAGCATATGAGACATGTTTACTGGAATAGTGGTTGAGGGAAAATGACAGGAAAACATGAATCATACATGGAATAAGACAAAAATGGTTAACTCTTAGAATGTTTTCTCAAGCCTTTGTTGCCATTTTGTTTTTTCACCCTTGACTACTTATAATTTAAATTTCATAATAAACCCTTCAGACTAATTTATCTCAGAATATTACTACTAAGAAATCCCCCCCCCCCCCCACACACATACTTTTTGTGGTGGAAGTGGGCAAACCTGGTTGTGCTCAGGGCTTACTCCTTACTCTGAGCTCCCTCTCCCCGCTCCGGGTTGCTTCAAATGAAACAGCCTGGCGTGGGGTCTGGCAGCATGGCTATGGCGAACATGCCACATTTGATGGAGCGTTAAGTAGAAGGCAATCAATGTTGATCAAAATATATATGCATATATATATTAGCACACAAGGCTCAACCTGTAACAACATGTTAGTGATCTCCTTTACAGAGCCTTAAGGGCTTCAAGGTGAGACACAACAATTTTCACACACTTTCCTCTAAGGATATCTTTTTGGATCATTTTTAGTGGATTATTCATAAGAAGCAATACAAAATAAATTATTTAGCATCTGCCTTTGGGGCAGGTTTGGGTAGTGGTGGGAAAATTCGAAATAATGGGGGTGGGGAGGTGTAATGGTGGTGAGATTGGTGTTGAAATATTGAATGCAATAAATTATCGTGAACAACTTTATAAAAATAAAATTAAAAAATAAATGAACCAGAATTTTCTCTCTGTTTTTTGCTTGATGAGAAGGATCTAGAGGGCTATTGGTATTCTGGTTGCAGGTGCAGTGCAGTAGCATTGCATTCATAAAACATTAATATGAACACTATTATAAATTACGGTGTGTAAATTTTTTAAAATATATTTTTTTTTTAGTCTGTGCTTGCTTTGCACTTAAATTTTAATCTAGACTTGGTGAAGTAAAGGGCGTAGGTTTGTTATTTTGTTATTTACTGAGTGATTCCGAATCCTGGACTCTCATTTATGAGGCTTCCATGACATGATTCCACTTGGGGTGCACCCAACTTAATCTTACCAACAGGTTTCTTTTGCCAAATGAACTACTGGATTTTGGAGTTTAAATGATGTGAATTAAGGTATTCTATCTAGTGAGTAGCTCAATCAGAATTTGAACCCAGTTCTGAAAAAAATTCTCAGTATATGTTGATATGTATTTAGAAAATCTTTTTTTTACCCCCTCCAGACTACATTTTCTCTATTTTTTTTTTTTTGTTTTTTGGCCTTCACCCTGCAATACACAGAGGTGACTCCTGACTCTGCTCTCAGAAACCACTCCTGGAGGTGCTTGGGGGACCATATGGGATTCCAGGGATTGAAACTAGTTTGGCCATATGCAAAGCAAGCTCCTGACCCACTCACTGCTATTACATTGGTCCCATTTTTCCTTCTTAAATACCATGTAAGGAAAAGAGATGTATGAAGGGGCTTGACATGGGCCATGTGTATAGCAGTTGAGCAAATAAACTCAGAATCAGGAAACCTAGACAACCAATTTGTCAAATTCTAGGCTTGAACCTCAGATTTTTCTAAACTGTAAAATATAAAAATAAATGGAGGCAAATAAATGTCATTTGTATTTTATAGGACATTGTAAAGGAAGGGAGAAAATGTGCAAAGTACTTACTTTGGTACTTGGTACTTAGTATTACTCAGTATATTATCATCACTATTGCCTAAATAATCTACTTTATTATTCAGAGTCAATAGAGTATCTTTGGATAGCACAACTTTCTGTTTTCTGAGCCAATGCAATCTTAGAGTAAGATAAGAGAATGACTTATTCCCTGTGACTGTCAGCCAGATTATGAGATTTGGAACAACTCTCATTTGGAACTAAATGTACGTTTGGCTTCTGCCTTACCTTTGTGATCCTGGCAAGACATATTATTTATTGTCACTGGGCTTAGTTTTCTTATCAAAACCACATCTACTGGCCTGAGAGATGGCACAGTGGGTAAGGCACTTGCTTTACATGGCTAACCCAGTTTGACCCCTGGGACCCCATAATAGTCCCTTGAATCCACCAGAAGTGACCTCTGACCACAGAGCCAATACTAAGCCCTGAACCCTGCCAGATGTGGCAAAAACCCCCACTCCTTCCCCCTACAACTAAACCCCAACACATCCACCTTCTATAATTTTTGATAAGTGCTAGTATAAAGCACATAGGAGGGCACCTTACCTGAACTAAGAAGCATAGGAAAGAAAGGGACCATTAATCTATGTTACAACCTTATGCTAACAACATTATCATTTAAATAATGTAGGCATATATAACTGACATTTAAACTTATTTCAGACTATACTTCCCATTTTATTGGCTTTACTTCCTAATGTCACCTTTAAATCTCATAGTGTTTTTTTTTTTTTTTTTTTTTTTTTTTTTTGCTTTTTGGGTCACACCTGGCAATGCACAGGGGTTACTCCTGGCTCTGCACTCAGGAATTACCCCTGGCCATGCTCAGGGGACCATATGGGATGCTGGGATTTGAACCCGGGTCGGCCGCGTGCAAGGCAAACGCCCTACCCGCTGTGCTATCTCTCCAGCCCCTCATAGTGTTTTTAGAGGGGAGAAATGCTGTGATTTTTTTGTTTTGTGGATTATGAATAGGTTTAAAATGCAGTTCATCATTTTTCTAGAGGTGTTTCTAATAGAACTCCAGTATTCTGCAGCATCTTCAATAATTGGCTGTGTAATGTGAGAACCCAATAGAAATATAGATTGTGATAGGTACATAGAGAGAGAGAAAGAGAGAGAGAGAGAGAGAGACAGAGACAGAGACAGAGAAACAGAGACAGAGACAGAGAGGAGAGAGAGAGAGAGAATATGTATACAAAGTGAATTTGATCTTGAGTTATTCTTTGGATATAAATAAGACACTGGAGGGCACATTAGCTTTTCCAGGTCACTAGGGCTTTCATTCGAATACTGGACTATAAATAGTTCTCTGGTGCTATATTGAAAATGATGCACCATTCATTCTCCCCGCAGAGGGCTTAGGGTACCAGAGAACAACATTCACTTGCTAGTGTCTGGCTCGGTGCATGCTGATATTGTATGTAAGGTCAAACTTTGGATTAACCTTTTAAGATAAAAAGAGAAAAATGTACAAGGGCCTCTTCAGGGATATTTTTTTCCTTAGGGAAAATTACTTTATGTGGAATTTACTTAGTGTACCACATAATAATTCTTAGCACAGAAAATCTAGCCCAGTGTAAAAATTTATTTCCCTGGAGTTACTTAAATGTCATTGCATTTGATACAAAATCGGAAATACCCATTTTGCAAATAACATTGCCAGAGTTTCTCTTCTAATATGCAATGGTGCTATCTACATAGAAAAGTTTTACTGAATATAACGTTATTTTTTTAATATACATAATTTTATTACAATTTTTTTTAAAAAACAAAATGCAACATTCTAAAAAACCCAAAATTTACTATCATACTAATTCCTACAAATTTGCTGTGCTACCACACACAAGTCAAAAAATTAAAGAAACCATTAAATATTTAGAAACATTCAACACCAGAAGCTTTAAAATCTAACTATGTAGTAGCCTCTCAAAAAGCTACAACCTGCATTTTTTAAAAAAAGTATTTTCTCTGCAAAGAGTTTTATCAGCTATACAAAAATCTGTACAGTTTTTATACTGAAGCTAATATTGAGCTGCACTTGAATTCACATTCTTAGCAAAACAATTGCCTGGGCACACACGCACACTCCATACATATTACAGGATAGCCAATTATTCCTCCTCCTCCTCCTCTTCTTCCTCTTCCTCTTCTTCCTCCTCATCCTCTTCCTCATCTTCTGGCTCATTCTTCTTCTTTGAGCCTGTTGGCCTGCGGGGACCCTCCTTTCCTCCTTCACCCTTGCCCTGGGCGCGGTATGCAGCGGTATCCCTGTCGTATTTCTCCTTTAGCTTCGCCCTCTGCTGCAGGGCTGCTGGTCCTCCGCCGACTGCTCGGACCACGTGTCGCCCCGCTTCTTGGCCGTGCGCCGGAGGACAGGCCCGGGTGCTCTTTGTCTTGGGGCGATACCGGGGCAAAACAGGAAGAAGGCAGACGGGGCCTTTTCGGCGCGTTGGGGTCTTTCTTCGTGCCTTCTTGCCCACCGTGGAGGGCACGTAGTTCTTCACCTCCCCGTCACAGCGGGCCTTGTCACTCCTGGCCATGTCTTCAAACGTGGACTTCTCCTTGCCCGACGTGGTCTTCCATCTCTCCGAGCACTGCTTGGAGAGTTCGGCGAAGTTGACGGTCGAGTCGGGGTGCTCCTCCCGGCACCTCTGCACGAAGAAGGCGTGCGGGGACATGTGCCCCTCGGCTGGTTGGGGTCTCCCTTGCCCCTGGCGACGGGACGGCGTCCCCTGCTTGCTTGGCCCTGCCTCACAGTGCGCCGAGCCGCCGCCTTGCACAGGCTCCGGCGCCAGCTGGCTTCTCCGGAATATAACGTTAAAATCCAAAATTCATCTCAGTAAATTTGAAAGTCTACTTGACTTTATTCAATGATTCATGAGTTGTGCAGTATTCCATGAAACAAATATCAATTATACAAAATTAAAGGGTTTGTAGGCAGAAAGATGGTGAACGAAGGAATTATGAAGCTGGATTATTTCAGCGATTTTCCTTAGGGACCACAGTATTTTCAAATAGGTTACTTACTAGTATTAACCTAGTAACTCCAGCTGATTTGGCTTAAAATTCTATTCCTAAAAGCCACTGTTTTGAACATGTTATATATATAAATATATAATATTTATATTATATATAATATATATTTTAGCGGACTGGAGCAATAGCACAGCAGGTAGGGCGTTTGCTTTGCATGTGGCCTGTCCAGGTTTGGTTCCTCCATCTCTTTTGGAGAGCCTGGCAAGCTACCGAGAGTATCTCACCTGCACAGCAGAGCCTGGCAACTCCCCATGGCGCATTGGATATGCCAAAACAGTAACAAGAAGTCTCACAATGGAGACGTTACTGGTGCCTGCTCCAGCAAATGATGAACAATGGGATGACAGTGCTACAGTGTTGATTGTGCATATATTTTAGCAATATGAACAATAGATTCAGTCACTAGAGGTCATTTTTCTTCCCAGAAAACTTTTGTTTTATCTTTAAGAGTAAGATTATCTGTCTAAAGAACTAGAAAATTATCCCTACTGTTCCTAAATTTGTTTGAACTATTTTTGTGAGATCTACTGAACAGGTAACATTGGGATTTGGTAGAATAGTAAAATATGCCACATGACTGATTTAGCGACGTTTTTACTAGACTGCAAACTGCTTGAGGAAACTGACTATTTTTTATTTACCTTGGAGTATTTCTGGTGTCTTAAATATAGAAGGTATCCTCTAGTTATAAAATTGATTTATATTCATTTAATTATGAAAATAATTTTTGGACATGTTAGAAATCAGGTAAAGTTAGGGAAATATTATGTATGTATGTATTTAACTACATCTAGTTTTTCATGGGACCCATGCATATTGTGAAAAATAAGAGCATATATTTATCAGAGAAAATTTATGTTTTTTAAATTAAAATATTTGGGGGAAATTTATGGATTTTAACAAGGAAAGCAGTAAAAAATGGGTATTCTTTGTCAATATAGATAAAATTGATGAAGATTTATATTATCTAACAATTCACATAAAACAAAAAGTATTTAAATACAGCTTTCATAGATACAGTACATTAAATAGTTAATCTTACTTTTCTCCTCTGACAGTTTATTAACTACACTTAAAAGTAAAGTGAGGTGTGTGTATGTGTGTATGTATGTGTGTGAATTTATTAGACAAGATTTTACTTTAATAAATGAGTCTTGCTTAAAATTATAATGATGGCTATTGATTGAAAACCTGAATTATGCCAGTATTTAAATAGAATAATGTATTTCTAATTAAAATTATTTTTGTTTTATTTTGTGGTCATACCTGGTGATGGTTAGGAATTACTTCTCCATCTTCAATCAGGAACTAATCCTGGTAGTGCTCAGGGAACCACATGGGATGCCAGGGATAGAATCTTGGTTGATCACATACATGAAAGGCAAGTGTACAACCTGCTTTACTATCTCTCCAGCATTGTAGGAGTAAAATGTCACCACAACAAGCCTACCACCAAAGTGTCAGTATCTCTCCATAAATTCATTGGTCTCTTCCCTTCTACTCTGCACCACCGTTAGGTAAACTCAGTTCTTTTATCAATCTAAGGGGTCGTTTTCATTACAAGTAGTTTATTCCCTTGCTTTACCTCTCTACATACCACATGTAAGTGATATCATCTGGTATTTGGCGTTCTCCTCATTTATTTCACTTGGTATGGCACTCTCCAGTTTTATCCATGTTGTAGCAAAAGGAAGATTTATCATGTGCTTAACATACACAATAACTTTGTGACTGTCATGTCTAATTTGTAAGTTAATAATAAGCTGGTGTTCAGAGATGTTTAACAACTTGATCAAGCCCACATGGTAAGTGGTAGAACAAAGATTCAAATCCTAAACTTTCTGACTACTAAGTTCTTATTATTCCCATGTATTGGTGCTTGACACAGAGGAGGCACCCACATATGGTGATTCTTAGCAGTGTCAAAACATCTTTTTTTTCTTTTGGAACACCATTGTCTGTAATTATTACCTGCAGCACTTCCCTGTGAGACTTAAGGCCAGAGAAAAACTTGTCTATGCACAGCAAAAAAATAGTCCAATGATAGTTCCCAGAGTTGACAACATTACCTAAGTCAGCAAACGGACAAGAATGAGTCACTTTGAATAAAAGGAAAAAAGTCAATTGAGAGGGAGTTTAATGCCTTGTCTTTTTTTTTCTAAATGCAACTAATTAAGAAATTTGAATTCTGAGTAGAAACAGATAAAAATGTTATTTCACTTTTCAAATGATGTTGAATTAATATGCTAGAATTTTTACCCTCAGGCAGTCATGAACAGGCACTGTGAAGATGAGCAGGTGGAAGGGACCGAGAGGCCTGAGCTGATATGGGAGCTGAGATGTTATTTTGTCTGGGGAGAAGAGTGTAAAGATAAGAGAAGCTTTAGCAATCCACTTAGTCTCCTTTCCTACGCACACAGGATAATTATGAAGTTTAAATGTTCAAACTATAAAACAATTTATCCATCTGACTTTTTTGTTCAAGTGCTGGAATACTGGAAAAAAAAAAGCAGGCTATGGAGGAGGCCAGAAAACTCAGGGCTATAGGGGTGAGCATCTGAACATGAGCGTGTCTGTACTGTACTGTGTGAGTTATAGTGAGATATAAAAGCAGCTTCATTTCTGCCCTCATGGAGCTTCTGGTCTAGTCACAAAAAGATCATAATTTCAAATAATGGTAAGTGAGAACTTTTTTTCTATTTTTGATATTTAGGCCACACCCAGCAGTGCTCAGGACTTACTCCCGGCTCTGTGTTCAGGGTTCTCTTTAGGTGGCACTTGGGGACCATATGCAGTGCCAGGGATCTAATCTAGGATTGTTGCATGTAAGGTAAGTACTCTGTCCTCTGTGCTATTGGTCCAGTAAGAACTTTCTTTGGGGCGGGAGGGGGCGGGGGGAGGCAGAGCTTTACATAATGGTGCTCAGGGCTTATTCCTTGCTCTGCACTCAGGGCTTACTTCTGTCAGTGCTCAGGGGAACCCTATAGGGTGCTGGGGATTGAAAGGCCTACTTGCTGTACTCTCTCTGGCCCCCCTTAAAAGAGGCATCACAGAGAAACAATATGCAGCCTATGCAGAGAATTTAGGTGGAGAAAAATTAGCTCCAGAAGGACCTGAAGCTAGTCCAAGACTGGGAATGTTCCCAAGACCTGTGGGAAGACCAGCTCTCAGAGGAAAACTCCAGTGGCAGTTTTCAATATGTTAAAGATAATATTATTTATTGTTAAAAGTAAAGTGACTACTGCTTCTAATTGGGGCTGCTTGTGTTATTAATTAACAAGTGATGCCTGGATTTGAAAGCTTTGACTGGAGAGAGTCCCACAGTAGCTTAGTGTGAACTACCTTCTATTTCTGGGTGATTGAAGGCAGGTGTCTGTCAACTTTAACTGTCAATCACATCTGCTTCTGTGAAGAGGCATATATAATTTTTAATTTATCTATGATGAGGTAAAATGAATCATAGCATAAGACAATCATTTAATTAATTTGTTTTCTGAGACCATATCAGTTGGTGCTCAGGGCTTACACCCAGCCAGGGTCTTACACATGCAAGGCAGTTTCTCTATCTCTGAGCTAGAGTCGTCACCCCTAAATCAAACATTTTGTCTTGATTTTACTATTTGGTCACAGTCGCTGGTTCTCAGGGCTTACTCCTAGATCTGTACTCAGGGATCACTCCTGACGGGGCTTGGGGGACTTTATGGCTACTGGGAATAGAACTTGCATTGGACACACGCAAGCAAAGTTCCCTACCCTCTGGACTATCCTTCTGGTCCCAAACCAACCTTTATAAAGTGAGTATTTAAGTGAATGGACTAAGTTCACAGTATTGTGCAACACAGTGACATACTTCGTTATATAAGAGTTTATCACTCCCAAGGAGGCCTTTCTTTCTTTTCGGTAGTTCCTCACTCAGCCCTGCTCTTGGTTATCATCTATCTCTGTTCTGTCTCTACGGATTTACCTTGTCTGCTATCTGATATACGTAGGGTCACATGAAAAAAAAATGTTGTGTCTGACTTCTTTCACTGAGCTAAATGTTTCTGAGGCTTATCCATACAGTAGTATCTGTCATTACTTCATTTCTACCTTGGGGGAAGACCTCCCAAGTGATGCTTGGGTTTCTGACCAGGGCAAACCCACTAGTGCTCTTGGGGAATACTTTAATTTTCATGGCTGAATAATAATAATATTAGTCAGATGCCACATTTTGTTTCTTGTTTGCCTGTTAATAGAAAATTAGACTATTTCTACCTTTATTTAATTTTTAAATTTTAAATTTTAATTTTAGTTTTTTAAAATTATGCCCAGTAGCACTCTGGGCTTACTCTTGGCTCTGTGTTTAGGGGTCACTCCTGATAATTCTTGGGGGACCGTATGCAGTGCTAGGGATCCGACCCAGGTGGCTGCATGTAAGATAATAGCCTTACTCGCTATATTATCTTTGGGCTCCTTTATTTGACTTTTAAAGTAATAGTGAGCCATGAGTCTATGAACATGTGCTGGTGTATATTCATCTGAACTGTTGTAACAAAATACAGATTGAGATAAAAGTAGAAGTTCACTGGCCTCAGTTCTGGAGTTGAAAGTTCCAGATTATGGTGCCAGCACAGTTGGAGAGGGCCCTCTTATGAGTCACAGACTTCTTCTTATACTCTTACAAAGTAGAAGGGACTAGTGAGCACCTTTGAATTTTATTTAAAAAAATCATAATAATCCATTCACAAAGTCATCACCCACTTAGGACTAATCACCGCCTAAAGACCTCATCATCATCACCATCTAAAGACCTCCAGCATCATCACATTAGATGTTAAGATTCTCGCATATTCTCCCCATGCTGCTCCTGACCCACCCCATTGTTGTTAAGGTCCATGGTCCTTCTGAGGAAATTAAGGTCAAGTTGGGATAAGGTCCTTCATTAATCCTTTGCTAGCCCTTGCTTACACTGTGGCCTCCATCTGGGAGCCTGATTGCATTTACTTGGTCCTTATTCTGCACAAAGATGTGATAACGGTCACAGAGGATCCTATCAATACCTAATTTAAAGCAGTCAGCTAAGCTGTGAACCTTTCTGGTTTGTTTGTAAAGGTTCTGGTCAATACCTGCGTGGAAAGTCTCACCTGCAGGGTAGTGGCTTTTGGATCTACTCCAGCCCAACACAGGAGGTATACCAGCAGCTGTTTCTTCCACCACTGCTGTCCAAAGTGAGGAGAAGTAGAAGCAAAGGATGAAGAAGTTGAGGTATCTGGGGATCACGTGGGTTTGGTTCCTTTTCACTTAGATTCTTCTGTAACACATTCAATAAAAGTTCAATTCTTGACAAAAATATCTATTTGTTGATTTTGGAGGGATGGAAACATTTAGGCTAAAGCATGTGTGTGATTGTACTTTTTTTGAACACTCATTTTCAATTCTTTTGGTTTTATACCAGGAGTAGAATCATTAATTAAGTCATGATAATTTTATGCTTAACTTTTTGAGGAACCAACAAACCGTATTCACTGACAGTTGAATGATTTTTCATTTCCGTGTGCCATAGCCCAGACTCTATTTTTGCCACACACACCCTCATCAGCGGGTTGTTTTTTTAAAAATTAAAATCATCCTAATGAGTAGGTAGTGGTATTTTAATGCACTAGTAGTGGTTTTGTTTTACATTTCCACACAGATAAGCATCTTTTCATGGCTTGCTGGCAAGCTTTATGTCTTTGGAGGAATTAGAAACATCTACTCAAGTCCTTCCCCCAATTTTATGGTTATGTTGTTTGTTTTGGTTGTTGAGTTAACATGATAATTATTGAACCATGTAGTTCTGCATGTTCAACACCCACATCTGTCTGAAAAGGAGGAACAAGGGTAGGAAGAAGGTGAAACAGAGAGTAGAGGAGAGTTGGAGTTTGTATTTTCCTCAAAAAAATGTGGACATCATGATCATTTTCTTTCTATCTTGAAGGGGAATTGAGAGCTTAGGCACCTCTCTAAGGAGTGAGGCCCCTGACAGTGCTTGAGGGAACATATATGGTGTTGAGAATAAACTGGGGTCAGCCACAAGCAAGGTAAATGCTTTTTATATTTCTCTGTAATATTTCTCTGCTTCCCTCTCCCAGTACTTTTAGGTACTTTTAGGTGAGAAAGAGGGGGATGGGGGTGGAGGGGAGCACGCTTAATGCTTAGGAATTACTCCTGGCTCTGCACTCAGGAATTACTCCTGGCAGTGCTCAGGGGAACCATAAAGGATGCCGAGGATCAAACCTGGGTCAACCACATGCAAGGCAAGTGCCTTATCTGTATACTATTGCTCTACCTTCTCCTCCTCCGCCACACACCATTTTTTAAAGTATACCTCACAAATGTTATCTTAAATTTGATAGTCATGCTTATTTTATAATTTTCCAGATTAGAATTGATCCTTGGTAAGTAGCTGGCTCAAGATGGCAACTGGGCAGAATCTAAGGATAGAAAAATAATACATAAGTTTATGAAAATAAGATATACTTCATGCTTCTATTCCCAAAGTTTTCTATCTCAAAAACGTAGGTGCAGGGATATGACTCACCATGGTCAAGCATTTGAGAGGCCCTGGGATACATCTAGTCACCACAGCCCTGCTGGTGTAATTCTGACAATAAAAAAATAAGTAAGGGATTGTTCAAAGGGCTAGTGTGCATTCTTTGTATGTGGCAGACCTGGGTTCTGTCTTCCATGCATGGAGTCAGGAATAGTCCCTGAGCACTGCCAGGTGTGGTGTCAAACAAAAATATAAAAAGAAAAATATTAAAACAAAAAGAGTTTAATTCAGGGCCAGAAAGATAGTACAGTGTGCAGTACACTTGCCATACATGTAGCCAACCCAGGTTGTTCGATTTCTGGAACCACATGTTTTCCTGAGCATAGCCAGGAGGGGTCCTTGAGTGCAGATCTGGGAGTACACCCCAACACCTTAAGATGTGCACAAAAACAAAAACAAAGAGCAAAAAAAGTGGTGGTTTCTTTAATGTTTTGATTATGAGCATGATGTCTGACTGCCTTCCCTACCAATTCTTTTGTGTGTCCTTTCATGAAAATGGCTTCTCTCCTCTAAGACTTAGATTCCATGTAAGTAAAAGCTAAGTAATAGTATTAGCAAACCCATATATCAAATATCACTGTAGCACTGTCGTCCTGTTGTTCATCAATTTGCTCAAGCGGGCACCAGTAACGTCTCCATTGTGAGACTTGTTACTGTTTTTGGCATATCGAATACGCTACGGGTAGTTTGCCAGGCTCTGCCAAGTGGGTGAGATACTCTTGGAAGCTTGCTGGGCTCTTCGAGAAGGACGGAAGAATCGAACCCAGGTCAACCACATGCAAGGCAAACGCCCTACCCTCTGTGCTATCACTCCAGTCCAAGTCCACTAGCACAATAGCTAAATAAAAGAGGTGGGTAGATCTAAATATGGCATGCATGGAAAATTTTATAAGTTGTGCTACCAAATAAAAAGAAAAATTTCACAGTATTTTCTCCACAGTACAATTTAATTTATACATACACAATACAAAACAATGATCCTTCTAAATGTTTATAGCACTAGCTTTGAAAATCCACACCCAAATGCATTCACAGTAGTGACTTTCAAAATAAGATTGGAATGAAAGGTAGATGGAAAAAGGAACAATTCATGTTCTTTATTTTATTTTACATCTTAGAATGTTTGATTTATTAATTGATTATAAGAAACATATTATTTGTAGAATTTAATTTTCAACCAATTAAATTTGGTTTCAACAAAAATTGAAATTAAATTCCAACCAATTCTCTCCCAACCCCCAAATCCCTATTTTATCCAGCTCAGATCCCAAAAGCTTAACAACTTTCATAACTTTGTCCTCTCACAACCAGCTTCTTGTTGGTGCTCTGCCTAATATCTGTCTGCCTCTCGGTCCCCTGGGAGTGTCATACTCCTTATTGTCTTCATATTTCATGTTGTCTGCCTGTAACGTTTTTCCATTCCCTCTTTGCCTTGTTAACTAACACATTCTTGGTTGATTTTCAAGTTCCATGATGTATTCTCGGAGCAACATTTCCTGACCTTCAGACAGGTAATGCCTCCTGTTATATACCCACTTAACTGTGTTTTGTGTGTGTCAAATTTACCACAATTTTAATGAAATATTTTTGAGATACATTGTTTCATGCTAGAAAATTATAGCTTCATTCCGTGAGGGACCAAAAGTCTCTTGTTGGCTGACTGATTCCCGGGACATCACTTAGCAACTGTAGTTAACTGGCCCTTGGATAAAATATTCTTGGAAGGAATCACTGAGTAATTGAATGAAATTTGGAGAAAATCTTGAGAGAGTTTCTGATTCACCTAAGTTTCTTCATGGAACATTAGGAGGCTCTCACTTTGGGAAATGTTAATTTTTTCAAGTTTTTTTTTAAGTTATGCAATACAGATGATGTTCTTCTCTCACTTCCTAATTCTCTGAGTGCATTTTGAAAATACTGTCTCTAAAATGTCTCCCAGAATTCCCATTGATTTTGAATTTGTGAAATCCCTCTTCCCATGAACAAATGAGAGATCTAATAGACCTCTAAGGATTTTGGTTGGAAAGGTAATTATTTCCTGAGTAGAGTGCTGCCTGGGAGATTTGCTCTCTCTCCAGGAGCCCTTTCCTTTTACCCAGACTCCCAACATCCAGAATCTTCAGTTTCAATGCAAGCTGATCTCTTGCTGTCTCATTGGAGTTTTGTCAGACAATTTCCTGTCCATGGATCCTTATGAGATTATGCTGACATTTTATTCCCATCAGAGTGCAGGTAACTAAACTGAACTCTAGAGAGAATGTGCCTTAAAACATAGGTACACAGTTAAGTAATTGCTGTGTTGAACAGAGGGGAAGCCAGTCACTGTAAGACTCAAACTGGAGGACGATTCATTCCCAAGCAAGGCCATAATGAGAATCACCTAAAGAATGGAGCTTTCGTGAAAAAAATTTAAGGAATCCATTCATTCATCAGATGAAGAGAGATATTTTATTTTGCTTAACTGAAAGGTCAGAATGTTTTGATGTCCCAGTTACATAGAAAATATGCTATGCACATTTCCTCAAAACTTAATTGATGACACTAGTTATAAAAATGTTCATCCATGTTGAACTCCTGCTAAGCAATCCCTAGCAGAAAATGCTTTTTGTTATTTACTCTGTAGTCAGATGTTATATCTATACATATAATTATTTTGAATGATTTCTAAAAAGTGGAGGTCATTTTTTCAGATGTGTCATTTATTGCTTATCAAAGGGCAATTTGCAAAGAAACATCCCCCTTCAGGAAGTTGGCTTTTTTCGCTCAGAGAATAGTGATAATAATTGGACATGCACATCTTTCCCTTTTTGAAATATAGACCACAGAATTTGTTTATGACTATCTTTAGTACCAACAGGAAACCTAAAATGAAATGCAAATGGAGGGAAGTAGAGTTAAAATGCTAAAAAAAACTCATAGGAAATAAATACATACCAAAATGATTCAGTGACTTGGAAAGGTCCACTTAAAAAACATGAGAATAATGCAGCAGGAATTTTTTTTTATTTTGTAGCAGGGAAGAGCATTACTGTACCAACCGTACTTTTTGTGTGATCAGTAACTCAGTATTTGTCAGAAGAATAATGGGGTGGAACTGAGGCTAGTCTTGGTGGAACTGAGGCTAGTCTATCCCTGTGGGAAAGTGTATCTCTTTGAGAAACTTCAAATGTGTATAAAGATCAAGCTGGGAATGTTGCATTCTTAGCTCTACCCTAAACCTAACCTTAACCTCAACAATTGTGGGTTTGGTTTCTAAACAATATATAAGTAATCTGAGCCCACAGAGTGCTCAAGGGCATTCACATCACCTCTGAAGGAGGGTATAAGACACCCTTCTTCACTAACTTCCTTTAGGTGTCACATTGGTGACAGAGGATATTCCCATCATTCATTTCAGGTGATGCTGCTGCAGCGAAACTGATTAAAACCATCTGCTATTGGTTTACGGACAGCTGGGGACTGTGGGAAACCATCAATGGAGGCAGGAGGAATATTTCTTTTTATCTCTGCACTGGAGATGGACAATAGTTGAATTGGTGACTGCAGCATTCACTGGAGTGATTTGAGAGGCACTGTCCTAATTGACCAGCAATGCAAAGAAACATTCGTTATTATAAATCACCACCAATAAGCAGCATACCCTGGTTTATCCTAATACAACAGAGATCACAGTTTTACAAAAGAATGAACGAAGACATGTTAAGGAATTGGTCCCAGACTCTAATCAAGGGCCAGAGAACCCATGCATAAGCTCTATTAGCACACCATGGACCTTTGTTTATGTTTGGCAAACTCATGGAAGACCATTGACTTTTTTTTTTCCCCAGCAACTATCAAGAAGTTCTTAGTTTAAAGAGGTTGTTCTGAGCCCATGAGCTCCTGGAAATGAACTTGGACTTTTGCAGAAGCAAAACAATTTTATTTATTTAGCTTTGGCTAAGCTTCACAGGCAAATATTCTGATTTGCCTCATCCTGGATCTAGGACACAGGACTGTCAGTGGTAAAACAAGAAAGTTCCAGGCAAAGTGGGGTGAGCTGGTCACTCTAACTGCTGAGGTGATATCTCCTAGCAACACTCAGGAATTAGGCAGCCTAGACTCCCACTGAACCTTGTAATTATTCCCATCATAATATTTATTACATTATGTTATAAATGACTCAGCCTGTTCAGTGTCTATTTGCCCATGAAATCCTGAACTCCTGAGACCAAGGACTGTTTCTTTTCCATTTTATATTCCTAATACCTTGTATGGTTCTTGGCATTTCAAAAGAGCACAGTAAGTATTTATTGAGTAGGTGAATGAATGTTGTTTACTATTGATTTTTATTACAAAAACTGGTGTGTGCCATGATTGACTTTTTGATCAATTGTCCCTAGATAGTAATTTTAACTATAAAAGTAGGGATCTTCCTTGACTGTAGTTAGAGCTTGCATAAAACTCTCCCTGTGACCCATGGTGTAAAATTGCATAAACCCAGCACTGAGTTTCAGCATACACCGATTCCTTATTAGACTGGCTGAATAATTGAATCTCCTTGTTTGGCATTTGTTTAAAGACAGAAGGTCATGGGACAAATGGTGAGTATATGAGGCTGTGGAAACATATGTTATAAATTTGCTTTAGCTGTTTCTGGTAACTGGTATTATTGAGACTGTAGACCAAGCTTCCCAAGTTGCCCTCCACCCTTGGGAATGTATAACAACATGCCCTCCAAACCAGAGGCCAAAAGAAAATCTCTGTGGGCATGCCTCATGATGGACTGTGTTCATGCCCAGTTAAGGGCAGCAAAGAGAGGACTGAGAGACTTACTGGAGAGAATTAGGTCCAGGTTCCATCCAGTTCAATGTCTTTATAAGTTTATAAGGTAGGCCAAGAAAGAGTTTGGTGATATTTCACTCCACGTACAGACTAGCTCCTCAGACAAGTTTTTAAATAATCATCATTAAATTATTCTCTCTAAAATGGCTAAGCTTTTCTGAGAGGTGACTTCAATTATATAAAAGACCCTTTGAACTAGTGGGAGGATTCCTTAATTTGCATTGCTAGGACTTAAAAAAAACACCGGAGCTCCAGTTTCTTCATCTGTAAAATAGACTTAATGTCTACTCTTCTTACTTTTTGCAAGCAATTAAGCACTTGCTGTGTAACTTATACGACCCTTCTCTTTATAACATGCATATGATTCAAGCACCAGTATATTAATTTAAATAACAAGAAGTACTAGTTCACGTCCAAGGTCATACAGCTAGACTTTAAATTTAAACTCATTCATATCCATTTTTTATCAAGAGCAATGGCCCAGTGGCATTTTCTGTTGCTATGTGTACAGTAATATTTTCCTTCAGAAAGTATATCAAGTGGTGCAAAGAAACAGTTGACAAATGCAAAAATGTACAACATAGCAGGTGTTAAATGTTATGTAGAGAAATAAGACTGAATGAGAAAAGTAGAGGAAGACTGGGCAGGATGCCCTTTTACATAGGATGATAGGAGGTATTTCTGAGCAGGGACTTGAAGAATATAAAGGTGGTTTCAGGAAAGACTATTTTTAGTGGAATGTAGCAAATGAGAAAGCCTTGGGAACTACTTGCTGTGTTTGAAGTATGACAGTTTAGCTGGAGCAAAGTGAGTATGAAGGGACCAGAGGAGATGAGATAAGAGGCAAGTTTAGAACTAATAATAAAGGACTATGTTTGATTTTACATGGCATATGGAGGCACTAGATTCTGATGAGCAAAGAGCTGGTATGATCAATTTAAATTTTAAGAAACTCACTCCAACTGCTTTATGGTGAATAGACTGTGAGAAATGGCTTCAAGGAAGTTAGTTACATAGCTATGATGAGGTTGAGAGAAGAGATGAAAGATGATGGGAGATGATGGTGGCTCGAATCTGAATGATGACAAAAGGTAAGGACAAAATGTCATTAGATTCTGGAAACAAATTGGACACAAGAGACAGAAGAATCAGTGATATTTAAATAATTAACTTGAGAAATTTAATAATTGGCTGGATAAATTTTCCTGTGTATTGAGACAAGAAAAATGGTAGGAGGTATATTTGTATGTGCATGATGTGTGTGTGTGTGTGTGTGTGTGTGGTGTGTGTGCGGTGTGTGTATGTGTGTGTGTGTATGTTGTGTGTGTGTGTTGTGTATTTGCTTGTGGTGGTACAAAATTAGTAGTTCGATTTTTTGTATTTAATTTGTATTTTATTATATTTTGGTTTTGAGCCATACCCAGTTATGCTCAGGACTTACTCCTGGCTCTTTGCTCATTGATCCTGATGGGGTTTAGGGGACCATAAAGGGTGCAAGGGATTGAACATAAATGGCTGTATGCAGTACAGTCAGCTTACCTGTTCTACTATTTCTCCCAACATCTATTTTGTGTATTTTAAGCTTGAGATTATTTACAAATAAGGATTTCAAGTAGAAAGCTATGTTTGAGTGTGAAATGTTCAGAACTGTTGGAGCTGGAGTTAAAAGTTTGCGATCTAAAAAACTGTGAAGCTGATAACTTTAAAGTATACTACAAAGATATAGTAATAAAAAATGAACTATAAGAACCAAAATAGCACTCAGACCTATAGAAAGAATAAGAAATATGCATTCACATTAATGGATAGCTATTTTATGATAAGGATGTCAAGAGAATAAAATGGAGAAAGTAAAGTCCCTTCAACAAATGATGCTGGGAAAACAGAATAGCCACATATAAAAGAATGATACTGGATCTCTATTTTGTACTATGCATAAAAGTTAATTTAGGGGCTGGAGCGATAGCACAGAGGATAGGGTGTTTGCCTTGCATGCAGCCGACATGGGTTTGATTCCTAGCATCCCATATGGTCCTCTGAGCACCACCAGGGGTGATTCCTGAGTGCAGAGCCAGGAGTAACCCTTGTGCATCGCCAGCTGTGACCCATAAAAAAAAGTTAATTTAAATTGGAATAAAGATTTAAACATTGGACCTATAACATAACATAACATAAGATAAATCAAAGAAAAAAGGCAAAATACACTTTGGGGGTCAGCGAGACAGTACCAGGCTTAAGGTGCTTGTTTATGTTTATAAAAACCAAGTCCATCTTGGTTTTTATACCCAGCACTACATGCGGTGTCCAGAGTACCACCAGGGGTCACTCCCAAGCAAAGAGCCAGATATTGCCCCTGACTATGGTGGGGTATATCCCAAACCCCCTACAAACAAACAACCTATCATACCATGGTACCGAGTTTGGTAGTAATTGTATTTTTGGTGAATCAACTCTATCAGCAAGGGATGACATAAAATTAAATAAATAAATGGGATGACATCAAACTGGAAAGAAATGAAGCTATGAGAGAAAATGTCATTCAAACAAAAAAAATCGGAGCAAGGTTGTGCCACCCTAATAAAAAGCATTTTAGAAAAGGAGTTGGAATGCATGCTTTATGTGGGAGTGGGCAGCATTCAGTCCCTACACATTGCATGTTCCCCTCCACACTGCCAGAAGTGACCCCTGCTCACTGAGCCGAGTAGTCCAAGACACTGCTGGTGTGACCTTCATTCAGATAAATTCTCAGGAAGGGGATTCAAAAGACAGGGCAGTGGTTAAAAGCACATGCCTTGTAAGCTTGGGGCCAGGCTGCTGCTACTTACATGGACCGAGTCCAGTCCTGGTGGTTCTGAACTCTGGGACTCCTTTTTCCACAACTGTGTGTATGGTCTTCAATGTACAGTCAGGTACATCTTAGCTGCTCCACTGCTAAATGTGTTTCATCCCAGGAGGACCACCGCTGAGGATGCAGCATTGTAACCAAGCAAGTGTCATGCCTAGTCACTGCAAGAGTACCACCAATATAGAGAAGGGAAAGTGAAGACAAATCTGTAAGAGATTGCCAGTACCTTCCAGGTTGCCAAAGATTGAATTAATTGGATTTGGTACCTTTATTAAATTTACTAGAGAACCAGGCATCGTATATTCCTGATAACACAAGTGTACCCATAATATGATAGAAATAAGAAACTGTTAAAACTATGAATATGCAAACCACTAACGCATGATTTATTTAATTTACTAATAATACTTGGACTGGAACAATAGTACAGAGGGTAGGGTGTTCGCCTTGCATGCACTCGACCTGGGTTCGATTCCTTCGCCCCTCTCTGAAAGCCCAGCAAGCTACTGAGAGTATCCCACCCACATGGCAGAGCCTGGCAAGCTACCCATGGTGTATTTGATATGCCAAAAGAACAGTAACAAGTCTCACAATGGAGATGTTACTGGTGCCCGTTCAAGCAAATCAAAGAACAATGGGATGACAGTGACAGTGACAGCAACTAATGTATTTATTGGTTTGCCATTGGTTTACAATACTGTTTAAGTTTTGGAAATATAGTTTCATACCTTAATATGTGTCTATACCACATTGCACCCACATCAAAGTTCTAGAGCCACTCATCATTATCAAATTGACCCTTTTTCTCTACACCTTCCACAATCTTCCCTTCTCTTTTGGTAATCATCATATTTTTCTCATAGTCTTGGGGTTATTTTGTTGTGTCTTGTTACTTTGTTTATATTCTACACATGAATAAAGTCAACCATTTTCTGACTGAAGCCTTTCATTTTCTGACTTCTTTTCTTAATAGAATTACTTCAAGCTGAAAGGTAAGGTTTCATCTTCCCCGCCCCCTCGCCCCATATTTTTGTGGGATCACACTTGGGAATGTTCAGTGGTCTTTCAGGAGTGATGTGATGCCAGAGATCGAACTCAAGACTTCACCCATGCTTGCACAAGGCACTAGAATCACATCTCGGTCCCTGAGATTTTTTTTTTTTTTAGTTAATGGCTGAATAGTAGTCCATTGAAAATGCATAACAAATATCCTTCTTTCACTTATTTGTTAATAGACTATTAGGCTATTTTCATGTTTTGACTATTGTCAAAAGTGCTTCATGAATCTGAGTACAAATATATATTTGAATTAATTTCCATATTCTTTGGATAAACAGGAGTGAAATAGATGATGTTTCCTAATTTTATTTTTTTGAGGAATCTCTGAATTATTTTCCATAGATATGGCACCATTCATAGTCTTTTTAAATTTTTTTATGTGTATGTGGGCGGAGGCAGTGGGAAGGTGAACCACACCTGGCAGTACTCAGGGCTTACATCTGGCTCTGCACTCAGGGATCACTCCTGGCAGGTCTCTGAGGACCACATGGGTACTGTAAATTGAGCCTGGGTCAGTTGCTTGCAAGGCAATTGCCCTGCATGCTGTACTGCTATACTATTTCCCAGAACCCCCAATTAGCAATCTTGACAACAATTTGTACAAGAGTTTTTTCTCTACGACTTTGTCAATACTTGTTATATATATATATTCTTTTTGGTTCATACCCAGCGATGCACAGGTGTTACTCCTGGCTCTGCACTCAGGAATTACTCCTGGCGGTGCTGGGGGCCCATATGGGATGCTGGGAATCGAACCCAGGTCGGCCACAAGCAAGGTAAATGCCCTCCCCGATGTACTATCGCTCCAGCCCTGTTTTCAATATTTTTGATACAGGCAATTCTTCTGGTGTGAGAAGTACCTTACTGTGGGTTTGATTTGTATTTCTCTAATAATAAGTGATATGGAACATTTATTTATCTACCTGTTGGTAATTTGTGTGTATTTTTTTGAAAATCATCTATTTAGCTTTTCTGCCCACTTATTAGACTTTTTTATTTTTGAGTTACATAAGAGTATATCTCTATATTTTGGATACTATATATCAACTGTCATATGTACGGTGGCACAGGCATTTATAAATTTATGGGATCAAACATATCATTACACCAAAAATACATACTAGAAAAAATCATTTATAATGCATACATATATGTATTTATATAAAGTTGGGACTTTGGAACATTTTTTTTTTCTGATTGCAATTCAATTGATGTTTAGTTTTCTAGGTCATTCTTTAGAAAGCTAATTTAATCCAGAATGTAGCTCATATATGTACTAATTGTTCACTTATCAACTGTATTGTTAAGAGCTTTTTCATCTATAATTCAGGGTGGCAGAAAGGCCCTTATCTGACAGACAACAAAGACATGTGTGCAAAGCAGGAGTACTAACGGATTAACAAATATATATTCTCCTTTTATGAGTAGGCCCCTTGTGTTCCCTTAGCTATTCTCCTCAGTCCCCGCTCTAGTCCCCTCTTATCCTCCCCCCTCTCCCCAACACACACACCAGCCTAATTTGGCTAGTGAAAAGTAGGTCTCTACTCTCAGGATGAAATGAAGCCAAAAAGCTAAGTTACTGAATTCTTGGTTCAGTTTGTAAAATCTTTATTTTTGTGTAGGGCAGAGAGATTTGAGGTTTACTTTTTTTTTTTTTTTTGGTGATGTTGGGACCAAGCCCAAGACCTCACGCAAGTTATATGTGCGTACACTGAGCTACGGTCTCAGAGAGATTTAAAGAACTAACAACAAAGCAACACCTTTTCTGGCTTAGATTATGCAAGGGGGCACTAGAGAAGAAATGGGAGCCTGATCTACTGATGGGTACTCAGGGTACTAGTCCTACCTTGCACTATACCTCATTATTTCCAAAGTCATGAAT
The DNA here is from genome assembly GCF_027595985.1 of Sorex araneus. Taxonomy (NCBI): domain Eukaryota; kingdom Metazoa; phylum Chordata; class Mammalia; order Eulipotyphla; family Soricidae; genus Sorex; species Sorex araneus. The sequence goes on along the minus strand of NC_073311.1, from coordinate 11,062,210 downwards.
AGGGTAAAATATGTCTTTTCATAACGTCACCTGTACAAAAATCCCACTGTAAATCCTATCGGAAACTCAGCATTTCCTCTTGCTATTTCCCACGAGGGCTCTGGGACAGGCCTGTCACCCACCCTGGATGTCTAGCGGGGCCATGATGCTAGGGCAGGGAAGGAGCCAGAGGAAGAAACAGTGGCTGCAATCTTTTTTTGGGAGCACTTTGAGGCAAATACTCTTCTCTTTCCACTTTTGTGAAGGAGGAGAGTTAGAAGTGGGCTGAGAGTGCCCCTCTTTGGGAGGGGCTGGTGCTCTTGGTAGCTGAAGAGGGAGAATCTATTGCACTTTTTTTTGGGATGTTTTCATCTGCCCTTTTACACTTCTTCTTGGGGAATCCTTTTTTCTTTGTTGTTTTTTAAACTCACGCTTGTGCTCTGGCACTAACTCCATTAGAGCTTCTCCCCACTATCTCCTGCATGTCTGTCCTAGGAGACCAGAGTCTTCTGAAAACAGAGACCAAATTACAATTGTCTTTATCTTCCTTAACTCCAAGGATAGTGCCTGGTTATGGCAGATAAGCAATGATGAATTTTCACATTACAAAGGAAACAAAAGGCATTCTCATTGGTGCTGAAAGTGCGGTTGGCTGGTGGAACTAGGTTGAAGACCGCTGACCACGCCTTAGCATTAACACACTTTCAACAGATAATAAATAACAATAGCTGGAACCACTTATAGTGTGTCTTGTCTTTATTTCCTTTCTCTCAAATAGGAACGAGGCCTGCTTTCTTAATAAGTTTTTGGTGGTTATCCATCTTATACGAATTTGCTATCCAGTCTCTTTCCAGGACATTTTTCTGTTATCAATTTAATTATTTCAGTCATAAATGCAAGTTCCTAGATTGTACAGTTGGTCCCCTTTTTAGGCCACATTTTGTTCTTAGAAATCAAATCTTACATAAAATGGAGCATTTCCTCTGTTTTAGTAATAGCAACATTGTTGTAAGGAAGAGTTGACCAAGGGACTCAACAGCAAATAAAATATCCTCATGATCAATTAATTATATGTCAAAGAAACAACTTCACTGTTTTTTTTTTTTTTACTTTTTTATTGAGTCACTGTGAGGTCGAGCATTACAAAGCTGTTCATGATCGGGTTTCAGTCATACAGTGTTCCAACACCCATCCCTCCTCCAGTGTATACTTCCTAGAACCAGTGTCCCCAGGTTCCCTCCCATCAACCCCACTTCCCACCCCCTATCTGCCTCTATGACAGCCACTTTTCTTCTCTCTCTCTCTCTCTCTCTTACACACACACTCTCTCTCTTCACCCCCCACCCGCCCTTTGGGCATTGTGGTTTGCAATATGGATACTGAAAGCTATCAAGAATATCCCTTTACCTACTTTTAACACTCAGATCTTGTCCAGAGAGATTATTTCCAGCTATTATTGTCATACTGGTCTCTTCTCTATCTTACCTACCCTCCACCCCCCATACACTTGTAGTTAGTTCCAACCATTGACCAGTCCTCCTGTAGCACTGTAGCACTGTTGTCCCATTGTTCATCAATTTGCTCGAGAGAGCACCAGTAGCGTCTCCATTGTGAGACTTATTGTTACTGTTTTTGGCACACCAAATACGCCACGGGTAGCTTGCTAGGTTCTGCCATATGGGCGGGATACTCTTGGTAGCTTGCTGGGCTCTCTGAGAGGATGGAGGAATTGAACCCGGGTCAGCTGTGTTCAAGGCAAATGCCCTAACCACTGTGCTATCTCTCCAGTTCTCCTCGCCTCTGTTTTTTTCTGGCCATGGATATTAGTCTTCTACTAATATGGAGTGGAGCGATAGGACAGCAGGTAGGGCGTTTGCCTTGCATGCAGCTGGCCTGGGTTTGATTTCTCCATCCCTCTTGGAGAGGCTGGCAAGCTACCGAGAATATTCTGCCTGCACAGCAGAGCCTGGAAGCTACCCAGGGCGTATTTGATATGCCAAAAATAAATATGGAAACAACCTGAGTGCTCTAAAACAGATGACTGGTTAAAGAAACTTTGGTACATCTACACAATGGAATATTATGCAGCTATTAGGAAAGATGAAGTCATAGAATTTGCTTATAAGTGGATAAACATGGAGAGTATCATGCTAAATGAAATGAGTAAGAAAGAGAGGGACAGACATAGAGGGACTACACTCATTTGTGGAGTATAGAATAACATCACATGAGGCTGGCACCCAAGGACAATAGATACAAGGGCCAGGAGAATTGCCCCATAGCTGGAAGACTGCTTCATGAGTGAAGGGGAGAAGGCAGATGAAATAGAGAAGGGATCACTAAGAAAATGATGGCTGGAGAAATGAGTTGGGATGGGAGATGCAAGCCAAAAGTAGATAATGAACCAAACATGATGACCTCTTCAGTGTCTGTGTTGCAAGCTATAATGCCCAAAAGTAGAGAGAGAGTATGGGGGAATATTGTCTGCCTTAGAGGCAGGGGGAGGGTGGAAAAGGGGTGGTATAACCGGGATATTGGTGGTGGGGATTGTGCACTGGTAGAGGGATGAGTGTTTGATCATTGTGAGATTGTAACCCAAACATGAAATCTGGTAACTATCTCATGATGACTTAATAAAATTTTTAAAAAATTAAAAAAAAAACAGTAACAACAAGTCTTACAATGGAGACATTACTGGTGCCCGCTCGAGCCAATTGATGAACAATGGACAACAGTGCTACAGTGCTACTATATATATTTTTATATACCACAAATGAATGCAGTCATTCTATATCTGTACCTCTCCTTCTGACTCATTTCATTCAGCGTGATACTCTCCATGTACGTCCATTTATAGGAAAATTTCATGACTTCATTTTTCCTAGCAGCTGCATAGTATTCCATTGTGTAGATGTGCCATAGTTTCTTTATCCATTCATCTGTTCTTGGGTACTCAGGTTGTTTCCAGATTCTGGCTATGGTGAATAGTGCTGCAGTGAACATAGGTGTGCAAAAGGTGTTTCTGTTGTATGTTTTTGGGTTCCCCGGGTGTATTCCCAGAATTGGTATTTCTGGGTCAAATGGGAGCTGAATTTTCAGTTTTTAGAGAAAAGTTCATGTTGTTTTCCAAAAAGACTGGACCAGTCAGCATCCCCACCAACAGTGAAGGAGAGTCCTTTTCTCCCCTCATCCGTGCCAGCACTGGTTGCTCTTGCTTTTTTTTGGATAACAATTTCACTCTTATAAAATAACAAATTGGGTCTCAAGTCCTAGGAAAGTCATAAGCACGTCATTTATTTAAGGATACCTGGGTTTATGTAAAAATTTCTTTTAAGAATGTTAAACTCTGCTCTACTTATAATTTTTTTCCTAAGGGGGTCAGAGTAATAGTACGGGTGATAAAACACTTGCCTTGCTTGCAGTGGACTCTGATTTGATCTCTGGCATCACATATGATCTCCTGAGCACTACCAGGTGTGAGTCCTGAGCACAGAGTCCGGGGTAATCCCCAAGCACCACCAGGTATGACTCCAAAGCACCTTCCCCAAATAACATCTGTGTAGCACTGTCACTGTCATCCCATTGTTCATCGATTTGCTCCAGCGGGCACCAGTAACGTCTCCATTGTGATACTTGTTACTGTTTTTGGCATATTGAATATGCCACGGGTAGCTTGCCAGGCTCTGCCGTGCGGGTGGGATACTCTGGGTAGCTTGCCAGGCTCTCTGAGAGGGATGGAGGAATCAAACCCAGATAGGTCGCCTAGGCAAACGCCCTACCCGCTATGCTATCGCTCCAATAAATAGTTTCAGAACATTGAGGAACATAATTTGTTCTGTGTAAAATTACAAATGAAATATTAGAGAATTATTCTTGATAGCTTAACATTTTTTTTTGAAAAAGAAAGCCACTTCCTGCCCCCTCCCCTCCCCCTGCACCTCCCGCAGCTAATTAGAAGTGGTGCCCTCTCTGGGTTGTTTTTTCCAAAGAGAGCTTCCCAAATAATTTAATTGATCCTGCAGTTGGACCCAAATTAGTAGGCTGGAGAAATGTTTCCTATAATTTGCGACAGTGTTGGTGTTTCTTTCCTCCTCTGAAAGCTGACCCTTTCTCTCAAACCTCCTCCCTCTCCTCTTCTCTTTATTTAAAGCTAAAGGCAGTGCTACTCAGTAGACCAAAGTTGAGCTGGGAGAGATATGAAATTTATACTTCTCACACTCTGCTTCCATCCGTGAATGATTATTCCCTGATTCAATGGTTATTATCAAAGCAATAAAACCTTTTGGTGTTGGTGAGCAAACTCACTCCATACCCCATCCAAGAGCTCCTGAACACTGTGACCCAATCCTTCCTCCCTTCCTTTCCCTTTGTAACTGTTACTGCACTAACTGAGGGTGCTTGCATATGTGCACAAGTGCCTGTTGGTGCTTGCACCTGCTCAGCTGTGGTGCTCATGCACTCTCTGGTTGTCCTGCTTTGCAGGGAGCAGGTGGCACTCACACACATGCTCACCGGGGGATGTGCTGTTGGCTGTGAGACTCTATGTCTGTTTTTGTTTGTGCTCAGGGATACTCCTGGTGGTGTTTGGGGACCCATATGCAGATTCCAGGATTGAATTGGGGTTAACCTCATGCGAGGCAAGTGCCCTACCTGCTGTACTATCTCCCCTGACTATCCATGTCTTTTTTAACTTGCTCACATACCAGCTCTAATGCTTGTACACACATCACTGTGTGCCAGAGATGTACTTGGGATTCCAAGCAGCAGGGCTGCCAGAGCACTCAGGAATCTAATTCGATGCCTCTCAGTTGCAAGGCAGGTGCTTTTGCTCCTGAGTTATACCTGAGGCCCTGCTTCATGATTTTTAAAAGATATGGCTGTGATTGTTTAAAATGAAGTAAGGCAATTCAAACAATAGTTATCAAGTGTCTACTGTGCATCAAGTTTGCTGTGAGGCTGGGAGGCTGAGTGAGAGTTGACAGAGACTGGTCCTCGAGGAAATGGGCGGAGGAGTGGATTTGAAAAAAGCCTTGGACTTTCAATAAGACAAAAGTAGACCTGCAGAATCCTCTCTGTTGTGTTTTGATTGTGTGGGCAATGGGTTTGTGATTTTTGCAGAAGACAGAGAGATGCAATAGTGAATACAATACTCTGAAATTGTTCCTGATCTACAGTAAACCTGCAAGGGATAGGACATTTAGAAACTTCTTAATAGTGAGTCTGTTTTCTAGTGAGATTTGAATATTGACATTTGCTTAATGTTTAATTAAGGAAAATCTCATAATCCATAGAAAGCATAAATAAGATGATCATAATGTTTAGTAAAGGTGGATATTATATTCAATGGGGACTTAAGAGGGTGAGACAAGAATGCTAAGTAAATGATCCTCTTAGCCTTGAAGTCAAAACCTATTGAGTTGTCAGATAGAGGCACCAAATGTTTTGGGTTAGCCTAGATTTAGATGGTTTTGCTAATATTTCCTTCAGAATTTAAAGGAATATTTTTTAGGAGTCAGAAAGTTCTGTATTTCCAGGAAAATAATAAATGTCCCTGTGTATGACAAAGTATGGGAATGTTAAATAGAATCAGGGGTTTGATTTTTCTAAATAATTTTCACAGAAACAAAACAAGTCAGGCCAGCAGAGGATTAGAGAGGACACAATTCAGATATTGATGATTACATCTAATTTTGTTTGTCTGGAAAATTGTTGCTACGTGAAAGATTTATTCTCTGTCTTTGACTTACAAAATCATTCTTAAGTGACTTTTGGTTAGGATAAATCTACCAGAAACAAGAACTCAAAGCTTTTCTTTTTCTCTAGGGCTTCTGTGTTTGGAATCATTTCTCTGAGCTAGCTTAATATATATATTTTTTGCATAGAATGCAGTTTTAAATATAGTCTGACCTCAGTGGAAAATGAAGCAAGCCCGGGAGTTGTCTTCATGAGTTTAATGCTCTAGAAATCAAATATGTGCCCACAATCAAGAGAGTCCAGAGAGCTTCCCCCAGCACCACCCCCATGACTCCACTGTAACCCTTTCCTACCTCTGCTCTTTCTCACCTCAGCCTTCATGCAGACCCCCAGGTTGTTGGACCTGGTTTGGCCTCTTTTACTAGGCTCCCTTCAGTGATCCCCTTTTGTGCTAGAAGGGCCAAACACAAGACCGCTCTCGGCTCCCGGCAGCTGCTAATATTCTCACTGCTGCCTCCTTCACAGGGCAGCTTTGAACTCACATGTTCACACTCTTGCCGATATTATTTCTTCTTCCTGGAAAGCGGTTCAAAACTTGCACCTCTGCTGGGGAGTTATTGTTGTTGTTTTCCAGGAAAGCTAGAGGTTTCATTCTACCTGAAGGAGCAGTTTTCTGCTACTTGTCAAAATGCCTCATCAATGCTTGTCATAACTAAAGGTGGTCATGCTCTGATGGGCTGAAAGGTATTCCCAAATGGTGCTCAGAAGGGCCCCACCAGTGACTTGGTTTCTGGTTCAATGCAAGTGTCTGAATATTTGATGCTGCTCTGATTTTTGGTATTGAGGATGACTCGGACTCCATGGCCATGCAGGGTCCTCCAGGGTCATACTTGGTGGTACTGGGGGGCCTCCAGAACTTTACCCAGCAGTATTCAGGGAGACTATATTGTGCCAGTAACAGAACCCAGGTTGAGTGTCTGTAGGCATGAGCCCTAATTGCTGTGCTATCTATCTCCCAGGACCTCAATTCTATCTTTTTATACCTCAGTTTCCCCAATACATGAAAGTTTGAGAGGCCAAAAATGGATGCCAAATACTAGCTGATTTCAAAATAGGGTGCCAGACCCCATGTGCTGGACTTGCAAAGGAGATGCTTGAAAACTGAATTTGGGGAGCTTGTCATTACTTCTGGGAGACCAGAGTTGCTGGATTAAAGGAGGACAGGGAGCAAAGAGGGGCAGAACTTTATTTTATTCTATTTTATTTTTTGATTTTTGGGTCACACCCAGTGATGCTCACGGGGTACTCCTGGCTCTGCATTCAGGAACTGGTGGTGCTTGGGGGAACCACATGGGATGCCACGAATCGAATTCAGGTTGGCCGCATGCAAGGCAAATGCCCTCCCCGCTGTACTAGAGCTCTGGCCCAAGGGATGGAATCTTAAAGCAAGAAGGCTTTAAAGGATTGTTCAAGAGAAAAAAAAATAGAAATAGCATTGAATTTGAGGCAAAGGGATGATCAGTGATTAGCTCTAAGAATACTGTGGGCTAGAGACGGGGGTGGAGCTACCTGGCTGTGGGCAGCACGGAGGGGATCAATCCTTGCTGGGAAGAAGCTGCATTTCCATCTAGAGTGACTGCACATCTCTCTCACTGACCAGCGCTCACAGGGCTGACACAGCCATAGCAGGTTCTGAGTCTTGGACTGAGGATAGCTGGAAGAAAGCCCTGGCTCCCGCTTAGGGAGGTTGACTCCGGATGGCTGGAGGCAAAGAGGGGAATTAAAGAGGGGCACTGCCTGTGGCAAAGGGGATGGTGGAAGGCTCAGTAGGGGTATTACTGAGGATTCCACAGAAGCACTTCATCACAGGAATAGTCAAATCTGGAAGCTTCTTAGGTCAAAGAGCACATCTTACCTCTTTACTTGAGAGATAAGAAACCACTTCTTACACCACACTGTCTCTTTCTCACACTCTCCCTTTTGTTTTGTTTTCTTTTGGCCACCCCCAGCAGTGCTCAGAGATTACTTCTGGTTTTTCACTCAGGGGTCACTCCTGGCAGTGCTCAGGGGGCCATATGGGATACTGGGAATCAAACTTTGGTCAGAAACATGCTTACCTGTTGTATTATTGCTCTGCCCCCATCTCTCTCTCTCTCTTTCTCTTCCTCCCCCCTCCCTCCCTCTTTCTCTGTCTCTCTCTGTATCTGTCTCTATCTCTGTCTCTCTGTCTCTGTTTCTGTCTCTCTGTCTCTGTCTCTCTCTCTCTCGTGCCTTCACCAACCCTAGAGGAGCCAAGGAGAGAATAGAGAGGGGAGAGAGTAAGAGGAAAGAAGCTTATCTTGTTCTTTCTCACTGCTTGCTGCCTGTTGAGGCAGCTTCCATGCAGGGCGGTTGAGAAGCTTTATCTTTAAGTGAGGTTCAGACTGTTCAGTGGAATTCAAATCAGCCTGTTCTTTAGAGACAGAGACAGAGGGACATTGCTCTAAGAGTGTGCCAAAGAGTTTATGGAATCAGTTTGGGATTTCATCCTCTACCCACATTGGGAGGAGAGAGGCCATGGAATGGAGAGAGATGAGCAGAAAAGAGAATAAATGGAATCCTCATTCTACTTGGGAGACATAGTTCTTCAATTTATCAGTTTGCTGATTTATTATCTCCTTTCTGCCGAAAGCTTCTTGGGGATAGAGACCAGGTGTGATATTCATCTTTATGAATATTTAATAAACTTTGATAATTAGTACCTGCCACTTAGCCAAGTGGTTCAGTATCCAAGCTTGGGTTTTGCCATTTACTAATTTTAAAAATAGTATTTTAAAACAAGTTCTATAATAAGTTATTGATCAATGAACTTAAAACTAAATCTGGGTTTTTTTGCCATTTAAAGAAGTACAGGTTTGAGGATTGGATGAGACTTAATGCATTCATGATGCTTACTACAGTGACTGGCAAATTAATATTTAGTAAATGAGAGTTTAAATGACATAATTATTATTATTGTTCTTATGGTAGAAGTTTCAGGGTTTAGAACACACTGATCACTCCTAAACCTCAACTGGGTTTGTATTCTTGATCTTGAAAGTATGTCCAGCTGGGGCCAGTGTCCTTGCTGCCTGGGTACCACAATCTCACTGCCTCAAGAAAGAAGTTTAGTGTTATGCTAATCTGATGAAGGACATTGTGTTTGCCCACTTGGTAGAAGATGACTGGGGGACCAATGCTTTTATATGGACACTCAACCAACCTGTTTTCAGCCCTTCTGCGCTCCTAAGCTCAATGGTACTTGGAACATTTCCTTATTGCATCTTTGGGGGTTCTGTAACACAGTTTTCTTCTTCTTTTTTAATTTTTAAAAAAATTTTATTGAATCACTGTGAGAGAGTTACAAGCTTTCATGTTTGAGTTATAGTCTCACAATGCTCAAACACCCATCCCTCCACAAGTGCACTTTCCCCACCACCAATATCCTGGGTATACCCCCCTTTCCCACCCTTCCCCTGCCTCCATGGCAGACAGTATTCCCCATACTCTCTCTCTACTTTTGGGCATTATAGCTTGCAACACAGACACTGAGAGGTCATCATGTTTGGTCCATTATCTACTTTCGGCATGCATCTTCCATCCCAACTGGCTCCTCCAGCCATCATTTTCTTAGTGATCGCTTCTCTATTCCATCTGCCTTCTCCCTCTGCTAATGAAGCAGTTTTCCAGCTATGGGGAAATCCCCCTGGCCCTTGTATCTACTGTCATTGGGTGTCAACCTCATGTAATGTTATTCTGTACTCCACAAATGAGTGCAGTCCTTCTATATCTGTCCCTCTCTTTCTGACTCATTTCACTTAGCATGATGCTCTCCATGTCTATCCATTTATAAGCAAATTTCATGACTTCATCTCTCCTAACAGCTGCATAGTATTCCATTGGACACAGCTTTCTTCTGATCTCACAAAGCTATTTCAGTTCCTTGACTTTACTAAGTAAGTTTTCACTGGCTGTCCAGCTTCCAATGTTTTTTGCTTGTTTTCTTTCTATCCACGTATATTTATGCCTTACATAAATTTTGGGAGGTGGAAGGGGCTCCTAAACAGTGGTCAAACGACCTGGGGGTCATTCCTAGAAATGCTAGACCCACCAGATAGGCTAGTTTAATGTGCAGCTCTGAGAGTGTAATGCTATTTGGGTCAAGTGGTGCTGGAACCATCAGGGCTACACCCAGAAGTGTTAAGAGTGGGGAAGGCATGCAGTTCCAGGAATAGAATTCAGTACTTGCACAAGCAAGATATACACCTTGAACCCCTAAGACCTTTTTATCTTTCCTTGGGCAGGAGGCAAAGGAGAGATGGGGAAAATCTGCTAGGAGTGTTTAGTTTGTTAGGTCTAAGTTGAATTTTGTGTCACTTTCAGAATAATTAAAGAAAATATGATTGGAAAAAAATTGAGTTAGAAATATAAAATGTATATGTCCTTATTTTTCTACTCATAAGGTTAGTAATACAAATGAACAGATAGCTAATTTGTAAAATTAATCTTGGAGATAGAATGAGAGATGAATAATTTTGACAAAATAGCAGTCACTAGAGGTATGGGTTATCAGCGAAGGTGGCAATTATCCTAGATTGTGATAATGGGGAGAATTTGGATTTCTTGGGCGTGGGCATTTATTTATTGCATTCATTTATCACCAATTATATGTAATTCAGGATATTATCTACTGGGCTTCTCAACATATGCTTTCCTTGTTCTCCTTCATTTTGAGAAGAGACGACTTCTTCTTTGGAAGAAGGAAGAAAAAGAGGAAGCAGAGTTTGGAGACAGAGAGAACCAATGACAGACTTGAGCCTGATCCAATTTCAGGGAATTCAAGAAGCCTCTGGCAAGAGCAAAAATATCCCAGTCTCCCTTTTTCCTTAAGCTGGTTTTAGGCAGGTTTCAGTTACTTCCATCAGAAGACATCCCAACCAATATGACAGGGTAATGAGATTATATTTAACTCTGAATTTTAGAAAAATACAACAATGGCTAGAGCTAGACCTCAATTTATAGGCCAACTTGAAATTACAGCTTGCAGGTTGTTTCTCATTAAACTTATAGGTGGCAGATAAATCTTATCTTCTGACTCAAGGCTGTGTGGAAACGAACTGGTGTCTGCATTTTCCCCTTGGAGCTTGTTAGTTTTCTCATAACAGATGAATTATTTGTAAGCAAAAATTAAAGATAAAAATCAATTTCCATCATCTTAAAAAATGTGGTGAGCGTATCCCTAGAGTTATGGGTACTGCAGAGTAATTCATCTATAGAGTGCTGCTGGCAGGCCAAACCCACCCGGCCCCCACAATTCAGGGAGAAGAGGCTTGATTGTTTGGTGCCTGTCTATTAGAAATTTTTGCTGTCACAAAGATAGAAAATTTCTTGGTGACCTGAAAAATTAAGTCATGACAGTTAATTAACTACTAATTAACATGCTACTAATTAACAAACAAGTGCACTCTTGGTTTACTACTCCTTTTTAAAATCTGTTACTAGAGGTGATAAGGTGCAATTGTTTTTATCCCCATTTTCCAGGCCAGAAGGCTGAAACACAAAGGCATTGAGTCAGGATCAGCCCTGGGCAGTCTGAGGCCATTAACCATATACTCTTTATCACCACACAGTACTACTCCAAGTTATCAGTCGATTTACAGAAGCATGGTTTGTTATGCCAACAACTTCCTAGTCTCCATGAACAAAGTTAAGATTGGTTGGCTTTTGAAGCAAAAGATATAATTACTTGGACAATCAGAACAAAAGAAAAGATCGATTCTAATGAAATAGGGGTCTCCATTTGCTTTACTGGTGATTTTTCTCTTATGATGTTTTATTTTTATTTTTTGCCTTTTTGGGTCCACGTGGAAATGCTCAGGGGTTATTCCTGGTCCTGCACTCAGGAATTGCTCCTGACAGTGCTCGGAGGACCATAAGGGACACGGGGAATCAAATTCTGGTCAGTCGATTGCAAGGCAAATGCCCTACCTGCTCTGGCCCCATGCCTTGTGAATTTTAAATATTGTTACAAACAAAAGAGGCTTAATTAGTATAACAGGTTTCCAAACTTATTATCTTTCTGATGTTCATTAAGTTTTCTTTTCTTTTTTAAATTAAGGGTCACATCTGTCAGCAGTGGGAGTTGGGTCACCAACATCACTGACCTCTTAAGAGATTTGTAGTCCTGCTCATGACTCTGCTTTTGTTGAAGCACTGTTGAAAACAGTGTCTTTTTTTTTCAATTTATTCTCTAGATTTCTTGCTGTAGAAAAAATTAAATCTTTTAAATCCTTTAGATTTTTTGTTCTGTTTTGTGGCCCAAAGCGACTGTGCTTGGGGCTTACTCCTGGCTCTGCACTCAGAGATCAGTCCCAGTTGGCTCTGGGGACTATATGCAGTGATGGGGGTCGAAGCTAGGTTGGACACATGCAAGGCAAGGGATCTACCTGCAGTACTGTTGCTCTAGCCCCTACCACTTAGCTATGTTTTTACTTGCAGCCCAAAGTATCCTCAATAGATGTGATAATTCATTGTGATTGTGATATAATAAGAAATATACTTGATTGCTACTACCAGTTTCTAGTACAGAGTCCTCAAAACCCTTGGAATTTCCAAGGGTAAGTAGTCTTTGTTTAAAAAGGTGACTGAAAGTAGTGGGTGGCGTATGAAAGTGTTGTCTCATTTTGTGACCAATGTCATTAGGTTTGTAAAGATTCTTTACTATAAAATGGATTAAAAGTAACTAATTCTGGGGAAACATTTTTAGTTTTTAATGCCGCAATGTAGAAGGACTATTCAAGTTGAGATTTAAATGAGGGACTATCCATATGGAGAGAAGGGTGAGAAAGAAGAGATTCTAGACAGAGGTAATAACATGAACCTATGCTGAGTGCTGACTGTGCCCTGTATGGTGCTGATTTGAGCTAACTCTATGAGCAGGCACTATTTATTGAAGTACTATTATTAGCACTGTAGCACTGTCGTCCTATCAATTTGCTTGAGCGGGCACCAGTAACGTCTCCATTGTGAGACTTGTTGTTACTGGTTTTTGGCATATTGAATACGCCATGGATAGCTTGCCAGGCTCTGCTGTGTGGGTGAGACACTCTCAGTAGCTTGCCAGGCTCTCCGAGAGGATGGAGGAACCAAACCTAGGTTGGCCGCAAGCAAGGCAAACGCCCTACACGCTGTGCTATCACTCCAGCTGTTATTACTGAAAATTATTAGTAAAGGAACAGGATTGTAGTGATTAAGTAAAATTACAGCTAATCACAGAGCAGTTAGGTGTCAGACACTCCCCAAATTGCTGACACTGATGAATAATGTGCACAATTCATGCCACCTCTCTCTCACTGTATGAGCTCACACTCTGTTGGCCCTAGTACATAAGAGTTTCTGGGGCAGAAACACCTGGCTTAGTCAGGAAGTTAATGGCTCCTCCTTTGCCAAAAGAATCTTGAGAATTTGCAGCCATGATGGATGGATGCTGGTTTACCTACTGGATGTATAGGGTTGGTTCCCTGAGATTGACTTTCAGAACTGGTGGGAATTTGTTTTTATTTTAAATTTTTTCAACTATTTCATCTATGAAGAGACAAAAACAAGTGCCAAGGGGAGAAGTGCGCAAGCTGCGGTACTCCATGTCTGAAAGCAAAGTGAATACTTGCCTGCCACCTTATTCTGAATTACAGTAGCCAAAGCAGTTGACTTCTAAAATTATGGTTTAGTAAAATGTAACTAAAAGGAATGTACATGATATTTAATAGACAAAAATCTATGTTCCAGTATTAAGAAAAAATATATATATACATTTGTTTTATGAGAAAATAAATTCTGACTCAAGAATGAGGGGTAAGCATTATGATAGAATAATCTCTATAGTTTATTTTTTATTATTTATTTATTTTTTATTATTGAATCACCATGAGTTACAGTTACAAACTTGTGAATTTTCATGTTTGCATTTTGTTTATATCCCTCCACCAGTGCTCAATCCCCTCCACCAATGTTCCCAGTATCCCTCCCACCCTCCCACCCCATCCCCCCCCGCCCCCACCACCTCTGTGGCAGGGCATTCCCCCTTGTTCTCTCTCTCTCCTTTTGGGTGTTGTGGTTTGCAACAGAGGCACTACATGGCCGTCGTGTTTGGTCTATATTCTATTTTCAGAGTGCATCTTCTATCCCATGCAGGTCCTCAAACCACACTTTACCTGGTGTTCCCTTCTCTATGTGAGTTGCCCCTTCCTCCAGCATGTAGGGCCAGCTTCCAAGATTTGGAGCCAACCTCCTGGTACTTATCTCTACTATTATTGGGTGTTAGTCTCCTATTCTGTTATTTTATATTCCACAGATGAGTGCAATCTTTCTATGTCTGTCTCTCTCTTTCTGACTCATTTCACTTAGCATGATACTTTCCATGTTGATCCACTTATCTGCAAAGGTCATGACTTCATCTTTTCTAATAGCAGCATAGTATTCCATTGTGTAGATGTACCAAAGTTTCTTTAACCAGTCATCTGTTCTCGGGCACTCAGGTTTTTTCCAGATTCTTGCTATTGTAAACAGTGATGCAATGAACATTCGAGTGCAGATGTCATTTCGACTGTACTTTTTTGCCTCTCCGGGATATATTCCCAGAAGTGGTATTGCTGGGTCAAATGGGAGCTCAATTTCTAATTTTTTAAGGAGCGACCATACTGTTTTCCAAAAGGGTTGAACCAGTCAGCATTCCCACCAGCAGTGTAGGAGGGTCCCTTTTTCCCCACATCCACGCCAACAGCGGTTGCTTTAATCTCTATAGTTTAAAGGTGATCCTTTAAAATCTGCCATTCCTGAGAAACAGGGATTTTACAATAGTGCACATATTTTTATTATTTAGAAGCATTGTTTCAAGTTTCTTCATTTTACAAGCTAAATTCTCTACATAAAACTGTGTGTAAAATTAATCTACTTTTTTTTTTTTTTTTTGCAGGGAAGTAGGTTGGGATTATTTTGGCATACCCAGCAGTTCTCAGGGCTTACTCTTGGCTCTGGCCCAGGAATCATACCTGGTAGGTTCAGGGGACAGTATGGGAGGCTGGGAATCAAACTCAGGTTGGCAGCATTGCAAAACAAATGCCCTACCCTCTGTATCATCACTCTGGCCCCAGATTAATTTAATTTTATTTATATAATAATAGTAATTGGTATCCACTACCCAGCCACCGCCACGCTACAGGTTGCTCTCCGGACACTTGGGCCAAACCTCACGCACAAGTGAAGCCCCGCAAAGCCAGGTAAGCAGAACTTTGTGACCTTGAGCTCTAGGTAATTGGTAAGCTGACACACTTAAGTGTTATTTCACCGAATCCTCTCATCCTGATGAGAGAAATTATAACTGATATCATTTTAAGTGTCAGGAAAATACAATTTAGGAAGGGAATGTTATCTTCCCACGACCAGGCATGGTGTAGCTGGGTTCTTCATTTTGAAATTCTGACTGGAGACCTAGAATTGACTAGGTACAGTTAGTAAGAGAACAGCCTCTGCTGATAGTTGAACCTGGGATCATTTCCTATTTGTATCCGTATAAAATAAGTTTCTGTTTTGGATTTGATTTGGGGGCCATACCCTGTGGTGCTTAGGGTTCAAGCCTCACCTTAGGGTGAGGCTCAGGGGACCACTTGTGGTGCTAGGATCAAACCCAGGTGGGCATGCACGGTAAGTACCTTACCCGCTATACTTTATCTCTGCCTCCTAAACAAACTTTTAAATCCTCTGTTTTTCCATCTCAAATATTGCCTAATAATTAATTTCCTCATCATTTTTTTGGTAAGCACTCAGTGATTATGAAAGATGAAGTGCTTACTTGCCGTGTACTCTGTGTTTAATGGTTGTCAGTGTTATTGATAAAGGATGAGGAGAAATCAAGGCTGACATGGTAAAGCCTTTCTGCTTGGAAGGAAGCAATATATTAAAAGAGCAGTTTTCAATGGGAGTGGGAAGGCAATTTTGCCACCCACCGAATATCTCCCTGTCTGGAAACATTTTTGGTTGTCACAACTGGCATCAAGAAGGTGGAGATCAGGGGTTATGCTAAATATCCCAGTGACAGACATGTTCAGCATCCAAACAAAAGATTAGCTGGTTGAGATGTCAGTACTACCCACGTTGAAAAACCCTAAATTCAAACAAGGATTCACCACGTATACTTTCAATGAGCTGTGTGAACATCCCTTTTCCAAGCAAAAGAGACTTTTAAAATAGGAAATAATATATTATCTTGGTAAGGACAGAACACAAAAATAACTTTAAGGAAGTGATGTAGCTTATATGGTGTACATGTGAATAGAATGATAATCTAGAGTTTCCAATTCAAAAGAAACTTCTATCAGTTTGGGAACTTTTATCTTTTTTGAAATTTAGCAGAGATGGTTTTCAAAACTACCAACTTAAGATAAAACTATTTTAAAAAGTTCTCATCTGGTGAAACAGCTAAAATTCATCAACAAATGACCTTTCAAACTTTCCATCATTCTGTGAATATTTTTTCATAATTAGGGCTTTAGAAACACCAGTAAGACATAATTTACTAGATAAAAGAATATATAGCTTAATGAGAGAAGAACATAATTTGGATTTATTACTATAAAGACCAATAATCTCCTACTTAGAAATCAGGAGACTCAATATAAGTTTATCTTAGTTTCCTTAATTTGAATATTTAAAAACTAATTACATTGCAAAAAATTGAATACTTCATACCGATTCACTTAGATTGATCATGCTAAACTAATTTCTTTAGCTTTATGATCTGAATAATTTATGATTTTCAACCCAACCCACATTAGTGGTGCAGGAAAGCAGACTTTTGCCAACTTCCATTCATGTTTGAAGAAAAATTTCCTATATGTATGTCAAAATCTGTCACCACAGAGCTCAGAGATACCAGATTACATAATGTATTGACAGACATTGCAAGCATTCATAAAGGGAGATGACTTAAAAATGACGTATTTTATTTTCCTCTTTCCTTTCTTTTTGTTGTTGTGTTGCTGAGATGATCAAGGGTTGCAGAGATGTGCAGTTGTGGTGCTCCCACCCTTGACTGTGGTGCTCATGTGCTTTCTGGTTGGAGTGTTTACTAAAGGGATGGCTGCAGTACTCACACAACTGCTCTCTGGAGGTCACAGTTCTGACTCTGGTCACACTCCAGTTGTAATGTTTGAACACAGTGGCCGTGTGTCAGAGATTGCACATTGCTGTAGTTCTGGGGGTACCAGAGGACACAGATGCATGGACTGTACTTAGCACATCTGGGAGGAACCAGTGATGGAATCTGTGGCCTCATTCTTTCAAGGCAATTGCTTTTGCTGCAAGCCATACGGGGGTCCTTAAGAGGAAAATATTAAAGAAAGATGCAGTGTTGCAGTGAAACTGAAATATTACTTCCAAAACAGCACCCTGAATATTATTATAGGTAGGCTCACAGGGTACCCACATAATCACCAGGAGCAGAGTGTATGTGTCTTATCCTACCAGGGCCAATAGCCATGGTTTGAGGTGGGAATTCAGTGTGACATTGAAAGGAGCAGTCATGGGAGAAGGGAATTCATTCATACACTCAAAATGCATAAAATTTACTATTCAAAAGTACACATTTGAGGTGTATGGCTTGATAATTTGATATGCCTAGATGTTGTGAAATGTTCACCATAATTAAGGTATTTATTTCACACCATTTCACATAGTTACAACTTCTTTTTGTGTTTGTGTGTGTGGTGCATCCAGTTTGTATTTATTGATCATCTAATACGTGCTGTCTTATGGGTTACAGCAACAGAAAGTATGACAGAGTCAGTTAAAAAAGAAAGAAAGAAAGAAAGAAAGAAAGAGAAAAAAAGGAAGAAAGAAAGAAAGAAAGAGAGAGAAAGAAAGAGAGAGAAATAGAGAAAGAAAGAAAGGAAGAAAGAAAGAAAGAAAGAAAGAAAAGGAAGAAAGAAAGAAAGAAAGAAAGAAAGAAAGAAAGAAAGAAAGAAAGAAAGAAAGAAAGAAAGAAAGAAAGAAAGAAAGAAAGAAAGAAAGAGACCAGACATAGAGGGAACCACTTAGCTGACCTCAGTCTCATAAAATCTATAGATTACTGAGGAAAGCTGTTAAATAGATAATTAGACAATTTGGTCTAAATCAAATATGGTCATAAAAACATACCATTTGTCATTAATGCAATAAAAATGATTATAAATTGTTATGTGTAACTTCGATTCCTCCGTCCCTCTCGGAGAGCCCCGCAAGCTACCAAGAGTATCCCGCCCACATGGCAGAGCCTGGCAAGATACCTGTGTCATATTTGATACACCAAAAACAGTAATAAGTGACACAATGAAGACATTACTGGTGCCCGCTCAAGCAAATCGATGAACAACGGGAGGACAGTGCGACAGTGCTATGTGTAACTTAAAAAAAAAATAACCCAAGGGGCCATGGGAGATAGCTGGTCAGTGCAGTGCCTCTCAGTCAGTGCAAAAAAAGAAAGAGAAAATCACCTCCCTCCCACCATGGTTCAGAGTTGATAAGCAACGCAAATCAGAGAGCACACATACTCCACATACGCAGAATTAAATGTTTAAGTCCTTTAAAAGACATGATTCTTGTAGACATAGGATCTTAGCTTACTATTCCACTATGTAGCCAAGTGAGAAATCCAGAAGGAACAGGATATTAAAATTCTTTTTGGCCGTAGCTACTGAATGACTTCTGTGGAAAAGGTTTTTGAAGGGTGAGGTTGGTGAGTGGGCGAAAAAAACTTGGAGAGAATGTCAGGTCTAGGCGATAAACAATGTTGTGACGGGCTAAGAAACACACAAACTCTTGGAGGAAAACCTGGCATTAAATTCACAGGAAATGAAGAGCACTCAAAGGCGGCCGGACGCGAAGCCCTGGGTTGACTTCCGGCCCAGGACTCTGAGTTGCTCAGGAAGTGAAGGGCACCGTCAGAGGAGCAGGAAGGGGAGATTATTTTGGTGTGTGCTCGCTGTAAAGAGGAAAATGAGTGTAGCTTCACAAACCTTGCTAAAATTTTTATTCTTTTTGGACAACTTGAAGGTTCTTAACAAAACATGCTCCAGGGGGTATTTGCAGGGAACAAAGAAGGGAGAAAAGAAAGGCTGGAGCTGGGGACTTGCTATGGATCTCTGTTTAGCATGGACTCCGTTTGGGTGACAAAGTCTCTGCCTTGAATCTGAGTCAGATGAAACTAGGTGTATCTACCTTCCCTTATGATAAAGTGATCACTGTGTGCCTATTGGTTGAGATAAATCTGTCTCTTGTTTTTCAGTAAAGCAAAAGATTGAAAAATGGGAAATAGTTAAATTGTTGCAGATTATTTTGGTAATTCATCTTGTTTAAGTTGAAGAAGAAAAATGAGTGATGAAGTTAGCCAAAACCCCTACTCCCACACATAACAAATAATTCCCAAACAGCAGATCACCCTGTAGGACAATGAAGACATGGAAACACACTGGGAAGTTAAAATGAAGACAGAGTATATGGAAATATAAACTTAAAAAAAAAAAACAGCTGTAGACAGACTATGTGAAAAGACGGAAGATGGGAAGAGATATAGAAATAACCAAAATTAAAAGAGATCATTTGAAAAACCAGTATAAGAGGTGAATGTGGCAAAAGATCCAGCTAATTTTAGATACTTTAAACATTTTCTTTCCAAGAGTATGAAATTGTTAAATGTTTTAGGATTTTCACACTATCCTTAATGTATTTCTTATGCACAAGTACACACGTACACATACACTTGGAGTTTTTGCTTTTTCCTCTGAAGGGAGGAGAGAGGAGATGTGTTCTTGGCTGTCACTTGGAGAATAGCTTCTAGTACATTTTATTTTCCATCAAAAGCTCTTGAGAACAGTTGGCAAATAGAAATTGGCCCACAGAAATAACATGACTTCCTGAAACTTAGGGGAAGGAAATGGGCGGTTTCTTTAATTGCTATAGTATTTGTGTGTATATATATATGTGTGTTTGTGTGTATGTGCTCGTGTGTGTGTGTGTGTATGTGTGTTATAACTAAAGATAGCATTTTGACTAATGTCTTCAGGAGAAAGGTGAATCTGGAGATTAATAAATTTGGAAGTGTAAATAGTTGTGTTAAATTTGTTAGGCAACACGGTAGTGCTCTTTGCTTTCAATTTGTTCTCAGATATTTAATCAGTTTAAATTCAAGGGCATTATTATTTACATATGGAGAGCTAATGACTTTAATGTAGGCAAGAAAGCTTATTTACAACAAAGATGGGGGTGGCGAGAGGAGTGTCGATAAGACCTTAATTAATTGGTTCGCTAATTATTCTTTTCTGCTGGGTGTTAGAGTACTTTTACTAATGAACAGTGGAAATGGAGTGCTGCGGCAAGCTATTTTCATTCGACAGTAGTAGAAGGCGCTTCACGGACATTTGAAGATATTTTTGGATTCTTTTTAAAATCCTGTTTTATGCTGAGATGTGGGCCTTGTAAAATAAAAAAATTAAATATATTCCTTTGACAGTTAGGTGATTTAGACCAGATGAGCCTAAAAGGTATTTTGTCATACTGGAAATAAGTTAGATGACATCCTTGAAATTAAATAAAATTTAACAATTTGACCTACAGTTGTGCCATATGTATTTTTTCTTTGGGTTTCTTAACATCTTTGATGAGTAATACATGTATTTGTGGTCATTTGGGTAAAAAATTGAACTTTTCTGGAGGCTCACATTCTTTTTTTGTTCGGGGCCACTTGAAAGTGCTCTGGGGTCTCTCTGGTGTGCTGGGACTGTCCCCACCCAGCCTTTTGAATTATCTCACCAGCCCTGTAAATATACGATTTTGGTGGTTTTTTTTTTTTTTTTGCATTTCTTTGAAAGTCATGATATTAAAAAATTAAAGGACATTAAAATATTAACAGACATTAAAAATTCCCAGGAGATTCTATGCAAATGCAGTTATTCTTTTTAAATTTTCTTTAAATTATTGTGGGGACCACATTATGCAGTGTGGGGGTAGACACGGGCAGTGCCTGGGATTGAACCCAGGGCTTCACACATGACAGGCATATGCTTTGAGTCACATCCCTAGGTCTGCAATGTACTCCAACATGTTCCTCTCTCTTCACGCTGAACCCTGTGCTTCACTCAGCAAGTGAATGCTGCAAACTCTTCTCCTTGATCATCTCACTGCTGAAATTAGGCTTTGGCTTAGAGTGTGCCTCCACCTTAGATTGCTGTCTCCTCTCTTAGCACATTCTTTTTTCATCTAATTTCCCTTCTATATCTTCACTAAATTTGGCAGAGATACTGATTGATGTGAGTATAGTTAAGCAAATGCCAATGGTTTTCAACCTTTCTATATACCTGTGGACCCACACTGGTCCAAGAACCATTGAAAGCACTACTTAGGCACTGTGTTGGCAATTTACATGCATTGATGAATCACCACTGTTGTGTTATTCACTGGGAACCAGAGAGTGACAGTGAACTTAAAATAAATGTTAATAGCTCCAGAAAACAGATTTGCATATTTTATTTTTATTGCCGTTGTGATTTCTAGGCTTGATCTTCTAGTGCCTTGGATTGCAATGCTTTATTTCCCTCATCACACTATTGGTTGTTAGAAGGCAAGCATCTTATATTTTAGCCCATAAAGGATAGGCACTCAATAGGTATAACCATTTTGTATATAGATGCAATGGAGAACTTTAGCTATTGAAAATATGAAGATAAAATCCTGCCATTTATAACAAAATGACTGGAGTAGAGGGCATAAAACTTAGTAAAAAAAGTCAGGAATGTACTATGATAAACTGAAATCAAATATGATTTTTAGTCATATGGTGATATCCAAATAAAGGAAATAAACCAATGAATTATAAGTAAAATGGATGTTTAGACTCTAAGACCAATTAATGGTGACCATAAGGGAAGAGGAAAGAATATGAATCAGGTGAAAGGAAAGGATTGTATGGGGAAGGATAGAATTGAACTTTTAGTAAGACCAGTAAGGTGAACTTAATATCATGCATGCATGTTGATTTTCAATGAAGCACATATGAACCTTACTTAGGTTGTAATGCAATGTGAATTCAGCAAGACAGTTATAGGCTTCCACTGAAATGAAGCACTGTAGCACTGTCGCCCCGTTGTTCATCGATTTGCTCGAGTGGGCACCAGTAATGTCTCCATTGTGAGACTTGTTGTTACTGTTTTTGGCATATTGAATATGCCAAGGGTAGCTTGCCAGGCTCTGCCGTGTGGGCAGGATACTCTTAGTAGCTTGTCGGGCTCTTTGAGAGGGGTGAAGGAATCGAACCCAGGTTGGCCGCATACAAGGCAAATGCCCTACCTGCTCTGCTATCGTTCCAGTCCACATTGAAATGAAAATGTAAAAAAAAATTTAAAAATGGGTTAAACATTGGAAGAAGGAAGCAAATCCCAGATGTTTAGTTTGTCAAAGATTCACTACACAAATGAATACTACAAGGCACTGCTTTTGTGTAAGCTCAGGATGTTCTCGGGAGTATCTGGAACTGTGCAGGATTTTCTCAGCAGTTGGGATACTGGAAATATCTGCATTTAGTGGGTGGTAGATAAGCAGAGAAGGTGGGACATTTCCACAGAATTGACAAGTAAGCAGCCTAGTGATGTGGACCCAGATGTCTAATCTGACCCTTTCCAACCTTTTCTCCCACCTAACTCCATCACATGAGTGGTGTGTGCCCTTCTCCTGGCATATAGTTAGTGGTCACTAATGCCAAGTGTGCTTAGTCTCCAGGAAAATGTTCTTAATGGCAAGATACACTATTTAAGAGAATGATAGAACTCAGTAGACCACTAGGAATTTGCAAGGATCAAAGTGTTTTCTAAAACAGTGCTTCTCAGACCTTCATGTGCTAACAGCTTTCCAAGAAATCTGGTTAAATCTGCAAATTCTGGGGACCAAAGAAATAATACACAGGGCAAGGCAATTGCATGTGGCCAACCCTGTTTGACCCCAAGCACTGCCAGGTGTGATTCCTGAACACAGTACTAAGCCCTGAGTACCTCTGGCTGTCGCCACAAAACAAAAATAAAAATATTTTTATTTATTGCATCACACCTTGTGATGCACGCAGAAATTACTTCTGGCAGTACTTGGGGGACCATATGGGAAGCCAGGGATCAAACCCAGGTGGGTCGCATGCAAGGCAAATGCCCTACCCACTGTACTATCACTCCGCCCTTCCTCCATATATAGATATTTTAAATGTGGGTTTTGATTCAGGAGGTATGGGATGGTGCCTGAGAGTTTACACTTCTGAATGGTGCATGATCAGGCTAAAGCATAAAATTTAAAATTTGATAGGGAATCTAATTAAATCAAACATTTATTTATCTACTGATACCTTAGTTCATAGAGATAGAAGCAATGGAACTTGGATATACAGAATATAAAAAATAAATTTGGTTTCTTCACAGAAGGAACTTCCATCTGTTTTGTCACTTTTATCTGAGAAAAGAGAAAGAGAGAAAAAATGTTTTCCATGAATAACTAATGCATAATTATATTTCTCAGGGGGCAAAAGGCACAGAAGTATTTCCTATATGTATTTTCTTACTTAGTCTCCAGTTAATTATAGGGTACCTATTGTAATTAGATAAAGGGTAAATGTGGCTGTGGTCTGGGATGCAGGAATAAGCCTTACATATCACAGAATGATTGTGAGCTGTTATGTTTTTTGTGTTTGTGTGTGTGCTTGCTGTTGTATATATGTTCGTATGAGCTGGAAGTGGTTGAGATCTTTACTAGGCAATTTCTATTTTATTCATTTTTCCCCCTTTCTCCTCCCCCCTCATTCTTGGGTCACATGTAGAGCTGCTCTGAGCTTAGGAATTACTCCAGGCAGTGCTTGGGGAGCAATATGGGATGCCAGGGATTGAATCTGGGTCAGCCGCATACAAGGCAAATGCCTTGCCTGCTGTACTATCTCTCTGGCCTTAGCAATTACTTTCTTAAATAATACCAGAGGAAGGGGATCTAATATCCTCATATTTTATTTTCTTCAACTAAGGTAAGAGACCGGGGTTCCTAAGGCAGCCCTGACTGGGAACATTGCATATTTTAGGCAGTGGAAGTTTTTTGAATATAGTCATTGAGGGAAGAGACTACTTATTATCCACTTAAAATACTTCTCGGCTCCAGCTTGGTGTTGTATGGAAGCCAAAGCAATTGGCTCTACATTTGGCCAGCTGATATAGCAAGAAATTCTGCAAATTATTCAGTCCTTACAGATGGTACTATTGGGTTTGTTAGGATGTTTTAAAACACTGACACACTTGACCGTGATTTCAATTCCCAGCTTTTTAGAGTTAATACCTCCAGCCAAGCCTAGATGGCTGCACAGGTTGTTGGAACCCAGGAACAGACCTTCCCTGAAATCCCTACTTTTCTTTTAGAACTACTTTTATCATAAAATAGCTTGCTGGTAAACTTGACCAAAGGAAACTTTTGGAAGGTTTGGGGTAGTTTTGCTTACCACTGTGTTGTTGGAGTCTTGGGTTTATTTAATTGGCTTTTCTGATCTGCTGCCTGGAGGTCAGCAGGGAGCCAGGATATCTAGTAGGGATGACGAGCAGGCACTGCCACTGTAAAGTGTAGCTGAGACACGGTGATGAGGATCTATGCCTAAATGTGGAGAGAGAGAGAGAGAGAGAGAGAGAGAGAGAGAGAGAGAGAGAGAGAGAGAGAGAGAGAGAGAGAGCAAGCGAGCGAGAGAGAGACAGAGAGAGAGAAAGTGAGCGAGCGAGAGAGAATAGCTGGAGGTTGAGACTTGCTCCAGGAGGAGATTTTGAAATTTGCTTTTCATAAGCTATAAGAAAGTTCCGGTTGCTGAATCTTTTGTATAGGTCCATCTCCTCCACCCCCCTCACATTTTGGCAACAGGGACTATTCCTGATCTTTGTCACTGACTGTTTACTTGTTTTCTTAGTTTCTATTTGAGGCCTCACCTTTTATCCTTCTTTC
This sequence comes from Sorex araneus, assembly GCF_027595985.1. Classification (NCBI taxonomy): domain Eukaryota; kingdom Metazoa; phylum Chordata; class Mammalia; order Eulipotyphla; family Soricidae; genus Sorex; species Sorex araneus. The sequence goes on along the minus strand of NC_073311.1, from coordinate 11,037,490 downwards.
TCAGCGCCCTTTTGGCTGTGCTTATTTAGGCTTTACGTAAGCAGCATCTCTAGATGCATGAGTGAAGCAGATAAAATTCCCCAGGGTTACTGAGTTGCCCTTCATCTATTTTTAGTACTGCAGTGACTTTACCGTAGCCTTAGCCTACAGTATAACTCAATCACTCTATGCCAGTGGGCAATTTCCCAGTGTTTTGAGAACCTTTTTTTTCCTTGAAGCTATCGTAGGCTAAGCTTACAGGCACATAATTTGGTCATTGATTTTTTTCAGGCTTCATCATACTTAGGCACTTATGATCAACAGAATGGCACTGCCGTCAGATGTTTAGTTCTGAATCCAAATTTTGTGCTGGAAGTTGCACAAATTATGTTGTGTCCTATGTATGAGTGAGAGTTTAGCAATGTAGAAGTGGTAACAAGAAAATATCTAGTATCTAGAAAGGGTCCAATTTGCTCTCTCAGTTCTTTTATTTTATATTATTTTTTATTTTTGGACCATACCTGGTAACACTCAGGGGTTACTCCTGGCTCTGCACTCAGAAATCACGACTGGTGGTGCTCAGGGGACCAGATAGGATGCCAAATATCGAATCCAGGTCAGCTGCATGCAAGAAAAACTCCCTATCTGCTCTACTATATCTCTGCCTACACCTGCCACCTCTCCGCAACCCTGTCCTCAGTTCTTAAGAGAACTTGTTGATCTGTATATAATCTGGGTTTTTTTCTTTTTCTTCAATTTGCTTTATTTTATTTTATTTATTTTTTAATTGAGTCACCGTGAGAACAGTTACAGGGCTTTTATGATCGAGTCTCAGTCATATTATGCTCAAACACCCATCCCTTCACCAGTGCACATGTTCCACCACCAATAACCCCAGCATACCCCCCCCTCCCACTCTCCCCTGCCTGTGTGGCAGATGATTTTCACTTTATTATTTCCTCACTTTTTTTCCCCTGAGGGCTGCAGTTTCTCTATTTATTTATTTATTTAATTTATTTTATTGAATCACCATGTGGAAAGTTACAAGGTTCTCAGGCTTATGTCTCAGTTATACAATGCTCAAACATCCATTCTTTCACCAGTACCCATATTCTACCACCAAAAAAAAAAAAAGTATACCTCCCACCTCCCCACCCCCCAACCCCCCAACCCCCTGCATAACTGATAAATTTCACTTCCTTTTCTCTTTACCTTGATTACATTCCATATTTCAACACAAAACTCACTATTGTTGTTGGAGTTTCAACACAGAACTCACAATTCTTGTTGGAGTTTATCCCCCAAGAATATGGCCCTATTGACAAGGAAACATTTGATAATTAGTTTTCCACTAATGAGAATGAAGAGATATAAAGTCGCGTGGCCGCGGTAGCGGCTGCGCGGTTTGGGATTTCTGTATTTTAGTAATTAAGTCCAGGGAGATTTAAGTTGGAAATTGTATCATTTACCTTCCTGGAGCAGCATGGAGCAAAAGCTTAGTTCACAGTCTGGAGACGTGGCTGCAAGCACTCGCTGGGACCCCAAGTCATATAGCTGGCTCTGGATCCTGGTTGTTCAGCAGCAAAGCAGCTGTGCAAAGGCATGGCCAAAGGGTCGAATCTCAGAGGAGCTCGAGCCGTCCTCTTTCCTCACTTTTAATCTGGGTAGTTTGGCCCCAGATTTCTTCCATCCTTTACACCCTAAAGGGCTCTCCAGAAGGTAAGGTATGTTATATCTTATATACCACCTTATTCTCAAGAGTGTCCACAGGGCCTTGACCGTTTTTTAATTGGTGAGTTGGAGACCTACCTTCATTTATCAATTGGTTGCAATCTGCATTGAAATTATTCAACAAATATTTATTGGCGAGCACTTAAATATTCCATATTGGAATACTGGGATTGGGTTTTCTCAGCGTTTGATTGGAATATATGCTGATCACTCACCATTTTGGCTGTAGAGGTCTCCTATACTACATCTATATATCTAGTTCTTGGGAACATACTCTTTGAAGGTTATTAGCTCTGAATACCTACTAATTTTCTATACTCTTTTCCATTTTTTTAATTTTCCTTGCCTCTGCAGAGATAGCACTACTTCTATTAGTAATGTGCCCACGCCTGCTTTTGAATACCATGAGTTTTTATTATGGATTTCTTATATTTGAGGTGAAATTGGAGATTAAGAACACAGATGTGACTTGCGATGGCTTTGTGCAGTGGTTTCTTGACTGGACTGAACTACATCCCCCAGAATACCATTTCAAGTATGTTTCTGGCTATTGTGAGATGCACGGGAAATTCTCTTGCAATAATTAGAGGAGGAAAGGCAGCCAGCAACCCTTTTGTAGAACACATACACTTTCTCCCAGATATTCAATCAATAAAGCCATGAGGGAATTTTGCAGGTGTAAAATCAGTTGATTTTAATCAAGAAAAGAGATTGTTCTATGGACATTCCTTCAAAAACTAGAAATTGAGCTTCCATATGACCTCACAATATCACTTCTGGGACTATATCCCTAGGGTGAAAAAAAGCACAGTAGAAATGATATCTGCACCTGTATGTTTATTGTAGCACTGTTCACAATAGCCAGAATCTGGAAACAACCCGAGTGCTGGAGAACAGACGAGTGGTTAAAGATACTTTGGTACATCTACACAATGGAATACAATGCAGCTGTTAGGAAAGATGGAGTTATAAAATTTGCTTATAAGTGGATGGTCATGAAGAGTATCATGCTAAGAGAAATGAGTCAGAAAGACAGCAAAATACATAGAATGATAGAATGACTGACCTCATTTGTGGAATATAAAATAACATAATATGAAACTAACACCCAAGGACAGTAGACATAAGGGCCAGGAATATTGCTCCATAGTTGGAAGCCTGTCTCGTGAGCTGGGGAGAAGGCAACTGGAATAGAGAGGGGATCTCTCTAAGTCAGTGATTGTTGGAGGAATCTTTTGGGATGGGAGGTGTGTGCTGAAAGTAGATAAAGGACCAAACGTGATAACCTCTTAGTATCTATATTACAAACCACAATGCCCAAAAGTAGAGAAAGAGTATGGGAAAATTGTCTGCCATAGAGGCAGGGGGAGGATTGGAAAGGAGGTGGATAATACTGGGAACATTGGTGGTGGAGAATGTGCACTGGTGGAGGGACAGGTGTTCAATCATTGTATGACTGAAACTCAAACATGAAAGTTTTATAACTATATCTCACAGTGGTTCAATTAAAAAAAAAGAGATTGTACTAGGTGCATTAATCAGGGAAACTCTTTTCTAAAGGGGTTCTAGATAGTTCCTGAGGCCAGGGATTTCAAGCAGCATAGTAGATGAAACTCTTTTTCTGCACTTTGGGATGCACTTATTTTGTTGTAGCTAATATACTCGTTTACTTATGTGATAAAGAAGCAGAAGCTGGGCCCGAAATTACTTTTCTTTCTAGTTAGATATTTTTTTCAATGACTCCTGGGTCAAATGTGTGCACTTAATTCCAGAACAAGTTTTGGCTTCCATAGGTTGCCCTTGTGAGATCCCAGTCTGCTTGTGACATCCTGTCATGAAGTTTGGATCTCTAAAAGGCCAACTCCCACCACAAGTGGAGAGGTTTCATTTTATGACTCAAGTCAATTGCTTTTCATCCACTTGATTTTATTGAGGGAAGTCTATATAATTCAGTTAGCAGTAAAAGTGGGGGGGGAGAGATGGATTATAAACTGATTAGAATAGAGGCTCAGGAGACTGGGTAAATGACATGGAGCAACAGAGGTGGTCTGGAGAGTTCCTTTGAAGCTGTCAGGTGCAGGCAAAGGAGGACCACTTATGAACAGGATTATCCCTGTCTCATGGCAAGACAAGAGAAGGCTTCAGAACCACAAGTGTGGACTCAAGAAGGAGTCTCAAATAAGCGCAATTTAACGTCCAAATTTATACCATATCTCTCACACAGTCAGGTCTTTAGCTTTTCTTGCATCCCACCCCAGACCTTTTAGAGGCCTTTCAAAGGCTCTGGAGTTCCCACCGGTGATTTTGACCAGGCTGGTGGTTCAATGCAAGGGCTCCAGGATGCTATGCTGAGGGTTATGGATACTCAGGCCTCCCTGATAGTGCTTGGGACTTCCAGGGCCACATTCAGAGGAGCTTACAAGACCCTGTGGCACCAGAAATTAAGCTTAGTTTGGGTGTATGGCAATCATGAGCCCTAACTGCTATATTATCTTCTGGGCCCACGTTCTTGCTTTTTATATGTTATATATATCTGATAAGCAGACTTATAAAAGGGATCTTTGTAGAGAAGTGGTTTTTTGAGTGCTAATAAAAATTGTACTTTGCTTGCCCTATCATCATCATCATCATCATCATCATCATCATCAATCAATCTATTTCAACGTACTCCTTTTTCATCAGCCAGCATTGCCTTGTCACATAATATCTTGATCATCTGTCAGGATTGTGACATTATAACATCTCCCCTTTCTGACTGCCTACCTTGTGGATGTCAGATCTGCTTAAGCAGCAACTGAAAACTGTGCAAAAAACAAGTCCTTGTAGGGGCTGGAGAGATAGCAAAGCGGCTAATGTGCATGCCTTGCTGTGATATTAGCGTCCATATCATTCCCTGAGCACCACTATGAGTGACCCCCAAACACAGCATCAGGTGTGTTTTCTAACCTGTCCCTCAGCCCCAAAATTGTTTCCTGTTGGGAATCTGACATTTAAAAAATTTTGATATCCAAATGTATTTTTTTAAGATGACAATTTCCTTTTAAGCCTTCAAAGATCCTCTGATGTCTCTGTGCTTGCTTCTACCACTGCTCTCCTTTCTTTTCAGCTTTCTTCCACCATCCTTTTGTATAATCTCAGATGTTCTTTATTGTTCAATTGTTGTACCGACTATTGTCATCCCATCCTATTTTTAAACTGTTCTGCCATAGGCTTTGAATTATCATGGCACACCTGTTGAGGGGTGGGGGGGTGGGGGGGACCCGAATCCAAATACTTCCCATTCATTTACCCACAACTCCTTTGTCTCTATGTTTATTTTTCAAAACAAAGGGCTTCTGGAGGGTGGCACTTCACCTGGTCTCTTCATTCCTGGTCTCCTGTCACCTCTTGAAGTGGAGGGAGCACAGCCCTCTCTGGGCTCTGCTAGCCCTGCCTGCCTGCTAAGCTCACTGGTATTCTAAGGACTTTCTTAAGTAATTTAGCCACATGCCATCCTTGAAGGTGAAGCAATAGATACTTTCAATTCTTTGTGCTAACAAAGTGGGAAAGATTGAAGTAGGTGAATTGGAATGCATACGACAAGCTCAATCACAAATATGAGTTAGGTTAAACCGTGTTTTTTTTTTTTAATTTCCCCAAGCTTCCCACACTCTCTGCCCTTTTTATAAGGTCTTCTTCCCTGAGTCTGTTTAATGTTAAGTAATTAGATGGAAAGGGGTTAGCTAGCTTCTAATGGTGTACTGATTTGCGTTTGAAGTCTGCTTCCATTACAGCCCTTTAAAAAGGTCTGTAAAATGGGACTATTACTTCTCTGCCAAATGACATACGGCATAAGGCACCTGGCTTAAGCAAGATATGTGAATGGGGCTGAGTGTATTTGGGACAATAGGCGTTCTGCTCTTCAACAGGTGACTTTTCCGGAGGCAGAGCATATAACTACTCAGCAATTTCTGCTACATTTCCCCGCTTGCTCCATTTCATACAAAGGGTGATCAGCATCATTTGTTTTCAGAGCAATACCTAATCTCTTAAGGTCAGAGTGAGGAATCAAGATAAAAATAAGTTTCATGGATTTCAAGGACACTTGCGGAACTTGTCCAGTCTAATCTAAAGAGAAGAGGGACTGGAGAAGTAGCTCAGTGGTAAAGCAATTGCTTTGTCCATGTGAGGCCCTAAGTTTGATCCCTCATACCGAAAAAAGAAAAAGAATGAAGCTACCAAAACCTATTGTGCTAATTATTTCACAATATATATTTATATCAAATTACTAATCTCTACCTTTTATATAAATTCATATGCTAATCATATCACAATAAAATTAGAGGTGAGGAGAAAAGCTATCCTTATTGTAAAAAAATAGTCATTTGGAGTGTGAAAAAATGTGAGAACCAGGCCAGAGAAGTATTTAATTGGGAGGAACACATGGTCAGCCAATGAACTATACATTTTAAAAATGGTTAATGGGTTGGAGAGGTAGTACAGAGATTAATTACAGATAGTACAAATATGAGGTATGGCCCCAAGTATAGAGAGAGGGATATCCCCTGATCATAGAGCCAGGAGTGGCTTATGATAAACACAAGGCATGACACACCAGCGCTCAAATACAAAAATGGTTAAATGGTGACTTTCATTAGAAATGGTCTGTTGGTGGGGTTATGGTGTACAAGGAGCCATAATTCAATGCTGGTGGGAATGTCATCTGGTTTAACCTCAACAGGAAGCAATATGGAGATTTCTCAAAAAAAGTAAGACGAGATCTCCCATATGACCCAGCAACACCACTTCTTGGCATCTGCCATCCAAGCAGGAGGCATTAATTTGAAAGGACAGATGTATAGTGTTTACTACAAACAACCCAAATGCCAACTATGAATGAATGGATCAAGAAGTTGTAGAATATATACACATTGGAATACTATGCAGCTATAATAAAGAACAAATCATGCAATTTGCTGCTACATGGATGGGACTAGAGGTTAGTTGTGTGAAGCCAGAAAAAAAAGGATAGATACAGAATGAGTTCTCTCATATGTGGGATTTAAGAAAGTGGAAAAGCCACTCTCCACACATTCAGCCAAGTCTCATGCATGAAGGAACAGGCAGATGAACCCAGGTATGTGGGACCCGAGATGGAAATCTCCAATGCTGCTCAGATCGGGACTGGGCCTCTTCCGCCCAGGTCCTCCATTTTCCAGTAGCTAGGCAATCACACCCAGAAACTGCCCCTGGCACCATGTAATTCCACCAATGGCCAACATCCAGAGACTATAAAACCAAGCTCCCAGAAGAGAGCAATGCAGAGTCTCTTGCCCCTACACGTGGCTGTCTTCACCGGGGCCCCTCGGAGGGGACGGGTTGCATTTCCCTCCCCACCTTGAGCAGAGCCTCGACAGTTGAAGACCTCTGGAATCCAGCCACAGCCATGCTCAAGGCCACTTTACACACATTCAGCCGAACCTCACGCTTGAAGGAACTGGCTGAGGAACCCAGGTATGTAGGACCTGGGGCTGAGATCTCCAAGGCTGCTCGGATCGGGACTGGGCCTCTTTCGCCCAGATCCCCCATTTTCCAGTAGCTAGGCAGTCATACCCAGGAACTGCCCCCGGTGCCATGTAATCTCATCAATGGCCAACATCCAGAGACTATAAAATCAAGTTCCCAGAAGCGTGCGGACTCAATGCGGCCGGCTACATCTAATAGCCTTGTTCTCCTGAGAACCTGACAAGCTACTGAGAGTCTATTGCCTGCTCGGGAGAGCCTGGCAAGCTCCCTGTGGCATATTCATATCCCAAATACAGTAACAGATATATACATACCTCTTGGAGAGCCTGGCAAGCTACTGAGAGTATCCCGCCTGCACAGCAGAGCCTGGCAAGCTACCATGGTATATGTGGCATGCCCAAAACAGTAACAATAGGTCTCATTCTCCCGACCCTGAAAGAGCCTCCAATCATTGAGAAAGATGAGTAATAAGAGGCTGCTAAAATCTCAGGGCTGAGTGAATAGAGATGTTACTGGTGCCCGCTCGAGTAAATTGACGAACAATGGGATGACAGTGATACAGTGGGATTTAAAGACATGCAGTAAGGGAGCAACAAATGGCCAAAAGAAACAGAGAGTTGCTCCAGAGAAGTGAGTTTGGGGGCAGGTGGTGGAATGAGAGTTGGTGGAGGGAGGCAGGTACCCTGGTGGTGGGTGTGATTTTGACATGATATATGCATGGAACTGTCATTAACAATATTGTATACATCATGATACCTCAATAAAAATGCAAGAAAATAGGTGATGTTCATGGCTTGTATAGTTTATTACAATACAACACACACACAATTGAAGAGCGAAGAGGCCTAGAAGCTGTGTGAGAATAACTGTCCTCCTACTCTCAGATGTAAGCTAAGTCAGCAATAACGTGACCCGTTTACAAACTCAATAGCAATAGCTGCAGAGTGATTCCAGACTGTGAGTTAGAAGCTTCCACTTCTGAACACCTGACTTTTGAGACAAAGGGTTGGAATGTGACTTGCATAACTGCTGCAGAACCCCACTTCCTGTGCTGACCACTGTTGTGATGCCCTGTGCACTGCACCCACTTATCAGGACCCCTAGAGTAATCACCCCTCTTGGGGCTCTTTCCTCCTCCCCTTTCTCCTGATGTCTGATCCTTGTCTCTAGAAACACAGTCTCTTAGAATTCTGTATAAACCTTTTCTTCCTGTGTCTCAGTCTTCCCACAGTGGAACCAGGTAGAAGTTGATAGCTCACGACTCCGCTGCCTCTGCCCTGCTGCGTCCCCACTGACTTTCAAATGGGCCACGCTCTTTCTCTTGTGTGGAATTGCCGAGCATCGCCTACTGTTTTCCCTGTGTGAATGCCCTTCTCCACTGAGCGTTCCTGGTCATTTTGGGGGTTTCAAATGAAACACCTATTGGAAAATTTTTCCTGTTTTCCCAGTCTGCGTTAGCTCATTAGCAAGCAGGGTGACTTCTTAGGAAACCATCTTTCTTCGCACTGTGATTACTTGTACTAAGTTTGACTTCTAAGCAGGAGCGCAGGGTCTTTGTCAGCCCTGTCCACCCTCATTTCTCAAGAACTTAGCATAGTGCCTGGCCCACTTGTGTTCATTAAAGAAAAAAAATCTAATCAACCCTGTCTTCTCAGGCAGGGAGACTAAAAATAATGTTAGGGCTTTATAAGTATTAACAGGCAAAGCTCAGAGAACCAAAGCATCCATTATTTAAGCCATAGAAATGGATCAGGCACTACTCATACTCCACACAGATGCACTGGACTTAACTGCCCACACGGTCATTGCCTGCCCACGAGAAGGAACGGAAAATCAGCAGCAGGGCCATACAGGTCTGACAAGGAATGCTTTCAGGTGTGATACAAAGGATTGTTAAAAGTGGGTTAGACTGTAGAGGGAGCCTTCCCCAGTGGCATGGGAAAACAGGCCAGGGTTCCATTTTAGCTGTTTATTTTAGGCCTGCTACAGGGTAGCAGATTAGGCTGGGAGCCAATAGTTCTCTTCCTCTGACCCATAATAAAGCTACAGATGCTTGTTACCACCAAACACAGGAGCGCGCGCGCGCGCGCACACACACACACACACACACACACACACACACACACAGAGAAATGTGGGTTGCCATGTTACAGTGACTAAGTATTGCTAGTGCCTTTTCTGTGGATTCTTTTATATTCACCTTCTGTTTGGAAAACTGAGTCTTTAGGCAAGGCATAGTTTTTCTTCCTATAAGGCTCTATATTTCAAAGCAAAAACAACATTACTTATCATTTTGACTTATGTACTGATACCTGAAAAAGAAAGGATACAACTGGTGAAGAGGATGCACAGGCTGTGCCTCTTGTTTTCAGAACAAAAAGAGAGCAAGCTGGATATAGCTGTGTGTCCTATCTAGCCAGGAGGGACACATTCTCTCTCTCTCTCTCTCTCTCTCTCTCTCTCTCTCTCTCTCTCTCTCTCTGTGTGTGTGTGTGTCTCTCTCTCTCCTTCCCCACCCTCTCTTTTAAAGTGAGGGAAGGGTAGAGACTTGAATATGCTAATGAATCTAATTTAATTAACTTTTATGACCACAGCTCCTTTGAGATAACCACAGGAGCCAATTAGATTCCATTAAAATTCAGTCATTCCCCTGGAGCTGCAATGAGACACCCTTGTCTTCCTTAAGAAAAAAACAAAATAGAAGAACAGTGAGAATCTAATCAGAAGCAACAGAGAAAGAGTAAACCCCGTGCTGTGCTGCTTTTAGGGCTTCCCTGAAACTGCTTACACAGTCCCTTGCTGTAGATTGTCACCCAAGCACTTTGAAATCATACCACATCAGTTCTGCAGCTGCTGACCCAGAGTTTATCATAAATGGCAGCTAAGAAAGATGGCGAAGATGCTATTACCCACTCCAGGGCAAACTCTTCAGCCTCTCGAGGGTGAAAGGAGGATTGCTTTGACCTTGGGTCAGAGATGAAAAGGACTGTAGGCCTGTATTCCTTTGCTTCCTGGCTTTGCAGTTTTTTTTTTCTCTCCTCCCCCACTCCAACAATAAATGTAATCCATATTTGTGGCAGACATTGGAGAAATTCAGAGTGGCTAAAAGTGGCTTCCCATATCTAAAAGGGCTTGGAATTTTCATTTCTGCAGGTTGGTTCCCATATTTCTCCCGTACTGAGAAATATTTAGAGGACATGGTGCATTTGGGAGGTAGAGAAGAGAGTCAGGTTGATGGTGTTGGAGTGGGAGGTTCACATTTCAGTTCCTCCCTTTTCTTTTTCTCTCTAAAGTCCATACCACTCATTTCTCCTGATTCTAACACTAAGCAATTGTATAATTGCCAATGGTGCTTGAATTCTGGCTCTGAAATATGGATGGAGGGACAACCAACCATTTGATTCACCCTGAAAGCCTTTTGAGGTGAGTTCAGGAACATGTGCAATTATATTTCTAGGAGCTGTGCTGCTTTCTAATTCTAGAAATATTTAGTGTCATGTGACTTTAACAGAATTATTTTAGTGTGAACATAGGAGAGCTTTGTACTTCTTTCTGTAAGCAAGCTATGCCTGGAACAAATAGTGGACGGGCCCTGGAGAGATAGTAGAGCATTTCATATGGTCGCCTATCTACTGCCAGAAGTAATTCCTGAGTGCAGAGCTAGGAGTGACCCCTGAGCATCACTGGGTGTGGCCCCCCAGCAAAAACAAACAAACAAACAAAACCAAAAAATAAACAAACCCAAGTATATGCTAAGAGTTGGTCACAGTGTCCAGATTTTATATTTGTGCAGGCCGTTCACTGCAAGATAGAGTTAAAATTGTTGTGGGAAGTTTTGCTGTTGTTTTGTTTCACTGTTGTAGTTTTCTCAGAGTTGTACACTTTACATAACCAGGAATTGCACCTAACACGGCACTTTTAGTTCTATGTATGTAAAACAAAATTTCTGTCACTGAGCTCCATCCTGAGCCTAAAGAGCTCTTTTTTTTTCTTTTTGGGTCACACCCGGCGATGCACAGGGGTTGGTTACTCCTGGCTCTGCACTCTGGAATTACCCTGGCAGTGCTCAGGGGACCATATGGGATGCTGAGAATCAAACCTGGGATGGCCGAGTACAAGGCAAACGCCCTACCCGCTGTGCTATTGCCTCAGCCCCTAGAGAGCTTTTTAACCGAGTAGACTGAAGGCCTCATGTTTTACTATTTCCAATTGTTATATTTTTGAAATAATAAAGCTCTTATGTTCTAACGAAGCCACATGATTAGAAAACAACACGACAATGTGAAGGCGGAATTTTCTGTAGTTGTAAGAGAAAGTAAAGAAAAAAGTAGTAAGAAATAATTTAAGTTAAATCTTATTTTTTGACCAACAATTTCCATGCCTCAGTTTTCAAAGCCTTTGGTTTAGTTGAGTCTTTAAGTTAGTCCTCTGGCAGAATTGAATCATTTATTGTTCGAATTATTATAATTTCAACAGCTAACATCTATTGATCACTTTCTTTGTGCCAGGCACTGTAGCCTAAAATGCTTGTCAGTTTATCTGAATTTGATTGTAACAGTTGGAGGAATTGAAGAGCCAAAATTTATTCTCTCTTTCTCTCTTTCTCTCTCTCTTTCTCTCTCTCTCTCTCTTTCTCTCTCTCTCTCTCTCTCTCTCTCTCTCTCTCTCTCTCTCTTGCTAGCAGAACCCAATTTTTCTTGGAGTGTTAGTGGTTCAAATAAGAGCTAAACTCTCTCTGCTAATATGTAATTGTGGCTTGCCAGCTGGTGACCTCTCTGGCCATAGCATGGAAAGCATAAGTAGGTAAATCCAATGCCAATCAAGGTGGCTGCCTGGCGTAATGTTTTTAGTCAGGTTCAAAAGACAAGTCCAGGCATCATCAGGAATGCGTATAGTGATAATTTAGTAATGTCTGTCATGGATGAAGGTGAGGAGGGTGATGACATATGGGTCTCAGATTGACATACATGGCCATATAATTTATCGCCCAAACCAAGGTACTTTTTAGAATGAAAGAATGTGCTGTAATAATGACATTAATATAGTAACCATAAATTGGGACTGACTCAGACAAACCCGGATGTATGGTCACCACCCACATAACCCTTCATGAGATCACCCCAGCATATCTCTCGCTATCCAGTCCTGTTCCTTAGGGCCACACCAGAGCACTTGCTGTTCTCAGAGCATGTGTGTGCTTCTAAACCCCTCTGCCCACACTCCTTCTGTCCCCTGTTCCTCCTGCCTTCTTATCCCCGCTTCCCTGCTTTCATTGGACTTCAACTTCTTCAAGTTCCAGCAGAAAAAAGTCACCACCCGCTTCTGTTGCTTTCACCTCTCCCACCCCTTCCCAGGCTAATTGTTTTCTTCCCAGTGTTTGTAGCATTCTGTATATACCAGAGTTTCAGTCTTCACCACATGAAACTGCAGATGGGGACCTAGATTACTCACGTAGAACTCTGGTACCTATCTCCACATCTGGTACAAAGTGGAAGCTTAGTCATCATTCACTGAAATTTTACTTTGAATTTCACCTCTGTTCTTTTTCTTTGAACACCCTCTGTGGGACATGCTAATGAAAGTAGGAATATCGAGTAGGCAGCAAGAGGGAGGGAGGCTGGCAACAACGATCATCCACAAGTGAATCTTTGATTCTCGAATAACTGACCACTAGTTTAAATAGTACTTGTAGAAATTTCAAAGCTTTCACCCTTCAAGAGAACAGAAGCTGTTTGCACCAAGAATGAGCTTCTTTCATGATGCTAAGAGTGAGTATTATTCCTTATACTCAGGAGACTAAAAGTACTCAGTGTATGCTACCTCTCTCTGAAGTTTATAACTAAGCAGTGAGAGTCAATCCCAGGCCTACACAAGGCATGCTGGAGGATTTATTCTCTCATGCATACATCTAACATTTACTAATAGTTCTGTGTGTAGTCTATAAGCCTCAGGGGAGAAATTTCAAATGGATGGACAGCAGTGCTTCCTATTAATTCTCATAAATGAAACAGCTATGTTATAGTTAAAGGGATAGCTCTGTGGGGCTAAGACGTGTTTTTGTTGGAGGTGAATGGAGTTAATGGTTAATTAATGTTAACCTGTCAATTAATGTTAACCCTAAAGTCTGTGGGGACAGAGCACAGAGGATAAGGTAGAGTCAACAATTATCGGGTGGCTCTATTTTGTTGCGTGACATTTACTTGGTCTCCTAAACGTCCACTTAAATTTTTTGTTTGTTTGTTTGGGGGTCACATACAGTGGTGCTCATGGGCTTGGTGTTTAGGAGATTTTCCTGGAACCAGGTGGTATCAGGAATTAGACTCTGGCCTCCTGCTTGCGAAACGTGCACTCAACCCACTGGGTAATTCCTCCAGCCCTGCTCTCTTTCTAAATGAAAAGACTCAGAAAACTTGGATTTTTGCCTCTGGACCTTTTTAGCAGGGTGATTTGAAGAAAGTCAGAAAACTTTCTCTGAGCCTTCTTCTTACCTAAGAGGGGTTACTAATAACACTTATTTAAAAGATTACGTGATGAAAATGACGTGGCAGGACTTTGCAGACCGGGGTGAAGTCTACGCACGGCAGGGAGGACTATTATTAGACTGATTCGGAGGAGGCTGCGGTGATGGAGCAGGAGTGGGAGGCAGGAGCAGAATGAGAACCATACTTAAGCCGCCCCCAGGGCCGCTCCGAAACCCTGGTTCCTCCTAGGATAGTGAGGGTAATAATACTACCCAGAAAAGCAGGCAGGCTCAAAAATTAGTCTGGGACAAGGTTGGCTCTGCCAGGGAGGGTTGGTCCTGACATCACATCCTCAATCCCTGTGGGCAGTCTGTTGCTCTGTTATTGCCTGCTTTGGAAAGGGCGAGTCTAAATCAGAACACTCACTCTGAGCCATTTCTGCCGAGTCCCCAAGCGTTGATTATAGTTTTTACACACTGCAACTGCCTGTTTCCCTCTTGACTCACCTCCAGACTCTTAAATATCTGGCAGGAAGCATAGAGGTTTGGAAAGTTTTCTATCTTTTAACCTGTATCTTAATGAGCCCCAGATAATTGTCAGGACCTGGATTCATTTCCATCTTGTTGTCTCTTATCTCTTTGGAATTAAAAACCTGGACCAACTACCTTCAGACAGACAAGTCTAGGAGAGTTGCTCTGCCCCTGTGACACCTTGGGTGCTAAACACAGCTTTAGAAGGGGGATAATCACTAAGAAGGAGGCGGCTGTGAGCGTCAGCAGCGACGTAAGGAAGAGCACCTGGTATCTGGCAAATGCCTGATAAACATAATTGCTGTTATTGTTATTAATGATAATAATAATATTAGAGCCATTTCAGAACAAAATGACATTTGAAATGAATTCTGGAGAGATTAATTTGTACTTAATAGTCAAGAGACTCTCCTCTATTTTCCACGTGCAGATTGAGAAAAGAAATCCTTGCCCCAGAGGGATGTCAGTCCACAGACATCCAGAGAATAAAGCAATAAATGAAGAAATTTTACTAAATGGAAAAACCATTAAATAGAATAATTCAAGGTAAGATAACTGCATCCACAATGCTTTTAATTTATTTTTGATATTTTTTCAGAAGCTGCTTGGGTGTCACTCTCTAATCCACTGAAAGCGGTGCTGCTGTCATAGCCTGACCATGGAGTGTGACAGTGAGATTGCCTCAGAAGCAAGCTGCATGCTCTGTGCCAACGGGTGTTTTGACTAGGAGACTGCAAATGAGTCAGGATCCCTTTCTTGCTAGCCAAGTGCATACTGCCCTGGTCATTCACCCAGGCTGGGCCCTGTTCTTGGAGTTTTGTTTCTTCGCTATGGGGCTTGGCGCTTATTAGAATGGTAATATCCCCTATGCCATCAATCACTGACACATTTGTATGAATGAATTTGGATCCTGTGCAAAGACAAAGCTATACTGGAGGATAAAGTTCCTGAGGAAACTGGGAGGAAGGCTACCAGCAGAGCTTTCCCAAACTCATTTGACTGACTGTCCACTCCCTGCCCCAATCCCCTTTCAGAAAAAAAATTACTCAGCACCTCCCTGGAAAGCCCTCTTCTTTCAAAACAGAAAAATTTTGCCAAGTGTTCTTTTAAATATTTTTAAATTGTTATTTACTTTTATGATTGAGGTTCTGTGATTTATAATACTGTTAATGATGGTTTCCCAAGCCCTTCTTTAAAAGAATAAACAGAAAGTGTATCCTCCCCCCAACCCTCCTTGCCGATTGCCCTGGCTAAATACCAGT
Organism: Sorex araneus; assembly: GCF_027595985.1. NCBI lineage: Eukaryota > Metazoa > Chordata > Mammalia > Eulipotyphla > Soricidae > Sorex > Sorex araneus. The sequence continues at coordinate 11,022,022 of NC_073311.1, read as the reverse complement.
TCCTTGGATTGGTCTCTGCCCCCATGGGGGTGGTAATGCCCACTTTGGGAATCCCTGCTTCAGAGAAATGGAGAGCAGAAAGGGAACATTTGCTAGGGAAGGATGGGGTTGTCTTCTAAGACTGTCTCCCTTGAAGAAGACCATTTGTAAGGTGTTGCATTTTAATCTTGCAAGTTATCTTCAGGGTTTAAAAAAATTAATAAGACAATAAGAAAGTAGTAGAGAATTTTTAATAGCCTAAGGCAAATCATGTACTTCTGGTGCAAAATTATTACATGATGTTAATAATTATTTTCTAGTCAGTGCATTTATGTATATGCATATATAAATATTATAAGCCCCAAACCTTGTATTGGGGCTGGGGATGGGCCACTAAAGCATATTTGGCCTGACAGTTTGATGCTTGGGGGCCACGGGGCCATGGGGTGGGGGCAGGGGCATGGGGGTCTGGAGATGCTAGGCTCTCAAGAAGCATGTGGTGTTAGGGATTAGACTCAGGGCCCTGCACATACATGTCAGGCATGAGATATCTTCCTGGCCTTAAAGTATATTTTTAGATGAAGGAGGAGCTTGCAAAGACTGAAATTGAGAAAAACAATTGTTGAACTATATATATTGAAGTTTTATAGGCCTTTGTGAATGATTTAAAGAGATAAGGCATGAAAATTGAAAGTAGATTTACTATTAATTTTTATTAATCACATTCACAGCTATTTTGAGTATTTACTTGCTGAATGTTGGTCTTCCCACTGGAACTGAAACCCAACAAGGGATGACAAGGGCCATTCCTCTCCTCACCACAACACCTACTACCTGCATGTATCTGTGCAACTGCAAATTTATAATCCAACTCACTAACTCAGTGATATTTCCAAAATTCATTTTGGCTTCTTTTATTTTTTTTTTTGAGTCACACCTGGCATGCTCAGGGGTTATTCTTGGTTCTGCACTCTGGAATCACTCCTGGCAGTGCTTGGAGGACCATATGAGATGCCAGGGATTGAACGTGGATTGGCCACATGCAAGGCAGATGCCCTATCCACTCTACTATTGCTCTGGCCCCTCCAATATTCAATTTTGTTTAAGTTTTATGGATGAAATATTTGAAGAATGTTTGAAAACAAAAACAAAACAAAACTCAAACTTGACCTGAAACTGGTATATAATAGTCACAAACACTGTCAACTCTTCAACCCTTCACTACACAGATAAATATGGATTTTTATTTTCAACATCTATCACTTAAAATACATTTTTCAACATTAGAAGATTATTTTCAAAAGACATCAATCAGGCAGCACTGCAGAACTGAGTCTTGAAGAATATTCAGGTAAAACTTTAGCTCTCCATATTCCTCAGGAAAGATTAAGATAATTTGTACTCTCACTGTTATCGAAGGTTTTATTTAGATGCATAGATTTGGGGCTGCCCAGTCCAACACTGCTGAACACAAGCAGAAGATTGGTGTGAGCAAAGGAGCAATGCATCCCTGTCCTCCGCTGCCTCCCATCCAAGAGATTTACATCCTGTCATTCCGTGGCAGTGAATCAGACTGCTCAAGATTGCCTTTTATCCAGAATTTCCTGCAGGAGGGGACCTCACATACTGAATTGCTGCTTTGTTCTTCATTTGCTGGATGGATTTCCTCTGCATCTAGAGGTGCTATGAATCAGTGTTCTATCAGTTATATTATTTTCACATAAAGGATGGTCAAACCCTAGGGTTGTCATACATTGGATGTCCTGCAGACCTGTGATAAACAGTCTGAAGACCTTAAGAGACAATTAGCACCCCATTTCCCCACATATTTGTTTCTGTAGGCACTTCTAAGGTTAGTGGGAGAAAAGATTTACTTAAAAAATCTCTATATTAGTATGAGCAACTTCTCCTGGTTTGTTAGGGACTTCCCTGGTTTAAATAAAGAATGTCCTGCTTCTGTAGCACCCGTTAGTGCTGGACAAACTGAGAAGGTTGAGTAACCTATTTCGAGTTGCAGTGGGAGAGACCCTTAGCAGGTTTTCCTGGGTCAAGAACATATAATTGATTTGGAGCCTAACATTTCCTGTTTAAAAGTAATAAAGTTTTCATCGTGGCAAAGAAATAAGTCAATAGACTGTAAAAGTAGACAAGTTTTTAGGAACTGCAGAATTTTGCAGGAGAACAGAGTTCTTTGAAGTGCCACCCTTTGGAACCAGTCTGGAATTTAGACACTTAAGCTTTACTTGTTGTTTTTGTCCTACGAACACTGAATCAAGTTATTCAGAAGCATTTGAAGTTGTCTGGAGAACTGTGAAGAATTTCACCAGGCTAAACACATTAAATATGATTTGAAGATTCCAAAGGAACAGTTGATGAGTGTCCATATCAAAGGGATTAGTGATATCTTTGGCAGAATAAATCATTGTTGCAGAACAATCGTCTATGAAAATCAGCTTTCTTCTCAGTGCAAATGGGATTGATCCAGGCATTGGGGGACATTCTTGTCATTCTTTCTGCTATGCTGGAGACACAAATGCTGAGGGAGGAACATTCTAGAAGCCATACTTATCAAGAAATTAGGACACTGTCTCCTTAAGTGGTTTAAGCACCCTATTTATTGAACCTCTGAACTTGTCTGTCTGCTTTCCAGTCCCCTGTGCCTTTTTTTTTTAAAAAAAAAATCACTGAAGTTTAACATTTCTGGAGAGTGCTGCTACCATTTCAGAAAGAGCAAGTATTTCGTATTAGACTGGGTTTAATCCAGGTCCTGCCAGGAATATTGCCCCATAGTTGAAAGCCTGTATCATGAGCTGGGGAGAAGGCAGTTGGAATAGAGAGGGGGTCACTGAGTCAATGATGATTGGAGAAATCATTTGGGATGAGAGATGTGTGCTGAAAGTAGATAAAGGCAAAATGTGATACCCTCTCAGTATCTATATTGCAAATCATATTGCCCAAAAGTAGAGATCGAGTATGGGGGAAATTATCTACCACAGAGGCAGGGGGAGGGTTGGAAAGGAGTAGGTATATTGGGGACATTGGTGGTGGAGAATGTGTACTGGTGGAGGGATGGGTGTTCAATCATTGACTGAAACTCAAACATGAAGGTTTTGTAACTGTATCTCATGGTTATTCAATAAAAAATAATCCAGGCTCTGTACAGTCACTATAAAATGAAGGTAAGTGTCTTGATTTAGGATCATCTATAAAATAGATTTAATTGTTATGAGGACTAAATAGGATAACATAAGGAAAATTGTGTAGTGGATACCAAAATGGCATTAAAAGGGACAAAATAATCGCATACACTGAGATGGTGTATTGACTACTTAGAAGAAACAAAGTAGTTTTTAAAGAAAAACTCCAAGGTAGTATTAAAAAGCTGCTAGTTTGGGGCTGGAGAAATATCTCAGAATTTAAGGCTCTTGCTTCACATACATATGACTGATGTTAGTTTGAGCCCTGGTACTGCAAATGGTCCCCTGACAACTGCAAGGAGTGATCCTTGAGCACAGAGCCAGGAGTAAGCACTAAATAGCACTGTGTGTGGCCCCAAAACAAAAATAAAAGAAAAATGAAAACAAAAAAGGGTCACTGGTTTGATAAATGTTGGTCAGGAGTAGAGAAAGCATTTAATCTTTTTTTTTTTTTTAATTTTTGGGTCACACCCGGAGATGCTCAGGGGTTACTCCTGGCTCTGCACTCAGGAATCACTCCTGGCAGTGCTCAGGGGACCATATGGGATGCTGGGAATCGAACCTGGGTCGGCCGCGTGCAAGGCAAACACCCAACCCGCTGTGCTATGGCTCCAGCCCCAGGAGTAGAGAAGGCATTTAAATTGTGAGTCAGAGTAATAGTTCTACCTGGGTTCTACCCTTAACCATTTTTGGATTTTGGTTTCTATGAGTTCAAGAAATTTGTGAATTTAAAAGTGTGAAATTTGGTATAATGCTTCTAATATCCCATGAACTGTGAAACCCACAATATGTGAACCTATTACATATAAATATTTATTATGTCAATAATTTATGTCATAGCAGTCTTACTTATCATTCAAATGGCCTTATATATCCTTTCCCCACTCCCTGACTATAGCTCAGTGGACTAGAGCAGTGAAGCCTCTTAGATTATCTTGGTAGGCATTTGGAATTAGAAAGCTGAGGTCCTAGACTTTACAATGTTGACAGTGAATAGATTCTACCTGGAAAGTTGCCATGGTTTTGATTATTACTGAGAGTATCATTTTGTGGGAGTCGTGTCATTCTCTGGTCTATCAGCCATAGGTCTTCCTGTTGTTTTTATATTTGAGTTATGTGAATTTCTTTGTAGTTTTCTTTTACTTAAAGCAGATTTGAATACATGATCCAGCACTCTAAGCAAAGTGCTTAATTAATTTGTCCTAAGTGACATAAAATTATCTGTGAATTAATGGGTGGCATTTATACAAAAGGACTACCGATAGCAATGATATAGAAAGATGGTGATTATGCTTCAGGAAGGCATTTTCCTGGATCCACTCAACTCATAAACAATACTAAGTACAGACTTCGTTCTGTTAAAGTTAGGTGGCATCTAGCTTACTATTGGTCTTATTTCTGAAATGTCTATTGAGTGGAATGTCCCAAAATTGCTTAAAATACTGTCAGGAGCTCCACCATCTCAATAAATCCACCCCCACATCTCAGACCCTCTGCTTGCTCCTCCAACATCCTAGGTGAGGTTAATGTCCCGCTGACCTCCCCAGAGCCTCTTTGAAACTGGAAGCAGATTCCCTTCCCTCCCAGCTGGGCCCCAGAAAACTCTACCTCAGACCTCTGCTATCTCAGCAAATCCATATTCACCTCTCAGACTCCCTACTTCAAGCAGTTGTTTGTATCCTGAATGTATCATGGCAGATCTGCATATACACCTCACATTTATACTTCCTGTCACTAGACAAAGACAGGGAAAGACAAGAGCAACACTCAGTTTAATCCCTCAGAGACTCCCAGGAAGACAAACTACCAGGATTCACCCTCACCACAGCAGGACAGCAGACACAGTAGGGAAGACATGTAGGAGCCTGTAGTAAGCTCAATGAATGAAAATAACACCGAAGGCTCCACCAGATCTGTAAATTACCAGAAAATGACTTCAGTGACACCATGTTGAGGATGTTTGATGAGCTCAAAGAAACAATAGCACAGGTAGTCAGCAAAGCACAGGAACATATGAGAATTGAAATGAGAAAACTACACTCGGAAGTGACAAAAATAAAGAGTTGTACGTGATATAAAAAAATCAATAGAAGGTCTAAGTAGCAGAACAACAATAGCTGACTAAAAGATCTATGAATTCCAAGATGAGATGCAGGAAACCTCTATTAAACAAGAGAAGATGAAACAAAGCCTGAAAAGAAATAAGCACATCAGGGCCGGAGTGATAGCACAGCGGGTAGGGCGTTTGCCTTGCATGCGGCCAACCCGGGTTCGATCCCCGGCATCCCATATGGTCCCCCAAGCACTGTCAGGAGTAATTCCTGAGTGCAAAACCAGGACTAACCCCTGAGCATCGCTGGGTGTGACCTAAAAAGAAAAAAAAAAAGAAATAAGCACATCAGAGAACTGTGGGATGAGTTCAAGAGGAATAATAAAAGAAATCACCAGAGTCCTTGGCGAACAAGAAGGCAAATTCTATGAAGAACCACTGATAAAAGAAATAAGCTAAGAATTTCCCAGAGTTAAGGAGACAGGCATCCAGATCCAAGAGGCCTGAATGGTCTCAGTGAAAATAGACCCAAATTTAAAAAACTTCAAAACACATTATAATCAGGATGACAAAAAGCCAATGACTGAACACTTTAAGGAGCAAGATCAAAAAAGGAATTTACAGGCAAAGGAAAGTCCTAAGATTCACAGAAGATCTATCAAATGAAACTCTATGAGCCAGATGAGAATGGTGGTATACAGTTTAAAAAATTCAACGAAAAGAATACCTCACCAGATTATTCTTATTTGAAGGAATGATACCAGGCTTCATGGACAGGAAATAGCTTAGGGAATTCATAGTTTAAAATTTTGCCAGAATCATTACAGAAGCCTCTTTAAAAGACAAGACTACCTTCTAAGCACTCTGACATTGCGTATGGTACTCACTTATGGTTATTATGATTGCCCTCCATTGGATTCTATTTATTGCTAACTTGTAAGGAATTTTATACTTTTTCAATAATAAATTAAAATCATTTATGTAAGGTGTTTTATGTCTATTTAGGTGATTTTAAAATATCTATAGAGATTTTTATTATAATGTTTGTTATTAATGCAGATTTATATTAATGCATTATCTATAATATGAGCATTATCTATAATATAGTGTTTTGTTATATATATTTGCTTTTTGGGTCACACCCTGCGATGCACAGGGGTTACTCCTGGTTCTATACTCAGGAATTACTCCTGGCGGTGCTCAGGGGACCATATGGGATGCTGGGATTCGAACCCAGGTTGGCCGTGTGCAAGGCAAACACCCTACCTGGTATGCTATCACTCCCAGCCCTGTTTTATAATATCATCATCATCATCATCATCATCATCATCATCATCATCATCATCATCATCATCATCATCATCATTCCATTGATGGTCGAATTTCTCAAGCAGTCTCAGTAACGTCTCCATTTGTCCTAGCCCTGAGATTTTAGCAGCCTCTCTTTACTCGTCCTTTCCAATGGTGCTGCACTGGAGGCTCTTTCAGGGTCAGGGGAATGAGATCCATTATTGTTACTGGTTTTGGCATATGAATACACCATGGGGAGTTTGCGAGGAAACTCTGGGTAGCTTGCCAGGTTCCCCAGAGGGAGAACTAGGCTAAAGGATGTCCGGGAGCTTGGTGTTATAGTCTGGGATTACACGGTGCCGGGGGCAGTCCCAGGGTGTGACTGTCTAGCTACTGGAAAATGGGGGATCTGGGCAGAAGAGGCCCAGTCCCAATCCAAGCTGGCTTGGAGGTCTCAGCTCTGGCTCCCACACACCTGGGTTCCTTTGTCAGTTCCTTCATGTGTGAGCTTGTCTTTATGTGTGGCAAGGGGCCTTGAGTATGGCTGTGGCTAGGCTCCGGAGGTCTTCGACCTTGGAAGCTCTGCTCGGGGAGGGGAGGAAAGCTGAGGCCCACCCACTCCGAGGGGCTCTGGGGAAGACAGCCAGGCTTGGGGGCAATCTCTTTTTAGGATAAAACATACGTTTACACTTTTATAACCCTATTTATATTCTTTCCTTAAAATTTTCTTTCCTTGTTTCCTTGTTTCTTTCTTTCTTTCTTTCTTCCTTCCTTCCTTCCTTCCTTCCTTTCTTTCTTTCTTTCTTTCTTTCTTTCTTTCTTTCTTTCTTTCTTTCTTTCTTTCTTTCTTTCTTTCTTTCTTTCTTTCTTTCTTTCTTTCTTTCTTTCTTTCTTTCTTTCTTTCTTTCTTTCTTTCTTTCCTTTTTTAAATAGTGAATCACTGTGAGGTACAGTTACAGACTTACATCCCTCCACCAGTGCCCATTCTCCACCACCAATGATCCCAGTATCTCTCCCACCACCCCCACCCTATCCCCCCCCCACCTCACCTCGACTCTGTGGAAGGGTATTCCCTTTTGTTCTCTCTCTTCTTGTGGGTGTTGTGGTTTGCAAATAGAGGCATTGAGTGGCCATTGTATTCGATCTATAGTCTACATTTGGGACAGGACGCATCTCCCAACCTGAGCAGGTCTTCTAAACGTCTTTTACTTGGTGTTCCCTTCTCTATCTGAGCTGTCTTTCCCCCCAGCATGTGAGGCTGGCTTCCAAGCCATGGGGCAAACTTTCTGGTCCTTACTTAAAATTTTCTTAATTCTCTTCACTCTTACTAAATTATATAATTGTAGAATTTATATATTCAATATAAATTTTAAATGTATTGGCAAAAAATTATTCATACTACTAATTATTAAAATTTATATACCTTAAAAAAAGACATACATTTTTGGGAAAAAACAATAGCTTTTTTTTTTTTAGATTTTTTTGGATCATACTCAGTGGTGCTCAGGAACTATTGCTGGATCTGTGCTCAGGAGTGATCTCTTGTGGTGCTTGGAGATTATCACAAGTGTTATGGTTCCAGGGATTTGAACCAGAGTTGGCCTTATGGGAGGCAATTGTTTTATCTTTTTTACTATATCTCTAGCCCCAAGAATAACTAAAAAGGACTACCCATTCTAAGTTCTGGCCAGGTTGGGGATCAACAAAAATCCATAGTTTTTATGGTAGAATGACACCACCATTTTGGAAAAATTATTGGCAGTTTCCCCCCATATTAAGCTTACATGTGACTTTTAAAATACTGTGCCTAGGGAAAATGATTTTGTTATTTCTAAGGTACACTCAGTAATAAAATCCCAGGCACTACATGGTCCCCCAGTAGTTGGCAGGATGCAAAGCAAGTCCATTACCTTCTATATTCTCTCTGGCCACTTGACTTTTAAAAATTATTTATATATATTGTTACACATATAAAAATTGGACCGGAGTAATAGCACAATGGGTAGAGCATTTGCCTTGCATGCAGCCGACCCAGGTTCGATTCCTCCGTCCCTCTCAGAGAGTCTGGCAAGCTACCAAAAGTAATCACCCGCACAGCAGAGCCTGGCAAGCTACTTGTGCCATACTCATTATGCCAAAAAACAGTAACAAGTCTCACAATGGAGATATCACTGGTGCCCGCTCAAGCAAATCGATGAGCAACAAGATGACAGTGATACATTGATACTCAGTAATATAGCATATACAATTATAAATGTATTTTCTATGTAACATATATGTTGCACAAGATTTGAAATGGAATGAATGGAATGCTTCAAACTTTCTGTTCTTTTATTTATTTATTTTGCTTTTTGGGTCACACCCAGCGATGCACAGGGGTTACTCCTGGCTCTGCACTCAGGAATTACCCCAGGCAGTGCTCAGGGGACTATATGGGATGCTGGGAATCAAACTTAGGTCAGCCATATGCAAAGCAAACGCCCTACCCATTGTGCTATCACTCCAGTGTCCCAACTTTCTATTCTTATAGACTACATCCTATAGGAATAGGAAAGGAAGAATATATGTAAGAATAAATAGAATGTGCATAAGGATATATATCCTATAACTGTGTCAAGTTATAAATTTTATGAATCCAAACTCTAAGTAAGAGTATTTCAATAAACAACACTATTTTTCCATAGAAATTCTATTTTAAATGGAAAATGGTAATGTAAAATTATTCTCAGATGAAGAGATAATGGAAGAATATGCAGGCAGAAAATGTCAAAAATGTTATAAGAAAGTATTAGATAATTAACAAAAATACCATTATTTAAAGGTACTGTCAAGATATAAAAAGATATAATTTACAGTTTCTTTACATAGCAGCTTGTAGTATAGTTGGGGAAATATAGGAAAAAAACAAGTACCGAACACATTGATTTAAAATGGGTTTCAGATAGTTGGGAGAAAGGGATGTCAGCAAGACCTAAGTTATTTAGAGAAGATTTTTTGTAATGGAGGGAGATTGAGTTACTTTTTTGAAAGCTGATGCAGATGGTGATTGTTAAGATGGAGTAGGTGGGGAAATAGAAGTGAAAAGGCTGAACAAAGACCTTGGGAACAATAATGAGACTTTGTTGTACACCCACTTACCACTTAAAGATTATTCATTCACAATGGCTAAAGCCAAAGTAGATGAGATCGGACACGTTCAAAGTAGATGAGTATGTCCAGAGACTGAAGGCATAGGAGAGTGGGTAGGATGCTTGCCTTACGTGTGGCCAATCTGAATTTTGAATTGTGGCATCTCACCAGGAATGACCTCTGAGCACAGATACAAGAGTAAGTCCTGAGCACTGCCAAGTATGATCCCAAAATTAAAATAAAGATTATTATTCATTTACATAAAAAATTTTGAGACAGATAAGTCCAAGTATAGGAGGCCATAGAATGTCAGGGTTGAGAATGCTAATCTATAGAGTTCATTTTTGTTTTTTTTTTACTCAGACCCTGTCACTGTCACTGTCATCCCGTTGCTCATTGATTTGTTCGAGCGGGCACCAGTAATGTCTGTCATTGAGAGACTTATTGTTAACTATTTTTGGCATATCCAATACGCACGGGTAGCTTGCCAGGCTCTGCTATGTGGGCAGGATACTCTCGGTAGCTTGCTGGGCTCTACGAGAGGTGTGTATATATCTGTTACTGTATTTTGGATATGAATATGCCATGGGGAACTTCCCAGGCTCTCCCAAGTGGGCAAGAGACTCTCAGTAGCTTGTCAGATTCTCCAAGAGAGAGAACTAGGCTATTAGATGTCACCTGGGTTCCTCCACCAGCTCCCTCATGTATGAAGCTCGTCCGAACATGTGTAGAATGGCCCTGAGCATGGCCGTGGCTGGATTCTGGAGGTCCTCAACTGTTGAGGCTTTGCTCCAGGGAGGGGGGATGGGAAATGCAATCCGTCTCTTCTGAGGGGTCCCAGTGAAGACAGCCAGGTATGGGAGCAAGAGACTGCATCCACTTTCTTCCGGGAGCTTGGTTTTATAGTCTCTGGATGTTGGCCATAGATGGGATAACACGGCACAGGGGACAGTCTCTGGGTGTGACTGCCTAGCTACTGGAAAATGGGGCATCTGGGTGGAAGAGGCCCAGTCCTGATCTGAGTAGCCTTGGAGATCTCAGCCCCAGGTCCCACACACCTGGGTTCCTCCGCCCGCTCCCCCATGCATGAGGCTCATCCGAACGTGTGGCGAGTGGCCCTGAGCATGGCTGTAGTTGAGTTCCAGAGGCCCTCAATGAAAGTAGATAGTATTAAACTGTAAGCACAATACCAACTGGGTCTGTCCTCTAAGGGAGAAGGAGAGGTTACTCAGGAATGAGGCTTTGGAGAGGCAATGAAAGCTCATGGTTAAGATTTGAAAATCTCTTTCCAAGTGGGAGAATGGGTGGAGCTGGGGTGCTTCATAAAGGTCAAGACCAGTTCTTAGGGCAGAGAAATAGTGCTGGAGCTCCCAGATCATTTATCGAGGGTAGGTGGAAAGATAGGACTGGTCTGTGAAAGGACCTGGAGGAGAAAGGAGGCCTGGAGATCAGGAGGAGATTGGGCAGGAAGGAGCGGAAGGAGCTGGCATCCTTATTTTCCAGGGCAACTTAAAAGTGGGTCAGCTGGAAGCTGGCAACAAGAAATGAGATTAGAAAAATCACTTGCTTTTGATTTTGTAACAAATTTTTCATCCATCTCAATGAAGTGCTAAAAGGCATTTAATGAAAGTAGATTAAAATTAATTTTGTCTGAAGTCTTTTTTATTTTCCCCTGCTATTGCCCTCATTACATTTTGAGATGCTTTGGGGTGCTTTCAAAGACTGGATCAAGAAGGAAGGTTTAATGTCCCAGCATGAAGTTTTCTTGTGCCTCGGCATGGCCTGAATCACTAAGAGGTCCTATATTTAGAGTGTCATTGACACAGATAAAATCTGGGCTCCTGTTGGAAGATACATAAGCAAAGTGGGATACTTTTATGAATTCTTTAGGGCCAGGAAGATTAAAAATGAAGTTTCTGGGCTAGTGTTGTTTGTACTGCCCGAAATCTTGTTTTTCTTGGTGAACTGGAAATTTTGATAATTCATTATCAGTCCAAGCAGATGTTTTCCTACCCTCGCTTCTTACTTTAATGAGCAAAAGGAATAACGTGTGTGTATGTGTGTGTGTGTGTGTGTTTGGGTGTGGAGATGATGAGAACCAGCAAATAAAGAAAAGCCCCGGTTCAAAATACATTGAAATGGTAGTATTGACAAAAATGCTGATTGAAACATACTTATAACAAAATGGTTGTTTATCAACTGGTGGTTGGTAGCCATGAAATGGTTAAGTTGCTTGAGGCAATCACTGATCACAATATTTTTGTTTCTCTAGATGTGGTTATTTATTTATTTATTTTTTAGTTCTCACCAGAAGAGCATATATGTAAACAGCCCATAGTTCAGAGTACTCAGGTTTTTTGTTTTGTCTTTTTTTTTTAAATTATTATTCTTTTTTTGGCTACACTCAGTGGTGCTCAGGCTTTAGCCTTTCTTGTACTTAAAGATCGCTTCTGGAAATACTCAGGTGTCGGCAATCAAATTGGGGTTAGCCACAAGCAAGGCAAGTGCCTTAGCACCTCTTCCCCCTCTCTAGAGTGCTCAACTTTGACAATCATGTGAGAGGGTCCTGGAAACAGAATCTATCTGTTGCATCTGCTAAAAGCAAGAATCAGTAGTTGTGATGTGTAGCAGCGTCAGAAAGAGGATAAAATGCAACATACTATCTTTCCACGTCTTTGTATCAAAGCAAAAGCATTACAGGAGTAAAATCACTGTGGCACATAACTCCTGGAAACCAAAAGAAATAAAATCTCCCAAGAATACAAAAGGAACAAAAATCATTCACATTGAGCCAAAGCCTGCTGGCATGCATCACAGAAATCAAATAGATGTCAAGGACTCCTGTGAGGGAAGAAACCGCGCGGCTCTGGCCGCCCCTGCACAGGATGCTGAAGTCAATACCGCAGCCTTTCCCAGCCAGTCTGGAGGGGGATCGCAGGTCCTGACTGATGAATGCGCCCAGCCAAGGCGGCCCCTGAGCAGAATGAGGAAGCAGGAGTTTGTTTTGTTACACCACACCCCTAGCCTTTCCCAGCCCCACCCCTAAGACTTTAAATCGCTTCTTGGGTGGTTTTACGTTCAAAGTGATCATTTTTGAGGTGTGCTGCAGTATGACTTCAGTAGGGTTCGACACTCCCCCGCCTCTTTCTCCTTTATCACCTCCCTCCCTCCCCATGGCCACCTCTGTTTCATTCCCATGACTTTTCTTTCTCTTTCTCTTAGGCTATTTTTCTTTCCTTTCCTGAGATAGGAAAGTGGGAGATAGAATATGAGAGAAGCCAGGGGAGGGTTTGCTATTTGTAAAGTATAAGACTGTCGTGTTTGTGACTCCCTGGTGATATTTCCTTTTTGGTTTGCTTTATATTGTTGGTGTTTGTTTTCATTTCCTAAGGCTGTTGGGGCAATTTCCCCTGGCCTATTCAGCCCACTGCTTAATACACAGCAAGGCCTTGATGAACACTATCATGAGTATTGATAAATATCCTTGAGTCTAGGGCATCTGATGTGCATGTGGACTTCTTCAAAGCTCTTAAATTTTTTTCTTTTCTCTTTTTCTGAAATTGTTTCTTAAAAATTACGTGTGTATATAAATGTATGTGAGTGCACGTACACACACACACACACACACACAAAACCTTTTTTTTTCTGTTTTATTTGTCCCCCCCCCACCCCTTTTTTGTGTGTGTGGTGGTAATGACTAGGAGTAGCACATTTGGGTACAATAAAGTGCAGGGATCACAAGCAGTATTGCCACTGGTATCACACTTGACATCTGGGGCAGTGGCAGAGATCAAACTTGCAGCTTTTTGCTTGCAAGGTAGGTGCTTGATGACTAAAAGCCATCACCGTATTCTTATAAATTGTTTTTATAATGCTAAGAAAATACTTCCTCGTTGCTTTCATTAATTGTTTAAGAGTAAAGGGAGTCTGGTAAGGCCCAAATCAGTTCTGAAACACTTGGCTTCCCCTCAGTATTAACCTTAGCATTTGATCCAACCCAGATTATAAATCTAAGATAAACAGCATTTCCCATATCATTAAAATTTCGCACTGTTGCACTGTCATCCTGTTGTTCACCGATTTGCTCGAGCAGGCACCAGTAACATCTCCATAGTGAGATTATTGTTACTGTTTTTGGCAATATCGAATACCTCATGGGTAGCTTGCCGGGCTCTCTGAGAGGGATGGAGGAATTGAACCCAAGTTGGCCTCATGCAAGGCAACCATCCTACCTGCTGTGCTATTGCTCTATCCCATTAAAATTTATTATAAAAATTCAGATAGCACAGCGGTAGGGCATTTGCCTTGCATGCAGCCGACCTGGGTTCAATTCCTCCATCCCTTTCAGAGAGCCCGGCAAGCTACCTAGAGTATCCCACCCACACGGCAGGCCCAGAAAGCTACCCGTGGCATATTTGACATGCCACAAGCAGTAACAAGTCTCACAATGGAGACGTTACTGGTGCCCGCTTGAGCAAATCGATGAACAATGGGACAACAGTGCTACAGTACACCTCAGGATAGATTAATGAAAATAGAAGTGTTTCCTTATTTTGAAGGATATTGGAATATTTTGGCACTCCTTTTTCCCGAAAGCTTGTTTAACTGCATAGGCTTATCAGCAATATTAATATGTTCTACTTTGCCCTCTTTAAATTAATTTTGTTCGTAAAAACACATTTTTGAATGAGATGCTACCACTGGCATCTGTATTCCATCCATAGCTGGGATTTTTCTAGGCCATTCGCTTTCAGAAATTTTTTTAACCATGACTCACAGAGAGAAATAAATTTTAAAAGTGACTGAACACAGATGTGTATAAAACCAAAACAAATGTTTCATGAAGCAATCACTTGCCTTTCCTCTATGTGATATAGTTTGGAAAGTCCTTTCTTTTCTGATTTAATTTTTAAGAAAAATATACCATGGCCCATAAAATTGATGTAATAGGTCTCCAATGGATTATTACTCTTAGTTTGAAAAACATTCTAGGACAATTTTTATATTACAACTTGACTTTCTTGGACTTTAGTTTCTCTCTTTTCCAAACTCCTTTAAGGCCCAGAATTCTGTTCTTCAATAACTCCTTTAGAGCACTAACTTTTTCTTTTTTTTTAAGCTGTGCACAATTTTATTCAAATTTAAACAATCCTTAATTAATAGAAACAAGTATGCTAAACTGATATATAAAAAACATAAGATATTATCATGTACACATAGAATTGTAACTATTATTTGATTTTTTTATTAAAATGGGAGTACTGCTGTCATTTGATTTTTTTAATTTTTAAAAAAATTTTATTGAATTACAGTGAGATAGTTACAAGATTTCATGTTTGGGTTACAATCTCACAATGATCAAACACCCATCCCTCCACCAGTGCACATTCCCTACCACCAATATCCCGGGTATACCCCCCTTTTCCCACCCTCCCCCTGCCTCTAAGGCAGACAGTATTCCCCATACTGTCTCTCTACTTTTGGGCATTATAGCTTTTAACACAGACACTGAGAGGTCATCATGTTTGGTCCATTATCTACTTCCGGCATGCATTAGAGCACTAACTTGTTGTGGATGTGCTCACTTGGGTTTGACTGCTGCCATCCTCTGAGGTGTGACTTCCTGACTGCACATATCCTGGACAACCAAGACTTCATTGTGCCTCATCCAGTTCCTTTGGAGGCTGGTCTTTTGCTCCTGTGATCTTTGCATGGTCTACAGGGAGGGGAAATCTGATACAAACTGGGAGTTTTTGTCACATTGTACACAACTCTGAGCACCATCATTAAAAAAATGAAAGTGTTAACCCCTGCCTCAATATGTACACGTTGACATACATTATTTTCAGTCTCTGCAAATGTTACTTTTTAGAGAATTTTTCCCTGGCTATGGCATCTCATATAGAATATTTGATCACTCACATGGTCATAGTTTTCTTTTCTCTCTTTCTGTCTGATGGACTGGCTATATCTTATATTTAGAGACCAGATCTAGTTCATCTATTTAATTTCTATGGAAGAAATGCATGCTCAGAGATGTGAGTAAATATCCATGGCAACCAAACTCCTTTGTGGCAAATCTGAATTAGAAACCAGATCATGGTATACTTATCGGTTCTTTGCTGCTTTATGGAACTGTTCTAGTCCATGCTGTGGCCTTTATGATGAGCAGTTGGGGGATAATTTTTGTCTCATAATACATTCTTGAAAGCATTGTGTTAGGCTGTTTCAGACTCAGCAGTTAATAGTAGTGTAAAGATGTTTGATGTTTCTCACTGGGAGCATCAAGTACTTAATCAAAGGAATTGATCCTCTTCAAATAGAAATTTTCAGCATCAGCTTTTTTTTTACTCATTGGTCACTGCTCCCCAACTCCCTTTCACGTTGCATTTTACACAGAATGAAGTGGAGGCATTAAGAACTAAGTCTCTGTGCAAATTCTGATTAAAATGAACTACTATATGAGGAGAAAAAGGTTAAGTACAAAGATCCAGAAGATTAACTGAGGTTGGTTGCCAGATATTTCATATAGGCAGACTAGAACTTGAAGTTCTGACAAGGTAGAGGGTTTGATCGGTGGACTCAGGAGAGAAAGATAAAGATTTATGCCACAGGCTTTGATAGAGAAGGGAAGAACTTTCCCTAAGTACACAACTGTTGGTTCTTGGCAGAACCTTCCAGACTAGATTGGCCAGATGTCTAGTCCTCTGATGATAACTTATATATCCAGAAGCTATATTTTGGGGGGTAATTCTAGAAACTTTCTTGCCTTACATTCTTGTCCCAAACACTTCCTGCATTCTCAGATGTAAAAGTATTGATGAAGAGAAATTTTAAGATTATTTTGTCAGTCCTGTATTTGTCTAGTCTTTTATGACAAAATCATTTGTGTTTTTAATTTTTTTTGAGGGGGGAGGCTTCTCTCCTCTGATTATATTTTGTGGGACTGTTAACTAAGATACTGATTGTTTTTGAGCGAGGGGAAGGAGTATGATTCAAATGAACCTAAATGGTTGTTTTCCTTGGAACCTGAATCTTAATCAGTGTGACAATCAGAGACTGGAAACAGCTGAAGTTCACTTATTTCACTACAATAATGATGATTGCAAACTTCTTGCTACATAGATATTGATTGGTCTTTTTGTCCTCTCCTGGGCGTGGTTCTCTAACCTTCTGTTTGATTTTGCAAACTTTCTCAGATCCTGGTAATTTTCCTTTCTTTTGGGGAGCTAACCCTGGAGGTGCTCAGGGACACCCCTGGCACGTTGTTTGAGGATTACTCCTCTCAGTATTTGGGGGATGGTGTGGTGCCAAACCTATATCTCCTGCTTGAGAAGCGTGTGCACAAGCCCTTTGAGCTAACACTCCAGCTTCAGAACAGGTTTCTACTGCTGACAATCAAGAACCTTCATTAGCAGAATGGGCAGTCTGACTCAGTCCGTCTCCTCTTTCCATCAAAACTATGCTCCAGGGCATGCCAATAGACATTCACTATTCATAATGTACCGAGCATTATGTCAGGTCTTTATGTTATACTCTTTAGTTTGTCTCTCAGAGCAATATCATGAGACATGGATTATTATTTCATTTCTTTACCATTTAAAAATTATGGTAAAATGCATAATATAAAATTTACTGTTTTAGCCATTTTTCATCATTTGGTTGACCAATATCATCCATGGTAACTCGCAGTTCCAGAAGGCCGAATCTAAATGCTGCATGGGAGTCTCCCAGTGGACAGTTCCACAACAAAATTGACCGCATCATATTTAATCGAAGGTTTTGCCTGACCGATGTCGCTGTTGTCCCAAAATTGCAAACGGGATCAGACCATCATCTCCGTGCAAAATTCTACTTCACAGAGTGGGGAGAAAGGGCAGCAAAGTTTAAGAAGAGAACTTTCAGAACGACCACCAATTGGGAGCTCTTTGGCACCATTATAGCATTATGGGAAGATGCCATTGTTGACAACATCGATGAGGAATACAATAGGCTGATTCTACACCTCCATGATTGTGCGAGGAGTGCAGAGAGAGAGAGAACACAAAAAGTTGCCTGTCTTCAGAAACTCTCGAGCTCATTCGCCAATGTGATCTGGCACAAGCCTCAGGCAATCACAAGCAAACGTCCAAGCTCGCAAAGCTGTGCAGAGAAGCAATAAAGGAAGACCTCAAAAAGAGAAGAGCAGCAGGGTTGGCCAATGTGGCAGAAGCCCAGAAAAGTATTTGCAATGCCCGCTTGTCCTTTGCCAACTATAAGATCAAAATGAATGCCCTCCGACATCTTGATGGATCTATCACATTTTCCAGAAGGGCAATGGAGAGGATTATTTACGACTTCTACTCAGATCTCTTCCACCTGCACACATACCAAATTCCGCAGGATGGATATGTTGTTCCCAGTGATCTCCCTTCCTAAATCTGACACACAATTTCGTCCATAAAGAAGCATACAGCACCCAGTCCAAACAAGGTCAGACGCGAACACCTGAAGGATCTGCTGCCAGTACTCGTCAATACTCTGGCTCGGCTCTTCACATGCTACCTGTATGAATGCAAAGTTCTGTCCCAATGGAAAACCAGCAGGACCATCCTGTTGTACAAGGGATGCATCTTTCATCCTGAATGGGTCCTCCCATCATCCTATACTTGGTGTTTCCTTTTCTATCGCAGCTGCCTTTTCCCCTAGCATGCGAGGCCAGTTTCCAAGCTGTGGGGCAAACCTCCTGGTCCTTATCTCTACTAATATTGGGTGTTAGACTCCCATTCTGTTACTATATGTTCCACAGATGAGCGCAATCTCTCTATGCCTGTCTCTCTCTCTCTCTTTTTTTTTGCTTTTTGGGTCACACTTGGCAATGCACAGGGGTTACTCCTAGCTTATGCACTCAGGAATCACTCATGGCAGTGCTCAGGGGACCATATGGGATGCTGGGAATCAAACCCGGGTCGATCGCATGCAAGGCAAACGCCCTACCCGCTGTGCTATCGCTCCAGCCCCTCTCTCTCTCTTTCTGACTCATTTCACTTACTGTACCTCATGGTGACTCACTAATAAAAAATTAAAAATAAACAAAAAAGAAGGGAGACATCCATGACATCGGCAACTATCACCCAATCTGCCTGTTGTCAATCGACTACAAGTTATTCACTAGAGTCATCCTGAATAGGATTGGCAGAACACTAGATGAAGGACAACCATGCGAGCAAGCCGGGTTCCAAAAAGGATTCAGCAGATCGACCATATCCACATGGTGACCTAGCTCATTGAGTTTTTGTGAGAGTTCAAGATGCCACTCTGACTCTGTCTAACGTTCATTGATTTAAAGAAAGCCTTTGATTCTGTTGAGACTGAAGCAATCATGGAAGTACTAGCCAAATAGGGTGTTCAAACTCAATACATCAGGATCCTCCATGAGCTGTATTACAGATTCACCATCAGGATCTCACCATTCTACAAAGAAATGATCATTGATGTAAAGAGACAGGTTTGGCAAGGTGACACCATTTCACTGAAACTCTTCAGTGCCACCCGGAGAACATCATGTGACAACTGGAATGGGAAGGAATGGGGAGTGAAGATAGATGGTCAGCAACTACACCACCTCTGCTTTGCTGATGACATTGTTCTCATAACACCAAATACCACGCAAGTGGCACGAATGCTGGCTGACTTGACTGTGAGTGTGGAAATGTTGGACTGCAGCTGAATCTCATGAAGACAATGTTCATGAGAAATGGACTAGTTCCTGATGTTCCATTTGCCCTCAACGGAAAGAACATCTCCGAATGCGGGAGTTATGTGTACCTAGGTTGAGAACTCAACATGACAAATGACCTGGCACCTGAACTGCACAAAAGGAAGAGAGCACTGTGGAACACCGTCAAGAACTGGTTAAGAGGACAAAGAACCTCCGGCTCTGGGCACATCTTTTCCACTCCACCGTTCTTCCTGCACTAACATATGCCTCATAGACCTGGGCCCTATGAAAACAGGATGAGAACGCTATTTGGGTATCCTGAAGAGGAATCGAAAGAGCTATGCGTGTATCATGTTTCACTCAAGTGAGAAAAGGAATCTGAAGTTCCGACCTCTGTTGACGATCAAGGATCAGGGATGCTGTCTCGTTTGCCAAGATGTTGAAAATCAGATGGGCTGGATATGTAATGCGATTTAGAGATTAGAAATTAGAGCTGTTACCAACTGAATCCCACAGGACGTCAAAAGACCTCGTGGCTGCCCAACTACGAGATGGTCAGACTTCTTCATCAAGACCCTGAATGAATGGTTTGAGGCTCTTCGTGTTCCTGGAGCGAGCAGATGCTATTGGGCTACATTAGCACAAGACAGGGACAAATGGAGATGTTACTGGCACCCGCTCAAACAAATACAACTAATACAAGCTATTTTTACTGTTTTGGACTATTGGGTTCTTGTTGTGCAACCTTTGCCACAATTTATCTCTAGAACTTTTTTTGATCTTTCAAAACTGAAACTCTATGCCCAAGCAGCAAAAACTCACTATCTCCCATACTCTAGCTCCTGAAAAACTGCTATTAATTTCTTGTCTGTTTCTGTCTGTTTGGTGTTAATAAATCTAAGTACCCCTCTAAGTGGGCTTATTCACCATTAAAGTGACTGTCTTATTTCACATAGCATTAAGTCCTCAGGCTTCATCTACGTGGTCAGAATTTCTTTATGATTCTATTTTTACATTTTTGCCCTTTTGGACTACACCCATGGTGCTCAAGGATTACGCCTGGCTCTGTGTTCAGGAATTACTCCTGGCTGTGCTCAGGGGACCGTATGGAATGCCTGGGATTGAACGATGGTTGGCTGCATGCAAAGCAAACACCTTACCCACTTTACTATTGCTCCAGTCCATTTCTTTCCTTTCTAAAGTTAAATATTATTCTCTCTTTCAGGTGTGTGTATTTGTGTGTGTGTGTGCTTTTAGCTTATTTAGTCACCTATAGACATATGTTTATGTTTTTCATTTTACCTTTTAGTTTGTGAATAGTTATATCTCTTTAAACCTTCAATCCTATTTTATTTTTTGGTGGTTTTCAGGCCACTCTGACTATTCTCATAGATTACTCCTGGTTCTGTGTTTGGGAGTGGCTGTGGGCAGTGCCAGAGATTAAAGCTGGAAAGCAGCACTCAGCCTGCGGAGCTATCTTTTCAGTCCCTGCTCTTGTGAGTATATATCTAAAAATAGAATTTCCGGGTCATATAATAATCTTTTAATTTTTTTAAAGGAGCTTTTATATTGTGCAGCATCAATTGTACCATTTTACATTCTCACCAATGATACACAAAATTCCAAATTTTCATTTACTCACCAGCAAAGGCAGGTTATTGTCTTTGTGATAATAACCGTTATATAGGTATGAGGAATAGCTAATAACTATTGTTTGATTTTAGATACAAATGCATCTAAACTTAAATAACAGCTAAGTTATCGGGGTAAATAAATATTCCAAGGTTATATAGTTTTGTGACAGAGCTGAGATTTGAATCCATGTCCAGGGGTATTTCAATATGCTTGTCTATCTCCTTTCATTTTACTAGACTATGTCTATAAGGAATCTAAAAGTATTTGAAAGGATAATTTGTTCTTTAGAAAATCTATTAGCTATATGCAAGAGTTAGGAACCAAAAAAAATTATGCCCAGTCAATAAAAGGGAAAACATGTACCAGAACCATGATAGATTTCCTAGAGCTCTGCGGAGCTAGAGTGCTTTATGAGGTTATAGAGGTTAATCAATTCAGATTTCTCATCTTATAGATAAGAAAATGAAGACCAACATATTTTTCTGTTGTCAAGTATTACTGAAATTGCTATTTGCCAATAATAAAGTTTAGATCCAAGCCAATTTAGTTCAGTCTTGAAACAGGTGGACTGTGTAAATTTATATAGCTCAATTAAAATCATAGAACCAAAAGGGACCTCCAGGCCTCTTATAATAATGTATCCATCTGCTTCTATCCTAGTGAGTTTTTATCAGCAGGTTGTCATTTTCTTTACAGCCTACCAAGAAGACAATTCAATTACTTCCTTTGTAAAGCATTAAAGTGTCTTTTACACCTAATATAATGACATTTTAACATGTAAATGTGGAACACTTTATATGTCTGTTTTAAAACTAATGCTTTCTATTTAAAGGTGTTTAGCATTACTATTTGAAAATTGGGAGCAGCCTGAAATTATATTGAAGCATTACTAGGCAACTGAAAGGGTTGTAATAAGTAACCCTGAATGTACTTTCACAATGAGAAATAATATAAGCCCTCAGTTTCAAAGATAAATAACCAGGGGAAGGATGGACTGGTGAGGGAATGATTTCTTCAACCCAGGAAAAGAATAGTTATATTCTTTTCTACACTCTACAGTGTCTGCACAAGTAGAGTATGAACTTGTTAGAGTGATTTGTGTATGCTGTAAAACTCAACTCCCGAAAGTTTCTTTTTCTATGTGAACAAAAAGCTTGAAGAATACAAAGACGATTGTCCTTGACTTCAAGTCCTTGACTGAAAGGGTTGTGAAAACTGGTTAGAGACAATGTGGGCACACTTCTAAAGATACCAGGTGCGAACTGGTATCTGGTCCTCAGACACACACTGTGGGAAGGGCACACCCTTGGCAGGGAATCAGATGGCTATTCAGTAACATTTTGAAAGATGAATATGAATTGGACAGGCAAGAAGGAAAATGCAGTGCAAATAAAGGCTTAAAGGTGAGCAACGTTCCACTCTCTATTCTTCATATTCCCTTTCTATTCCAGAGTGTAGGACTCGAATTCTCCTGTTTGGAACCCTTTATCCCTATCTGTTTTCCTAATCACAAATAATTAATATGAAAATATTTGAAATGATGTTTCAAGGTTGTGAATTTGGTAAATTTATTATATTTCTTTCCTTATTTTTAGTTTCCTTTGGGAATATGATTATGTTATAGAAAGATGCTTTTTTTCTAAAAAGATACTGTGTATACTTTCTAAGATCAGCTCACATTCTTGCTTCTAAAAACTGTTCTTGACTACCCTATCTGTCCAATTTGAATTATAAAGTGTTAAGATGAACTGCTGGCTCAAGATATGCATGCCATCATATATATATACATATATGTATATATATGTATAATATGCATATATATACATATATATACCTAGGCACAATAGGAGACTGGAAGCAGTAACGCCTCTAGTAAGGAGTATACTGTATACCTAGTATGTTATACTGGTTTCAAAATGCCATTATTACTGAATTGACCCAAGGTGCCTTAAAAAAGATCTGGGGCAGGAAAATATAATAACCTAAATGAGTCTGGGACATACCATAGTTACAGAATGAAAGGAAACGATCTTAGATGATCAGAGCTCTATTGAGGAACCAAATTGAAGGAATTTTTACTAGTTAAATTTGGAACAATTTGGGCATTAAGATGAAAAGGTGGAAAGAGGAGAGGAGAGATAGAAATAGAGTGAGGAGAGAGAGAGAGACAGACAGAGACAGAGACAGCAATCGACAGAGAGAATAGAGAAGGGAATAGGAGTTCCTTACTTACTTGGTGCTGACTCTTATTTTTATTTTCAAAGTTGGTATATTAGGAAAAGGTGTAAACATTTACTTAATCTTTTATTTTTTGAATTGTAGTTTTTCCCTTGGTTGAAGTAAGACTTCCTCCCTAAAGAAGACTAGGCAGTAAATATTTTCATGTGAACATTATGAAATTGTTGATATTCAACTACTTTTAATAATAAATTTTTATTGAATTCAACACAGGTGAAATAATTAGACTTTTCTTTTTTTTCTTTTTGGGTCACACCCAGTGATGCACAGGGTTCATGCACTCAGGAGTTACTCCTGGGGGTGCTCAGGGGACCATATGGGATGCTGGGAATCGAACCTGGGTCAGCCGTGTGCAAGGCAAACGCCCTACCCACTGTGCTATAGCTCCAGCCCCAAACTTAGACTTTTAAAATTCAAATAATTGATTCAGATAAGAATCATCAATGGAGAGTTTGATCATTACATGAAAGATTGTTGGGGCAAAAGAACATTTCTTTTTTTTTTTTTTTATAGTTTATTTTTAATTAGTGAGTCAACGTGAGGGTACAGTTACAGATTTATACATTTTTGTGCTCATGTTTCTCCCTTACAAAGTTTGATAACCCATCCCTTCACCAGTGCCCATTCTCCACCACCAGTAAACCCAACATCCCACCCCCCCTTCCCAGTCCCGTCTCCCCCCACCCCACACTGCCACTATGGCAGGGTATTCCCTTTTGTTCTCTCTCTCTGATTAGGTGTTGTGGTTTGCAATAAAGGTGTTGAGTGGCCATTGCGTTCAGTCTCTAGTCTATATTTGGCCCGCATCATCTTTCCCCCACATGACCAACAACCACATTTTACTTGCTGTTCCCTTCTCTGAGTTGCCCAGGATGAGAGAACAGCCTCCAAGCCATGGTGACAACCTCCTGGTACTTATTTCTACTATTCTTGGGTGTTCGTCTTATAGTCTATTATTCTATATTCCACAGATGAGTGCAATCTTTCTATGTCTGTCTCTCTCTTTCTGACTCATTTCACTTAGCATGATACTTTCCATGTAGATCCACTTATATGCAAACGTCATGACCTCATTTTTTCTAACAGCTGCATAGTATTCCATTGTATATATGTACCAGAGTTTCTTCAACCAGTCATCTGTTCTAGGGCACTCGGGTTTTTTCCAGATTCTGCCTATTGTAAACAGTGCTGCGGTGAACATATAAGTGCATATGTCACTTCGACTATACTTTTTGGCTTTTCTGGGATATATTCCCAGCAGTGGTATTGCTGGGTCAAATGGGAGCTCAACCTCAAGTTTTTTGAGAATTGTCCATACTGTTTTCCAAAAGGGCTGAACTAGCCGGCATTCCCACCAGCAGTGTAGAAGGGTCCCTTTCTCCCCACATCCTCTCCAACAGCGGTTGCTTTTGTTCGCAAAAGAACATTTCTATGTGCCAAAGTGTTTCCCCGTGGATTACTTATTGAAGAATCAAAAATACACATTTTTATCTTAGTGATGAGGTCTGACTAAATGATCAAATTTAGATTTAATGGTGAAATGGCCTATGTTTCTTACGATGTGATACAATCTAGAAATTTCCAGAATGACCTATGGAGCATCTATCCCCCCCCCAAAAGAAATCTTCCAAAACAACAACAACAAAGCCCCCCCTGGGCTGCTCTCAGTGATCCTTGGTACACCTGGACCATTCCAGGGGAGACTTGACTGGGCAGTGTAGACTAGATGACTCAGAGCTCTTGCTGGCATTGCTCAGGAACCTTCCTGGGCCAAAACCAGAAGTGCAAGGGAGCCATGGGCTACCAGGAATTGAACACAGGATCTCACATGTGCTGACATGTGCTCTGCCACTTAAGCTGTCTCCATGACCCTCCAAATATCTAAGCTGTGCATTGTTTTTTCTTGATTTTCCCTTATCCAGTTCATTTGGTACTCTTTACTGTCTTATGCCTGTGGAGTCACCCTCTGCAGAATGTACCTCCGGGACACCTTTGCCTTTTGGTTTCTGATTAGTTTTGACCAGTCAGAGAAAGGGACCATGATAGAATTTAGAAGACAAGGGATAGAGACTTGGGGTATTTATCTCTATCACATCCCTCCCTGCCTAACTGCAGTTTTGGCCATAGCACAATCTTCTTGCATTATTGGAAAACACCTTTTCTAAAACTCCAGCTTCAGTAGAACCTCTTGTTCTGTATTCCCCAACTGCTCCAGGCCCAGGGTGGTGGTCCCCAAGTGCTGCACCACCCCAGCTCACAGATTTATTAACTTCTTTTCATTAAACCTTTAGAATATTCCATCTACTTCTGCTCAGGTCCCTGAATGATTCAACTGAAATCTAAGAAGGGCTCTATTTTAACAGGGGGCTGAGGCTCAAAGAATAAGTTAAAAAGTATCGTTACATAACAATCAGACAAATCCTGAATTTGGGAATATATACAAGATAGCAGGCGTGTGTGTGTGTGTGTGTGTGTGTGTGTGTGTGTGTGTGTTTAAGGAAGGCCAGGAACAGCTTAGTGGCCAAGTCCCTGTCTAGCAGAGTTGAGGGCTGGACTTTTAGTCCACATGCTGAGTGTGATTCAGGTGGTTTTGCTATTTGGCTTTTCTGGTATAGGACAAGAGTATTGGATGCCTGGAGCATCACAATCAAGTGTACAGCCCAGGTCATTGCAGTAACAGCAAAGAAGGGAAGGAGAGGAAAAGGGGAAAATCCTTCTAGACTGAAATAAACTACAGGGACATAAATTACTAGGTGTAATATATGAACTGGTTTGCAAAGTCCAACTAGAATTGTGGGAGGAGTGGAGTGGTAGGAAAATGTTAATATGGGTTGAATTTAGATGATGTTGTAGAATTAATATTAGGATTCTTAGATGCGATAAAGATATTGTGTTTTTTAGACAGTTTTTTTTTTAAATAAGTGCGTTCTGGCTGGGGGAAAAGGCAACTGAGATAGAGAAGCGAACACCTAGTAGAGAATGTTGGGATGACCCACTGGGTTGAAAGCTGTGTGCCGAAAATAGACTATAGACCAAACATGATGGCCACTCAATACCTCTATTGCAAACTACAACATCCAACAGGAGAGAGAACAAAAGGGAATGCCCTGCCGCAGAGGCAGGGTGGGGTGGTGGGGGTTGGGGTGAGGGTGGTGGGAGGGATACTGGGAACATTGGTGGAGGAGAATGGGCACTGGTGGAGGGATGTAAATGAAATGCAAACATGAATGTTCATAAGTTTGTAACTGTACCTCACGGTGATTTACTAATAAAAGTTTTTTTTAAAAAGTGCATTCTAGAATATATAATGTAAAGTTTTAATAGTAATAGAAACTTTCTTTAAAATGCATAGAAAATATTTAGATAGATAACATGGAAGACATTAATAATAATTTAAGTCTAAATGATGGAACACAGTGTTTACAATGTTATATTTGTATGTTTGAAGACTTTATGATAAAATAGTTGACCATATTAACAACAAAAACAAAATTTCTAGTCACCTCCTTGAGAATGGAATATTTTTTCTTTCTCTCAAATGTTGCTTTTCTATTTATCTACTAATGTTACTTTTTTGTTTCTTCCTGGTGTCTTTACAATTTGATTGTGAGTGATTTGAGGCTAAGTACTAAGTTCTGTACTTTTTTTTTTTTTGCTTTTTTTGTCACACCCATCAATGCTCAGGGGTTATTCCTGGCTTTGCACTCAGAAATCACTCCTGGCAGTGCTCAGGGGACCATATGGGATTCTGGGAATCAAACCTGGGTCGGCCACATGCAAGGCAAACACTTTACACTCTGTCCTATCACTCCAGCTCCTGTACTTCTTTTTAATATCCCTCAGACTTGTAGACTTGTATAAAAGTTTAATATATTTAAACCCAATTCTTTGTGACAAATGTAAGTATATTCAGACAGAAGGCTTCTATTCTTTTTTTTGGGGGGGGGGTGTCATACCTGGCAATGCACAAGGGCTACTCCTGGTTTTGCACTCAAGAATTACTCCTCAGGAATTACTATCAATCCAGCCCCAAGACTGAATTCTTATTTTCATTAACTGAAGGGAAAAGGTGCGAGCAGTTTGATGACATGCAGAGAAGGGCAATTTGGGTTGAAATGATCAGACAGCAGGCTGGAGGTCCCTTCCTGGGGGCAATGAACCCCATGGTGAAGACAGATACGTGGTCTCTTACTTTTCATTATTTGGTGGAACTTTCTTCAACTTAGACATGCCTGCAGAAGGTATTAACTTCAGAAAGAGATTCAGGTGAATCCAGACATATAGTCTACTCAAGTTTGAGAGAAAACCGGGATTATGTTAAATCCAAATAGAGATAGGATAATTTTAAGTGAACTGCTTTCTTGGCTCTAGAATTAACATTCATTTAACTCAACTTAAATTGCTTGTCAACACATAAAAATTAATGTAATTCTCTTCTTGGTTGACATCTAATCCCTTTTGAATGTGAATTTCTGTATAGAAAAAGCAGTATCTAGGTGGAAAGACAGCACAATTTTGACTTGTTTGATAAAGCTTGAAAGAAGCTAGGTATTTTTCTGAACCACTTAAGTAAATTATAGACCTTAAAGCTAAGAAAAATAGCCCCTCTGTAATTTTAATTTTTGTCTTTTGCTCTTCAAGTGAGGAAATCTTGCAGACTTCTCAGCTATCATAGTCAACATATTCCATAAACCTGCCGGAACCTCTATGATGAGTGTATGTGCACATGCATATGTTTGCATTTCACAAAGCCTCTTCTTTGTCCATCTTCACTTTTTTGTTTGTTCGGGTTTTGAGGGTCACACCCAGTAGTGTTCCAGGGCTATTCCCAATGGTGCTGGGGAAATAATCCAGGCTTCCTGGATACACACTAGCTCTTGAGATATGTTTCTGGCCTCCACCATGTTTCAAAGATAGTATTGAGTTTCCAGTATCAGGCGCTCAATACAGGATTTTGAGAAGTGTTCATAATCCTATTCATTAGCTAGGTTTTAGTTAAAATATGGGCATCTGATATAGTCAAGCCAAGGACTGGTAATATCTTTTGTGAGGCCCTCAGAAGTTCCTTTGCTCTTTAAAAATCAACAATATCAACAATGAAGAAATAAATATGTATTAAAAATAGTTCCTTTCTATCTCTAGACTTTTCTGGTACGATAATCTCATGCAGTGTTGATACACTTGCCCAAACCAAAAAGCCTTGGGCTGGGAATGTAGCTCAATGATAAAGCACCTTCCTTGCATGTGTGAGGTTCTAAATTTAATCCCTGGCACCACCACCACAATAACATTGACAAAAAACATTGAAAAAACAATACCCAAACAGATGCCAAAGCCCTGATTTATAGCGTTTGTGTATTTCCATTTTGGTTTTATACATTCTCTAATGATGGAACATTTCAGGTTATCAATAGCAGCTGACTGGCAGACTTAGAAATTGGCTTTCAGAAGTTGTGGCAGCTGACCCTCACCTGCTACTGATATGTTCGACCACTATCTGGGAGGCGTGAGCTACATGGTGGAAAGCAGAACAAAAGAGACTCTAGGACCTCAGTGGCATGTCAAGCCCCAGAGTCAACCAGTCATGGAGTCCCATCTCTGAATTTTTGTTACTCACATGAGACCATCACTGTACTTGTTGCTGAAAGCATGTTGTATAGGGGTTATTGTGTGGTGAACCTGGGATGGGTCAATTACTATGAGTGACTGTGGGGTCTTATCTAGTGGAAGGAGTGGGGTCGAGCAGGGGTAAAATTGAGCACTGGATCCATTGTGGAAACACTAACTCATGCCAGGAAGAGGGGGCAGAGAGGGCTGTATGGAGGTCGGGGTGGGACCATCCGGGTTGAGTCAGGATTCTGACTGGTTGCAGAGAGGAACAGGATGGTGGCTGAAGGCCAGCCAGGCTGTCAGTGCCCTTGCCAAGGAGGCTGAAGTTCAGGGCAAAGTTCCAGCAAGGGCAGGCGCCGGAGCATGAGTCAGGAAGCCAAGCAGAAGCCCAGGCCTGTAAAGGGCTGCCTGCTAGGCGCTACTTAGCACAGTGCTTCAGGGGAAGAGAAGGGAAAGGCTGGGAGGAAGGGAGGGGCAAACCCAGAGAGAGGTGGCAGTTCGGTTTCTGGCTTTAAGACTAGGCATTCATCCATAGGTGGGAAAATGGCATCAGGGCGGGATCAGAAGTCACTCAGACGCTCACCAACTGAGGAAGAAGGTTGGGGGAGTTCACCAGTCAGACTGAGAAACGCAGAAGGAACAACAGTCTTCTCCAAGGCTGCCTTAGCACATTTTCTTGGTGACACTTAAGAAACAATGCTTAGATTTCTTTCTAGACCTAAAAAAAAAATGTGTTCCCCCCTACCTCTCTCAACTGTCTCCTTGTTTTTACAATCTTTGGGGTCCTGACATTCACCTTATTTGGCCTTCTGATATGCTTCATCCTTCCTGGATAGCAGCAATCTGCTTGCCTGCCTGCAGTGGACACAATTTCATGAACAATATTATAAATGTCCTAAATGCGCTTCCCTTATAGGCATGTTGTTTGTGTTCTCACTCTCCTCTGTATGCTTACCCACCCATAGGCCTATCCTTTATCACTGTCCCATTTGTGGCAGAACCGCCTAAGAAGAACTTCTATTTTAATTTAAAGATTGTCTTCCTCAACACCCCCCCACCCCATTATGGTTCACAGGGGTTACTCTTGTCTCTGTCTTTATGGGTTACTCCTAGGGGTGGTGGGGGAAGCACATATGGTAAACATATGGGAATATGGGATAAGTGGCCCTGAGGGGTAGATTGGTATCAACCACATGCAAGACACAGTTCCTATGTAATCCTTGTAGTATCTCTCCAGCCACACAGGAAGAACTTTTATAATAGAATTGTCTGGAGGAACTAAGTTCAGAAAGAATGAAAATTGATGTGTCAACAATATTCTCTGGGGGTTCTCAGCACTATAGTTTCTTCTCTGGTTTAGCTGGGAAGCCAAAGGGCAGGAAACTTAGCTTCCTTCACCCTCTGTTATTACTGGAAGTGAAGGGCAGTGATAACTCATTTTATTCAGTGGGGGCGAGTTCTCTCTCATTATCGGGGAATAATTGAGTATGGAAATCAACCAGTAAAGGAAGTTTTTAAGAATGAAGTTCTGACAACTGCCGCCATGTAAACTTCACTATTGGCCTGGCTTTACAGACTTATGATTAAATCTCGGAATCTCAGAAGAGCTGAAAGCCAAGCTGCAAAAATTCACAGGTACATTGTTCTCCTGGCTGAAAACTTTGGGGTGCCCTCAGGAGGAGGGTAGCCTGAGGCCCTGCATCCACACTCACATCCTACAGTTGTCTCCATGCCAACTGCCCAACTCTACTACTTCATGACTAATCTCCGCAGTGATGCCAAACTGCTGAAAGTTTCAGGCTGAGAATTCTAGGGTCTTTTCAGAGTGGGAGCAGGCAGCTCCCCGACTCCTCCACTCCTACCCCTTCCACCACACCACACTTCTTGGCGCCTTGGCAGTCATACCCATATCCTATAACCATTGCCATGTAAACTCATGGCCCATTTACATATCTTGGACTTTCTGGAGTGAGGCACACCTCTAAATTCTACAATACTGATATTCCAGTTTGTGCACACCATATTAGAAAGGAAAGTAACATAGACATCAACTTCATTGATAAATAATAACTCAGAAGGCTCAACTAGCAACAAGCAGCTTAGTAAACCCTCAGACAAGGATTTAATGACCCCCTGATGAGATATAACAATTTTCTCAAATTTTCTCTTACTGAAGTATTGTTTTTATATTTTTTTTATAATTCCTTTAGTCATTGAGTTGTACCAAGCAATATCAAATAAATTATTTTGTGCCTGCTAAGGGGGCAGGTTTGAGGGGTTGTTGAGAAAATGGAAGAAGGTCACACTGGTGGTGGAAATGGTGTTTGCTACAACTGTATTATGAACAACTTTGTAAACCATGGTATTTAAGTGAAGAAAAAAAATTCTTTAAATAAAGTTTTCCCAAGCTCACTCTCTTTTCTTACCTGTGTAGTAAAGTTTGGTGTATTTAAGGAACTCCTTCCAATTAAATGAGATGACAAGGAGAATGACCAAATGAAATCTTTTCTTATAATGCAAAATCCCTTGTAAGCACAGTCAAAAGACAATTCTAAGAAAGGGGAAATGTTTGTGATTCACCTAACATAACCTTATTTTCTTTATATGTAAAAAGTTCCTAAAAATAAACCAGAAAAAGACCAAAGATCAGCAGCTCCGTCCTATATGGGAGGGTTGGGGAGAAAAAAACCTTTTTTTCTTTTTTGCAAACCTCTTACTCCATTCATTCTCTTTTTGGTGAATGCCCTGCCAATTCAAATCCATAAATGAAAATTTTAAATAGAGGAGTGTAATGACATCTGAGATGACATAGTCTAACCAGTCTGAAAAACATCCTCCGTTTTTCTTTACACTCTTTCATTTTTACTTTAGTGGCTCTCCACTTATGCCCTTCCTCCAGGTAACACAGTGTTAACGTTTCTGATTCTAGTTTCTTTATTTTTTTCCAGTTGTCAAGTAATAAGTCTTTTAACTGGATATGACTATGTAGATTTTTCCTTGCAGATCTGAGACAATTACTTCCATCCCTATTCAACAACTTCTCCCAGAGAAGATAGAAAACAGAGTTATGGTTGGGAGTTGAGGAGGAAGCCAGTTATCATCTTCCTGTTTATATTGAATCACCATGAATTACAAAGTTATTTATGGGTACGTTTCAGCTGTACAGTGTTCCAATATCAGTCCCTTCACCAGTGTTAACTTCCCTCCAACAATGGCCCCAGTTTCCCTCTGCGCACCCTCCCACCACCCCACCTGCCTCTTTGGCAGGCACTTTTGCCTGTCACTATTGTCTTAGCGTTGCCTTCTCTGACCCTTACTCTCACTCCTACCGCAGTGGAAGCCAGTTATTTTTGCAGTGAATCAGGTAATCCACAGATTCGTGGTTATAAACCTAGGCTATGTACGTTGCTAATGCTGCTGTTTTAGACCTGGGATTTAGAATGAGATCACTGTATTCATGGAAAAACAAAGAGTCTTCACTGAAAAGTGGTGTCTGGTATCTGGATTGAGGCTTCCTTTTCTGGTGTCTCAGTTCATGAACCTGCAGGACCTGGAAAAATAGACTTGCGATATACACAAAGTAATAATGTCTTATGTCAAGATGCCTGACACACATAATATATTGGTAGGAGTAGATCATGGCTGCCACCACCATCTTGTAATCAGAAAACCAATAGCAGATTGGCATCCCCTTTCAAGATTCCCCTCTATTCTAGGTCATATTTTCTCACTGGCCTGACAATTTATAAAGACCCTAGTTTGGAACTCCAGAAGGATCTGGCTGTGTAGTAGCTTATGTAGCCTGGTCATATGGCACTTGGCTACTGCAGGTGAACTATTGATTGACAGTGGAGTTTGGGTCCTTTTGCCAGGTTCCTGCCTCTCTTCACTTGCTTGAGGGTAGCTATAAAAGAGGATGAAAAGATTGACTTTGAGACTTTGTTTTTACCATCACTAACTTTGTAAGCTTGTGGAAGTAATTTATTTCTTTATGTCTCAACTTCATCATCTATAAAATAGGGCATCTGCTCTTGCAATCATACAGGGATGTTGTGAGTTTTAAAGAAATAATGTATTTCAGAGCACTTTGTTAGACATTATGCTTCTTTCATCTCCCAGGTGATACTCAGGGAGCCCAGGGGTCTCTCTTGATGATTATCAGCCTGGGCAAAGCCTCAAGTGTTTGGCAGCCTAGGGGCCAACTATGCCTAGGGATGCTGGCTGGGGGAAAGGTATGCAGTGACTTACAGTACTTGCTATCAACACAAACTTGAATGGGATGCTGTAGACTTTCAAAGGATGGTAACATAATCTTCATTTTTTGGTGGATTTTTTTGTTTATCTGCTTTTGGGCCTCACCCAACAGTGCTGAGAGATGACTTTCTACACTATGATCTGTGGGTCTCTTTTGGCAGTGCTCAGTGCTTGGGGGACCAGGAGGTTAATGGGATAAAACTGGGATTCCACACATTCAAGACAAGCTTCAAAACCCCTCTACTACCCCTGACTCCTGTTAGGTATTTTACTAATATTTTTCTTGACGAAGCAGGGGGACACTCAGTTGTGCTCAGGGCTTACTCCTGGATATATGCTCAATGCCCCTCTGAGTGGTGTTCAGGGGACAGAATGTGGTGCCAGGGATTGAATTGCAGTCAGTGAGATGCAAGGCAAGCACCTTTATCCCTGTACTATATCTTTAGTCACTATTAGACATTTAATGAATGAATTAATTTTATTTTTTAAATTAAATCACTGTGAGATACACAATTACAAAGCTGTTCATGATCAGGTCTCAGTCATACAATATTCTCCACCAGTGTATATTTCCCAACATCAATGACCCCGGTTTCCCTCCTGCCATCCACAGTCTGCTTCCATGGCAGGTACTCTCTCTCTCTCTCTCTCTCTCTCTCTCTCTCTCTCTCTCTCTCTCTCTCTCTCCCTCCCTCCCTCCTTTCTTTTGGGCACTATGGTTTGCAATACAGATACTGAGAGCTTATAATTAAAAGCTTATCCTTTCCCTACACTCAGCATGCAGTTCTTATCCAGAGTGATCATTTCCAACTATCATTGCCATAACAGTTACTTCTCTATCCCAACTGCCTTCTCCCCCAGTGCCCGAGGCAGACTTCCAACAATGGACTAATCCTCCTGGCCCTTGTTTCTGTTAATCTCATACTTAGGTATTAATCTCATACTATGTTTTTTTATGTTCTACAAATGAGTGCAATCATTCTTTGTCTGTGTTAGACATTTTAAATAAAAGGCAATCATAATGTAATAATGGAAATACTTTGTGCATACATTTCTACATACTCTGTGTCAACTCCCTCAAGTTTTGGAAACAGGACAGAGTATGATAGAACAGACTAAGAGGGAAATAGTTTGCTCCCAGTGATAGTAGATATAGGTGTTAATATTTATGTATCGGTTGTCCATATGTGTTGTTTATTGGTATTTTACATGTTTTCTATTTTAACCCTTGTAAGATAAACATTATAACCATATTACAAATAAGGAGATGGGTCTGAGAGTGTTTCAGTATATTTGTATATTTAAGTGACAGGTCAGGACTTGAAAGACAGCTTCCTTGACAGTGGTGGCAGATTAAGCCTCTGACTGATCCAGGTAGTATGCAGCATCCAGGTGGTTTAACTAACCAGACACCGAGAATTTCATTCAGAGATTTATAACTCTTTACCTGCTGCCCATTGAACAAACATTTCCTGAGCGTCTCTCTAAAGCTTTGATTTGGAAGAAAACAATGAATAAAATATAGCTCCTGAAGGGTTCAGGTAACATCAGCACAAGAGTAGCTTGTCGGACATCCCATTTATCCACTTTCAATCCTGTTAGCAAAATTGCTCCTCTTGCCTGGCCAATATTAAAGCTCCAAACATTATTGTTCTATAGAAATGATCCATTTATGATGCTTCCTGTCAGGTAATGACAGAAGTCTATAATAACTGAAGATCATGTAACCTGGTGATTTTTGTTTCAGAGGCAGCCACACAATGGATTTGAAACGGTCATAATTGCCAACTGCTGTGGAGATTATCTTATTGTCTGGCAATGGGTATGAAGACGGTGCAGTTTTAAGAGGCCATTCAGTAAGGGTGAGAGAAGCAACATTTTTTAAATTTTTCACTGAATGTCTATAATACAATTCAGAGACCATCAAGGTCAGAAAAAACTTTCCATGATAAACTCAAAGGCCTTAGAGCTGGAAGGAGGATGAGTTACCGAGCACTATAGAAAACTGTAAAGTTGGCGTTCCTGTGTGAGTGCGGTGCCCTTTGCTTTTGGAGATCCTGAATGAAATGGAGATGAACTAATTGAGACATACAGTTCAAAAATCCACTGAAATGTGTTTTGCACCTTAATTTAAAGGAGCCCAGTCAGGTATATTGAAGTGAACATCCCGTTCTGGAAAATTCTACCATTTTACCTACCTATTTTCATCAATGCTATCTGATGAAGTTTCTTCTTAGGATGTGAGTAAAACGTTGTGAAGCACCTACAAGGAGCAGACACATTATATATTTTGCTCATCTAATACTCACCACAACCTTGCGGCTTGTGTTTTCATAACCTCACAAAGCTCTGAGCCTTACTCAGGCTTCTTGAACAAATATGTGCAGGGGCTGTCCTAGTGATCACCACCTCCTAATCTCCCTGTATCAGAGGAACTTCAGTTTTGTGGGTGGAGATAAAGCTAAATGAAAAGCAAATAGACTGTGTGAGGACTTGTAGATCAGTGCTATGGAAAGTGGTGGGATAAAGAGTCTAGATATCACTTTTTTTTAATTGAATCACTGTTCGATAGACACTTACTATTCATGATTAGGTTTCAGTCATACAGTGTTCCAACACCTATCCTTCCACCAGTATATATTTCCCAACACCAGTGTCTCTGTTTCCCCTCCATCCCCTCCAACCCACCCCCAGCCTGCCTCTAGCATCTCTCTCTCTCTCTCTCTCTCTCTCTCTCTCTCTCTCTCTCTCTCTCTCTCTCTCCCTCTCTCGACCCCTTTTGGACATTGTGGTCTGCAATAAAGACACTGAAAGGTTGTTGTGTATATCTCTTTACTTACTTCTAACTCTTAATTCTCATCCTGCATGATCATTTTTAACTACTATTGTCATACTGGTCTCTTCTCTATCTTACCTACCCTCTGCCCCCCACACACTTGTGGTAGACTCCAATCATTGACCAGTCTTCCTAGCCCTTGTTTTCCCTGGCCTTGGATATTAATATTCTATTATATATTTTGATATACCACAAATGAATACAGTCATTCTGTATCTGTCCCTCTCCTTCTGACTCATTTCACTCAGCACAATACTCTCATGCCCATCCATTTATAAGCAAATTCACGACTTCATTTTTCCCAACAGCTGTGTAGTATTCTACTGTGTAGATGTGTCATAGCTTCTTTTTCCATTCTTCTGTTCTCGGTCATGCAGGTTGTTTCCAGATTCTGGCTATTGTGAATAGTGCTATAGTGAACATAGAAGTGCAGATGGTGTTTCTGCTGTGTTCCCCCCGCCCCTCCACTGGGTATAAGTGAGAAGTGGTATTGCTGGGTCAAGTGAGAATTCAAATTCTAGTTTTTTGAGGAATGTCCATGTTGTTTTCCCAAAAGGCTGTACAGTCAGCATTCCCACCAACAATGAAGGAGAGTCTCTTTCTCCCCACACCCACGCCAGCACTGGTTGCTCTTGTTCTTTAGAATGTGTGCCAGTCTCTGTGGTGTGAGATGATATATCATTGTTGTTTGATTTACATCTCCCTGATGATTAGTGATGAAGACACATTTTCATGTGCTTTTGGCCTTTCGAATTTCCTCTTTGAGGAAGTTTCTGTTCATTTCATCTCCCCACTTTTTGATGAGGTTGGATGTTTTTTCCTGTAAAGTTCTACCAGTGCCTTGTATATCATTGATACTAACCTTCATCAGAAGGGCATTGGGTGAATAACCTTTCCCATTCCATAGGCGGTCTTTTTATATTGGTCACTGTTTCTTTGAGGTGCAGAAGCTTCTTTATTCAATGTAGTTCCATTTGTTTATCTTTGCTTCCACTTGCTTGGTCAGTGTCATCTCATATTTGAAGATACGTTTAGCTTCAATGTCGTGGGGGCTTTTGCCTACATTTTGGGCCTGGTGTTTAGGTCTTTAATTCATTTTGATCTGACTTTTATGCATGGTGTTAGATAGAGATTTGAGTTCTTTTTTTTTGGGGGGGGCATATCTCTCCAGTTTTGCTACACTTGTTAAAGCGGCTTCTCTTGTTCCACTTCATATTTCTTGCTCCTTTATCAAAGATTTGTATATTACTTCTGAGTAACAACTAATCCAAGAAATAACATCCCATCACCACTATCTAATTCTGTCTGCTAGAAGTAAGTCACTAAGTGCAGCTCACATGGACTTATTGTTGTAGATGATGTCAGGGGATGTATACCTAGAGGTAAGGGTCACAGAATGTTAACATTAATTAGAAATTCTCTCTCACGAGATGAAATTTAGTTAGAAATCTAAAGGAAGTGAGGAATTAAGCATATGGCTCTCTGGGAGAATAGTCTTGTAAGCAGAAGAAAAATCTCGCAATGGCTGAGGGGAAATAGCCAAGAAGACATCAGAGGGGTAACTCCGGAACAGGGGGTGCAGCTTTATGTGGGTCATTGTAAAAAATTGTATTTCAATTTGAGATAGGAAGATTTGCTGTTGTTATTGTTGTTTGACGGTGATGGTTGAACTCAAGACCTCACATATGGAAGGCAAGTGTTTTTCCACTGAACTACATTTATGACCCAGTTTTGCAAAGTTTGGTCAAAGTAGACTTGTGTGTTAGTAGGCTCACTCTGGCTGCTGGTGGAAATAAAGTGGGGGGTCAAGTGGTAGCAGAGGCAGTGAGACCAGTTAGAAAGCTACTCTGCTACTCCAACTGAGTGAAGAACGTGGAAGCAGCATGAAATGGTTGAATTTTAGATACTTTTTCCAGTAAAGCTGGAGGGGTTTGCTGATGATTTGGATGTGGAATATGACAAAGTAAGAAGTTAGTGATATCTATCTATCTATCTATCTATCTATCTATCTATCTATCTATCTATCTATCTATCTATCTTTCTATCTATCTATCTATCTATCTATCTATCTATCTATCTATCTATCTATCTATCTATCTCCAAGTGGAATGGTTGAGATGGCAATTGAATACATAAATCTGGGGTTTAGTAAAGCAAAGTGAATTATAAACACAAAGTTGGGTATATCAGCATTAAGAGGGTACTTAATAATTCACATGAAAATTTTCTCAATACTTGACAAATTTTTGGTGCTTAACAAATGATATTTCCTATTTCAAAAACCAGACTTCAAAAGATTATATTTCTACCATCTCTAACAATTATCACTTCTCTTTAAACCTCATATCTTATATCCAATAATTCATATTTCAAAAACAAGACTTCCAAAGATGACATTTCTATCATTTCTAACAATTATTATCATTTCTTATATCCAAGTTCATAATTCACAACTGTGTTACCTTTTAAAAATATGTCTCATTGTTCTTCCATTAAAAAATGAAGGGTACTAGGAGGGCCTGCTCAGGATGGGAGATGCGGGCTGAAAGTAGACTATAGACTGAACATGATGGCCACTTAATACCTCTAGTGCAAACGACAACACCCAAAAGGAGAGAGAGAGAACAAAAGGAAATGCCCTGCCACAGAGGTGGGGTGGGGGGGGGGTCGGGGTGTGGGTGGTGGGAGGGATACTGGGACCATTGGTGGTGGAAAATGGGCACTGGTGGAGGGATGGGCACTCAACTATTGTATGACTGAAACGCAAACATGAAAGTTTGTAAGTCTGTAACTGTACATCATGGTGATTCACTAATAAAATATTTTTTAAATGGAGGGTATTTAAACCAGTGGGCTGGATGAAAATATGGAAAAAATGAGTATAGACTGAGAAATAGAAAAGCATGGGTGACTCCAACATGTAGAAATTAGGAAAATAAGATCAACAGAGGGCATAACATGACTGAAAATCAGGGTGAACCAAGGAGGTTAATGCCAGAAGGCCAGGTGAAGAAAGTATTTCGAGTGGAAAAGAGTGATCTATTGTTTTACATATTACCAATAAGAAAAGCAAGATGAGGACTGAGCCTCGGCCATGGATTGGGAGCAAGGAGGTCACTGGTGACCTTGATGAGAGGCCATCTTGTTGGAGTGGGAGAATAAAAGGGGAGAGTATAGAGAAGGGGAAAACTGAGGCTCTTTCAAGAAACTGATGACTGTTAAAAAATGAACCACCTACTGAAGTGCACCTATAGTGTTTATTAAAAACATAAACTTGGAGAGGAGGTACACCCAAAATCTCAGGGGATGGCATCCTTGTGATACTCATGTTCAGCAAGTCCCACTGGTATTTTGAGGCACATTAAAATTTGAGAACCAATGACCTGTTGTTGTCACTGTAGCTTATGTTTAGTAATGTTCTGAGATTAGCGATATTAACGGAACATCCCAAATGAGCACGTTCTGTATGATCATTTATCCTGGAGGCATTCCTGCATTTCCCTTTAGCCTTTTTTATTTCCTGAAGTTTTAAGAACACCTGGGCAAAGAAACTTTACAACCCAGAAGAAGAGCAGTAAGTAAACAAATCTCCTTTCCGTAATGGCTCCTATGAACCTCACTAATTTTAAAATTCCCAGAATCAGCATGTTAGAGCTTCCCGAGGGCTCTGGAAACAGAAACAGAACATTCATGCAGAGTCAGGAAGAATTTAATATTTCGTGGATCACTGAAGTGCTTAATTTACAGTATTAGTTAAGTCTGTGTGGAGGCTTGGCGGCTCCAGAGCTGGTGCCTTTGCTCTGCCTTTGGAGAGCAAAGGGGACACTGTTGAGTGATCTCTTGGCAGCATTCTTTTCTGCCCTGAGACTTTGGTCCTAGGACCCGGTATGTGTCAAAAAGAGCAGTGCCGTATAGGAGGAACAGTGGTAGCAGAAACGTAAGCTTAAATCTTCCCACTGTGCATTGATAGAAAGGGTACAAAGGATTGAGACTTCAGGAAGCAGTTTTCCTAACTTGATGGTCACTTTCTCTTCAATCTTCCTTCCTTTCTTTCAGTCACTTTCCAAGACTTGTATAAATGTCATCCTCCTCTGAAATTTCTCTCTTTCCAGCAAAGAATTTTACCCACTGTGGTCCTTCCTCTTTGATGTATGGGTCCTTGTTGCTGATGCTTAGGCATTTGGGTTCCAATAGGAAATGAAGTGAAGGAAGATCTAATCCCATGAATGAGGCTCCAAGTCTAAGTTTCTCTGCAGTGAGAGCTGCTAACAAATTTTCCGTGTACTTTATATAGGAAGCAAGAGACCACTGACAATCTTTCTTTTAGGGATAGATTAACATGGCTAAGAGACGTATATAGACACTACATTCCAGTTACTTTTTATGTGTGTTTATGTGACCAAGACAACTCACAATATGGAAGAGAACAAGGAACAACACTATGAAAGTAGTGCTCAGAGGTCTAGCTGTGGATATGTTTAAATATCTGTTCTCCAAAATAACTGACATGGGCCAAAGTCATGGTTTAGGTAGACAAAATCAAAGGATTAAATCTAAGACCAAAAGAAAAAAAATCCAGAAAAGCTGTAAACCCAGCAGATCCTGGTCAAATGTTAGTAGTTGCAAACCAATTTAAAATTGTATCTGTAAAAAAGTGTATAGGGAGATAAAGGCCAGAGAGGGTCACTGGTGGGCTTCTTATATTCTATAAGGACAAAAGAGCAAGCAACATCCAAGTTCCAAGACAAGAAATTGCAAAGGATGGACAAAAACTGGGCTTCTCCAACCTGTTATTATGAGAAGAAGAGGATGCTAGTTGCGCAGATCGTCTAAATGCTGCACCTCTGTTGGGAGTCGGTGACCCCAACATGTAACAAACATACACCTGGGGCAGAGTTTCTCCCTAGACTCCATGTGTCCAAGTGAGGGAAACTTTCCAAGAAGCAGGAAGTGCTGCTTCCTGTGTAAGGCATATAGCATCCTTCATGAAATGGTACATCTAAATTGGAATTTTGCAACATCTGTTATTCACATCAACTTTCTCGTCTCAATTTTGAGGCAAATCCCTTTTTCCATAAAAACTGTGGTTCTCCTAATGGGAAAATATCCACAAAGATCTTTGAGATTGTTCTTAGGCGTGTATAATGTCATATATGATGGTTTGTTGGGTTGTTTACAATCCTAGTTGCATTTTTTTCTCTTTCATATTTGCACCCAACTCCTCCTTAACTCAAAATGCAAATCTATGCAAAACAGTGTGCAATGTCAAAGCTAAAAGTAAACAAACAGAACTGGAAGACTGGCTCTTAGCCAATAGAAAAGCTTTAGAGTCTGGCCAGATTTGTTTGCCTAATAATCACACATTCTCTGTCTCTTTTTAAAAATCAAATGAGGTCAACTTAGTTCTTTTTAATAATATATGTGGGTAAAAAAAACATACAAAATTCTAACCTTTCCTTCTTTGAGGAGTAGATTTGTCAAATGTTTTCCAAATGTACTTTTTCTCTTAAAAGATGCAGCAATGACTCTTAAATAGACAGTAATTGTTGCGTAATTAATGCATAGCAGGTGGACCCAGCAATTTCAGTTTGGAATCTTGGCTCCTTAGTTCTTAAGTGCCTTGCCCTGTCATACTCCCACCACATCTCCCATCCTGCCAGAGAACCTCCCCCAACACTTGTAAATAGCACAGTGGACACAATTTAATTTGTCTTTGAGGACAGCTCTTAAATTAACTACACAGGAGAAAGACTGACACTATCAGCTAAATATACGTACGTGCATATGTGCAAAGACACACTTGTTTTTCTCCAACTTCATGTTCAAAGCTCTTTACTACCTGTTCAGTTCAAAACACCTTCCCTAATGTTCTACCTCCCCGTCTAACACCTGCTAGCTAATTTTATTTTTTTCCAGCTAGTCTTTTGGCAAGCAACCCACTCAGGTGATATAAAAGAACTTTTCCCTTTTTTCCCCTCATTATTCAGATACTTTTACTCACTTAACCACATACCTAACATATGCTTTCCAAGAACCTGGGTTCTAACCTTTTGTGAACTTCTCTTGCGTATCAGGCAAGGTTGAGTTTCCTTTATTTGGGAAAGACAATACCACAGTGGAGAGTGGTATAGACAATATCTCGGCATGAATATCCGAGAGCAGCATTTCCTGCATCTGGGGAAGGGTCCCTCACTTGGACACAAGGGCTCTGAGGAAGAAACTCTGCCCCAACATCACAGCCCCCCACGGTTCTTTCAGAAGTGGCCCCTTCTGCTCTTCACACAAGTTACAGCCCTCACTGCTGGCTGCTAGATGTTGAAATTTCAATTTTATTTCTTCTTGAACAGTCTTTTCTCTCCCTGAGATAGCTTTATACAAAATTTACTTTACATGTTAAAGACACAGTTTTTTGCTGTCCTGGAAACTAACTTTAAAACCATGGAGGACTCATGCAATCATTCTAACCCTTGCAT
Source organism: Sorex araneus (assembly GCF_027595985.1). Classification (NCBI taxonomy): domain Eukaryota; kingdom Metazoa; phylum Chordata; class Mammalia; order Eulipotyphla; family Soricidae; genus Sorex; species Sorex araneus. The sequence continues at coordinate 10,979,631 of NC_073311.1, read as the reverse complement.
TTCTCATCTGTAATGAAATAAAATTAGAAGAAATTAGCTCTAATATTCATTTCAGCACTGATGTTCTTAGAGTGGATTCTCAGGAGACAGATTTGGGCTGCTTCTGAGCTTGTCTGTACTCAGCAATACAGCCAGAAAAATACTTGCTTAAAATAATTGCCACTCATTGAGCAACTATTGTATGCTGGGCACTCACTTGGACCTTTACATACTCACTGTGCTTTATTTAATTCCCAAAGCAACTCCAGAAAGTTGACACTGTTATTAATACTAAACCGGATTTACAGATGAATGTACTTAGACATTTTAAATAGCTCTTTCCAGATGATGGGGGGTAATTGGTATTGCTAGGGTTTGGTTATCAAGGACATGTATGAAACCCTTCTGATATCGTTGCTTTTAGCAGACTTGCTGAGGGACATGATGAGCCAGTCTTCCCAAGTCAGTACACAGTGTTCGTCTCAGAATGGAACAAGTCCTGGTTCTATTGTTTACAGTGACTTATAAAATTATGTAAACTCTTCAAACCTTAATTCTTTGTAAAAGAAGAAAATAATACCTACTTTATAACTGTCACTGTCATTCCATTGCTCATCAATTTGCTCAAGTGGGCACCAGTAATATCTCCATTGTGAGACTTGCTGTTACTGTTTTTGGCATATTGAATACACCATGGTAGTTTGCCAGGCTCTGCCATGTGGGCAAGATACTCTGGGTAGCTTGCCAAGCTGTCCGAGAGGGGCAGAGGAATCAAACCCGGGTCAGACACGTGCAAGGCAAATGCCCTACCATTGTGCTATTGCTCCAGCCCAGCTGCCACTTTATAACACTATGGTGATATGAAAAGAGAGATAAAATATGCCAACAGCCACTTGCTCCTGATGATAATTCTCTCTAAGTGGTCATCCCTTAACTGCAATCTAAAGGTTTGACCAGAGCCGAGCCTTCAGAGCCAATCCTTCCTCTGCAGAAGAGCTTTAAAGACCTGCCCATCCTTGTAGTCCTATTGGAGTGAGTACCCCAAGAGCAGCAGGGTTGGCCATTGCTCACTCTGCCCATATCAAAGGATGGCTGAGAAATTCAACATGTCTTCTTGGGGGTTTACCCCCTGAGGTTAAAAACGCATCTGTCATATAGCTGCATAGGATACAGCAGAGATGTCACTGTCTTTGCTGATGTGGTATTTTAGAGGTTTCCCCTCTGTCATTTTGGTGCCACCTTGGAATATGGTGGCACCCTGACTATGCCTTTGGGTGCACCAATTGCCAGTCAATCTGAAGTATTGCTGTGTTCTTTGGCATGAAGTAAGGAGGGCACAGACCACCCTAAACAACAACTCTCCTTCAAGCCCCAGAGACTTCTGTTTTCAGACAGGCTATTGCTCCCCAGGTTTAACCAGATTATCCTTAACTTCTTGAGGGTTTAGAAAATCAGAATAAAGAATTGCAAAAGATCATGAAGTCTAGAACTCACATGAGTAGGGACCTTAGAGAGAAAAAGCAGAGGGTGATATGCAAGTTACTCTAAACAAAGAGTGATTATGTGTCAAAGGAGAAATGGTTCCTTTTTCAGATCTCTGCACCTGGGCATTCATTCCAGTACCTTATGCGATTACACTGTTTCTATTCTCCAGCCCAGTCACTATCAGCTCTTTCCTATGTCTCTATCTCATCTGCTCCATGGACCCGAACAGGTTTTGAGCTCCTGCAAGTCACAGGTTACTGTGAGGATATGCTGGGAATCAAACCTGGCTCTGCTGCTGAATTTTTTTTTTTTTTTTGCTTTTTGGGTCACACCCGGCGATGCACAGGGGTTACTCCTGGCTCTGCACTCAGGAATTACTCCTGGCGGTGCTCAGGGGACCATATGGGATGCTGGGATTTGAACCCGGGTCGGCCGCGTGCAAGGCAAACGCCCTACCTGCTGTGCTATCCTCCAGCCCCTCTGCTGCTGAATTTTTACCTTAGCTGATGCATTTGCTTTTGTGGTAGAATGAAAATAATCTTATTAAACTATTATAAATGTAGGGGTTGTATTTCTGTTATATGCTTCTATTGTATCTCTATATTTATATGACATATTTCTTTTATTCATTTCTATTGTAACTTGTACCAGGTTTTGATCTCAAGATTCCTTTTTTATTTCTAAAAATTATTGAGGGGTAAGGATGTGGTGAAAAAGGAACCATCTTCCACAATTGGTGGTACTTTTATTTGTTTCTCCTCTATGGAAAGGTATGGGGACTTCTCAAAAAATGGAAAATCAAACTGCCCATATGACCGAGTGATTTTACTCCTTGGCATGTGCTGCACAAATATAAAAATTGATTTGAAAAGATAAACACAACTGTGTTCACTGAAGCACTATTTATAATAGCTAAGTAATGAAACAACCCATGTAAACAACTACAGATGAGTGGAAAAGAAATTGTGATATAGAACTACAGATATCTCAGTGATAGAGCACTTACCTTCCATATGTAAAGCCCTTGGTTCAATTACCAGCAACACACACAAACATACAAACACACACATTCACTAAAATGCACACAGAAATGCAAAGTCCTTCTCTCCACCTGACTTCCCTTGATTAATACTGGCAACTAATCTCTCAGAAAAGGTGTGTGGTCACCAATTTAAACTTTGGTTGTCATTTCAGGTCTTCTTTGGGGTCTATCCACCATATTCCAGGAGAGGGGTAAAAATCAGTTGGGGCCAGGGATGGGTTTAAGTGGTAGAGGACAAGCCTTACATTTTCAATTGACTCTTAGCACCACATGGCTCCCAGGGCATGGATGGGTATGGTTTTCTGAATTGACAACAAAAAAGAAAAAGTCTTTATATTTGTAGATACTACCTCCAATCTTGTTTCTTAAAAATGTCTTGTCAACAAAGATTGCCAGATATTTTTTAAGTGACCAGCTTACTTTATTTTTAAAAAATGTGAAAACTGACATTTTTTATAATACTGAAGAACTGACATCTGCACCTGTATGTTCATTGCAGCACTGTTCACAATAGCCAGAATCTGGAAACAACCCAGGTGCCCGAGAACAGATGACTGCTTAAAGACACTGGTACATCTACACAATGGAATACTATGCAGCTGTTAGGAAAGATGGAGTCATGAAATTTGCTTATAAGTGGGTGATCATGTGATCATGGAGAGTATCATGCTAAGTAAAGTGAGTGAGATAGAGAGGAACAGACATAGAATGACCACACAGTTGTGGAATATAAAATAACATAATATGAGATTGACACCCAAGGGCAATAGACACAAGGGCCAGAAATATTGCTCCATGGTTGGAAGCCTATCTCATGAGCTGGGGGAGAAGGAACCTAGAATAGAGAGGGGATCACTAAGTCAATGATAGTTGAAGGAATCTTTTGGGATGGGAGATTTGAGCTGAAAGTAGATAAAGGACCAAAAGCAATAGCTTCTCAGTATCTATATTGCAAAACATAATGCCCAAAAGTAGAGAGAGTATGGGGGAAACTGTCTGCCATAGAGGCAGGGTCAGGGTTGGAAAGGGGGAGGTAATACTGGGGACATTGGTGGTGAAGAATGTGCACTGGTGGAGGGTTAGGTGTTTGATCATTGTATGACTGAAACTCAAACACGAAAGCTTTGTAACTGTATCTCATGGTTATTCAATTTTAAAAAATGTCTACTAAATACCTCAGCCTGAATAAGTTGTTCTCTAAAGTCAAAGTGATGTTTCATAAGCAAAAAAATTGGTTTGTGCAGCTTCCACTCAGTCACACAGGCATTTCCCTGGTGACAGTCATCCTGCTTTAGGCGGAGCAGAAATGCTTTCTGTGTACTTCTGGGTCATCCAAGGTATATTGCTGAAGACTTGAAATGTTGAGATGGAATGAAACGAATCCTTTAAAATGCTTGATCAGGGATGGTCTTATGTAAAACTGGCTTCCTTCCTTCCTTCTTTTGGTGAATTTGTGGTGAGGGAAAATATGTTGACCACTAGGGCTATGTTGGTGTTTTGATTATTTAACAAACTGCTCGACCCAGTATTGCTCTGGTGCCAGTGGTACAATTGTCCACTTTCTGGGAAAGGTGAATCATTCAATGAAAGGACTCCTAGAAGGGTGTGAGGACATGGCTGACTGCACTCTGGAGGGGAAAGTGTACAAGACAAGAGTGTTCTTTGCTTTCTGAGTGTTTTTTGTTGCTTGGCTGACCTGTTATTGCACCTGCCACTCTCCTCTCCTGTCTTGGACTGACCAAGATGCAACACAGTAATGCCTTGGGTGTCCCAATCACTCAGTTTTATTACTTACTCTGTACTGCCTTTGCGGCAAGGTGGAAAAGGGAAGTGAGTGAAAGCCTCTTTCATTCTCTCTTTTCTTCCAACTCTAAGACATTTCTAAGAAAAAGAACGGGCATAACTGTAAAAAATTCTCCAAATTGCTAACTAAACCGTGTAGAAATAGAACTGACCAGAAATGTATATCCTCTCCTTGTGGTTTTGAAAGCATCTCTCCCTTAAAGAGACTGTATTGATTACTTGAACATTTTTCCTATACACTTTATTTTCCCTGGATTGTAACTGAAGAGCTTGGAAAGAATTCCTGGCCTTCTCTGCTGTCCATAGGAGCAGTCTGAAGGATAGCCTTGCCTTCGCACTACCACATGTAAATGGATCTAGAGGTTTAGAACTGGATTTGCTGGGCTCCCTTCCAAACACCTGAGTCTTGTTTTATATAAAAACATGACACTTGGCAACTTGTATCAAAGGTCTAATCCCTTATTATGTCACTATAATGTGGTTAAACTGTATATCTGATAAGCAAAACTATTTACCTGTGACAGAGGATAATTAATAGGATTAAGTACATTTGGCTATTTCTGAGTCAAATATGTTGGAATAAGCTTTTTTTTAAAGTTAACATTCTCTTGTGCTTTCAAAATTTCAGACAAGAAAATTATATGCTCCCAGAACCATAAACTTTGTCAGATTTCTAAGAGTCTAAAACTATGTTTTAGTTTATGTGTTGGTTTATCCAAAAAGTCACCCATTTATTAGACACAGTATTTATCAAGTTATGACTCTGTCAAACATTGGTCTCAGTGTTGGGATGAAGTAGTGCATAACTATGGACAGATGTAATTCTTACACTCATGAAGGGAATCTATAAGGGAAATCTAGAAGAGGTATCTACAAGGGGAAATAAAAACAAAGAATGTAACAGGTTAGGTTATTTAGATACTAATGAGCATATGAAGAAAATACCAAAGTTTTGGGGAAATAAATTCACAGGATGGATGGGATGGTCAGAGAAGGCTTCCATGGGGAGATGATGTTGGTACTGAGACCCACGCATGAAAATCCAGGTGAAAGGCATTGACAGCAGAGGGAACACAGCAAGCACAAAGGCTCTGAGATTAGAACATTTGGTGGTTGGAGGAATAAAATGAAAGTGGTTTAAGTGCTGTGAGCAAGGGAAGAAGGGCACAGCATGAGATCTAATCACACTGACTCCTGTAAGTCACAGGCAAATCCCTGGATATTCTTAGAAGTGAGACCGTGGGGACGGCCCCATGGGGAGTGACCTGACAGTATGTGTGGGCCTGTGGGCTGTGTGCGGGAGGAATTGCACTGGGGCAGGATTTTAGCAGGTATGGTAGGTGGGAGGTTATGGTGATGGTTGCAGGGTTGTGGACTGAGAGGAAAGAATAGAAGGTATAGATTAAGGTTAGAGATTAAGGTTAGAGACAGAAGGGAGGCATCAAGGCTGTACCCAGCTTTTTAAATTAGAAAATTTTACCCATTTTCAAATTTTAGCCATTTACTGGAAAGATGGGGAGGGCAGGAATAAAGATGTGAATGACTAGGAAATGAACAAACCTGAGAGATTCTTGAAGACTGTCATCAAGTGCTCCTTGAAGATAGATGGCAGGGTAATTTTTTTGTTGTTGTTATGTCAGGCAGGATTGTGTTCAGTGACAGGTAATCCCAAATATTATAAAACACATTTTTTTTCTATTTTTGTCCTGGGGTGTTTCTTCCAAGAGATGCTCAGGAGGCCCTGAGGTCCCGCTGGTGATTCTCTGTTCACCCGCCTGCGGTTCAATGCAAGGGCCTTAGGATGTGGTATTGTTTAGGCCCTGCAGTGCAGGACATTACCTGGGCCACCTAGAGAGTGCTTGGAGGCCTTCAAAGGCCACACCTGGTGGTGTCTAGGGACCCCAGCAGTGCTCAGGGACCCAGCAATGCACTCTGTGATGCTTTGGGATCACATGGTGCTGGGAGTCGAATCCTGGTCTAGCACATACTATCTAGCAGCCTTGAACCATTTATTTTCTCTCTTCGGGGTGAAGGTTGGAATAGGGATCAGGGAGAGTTTGGGCCACACTCCCACGGTGCTGGGGGATCATATGTGATGCCAGGGCTCACGTGAGGCAATGCCTTATTCCCCTGTAACTCACTGACACACAAACCATTTCTTCTTTTCCTTTTTTTTTGCTTTTTTTTTTCTTGCTTTTTGGGTCACACCCGGCGATGCTCAGGGGTTACTCCTGGCTCTGCACTCAGGAATCACTCCTGGCGGTGCTCAGGGGACCATATGGGATGCTGGGAATCGAACCCGGGTTAGCAGCGTGCAAGACAAACGCCCTACCCACTGTGCTATCGCTCCAGCCCCCTCTTCTTTTCTTTTTTCTTTTTTTAAAAATTCATTGTAGCATTATTTATTTGAAATATCTAGAGTCAGGTCAATTCTTTGGTAATAAGTCTTGAAATAAAAAAACACAAGGCAAATGAGTAGATACTTTTTCAAAGCAAGCTTTGGAGGGACTGAAATGTAAACAAATACATTGTAGCACCTTTATCATTAATCTTTTTAAAAAAATTTTATTAGTCAATCACTGTGAGGTACAGTTACAAACTTACAAACTTTCATGTTTGCATTTGAGTCACACAGTGATTGGTTACCGATCCCTCCACTAGTGCCCATTCTCCCCCAACAATGTTCCCAGTATCCCTCCCACCACCCCCATCCCATCCCCCACCACTCCACCCCACCCCACCTCTGTGGCGGGGCATTCCCTTTTGACACACCAAACCATTTCTTAAACAAGCAATTTATTTATTTATTTATTTACTGTGCTTTTTGGGTCACACCTGGCAAGGCATAGGGGTCACTCCTGGTTCTGCACTCAGGAATCATTCCTGGCAGTGCTCAGAGGACCATATGGGATGCTGGGAATCGAACCCGGGTCGGCTGCGTGCAAGGCAAATGCCCTACCCTCTGTACTATTGCTCCAGCCCCAAACAAGCAATTTATTTCACAAATCTGCAATTAAGTGATTGGCTCCCAAGACAGCAGATTTTGCAAAGATAGACAGACCTGCCTATCCTGGGAGTTCGTGGATGTACTGAGACTCCCTTTCCTCTGGGCCCCTCCCTCGTCTTCCATTCTCAGAAGTGCTGGAGCACCAAGCACAGACCAGCTTCAGACAATAGAAGGCAGACTCCGAGACCGGAAACCCTTTCCTCTGTCAGGAAAGCAGAACTTTTCTAAGAATACTCAGTAGACCTACACTCTTATCTCACTGACCAAAATTAAATCAGAGGTGGCTGGAAGCTCCGGGGGTGCTGAGTTTCTTGACTCACTGAGCAAACATGGGCAAAACAGTAAGTGGGGAGTGAATGGATTGAGGGAGTCAGGCCACCAGTGGCGTCACCAGGGACATATTAGGTTTAGGGTCCCTGTTGGATATGCAAGTGGAAAGGCAAGTCAAGTTGGAAATAGAAGCCCGCAAGCAGAGTGAGGGCAAAAGTGATAACAGTTTGTGAGAGATTAGCATTGGATCCCAGCAAAGTAAAAAGGATGGATTTTTTACTCTTAGAGAGTGTGGTTGGAAACAGGCCATTTTTGTATTTATGAACCGCCCTGCTTTAATTAATTTTATTTAACAAAATTTTAATGTTTTGTGTGTTTCAGAAATGGTTTCATGTTCTCAGGGCACACATTTGTGTCTCCTGTTTTCAAAAAGGCTTAGAGACAGAATAAAAAAAGAATAAGTCAATTTTATGAAATATTTACTCTAATGTAGCAGATAAAACATTAATTGATTTGTACAGATTTGTTGTAGTACATCTGAATTATGTGAATTATGACAAAAACTTTATAGAGGATTCACTTAAGTAAAAATTTAATTTTATTGTTGGTTTTTTGGGCCACACTCAGCAGTGTTCAGAGGGTACTCCTGCCTCTGTGTTCAGAGCATACTCCTGGCGTGCTCTGGGGGCCATATGACATGTCAGGGATCAAACCTGGTTGGCTGTGTGCAAGGCATGTGCCCTACCCAACATACTATCACCCCAGCACCCAGAGAATTTAACTAGAGCAGGTTTTCAAATAAGGTTATTTCACTCAACACCCTCTTGTTATACTGTTAATAAGAAAAAATAAACCCCAGCCATCACTGAATGAAATAACACTTTTCAAAGACTTGCTTTCTTTCTGGGGCTGGAGGGATAGCACAGCGGGTAGGGCATTTGCCTTACATGCGGCCGACCCAGGTTTGATTCCTCTCCTCCGTCTCTCTTGGAGAGCCTGGCAAGCTACCGAGAATATCCTGCCTTCATGGCAGAGCCTGGCAAGCTCCTCGTGGAGTACTCATTATGCCAAAAACAGTAACAAGAAGTCTCACAATAGAGACATTACTGGTGCCTGCTCGAGTAAATCAATGAACAATGGGGTGACAGTGCTACAGTACTTTCTATATGTGCTATGTGAAGTCACAGTTCCCAAGAACTTATTGATGATGTTGAGACTTCACTGTAATATATCTTGAATTATTCTCCTCATGTATGGACATTTGTTTGTTTTATTTAATTAAAAATATATACCTATTTTTGTTTGTTTTGGGGACACATTTGGCAGTCCTCAGGCTGACGTTTGGTTCTGTGCTCAGGGATCACTCCTGACCTTTGTGGTGCTGGGCATTCAATGGTTAGCCACAGTGCAAGGCAAGTGCCTTACGCCTGTACTCTCTCTCCTGGTCCACTTTTGTTTATTTTAATTTGGAAATGCACTAAGAAAACTCAAATTTTTATAAACTAGATGTAACTAAATGTCTACCGTATTACTTACAAATTTGCTATTGATGAACATAATGGAATCAAATTATTATTAGTAGTAATATATCAAAATAGTAGTAGTAATATATTAGTTTTGGGGCCACACTAGTGGTGCTTATTTGTGGTCAAGGGTCACTCCTGGTAGTACTGGGGGACCATAACTGATTCTAGGGTAGTACTGGAATCATCTGCATACAAGGCAAGTCCCTTAACCACTGTACTATATATCCTTGGCTTCTGGAATCTGACATTAGCTTGGAAATTTCGACTAGGATGATCAGGGAATTTTTTGCCAGATGATCCTGCTTTATATTGGGAATAATGGCATATTAGTTTTTGCCTGTAATTTCACTTTGAAGTCTCGTGGGCATTTCAAACTTATGTTCCAGACCAGGTTCTTCATATCACCCATCCTTTTATTTTAAACTCAATGGAAATTGTGGGATGATTATTAAATAATAGGCCAATATACTTTAATTTACATTTTAAGAAGAGAACATTCCTGCTACATTGTAAGCAGATCATGGGTTAAACCAGAGCAAGAGTGGAAACAGAGGCAAGTTAGAAAACTTCCACAGTGGTCCAATGAGAAGTATACACTCTAGGATGAAAATGATGGATGCGGCATAAAGGAATCAGTAACTTGGCAACCTAGATTAGTAACTGAAGAGAAAGAAGGGAGAGTTAATGATGTTTCCTACATTTCTGGCTTTAATATTGAAATGGATGATGGTTTAATGGCCTGTGGAAGCTTTGGTATGGTGAAAAGTTGCAGGGTGTGTGTGTGTGTGTGTGTGTGTGTGTGTGTGTGTGTGTGAGAAATAACAACAGATACCTAAACCAGAATTTCATTTACTTTGGTTTTTAGGCCATATCTGGTGATGCTCAGAGGTTCCTAGGTCTGCACTAGGAATTACTCCTTGTGGTGCTCTGGGGACATGTGGGATGGGAAATGAGTCTGCTGCATGCAAGGCAAATGTCTAACCAATATATTACCTCTCTAGTCCCTGCTCTTCTTCTCTGGTTATAGGAGCAGAATAAGCTGACTGCAAAAGTAAGTTTGAAATCATCCCTCTCTTGACATTTTTGGAAAATTTTGAGACGGATTATTTTTATATATTTAAAAAAAATTTAGTGGAATTCATTTGTGAAGCCCTGTGGCCATGAGTTTTGCTGGTGGGGGGGTATTTATTTATTTATGATTCTTACTAGTATTTTCCTGTCTTTTTTTTATGAGTTATCTTAACTTGCGGTTTACTCATTTTGTTTGTTTATGCAAATAACCAGTCTTTGGTTTCATTGATCTACTGCAGCAATATTTTTCTTTCAATTTCACTTGTTTGTGTTCTAATTTCCATTATCTTCTTACATCTACTGACATGTTTTTTTTCTCTTTTTATTTTAATTTTGTTATGTGTATATTCTGTGATATTTCTATCTTCATTGACATGGGCCTGAATTTATATGAACTGACCTCTTAATATCACCTTTGCTATATCTTATGATACCTGATAGTTTTTATTAATTTTTCTTGGTTTCTAGATCAATATTTCTTTTTTGATTTCTGTATTTATCTAAGAACCACTCAGATGTGTATTTTTTTAAAAAAATTTTAAATTTTATTGAATCACCGTGAGATAGTTACAAGCTTTCATGTTTGGGTTACAATCTCACAATGATCAAACACCCATCCCTCCACCAGTGCACATTCCCCACCACCAATATCCCGGGTATACCCTCCTTTCCAACCCTCCCCCTGCCTCCATGGCAGACAACATTCTCCATACTCTCTCTCTACTTTTGGGCGTTACAGCTTGCAACACAGACACTGAGAGGTCATCATGTTTGGTCCATTATCTACGTTTGGCATGAGAGATGCGTATTGTTTATGCTTCAAGTTATGAAGATTTTTTTCAGTGTTTGAATTATTTTCTCATTTTATTTCTTTACTTTGGACTGGAGCTATAGCACAGCGGGTAGGGCATTTGTCTTGCATGCAGCTGGCCCGGGTTCAATTCCTCCATCCGTCTTGGAGAGCCTGGCAAGTTGCCAAGAGTATCCCGCCTACATGGCAGAGCCTGCCAAGCTACCCCTGGCATATTCGATATGCCAAAAACAGTAACAACAAGTCTCACAATGGAGACGTTACTAGTGCCCACTTGAGCAAATTGATGAACAATGGGCCAACAGTGCTACAGTGACTCCTCCCCTGCATCTTATTTTTCTGTATTCCTTTCAAGTGAGTGAAACTACTATTTTGGTTCAAGCCACATCTTGAATGATGTTATTCTAGGCAGCCACTTACTTCTCTCTCAGGAAAAAAATCTTTTTTAAGTCTTCAAGCCATTTCAAGTCTCAGTCATATAACGATCAAATCCCCATCCCTTCACCAGTGCCCCTGTTCCCCCACCAAGAACCCCAATATGCCCCCCTCCCCCCCGCACCTGAGTGATCAATGATCTTCACTTTATTCTCTCTATACTTTGAATACATTCAATATTTCAACAGAGAACTGACTAGTATTATTTGGAATTTTCCCCCAACAATCAAACCTGCTAAAAAGGCATCAATTGATAGTTTGTTTTCCCTTGCTGAGAATGAAGATTATAGGAAGCTGTCACGGCCGAGCAGTTTTAGATTTCTGTTGTTTTAGCTCAGTTTACAGCCTAGATGCATTTCTATAAGTCTCTGGGTGCCAAAATGGGTTTGTAGCCCTCCTGGATCATAGTCTTTAAGGAGCAGAGGGGCCGTGTCGTGTGAGGCTGCTCCGGATCTCATCTGGGCCGAGGGCGTGCTGGTAACACCCCCATCCCATGATCTCTTGCGCACCACGTCACTACAAGCAAGTACCTCTGGGTTGTGAGTCCTAGAAAATGGCGGACTCCAGGTGGGCGCTGGTGCTGCTGCCGCTGCCATCTTCCCCGTAGAAAGAAAGCACTGGGAGAGAAAATCCTTCCTCCTCCCTGGGCGGCATGGGGTCGTAGCTCAGCTCACAGTCTAGATGCATTTCTATAAGTCTCTGGGTTCAAGTCACTTCTTGAATGTTTGCATCTACTCCATTCTGGATGATCCACATCTCATGTACATTTCCCAGTTATACTCCCTTAAAATCTGTCTCTATAGTTAGAGTGGTTTTAGTGAATAGTGAATAGTTCAATTTGTTATTTTGATTAAAATCTAGCAAAACTTCTGACAGCATTCTGTAAAAAGGATGCCCTGTGATAACATCGATTTTAACAATGTTGGATTAACCTGAGTTTTTTTTTTTTTTTTGGATTTTTGAGTCACACCCGGAGATGCACAGGGGTTATCCTGGCTTTGCACTCAGAAATTACTCCTGGTGGTGCTCAGGGGACCATATGGGATGCTGGGAATCGAACCCGGGTTGGCCACGTGCAAGGCAAACACCCTACCCACTGTACTATCACTCTAGCCCCTAACCTGAGATTTTTTTAAAGTCCCTTCCTTTTAGTACTTCTCAGAGCCTTCGATATGCTAATATATGCTAATGTGTGTATTATGAATCACTAAGAGGGGGTGAAACTGGAGATATTTTTTGACCTAAGGCACAGTAAAACTATTATTTTGAGGAACACCAAGGAACGTCTCATGAAACCTCTATGAACACTAGTATATTATATAACCTGATTTAGAAAATTTGGTCTCACAAAGAATTCAGTCATTTTAAGGAAACCTCCTGTAAGCTGGCTCCCACATTCCTCCCTTGTGACCCCCTCTCCAGCCTGGCTTCATGTATAATAATGGCACACTGCACCCTGTACACATCTTGCTCCCTGTAGTTTTGCTCAAGTTTCCCCCCACGTGAAATGCCATTCTTTACTTGGCCAACTCTACTCTTTCCACTCAGCTCAGGAACATTTTTTGAATTCCAGGTTGAGAATAGTGAGTTTGTGAGCTCCAAATGCCATAGCAAGTTCCTCAACTTTTCAAAGCTTTCACTTCTTTTTTTTTTTTTGCTTTTTGGGTCACACCCAGCGATGCACAGGGGTCACTCTTGGCTCTGCACTCAGGAATTACCCTTGGCAATGCTCAGGGGACCATTTGGGATGCTGGGACTTGAACCTAGGTCGGCCACATGCAAGGCAAACGCCCTACCTGCTGTGCTATCGCTCCAGCCCCAGCTTTCACCTCTTGATTTGCAAATGCAGAGACTAATATTTACCTCATGGGGGTTTTGTGACTACATAATAGGATACTTCTTAGAGTCTGGCATTTAGTATAATTAATCCAACAATTGCCACCACCATCACCACTATCACTACCATCAGAAACGGTACCAACTCAGCATAGCCTCTAAGCTTTTATTGTTGCATGAAAAGATTTGGTACAAAAAGGTAAATCCACAGTTTTTAATTGTTCTTGTTGCTAACCTCACTTGCAGATAAATAAGCTAGGACATGGGCTAGAGGAAAAGGTACATGGCTTAGGATGGCTGTCTTGCAAGCATAAGTCACAAATTCAGTTCCTGGTGCAACAATGTGAGCTGAATATGATTCTGGCAGATCTGTTCTCTGCCATCCCTGGGTTGCTGCCCTTCCACAATCAGGTGTGTGTGAGCACCACAACCAAGTCATGTGATCTGTGGTGAGTATGGTGACTGAAAGATGTGGGAGCTTGCAAACTCCAGGCAACCCTGGGAGAACCACAGCAAGCTCCTGCTGTGAACTCTAAAATTAGAGGTGTGTAAACACAATTAATTTTCCACCATTCCTGGAGAGCTCCGTGGGAAAAACTGGTACTTCATAGACAGGTGTGTGTGTGTGGGGGGGGGGGGTGTATGATAGAGAGACAGGTAGAAAGAGAGAGAGAAACCGACCCATTGTCATTGCTGCAACATCAATAAAGAAGGGGAGTCTAATAAAAAATAATTTAACATTGTTAAATAAATAAAAAATTAGCGTTGTTTATTTAACATTTATTCATTTAATATGAATAAAGTAAAATTAAAATGCAACTAGGACATTGAAAGACCAAGTAGCTTGATTGAGGCTATATAACCAATGAATGAGAAGAGATGAAGCTAAACAACTGAAGCCGCCTGTTGGGTTGCAGAATCTAAATCTGTAGCCTGCTGCCTACATAGTGGACTTCCAATAAATGAAATGCTTTTTGTTTAAACTCAGTGGTATGTGTGTGTGTATATGTCTCTGTGTGTCTGTGTCTATGTGTCTCTGTGTGTCCCACACACATTCAGTTGCACAGACGTAGGTAAGAGAAAACATTTGCTGTTAAATTTATTTCTAGTAAAACTGATAGCAGAAAGGAGGCAAGGGAGGGGCAACAGCTTATGTCCTAATTTCCACCTGCCCGATTGTTGTTTTAGACATATGTCCTGGGGGTGGTCAACCCCTGTTTTACGTCTGTGCTAGATTTTGCAGATAAAAAGCAAATTAGTGTCCAGCAGGGACTATTAATATTTTTATATCATTGAGCAATATCAAATAAATCTTTTCATTCAAAATAAAATGAGCATAGCTAGGTAGAATTGAGTGTGGGAAATACTCAATTAAAAATATATTTTTATGCTATGTTTGTGTGTGTCAGTAGAGTTGATGACTGTTGGGTGAATCCGAGTGAGTGTAAATTGAACACTTTTCCTCAACTTGGTGGTTGACAGCTGTTTCTGAGATTTACATAAGTTTATGATAGGTTTAGTACTTTAAGATTTTGCTTTGTGATTTAGGATTATCTGAAGTACCTTAAAATGTGCCTCTAAACTGATATTTTAAAATAAAATGTTCAAATACATTATTTTATACTCTACAACGGTCAAAAGTCATCATGATATGATTATAATGTGAAATGCGTTAATAATGTGTGGAGTTATAATCTTCATAAGCCTACTCTTTTTTTGTTTGTTTTGGAGATCATACCTGGAGGTGTTCAGAGATCAGTGTTGGTAGTGCTCAGGGAACAATCTGTGGTACCTGAGTTTAAATCTGGATTGGCCACGTGCAAGACAAATGCCTTACCTACTGTACTACCTCTCCAGTCCCTTTAAGTCTATCATTCACTTTTTAAAATATTGATTTTAAAAAATATTAAGGAATCATGATCTTCATAGTCATTCATAATTGAGTTTTAGGCACACAATGTCCAAACACAAATCCTATGGCCAGTGTCAACTTCCCTCCACGAATGTCCCAGGCTCCCTCCCACCCCCCAGCCTCGTCCTTGACAGGCACATTTTTAGATTTTGTTGTTACAGCTTGGATCTCACACTTAAAGTACTTTTGGCTTTGTAATTTAGATATGTACATAAATACACCTATACAACACCCATGTACCTGACCCCTACCCCCATTTGTTCTATCCATCTCATCTTTTTCATCTACCTTGATTTCTTTTTTCCTCTGCCCTTACCATCTTTATAATCTAGGGCCAATGTAATCTAGGATCTCCTCTTCTATACCTTGTATTCCCTCCTCCCATTATTCTAATATATCACTGTCATCTCGTTTGCTCATCGATTTGTTCGAGCGGGCACCAGTAACGTCAATAAGTCTCACTGGGAGACTTATTGTTACTGTTTTGGCATATCCAATATGCACAGGTAGCTTGCCAGGCTCTGCCGCGTGGGCTTCATACTCTTGGTAGCTTGCCGGGCTCTCCGAGAGGGGCGGAAGAATCAAACTATGGTCAGCCGCATGAAAGGTGAAAGCCCAACCACTGTGCTATCGCTCCAGCCCATTCTAATATATACATGACAATATTTGTCCTTTTGGGTCAATTCACTTAACATGATATTCTACAGTTCCATCCAAGTTGCTGTTAGTTGTATAATTTCATTATTCCTTGAAGATGCATAGTATTCCACTGTGTATATACTCAACACTTTCATTATCCACTCATCTTTTATTGGGTACCTAGGTAAATTCAATAACCAGGATATTGTCTGAGAACTAGAATGGAAAATGGTGTGCATATGTTCTTTGGAATGAATGTTTTTGTGTTCTGGGAGTAGCTACCAACTGGAATTACTGGATAATATGGCAGCTGTAGTCTTACTTTTCTCAGAAACATCCATACCGTTTTCCTTTTGGGCTTTTGAATCATCTGGCAACATTCTCACCAGCAGCAGTGGAGTGACCTGATTTTCTATTTAATAGCAATAGGCTTCTATTTATGCCTATTTTTTGGACTATTTCCATTACCTATTCCATGCATTTTTATACTGTAAAAGTATTGCAGTGGGACAAGCAAGTGTAGATCTAGTCCCTACCTTTTGGCTGCTAGGACTATTATGGAGGTGTCTAGTTTCTGAAATTAGACCCTCTGGCTTCCTAACTGTCTGGAGAGAGTGTGAAGTACAATAGTTGCACAAGTGTGTTAGCATCTTCACAGTAAAAGGTGTCAATGCTGTCTCTGGGAGCTGGGCCTGGTTTTTCCCTGATGTCACAGGGCAAGGAGGATGAATTCCCTATCGAGTCAGTGCACTTGAATTGGAGGAACTTAAATTGGCAGCAGCTAGTTGGTCCCAGGCTGTACATCAGGTAGGAACCTGTATGGAGAGGCTCCCAGGGGTCTGCAATGTCCTTGGTCATTGGATCTGACCTATTTTTTACTTTTGAATTAAATTACATAAATTATGAAAACATTTAAAAGGAATAAATGAGTTATTAGCTTATAAATGATAAAATATTCATAACCTCCATAATATGTACTTTTATGATTTTTTAAATTTCTAGTTTGTGTTAGATCAAATGAGTTTAAGATAAAGAGGTATTATCTCTCAGCTCTTCCATCAAGAATCAAGAAATATATGAGAGAACCAGCTTTCAGAGGATTCCACCCCTTGGTTGTCAAGTTTCCTAGCTGATGCTTGAGGAGGAACAGAGAAGCTTCCCTTACCAAGTCCATTTCAAATTATAGACTCAGGAGCAAAGTAAGTACGATTTGAAACCACGAAATGTTGGGGTGTGTTTGTTATGCATCAACACAAAGCTGGAGCACCTGTTTTATATATATATGTATATATATTTATATATATATGTATGTGTGTGTCATATGGTTGTGTAACTTGAAGCTAAAAGCAGCCCTACACAAAACACTTTAGAGAAGGTTAAAACAAACCACAAAAATAGCCCTTTAAAATAACAAAATTTGATAATTATCCATTCTACACCTCTTAAGCTGGCCATAGTAATCAAGTGAACTATAGTATTGACTTCATAATGGTAGAACCTGGCAAGCTACCTGTGGCATATTCTATATGCCAAAAAAAGTAACAATGATGGTCCTCATTCTCCTGACCCTGAAAGAGCCCCCAATACACCATCGGGCTACACTAGCACCCGATAGGAATGAATAGAGACATTACTGGTGCCCGCTCAAGCAAATCGATGAACAACGATGACAGTGACACAGTGACTGACTTCACAATTTTTCTTGGAAGTTGATGTTGGCTTAGTTTATAAAGATTTTATTTATAATAGAAAGGGACTAGCAGAAGTGTTCGACAGAAAAAATTTCAATTCAGGGCAACATATGGCTGCTTTCCTGCTCTTTCAGATTTTGGTAATGACAGAGAAATATCAACTGTGGCCTCAGCAGCAAGTAAATCTTGTCTGATTCCTCAGCTTCATCGAAATCTCATCAGTGTTTAAGGCTATTTTCTTAATGAGATGCTACTAGCATTTGACAGCTTTGTTCTTTCACTGACATTTGCAGCTTTTTAAATAGATGAATATTTAATGTCACCTTTAGTGGGCCACATCCTTTGAAGCAAAATCCCTGTAGTTCCCACTTTAAAAAATATAACTGGTCACTGATTATTATTTAACTTTATTTAAAAGTTTTAATTGTTTTAATTATAAAGTCAATTATCAATCTAGAATGTAGAAGCTAGTAGAACTGTTCTAGGTTAGTATTCATATCCTTATAAGGGAGCTGCAGTATTAATTAAAAATTTTTTATCTCGAGGTAACATTTTTTTCCTAGGATGGAAATTCCTAATCTGCGTTGCAATATCATTTTCACAATTTTCTTTTCCCATTACACTGAAACTTAAACCTAAAGGAACAGAACTGTAGCCCCCAAGAGACAGTTGCACAAAGCCAATTTCATTTTTGTGTGTTTATTTACTCAATGTCCACATCCTTAAACTGTTGGCAAATTCATAGCTGGGTGGAGCAGCCACATGTGTCATTGTACTGAAGCCATGGGGTGGGGCGGGTGTGGAGGCCTGGCTGGGGCAGCGGAGGGGTCCTTTCGAAGAGATGTTACATAAGTGATATGCTATGCAGAGGCACCCTCTGGGGTTGAAACATAACTGAGCGGGGAGTGTCCGTCTTTCTTGGCCCTGACTCCCTGATTTACTATCCTGAAGGGTCAGACCTATATTCCTGGGTGGGCTGAGAGTGTTTCAGGGCACTTAGTTCCTAATAGCAACCCCACATAATAGCTTACAGAGCCTGGGAACTTTGTGTGTGTGTGTGTGTGTGTGTGTGTGTGTGTGTGTGTGTGTGTGTGAGTGTGTGTGTGTGTGTCTCAAGGCTGCAGCAAGGTGCTGCATGCAAACACAGAGCTGAGGACTCAGTGTGAGAAGAAATACATTTCCCCATTGCGCCTCAGTTGAAGTTGCTTCCAGCAAGGCTTCTTCAAGGAAATGGGAAACGCCAAGAATCAGAGAGGGCAACTGCTTCTCCCGAGCAACTCTAAAGCAGATTAAAACCTAAACTCTAATTGAACAAGCTTAAGTATCTATGGTTTAGACACAGTTTTAATCTAAAATTTAACTAAAAATACAATATATTCAAAATTATTTGCACTTTTTAAACCCAGCTTTATTAATCTACAATACCATTTCTTGAGACAGTTTTACCCATCCATCTGAATAAGCCTCACCACACCTACCACCAAAGTTCCAATGTCATCACTCTATCAAAATGATCCCTGTAACTCCCTTCCCCATTCCATCTGGTAACCATCATGTTTTTCAGAGTCGGAGAGCTCATTTTTTCCTGTATCTTGTCAGTTTCTTGTTTGGTTATTTATATTTCACACATGAATACAACTATTTGGCAATTAATATAAAAGAAGCATGGATTTTCCATCCAGCTCTTTTCTTCTCTACTCATCTCTTTTTCAGGGAACTGAATTTTTGATGCATGAGTTGATGCATTTATTCACACTACCTGATTATTTTTACTTATTTTTATAACATGGAAAACAGCTTGTCACTGCATTTCTACCCTGGTGTCAGATATGCGAGAGGACTTTATGTGTATCATCATTACATATGCACCATCTGGCCCATGAGAAAATAAACATACAGTGGACAGTCATGTGAGACTGGGAGTGAGGGAGAGGAAGAGGGAAACTTAACAAACTTCAGAAAACAATGCAGACAAGATTAAAGCTGCCTCCTGCCTAGGGTGACCCTGAGCCCCAAGAACTCTGCTTTATCAAATGTCATTTGAGGTCCTTTTGTTATCAGGGAGAGCCGGGCATGTACCTGGCATGCATTCTGAGTCTCCCTCCACAACATCATGGGTTGGCTACTAAGCTGTAGTTCAGAGGTCTTTTCATTATTCAGACACTCCTGTCATTCGCAGATTTTTTCCCATTGACTCTCCCACAGCGCCTTTCTGGGGTGGAGTAGGTTGGTGCTTCAGTTAAACCCAAATCCCTTTCTCTTTGGTTTCTTTGATTTTTATTTTTTGAACATTTTCCATCACATGCTTCAGGAAGCTACCTTTGCTTGTTGAGTGCTTCTTCATATACTCAATATGCACATTAATTCTCATGCAAGAATCTTACCTTTGTTTGCACATCAAAAGCACGTTGAATAACACTGTAGATGCTTCCAGTTTTGCCATGTGGACTTTCCTTTTTCAACAGACTTCATTCTTGCTCTACCAACAATATCATCTTGTAGATATGTATGCAATAGCACAGTGGGTAGAGTGTTTGCCTTGCATGCAGCTGACCCGGGTTCGATTCCTCTGTCCCTCTCGGAGAGCCTGGCAAGCTACCGAGAGTATCCCACCAGCACGGCAGAGCCTGACAAGCTACCCGTGGCATACTCAATATGCCAAAATCAGTAACAACAAGTCTCACAATGGAGACATTATTGGTGCCCGCTCGAGCAAATCAATGAACAACGAGAAGACAGTGCTACAGACAGATATGTACAGAGTGTGGCCAAAGGAACACCTCTATGGCTTCTTAAAGATCTAGTGAACATAGAGCATAGGCCTCTCCTCTGTGCCTTTGTTGTTTTTTTCTTTTTTTGGGGGGTAGTGAGCAAATTATCGGAAGATGCTGGTTCCAGCTGAAAGCCTGTGCCATCGTTTGTATGAAACGGAGCTTCAGTCCCAAGCTCTTCTGGGTCCCTTTCCTTTGATTTGCAATTTGCCTGCAGCGTTTCCTCACCATCCCTCCCCTTCCACATTCCTCACACTTGGTATTGGCAGATAGTGTCCAACAGTTTCTCTCCAATGCCATAACCTCTCCCTGAAGCCTGGTATGCCATCAGATGCCTGAAGGCCGCTTCTTTCTCACGTCATCTATTGCTCTGAAAATAGCTTATTTGAGACCACTCCAGTTTTGAAGCTTGAGTTTTTTCATTCACTGCAGTAGTAGTTCAAGAATTAGTTGAGTCATTTGGGATACTTGTTTAACTAGAAGTCCCCCTGAACCTGGGTGCTCAGAGGGAGAACATGGGTATGAAAAGGCAACAAGCTCCTTGAACAAAAGGCTGATTCCATCTTCAGATTAAGGCGTCGGACCAGAGAGGTAGTGCAGTGGGTAAGATGCTTGACTTACACGTGGCCGATCTGTGTTCAATACCCGGCACCCCAATGTCCCCTGCCAAGACCTACTGGGACAGCTTCCCGAGTGCAAGCCAGGAATAAGCCCTGAGAACCACCAGGAGTGGCCCCCAAATCACAAGCCCCCCAAAAAGAAAGAAACAGTAAGTTTCATCCCTATTCATATAAAGTTTAGGATTTCTTCTTAGGGGCAACAATGCTTTTTGCCGTCCCAGTTAAGAAACCTTATGAAAAGTTTGTCCATTTCCCTTATTTCTCTCACCCCAGCCTCCGTGAAGCTTGGTGCCAAACATTCCACCAGTCTTTTCTCCTTGGCCTTGTCCAGCCTCCTCCTGCACTTTTGTGAAGTTTCTGCCATGTGTCCTTTTCTTCTGTACTCTGGTCTTGCTGTTCTTCATCCTAACTACCTCTGTCTTGTCATTCCATGGGATCAGCCCCATCTCCTCTCTCCCAGGACCTCTGCTCTGTGGGAGATCCCTTCCGTCAGCTCTGCAGTCCCATCTTCAGCCGTAGCCCCATTCGCAGTTGGGCTCTGCCTTCCCCTAAATTCCTTCTCCACTAGCAAGCTTCCCTTCCCACATCACCATGAGTTGGGAGTGAAATCAGTCACAAAGAAGTTAAGAGTAAAATACCAGTAGTTTTTTCGATCAGGGACAGTTGTCTTTATGCTGTCCTTCCCTCAAAAACCTAACATTATGACAGATATTGAACCTGTACTTGGAGCCCTTCCACTTAAATTGCAGAAAGACAGAGTGGGCCGCAGGGGTCAGCCCATGAGGGAATTCATTGACCGTTCTGGTGCCTGCCAGCCTGAAACCCACCCTTCCTAAAACATGCTCCCCTGTTCTCTCTTTTATTTAAAACTCCTTCTTGTGACTTGGTAAGGAAGGTGGTTACTTTAGGATTGGGGAGCCAGGCCAAAGGGTTAGAATGGATGCTGGCATGTCGGAATCTGGGGTTCAGTCCCCAGTTCTGCTTGATCTCTGAGTTCTGTCATCTATAGAGACTGGTGCCTTCCCGTACAGCTGGGGAAGTCACCCCACTAGCCCGCAAACACACTTCAAAAAAAGAAGCTAGTTACTTTGATGACGGGTCCACCTTCCATCCTGTGGGCTTGTTGCCAGTAAGGCTCTTTCTCATCCCATCACCATGTCTCTTGGCGGCCCTCGAGTGACAGTACAACTACACCTTCGAGGTTATAGGTAGAGGCTGGCAACATTCTTCTATAAAGGACCAGGTGTAAATGCGTTTGCGAGTCATTCAGTGTGTTGTAAATATGCAAATCTGCCGTGGTGGCACAGTAGTGACCTCAGTTAGTTCATTACCAGACCAATGTGTTTCAACCTAATTTCTGTGCTTGGATGTTGAAATGTGAATTTCATAGGATTTTAATGTGTCGCAAAAATTAGAATTTTGGAGGGAAAAACTTTTCAGACATTTAAAGATGTAAGAACTAGTCTTTGCTCGTGGGGCCGACAGAAACAGGGACGGGCTGAGCGTGGTCTCTGCAGGTGGTTCGGGATTCCTGACCCAGGCCAGAGCTTCACCTGGGAGACGCATGGTCTCACTCAGGGCTTGATACAGTGAGGCTCTGACTTGGCAGGTCTGGCTGGAAATGGGCTCCTGTGTTTCAAATAAGCTCATGGTGGTACTGATGACCCTGCTCCTGAGGGAATGTCACACTGGGAGCTTGTTCTGTGGAAGCTTTGTTTGTGTTTGTTTTGGTGCTGCACCCAGTGTGCACAGGGCTTACCCTGGTTCTGTGCTCAGGAGCCACTTCTGGCTATTGGTCAGCTGTGTTCAAAACAAGCTCCTTATCCCCGTGTACCATCTCTCCGGCCCTTCCTTTCCTGTTTAGAAATATCCTTTAAGTGGCAAAGAAATTAGAAAGAGCTTAATGATATAGGAAAGTGCTTAATGATATAGGAAAGTACTAACATGAATTGAGCCAATTCATGTTAGGTAGGAAAGTTTGTGTGAAAAGCTTATGTGATAAGTAGGAGAACAGGCTTTTGACCCCCAAACACTCCTGCTTCCCAGCAGTCTAAATTTAAACATACTCCAGAACCTTTCTCAGTTTCCCTTTATCCAACTGTAAAATGAAGAAATCAGTCTCTACCTCCGAGGATTGTATTAGATTTTCACATCACAATGAACCCAGTAAGTACTCAAGAAATCCCAGCCATTATTTTTCAATTGAAAAAGCAAGTCAGTAACATGTAGATAGCCAGAGACTAAGCTTTTTAATTTTGAGGCCTTCAGGGATCTCCTTGCTTTCTTCCCTGGAAAACATTCAAGGATCATGAGGATTCATTCATTCAAAAAGCATTTGCTGAGCTGCTGGTTCTCCTGCCAGGCCATGTGCTTGGCTGATTCTGCTGGGATGAGTGAAATGTAAGCTCCTTTAAGTGCGTGCGTGCGTGCGTGTGTGTGTGTGTGTGTGTGTGTGTGTGTGTGCGCGTGCGCGCGCGCATTGGGGGAGGGCTGGAATGAATGCTACTTTCCTCTGTGGAGCAGAGGGAGAGCAGGAATAGATTCTTAGCTTGCCTCCATGACCAAGACAGGACTGCTGATGAAGGAGAGGGGAGGGGGTATGCAACAGCAGAGGAGAATCCAGAGGGGTCTTTCAGGTGTTTGGGGGTGGGCAGGAACAAGGTCTTTACCAATCAGAATAGACACAGGTTTCTTTTTCGTAGAGTGCTATACTGACTGGGCATCAGTCATTTTAGGAATGCACTCTGACAATGCCTAAGATATACAGCTGCTCTAAGAAAAAACAAAGCCATGCAATTAGCCACTACCTGGACGTAACTGGGGCTGTCATGCTGTGTGAAGTCAGTCAAAAGAGGAGGAACAGATACAGAATGAACCTTCTCATCTGTGGGATATGAAGAAGCATTGTAAGGGGATAACAAATGGCTTAAGGGAACAGAAGCTGGGAGCTGGTCTACAGAAGTTAGAATTTACCACTGGTCTGGGGAGTAGGAGAGAACCCTGAGGCAATGGTAGAGGGAAGTTGACACACGGGTGGAGTGTGGTGTTGGAACATCGCATGTATGCATAAAACCTTATTGTGGACAGAATCAAAAATCACTGTGTGAAGAAGGAGGAGGAGGAGGAGGAGGAGGAGGAGGACTCTGAGAAAAGACTGAGAACCGCTCCCCACCCCCTTACTGTGTAGGCCATGGTGGTGGGCGGGTCACCAGGACACCTTGTGTTGTTTGGAGGTGCATATAGTGCCAGGTATTTAACTCAGGGCACATGCCCAGCCTTTTGGAACTCGCATTGGTCCTGAGCTTCCGTATTAGTGCTAATCAGGGCCCAGAAACTACTGTCTGAAGAGACCTGGAAACTTTACAAGTTTAAGCTTGCACTTGAAGAAAATATGGGAGTCAGAGCGATAGTACAGTGGGTAGGGTGGTCGCCTTGCATTCAGCCAGCCTGGGTCCAATTTCTGGAACCCCATATGGTTCCCAAAATACTACCAGGAGTGATCCCTGACCTCAGAGAGGAAGTAAGCCCTGAGTGCTGCTGGGTATAGCTCAAAAACCAGAGAGACAGAGAGAGAGAAAGAGAGAGAGGGAGGAAGGGAGAGAGCGCAAACAAATGGAAGGAAGGAAGGAAGGAAGGAAGGAAGGAAGGAAGGAAGGAAGGAAGGAAGGAAGGAAGGAAGGAAGGAAGGAAGGAAGGAAGGAAAGAAGGAAGGAAGGAAGGAAAGAAGGAAGGAAGGAAGGAAGGAAGGAAGGAAGGAAGGAAGGAAGGAAGGAAGGAAGGAAGGAAGGAAGGAAGGAAGGAAATAAATTTGGGCAGTCCCAGAACTGAAATTTCAACACGGTTTTCAGGTTTTCAGCATGATCTCATTCTATCTCCCTTTCTTGATTCCCTGAGAGGTCTTCTGCCCTCTGGGCCAGGACTTGTTGTATGAGATGTAGGGTATCCAGCAGCAAGGGGAGTATAAAGCAGGGCTGGCACCTCACTTGGGTTTGTTTACACTTGCCACCTGAGTAGGTGTCTTGCAGGCCACAGTATTCATCCCACGCTGCCCAACTTGCTTTCTTTCTCCATGGTATGGAGTGAATTCTTCTGCTCTAATACTCTCCTAAACTGTACTTCATGCTTCATACACATCAATTTTCTGCTTCCTCCCTTTCACCCGGCTTAAATAAAAATTGCCTGCTCTGACCTTGTCTGATGTCCTAGAAGGCCCTAATTCAGTTGTTTGCCCCCCTGGAAAGATTGTGCTGAGAAGGGAGTGTAGAATGGGTTACCATGCCTCGTACTGGCCCACACTCTAGTTTTGTGCTTGGTGGGAGGTGGAGAGTGGTAGGGGTTGTTGGCAAGCAGAAGTTAAAGGACCTGCATCTGTGACAAATGTTGAGACACAGGGCCATAAGCAATGCTGCCTTAGGTGAGAAACTGTCACTATTCAGAGTAATACCCATTGTAAATCATATCTAGAACACACATGGACTCCTCTTGGGTCTTTCCTGAGTGTGAAGAGAAGGAGAGATATATTTTTTGGGGAAGGGGTCACACCTGGCAATGCACAGGGGTTACTCCTGGCTCTGCATTCAGGAATTACCCTTGGATGTGCTCAGGGGACCATATGGAATGCTGGGAATCGAACCCGGGTCGGCCATGTGCAAGGCAAACACCCTACCCGCTGTGCTAATTGCTCCAGCCCCGAGATATTTTCTTATGGAAGAAAAAAATTTTTTTGCCATCAAATAGTGGTGGTTTGGAAGATCTCTACAAATTTTAGCGAGCAAGGAGTAAAATTCTCAGGGCAGTGTGGTGGTGAGAGACCTACCCCAATGGTTGCTTGTGTAGCAAACATCACTAAGGGGTCTGGGGTGTGAGAACATGCTGTGAGGGGCTGTTGGGTATGCCTAATAGTTTACACAGAAAAACAAACAAACAAAAATTATTCCCAAGTCCCCTCAGATGGCCAGGAGAACAGAAGAAAAACAAAAATGAGTTGTTGTTATGAAAGTTACCTCCTTTGTACCCACTGGCTGGGAAGGCTTGGAGAAATCTGAGTAATGTTTGCAAGTGTACGTGCATGCATATGAAGTTGACATCGAAAGCCCTGTTCTAGGAAAGAGAGTCACTCAATCCAGTTACAAGCTCTATGGCAACAGAGGTCTCTGTGAACAGGTGCTGCACTGAATCTGATATGAAACAGCAAACGTACAATAATTTCTCAGTTTCCTCAACCGTCCTCATCAGTAAGTAGCAGGATGATGTCAAACTCTACCCAGAAAATGGGAGAAACAGGTAGCCAGATTTTAATTTGTAGATGATCTGTCTTTCTAGGAACTGGCCTCACCAGAAAATTTTAAGTAGGAGCTTGTCATTTTATTCACTTTGTCTCCGGGGCCGACCACAGTACCTGACACATAGATGTCCAGTATTTTGAAGGACCAAGTGAATGAACCCTGAGTTCCTTGGAAAGAAGCCATCCAATGTTCATGAGAAGGAAGCCATCCCTCTCCTGTCACATTTGCTACTTCTACCAAATCTTCCTTAAGCCCTTGACTTATGGAAGACTCACCCCGTCAGTATCAAGACAAGAGGGTGGTCCCCAGGGCCGTGTGGGTCTGGGTGTGGGCGAGGATTCTTGTAGGGACACAGAGGCCCTGGACTTAGCACATCATCCCAAGGGTTTAGGGGGAACTTTCAGGCAGAATACTATGAAGTCCGTTTTCGTTAAAGCATCTTAGTTTTTTCCTCATTATGAAAATAGCATGCTCAAAATATAAGTCAAAATGTTCTCCTGGATTAGTAAAACAGCTTTTAAGCCTGTCCCTTCCCTCCCATTATCCCCCTACCCGCCCCCTCACCCCAATCTTGCAGGTCCAGGAAGAGATCTTTCTAAAACACAGATCTTAAATCACTTCAAAGGCTCCCTGCTGCCCTCAGCGTCCAAACCACTCCACAGGGTTGGCTCTGCTTGTCTGTCCTGCTTCCTCTCCGAGGAGCCCCTATCGCATTACCGTCCTGCCAAATGGAATTTCCTTCAGCTCTGGAAACTCACGGCACCTTCTGCTGCCTCTGGTCTTTTTCACAGGCTGTTTGCTCTGCTTGAAATTCTCTCCAACTGGCATGAAAAAGCTCTTTGGCTTCTTTTTTCCTCTCTGTGGATCTGCCTCGTGTTTTCTTGTCTCTTAGCTCCCTCATTCAGAACTGACTTATCCCTGTTCCCTAAAAATTCCCCTGATTATCCTCCCCCTTTCCTTATCTATGCTGAGTATGGAGGATTTTCCCTGTGTTTCAGAGGCTTGGGGATTCCTCCTGTCAGCCCATGCCATCACTGTGCAGGGTTCCAAAGTTGTCAATGGGAGAAGTTTGTCATCTTCAGTGCATAGTACAGCAATTGCTTCCTGTCACCCAGCCTTAGCTGAATTTAAACCAAACCATTGTTCACATTTCAGAAATATTTCCTCTAAACTTTTGCTTTCATCACATATTATTTTATATCAATACTGTCAATCATGTGCATTTCATGTTAGAGACCATATAATATAAAAGTTTTTAATGTTATGTTTTACTTAAAAACACAGGAAGTATTTTGTAAATATACTTTTTGAGTGCTGCATACTATTCCATCCTGTGGATGTAACACTCTTGTCTATAGTAGGTCTTGAATAGTTTTAGTCAAGTGATTTAGTGTGAATGAAGAGAAAGAAACCCAAAACTATTTGACATTGCAGGAAAAGATGATATTTCAGGACTTGCTTTTTTTTTTTCCTATTTGACTAAAAGTCACAGTTTCTAATAACCTGTCAGTTAAGTGAAGCCTTCCTGTACTTATCTTTTGTTGTTGGGCACTTGGGGTAATTTTGTCTGCTATAAGTTATTAATAATTTGACTATGCATTAATAGTTATGCTGTGGATAACTTTAGGCATAGAGATTTTTTGCATTTTAAATGATTTCCATAAAGCACTAATATTAAAAATAAAATATTAGTCACTTGGAATTGAAAATCCTTCATACAAGTTGCTTGGTTGCCTTCAAAAGGTGTTATTTATCAGCTTATATCACCACCAGCAATTTATGCTTATTTTAGTTGGTCTCACCACTCATTTCTATTTTCTTTTTTTATTATTCACTTTATTTATTTATTTTTCTTTTTGGGTCACACCCAGCTATGCGCAGAGTTACTCCTGGCTCCGCACTCAGGAATTACTCCTGGCGGTGCTTGGGGGACCATATGGGATGCTAGGAATCGAACCTGGGTCAGCTACATGCAAGGCAAGCACCCTACCCGCTTTGCTATCGCTCCAGACCTCCTTTCTATTTTCTTTTCCTGCTTTTGGTTATTGTGACTTTTTAAATTTACTCTCCCCCCATCCTTCACGTTTGCTATTTTGGTGGTGTTGTCTGTTTCCCTTTTCCCTTTCTGGTGGCACTGGGCAGGCCTGACGGCTGGGTGCTCAGGCCTGGCAGTGGCGTGTCTTGTACACGGTGCCGTGTTTTCTGCCGCTGGAGTCACTTCCCTTTGAACTGTCCAAGACTTTGGAGGAAGGTACGGCTGCAGAGGCAGCTGCGCTGAGGACACAGGCCTGTGTTAGCCCCCTCTTGACTCCCTCCCAAGCAGAGTCTCAGTTCCATTTCTGGAGTTCAGACTCTCCCGCTCTTGCTCTGAACATCTGTTTCCTCCTCTTAGGAGAGTGAGTAGCTGTAAGTTTGCTCACTCAGTTTATTCTTTTAAACTCTTAAGATCAGTGGTTTTCAACAGCCAGTCTGTGGACAGATGCCAGTCCACAGTTGTAAATTGGTTCAAAACCACTATTTTAGATAGGACCAAGGCAAACCGTATCATATGTACCACCCAAGACAGAGAGAGAGAGAGAGAGAGAGAGAGAGAGAGAGAGAGAGAGAGAGAGAGAGAGAGAGAGAGAGAGAGAGAGAGGACATTTTATAGGGTGATAGGCATTAAGGAGGACACAGACAATATAATACAGGAAATGACTTTTAGAGATAAAAAAATACCTCCCTCTCCCCCCTCTTTTCTATCTTAACCTCTTACTTTTTGTGTGTTTTCTTTTTCTCCACAGTACTTCTTGCATCTGTCAGAATGCACAATCTTTCCTAGTTTATTAGTTTGTTGTATGTCTCTACAACTCAGTTGTCAGCTTTGGGTCAGGGGCTTGGATTTCCCTCACAGGGAAATGGAAATTACTTAAAGCGTCATTGTGACAGGACCTTTTGCCAGGGCACCGCCCTGAGTTGGCAGAGTGAAACTAAAGTGTGTGGGGGGGAGGGGAAGAGGGTGGTGGCTATGGAGGTAATTCACATGGTGACTTCTCTGCATGGATTTGTCCTCACCCTGTGACCCATATTCTCCGAGTTGGGTGTGGTGGACCAGATGTCTTCCAAGCCCATTGTTTGAGGGCTCTATTATCAGCAACAAACATATAACTGCACTCCCCTCATTATCACACTTCCGTGTTTTGATATCCAGCCTTCAGTGGTTGACCCAGATGGAAAACCTCCCTTCTGAAGGGGTTCAGGGCTGTCATCTGTAAGATGGAAATGCATCTGACACAGGTTTGACAACCTGAAGGGCACAGATTTTGTTTTTTTTTATGATCTTAATTGTAGGACTGTCCCTGGAACTCTGTTTTTTTAGTCTGGGACTTTGGCCAGTCTGGTTTTGTTTACTCACAGTTTGGGATCTGGTTAAGGATTGTGCTGTGAGGACTCAGGTCCTGTGAGATCAGAAGGTTGATTATCTCTCCCCATCTCCACCTTTCACTCCCTCACCCTTCTCACTCCTCACTATTCACCTTCCCTAGGATAAAGCCCCTCAAACTCATCCACACTGGGGCTGAAGCAGTAGCAGAGCACTTAGGGCTTTTGCCATCTCCACCTCTCACTCCCTCACCCTTCTTACCCTTCACTACTCATCTTCCTTAGGGTAAAGCCCCTTAACCTGGGTCCATATTCGGGCTGGAGCAATAGTATGGTGGATAGGGCTTTTGTCGACCCAAGTCTGATCCCTGGGACACCCAAGCACTACCAGGAGAAAGCTCTGAGCACCGCTGGATGTGGCCCCCAAACAAACTAACAACAAAAAGAAGAAAGCAAAACTAGTCTTCGCAGAAAGCCTACTCCTTCCCAGCCCTATCTGGCAAGAAATGGGTTGGGGTGGCGATTCCTTCTTTGTGGCACCCCTGATTTCCTCATCCTGCCATTGATCACAGCTTTGGCTTATTCCACAGTTGATCCCTTCATTCTAGTGATCTTTTCAGGTGCAAATAATGTATTTTGCAGTTTGGGTCTCCCTTGGCCTTGCTCTTTCCAGAGGGAGGGAATAATAGCCATTCAGGTTCAGCCTTTGTCAGCCCTCCTCAGAAATGCCTCTTTGCTCCCTGAAGAACTTTTCTCATTTTGCCCCAACCTCTGAATCCATGATGTCAATGCGCCAGAAGGTATGTGAGTAGCACAGAGCAAACAGGACTGTAAGTGGACGTTGGGCAGCTGGCTAACTCAGGAGACTACAACATGAGGCACATTAGAGATGGAGATGGAGGAGGCTTTTCTTGTTTTTGAATGTGAGTAAATAGCTCTGCATAGATCCAATTATTGTAATTGAGTTAAATTTACAGTACACCACGATCTGGCACATACTTAATGAAACGCCTAATTGTTACTGGGTTGCATGGCACTTACACACGCCCTGTAAGCAATTTACTCAACTATCATTTCTTTTATTCAGCATAGCCACACTTAGTAGCTCTAATCTCGCTTTCCTTCTCTGGCACCCAGAATTGGCATTGATAGTATTCCCCTGTGCTATATTACTGTACATGAGGAAATTATACTTTATAAGAATTATGATCCTGAAGAGGAACATGGGAAGAGTGTCCATACAATAATTATAGTGGAAGTGCTGTATTCTGATTCTAGTGTCCTGACTTCAGTTTATCAATTTTTAAACAATATCACAGGCCAATGCATAATCATCTCACCTAGGGTACCCGAAGGTTTTTATTTCTATTCTGAAATTTTTGTTTGTTTTGGGCTGCACCTGGCTGTGCACAGGAATTGCTCTTGGATCTACACTCAGGAATCACTCTTAGTGGTGCTTGGGGGACCTATACCAGGAATCAAACCTGGATCTGCCATGTGCAAGGAAAACACCTTACCCATTGTACTATCATTCAGACCCCAGGTATCCGAAGGTTTTAATGTCTTATTCGCTAAGGGAATTGGGAATGACTTGGGAGAGGGCAAGGACATCTTGCAGCAAAATTAAACTGTGTTGAATTTCAGGACCCAGTAGTTTTATGACAGAAGAGAGGGAGGGGTGAATAAGGTTGACAGGAAGGGGCTGATCCCACAACCAGAATGCTCTACATTTCCCCTATTCACACACCATCCCTGTATCCAACAGCTGTTTTGTTGTAAAACAGCTACAACTATCACTGCATACCCTGACCAGGCTTTTTTTTCAACTGAAGTAACAGTGGTTCATAACATTATAGAGATTGCATTAGAACACAGCATTACAATTCCACACCTGTATGTATATGTTACAGTATTTTGATCTCCAAAATCTAGTTTGCGTTCACTGTCATACAATTGAATCCCAATGTCCTATTTACCCATCCCTTCCCCTGCGCCATATAATTTCCCTGATAACATAGCACTATTCTAGTCTGTGTTTTCCTTTGGTTTGTTTTCTTATTTGTTTTATTTCCTTATCTTCTACATAAGAGTGATACTATATGACATTTGTCATTCCACATTTAGTTTATTTCACTTAGCATAATACCCTTAAAATCCATCCCTATTGTTCCAAATGGCAAGATTTTTTTTTAATGGCCAAGGAGTATCTCATGGTATATAAAGTCATCACTTTAAAATGTATCATTTAGGTGATTTCATCATGGTATAAATGTCACAGAACATAATTTCACAAATCTAGATTTTATAATCTACTTACACCTAAGCTGTGTAGCATAGTCTATTGGGACCACTGTGGTTTAAGTGGTTCCACGTTGAGTCCAGAGTTGCTAATGGTGACTGCATATTCCTCTTCTTCCATTCAGCAACAGATAAGAATTTAGGTTGTTTTCAAATATTGGCTATTGAAAGTAATGCTGCAATTAAAGTAGAGGCATATATATGTACACATAGAGAGATGTACCGCTATACTTTTATATATGTATGTTAAAATATATCTTTTCAAATTTAGTGTTTTGGTATTGTTCAGAAATAGAATACTAAATCACATGGTATTTTTGGTCTTATTATTATTTTTAATCTCTATACATTTCCATTGTAGCTGCACTAGTTTACATTCCCCCCAAATGTACCAGCATACCTTTTTGTCCATATCTTCACCAATAACATCTAGTATTTTTTGGCAATCAGTTTCAAAATTACTAGAATATCAAGAAAAGAACACTTTCTGGCCAAAGAGTGTCCCTTCTCCTTTGCATATTGCTCAAAGAAATACAGCATTTATGCAATAATGTAAATTCATCATCAAGGGATGATGCTGAGGAAAGAACCCAAAGCATCTAAACTTTGGTACCTGCCTGCAGGGCTGGGGGAGACTGCCTTAGGTAGAGGGTAGAGAAAGGTCGGGAAGTTAATGGGAAGAGTGTGTGTAGCCAGGAGGTTCTGCAGATTACAAAAAGGTTAGTCTTTTCTCTAGCCTTTTCTATTTTTAAAATGCCATGTCTAGTCCTTTGGGAACAGGAGTTTTCTCCACTGATTTCCTACCATTGAATTTCCATTAATTGACTTGCCAAGGACAGGGGTCACACTATCTCTGATGGCAATCGGAATCGGCATTGCTTAGCGGCCGATGGAGAAGCTGCTATCAGACAGATGGAGCGGCAGAAGGGATTTGTACATGACTTTCGGGCAGTCACGTGAATGCTGCATTTTTCTTGGCCATTGAACCTCTGTACAAACAACCACAGAGGTGACAGCAAAATGTGAAAAGATGCTCCTGCCAGTTGAGCAATCTGCTCTGTGCAGGATTAGGAACTCCAAATGAAAAGTTACTTCAGAATAGGTCAATCGAAGGGCTAGTCCTGGAGGCTAGTCCTGGTTGCTATAGTGACCAACAAACATATTTGGCTTCCAGAGCCCTGCCCCTGAAATGGATGAGGTCTTTTGTTATGAAATGTGTCATTGTCACAGTTACTGTTTCTCCACTTCTTACTTTCAAAGTTGTTGCTAACCACGAATTACCCATTAACTACCACCCCTTTCTAATCATGTGCAATGTGTATCTCGGCCCCCACTTCCCTCTTTGGTGTGACCAGTATGGGCAGGACCTGGATATGGTTCTGACTCTCCAATACTCTATCATTATTTGTCAGAACTGCAAAAGGAGTACAGTGGAGTATGGCAATAAGGGGCCAAGAGCTTTGTTCTGTGACTTTCTCTTCCCAACTCTCTGAGGGAGGTTAGTGAATGAATATAAATAAAACTTCAGGTAGATAGAAAAATGATCGGAAGAGGCTTAGTGCATTTAATTTATTCAAGGAGGAATGTAATCATTTGACTTCTCAGTCCTCAGACAGAACGCTTATTACAAATGACAAAAATGTGTCCGCTCAAATGCTGATCCTGATGGCATGAGAGAAGCTTGATGGCTTCTGTGCAGAGAAGGATTCTGAGGCTGCCTCCAAGCTCTGCTGTGCCTCGTGACAATCACGTAGTGATGTCTGCTGTGCAGCGGGATGGAGGGAGAAGAAGCCTCACATGTGGTGCCAAGGATATTTCTACGTTGGTCCTTTGTGACAGTTTTTGGAGGTGGAACAGTTATCTTTGCAGTAGTTTGGTGCTGTTCTGCCAGACTTGATTCATGGGATCTAAACTCCTCACATTCCAGCTGACACCTGTCATGGTTTTGTTTATTCAAAACAGTATTTTAAATTTCTTACTGATTAGAGTGAAACATGCTTATTGTTGGGAATTTGACAAATAACAGAGAAGCAGACAGAGCCAATAAGAATAGCTGCAATCTCATCATTCCTCAGTTAACTGGTAATAGTTTGGTTATGGGTTTCTTGCCTTTTAATCTGATTTTATTTCAGTTGTTTAATAAGCACTGCTTGCTCTGTGGAGACAAGCTGGCAGCGGCAGTGTGGATTGTGGACGTAGAGAGAGCAACGGGGAGTCTCTAATCAAGTCAAGGGGGGAAATGCTGGGAAGCTGAGCGCAGGGCTCAGTAGAGAAGGTGGCGACAATTTGCTGGGTTTGGTGTATATTTTGAACATAAGAGATTCAGAGCTTGCCTTGCATGAGAGAAGAAAGGCATGACAGTAAGGATGGCCAGGTTTCTAGTTCCTTGGCTGGTTAAAAGATGGTCTGTTTAGAGCAAGGGGAACAGTGGGAGAAAGATAGAATGTAGGTGTAGGTGTAGGTAGGGGTGTGGCGGTGGAAATCAAGAGTTCAATTAGGAGCTGAGAAACTCGATTCAATGGAAATTTCCCACCCCAGCAAACCACTGGCTAGATGGAGGATATTTCATGGGAGAGGATGGGACTCGACATTTTTATGCGCAGACCATTAGCACAGAAGAATGACAAATGCACAGAAATGGTAGGTGTAAAATATAGATTTAGAGAGTGTCTGAGGACTGAGGTCTGGGTCCTCCAATGTGTTGGATAGAGGAGAATAGAATAGGATAGATGCAGTCCAGGAGACCAAGATTAATGAGCAAGTGACTAAGAAGAAAACTAGGAGTTAGCTGGTCATCATCAGTCAATGGTAGAAGGTGGTTCAAGAGAAAAGAAGCGTTTCCTCTCCCTGTGCATTAAAACATATACACATATACACATATAAAATGTATTTACACATGCATGTGCTTACACAGAATAACACTTTTTTTACATAAATATGTTTTTCACTTGTCATGAGTAGTTTCATATCCCCAAAAAAAGTTAAAATACTGTCCTGACTGACTCTGAATTATTCCATCATTACCAAGGTAATCTTGGAAAGAACATCCCTGTATACACATCTGTGTTTTGTCAGATTGCATTCCTGAGTTGAAATTAGCAGTGATTATGAACATCTCTAAGGCTTTAGGAAGACCGTCAAATTACTTTTCAAAAGGTTTCAGCAAGGCTATGTTTCACCTACTTTAAAGTGAAAGCAAATATTTGGCGATCATGGGAATGAGAAAAATTGCTATCTAGTTCTTTCCCCATTTGCCAGACTTAGTTAACAAAGATTGAGCATGTGTTATCAGAAGGCTTGTTGGGTACAGTTTGGATGGAAACCAAACTGATGCCTGCACCTAAGCCTTCAGAAGCATGAAACATACACACACACACACACACACACACACACACACACACACACACAAAAAAAACCACCAAAACTCCAAAACATCAGAATGTAAAGATACCCCGAGTCAGCCACTCTGGGTGAGAGGGTTGGAAAGTAGCAGGATTGCTGTTTGCAAGCCAGTTTCTAGGGTGAGGGTGGAGCAGATTCTGGTTAGTGGTATGGGAGATTGTGAGGTACCCACAATGCACAGCGCCTCCTCCCCTCCCACCCTAGCTTCCTGTGGACCCAGCCTGGGAAAGGGCGTGCTCACTGCGAGGCAGAAGTTGCACTCCCGAGTGTAGCAGTGACAGCGCAGATGTGATGGGTGGTGGAGCTGCCCTGTGAACAGCAACCACATTGCCCAACCAAGCAACAAACACGAGCCAACGGCACCCACATACAGTCCCTTAGCTCCCTGGGTGGAGCCATTTCAGTTCTGACAGGCCTTATCTCTGGGTAGGGACTGCAAAATACCTCCACCCTGCCTCTCCCAGCCTCTGTCCAGCTGAGGCCGAAAGACCCTGCTTGTTGGGAAACTGCATCGGGGCAAGGCGCTCTATGTTGGTCTGCAGCGTTGCAAAGGACGATTGCACCATGCTGTTAGGCTCTGGATGTGGAAATTGCAGAGACGGAGGTGATAGAAATCTTAAGAATGTGTGGGACAGAAAGATAGACCGAAAATAGGGATGGTGGCAATCTTGTAATCGTTCTCATTTCATAATCATGCCAATTGGAACAAGAAACCTTAAAAAAAATACAACCCGAAGGGAAGGGGAGGCAACATAATCCTTTGCTTTCTGATGGCAATGTCACGTGCAATATTTTAGAGTGGCCAGGGAAGAATTCCCGAGCGAGAACAACAGTGTAAGCGAGCAGAGGCTCCCAGAGGAAACCATTCCTTCTTGAGAAGTTAAAAATGAAAATGGAAAGTTCTTCATAGAAACAAGCTCAATGATTTCTTCAGATTTTTTAAATTAAAAATATAATTTTTGCTGAAAATGGTTTAATGAATTGCGAAGTGAATAAAGTAAAAACTGGTCTCTTAATTCCTCCAACTCACTCTCACTCTTCAAGGGTTGGTGTGCATTTTCCAGAGCTTTGTTTCTGTAATTGCAAACATTTATGTGAGCATATTATACAGACCATATATGGCATTTTTATCAAGCTGTTAGCATGAAGTCAGTGTTCAAGTTGGATAATATGTACCCAATCATGGGGGAAAAAACGAGATTAGAGAATACAAATCTGATAATTCACTTAAAGATTTATTTAAATGAAAACTCTCTGTCTTTTGGCAAGTGATTTAGTTTTATAAAAACAGAAACAAAAAACTGTTCTTTGGCGGGGAGTAGGGGGTTGGGCCATACATGGTGGTGCCCAGGGACTAACTACTCCCAGTTCTGTGCTCAGGGGCTGCTTCTGGTGGTGCTCAGGAGACCACATGGTGTGAGAGATGAAACTGGTTTTGGCTACATGCACGGCAAGTGCCTTAATCCTGGGACTTCCCAAACTATTTCATTCATTTAACTATTACTTTCTGCCTGTCAATACATTTAAGTTAGCACTGTAGCACTGTCGTCCCATTGCTCACTGATTTGTTCGAGTGGGCACCAGTAACATCTCCATTGTGAGACTTGTTACTGTTTTTGGCATATTGAATACGCCACAAGTAGCTTGCCAGGCTCTGCCGTGTGCACGGGATACTCTCGATAGCTTGCCGGGCTCCATGAGAGGGATGGAGGAATCGAATAAGGGTCGACTGCATGCAAGGCAAACACCCTACCCACTGTGCTATCGCTCCAGTCCACATTTAAGGTATGGGGAGAAAATAAAATGGCAAAAGTCCCTGCTCTAGGCTAAATAGGAGAGAGGCAGAAAATGAACAAGAATAATAGATGGCTGCCACTAGCTGAGCATATCAGAGCTCCTTGAAAGTCTTCAGTAAAAAGTGAACTTCTTTGCTAGAGCCACAGTACAGTGGTAGGATGCTTGCCTTGCATGCTGCCGATCTGGGTTTGAATCCCAGCATCCCATATGGCCCCTCAGCACTGCAAAGAATAATTGCTGAGTACGGAGCTAGCTTGAACACTTCTGGGTGTGGCCCCAAACCAAACAAAACGTGACCTTACACCTTGCAGAGGGTGGATGTGGCTGGGGAACAGCATATCACAGAAGGAAGAGAAGATAAAAATCCACACTCAGGAACAGTTAAGAAGCAAGGAGAATGGCAAGGAGAGGGAGCATGAGATAAGCGATAGAATAGGACCTGGTGAGCCACTGAAAGGTCATTGCCAGTGATGGAACCAGAGACACTGATACCCAAAAGCTCACGGATTCATAAACTGGATGGTCCTCGAAGCATATGCGAAGCCCAGCAGCAGGTAGTTTATTTATGCTGAGCAGAGCAGATAACAGGGTCTGATGAAACACCTGGTGTTGTTCTTGCCAGATGGGCTTCTCCCAGCTCTGCACCACAGAACAAGACTTTCCTTGAAGATGAAAATAGTCCTTCCTTCTACTTTATGTTCTCCCCAGACTACATTATTCAAATCTTTCCTCGAAGTTCACATGCTACTCACTTAGAGTAATAATTCATTCCAGTGAATTTTTAGAACTTTTTTTTCCTATGGGGAGGAATGACATTCTGGGAAGATCAAATCTGGTGTCAAGAGAACAGAAGCCTGCAGTGAGATTTACTGAAACTTTAATGCAGGTGATGCAGTTATCTATCTTTTTGCTTTCATGAACTTCCTTCATCTCAAGGTCCATATAATGGTGTTAAAAGTGATAGTTTGGATGATTTCAGTGAAAAGCCTATGCAAAACACCTATCCCAGTGCACAGGCATTGCATACATGGTATTTTCCCATTTCCCCTTTATCTCTTAATCTGTCCCTTTAATATTCTACCCCTTAGCATTCTGCCTTTTGAGTTGTGGTACACTCTCTCTTGAGAATTAGGCAAGAGAACCATAGGTTAGAATCCATATTTTATATCTTTTGATAACCTCCCAAAGCATCCATTACGGTGTCTTAAATGTGCGAGATAATTGATAAATGTTTGATGGTTGATTGATTGATAGATTTCTTGGCAAGGTTAAAGCTGAAGGATGTATTTGCTTTCTGGAGCTAAGCATGGAGCTATGAACTTTGAAGAGGAAAATGAGCCTCAGGATCCAAGGAAGAAGGTCATTGTGAAGCGCTGCTGATGGATGAGGTGATGCTGAACTTCTCTGCTGAGGGTTGCAGACCTGCTTCAGCATCCAAGGAGGAAGGTTATTGCTGAGCACCTCTGGGAACAGGGTGCTGATGGGTGAGGGTGATGCTGAAGCGCTCTACTGAGGGTTGCAGACGCTGCTTGCCAATCACAGAGGGGTCACCGAGACAGACCTAATAGCTCTGCCACCACCACATTCATTTCCCAAAGCTTTTCAGAAGGCTGTCGCTGTGGCACATGGATTGATTGATTGCACAGCTGTTATTGTGAGTTTATGAGGGAAATTAGGAGTAATTAATGGACCAGGGATCAATAGCAGTACTATATTGTAGTGGGCAATTTAATTTGCTTTTTGAGTGACAAGGGAAGTATGAAGCTTTCACTTAGAGTAGAAGGATGAGTCATAGAAAAGAACCAGTATATTTCTTGGTTTATATAAAAATGGGAAGGTCCAGCTTCTATTTACTTTTGGAAAATAAAATGCAAAAACATGGTGACTTAGATATTACAAAATGGTTGCTTCTTAGAAACAGGTTATATTGCCAGTATTTTGAATGGGTTTCCAGATATAAGGCCTTATATCTATGTGTGTCTCTTAGAAGTAGTTTTAAGAATCAAAGAATTTCCTGCCCATCTGCTATGTCTATTTGGTTCATCCCCGTATCTCCAGTAGCTAGCTCAGTAGCCAGTCAACAAAGTCCAAACTTCATGGCCAAAAATTATTTATTGATTGACAGATTACATCTACTTTTTTCAATGACTGACTGGTTCTATTTTACAATGTACAAAATGACTTGCTTCAGTTTGAGACCTCTATTGTGAATTGATAAAATACATACAATTTGATATGTCTGGAGAATAGAGTATGTGAATTAATTCTAATGTATTGGTATAATAATTTAAAACTCCTGATGCAGAATACCTATCTTTACTAATTGGGATTCTTTGGAAGGCATGTATTATATGAGTTTAAGTAAGGACTGTCTAATAATTTTATACATTTTATTTTCATAAAGTAGTTCACAATAGTTCATTACAGATAATATTCAAACACCCACCCAACCAGCAAGCATCTTTCCACCACAATAAGAGGGAAGTGTGTAAAGGTTGTTGATTTCATTCTGGGGCCCTTTAAACCCATATATAAGAGAATACAAGCAAGTATGTTAAAACCAAATACATGTGTGCTGCTTTAGGTTTATCGGTGGGCTACAGTAGAAAAGATTCCAGGAAAAAACTGTGTCGCTCTCTTCAGGGAGCTTTGTTTTATAGTCTCTGGATCTTGGCCATTGATGAGATTACATGGCACTGGGGGCAGTTTGTGGGTGTGACTACCAAGCTACTGGAAAACTGGGGATTTGGGTAGAGGAGGCCCAGTCCTGCTTTGAGCAGGCTTGGAGATCTCAGCCACGGGTCCCGCATGCCTGGGTTCCTCTGTCGGTTCCTTCATGAGTGAGGCTTGTCTGAGCATGTGGAGAGTGGTCTTAAGCATGGCTATGGCTGGGTTATGGAGGTATTCAGCTGCTGGGGCTCTGCTTGAGGTTGGGAGCAAAACTCAACCCTCCCCCCTCAGAGGGGGGGCCCGGTGAAGACAGACTGGCTCGGGGGCAGGAGATTCTGCAAAAAAAAAGTTTATTTAAAGTCAGAGCACACATACAAATTAGAATCACGTTGAAAGTTGCTACTTTCACTGTTCACAATAGGCAAAATATGGAAACAACCCGAGTGTCCTAAAACAGATGACTGGTTAAAGAAACTTTGGTACATCTACACAATGGAATACTATGCAGCTGTTAGGAGAGATGAAGTCATGAAATTTGCTTATAAGTGGATAAACATGGAGAGCATCATGCTAAGTGAAATGAGTCAGAAAGAGAGGGACAGACATAGAGGGACTACACTCATTTGTGGAGTGTAGGGTAGCATCACATGAGGCTGACACCCAAGGACAGTAGATACAAGGACCAGGGGGATTTTTCCATAGCTAGAAGCCTGCTTCATGAGTGGAGGGGACAAGGCATATGGAATAGAGAAGGTATCACTAAGAAAATGATGGCTGGAGGAACCAGTTGGGATGGGAGATGCATTGCTGAAAGTAGATAATGGATCAAACATGATGACCTCTCAGTGTCTGTGTTGCAAGCTATAATGCCCAAAAGTAGAGAGACAGTATGTGGAATATTGTCTGCCATAGAGGCAGGGGGAGGGTGGGAAAGGGGGGGGGTATACCTGGGATATTGGTAATGGGGAATGTGCACTGGTGGAGGGATGGGTGTTTGATCATTGTGAGATTGTAACCCAAACATGAAAGCTTGTAACTATCTCATGATGATTCAATAAAATTTTAAAAAATGAAAATAGAAAAATAAAAATGCTCTCAGTCTACAGTGGAAAGCAAACACTTTTGTAGGGAAGGGGTGGTGTGGAAGAAGATGAGGAAGGAAGATGACAGGGATACGCAAAAATTATGAGAGGACAGTCAGAGCTCTTTAGGAAGTAGATTAAAATTTACCAAGGCAAACCAAAGTGCCAAAAAATATATAACATTATGGTTAATTTAGTGAACCATAAATATATCCTACTGCTCAGCAATCCTTGAGAAAAGCATCATAGTATAGTGTTTGACAATAATGAGGTAACTAAATATATACTGTATAGATTTTTGCTACATTAAATTTTTTCCAAAACTGAAAAAAAAGAGAACATTGCTACTTCAGGAAGCTATCTAGTTTTTAAATGCTTCTTTAAGTTTTCAAGTCCTATGTTATTATGGTTGCTTCAAATTCTATTGCTATTGCCACTATTACTGTTTACTTTTAAGTGGTACATATCAGCACCACATTAGTGTTTTAGATGCATTCTCTCATTTAATCTTGCAACAACATTGCTGATTATATCTAATTATCTGCATTTTTCAGATGAGAACAATGAATCACCAAGTTTATAATTTGCTTATGTCCACAAAGAGCACATGCTCTTGATACTTGAACTTATATCTCACTTAGGACGAATAATGTAATTGTCTAGGATTCATTATTCTTGTGATCATTTTCTTACTTGCTATAGTTAGCTTTCACTGACCTTGTGATCTATCAGCATATGAAATTCATTCTTTACAAAAATCCTTTATTAGTATTGTGACTTTTCAAAATACATATATTAGTTGCCCAAATCAATTTTTAAAATGAACTCCTATGGGGTTGAAGTGATAGTACAGCAAGGAAGGCATTTGCCTTGCATGCGGCCAATCTGGTGTGGCATCCCATTTGGTCCCTAGAGCACCAGCAGGAGTAGTTCCTGAGTGCAGAGTCAGGAGTGAGCTCTGAGCACTGCCCGTTGTGGCACCCAAACCAATAAATAGAAATAATAATAATAAAAATCAACTCCCAAAATATTTTGCATTGTTAACATAAGTGGTCAGTTTCCATTCTAAAGTGAAAGTGCCCATTTGCAGGTATAGAAATGTGTTTTGGCTTTACAAAAAAAATCTCCCCTTACAGTATCTCAACTCATTTTAAAATTGTATATAGATAAGAAAGAATTTGGGGACTTCCTGCTAGAGTTATATAGTCCAAAAGTAGAAAACTCTCTGTCTTCATATTTCGTCTCTGAGGCTTTATAATTCAGACAGTCCTAGGCAAATCTGCAAATTATGCAAAACGTGTCTTGCTACATCCTGTGCTTTCAGCACTTCCTTTTATTTCTCCATCTCCTCTCTCTTCTCCTTACTCAAAAATATGCCACAAGTATGCTGAGCGTTGGCCACGTGCACACATTCAAGGCCACATTCAAGGTCCTAGCCGGTTCTAACCTTTCCAGGGGCTCCTTTCTGTTTGCTCCCAAATTATCCCTCCTTTTAGCCATGAAACCCAAATTCTGTTTTTACAGAATAACCTCACAGTATTACTGATACGAGTAATTTTTCTGGTGGCAGGCAACTTTTAGGGAGAAAAGACAGCAGAAAAAATCCTTATCTGCAGCCTTGTAAGTGACCAACAATTCTTGCTACATATGAAGTCCAGGCAGTGACCCTGGTGTTTAGAAATATTTACCAGGGAAAACAAACTGAAAAAAGCAGACTGTATTCATTTCAGGCTTGTCCTTTCTTATCTTTAACTGATCCAACATGAGAACATTTTTTTGTCTTTCTCAACTAATGTTAACATTACTTCTATGTAACGTGAGGCATTATGATGACTTCAGTAACCTATTTCCACTTTGAAGTATTATAGGGGACCTTTATTTTAGTTGACAAGCGACAGGTTCTAGGTTGAAGCCACCATGTGGTGGCTGGGGTGGGCAAGTATTGTCTTCCCAAGCCGACCCTCAGGTGTGTCCATTGAACTCATGACTCTGAGGAGTGTGTATTGGCACAGTGGTAGTTCAGCTTGATTGGGGTGGGATAGGGGGGTTGGTACGCCCAGCCTATGCTCGGGGGTTTACTCCTGGCTCTGGGCTCAGATTTCACTCTTGGTGTGGTTTAGGGGACC
The DNA here is from genome assembly GCF_027595985.1 of Sorex araneus. Classification (NCBI taxonomy): domain Eukaryota; kingdom Metazoa; phylum Chordata; class Mammalia; order Eulipotyphla; family Soricidae; genus Sorex; species Sorex araneus. Next base: position 10,936,713 of record NC_073311.1, on the reverse strand, counting down.
ATGTGTGATGCTGGGGATTAAACCTGGGTTGGCTGTATACAAGGCATGGTATTATTCTCAGGCCCGTCAGCTTGGATTTTTAAGAACTGATTTTAAAAAAGGAGAAACTAAAAGCTTTAAATGGTTTTCACTGACTGATAATGTGTGTAACTTACATACAGTATGTCGGTGGTTCCCTGATGCACCAACTTTTCGACCAGGTTCAAAGTGAAATAGTATTTTGGGGCGCCACCTAGTGGCCAAAGGTTCTGGTTTGCTGCTCTGCAGAGAGCGTAAATCAAAAACCCTTGTAAATCTGTTTTCTCTGCACAAAAGCCCCAGGAGAGGCCATCTGGGCCATCCTTTAGCGTTTACGTAAGTGGCCAAGTAATTTACCCTCTCTGTGGCCTGAGATAGGAAAGGCAGGGCGGTTCAAAACTCCAGGGCAGAGAAGGCCACAGACTCTCATTTCTCTGGGTGAACTTTGAACGTCTGTGGCCTCCTGGCCAGGACACAACCCCGTATCCCCACAGGCTTTTTGGCACTGCCAGTCACAATGCTTGGACAAAGACAAGGCTTTTTCTGAGGCTTAGCGCTGACCTAACGGTGTCCTCTCTCTGACCTCTTTCCCCCTCCATCTTTTCTGCTCGCCTCCATGCCACAGAACATTCTTCTCTCCACATTCCCTGCTGCTTTTAGTGATTTTCTCCTATGGTCATATTTTAGGAAACTTAGAGTCACTATATACCTTTTTTTATTTTAAAGAGTTTCTTGTTGTGGGACCCAAGCAATAGTCAATCCTCAGCATCCCATATAGTGCCCCAGTGCGCCAGGAATATTTCTTGCAGAGCCAGGAATAACCTCTGAACACCACCAGGTGTGGCCTCCAAAACCAACAAAACAAAACAAAACAAAATTGTGGTAGTTTCCTTTATAAATTTCAAGGGTTTTTTTGTGTGTATGTGTGTGTGTCCCAGAAAGGAAAAGGATTTATACTTAATGCTCAATTAGTAATCAGAAAATCACACACACACACACACACACACACACACACACACACACACACACACACACACACACACCCCACTCTACTTGATCACCAGAGGTAGTTATTAACATTTGGCACAAAATTCTTATATATGCTTTTCCTTTTTATATTATTATACTTTAGGTGGACTGGAGCGGTAGGGCATTTGCCTTGCACGTGGCTGACCCGGTTTCGATTCCTCTGTCCCTCTTGGAGAGCCTGGCAAGCTACCAAGAGTATCCCACCCGCACAGCAGAGCCTGCCAAGCTACCCGTGGCATATTGGATATGCCAAAAACAGTAACAACAAGTCTCACAATGAGACATTACTGGTGCCTGCTTGAGCAAATTGATGAACAATGGGACGGTAGTGCAATACTTTAGATAGCTTGGTTTCAGTGATGTTGACATTTAGATGTACACAGTTACCTTACCATACTGCCACAAAAGTAAAATGTCTCTCCCAGTCTACTCTTCCATTCTCCTCTTCCCCAAGTTCCCCTAACCCTGCATTCTCTCTATTTTCCCCCCTCTATAATCTAGCACCAAGGATGTTGACGCTTCTTACTGTCTATTCCCTATTTTGCTTCTTTATATGCCACAGTTGAGTGAGATTACCCAGCATCTGTTATCTTTCCTCTGGTTTATTTTGTTTAATCCTCTCATTCTATTTCAGGTGGGGCAAACTGCATGATTTCATCTTTTCTTAGAGTAGCATAATATTCTATCGTGATGGTCTAGAAATTCTTGCCAAGAGCCAGCGAGAAACCAAACAGTACTCTCTGAGAAGCAGGAGAATTTGGTTTAATTATGCCTGCAGACCCAGCTGAGTGTGTTCTCTGAAGACTGGGCCTCAAACAAAGGCAACAAAGCTTTGTTTTGGAGAATATCTGATGGATGAGGGGACTTTTATAAGTATAAGAAGTATAAGTATACATATATACTTATAATATAAGTATATAAGTACAAGAAGAAATTCCCAAGCATGTTATTTTGCAAAACAGAGTCAGGACCACCTCAAGAACATGAGCACATCTGCAGTGTATACCCAGGTTACCAAGATTACAAAGTGAGGCTTTGACCATTTCAAGGATACCCCAAATGCATTCCATGCTTATGTCATGTTGCCCAGACTGAGCTGTTTCTTGGCAGTTCCTCATCTCTAGTGTTAATATGTTTGAAATGTGGGGAGGGGTATATTTTCCTCATCAGTATATGTATGCCACAATTTCATTTTATGGAGAGAGCCTCCCAAGCAATGCTCAGGAGACTTGGGGGTGATTCTTAGTCAAGTAGGCATATAGTTACGTGTTCAGGCCTGTGGTGTCATAGTGGGTCACTCTAGTCTCCGAGACTATACCTGGATACCAGGAGGTACCAGGAGTCAAACCTGTGTAGGGTACTATGCACCCTTCTACTCTACTACTTCCTGGTCCCATATGATAGCTTCTTTATCCATTCATCTGCTATTGGACATTTGGGTGTTTTTTTTTTGTTTTTTTTTTTTTCTTTTTGGGTCACACCCAGCAATGCTCAGGGGTTGCTCCTGGCTTTGCACTCAGGAATTACTCCTGGCGGTGCTTGGGGGACCATATGGGATGCCGGGGATCGAACCCGGGTCGGCCGCGTGCAAGGCAAACGCCCTACCCGCTGTGCTATCGCTCCGGCCCCATTTGGGTTGTTTTTATATCTTGATTTAGTTAAGTATTGCAGTGAACATAGGTGTGCATATGCCTTTACAAAATAATGCCTTTGTGTTTGGAAGGTAGATGCCAAGAAGTGGAATAGCTGGGTCTACTACTTTTCTGAGAAATTCCCATGCTGTTTTCCACAGAGGCTGAACCAGACGACATTCCCACAACAGTGAATGATGGTTCCATTTCGCCATAGTTCTGCCAGCACTATTGTTTCCCATCTTTTTGATGTCAGTGATGTAAGATAAGAGATTATTGCTTTGATTTATGTTTCCCTAATAATAAGTGGTAAAAGACACTTTTTTATGTGCCTATTGCTTATCTGTACATCCTTTTCATGGATATGTCTATTTATCTCCTTTCCCATATTCTGATAGGGTGACTTAATTTTTGGTTTTGAGGTTTCTGAGTGTTTTATATAGTCTGGATATAATCTTTTTATCTTATGTATGGTATGCAAATATTTTATATGATTCTGCAGATTGCTTTTATTTTAGTCATTGCTTATTTTGCCATGTAAAATTTCTTAAATTTAATTTAGTTCCATTTATTTTTGTTATGTTATTGGTTGCCCACTCAAGCAAATCGATGAACAATGGGAGGATAGTGCTATAGTGCTACATCTCTGGATAATAAAATGCACTTATATTAGAATAAGTATACAATCAGATTACTGAAAAAATCTCTGAGGTCCATGTTTTAGAAATTTCTGCTGATATTCTCAATATAGTCTATGGATTCTGGTCTAATATCAAGACTTTTCATGTACTTTGAATGAATTTCTATGTATGGTGTGACATATGGCTCAGATTTCATTTTTTGGTATGTGACCATCTAATTTTCTCACTCTCTTGAGGATTTCCTTGCTCCACTTCATGCATTTAACTCCTTTGTCATAGATTAACTGTCCATAAATCTGAGGGTTTATTGCTGGGGTCTTTATATTCCATCATTCTGAATGTCTGTCTTTATTCCAGTATCACACCTTTTTATCACTATTGCTTGATAGAATAATTTGATGTCAGAAAATGTAATATCTCCCAGTTTCTTTTATTCTCAGAATAGCTTTAAATCAGTATGTGTCACATGTATGTGTATATGCTTACGTAGCTTTTAAAGACACAATTATATTGAAAATTGTTTATATATACTTTTCATTGAGTAATCATGAACATTTTCTCATGTCATACAAATGTTTTTATGCCTACATAATGTTAGTAATTGCATCATTAAATATACGTAATTTATTTATTACTATTTCAAGGAAGTAAAAATGGTACAGGATACTTTTTAATTTGTAGTCATATTTATACAATGCATTATTGAACGCCAATTATTGACGGCAATAAAATAGTCACATCTAATTTCCATAGGACCACCTATAAAGAAAGTATCATGATATCATTTAACAGAAGAAGAAATTGAAAGTCAAAATTTAAGTAGATTTACATAACATTTGTAAAAGGGAGTAGAGAAAACTTTTAGTCCCTGGATCTATAATCCCTCTGCTACTTTCTGAGGTCTAAATAGAGAATGTGTTTTGCCTTTTCTGAGCATTTTTCTCCTTTATTTTCAAGATACAAACAGCAGTGAGAAACCCCCCCAAAGAAGATGTGTCTAAAGGTGCCACATGCAGAAGGCCACACAGAGAGGGACGTAAGAGGGCTTGCAGACCCTAGGAGTAATGATTGCCGAAGGCTCTGACCATGGTTCTGCTTTATCCTCATTATCCTCCCAACAAGCCTGTGATGTCCATACAATACCAGTCGTGTCTAAAAGCTTGTGCTGGTAGGAGCAGAAGCAGAATTAGGACACAATTGGTCTGATTCTTTCAGCTATGCTATCACTCTAGCCCATAATAAATATTTTAAACAAGTTTTTTCCATGTTACCAAGTAGTATTACACAAATAAGGTGAGACCTGAGCATACAATAACAGGAAAAAGTATCTCACTTGGAAGAGAACTTTCAGAGTAAATTCTCCTGCAAATGTTTGCCTATAGTCATTGTTTTCTTAAAGTATTAAATTCCCCCCCCAACACACACTCTTTTTCTTTCCATTCCTTTTGAATTACTTAAGATAAATAAAATTACTTAAAGCAAAAAAAAAGAAAATACGCTCATTGGATAGTTTTCACTCTTTGAGTAATCCCCCTTAAAACATTTTCTCTCTAGCTTTTCTTTCCCAGCAGAGAGCTAAGCACCTAAATGCGATGTCTTGCCTCTTCATGGTGACTTTGAGTAGCATCACAAAACTGCAGGAGAGGCTGACTAAGCTTCTCTGACTGAAATAGAACTGAAAGCCTGGCTGTGAAGTAGGTGCCTTGAGGACAAGTATCCCCATCTTAAAACTTCTGTCCCCACTCTGCTTCTATGCTGAGATCAGGATGCAGTGGAAGTGGTCCTGGATTGATCACAGAGTTCGGGGTGGTCTCCTGTTTGGTGCCCAGTGGGAGCTGACGGGCAGTGCTCAGGGTGCCATCCTTGGCTTTGCTCACTGCCCTGGCACAGGAAATGAAAGATTTTGAGTTGATTTTCTCCCTCTGGCTTGCCTCCCTGTGACCCAATTCACCTTTCTTTCTCCCTGTCAAACGATCTTTTCTCATCCCAAGCATCACCATAAAGGTAAAACAAACTGTTGCTTTGCTCTGACTTAAAAAAAAAATTGAATCACCATGAGATACACAGTTACAAAACTGTTCATGATCGGGTTTCAGTCACACAATGTTCCATCATCCATCCTTCTACCAGTGTACATTTCCCACCACCCATGTCCCCAGGACCACTCTGGCCACCCCGCCCCACCCCCACCCCCATCTGCCTCTATGGAAGGTAGTTTTCTTCTTTCTCTCTCTCTTTCCCTCCTCTTGGGCATTATGGTTTGCTCTGACTTTTTAATGCCCCAACATTTTAGGGGACAGTTGACTCACTTAGTTCTGGTGGTTTTTAAGGCACAATGGGAATAAAATGAATCGAATCTGAAGTTAAACTAAGCCACAGGACAATAAGCCTTTTCTTGGTGGCATCTGTGGTAACTTGCCTTTTCAGATTAAGGAATAGCGAGTGGCAGTGGCCCTCATGACTCAGTGGCCCAAGCTCCTTTAGCACTTTAGCACTTTGTACATTTTCCTTTCAGCTCTTGCATGCATTGGATAATGTTACTCTTATTGTGTAATGATTATATTTTTACAGATGATGAGGTAGAACTTACACAATCACTTGGTAGCGCTAGTGTTGCGCTCAGGTCTCAATACATATTGAGGACTCAATAATGTTATTAAACTGAATTTCTTTTTGGTTGGCTTTTTGGGTCACACACAGTGATGCTCAGGGGTTACTCCTAGCTCTGCACTCAGGAATCATTCCTGTCGTTGCTCGGGGGACCATATGGGATGTTGGGGATCGGAACCCAGGTCAGCCATGTGCAGGGCAAATGCCCTACTGAATGTACTATCACTCCGGCCCCTAAACTGAACTTTTTTGGACTAGTTCTAAGAAGTTAGTTTTTACCATGATGGAAACTGTGGCCTGAGATCAAAGCAAGTAGTTTCCTTAAAAATATGGAAATAGTGACTCATAATGAGGATCTCATTGGGATTTTCATGTCCTGAACCCCATTAGGGTCAGTCTTTCTTTTTTCTCTTTGTTAATGCTTGATTCTATTTTTAAGGGGTGGCAAGGGAGATTCTGGGCCTATCACATGGTGCTCAGGGATTATCCCTGGCTCTGGCCTCTGGGTAAAGTTTGGGGCTTCCATATGTGGTAACAGGGATCAAAGTGGGGTCAGTTGCATCAAAGGTAAGTGCCTTAACCCCTGTACTATCTCTTCTTGGTTATATTGTAATTGGGGAAAATCCTCCTAATTTCACTCAGTTTCACTGTAATGTTTCAGTTCCCCTAAATCTTGTTAAATATAGCATAAGGCTATTGTGTGGTCCAATATATTGTCATAAATTACAAAAGATGGTATTTTTACTTCAGGGCTTGCTTTAACCTTTATTTGCTAATAGGGATTTGAAATCTTCTAAAGCAGGACATAAATATTTTATCAGTACTAAGCAGTAAGTTCTGTCTTCATTTTATCCTCTAAAGTTAGGATGTTTCTGTGGGAAATGGCATCTGCAACCTCCTTTGTAAGGCAGCTTCTCTTCTGTTGTGATCACTGCTTCGAATTCTATAAATTTGGTTGTAGCTGTTTCTGTTGCCATCACATCTATTGATTCTGATATATTCTTAGAACAAATCAGCATAGCTAAGAATAATCTATCTTGTGTGTAAATAATCTTTGAAATATTTATAAAGATCACACACTGAATTGACATGGAAATTAAATAAATGATCATATTTGTCCAAAGATACAGCAACAGAGCAGAGGGTGTATGGATGATGTCATAATAGCAAAAATCTCACAAGAAGCTTAACAGTTTCATATTTTAATTGCAAAGTAATAACCAAGTGTTTGATAGAACTAAGAAATGAAACTTTCCAGTAATTATGGCTAGATTTTGTTCTTAAGTAGATGCAAAAAGAATTGAGTATTGCAAGCCAAGAGAGCAATGCAACTGAAACCAGGAGAATTGCCAAATCCTGGGAAAGCTTTATGTCCTAGTTTAATTGGCATCAATTTACTTTCTCACTGGTACAGAATCTGAATCCATCACCATTGAATTCATGAAATATGCGAAGTGTACTTTTAATCTTATTTGATGCTGAACTCTCATTTCTCCAGAAATTAGTGCTCTGTAGGATACAACTTTTTAAAAAATATCTGTCATTTATGTGCTAAGGATTAGCTGCTTATTATTTAAATGCTTACCAATATTGACAGGCTGGGACCATAATACCACATCATGGTATAGGACTTACCTCCATGTTTGAAATTGGGAAACAGAAGCACATGGAGACTGAGTGACATCACTCAGCTGCTACATGAAAGCTAGGGTGCAAATCAAGGCAGATGCTACAGAGTATGCATCCTTTCCACAGCAGAAAAGAGTTTGAGAAACTTTTCTGGCCATAGACTAGGGGGAGAGGAGTGCTGTAAATCTGACATACAGACACGAAGTGAGTAAGTATCATAAACCCCAGTGATCCTTTATATGTTCAGTAGAAATCTACAGCAAAAATTAAGATTTCCCTGATTTTTCTTAAGATTGTGAATGCATCACTCCCTTTTTCATAGGCCTAAGTGATATTTGCTTTTCTAGGTGTTAAAGGTGAAGAAAGTGACTTCCAATGGAAGACTGAAGAACTGCAAGTTATTATTATTTTGCTGTGCCAGAAATAGAGCCCAGGATGTCACATATGTGAGTCAAGTGCTCTAATGCTGAACTTCATCCCTATCCTCAGTACTACCATTGTTTAGGTTCCTGGGGCCAAATCCAGCAGTGCTCTGGCCTTATTCCTGCTGTTGCACTCAGGAATCACTCCTAACAGGTTCAGGGGACCATATGGGATGCTGAGGATCAAACTTGATTCAGCCACATGCAAGACAAGTGTCCTATTCACTTATGATCTCCCCAACCATTATAAAATTAACCTGAATAAAGTACAAGGAACAAGAGGGATAAATATTAATCACAATTTAGGCCATATCTGGATGTTCTGAAAGAATCCATTGTCATATAGATTGCTCTCTCAAACTTGGAGAGGGGACTTGTGAAATTAGACCACTTTGGGGACTAGAGAGATAGTATAGGAGTTAAGAAGCTTGTTTTGCATGTAGAAGACCCTGGTTTGATCTCTAGTACTGCATATGGTGCACAGAGAACCACCAGGAGTGATCCCTGAGAACAGAATCAAGTGCCTGAGCACTTCCAGGTATGTGTGGCCCAACCCACTCCCCCCCCACAACAAAAAGGTAAAATAAAATCTTCAAGTTATAATTCAGCTTGGAAATACAAATACATTTAAAAAATAGATCACTTTTGTACTATTTTTCCTATCTTTTGTCCAGGTACTATTATTGAGATAAATTTCAGTGAACTGGATAGACCTGGATAGATAGAACTGAATAGATACAACAATCTTTAGTGAGCTCATCCCCAGGGAAGAGGCAGGTGACAGAAGGACTTAGCCAGGGAAACAATCCTAGGAACAAAAGATGGTGTCATCGCCTGGAGTTGCAGTGCTCTTCACACCCTTGGGCTCAGGTTTCCCCAGCAGGTGACAGAGATTTTGCATGCATCAAGTCTTTAGGCAGTCTTGAATTCTGCCAGGACCTAGTCCCATAAGTGTGTGATTTCTGAGATCTGAAAGCTGCAAGTGAATACAAGGACTAGTATCTTATGGTAGTTTAAGGAAATTATACTCTTTAGGAGACAGAATGCTGCTCAGTTGTTTTCTCTGTGCCATCTGGGGAGGGAAGGGAGATGATTCATGCCCTGTCCAGTGGGACCAGTGAAAGGTTTGATTACACCTTGGTTCCTGACTGTCTTATAGCAAATGCCCTGGCATTGTGGATTCCAGAAGGACTGTAATGATTTCGTATTCTCTAAAATTGAACTAGGATTGACTTTTATGAGAGAAAACACATAAGCCATATAAAGACAGGATTCTCTTTTTTCCTCCTGTTTGTCACCCAAGGTGAATAAAAAATGAGGATTCCACTTTAATGTGTGAATTTTAACTTCAAAGAAATTTGGAGGTGACAGCTTTCTTTGTAGAAGCTGGCTGTATGGCAGCTATCTAAATAAAAATAAAGCAGCTATTTCAGTTCTAAGGGCTAAGAGAAGCTTCACAAATGGAAAGTTCTAATGTATTAAAATAAGTCATGCTTGTATTTAATAACTGCTCCATACATATATTATGATGCAAACCAATTGGTAATAAAATGCTGACAGGGTTTATTAAACTAAGTTTATAAATCAAGCTCTAGGCTTAAACATTAGAACTGCTCTTTGTTCTGTGAGGCTGCAAACTAGAAGCACTTGATAAGAAAGTGCTAGAAAGAGTCCAGCTGTTAGCTATTATCATGTTTCTTTTGAACATCCTGTATAAGGCATGTGTAGTTATAGAGAGCAGCTGAGGAGATTAAAAACCATGGTTACGTTATCACGCACCTCTCTCAGGAGACCTGCACTCACTTTTCTCTCACAGTGCGTCTATCTTGCAGCTTTTCTGCTTCACCTGACAGGCTGCCTTTGGAATCAGTGGTGCCTGAGTCACCACATGGAAGGAGAGAAGCCACAAAGGCAGAATTGATGCTGGGTTCAAGCTAGCTAATAATCCTGGTGTGTGCCATGCAGCTCATCATGAAAGTGAGGCAACCAAATCATCTCTGCGTGCTGGTACTTTGTTGGAGATGGCATGGCATGCTAATGACCGTGGTCACGCTAATTGTCCCAAATACAATGGAATCTTCGGTCTTCACATAGAAATCACCCAAGTCGAAAAAAATATATATGTTTGAATACCAAAGAGGAGTTTTAAATTATTTGTTGGGTTACAAATTCTCTTAATTCCCGTTTTCTTCTTTTAACTGTTACTGTAAGCAAAGACAACAGTTTCAAGAACTTGTAGATGGGTTTGTAGAAGCTCCTTGTGGCCAAACTAGGGCAACTACTTGGAAGGACCATCCCCTCACTGGGCAGAATGTTCCTAGGTTCCCACCACCATCTCTCTCTCTCTCTCTCTCTCTCTCTCTCTCTCTCACACACACACACACACACACACACACACACACACAAAGCCAAGAGACACAGATTTGTAACAGGAAAATGACTGATTTGTTCAGCTCTGCAAGTCATGGCTTTAGGCAGACTCTGGAGACAAACTTATGTCATTCCTTCACAGCAAGACATGGTGACTTTCACCCTGGCCGATGCCGAGAGCGCCACATGGGGTCTTTGGCTCTCATGGTTAGAGAGTAGCTTGTTCAGTAATGGAGGGATTGCTGAACCTGGCCACACTCTTTCTAAAAGCGGTACACTTAGGGTTCGGGTAGATGGGGATGAGCTGATACTTGTGGGAATATTTGTCTGAGTTTCAGATACACTTCTTGCTTTTGTGCACATCTGCAAAACTGTGCCTGTGCAAGGTGAAGAAGACAAGCACACACTTTTCAGAATACAGCACACAACATGTCCTCTCCCAGTGCAGGGAAGTTGCCGATTAATGTGGATGCTTGTTTCTTAGCAGATTGATGTCTGTGGTTGAATGAACTCTCAAAGTAATTCTAGTGACCTTACTCATGAGATGGCTGTGGTATGTGTATAAGGGGCCATGCCTAGGTTTAGATTTTTGTCAGGTGTCTTTTTTGCAACTTATTTATTCAGGAAAAGAAAGGAAGAAACAACAAACTTCATTTAAAATAAGTGGTCCTTACTTATTCCTTTCACTTCATAGCTCAGAAATCATTATTTGATGTCTCTGAAGTTTTCCTGGGATTTCTTTTCTTTGCCTCTTAAATGTAATGTTTATACTGTCATCTTCCTAGATTTTATTTGAAATTCTTGTGTATATTTACAAATGTGAAGATTACTCTGTGAAGAGTAATTATAAGAGAGTATGAGAGTAATTACTCTGTGAAGAATAATTAGTATTATAAGTGATAATCATGAGCAAATTACTTAACCTCTTTGTACTGCATTTTACTCAGTGGTAAAATGGGGATAGCATTTTTATTTTGTAGAATAATTGCATTAGAGTATTAAATGTATAGTTTTAAACCAATTTACATTAAACTCCTTATTATATTATACAAATTGAGTTTATAGTGATAATGTGATTGCCCAAAAATGATTGCTTCCATATATTATTTAATATGCACCAGGTATGGCATTATTGTTTTCACAAAACCGATTCACTTAAAGCCTCATGAAAACTGTTGGAGACAGGATTTATGATTATGCATATTTAATGAAGGAGGAGAGGGTAAACAGGACTCCAGGTTATCACAGTGAACTGGCTTAAGCCCAAGTCATCTGACTCCAGAGTTTATCCTAGACCTTTTCTTTACTTAGATTTTTTGAGGTCCAAACTCTGACAGCAAGTGAGGACAAAAAAATAAAAACAGTTAGACAATTATCCTTGAAGAGGTGTTGATTGCAGTTGTGGGAGTGGATGGGCTGTCAAATAAAGAAAGCTCACAGACAGGAGAGTAGATGGTCAAGAATGAGTCCTGGGGAAGCCCACAGAGTAGCCAAGTAACAGAGAACGGAGCAGAGCCCCACTGAGCATGTAGCAGATAAGAGGCTGCAGACATGAGTGGCTGGAGGCAGGGTCTGGGGCAGAATTCAGAATTAAAGAGCAAAAGCTTCATCAAAGACTGGAGGTTCACGGGACAAAATTTTGTCAAGGAAATGAAGAATGGAAACCAGACAAGCCAAATCAAGGGCTTATTTTTTTCTTGTTTATCTTTCAGAAATAGAAGCAGTCTTTACTTCAAGAAGCCAGAATAAAAAGATATACATTACATCATTGCAGTGCTCAGTATAATAGCCAGAGTATGGAAACAACCCAAATTTGCAACGACAGATGCATGGATAAGAACTCATGGTATATATGCACAATGGAATACTATGAAGCTATAAGAAAGATAAAGCCATGCAGTTCCTTACAACTTGGATAAAACTGATGGGTGCCATGTTAATATAATAAGTTAGAGAAGGACAAATACTAGATGATCTCACTCACCTGTAGCATTTAGAGAAACAAATCAAGGAATATACACGAGCCAACAGCAACCAACACTATTTGGGCTTAGATTATACAATAGAGATTATCCAGAAGTGGGAACAGTGGGTGGTGGGAAGGAAGAAGTGAACTAGAAGTGACATAAAGTCAGTGGCGGAAGGTTTTAGCCCTTTCCATGTGGAAAGACTCAGTAACTATGTAAATCAAAACCATATGTGTTAATACAATTATAATAATGTCAACAAAACTATAATAATAATGATAATGAATAAGGGGCTGCATGTGGGGAGAAAAGATTCTGGAGCTATTGTTAAAGAAGGAAAATTAGGGTCTGGAGTGGGTAGGGCATTTGCCTTCCATGCAGTTGACCCGGGCTCAATTCCTAGCATCCCATATGGTCCCGAGTACCGCCAGGAGTAATTCCTGAGCACAGAGCCAGGGGTAACTCCTGTGCATTTGCTGGGTGTGAACCAAAAGAGAAAAAAAAAGAAAATCAATAGTTTTTACTTTAGTTATGTGGAGAGGATGACTAGATTGTCAGGAAATGGGCCTTAAAATTGGGTCATACCCTGGTCCTTGAGATAAAATGCAGTCACTATATCGAGGATATATCTGACATGCACTTTGCCTCTAAATGAATTTACTTAGGGAAGAAATGTGGTATCTCCACTTGTATCTCTTTACGGCGGCTCAGCATTAAGCAGTCCAAAATAACCGTGATTTCTCAGCCTTGATTTGAGTTCTTTCATTGGCACCTCGTATCTAACAATTTCCCTTCCTCTTTTTCATTTAGCAGGGAAACCTGGCTTCTGCCCTGGCTTGTCTTTTGTAAGACATTTTTATTAGCAAGTCTCGTCTAATTTGTCTTTGAGATTTATCAATATTTTACCTCAGATACTAGCTGCTTCTGAGCCACTGTTAATGTTTGTGTCACCTTGCATGGCATCTCTGCTCCCACCCTTGGGCCCCTTATGGCTTATATTCCTGAAAGAAGCAAGGATAGTTCTTTAATGTCAATTGAGTCATGATGATTAGAACCCTGCAATAGATTTCCTCTGTCTCAGAATAAACCTGATGTCCCCCCAATACTTCCTTTGCTGCAGCTACATAAATTATTTTTTAAATTCATATAATTTTTTATTGAATCACTGTGACATACACAGTTACAAAGTTGTTGATGCTTGGGGTTCAGTCATATAATGTTCCAACACCCATCCGTTCACTAGTGTACATTTCCCACCACTAATGTCCCCAGTTTCCCTCCTGCAACACCCCAACCCCAGCCTGCCTTGGTGGTAGACTCTTTTCCTCTCTCCCTCACTTTCTCTTTCTCTCTTTCTTTTTGGACATTGTGGTTTTTAATACAGGTATTAAAAGGTTATCATGTTATAGGTAACCGTTATCCCTTTACCTATGCGTTATCTATACCTATACCTAAACGTTATCCCTTCACTCAGTTCTTAAGTGCGCAACTATCATTTCCAGCTTTCACTGGCATAGAAATCCTTTCTCTGTCCTAACTGCCCTCTTCCAACTGGTGGCAAACTTCCACCAAGGACCAGTCCTCTTGGCCCCCATTTCTACTGTCCATTATCTCATATTATTCATATCTCACAAATGAGTGCAATCATCATTCTATGCCTGTCCCTCTCCTTATGACTTATTTCATTCAGCATGATATTCTCCATGTCCATCCATTTATAAGCAAATTTCATGACTTGGTTTTTCCTAACAGCTGCAGAGTGTCTCTTTGTGTAGATGTACTATAGTTCTTTATCTAGTCACCTGTTCTTGAGCACTTGGGTTGTTTCCAGATGCTGACTATTGTGACTATTGTTGCAATTAGCATAGGAGTGCAGAGGGCTTCTCTGCAGTGGTTTTGTTTTATTTTTTTCCTGCCTCTCAATCTGTATTTGGAGGCCCAAAGTTCACTGTTGGTGATACTTTGCAAACTGGCCTAAGAGTGATCAATGTTTAGGTCACCTAATGTTGCTTGGATGTGTGTATGTGTGTGTCTGTGTGTGTGTGTATGTGTGTGTGTCTGTGTGTGTGTGTGTGGTGGTGGGGGGGTGATGCAGAGGATGTACCCCTGAGCCACCGGCAGTCTTGAATAATCAAGGTCTTTGTAGATACTATATCAATGACAAGATTCATCCACTCAACAATGTTTCTTGAAAGCCTATCATCTGTCTGGCACTTTTCTAGGTGACTGGGACATATTATTAAGCAAGGGTAGTTAAAGGACTTTGTTCTGTGCTTATGTTTCTGGCATGGTTGTATCATGTGCTCATATTTTAATTTGGAAATTCCTGTTTTCAATGATAATTTATTGTTTGGGGGAATGATTTTTCAATTCTTGTTTTCTTGTTTGGGGTGAATTTCTTTCACTACATTCCTCCCTCTCCCCCCTTTTCTCTTTTCACTATACAGATTTGAGATCTCTGCAATGATAGTACCCTTTTTTTCCTGTTTGGGTCACATCTAACAATGCCCAGGGATTACTCCTGGTTCTGCATTCAGGAATTACTCCAGCCGGTGCTTGGGGGGACCGTATTGGATGCTGGGGATTGGACCTGGGTTAGCTGCATGCAAGGCAAACGCCCTACCTGCTGTACTATTGCTCCAGCCCCAGTAATCATGGTCTTTTACTGTTTTTATTATTTTATTTTGCAGTGCTAGGGATTAAACCTAGGGTTTCACATATAATGCAAGTGCTGTACTGCTTGAGGTACTTTCCTGGCTCAGTATTTATTTTTTATGAAGTGAAAAAATCAAATTTCTAGGGTATGTCTTCAAGTCTAATTTTTAATTCTTTTCTAGCATTTTAAAATTTGGTATGGGCCAGAGGGATAGTACAGGAGTTAATGCATTGTTTTACATGTCAGCAACCCCTGTCCAATCTCCAGCACTGTATTTGGTCCCCTGAGCACTATCAGGTATAAGCTCTGAACTCCGCCAGTTCTCACCCAATCCCCCTCCCCAGCCTTCTCAACTTTTTGCTATCATATTTTCAGTTATAGGTCTAATATGTTCTCCTATTGCTTCTATTTTATTGGAATAATTATTCTCCTTACAAGTCAAGCTGAATGGGAAAAAGCAGAAAATCATGTAATTCTTTTCCAAATCTCTCTGTTACGTTCCATTTCTGAATGCAATCTCAGCTAGATGTCCTTCTTTTTCTCTCCAGGTATTCTTAGATAGGAAAGGAACAATTTCTGATCACATTCTTGGTTAAAGAATCACTGCCTGTTAGTGATTTTCAGATTTCCCAGGTACTGTAAAACACAGATTCAAGTTCCCTGTTCCCTTTCTTTTGTGCTCCCTCCCCCAGCCCACCTGGGAGAGCCACATAATTAACTTCCCTCCACCTCCCCTTTAGTTTCTCCTCTCCTTCCTGTTTTCTACAAGTATTTTTAAAAGAAACCATTCTCCAGCCAGTTTCATAAGAAAAGGAGATGACTGAAACCAGGCTTTTGTGCCTTGTGCAGTCTGTAATCTGATCACTTCCTGAGGTGACAGGTGCACAATGGCTGGCTGTCTCTCCAGGGATCTTTTGGAGGTGTGCCCACCCAGAACCTCTAATTGCAGCTCCCTGTATTGGGAGGGCTTCTCCTTCATGTCCCACCCTCAGCACCTGGACTTCTGGCAGCCCACCCGAGGGTCTCATTTCTTTCCATGCAATAATCTCAGGACCAAACACAAACCCAGTTTGGTTCCATCCCATCTGGCCAAATTGACTCCCAAGGACTAGCAGACACCCTGGCCCTATGATGGGCACAAGTTAAGCTTATTTTTTCCAGTCTGGCCTCTCACCTGATGCAATCAACTCCAGCCGCAATCTTTGCTTGCTTTGTTTCCCCCGGCAGGAGAGACAACATGCCTAGCCTTCCCCTTTTCAAGTCTGGGGAGCAAGCATGCAGCTTTCCCCACATTCGTACCCAGGAAGGTTGTCTCATGTAAGGCATGGAAGGGACAGTCTTTCCTTTCTCCAAAAGAAATGGTCAAAGGAATGCTGTGTGTTGCGTACTACATGTCAAGGACTGAAGAACTATTTAACTTTGCTTGAACAGAGGGAGAAAAGATTTTTCTAATAATATACCTCTGTTCACTAGCAATTCATCTGATATGACAGGAGACAGAAATGTTTCAGCTCATTAAGACACACAGCACTCACTTTAGGTCTGAGATCTATTTCTCTTAAACACGGTGTTCTAGAATGGCAAAACACTTGTCTCCAGGGTTCACAGTCATAGGACATGATGGTAAAAGAAATAGTATGACATAGTCAGTAGTTATAGCTAGAATGCTGTAGAGAAGTTATTAAAAGAATGATATTGGGCATCAGATAAACCCGGGTATTTGAATTTTGCTCTGCTACCTGTTAGTAGGTGACCTCAGGTAAGTCAAAAAATATCTTAGAAATGTTTTGTTTTGGGCCACACCCAGCAATGCTCAGGGGTTACTCCTGTCTCTGCACTCATAAATTACCTCCGGAAGTCCAGGGGATTGAAGTTGGGTTAGCCATGGTGAAGGCAAGTGCCCTGTTCACTCAGGCCCCTGAGTTTTAGGTGTCAAGTATTACTAGTAGTTTACTCTTACCTTCTAGATCTCAGAGTCTCTTGTGTCCATCATTGTACGTTAGTAGTTCGGCGCCTCCAAAGCTTACCCACCTAAGGCTGGGAGCTACCTTGCAAGGGTCCCCTTTCCCTCGTGGTTCCAGGCTGAAGTATATGATTGATGCTAGGCCTGGGAGGCAGACATGAAGGAAGACCGTGATGACTAGGTTTCCGTTGCTGAGGTTCATCAGTGCTGCACCAGATGCTGACTGCCTTCAGCAGCCTGGTCTAGGCTACACAAAGTGAGCTCATTGTTTAGGGGCAACAAAGAGGGGGGCAAAGCAGTCCATTCTTCATACCAAACTCTAAGAACTGCTCACCATTGTAGAACACTTTTCAGTTCATCAAGTGTTTTCACATGCCTTAAGTGTTTGACTAAGCACTGTCTGTCATAGCACTGTTGTCCCATTGTTCATCGATTTGCTCGAGCGGGCACCAGTAACGTCTCCATTGTGAGACTTGCTGTTACTGCTTTTGGCATATCGAATACGCCACAGGTAGCTTGCCAGGCTCTGCTTTGGGGGCAGGATACTCTCGGTAGCTTGCCCGGCTCTCCAAGTGGGGCGGAGGAATCAAACCCGGGTCGGCCACGTGCAAGGCAAACGCCCTACCCGCTGTGCTGTCGCTCCAGCCCATTATTGCTAATTGAAAGGGAGACATATATAGAGGAAATGAGCAACACTTGCTTTCTTGACCTTCAATGCCCACGTGTAGGATAATGTTGGTTTGCCCTTCCTCCCTGGATTCTGGAGCTTGTGTTTATTGATTGCCCCCAAACCTGCAAAATTACCTTCGTCTCCTGATCAGACTCTGCCTTGTAAGTATTGTCTTTCTCTTCTCTTTACTGTCCTTTGCATGGTTAGTTATTCCAGAGCAACTGCTTTTTGTATGGATACAGGAAGACAGTTAAAAAGACAACTTTGTGACTTGGGAGTTGATTGACTCCAGATAATATTAATTCCTGGACATCTGCTCTCTCAACTTAAGCCTCAGTTGTCCTAACTTCCTAGATCCCCAAAAGCAGGGTCCTAACAAGGGACTGAATGGACCCAGGGCAAGCGGTGAGCTATGAGCTACCCTGGCATTAAAATGGGTCTGGCCAAAGTGCCCTAATGCTTAACTATAAGTTAAGAGCTTGGTCGTGGACAAATTCTGTCATGATCCAAGAGTAATAACTAGATTTGGACCCTGCTGGGGTTAGGAATGACTGATCCGGCCTGAGCACTGTAGTCTGAGTCTGTGGTGAGATGTCCCCAGGAGAGTCACCCTACAAACCTAAAAGTGTCTATTACTGTGTCCATAGGGATGGTAAATATTAGGAAGTAGAATTAAAGATGCTAATTAACCTGTAGGTCTAAGGAGAGGAGAAACACACCTTGAGGGCCGTTTTGCCCTTGTGGGCTGCAGGTGGTTGGGAAGTCTGGAAAAACATTTTTGGTCATGCTTCTCATGGAGGGCATGGTTGGGGAGGCGTGGGGAGAGGATAAAAGAGTGGCTGCAGGGAGAAAGGGATGGATTGATTGAAGGAGAAAGGGGGGCTTGAAGGAGAGATGGTTATGAAGATAGCACAGAGAGAGAGAGAAGAGATGTTATACATCAGATGTTATACATCAGATATAACATGAAGAAACAATTGAAAGAATTGCATGGTTAGAGAGAGAGGGGGGGGGGTTGGAGAGAGCTGGGAGAGATGAGAGATTGAATAAACGACAGCTAATCAGCACCCAGCTTGGCCCTCATTCTTCCTTCATCGGTCCAAGGCAACGGCTGTCCCGTGTGGGGAAGCAGCTCTAGAGCACGGAACACGGGTGGTGAGAGAGAGCCAGTCAGAGACCCCGTGAGCATCCTTTCCACGTGTAACCCCAGAGAGGGGGGATTTACACAGCTCTGCATGCAAGTAGGAGTTTTAACACCCTTGAACTACAGAATGACATTATTTAAACAAGAAGGCAGTGTTTCTTGTCAGGTAAACTTCTATTTGTTACATGATTTGTTCCATCGAGTTTTCTCTCGATATTGGTTTTCCTCTGGATCTGCTCTCCTTAGTGTGATAGGGTGAGTCCTGGATCATAAGGAAGAAGTAACAAACTCTTAATGCAGTGAATATGATTGCAGAGTTTTGTGGGTTTAATACACACTAGATGACCTTTATACTTATGGTGCTATATGGAAATTGGGCATAAGGGTTAGTAGTCAGTTTAAATGTAACTGTCACTGGAGTTAATTTTAGGAAATACTTTTTTCCCCTCTCCCTGGTTTACTCATATTGGGCTCAGCTCCTCAAGGTCTAGTTCCTTTTTTCCTTAATGCCCTCAAGAGCCTGGGTTTCCTGTGCTTCTTTCAGATTCCAATTTCAGAATCTTTATCTGTTGTCTATGGTTTCAACTGCATTTTTCCCCTTGACTTTTTAGGGTCTCCTTTGCCTTTGTTTAATTATGTTTCCTCAGTGGGACACAGACTCTCCCAGTACCTGGCAGAGTTTCAAATCTATAGCTTTATGAGCAAAAAGAAAAGTTATTGGAAGTCACAGTGGAATGTTTGTTTTCAGCATTATTAGAGCAATATATGATTGATAAAAATGGATTTAAAATCACTGGGACGACTGAAAGGATACTCTAAGGTCACACCACAGACTTTCTGCGCTGTAGCACTATCATCCAGTTATTCATCGATTTGCTCGAGCTGGCACCAGTAACGTCTCCATTGTGAGACTTGTTATTACTGTTTTTGGCATATCGAATACG
This sequence comes from Sorex araneus, assembly GCF_027595985.1. Taxonomy (NCBI): domain Eukaryota; kingdom Metazoa; phylum Chordata; class Mammalia; order Eulipotyphla; family Soricidae; genus Sorex; species Sorex araneus. The sequence continues at coordinate 10,917,019 of NC_073311.1, read as the reverse complement.
GCACGGGTAGCTTGCCAGGCTCTGCCATGCAGACAGGATACTCTCCGTAGCTTGCTGGGCTCTCTGAGAGGGGCGGAGGAATTGAACCCAGGTCGGCCGGGTGCAAGGCAAACACTCTACCCTATTGGACTGTGCTATCGCTTCAGTCCAACAGATTTTCTAAAGACAGAAATTTATAGAATTGGAAAACTTATTGCTACAATGACAAGCCACTGATCCCAGATCTGTAATTTCTACCATCACCAAAAGGCTGTGGAAGGAGAAAGATGTAACTAAGAAACAAGCTACTATTGCTATTGCAAAGATTTAAATCATCACAAAAGATACATCTGTCTTTGTTTTCCATCTGATTCAGTGTATGCAAATGCTTCTCACCAGCAAGATATAAACTGCACTTGAATTTCAGGTGCAAAGAGGTTCAGGACAGGGATTTTCGAGTTCCCAGATTCTATAGTAAATGAGGTTGAAGTGGAGTAAGAGTGGGTTAGCCTTAGTATCTGCCATGGCAATGATGAACTTAAGTCAACATGATTTTTACAGCCTATATATATATATATATATATATATATATATATGAAGTGTTCAATGACACTGAAACAATTTTTAAAATTTTTTTATTTTATAATGTAATTCACAATATTTGATTACATTTAATATTCAAACACCAATCACACCACCATTACACCTTCCCACCACCATATGTCAGATATTTCCTTCCCAGATCCCAATTCCTGTCCCAAAATAGAACCGAAATAATATATTTCTTATTGTTTGTTATGAAAGAAAGCTGGAAATGCTACAAAAAAGTATTCTTAGAGGAAAGACTGGAAGATTGTTGTATTTCACCCAGGGGTCATTAAACCCTTCTATAAGAGATCACTAACATGTTGTTAAAGGTTGAGCCTTGTGTACATATATATCTAATGTTTTTTTTGCTTTTTGGGTCACACCCAGCGATGCTCAGGGGTTACTCCTGGCTTTGCACTCAGGAATTGCTCCTGGCAGTGCTCAGGGGACCATATGGGATGCCGGAGATCGAACCCGGGTCGGCCGCGTGCAAGGCAAACGTCCTACCCGCTGTGCTATCGCTCCGGCCCCCATATATATATAATTTTGGAGGGGAATATACATATATATGTATATGTATATTCCCCTCCAAAATTGGTTGCCTACTACTTTGAACCCCATCAAATGTGGCATGGTGCTCTTGGAGTATGGGCAGGGTATGTGGTATGATGTGTCGTGTGGTCGAAGAATAGGCTAACTCATGGGTGAGGCTCAGCCTGAGCCTATGGAGAGTGGCTGTGAACATGGCGGTGGCTGAGTTCTGGAGGTTTCTGCTGCTGGGGCTGGGTCTTTTGGGGCAGGTATGGCTCTCACCCACCCCCCTCTGGGACGCCCCAAGTGAAACAGCCTGGCATTGCATCCAGTGGCATGGTTATGGCAAGCATAGTGTTATGTTCCCTTTTAGGAGAGGACACCCAATCTGAATGGTGGACAATGACGAGATTAAATGGTGCCAGCCAGGGGTGGCTTATGGATGTGGCTGCTGAGTCGCCAAAGACTGGGGGATACGGGCAGAGGAGTTCCGTTCCTGGGCCTAATGAACCCAGAGTTCTCAGTCACTATCCTGCATACCTGGATTTCCTGAGGATTCACTTGTGGGTGAGGCTCGGCCCGAGCACGTAGAGATGGGCTGTGAACATGGTGGTGGTTGAGTACTGGAGGAAACAAGTTTTTTTAATTGTAAGATTACTATGGAGCATATAGTTTTCTACATGTTAAACGCCATTAATTCAATTATGTAGTACAACATAGTACTGTTTATTAACTCATTGCTTCAGAAAACTGTAAAAATTTCTCAAGGAAACCAATAGTTACAAGTTACTAAAGGACTGGAGTGATAGCACAGCAGGTAGGGCATTTGCCTTGCACGTGGCCGACCTGAGTTCAATTCTTCTGACCTTCTTGAAGAGCCAGGCAAGCTACCAAGAGTATTCCGCTTACACGGCAGAGCCTGGCAAACTACCCGTGGTGTATTCAATATGCCAAAAACAGTAACACGAAGTCTCACAATGGAGACATTACTGGTGCCCGCTCAAGCAAATCGATGAACTACGGGACATCAGTGCTACTAAAGAGAGAAAAATGGCTTAATGATCTAAAAAAAAATTTAAAAATCTTTCCTCTTACTGATATTTGGTAGAAGAACATTGGTTTCACAACAAAGAAGTATTTGGTCCTGAACTGCAGTTATTAAGGTGCATATACATTAATTGTGTGGTGAATATTTCAAAGTTTAATTCTGCCTGGGCTGGAGCGATAGCACAGCCGTAGGGTGTTTGCCTTTCACATGGCCGACCCATGTTCGATTCCTCCTCCCCTCTCCGAGAGCCTGGCAGGCTACCGAGAGTTTCGTGCCCGCACGGCAGAGGCTGGCAAACTACCCGTGGTATATTGGATATGCCAAAAACAGTAACAATAAGTCTCACAATGAGAGATGTTACTGGTGCCCGCTCTAACAAATTGATGAGCAACAGGATGACAGTGACAGTGACAATTCTGCCTGGGGTGGAAGAAGGCAATGGGAAGCTTTCTGTGATGTGATCTTCAGGTGTAAAGTTGGGTTTTAACTGATCAGAGAATAAATGCTTCTAAGTGCACCTAAATCTTTGTCCCTGGAGATGTTTTTAGATGGTGCTTTAAGACAATGAATAATCAGTGAGCAAAGTGGAAGCAATTCTTAAATGACAGAATCATTAAAAAAGAGTAAAGTAAATTATGTGCCCCCCAACACATTATGTCCCCTGTGTTTTGTTCAGTGAAGGTACAAAATATTTATTTATTTATTTATTTATTTTTGGACTGGAGTGATAGCACAGTGGGTAGGGTGTTTGCCTTGCACACGGTCAACCTGGGTTCGATTCCTTCATCCCTCTTGGAGAGCCCGGCAAACTACCAAGAGTATCCCTCCTGCATGGCAGAGCCTGGCAAGCTACCCGTGGCATATTTGATATGCCAAAAACAGTAACAAGTCTCACAATGGAGACATTACTGGTGCCCGCTCGAGCAAATCGATGAACAAAGGAACAACAGTGCTATAGTGCTTTTTAAATTTTATTGAATCACCATGAGATAGTTACAAGCTTTCATGTTTGGGCTACAATCACGCAATGATCAAATACCCATATTACTAGGTTTTGAAGACTTGCAGTGATTTAATGCCTTATTGAGAATTACTTTACTTAGTAAAGTACTTAGCCATGGCCTGGTATAGCAAGTTAGTTGAATATACTGCTCTTTATTTCATGGTTGCTGCTAATGGAGTTAGACTCATTAAAATTTTTTTTTATTTTATAAGGTAGTTCACAATATTTGATTACAGTTATTACTCAAACACCAATCCCACTACCATTACACCTTCAAACCACCAAATTTGGGGTGATTCCATCCAAAGCCCCAATCCCTGTCCCAAAGAAGAACTGAAATAATGGATTTTGTATGGTCTGAAATGGAAAACCGCTGATAATGCTACAAAAAAGTATCCATAGAGGAGACAGTGTGAAGATTGTTCTATTTTGTCACAGGCCATTAAGATATTCTTTATAATATCACTAACATGTTGTTAAATGTTGAGTGATATGAGCTTCCATATACATATCTGAAACTATGTATATATATATATATATTTCCCTCTATGATTTATTGCCTACCATTTGAACCTCATCAAATGTGGTGTGGTGCTTATGGAGAATAAGTAGAGAGTGTCTTATGATGTGTCACATGGCCATAAATGCGGCCGCGGTCCAGGAATACATTCACTTGTACGTGAGACTTGGCCCAAGCATGTAGGGAGCGGCTTTGAGTATGGCAGCGGTTGGGTTCTGGAAGTTTTCGGCTGCTGGGGCTGGATCCTTTGGGGTGGAGAGGGCTCTCACCCTCCCCCCCTCTGGGGCACACCCAGTGAAACAGCCTGGCATGAAGTCCGGTGACATGGCTATGTTGGGGGTCATGTTGCTCCCTTCCAGGAGAAAAAGCCATGTGATCTGGATGGCGGCCGATGAAGAGATTATCTGGCACCAGCAGGAGGTGGCTTATGGGTGTGACCCCTGGGTCACTGGAGACTGGGGGGGGGGAATGGGCAGAGAATCTCTGCCCCCATTCCCTATTGAGCCCAGAGTCTGAGTAGACTCATTTTTTTAAAAAGAAAAGTATCAGTGAACAAATTCATTATACATATTTTCTGCCCCCTTTTGTTTGTATCCCAAATCCTGGTATACTTTACACATTTTTTTTAGATATTTCCATATGATCCCATAATAGAGGTCATAATAAGATGCTTTAAAAAAGGAGGGACAAAAACACTATTTTGAAAAGATAATTCACTCTCCAATGTTCATTGTAGCACTATTCACAATAGTCAAGGTCTGGAAACAACCCACTCTTCCAGAACAGATGGTCGGATAAAGAAATCATGACCTATATACACAACAGAATGCTACTTGGCTATAAGAAATGATTAAATCGCACAATTTACCACTACAGGAACTAGAAGAGTATTATGATGAGTGAAGTCATGCTAGTCAGAAGAGAAGGGACAGAGAGAGAATGATCTTTCTAGTGGAATATTCCAAAACACAGTAAGGGAGAAACAAGTGGCCCAAGACAATAAAACTGGAGAATGAGTCTATAGAATAAACTTAGGTGGGTATGGGAAATGGGGACGTTGGTGAAGGAAGCCATATATGCATGAAACTATCAGTCACACAGTATTGTAAATCTCAGTACCTCAATACAAATGAGGGCAGTTGTTTATACCAATGGAGTATGGGAACAGTTATATATAATGGAAAGATAATGCATGGGTTAAAATGCTTGCCTTGTGCCAGGCCAATCTCAGTTTGACACCAATCCCAGTTCAATTCCATATACCATACAGGGTCCCGGGAGCACCACCAGAAGTGATCCCTGAGAGTCTGGAGTAATTCCTGAGCACTGGTGAGTGTGGTCCCACCCTCCCACCCCCAACTCCAAATAATGGGTTATGTGTATGTGTGCAAATTAAAAGCTACTACTTCTCATATCTAGCCTTATCCTTTGTATTCCACAGAGCCTCTAGAAACTGCTAGCTCCCTGATAGGACTACTAAGATAAGACAGGGGAGAGGCTGGGTTGTTCCTTTTTGCTCCTTATATTTCTTAAAGCAGTACTTTACAAGTGGCTTTTCCTTTATTTATTTATTTATTTATTTATTTTGCATTTCTTTTTTTATTTTATTGAATCACTGTGAGATACTTATAAGCTTTCATGTTTGGGTTACAATCACACAATGGTCAAATACCCATCTCTCCACAAGTGCACATTCCCCACCACCAATATCCTGGGTATACTCCCCCTTTCCCACCTTCCCCCTGCCTCCATGGCAGACAATATTCCACATACTGTCTCTCTACTTTTGGACATTATGGCTTGCAACACAGACACTGAGAGATCATCATGTTTGATCCATTATCTACTTTCAGCACACATATCCCATCCCGACTGATTACTCCAGCCATCATTTTCTTAGTGATCCCTTCTCTATCTCATATGCCTTCTCCCCTCCGCTCATGAAGCAGGCTTCCTGCCATGGAGCAATCCTCAAGGTCCTTGTATCTACTGTCCTTGGGTGTCAGCCTCATGTGATGTTCTTCTATACTTCACAAATGAGTGCAGTCCTTCTATGTCTGTCCCTCTCTTTCTGACTCATTTCACTTAGCATGATACTCTCCATGTCTATCCATATGTAAGCAAATTTCATGACTTTATCTCTCTTAACAGCTGCATAGTATTCCATTATGTAGATGTACTAAAGGTTCTTTAACCAGTCATCTGTTTTAGGGCACTCAGGTTGTTTCCATATTTTGGCTATTGTGAACAGTGTTGCAATGAATATATAGGTACAGATGTCATTTCTACCGTGCTTTTTTGAATCCTCAGAATATATTCCCAGAAGTAGTATTGCTGGGTCATATGGAAGCTCAATTTCTAGTTTTTGAAGGACTGTCCATATTGTTTTCCAGAAAGGCTTGGCCAGTCAACATTCCCACCAACAGTAAAGGAGTGTCCCTTTTCCCCCACATCCATGCCAGCACTGGTTGCTTTTGTTCTTTTGAATGTATGCCAGTCTCTGTGGTGTGAGATGATATCTCATTGTTGTTTTGATTTGCATTTCCCTGATGACTAGTGATGTGGAGCATTTTTTCATGTGCCTTTTGCCCATTTGTATTTCTTTTTTGAGAAAACTTCTGTTCATTTCTTCTCCCATTTCTTTGATGGGGTTAGAGATTTTTTTCTTATACAATTCTAGTAGTGTCTTGTATATCCTGGATATTAATCCCTTGTCAAAGGGTATTGGGTAAATATTTTTTTCCATTCTGTGGGCTCTTTCTGTATTTTGGTCACTGTTTCTTTTGATGTGCAGAAGCTTCTTAGTTTGATGTAGTCCCATTTGTTTATGTTTGCTTCCACTTGCATGGTCAATGCTGATTCATCCTTAAAGATGCTTTTAGCTTCAATGTCATGGAGAGTTCTGCCTACATTTTCCTCTATGTACCTTATAGATTCATGTCTGATTTTGAGGTCTTTAATCCATTTTGATCTGACTTTTGTGCCTGGCATTAGACAGAGGTCAGAGTTCATTATTTTGCAGTTAGCTATCCAGTTTTCCCAGCACCATTTGTTGAAAAGACTTTCCTTGTTCCACTTCACATTTCTTGCTTCTTTGTCAAAGGAACTGGCCATATATTTGGGGTCTGTGACAGTATATTTAACTCTGTTCCATTGGTCTGCAGGTCTGTTTCTAACCTAATACCATGCTGTTTTAATTACTCCTGCTTTGTAGTAGAGTTTGAAGTTGGGAAAGGTAATACCACCCATCTTCTTTTTCCCAAGGATTGCTTTAGCTATTCGTGGGGGTTTATAGTTCCATATGAATTTCAGGAGTGTTTTTTCTATTTCTTTGAAAAATGTCATGTGTATCCTGGTAGGGACCACATTAAATTTGTATAGTGCTTTGGGCAGTATTGCCATTTAGATAATACTAATTCTCCCTACCTATGAGTAGGGGATGTGTCTCCATTTCCTAGTGTCCTCTTTTATTTCTTGAAGTAGTGTTTTGTAATTTTCCTTGTATAGGTCCTTCACTTCTTTGGTTAAACTGATTCCAAAGTACTTGATTTTCTGAGGTACTATTATGAACGGGATTGTTTTTTTAATGTCTCTTTCTTCTCTTTCATTATTTGTATATAAGAAAGCCATGAACTTTTGGGTGTTAATTTTGTAGCCTGCCACTTTACTATATCAATTATTGTTTCTAGGAGCTTTCCTGTAGCGTCTTTAGGGTTTTCTAAATATAGTATCATATCGTCTGCAAATAGTGATAACTTGATATTTTCTTTTCCTATCTGTATGCCCTTGATATCTTTTTCTTGTCTAACTGCTATGACCAGAACTTCTAGTACTATATTGAATAGGAGTGGCGAAAGCGGGCAACCTTGTCTTGTGCCCCATCTTAGAGAGAAGGCTTTTAGTTTTTCCCTATTGAGAATGATACTCGCCATGGGCTTGTGGCTTTGACTATATTGAGGAAAGTTCCTTTGATGCTCATTTTGCTGAGAGTTTTCATCATAATGGGTACTGGATCTTGTCAAATGCTTTCTCTGCATCTATTGATATGATCGTATGTTTTTATTATTTATTTTATTGATATGATGAATTATGTTGATTGACTTGTGAATGTTAAACCATCTTTGCATCCCTGGGATGAATCCTACTTGGTCATGGTGTATGATCTTTTTGATGAGTCGCTGGATTCTATTTGTTAATATTTTGTTGAGGGTCTTTGCGTCTGTGTTCATCAGTGATATCGGTCTGTAATTCTCTTTCTTTGTGGTATCTCTGTCTGCTTTTGATATCAGGGTGATATTTGCTTCATAGAAACTGTTTGGAAGTGTTTTTTATACTTCAATTTCCTGGAAAAGCTAAAAGAAGATTGGGAGTAAGTCCTCTTTAAAGGTTTGGAAGAATTCACTAGTGAATCCATCTGGGCCAAGACTTTTGTGCTTGGGGAGACTTTTTATTACTGTTTTAATTTCCTTGATGGTGATAGGTCTGTTCAGGAATTCCATATCTCCTTGGTTCAGTCTTGGGAGGCTATAGGAATCTAGTAATTAATCCATTTCCTTGAGCTTTTCGTATTTTGTGATGTAAAGATTCTCCAAGTAATCTCTGAGGATCCTTTGAACTTCTGTAGTTTCTGTTGTAATGTCCCCCTTTTCATTTCTGATTTGATTTATTAGGGTTTTCTCTCTCCCTTTTTGTGAGTCTTTCTAGATGTTTATCGATCTTGTTTATTTTCTCAAAGAACCAGCTCTTGATTTCATTGATCTTTTGGATTGTTTTTTTGGGTTTCCATCTCGTTGATTTCTGCTCTGAGTTTTATTATTTCCTTCCTCCTGTTCAGATTGGGCTCCTTTTGTTGGTCATTCTCCAAGCTCTTAAGCTATGAGGTTAGGTTACTTATGTGGGCTCACTCCTCCTTCCTGAGGAATGCTTGTAAAGCTATAAACTTTCCTCTTACCACAGCTCTGCTGTGTCCCATAAGTTTTGGTAACTCATGTCCTCATTTTCGTTCATTTCCAGGAATCTTTTGATTTTTCTCTTTGATTTCTTTTCTAAGCCACTCGTTGTCCAATAGTGACTTGTTTAATTTCCAGGTGTTTGATTTAGTTTTCTGTTTGTGTATGTGATTTATTTCTAATTTCAGCGCATCGTGGTCTGAGAAGATTGTTGATACAAGTTCTATCTTCTTAATTTTATGGAGGTATGTTTTGTGGTTCAGCATGTGATCTATCTTGGAGAATGTTCCATGCACACTTGAGAAGAATGTGTATTCAGCTTTTTGAGGATGTAGTGTCCTGTATATATCTACTAAGTCCCTTTCTTCCATTTCTTTCCTCCAGATGAAGTATGTCCTTGCTAAGCTTGAGTATGGTTGATCTATCAAGAGGTGATAAAGCAGTGTTGAAGTCCCTCACTGGTATTGTTTTGCTATCGATGACTTTCTTCGAGTCTATGAGTAGTTATTTTAAGTACTTTGCTGGTCCCTAATTAAGGTGCATATGTATTTAGTATTGTAAGTTCTTCCTGTTGTACGATCCCTTTATCAATAAGAAATGACCTTTACTGTCTCTTGTGACCTTATTCAGTCTGAAATCAATGTGGTCCAATACTAGGATGGCTACCTCAGCTTTTTTTATGGGAGTTGTTTGCCTGTAAGATTGTTTTCCAGCCATTGACTTTGAGCCTGTGTTTGCTCTGACTGTTGATATGTGTGTCTTGCAGGCAGCAGAATGTTGGGTTAATTTTTCTAATCCATCCTGCCACAAATGTGTCTTTTATTTGGTGTGTTTAGCACATTGACGTTGAGAGAGATTATTGTTATGGGGTTTTGTTCCATTTTTCTGCTGAAATTTGGTTTATTTGAGGGTCCTGTCTTGTCTTAAAGTAGCCCATTCCATTGTTCTTATAACCATGGTTTTGAGTCTATGAAGTTCCTGAGTTGTTGTTTATCTATGAAACTGTGTATTTTTCCTTCTGTTATGAATGAAAGTCTAGGTGGGTAAAGTATTTTTGGTGAGGCATTTATTTCATTGAGTTTTTCCACTATATCCCACCACTGTTTTCGGGCTGTGAGGTTTTCATTAGACATGTTGGTTGTGAATCTTAAGGATGCTCCTTTACAGGCAATTTCTTTCTTTGATCTTGCTGCTTTCCGGATTTTGTCTCTACCTAAGGTTTTGGTAATTTTTATCAGGATGTGTCTTGGGGTATTTTTATTTGGATTTCTTCTACTGGTACCCTTCCAGCCTCCTGAATGTGGTCGCATGTTTTCTTCAGCTCTGGGAACATCGTAGCAATCTAGTCTTTGACAGTTTCTTATTCATCAGGGTTTTCTTCCTGTCCCTCTGGGACTCCAATAATTCTTATATTACTCCTCTTTGCTTCATCACGATCTAGTTTTTTTTTTTTTAAATTTTGTTGAGTAAACATCTTTATTTTTATTTTTTATTTTTTTTTGCTTTTTGGGTCACACCCAGCGATGCTCAGGGGTTACTCCTGGTTCTGCACTCAGGAATTACTCCTGGCAGTGCTTGGGGGACCATATGGGATGCTGGGGATCGAACCCGGGTCGGCTGCGTGCAAGGCAAACGCCCTACCCGCTGTGCTATCGCTCCGGCCCCCTAGTTTTGCCATCTGTTCCTGGAGTTCCCAGATTGTCAGTCTCTTTTCCATTTTCTGTTCTTTTCTAGAGAGTTTCTGGACTTCATCTTCGAGCTCACTGATTCTGTCCTCAGCAGCTGTTACTCTGCTGCTGAGGTCTTCCACTGAGTTTTTTAATTCACCTACCAGGTTTTTCAGGTCTGACATTTCCGTTTGTAATTTTGTTTGCATTTTCCACATTTCTACCTTCAAATCCTCTTATATTTTATTGGCATTGCTTTCCATTGTTTCTTTTAGCTCCCTAAGCATCCTCAGTAGCTCCCTTTTAAATTCCTTGTCAGAGTGGTTATCTAGCACTTCATTGCTGTTGAGGTCTTCTGGGATAGCCTCTTCAATAAGTAAGCTTGGTGGGGTTCTGCATTGCTTTACCATTTGTGACCTATATGGTTTAGCCCTTCACGCTTACTATTCTGCTTATGATGCAGTATTAATTGAGGTGGGCTTAATGAGTTATTGGCTAATGTGTTTCTGATGGTTAAGCTAACCTGATGAAAGTTCCAACTAAGAGGGTAGATTATGGTTCTTATGGGATATGGAGGGGGAGAATAACTCGTGGCCATGTTAGTGGCCGCGACTCTGGGAAGGAGCCCTGACATGGGCCAGATACCTGAATGGGATGAGCAGAGGGTGCCCGAAACATTGCAGCTTGGGGTGCACACACGGTGTTCCTCAATTCCCATACCCCGCAGACCAAGGATGAAAACCAGTTGCCCTGGGGTCGGGTTAGAACCGCAGCTCCGGGAAGGAGCCCTGACATGCGCCGGATACCTGAATGGGATCATGACTTTTCCTTCATGGTGGCATATAGTTGATGGCCTTTCCCCCCCCCCCTTTCCCCTTTTTTTCCCCTCTGTCATTCTAGAGGCAGCCTCATTTTTGTCCCTTGCAGAAGTTCCCAAACTTATTTGGTTTACTGTCCCCTTTTCAGAATGACAACATCTCTCAGCGCCCCCACTTCCTGGAAATCTACCTCTTTTGAGGCGAACAAACAGAAAGGGCACCCCCCCCCCCACGTTGCTACTACTCCCTCCAGCTGAGTGCCTACTAGAGAACAGTATCCCTGTAAGGTTGGGAAAGGGTGTGAACACAACCATCAGCTAGGCAGGGACCTACCTGTTCGCTGGGTCTGACTGGGTTATCAGGCCTCTCCTGAAAACACCATGTTACAGCAACTTCAGCATTTTCTTTTTGTTGTTCCACCTTGAGCCACATGGGCTGATTTCTGAAAATGACATCCATACACCCTTCAAAATGTTTATAGCTTTTCTGTGTTTTATTATTATAGTTATTTTCTGTTTTGGTTTTGGGGGCCATAAGGGCACAAGTCACGTGAGTCTGCCATATCCCACCCACAGGCATGTCCATGGACAGTGCAGCATCGAGGGACCATGTGACACATAGGTACACCTGCCTCAGACCACACTGCTCCCCTCACCCCATTCTGTGTCTCCCACCCACCTTTCTGGCCCCCTCCAAGAGAAGCATATGCCTGTGCCCCATAGGAAGCATGACAAGGAGCCTCTGTTTGGTAGGGCTGGGGCTTATGCAGGAGGGCCAAGAAGTGTTTGGGACCAGTCTGGGGTGCACGAACCCCTCCAAGCGAGATCCTGAGAGCACCAGAGTCTTTGGCATCTGTGGGGCAGGCAATGGGAGCTCTAAAGATGTTAAGGGGTGTGAGGCAGCTATGGGGCACATTGAAGGGTGCAGCAAAGCTCCTCCTCTCTCTCCTTACTAGTGTTCCCACAGCGCCCACCTGTTGTATAGCCTGTTCTTGCTCTGCATTTCCAGGACCACTAATGTATTTAGTCTCCTGCAAATGGACTTTTATGTTTTTTTCAACTTCTGTTCCAAAATACAAGTAAGCAGCCTTAAGTTATTTTTATATATGAGCAAGCACCAAAAAAGAAAAATTTACAGAAGTGGAATTGCTAACTCAAATAGCCTTTATAGGGGTAGCACCAAATCAATCATTTTTCAGTTACTAAACAGAAAACTATCTGATGATAATCAGTAACATCAACAAAGGGAAGTGGAAGCCAAACATAACATGCTTATCCCAGTAGGAAGCCACTAACTGGTGGAAGCCAAAAGCTGTCAAAGCACAGAATGAGATCTATCATGTGAGGAATTACTTTTTTTGCTCAGGCTTTTTGGACTTTACTACTTTTTATTTTAACCATAGAATTACCATACCTTGATCATCATCATCATCATCATTATCATCATTATTATTATTGGTCATGGGGGGCACACCTGGTATGTGTAGTGGCTGCAGTGCCAGGGTTGATGGAAGACTGAGCATGGAAGGCACGTCCTCTATCACTTGAGCTATATGCCTGGCCCCAACGTTATTTTGATTTTATTAGCACAGCGGGTAGGGCGTCTCCCCTCTCAGAGAGCCCGGCAAGCTACTGAGAATATCTTGCCTGCACGGCAGAGCCTGGCAAGCTACCTGTGGCGTATTCAATATGCCAAAAACAGTAACAACAGGTCTCACAATAGAGATGTTACTGCTGCCTGTTCGAGCAAATCGATGAGCAATGGGATGACAGTGACAGTGACAATCCTGGGAAAGTTTTAATGTGAATGTTAAATTTGAAGAATGCTACAATTTATTATGCCAATATTAATTGTACCCCCAGTAAAACATTTTATTTATCTTTTTTGGGGGGAGGAGAGAACTAAACCTGAGAGTGCTCAGGACTTACTCCTGGCTCAGTGCTCAGAGGTCACTCCTGAAAATAAACTTAACAAAAGAAGTAAAGTACCTATGTAATGTAAACTATGACACTGTTCAAAGACAGAAGACACAAATAAAAAACCATCTTGCTTTCAAGGATTGGAAGATAAAACATTTTTTTTGCCTTTTGGGTCACACCTAGCGATTCACAGGGGTTACTCCTGGCTCTGCACTCAAGAATTACTCCCGGCAGTGCTCAGGGGACCATATGGGATGCTGGGAATCAAACTCGGGTCGGCTGTGTACAAGACAAACCCTACCCGCTGTACTATCACTCCAGCCTGGAATAAACATTTTTAAAAGGCCATATAATGTAAAACATTCTGCAGATTCCATACATGCCCTATCAAAACCAACTGGTATTTTTCAAGAAAAGAAAAAAAAATTACGATACTTGTGTAGAACTACCCAAATAACCAAGGCAACAGAGAAAAAAAGATATATCTTTCTCCTGACTTTTATGCTATGCTATAAAATGATAATAATGAAAACAGAATGGTACTGGAAAAAAAGTCACTTAACTAAAAGGATAGAATTGAAAACACAGAGGTAAATTCACAGTTGGTTTTAGATAAGGAATTCAATATCATGCAAGAAAAAGGGAAGCCTTGTCAACAAATGGTATTGAGAAACAGGGAGCCATAATACAAAACCAAGACCAAAAGTAAACTGGGTTTTTGAACAGCATACACAAAAATTAACTCAAAATGGAATTAGATATAAGACCTGAAACCATGATATACATAAAATGAAAACATAAGTGATACATTAATGAACATAAATTGCAGAGTTGTTCTTAGGAGACAAAATTCCAAAGGCAAAGGAAACAAGGCAAAAACTAGGGGACTAAATGAAATGAAAAGACTTTTATACAGAAAAACAAAACCACAAAAGTAATGAAATAAAAGGAAAGCTATGATCTGGTACAGATATTTGCACATTATCTATAAATAAAAGGTTACTATACAAAATATATAGAGTTCTCATATGATAAAAAATAAACCAAAAATAACCTATAAACCAATAAAAGTGGACTGAAGATTTGAGTAGACACTTTGAGAGAATATAGATGTCAAACAGGCAAAAAATTCTCAGCCTTATGTATTACTATGGAAATGCAGAAAAAAACCACAAAGAGATAAAATCTTACACCCATGAGAATGGCCTACTTCAAAAAGACTGAAAACAACAACATATGTTGACCAGGATGTGGAGAAAAAAAGAACTCTTGTACATTGTGGGTGAGAACACAAATTGGTGTAGTCTTTATGAAAATATTAAGGAAATGCTTTAAAAACTAAAAAGCGGAGACTGAGGACATGGCTCAAAGGCCTAGTGCATATACTTTGCATGTGGGAAGTTTCATTCCTTGCACTTTGTTTATCTGAATACTACTGGGAGTGACCCACTGGGCAGGAATCAGTTCATAAACACTACCAGCTAAAACAAACAAATAGCTCCCCCTAAAATATACAAAGTAAAAATAGAAACACCATACAAACCAGTAATCCCACTATTAGTTGTAGTATCTGAAGAATGCAAAACACTAATTCAAAACTATATAAGCACACTTCTGTTGATAGTAGCAATATTTAGAAATAGCAAAAGACATGGAAACAACCTAAATGCCCATAAAATAGATAACTGAATGAAGAAGTTGTGATCTGTCACTTGTATCACTTGTCATCCTATTGATCTTTGATTTGCTTGAGCGGGCGGCAGTAACATCTCCATTCATCCCTGTTGCGTGTTAGTGTAGCCCAATGATATCTGCTCACTCTAGGAACAGGAAAAATCTCAAACCATACATTCAGGGTTTTGATGAAGAAATCTGACCATCTCGTTGGTGAGCAGCCATGAGGTCTTTTGACGTCCCGTGGAATCCAGTCAGTAACAGCTCTAGTCCAGCGGTCGTCTCTGAATCGCATTATGTGTCCGGCCCATCTGATTTTTGATGCCTTGGCAAACAAGACAGCATCCCTGATTCTTAACCTTCGACTCCGGATTCCTTCTCTCACTTGAGTGAAATGTGATACTCCAAGCATAGCTCTTTCGATTCCTCTTTGGGATACCCAAATAGCATTCTCATCCTGTTTGTGTAGGGCCCAGGTCTCTGAGGTGTATGTTAGTGCAGGAAGAATGGTGGAGTCAGAAACATGTGTCCAGAGCTGGAGGTTCTTCATCCTCTTAACCACTTCGCTATATCATTTATATGAATATATATGTATATATATATGTATGTATGTATGTATTCAATGGAATACTACCCAGCTATTTAAGATGAAATCTTGTCTTTTGCAACAACATGGTTTAACACAATTACTGAGTATTTTTTCTAATGTGAGGAATGTAAATAACCAAAGCAAATGTACAAACACATCATAACAAGAATAATTTTGGGGGGATGTAGGAGTGTTGGGCTATATTAACAAGGGCTTACTCAGGGTTTACTCCTGATTTGTACTCAAGGATCAATCCTGGCGCTGCTCAGGGGACTGTATGTGGTGCCAGGGATTAAACTGGGGTCATCTGCTTGCAAAGCATGTGCCTTACTCACTGCCCTATCTCTCTGGCTCACAAAAACAAATTGCATAAGATATATGATTACTAGAGGGGATGGGAGGGGGGAAAAAGCATAGAGAAGAAAATCTAATCTTGGGAGTGGCACAGCTATATCAGCAAATGTTTTATAAAGGATTTGTCACCCTGGGTACCCTTATCTCTATCTAAAACTCAAGTTCACAGTAGATGAAGGTAAAACATGATCAGCAGGTGTGGATCCTGAAAATTGCCAGCCTTAGTTAGGTTCCTATAGTAGCAAGTCTCCTGGGGGAAAAAAAGCACAGGTTCTGGATGTCAAACTTGTGCTTGAGCAAGCAGCTCTTTTTGTCAAGGAGAAGAGCTACTTTGTCAGTGGAAATGCTCTCTAGCACATGCTTCATGAAAGGTGACATAAAAAAGAAAGAGGTGTGATTTTGTCACAGGGATGGGCAGTCTCATGCTGTGCCCAGTGGAGACTCAGTACTCTAATAATTAAACTTGTTGTGCCAGTAGTAAGAATGACAGCAGAGGGACAATGGAAATAGTACAGCGTTTAGGTTGTGGGTTTTGCATGTGCCAGACTCATTCATTTCATGGCACCACCTCCCACACCCGCCAAACACCCCTCTATGGCAAGGGGCGGGGAGGCTCTGGGTGCCTGATGGTCACTGGCACCCAGAGCCTAAGCAGGCAGCATCGTACCCTGTGGCCCTCATACTAAGTCACCAATTTACTGGCAGAGAATTGCTGGGAGTCCCCTTGAGCGTTGGTTGGAGGTAAACAACAACAACAAAATTATATGACAGATGTATGTGTATTGGAACAAGTGGCAACATTAAAATGTTTATTATCTGTGGTAGCTGTAAATATTTCTAAGACACTTTTTAGGGATTCCCCAGAATAGTGCTGTAAATGTAGAGTCCTGAGTCTGTTCCCTGCAGTAGCAGAAGTGTAAGAGTTGGTAAAACACAGACTACAAACTCCAATTTTTCAAGGTGGTCCTTTTTCTTTTCTGCATCTCTGCCTCACAAACTGAAGTGATAGGCTTTTGATTAAAAATTAAAAAATAAAATATTCTTCTTTGAGTCCTTAAAATTTATCTCAGCAAACCCAGATTATCTCCTGGGTTTAAACCCAGATTATATTACTAAATTTTTACCATCTGATTTTGGGATTTTTCATTATTTGTCCCTTGCTTTGCAATAATAACTGCTCTTGTTTAGTAAATAGGCTAAATGCCACATGCTTGCTTTTGCTGTTTCTCCCTTACATTATTGGTAACAAAGCTGTAGATATAAATAGAACCATGTCCTTCCTACCTTGTAAAATCCAGGCTGCCTTCCGCAGAGGACTTTTGTTTTATGTTCCACTGTGTCTTGTTTGTACCATTCTTAATTTACACGAAAGAGATGCTGCCATCACCAATTAACATTTATCAAGGGACCCCTGGAAGCATGGCCGCACAGGGGTTAATTTAATATTCTCTTTGGTTTCAGATTATTAGGTGGCTCCTTCAAATGAATTTTTAAGTATCTGAGCCATGATGAAGAAGAAAAGAAACATCAATTAGAATTCAGGAAGACAAGCCTTCTCAGAAAATGTTTAAAGGATAGCATCAAGGATTGGCATTAGTATTTGAAAGGTTAAAAGAGGTGTCTTTTATGCAGTCAACAAATAACTAAAGCAAAAGGCATTGCATTCATTATTCCTGAAAGAAAGCTGGCAGCGTGCAGTTAGACATCTGCCCTTTGATCTTTCCATTCCCCTTTTTATTTATTTCAGTCTTTGTAATCTGCCAGAGGTTTTTTCTAGTCAGCTCTGCCCTGAGGCATGACTTCTTCCTCGAACTTCCATGGCCCTTGTCGTTTATATCTCTTATTTGGCAATTTAGCACATGGATATATATTATACCATGGGATAAAAATGTATTCGTTCTCCCCAAGCATTATCAGAGACTGCACAATTCATTTATTTCTTGCCCCTCGGGGTCAGGATAGCGCTCAGGCAATCGTGGAATCCCAAGAAAAACTTATTCATGACGTTGGCAAGCCTATTACAATGAGATGGAATTTTATTTTACCTTTTTAAAAGGTGAGAGCAAATGCAATGCGTTGGAAGTTGACACAAACATGATTGAGGTTCTTGACTCTTAAGAGCTCTGCGCGCATCTCTTCCGAGGGGTGAGGAAATTGAGACAGGAAGCCAGCTGCGGTTTGAAAGCACGGTTCCTGAAGGCGAAATTCTATAAAAGATATTTTCAGCCTGCTTGGGCTATACTAATTTTGGGGTCTACTCCTTTGTCTTGACAATAAGTAATATAACGTCACTGCTGGCTAGAGGAAGCGATATTCAGGAGATAGACAAGGGCATTTTCGAGTTAGGGAAACAGTTCCATCGTACACTTTGGAACTGAGGACACCTATATGTTCTGTGACTTTAAGGGCCAGTGACACGGAACTAACTCCCAACTGCACGCGGACCCAGGGCGGCCCAGCGACGCGCGAGGCAGCCCGAGAACGAAGCTCCCGCGGGGCCCCGCCCACTCGCCGTTCCAGGACTCTCATTGGCCGGTTTTCCTCCCGCCTCTCTCTTAGCGGATTCGTATCGGAAGGCCCTTATTGGTCGACTCTTAGCGACCGCAAGAGAGTTTCCGCGTCTCTATTGGTTGTTAAGCTTCAGAATAGGCGGGGAAAGGCAGCACAACGGGGCTCCGGGAGGGAAGCGCGGTGTGCGCCGGCGCGTAGTCGGGGACGCCGGGCGGCTTTTTTTTTTTTTTTGCTAGGGAACCGACTGTTGTCGCCCCGCCCCCCCGGGGCTGGGGGTGTTTGTCCCGTTAACTGTCGGAGTGGCGGGGGCGCCAGCGCCAGGCGACATGCCGGTGCGTTTCAAGGTGAGAGCGAGGTGGGATGCGGGGCGCGGCGGGGCGGGGGCGGGCCCGGGCTGGCCGGCGCCGCGGGGTAGTGCCCCTTGGCCCGGTGGGTCCCGCCGCGCAGCCCGGTGGGCTCCTCGGACGGAGCTCGCTTCTCTGCCCACCGTCACTTAGTGGACGGGTTAGGTGCTTTCGCGAGACCTGCTGCCGGAGGGGTGTCGGGGTGGGCTCGGAGGAGTGGCGATGGAGGCGGACCCTTGACTGGGGCGCTGCGGTGGCTTCAGAGCGCCCCGCGCTGTGACCCCGTTCCTCGTCCAGCACTTGAGTCTGTCCTTTTAAAAGCCGGTGTCTTTTCAGAGGCGCGAGGAGCGAGACCAGCGCAAAGACGGGGTTTCTAGGGAAGACGCTTTGCTTTTTCCTGTTTGAGATTGTTTTTGACCCAGAGCCCCAGATGTGCCTTTTGGCTGTTCCTTTGTTCAGCATTTGGACCCAAAGTTGCAGATCGCTGGTAGCTGTCACTTGTCAAGCATGCTTCAGGGTGACGATTGAACGTCCGGATCATTCTACAAACCCGACTGCTTTGTCCTACCTTAAGGGCTTGTATCCAGAATGGGAGGGGCGTTTGTCTTCGGTTGACCGCACAGTTTAGAAAGATGCTAGCAGAAGATATAATATTGAGAACATAGGATGATGAGTCACCTGTTACCCGAGGGGCATTCAGGTGTTGGGGCTCGGCAAGAGGCTAGCCAGCCTCCGCCTGGGATTTCCTGCCTCAGTGGCCGTGGGGATTAAAGGATCTAACGTGTGAACTACTTATGACTGTGTAAATGTTATCTGTTCATAAGAAGCTTGTCTGTGTTTAATTATGTCTTAAGTCTTTCAACCCCTTTTAAAGAGTCGTGAATTATTTCTTACGATGTCTGATTTAAAAATTTTGATCACCATTTGTTTTGTACTCTAGTTGTGCTTTGTATTACAGGGGCTGAGTGAATACCAGAGAAACTTCCTTTGGAAAAAGTCGTATTTGTCAGAATGTTATAATCCCTCAGTGGCACAAAGGCACCCATGGGCTGGACTTAGATCAGATCAGTTTGGTAAGTTGAGCAAACCAGTAGGTCATTATAAACTTAAAATCTTTGCACCGAGTTTGCAAAATAAAAAGAATGATTTATTAAATTATTGTGAAATGTCAGTCAGTTGAGTCATTTGCTTATTCAAGAGTATTTCTTGGGGTTGGGCTGGCGGTAAGATGGGGTGGGAGATGGGGGTCACTGTAGACCAGGACTTGCCCCCCCATCTTTAAGGCATATAGATAGCCTTGAATGAGACAAAGACCTTTAACTGTGGGAAAAATAGTAAATAGAGAAGTCCTGTTTTAAAGTCCTCAGGTTTTATAAAAGACAATGTGAAAAACCAGATAACTGGGCGGAGGGAAGAGTGGGCTGGAGGGGCTGCACTGTAGCTGGAGAATCGCCTTTATGAAGCTCTGTGAGGTGCATTTGAACTGAGATTTGAGAGCTGAGGGTAGACCAGCATGGGGAAGATTTCCCCTGACACTTTGAGGAGTGGAAGCTTAGATTTAGTGCTTTGTTCCAGATTTCACAGCCAAGTGGCAGAACTGTGATGGGAAAGCAAGTCAGTTTTTCTTAATACCCATGACGTCAGAGACTGGACATGTCATCATGCTTCTGTTCTTCCTCTTATCAGAGGTCTGGAGCAAGGTTTCCCAGTGCCAGGTAGATGGAGAAAAGAGAGACTGAGTATAAAGTATCTGCTTGTATAATTTTTCTTCATTAGACACATGTGCACGTGCATGTACTCACTCTCTCTCTCTCTCTCTCTCTCTCTCTCTCTCTCTCTCTCCCCTCCTCCCCCCCAGCAGCCCTTTGATTCACCACATTATTCCCAACAAGTACCTGGCATGGCCAGCATGACTAATTCTGTTTTTTTGGATGCACACCTGGCAGTGCTTGGGAGTTGCACCTGGAATGTTCCGGAGGCCATGTTCAGGGCCGGGATCAGACCTGGGCTCCTTCCTGGGAAGCATGTGCTCGGCTTATTGAACCATCTCTCCAGCCCCCAAACTGATTTTTGAATGGCTCAGTGAACCTACATTTATATGCACATTAGTTTTGTCATTTTGGACAGATTTGACCTGTTGCTCATTGTTTCTGTCTGTGGGAGGGAGTAAGTAACAGATTTCCCGTGAAGGGCCACCGAGTGCCCATGCCAGAGGGGTGTGTGTGTGGTGCCCGCTTGCCTACTGTGTCATGGGTGTGAGCCCCTACGGGATGCTGTTGCGTCTCCACTGCTAAGTGATTAAAAGGCCAGGAAAAGTTTTGAGTGTTGGAGGTTCAGCACAGTAGTAACATGAGGAGATGCTCCCAGAATTTGATCTGAGGAGCAGAGGGAAAAGTAGGATGCAGTAATCGCCCTGTTAGGTTCCTTTGAGCCATCAGGAGCCTTTATCCAAAGGCTTGGGTGCCCCTGAGCCCTGTACTGGGTGCCACTTGTCGTCCTCTTCAAGTGACCCAAAAGAGATGAGAGTCCAAAACAGATTTCTTAAATTCAGGCTATATCCGACCGAGGGCCAAGAAGGACGAGAGACCTGTCCCCGTAACGTCTGAGCCTAGATATAAGCGACATACATTTGAGGGTAGGGGTTTTGCACTGAGACTGGGAGCAAAGCCATCCTGAAGTTCATGAGGAAGGATAGTCGGGGCAGACATGCCACAGGGGAGATGCGGTGAGGGCTTAGTGCCCGGCAGGAGCTCCGGGATGTTCAGGAAGAGAGGTGGAGGCCAAGAAGGTTTGACAGCAGAGTTACCTGGTCTGCTGTTCATTTAACAAAGTGTGTTTCTGCAGGGGCTTTTCAGCTACTCGGAGCAGGACAGAGCCCTGGAGATCTCCCCCTGCATTTGATATTTCTTCTGAAGTTCTGTTTATTGATCAGGAGAAGTCTGGGGGCAGTGTTCTTCAACGGTTTCGCTTTTGTATCCCTTAAAAGAATGAGTAATAGTTTTGTTTCCCTTCACATTTGTCAGTCTTAGTGAATAGTTTTTGAAGGATATGATTTGCAAATACTGGGTATTGTGTATATGTATATTTTTCATTTTGAAGCTGCCAGTGTAGTTCATTCAGTTTGTGGTATTTGTGTATTGTGTGATTGCAAAAGTCAGCTTTCACTGGGAAATGAATCAGGCAAATTGGAATGATGATTAGAATGATTTTCTATGAGGAAAAAGAGAGCCTCTTAATTTTTTCGCTCAGGGAAATGTGTTAAGATGCCTGTAGGCAGTCATATGATAACTTTTATAATTAATTAATTAATTAAAATTTTTTTCTTTGGTTGTTGAGGGGTGGCTCCACCCAACTGTGCTTGGCTCTCCCAGCTTTGTGCTCAGGAGTCACTCCTGGTGTACACCATATGGGGTGCTGGGGACTGAACCTGTGCATGGTGAGCACCCTCCCTGCGGTGCTGTCTTTCCAGCCCACAATATAACTGAATTTTAATTCCCAGGTAGGTAGAAAAGTTGTGGAGTTGGATAAAATAAAGTGCTTTTTCTTTGTTACTTCTGATTTCTGCCTTCTGTGCTTTGTGTTCAAATACTTCCCCTCAGGAGTTGTGCTTTCTTGACCTGTCCCTCGGTCTTCTCCCCAGCTCCCTTGGGGCTGGCTGTGAGGTGTGCCTTTCGTAAAGTGGGAAAAGTGTGATTTTGAAGGCGTGCTGGGCAGTGGGGCCACGAAAGGCAGCTGCAGCTCTTAGGCAGACCAGTGACAAGAGTACACAGGGACCCCAGGAGCCAGAGAAGGATTCTGCACACCTGCTTATTCTCTTCCGCACCCTTGGTGGTGTTTATAGGCCCCCAAGACATGCACCTGGTTTGAAAGGCCACTGGGCAGGGAAAGGGCGGGCACCCGGGGCTAGATGGTTGGAACCTCCATGATCATAAGGACTTAATCCCATGGTGAGATATAACCATTTTCACAAATTTTTCTTTACTGAAGTATTTTTGTTAATTCCATTAGCCATTTAGTTGGAACAATTAATATAAAATAAATTGTTGAACGTCTGCTAAGGGGCCAGGCTTGGGAGATGGTTGGGAAAATAGGGACAATGGTAGAGGGAAGGTCACACTGGTGGTGGGATTGGTGTGGAATGTCAGACGCTCCGAACAACTGTATTAAGAACAACTTTGTAAACCACAGTGTTTAAATAAAGCATTTTATTTAAAAAACTCCATGATAGATGCTAAAGAGTGAGGGATTCTCCTCCTGCCTGAATTTGTCTCTGTCCCCTCTTTTTTCCCTTTCCCTTGTAGACCTCATTTTTCTTTCTCACCTGCACAGTCTCCTGCGTATTTAAAGACTGGCCTCAAGCTGTGACAGTGGCCCAGTGGTGGCTGTTCCACGGAGCTTTCACCTGGGGAGAAGGCTGAATGTCGGACATTTGCTTGCCAGACACAAACGTAGCGAAGCAGTATCTTAGCTCCTGTTAAAAGGGTCCATTCTGTTTAATTCTCAGGAAATCAAGGCAAATGTAGAACTAAGTTCCTGCCTAATGGCATCTCATCTCATCTTGGCTACTCTGCACAAGAGAAGCTTTGTGAAGGGTTCCAGATTTTGACAGAACGAGGCTCCGTTGTACTGTTAAGTAGCACAGGAAAGTAATTAGAAACGGAGGCAACATGTTCTGCCTGCCTGGCCAGGCCCGCCACTTGGCTCTTCTAGTGACTGGTGTGAGGATACCTCAAACATCGTGACCCCAATTCAGATTTTAAGAGGCCAGGGAGATAGTGCACAGTGCTCAGGCATCAAGCTGGAAATAGCCAGTCCCCAAGCACCTCTGGATGTGGCCCCAAAGCCAAATAGATTAATAATAAATTATAAGGTCAAGCTATTCAAAGCAAAAGCAAAGGATTTATGTTGAAAAAAACATACTTTAAATCTTGTAAACAAGTGTCAAGGGTGTTGTGTGTGGACCTCACTGAATTTTAAATTCTTTCTCCTGGTAGATACTATTGAAAAATCGTTTTTGTAACTCTGCTTTGGTAACTGCTGTTGTTGTAAATGGTATTTTGTAGGAATCACAAGAGAGCCAGGTTTTCTCTCCAAAAGAAAAGTCCCTTACCATGACCCACAAATTTCAAAATCTTTTGAGTGGCATGGACCTGTCACGCAGAATGATGTGGTTCTGTCACCCAAGCCCAAAGCACCAGAAACAGCAGAAGTACAAGAAACAAACCAAGAAGACGGTGGTAATGAAGAAAGAGTGCCTGTGTTAGAAGCTTGCAGGGCTCTCAAGAGAACCAGATCTCACTCTGCAGACTCCAGAACAGAAGGGGCTTCAGATATTGTGGAAAATAATGAGGATGAACTAGTGAACCATGCCCCAGTTAATGAAAATGTGCGACTGGAACAGTCTACGGGACTTCTTTCTGAAAATGTAGACGATGGGGTAGGTGTGGTCGATATTTCTTTTCAAAAGTATAAACTTCCTTGTAGACTTTATCATAATTTCAGCAATTCTACACATCATGCTTTCTCATTACTTTTTGGTCTACTGTCTTCTAAAATTACTGGTAAGAGACTGTTGACTCAGTTATTGTGAACTAGTTCTAGTCTTAATAGTTATCATTTTGTACTGGTTATCCGAAGATATCCCTTTGCTGGTTGTACACTTTGCCTCTGGATTGTATCCATCATCTATCAGCACCTGAATCCTAAGGGAGATCAAGTTAAAATAGAAAAGTGGGGACTTGGCCATTACTTCTGGCTGGGTCCTTTTCAGTTTCTTATTGTGTGCCAGGGAGGAAACAAACAGGATCTCAGTTGACAAAATGAAAAAAAGAAGGAGAGTTCTGGCTGGATCTCAGAGATCTGGCAATTCTGCTCTCATATGTCTCGGCTGGCCTGCAGGACGGTCCTTGCAAGCACATAAACTGAGGCTGCAGGGGCCAGGCAGACAGCTGCCTGCCTCACACATACTCTCTGCTTCCCTGCGTCTTGCCTGTCTCATGGCCACTTCTGACTGCAGTTTTGGAGAGGCATTTGGAAGTGCTGGAGAAGAATCTGTGGCTTGCTTGGATTTTTAGGGTGCGGGCAGGGTGTCAGAGGAAACAAGGAAGGTAATACTTAAGTCTGGTGGGCAGAGCTAGGGATATCCCAGCCACAGTGTGTAGAAGACAAATTGCTCATGCTTTTCACTATTAGAGTCAACAGTGGTAATTGGTAGGAAGGGACTGAGAAATGTTACCTTTTCTGGGATGCATAATAAGAATTAAGAAAGGATCTGTAAGTAGATCGACAATTTAAAAAGGGGATTATCAGTCGCAATACTTTTGCTATACAACAGTACACATATAGTTAACAATATTGAACTGTACACTTAATTTTAAGGGGATATATTTTAACTTGTATTTTTGCCCCAGTTTAAAAAAAATGACTGAATAGAAATTTTAAAGGATTTTAAGTATTTTAAATGGAATTCTTTCTCCCCCCGTTCTCTCTCTCTCTCTCTCTCTCTCTCTCTCTCTCTCTCTCTCTCTCTCTCTCCTTCCCCCTCCCCCTCGTCTCCCTCTTGTCTCTCTCTGTCTCAGGTGGATAGAGTTCTTCAGAAGAAAGCTGGATTGACTGTGGTTCCTTCAAAGGGTGCCTTGAGAAATTCTGAATATCAAAGGCAGTTTGTTTGGAAGACTCCTAAAGAAATTACTCCAGGTTTTACAGCCAATCAGGTATTTTAATGAATATGTATTAAATTCTTGAGTTCTATGAGTTTTTTAGTTTTACATCTAATCTGGTGTTACAGATTTACATAGAATTAAAAGTTGAAAGGAACTAGATATGTAGGCCTGGAGGTAACTTCTTGAAAAGTTAAAAATGAAAAACTTGCTAAATTTATCCTATTATGTATGATTTATGATAATGATATACTGTCTTAGGTGACTGGTGATCATTGTTGCCAGATCCATCACATATTAAAAACAAAGCAGTGTAATGAAAACTGGGACTGGTAAGTTTTTATATGCTAGTGAGATGTTTATATTTAAAAAAGATAAACATTCATTTTATTCTAAAATGTTATTTTTAGTTGTCAAATATATTGCATGTTTTCTGTTTTCTGAGAAAAGCATAACAGCTTTGGGTGTTTATTTATTTTAGCAAATGCAAAGTATGTTGAAAGTAATAAAAAAAGGCAGTATTTTCCCTTGTATCAATTAAACAGTAATAGGACATGAACTATATATACAAAATTCAAAAGGTGTAATGATAAATAATACTAGATTTTATTATTCCTTTGTAAAATTTTAATGTTGGATCACCATTGTAATTAGTCTTACTACTATTATTATCTTCTCTATGCTTTTTAGACCCTTTATATAGCCTTATTTACTATTATTATCTTCTCTACACTTCTTAGACCCTTAACTTTATATGTATGTTCTTAACTGAACTCTCTAAGTAGGAAATACTTCTGTTTCGAATATCCTCAGGGGCCCCTTAATGTTTTATTCTTTTCTTTCTTCTAATACTTGTGTTTTAAGTGTAAAATGTAATTATCATTTTAAGAATTTAAATAACAAAGGGATGTGCACCCTTTTATCAATCTAGTAAAAGGTATTCCTTCCCTCACAACCTAATAAATGGAGTTTAGTACTTCTTTGTGAATTGCCTCACAGATATTGCTGGCTGATGAAGGTACTCCAAAATTTATGGCCTCAGAATTGCAATTACTCAGTTTTTGAGTATTTCACCTTTTAAGCTAGAGCTGATTCCACTCAAAGCCCTTTTGTCGACTGTTGCATATTTCAGTGTGTAGCAGTGTACTTGTTACTGGATGAGAAGAGACAGAAGGCCTACACTTCTGTGACCTACCACCTGATTTTCAGAAAATAAACTACTCAGCATCCTCGGAAACCTATCTTCTTTAAGTGAACAAACAGAAGGTGTCCCCCACCCAGTTGCACCCAAGGGTCCTGCCACCACCTCGAGTGCAGTGTTTTTGCTTATCCCACAGCGGGGCACTTTGGGAAAAAACGGATTAGAAATAGACTATAAAACAAATCACTAGCAATACCTTTATTCGTAGCTTTCCTGGTTTTATTCATGAGGGTTTTCAAATCATGATACGGGGTGATGAATGCTCTTTGCGCCGAGCGTCCCTGTCGCAGGGTCTGTGACTGTAAGACTGTGCTGGGGGCTGAGGGTGGGCTGGAGGCTCTGCTGGGCTCTTGCACCAGCACCTGTTTCCTGAAAGGAAGCCTCGTGTTTATAGCAAAGGAGTCAGCATCACCTTTGGCAGGAGTGTCCTTGAGGTTGTTCTGGCCTTCAAAAGTACGTTTGATTTGACTGGTATGAAAGCGTCCTGTCATTGGTACATAGCAGCAGTGCATCTCATTTGCTCTGTGGCTCTTTTCCATCTGCTTTCTCTGGAATCAGTGGTAATTTATCATAAAATGAAAACCTTACTGTGGGTATAAATGAAAACCATACTAAGGGTAACAGGAAACATTTAAAGAGAGAAGCATCTAAATTATCTGAGGCTGTTGCTTGCTTTAAGCTAAAAGTCAACAACAAAAAACCCTGAACAAATGAATACCAGATATTCAAAATGTTAAGATTTTTCTGGTGTTTCAGAACAAAAAAAATTCATATTAAAGGAAAAATCTGTAGAACTGAAGAGTTGCCTTGTAATGCTAACATCTGTGTTCACATTATTAACACTTGCCATTTTTTTACTTATCCATTATTGAGCAGGTGGGAGGGTGGCAGGTGGCAGAGAGGATTTTGCGGTTGGAGTGGAGGGGAGGGAAGGTACGGTTCTTCATTGGTTTTGATGAAGGCATTATTTTGATTATAGTAGCACTATATTCAAAAGTTAGTGATGCGTATAGAGGGTTGATGCTCGTTTTTTTTACATTAGTTAAGTTTTAATTGACAAACATGATATATTTACACTATATTCTGCGTTTGACATATGAGTGCAATGTAAAATGATGACCTTGATCAAATTAGTTAACACCTCGCCTCAGTTAATTGCCTTTTAGCAAATCTCAAGTGTACAATACAGCATTATTAATTATAGTTACAGTGCTGTACTTTGGTTCTCCAGAACTTATTTACTGGAATAATTAAAAAGTCTGACAAACATCTCTCTGTTTCACCACTCCCTGTCCTCTGACAGCTGTCACTCTCTTTGATTTTATATTTCCATTGTTAGATTTTGCGTATAAGTCCTCCTGTAGTTATCTTTCTGTGCCTGGTTTATTTCTCTTAGTATATGTTCTGTAAGTTCGTCCAGGTTTTTTATTGCAAACAGCAGGAGATGGAGTTTGGGGTTGTTTTTTTTTTTCCAAGACTGAAAGTATTTCATGTATATTAATATATACATACAACAGAATGTTTATTATTAAAATGTAACATGTATTTCACATTTTGTTCATTTATTCACTTATCTCTAGATGGTTAGTTATATTTTGGTAATTAGCAAATAATACTGTAATGAACATGAGAGTACAAATACCTTTTGTTTTTTTTTGGGGCCACACCTGGTGTTGCTCATGGGTTACTCCTGGCTCTGCACTCAGGAATCATTCCTGGCAAGGTTGAGAGATCAAATGGGATGCCATGAATCCAATCTGGGTCAGTCTTACCTGCTGTATTTTCTCTCCAGCCCATCAGAGTGCAAATATTTTAATATGCTGGTTTGCTGCCTTGCCTTTGGGATTAGAGTTCAAGAGTGGGATTGCTGGTTCATCTTGTGGTTATTCTTAAACAGTTTTGGGGATGCTCTATACTGTTTTCATAGTGGATATACAAATTTATATTCCCATCAACAATATACAGAGATCTCTTTCCTTTTTTTCCACATCCTTGTCAGCATTGGTTATTTTTTGTGCTTTAATAATGGCCATTCTAACAGGTGTGAGGTATAATTTGTAGCTTGATTTACATTTCCCTGGTTGAACACCTGTTCATATACTGTCGACCGTTTGCATGTCATCTTTGGAAAAAAAATGTGTTTTCATTTCTTCTGTCTAAACCTAAAGATTACCCCTTTACACTGTTGGTTTTATTTACAGTACAGAAGCTTTTTGGTTTGATACAGCTCCATTTGTTTCTTTTTGATTTACTTGCCCTCTGGATGTCAATTAGACATGTGAACTGAAATTATAGACAGTCGTATACAATTCTGCATTCATTGTACCTGTGGTTCAGCTTTTGGTATGAATTTTTTAAGCAGTTGAGGAACTAATTTTTGTATATTTAGCCAACCCCAAAAAACTAAACTAACTTTTTGTTTTAAGGTTTTCCACAATAAAAGCCAACTTCTTTCACAATTCAAAGACAATCCGGTCATCCATGAAACTGAATATAAGAGAAATTTTAAGGGTTTATCTCCAGTAAAAGAACCAAAATTAAGAAATAGTTTGAAAGAGGACGGAAATTTTGAAACAATATCTTCTGAAAAAAAGGTATTTAAATTTATCAATTGAAAAATTTGAATTTTTCAATTCAAATAAAACCTGATGATTGTAGGATTTTCTTTATCACCAACAGAGATTTTTGTTTTCAGCTATGTCATTAATTAATGTGTACATGAAATTTTAATTTCAATTAATGTGTACATCAACCATCCAATGAGCACTTAGTAGAAGCTGGCAGAAAGTACTATGATAACCTTGCTAAAACCCTTAGTACCCTTTGTGCTGGTGGGGAGAGAGAAATGCCAATGACTAAATGTAATATTGTATGTTGAATGTTCAGAATACAGCAGGCATAAGATTATAACTGTTTATAATCAAGTTAGGAATCAAGTTAGGAATTATTTTATGGGTAGATGTTGTATGTCTTATATTTGAATTTCTTAGGCTGTCATACCGTATTCTTTATGGGTTCTAAAAAGAAATTATGACTATATATACATATACAGAGAAATTTTGACCATATATGCATTTGTGCAAACATATAAATGTATATATGTAAGGTGCAATGTTCTTGTGGGAAAAATTTAAAAAGTACTTGCAAGAAAACAATGTGATATTACTTATTGAGACTTTAATTGCTATATCACAAATGTGAATTTACAGTATCAAGGGAAAATGTTTCCTTTAGGTAGTTCAAATAAGTCGTAATGTCATTTTTAAATTTAGATTCTTGCCAGTTGAGTATTTTTTCATACCCAAGAATTAAATTTATTTTTTGTTAGAAAGTAAAGCTATATTCTGACTCATGCTTCAAACAGCTAAATGGACACAATGGTTGTTTGAAAACTTGCTAGATTTTTTTAGTGAATTCCTGTTACTTTTTCATAGTTCAAACTTCTAAAAGCATAATTGTTACACTGAAGTCATGTATTCTTAACAACGTGGATATTTTTACATTAAAATATAAAATGTTAAACATAAGTTTATTTTTATTTTAGTGTAATAAAATAGATGACCCTTTAAAATTAGAAGCAGAGATGGAATCAAAAGACCTAAATCAGCCTAAACTGAAAGTTTCTCCTTGGAGACATCAAAGGCTTGGGTATGTATTTTATTAGGAAATGTCATGGGCCACCAAGATTGCTCAGAGGAGTAGAGAGCTTGCTTTGCATGAAGGAGTCCCAGGTTTAATTTCCGGTATCACATGGTCCCAGACTCCACTGGGAGTGATCCGTAAGGCCTGAGCTGGGAGTAGGCCCTGACTGCTGCTGAATGTGGCCCCAAACCAACAGGAACAACAACAACAAAAGAAAACTGTGATATTTAGACAAGTCAACATGTGGAATATTTACTTTTATTTCCTTTCTGTTAGGAAGGTGAACTCTGAATATAGAGCAAAATTTTTGAGCCCTTCCCAGTATTTCTATAAAGCTGGGGCTTGGACACATGTGAAGGAAAACATACCAGATCAGGTGCGTATCAGGAGACCAGTAAGGCCACATTTTCTTTGCACCTGTATGCTACAGTTTTATTTCCTATAGTTTATGTCTGATGCTGTAATAGGACTAAAAGCATTAGGAACTGAAAATGCAGTACATTCATTTTAGAAGAGTATAAAGGTAGAATTATGTCAGTATGTTTATATACCATCTAGCACTTTAGAAGAGAATATTTTTATAGTCTATAAAGTAAATATGTTTTTACAATAAGCATTTGATTGCATGAATAGGAAATTGTAGCATTTATAGATATATTTTGTAGTATTCAGACCCTACTTTCTCAGCGAAAGATTATTTGACTTCCAAGTCTTTTGTCCGAGAGTGGCCCCACTTCTTTGTGCTGGCTTGCAGCCTGTAGCCGAGGATGGTGTGGTCTGTCCCGCTCTAGTGGTTAGGCCTGAGAAGGGTTGAGGGAGTGGATTATCATAGAGTTGGGAAGTTCTGGCTGTTATTAGTTTCATAGACTTAAAGGATAGACCGTGGGGCTTTTTGTTGGCTATTGGTAGCATCTTTTAAGTCATACCTTTTCAGTTTTATGCCTTTTCTGTGTGAGCTAAAGTAAAATATTTTTGTTAAGAGTTGACATTAGTACGCCCTCCTGTCTTCCCCCCATTGTTAAGGAGAGGGATACTTTAGGTGGGGGCTGAAACTAGCTCCATGCTTCAAGTCACAGGGAAGGTGTTGGCTCTGTGCTGCCCTGTTGGCCCCGTCCTGGCAATGCCCAGACCTGCATTTGGGTGATGCCAGGATTTCAGTAGCTTTCTTGGTTCCTTCCATGCCTGCTCACCATGCTCCCTGTTTCCCCACGAGAGCCTGGCTCGGGGGCACCACAGTCAGGGTGAAAGGCCAAGCTTGAAACTGTCCCAGATTGCCACTGGGATTTGTATTTTCTCTCTGGAGAAATTAAGTCAGAAATATGAGCAGCGAAAATCTCACGATGAAAGGCATGAAGTCAGCCAAGTCAGCTGCACTCCTGAGTTGATGGCTTTGCCAGCAGTGACTTAGTGAGGAGCTCTGTCTGATGTCAAGTTAAGGGCAAAGGCAGACAGATTGTGGCCATAGAGGACTAGTGTGGGCCAGGGATAAATAGGTGTCAGTCATTGACTTGTCTAGCCGCTTCATCGGTTTGTGAGAAACAGCCCCTTGTTTTGGAAAAGCCGCCTTTCAGTCTCTAAGATTGCTTTCAAATAGGTTGGGTTTTTGGAACTTAGATTGAAACATTGAATGGACTGAGAGGACTCATATCCAAGTCGAAAGGTAGGAGTTCTTATCCTGCCTCGGAGGAAGAGAACATTTTTTTTGTCATTCATTTATGATCTGTTTTTATTTCTTCTTCATCAATAAAATAGGTGGAATTGATATTTTTAATTTTCTTTTTTAAAATTTGTTATTGATTAAGGTATTATGATTGAGAATACGATTAATGATGGTTTTTTGTGTACGTACAAATAAGATTTTTTTTTTATGGTGGACTGGAGTGATAGCACAGCAGGTAGGCATTTGCCTTGAATGCGGTCGACCCGGGTTCGATTCCTTCGTCTCTCTTCGAGAGCCCGGCAAGCTACTGAGAGTATCCTGCCCACACGGCAGAGCCTGGCAAGCTACCCGTGGCATATTCCATATGACAAAAACAGTAACAAGTCTCACAATGGAGACGTTACTGGTGCCCGCTCGAGCAAATCAATGGACAGCGGGATGACAGTGCACAGTGTTACTGTTATGAAATCTTGATAAAGACTTTTTTAGGGAAGTTTATGGATTTCTGTTGTTGTTTATAAATTTTTAAATTAATGGTCTGGTTTGTCTAATCTCTATTAGAGGCAAAATAATGAAGAAAGTAAATTGAAATTAGATATGAATAACAAGTTTTAGCTAGGAGGTCAGTGATCACTATGTGATGACAGTTTTAGCTGATTAGCACAGACATTTAATATAGGCCACATTTTGCTTAAATCATAGATTATTTTTCTTGGAAAATATTTTATGTGGCTGGTTATTAGGTGTCTAACCATAAGGTGCTTCATTATTTCCTTGTGTCTAACATCTCATGAAGAAGTGTTAGTCTTCAAATGCATTTAGCTACCATATGCCTTGTTATTAGGATATTAACACATCCCATGCATTGTCTCATTTATTCCCACAGAAGTTTCTCCTACGTGGACGGAATGTAGCCCCCATCTGCTCTTGCCACTCCACCCTTCCCCCAGTGTGGGGGTACTTGGCCCACCCGCCCACCCCTTCAAACCACCCCTTCTCTTTCTGTCTCGTCTATTTGTTACAGCTCAGACAGGCCCATGTTAGGATAATTGTTTGTTGATGTTGTTGTTGTTGTTTATTTATTTTTTTTAATTTTTAAAAAATTTAAAAAAATTTTTAATGAATCACCATGAGGTACAGTTGCAGACTAACTTTCATGCTTATGTTTCAGTCATGCAATTAATCTTCCACTAGTGCCCACTCTTTACCACCAGTGTTCCCAGTATTCCTCCCACTACCACCCCCATCCCCTGAAGGCCTCCCCCGAGCCCGCCCCCCTTCCCCTCCCCTCCCCCTCCCCCTTCCCCCCCCCACTCGCCTCTGTGGCAGGGCATTCCCTTTTACTCTCTCCTTTAGGGTATTGTGGTTTGCAATGCAGGTATTAAGTGGCCATCATGTTTGATGTTCGGTCTACAGTATACTTTCAGCATGCATAGCCCATCCTGAGGGGCCCTCCGAGCACCCTTTACTGAGCTGCCCTTTCCCCCAGTGTGCGAGGCCGGCTTCCAAGCCGTGGAGCAATAAGATAATCGTTGCACCTAGAGGAGACCTGCTCCTTTTTGGGGCTGAGCACACCCCATGCAGGTGCTCTCTTGCTTATCTCTGCCTCCTGCCTCCTGCCTCTCGGGCCTAGCAATGGGTCTAAGCTCAGGAAGGGTTTTGGAATAAATATTAACGCTATATTCTCCCTCGCCTCGAGTTCTTGGGGTTATGGGAGAGCCTCAGGCTATGTTTCTCCAGTGCCTTTTACAATGATAAGTTTAATTATTTCTGTTTTAAATTTTGTAAGTTTAGCACAGCATCTTGATCCTCTTAATGATAACATTGTTATTATTATTTTTTTCAAAATAAGATTTTCTTTCTTTTTTAAAATTTTTTATTAGTGAATCACTGTGAGGTACAGTTACAAACTTATGAACTTTCGTGTTTGCATTTCAGTCATACAGTGATTGTTACCCATCCCTCCACCAGTGCCCATTCACCTCCACCAATGATCCCAGTATCCCTCCTACCACCCCCACTCCAGCCCCCACCACCCCACCCTGCCTCTGCGGCAGGGCATTCCCTTTTGTTCTCTTTCCTTTTGGGTGTTGTAGTTTGCAATAGAGGTATTGTATTATTAATTTATTTTATAGAAGAGTTATGTCATTTTTTT
Organism: Sorex araneus; assembly: GCF_027595985.1. Taxonomy (NCBI): domain Eukaryota; kingdom Metazoa; phylum Chordata; class Mammalia; order Eulipotyphla; family Soricidae; genus Sorex; species Sorex araneus. The sequence goes on along the minus strand of NC_073311.1, from coordinate 10,883,208 downwards.
CAAGAACACCTGGATTGTTTTGAACAGTTAAAAGATGTTAAATTTTTTCTGCAGCTGTAGAATTGTATTTAAGGAAGCCAGCAGGTGGCAGTGTGCTGTATAAAATGAAAAGGTCTCAAATGGATATGGCAGAAGCTCATATTAGGGAATGTAAATCACTTGTTTATCAGAAAAGATTTTGTATCCTGTCACTTTATTGAATATGTTGTTATTTTGTAGGGTTAAAAATAGATATATTATCCCCCATCCCCCATTTTTTTGAGATTTTTGTTGATTCCAAGGGAATGTTGAATTTGTGCGAGAAGCCTCTAGGTTCTTGTAGGGACAGCTATGGCAGTGGCTCTATTTGAACCATGACAATAAAGGTGATCTGAGGAACTTGAGGTGTCAAGAGGTGAGAAAATAGTACTAGTGAAGAGGCAGCCTGTCTGAATAAATCCCAGTCATAGAAAAACATGGCTGGTTTTCATGGTATTATTAAAAGGTTATTGGAATAATATTACCAAAATTCTATGAAAATGGAATGTTTGATATATTTATTCGAAAGGAAGAAAAAGGCATTGATACCTGCTGATACTCAGTCCTGGCATTAACCTGTCATTAAGTCTGTTTCTGTATTCTCCCCTAGGGTTCTCTAAATGCTATGTGGTATGCCGAGGTTGGTTTCTTTCAAGTTTTTAAAAATTGTGCTAATGTGCCTAGTGCTTGTGTAATATCAGATGAAATAAGAAGTAGGGGTCAGTATTTTCACTAGTTGCTGCAAATTTCTCCCTGCCTGCTGGCCTGCAATAAAGTAAATGCATTGTGCTTTAGCTTGAATGTTTTAATTTCTGCTTAAACATGCATAGTCTGATGAATGCATGGGGCTGTTTTTGCCTTCCTTTCTGTTTGGTGTGTGACTGTATTTGTGTAGTGTCTTTGGTATGCTGTCTGAGGATATGTACAAAGCACCATTTATAATAATACGTGACATCTCCAACTCTTCTTAAAAGGTAAAAGAACTTCGAGAGAAAGCCGAGTTTTATAGGAAACGAGTTCAAGGGACACATTTTTCACGGGACCATCTGAATCAGATTCTGTCTGATAAAAACCGTTGTTGGGATGTCTCCTCAATCACAAGCTCAGAAGGAACCATTAGTACCAACGTTAGAGCACTAGATCTTGCTGGGTAAGATGTTGTCTGTGGATTGTGAAAAGTAGTTTTACCTTACCTAGCATCGTGGGATTACATTGGAAAATCTCTAACTACTCAAAATTTATCTTGTCAGACAGACGTATGACAGCTATTTATTACATTGTGGTATTTTTAGAGTTTTCTTGGTGAAAAATAAAGACGTACAGACTTGCTTTACACAAGTATTTGGCATATAAGCAATACACAATTGGGGTATTTGAAGGTGTTCAGGGACTTTAACCAGGACTGCTTCAATTTTCCCACTAGTTTATACATAGGAAATAACATTGGAATACAAGTCAAACACTTACTGATAATCATGAATTCATTTTGAAACAATTTTCCTTAAAAGTTACATGACACTGAATGCAGTTGTGACCCACACTTTACACAGCTAGGGTCGAAAGTTGTTATATCTCAAGTTTCCGGGAGTCCACAAACACTGAGGCGTCAATCCTGAGAGCATCCCTCTTTGAGGTCCCCAGTGAGAAAGAGCCTGAAAAATGGCTCAGAGGCTTGGGAAACCTCCCAGGGCAAGCATGAGGTCATGAACTTCATCATGCTAGCGCTGTGCGTGCAAAGATGATGATGATTCACACCCCCCACCCCCCGCCCCGTGCTCTGTGCTCTGTTGCAAGGGGAGAAAACTAATGATATGTGATTTAAATTTGGAAGGCTTTGTTTTGTGATATTTCTTGTTAAACAAAAGTAGGAACTTTTGTTTAATAAGAGTCAAGGTAAATGAGAAAAACCTTTAAATTTATTTTTGAAAGGCCCAAACCAGTAAAACAAAACTCAGAGAATATTAGCTGGAGTTGGTGCGATACTTTTGCCTTGACTCAGTGGGAGAACCTTTGCTATTTAGATTTTAACTAGAACATGATTTGACTATTAAAGGAAATGGCACATTGATTTTTAGCAAATCAAATAGTTTTTAATTTTTATAAAATTAGTTGTGCTTACCAAATTGAATGAAAAATTCTAATTTTATGTCATCTTATCAAACCAGTTGATTGTAAAATCTGTTCTTATACAATGGCTTGGAAAGAATAATATGTATGAAGTATAAAATTTGACTACACTTACTTTTTTTTGTAAACTAATTCACAATATTTGATTATGTTTAATATTTGAACACCAATCCCACCACCAATCCCAGTCCCACCACCTTTCCACCACCATATTTTGGATGTTTCCATCCTGAACCCCAACCCCTGACCCAAAGCAGAACTGAAATATTTAGTTTATACTGTTTGTTATGAAAAACCACTGAAAATGCTACAAAAGTGTTTCCTTAGGGAAAGAGTGTTTAGATTGTTGAATCTTCCAGGGGTCATTAAGCCCTTATATAAGAGATCACCAACATGTTGTTAAAGATTGTGACTCAGCTTACTTGACTGACAGGCAAACCTGAGTTGGAGGATAAAAGCGCAGTGGGTAACTGAACAAGTCAGACTGTTTGGGTGGTAGTTGGTGTGTGTAAGTGTCAGCTTAGAGGATATAAATGAGTTGTCACAGTGGCACAGGTATGTGACAGTAGGAGTAAAAGGATATAAATTTGTTTCATTTTGAAATGTTTTAATAAGAAGCTGTATAATATGACTTAGATTCCATCACGTTGTAAAGTGAAAAGTCAAGAATCTCTTGTTGCACACATGCTGCTGTGCACGACCCTCTGTGCCAGGGTGATGTGCGTGGGAAACAGTCGTAGCAGTGGAAGGCAGTGATGGCTCATTTTGACTTGAGTTTAACATGAAATTTAATGTGTTCTGCAGAGATCCTACCAGCCATAAGCCTTTACAGAAAGGCTCTTCAGTACGATCAGGAGGAAAGAGATCTCCCTTGGAAGAGCAGCCCCAGACAGAAGCCACGGAGAAGGTGTGCGTGTCAGATGCACCCACAGTGCCTGTGAGAAGGCGTCTGGCTTGGGATGCCGAGAACCCCCATGAAGACATGCAGGAACAGCCCAGAGAGGAGGGGCAGGAGGGGCAAAGAGAAGAGGACAAACAGGCTTACACAGACGAGCCAGAGTGGGAAGTACCTGAAAAATACAAGGCAGACAAGATGAAAGAAGGGTGAGGATCACTGTGCATTGTTCATAATTATCAGTAAGAGCAGTGGTGTCTACTTTTGGTTTTATGACTAATAAAGAGCAATTTTGTTTTAACATCAGAAAGTAGCTTTTCTGTATTTATGATTGGATTCACTCAGGTGTTAAGTCACAACTGATTGATGACCATACACTTGAACAGCAAGCTACTTGGGGCAGTAGTAGGGTTATTTTAATTTAATTCCTGTTTATTGTAATTATGGTCTGCTAGACTTAAAAATGCCTGGAAGAAGATTGGTTTTGTTTATAATTTAAGGAAAACAGCTGGTGCTATCAAATGGTTATCAAAACAGAAAAGATTATGCTTTGTAATATTAGAATAGGTGATTTTGCCAAATAGCAAGTTTCTATTGATTTACATGCAGATTTGCCTTGAGGGATGGTTCTCTTTCTTTGATATTTCTATAATATGCTTCTTGCTTATAGTCTAACAGCCTCTTACTCATTCATACAGTTTGCAGCTAATAAAGATCTTTATTTCTCTTCTGTGTATCTTTAAGTGATTATTCCTCTTTTAATATTTAGGTACTTTGTTTTTGGGGGGTCCATACTTGTTAGTGCTTGGGAGCTACTCCTAGCTCTCAAGGGTTGCTCTCTGCAGTGAATACCATGTGGTACTAGCGATCAAATGCAGACCCCCACATATAAAACATGCACTCAGCCCACTGAGCTTTCTGCCTGGCTCTGTATTTAGTCACTGTTAAAATGCATGTGGAATTGTTAATTTTCTCAGAGATAAAAATGGCCTTTTCAGATTTTATTGATGCAAAATACCTCTGATCACATATTTTGGAGGAAAAGCTTCCTAAGAGATTGTCTTCTTTTGTAGGTCAGATTCTTCCTCTCTATCCTCAGAAAAAGGAGGCAGGCTTCCTACGCCAAAGCTGAAAGAACTTGATGGACTGCAAAGGACTCATCATGATCGTACCACACCAGCTGTTGGTAATAGGCGAGCGCCGTGCCCTCCTGACTTCCCTTGCTTGTTCTGCGTGGTAATTTAGTGTAATTGAAAGGTCACCTGCCTTCCTCTAGGTGGTGCTGTCTTAGTGTCCCCATCTAAAGAGAAGCATCCAGTCCCAGACCAGAGGAAGAGACTGCCCTCTCAGGACAACGTAGACATGCCAAAGAATTTTGCAAAGGTGAATACCCATATCTGGGAGGAAATGCCTCCTCATGAAGTGATTATTTTAGTTACATTCAAATTTTATAAAATTCTTTGAATAATATGTAAAGGTGATACTGTTAATTTTCAACAAGGCAAAATTATTACTTTTTTTTCTTACAGTAGCATTGTATTGCTGGTGATACACTTTAAGTTTGTTAGTTATGACTCAACAGAGAAACAGAGAAAAAAATAGTGCTTTTATTTAACTGAGCATTTACTGAGTGGCAGTTGTGTTTTAGCTTCACGTTCCAAGCACTGATTGAGCACTGAACATACAGCAGTGAAAGAAATAGGGAAAAATCCTAGCTTGAATGAACTTGTGTTCTACTGGGGAAGAGTGAGAATAAATAGGTTGCTAGGTAAAATTCATAGCATTAGTGGCAATTTAAAAAATTTTTTTTAATCTTTGTAATTAGAAAAAATTATTATAGCTTGGGTCAGATGGTTGCATTAGGCATTAGTGCCAAAGTACATGATATTGATGTACAAACTTGATAGTTGTAAATTCTCAGGAGATAAATAAAGCAACTGAAGTGAACAGAAAGCTTTCAGGAAGAACAGAGGATGGCTTTTGAGCAGAAGCTGAGGAGTTGAGATATCTACCCTTATGCATATCTTAGAAAGCTTGCATTCAAGGCAAGTACAGGACTGGAGCAACAGTATAGCAGGAAGGGCATTTGCCTTGGACTCGGCCAACCCAGATTTGATTCCTGTTTCCCCATATCATACCTTGAATTCAGGTGTGATTCCTGAGTGCAGAGGCAGGACTAAGTCCTGAACACTGCCGGGTGCAGCCCAAAAACAAATAGACAAATCCTCTCCCCCCCAAAAAAAAAAAATAATAAAACCAAAAAAACTATAGGTAATGAGATTCCAAAAGTTTAGATGTGAAACTAGTTAAAGTCAATTTTAGTATCCAAGCAAGAGACAGTGATGGTGGTAGATTGGATCATAGTGATCACAGTGGAAGTTATGTGATAAAGTTTGATTCTGTATATACATCAGAGATATAGCTGCCAAGATTTGCTGATGAAGAAGATCCATGGTGGGAGAAAGAGAAGAATCAAGGATGATTCAAGATTTTGTGCTTCAGAGGAGGACTGGATGTGCCTTCAACTTAAAATTGGGAAGAAAGGAAATGAGGGAAAGAGTCACTAGTGAAGATCAAGTGTTCTGGTCTTGGTGTGTTAAATTTGAAAGACCTATTAGGGAGTAATGAATAATGAATTGAGAGTTCACTCTGACTTTGGAGTGTGGAGGAGGTTGGGCTAGAGGTGTAGATTTGAGGCTCTTGATCACACAGGTGGTCTAGTTACGTAAAGCTTGAGATTTGTGAAGATCCTCAGGGGAATAGGTTTAGATGGAGAAGAACAAGTGGAGATTGCCCAAGACTATTGATTGGGAAATTGGATAATTAACAGAGACTGAAAAGGAGTAGCTTATGTGTTGTGGAAAACAACTGGAGGTGTCAAGGAGGAAAAGGGTCGGTGCTACTGATGGATCAGTATGAGTTGGTAATTGACTATTAGATTTAGCAACATGGAGGTTATTGGTGACCTTGGCAGAGGATTGCTACTGGTGGCAGGGGAGTCACAGATGCTTAAATGTAAGCTCAAGAGAAAATAGAGGAGAAGAATTGGAGACAAGCCATGGTAGACAATTCTTTCTAGAGATTACTCTTAAGAAGGAGAACGGGGAATGATGGGAATTGGACGAAGGGAAATAAGTACAGAGGAGGTAATGGCGTTTGTATATTGATGAGAACATTTGTAAAGAAAAAGGATGCTGAGAGGGTGAGCAAAAGGAAAAAATGGAAAGATATTCTTGAGTAGTAGAAAGGATAGGATAGGATCTTTGTGTCAGGGCTGATGGTCGGTATTCTTGATAGTTCCTTTGCTGTTACTTGAGGATAGATACTGCTGCTCTGGGATGTGGTAGCAGGAGCTCTTGGAAAGTCTCTTCTGATTGCTTCTTGTGACATTTGAAGAAAGGACCTGACTGAGAGTGAGTTTGGGGAAAAACAATATTGGAGGGTTAAGGAAAGAGTAGAGAATTGAACTGGTCCTTCAGAGAACAGGAGACAGTGGGTCAGGGAAATATAAAATATTGTAGGCAATATTAAGCTATTTTATGTTAATGACCACAACTTAGACAAATCTGGATGGATTGCATGATTTTCTTCTAGTATATTTGCTACAAAGTTGTGGGATAGTTGTAGAGTTGTGTTTAGTTGGGGCCCTATTTTGACAAAGGAAAAAAGACAAGGTGAGAATGGGGTGCAGGAGTTAAGGTGTGTACAGGGAAGTGATCATAATGACTGGCCATAGATGTTGAGCTGTTAAAGAGGAAATGGCTTGAGGAGGTAAATGAAATGCAGAGATGAGAAGATCAGTGTGTTATGGAAGAGTCTTGAAAGACTTAATGACTTGTTGGAATTAGGGTACTTGTATGAATTAGTTTTAAATGTAGGAGGTGATGGTCTGAAATTAGGAAAGGGTTGCAGTTACCTTTACTGACTAGTTTTAACATTTAATTGTGGGACTTAAGTGAATGAGGTAGTATAGAGAACATTTGGAGAAGCTGCTCAAATTTAGGGAGTGTCTTTTGTGAGAAGGGTTTTGAGTTTGGTTGCCACACCAGTGGTACTTAGGGACGGTTCCTGGCTCTGTGTTCAGGAGTGGCCCTTAGTTGTGCTTGTGGTTCCAGAGATTGGACCAGGTCTTGCCCATTTCAATTCTTCTGTCTCTCCAGCTGCTGTCTAGAAGGTGTGAGCCATTAGTCAGCCTTGCCACAGAGCTATGCTCCGATGGAAGGTGTGACCCTAAGCCAGTATTGATGACTGGACTTACATGTATTATTGTTTTCTATGGAATTCACTTCTTGAATAAGTATATTCAGTAAACAGATAACTTCTTTTTAGCATTTTTAAAGCCAGATTCCACTTCACTGTACACATAGTACACAAATAAAAATGAATAGGAAAGTTTGGACATTGATTTTGCTGGAGTGCATTCCCCTGACAAGAGAAATACAGGGACTCATAGGATAGTGTTACTCTATCATTGTGTAAAATAAAAAACACTGACCACACTGAAAAAGAAATGAAATGATATCACACCTGCTTGTACACAGGTAGTTGTTGTTGAATTCTGAGTTATATAGGCATATAATGTGTTTATTGCAGATAAGATTTATAAGTAATTTCTCACTAACACTCTGCTGTGAACATATTTCACCATGAACTATCACTTATGATCTTATTTTTCAATAATGGCATGATTCGCAATCTATAGTTGTTTCAGAAAAGATGCTAATTATTGGCTTGGTTTCTAAAGCTGCATGCCTGCCTTAAATTTTTCTATTAAAATAAGCTACAAAGAAATACATACTTTAGCTCCTTTTTTGGCTGAGACTGTTTATTATTTTTGTAAGTTTTACAGTGTGGTCAAGAATGTGCAAGTTTAGTTTTACCCACTCCCTTAATATATGAGAGTACCATTTGTTTCCCCTACATTGTTGCTATCTCTGTATTATTAAGTTTTTTTTGTTGTTGTTTTTGGGGTCACACGTGTCGATGCACAGGGGTTACTCCTGGCTTTGCACTCAGAAATTACTCCGGCGGTGCTCAGGGGACCATATGGGATCCTGGGAATTGAACCCAGGTCTGCCGCACAAGGCAAACGCCCTACCCGCTGTGCTATCACTCCAGCCCTATTCAGTTTTTTTTAAGTTTATCATTGTAATTTGGTGAGTAATTAATACATCAGTACTTTTATTTTGAAGGTAAGTGGTTACTAGTGCAGTATAACATGTTTGCTACCTGTAACTTGTGTGTTTGTGAATTACTTACATAGCCTTTTTCTAATTCCTAATTAGATCTATTTTTTATTACTTTAATTACATTTGTATAGTAATGATAGTTTCTCAGTCATGTAAATTGTATATATTCCTCATTTGTCATTTTCTGTTATTTTTTAATGGGTATGTATTTTTAATTTGAATAAATATAAGTTTCTAGGCTTATACATTTTTACCCACTTGTTGATTGCAGATTGCATGAATCTTCTCCTATAGCTTTTATGTTTAGATGCATATTACTTACATGTGCATGTATCTGATTTTTTTTTTCTTATTTAGAAAGAACTTCGCTCCGTAACCCTCCTAACTTCTCCAGCTGCTGGTATGAAAACAATTGATCCCCTGCCTTTGAGAGAAGATTCTGAAATCAATATCCCCAAACTTGTAGAGCCAAGTCCTCCAGTTTCAAAAATTCCAGAATATCCAGCAGAGATACCGAGGAAGACTCTTTCTCCTTGTGCCACATCCTTTTGGAATCCTGCTCTTCGAATTCAGGGCTCTCTGAAAGATCCAGAATTTCAGCATAATGGTAATTATTATTATTTTGCCTTTTAAAAGTGAAAATATTATACTAATAGGTAAAAGGCTTATGTGAGCTATATGATAATAGGGTCATTTAGTTTCTTTTCAGTTAATGTAATAGAATTAAGTAGGAAAATCCCTTTGAAACACTCAGTTGAGCTCTACCCAAGTTCACTTTTGTATTTAGTGTGAAGTGACATTTGCCAAATGTCACCTGCATATAGAATCAGGGCCATAATTATTTCCCTTTTGTTGGGTTGGGCGTACCGCTCACTTTTTCTAACTTCCCGTTCTCTTAATTATAGTTGAATAATATGCACTTTTTAATTTGGATATTTTATGACTTCTTTCCTTTCTCAGCTTTTAAGATCTTGTTTACATTTTAACACCTTGGCTTTGTTTTTTTTCTTTTTTTTTTTGGCTTCTTTGGGTCACACCTGGCGATTCACAGGGGTTATTCCTGGCTCTTCACTCAGGAATTACTCCTGGCGGTGCTCAGGGGATTATATGGGATGCTGGGATTCGAACCCGGGTTGGCCGCATGTGAGGCAAATACCCTACCCGCTGTGCTATTGTTCCAGCCCCTGACGCCTTGACATTTTAAGAAAGTTCTCTTTTCATTTATTTTGCTAGTCTTAAGTAAACTTTTGTAACCAGGAAACTTGTGTTCTTCACTTCTGGAATTTTAAAGAATTATTTAGCCAGTTATTTTTGTTTTTCTACTTTCTGTTTTCCTTTGTGGCATGCCTCTTTTTCAGATTAGACATGTTCAACATGATCTTGTTTTCTTCCATTTTCTACCTCTTCCTTTAAATTCGAAAGACTTGCTGATTATTTTCATGTCTCTTTTGAGTTTGTAAGAAGTATTTTACTTTGTATTCTGTTTCCTGTGAACCTTTTAACAGTGTATCCTCCTTTTACTCTTTTCTTATTCCCTGGGCAACATGATTTGTCTCATTGAGGAGTTACCTCTCCCCCCCCCGCCCCCCCCCCCGTATTTTGAATATGGGCCTTAGTTTCAGGTGAGCGTGGTGTCCGAATAGCTCTGGTAAACATTCTCTAGAGATGAAATCCCCAAACATCTTTTGGAGAGAAAAAGTGGTTATCTAGTTACGCAAATTTAAAGAAAGACCCGGCAAACTGTTTTGTAAAAAGACTTAAACCAAATTTCTAGTTCAGTCCTACCCGTGCTGCAGCTTTTATTTGTCCTGTAGCATTCCCAAACCCTGACCCAGTAGGGGAAAGAATTGGCTGTATCTTGATTTCCATCCTCTGCTGACTTAGGAATAATCTTGCTTGAAAATGATAATAACCCGCTCAGTCCCCTCTCATTTGTTTCCTACTTTCTTAAAGGTCGTTGCTATTTTCTTGTCTTCCTTTATTTCTTATTTTTTTGTCTTATGAGTTATCTTTTTAAAAAATAATTGTATATATCCCATTTGTTAATACTAAACAAAAGAGAGCTACTTTCCTTCTTGTTTGTTTTTTTTGGGGGGGCCACATCTAGCAGTGCTAAGGAGCTCTTCCTGGCTCTGTGCTCAAGAGTGGCCCCTTGGAGGTGTTTGGAGCAGTGGAACGTGTGTGGTGACAGGGGGTCTGAGACAGGGTCAGTGGTATGCAAAACAAGTATAATTTGACCTCTATACTACCTCTACAGTATTTCTTTAAAGTTAAAATAAAGTATTGTATCACTGAAAAAAAATCATAAAAGTTATTCATTTTCACTTAAAGTATTTGCTAAGCACATTATAAATTAATGAGTAGCCCTTTGATATAAATTTTTCTTAAACATAAAATTTCTGGCAGCCTGATTTTTATTATAGATGATATACACTGTTGGAATTTAAGAATGATTTCTTTTATCCTTTTTTGTTTTTTAAGTGGGAAAAGCAAGAAGCAAGAGTTTCCAGTTACCTCAGCGTGAAACCTTTAATGATGAAGGTATTTCAGTAGTCAAATAACACAAGATGAAAGTATGAGCTTTTATTATATTAGATGGTAGTTTATGATAGTCTAATGGCCTTATTTTTGATTAGCACTTAAAATTTACAAAGTACTTTCCACAGATATTATTTCATTGAATCTTTGAAACCCTGATGAGGGGCTCTGTGTGTGTGTGTGTGTGTGTGTGTGTGTGTGTGTGTGTGTGTGTGTGTGTGTGTGTGTGTGTACTGTGTAATTATCTCCATTTTACAAATTCGTAAACTAGAAGCTAAATCCTTAAAGAATCTTTTTTAGGGCTAACATGATGATGTTGTACTTAACATTGTACTTTAAGTTATCTGTAGTCTATTTTTTCCATCCTGGCTAGATGTGGGGCCAGGAATTTACATTGATAGCATTATATCTGTTTTTACTTTTTTCACATGCCTATACAGACTAGTGAATATTCTTTTTTTAGACTAGTGAATATTCTTAAAAAATAAGTACAATTAAGAAAAATAAATACAGTTAGGAAAAATTTAATTATTTTCTTTTGTGTAGTTTTTTAAGGTCACAGACAGTGAAGTTTTCCTTAGCAAATTTTTAACTTTTCTTGGAATTTGTCAGTGAGCTAGAAATGATATTTTTTTGAAATGCAAATATCTGCACACTGAATTGAGTTTAATTTTGTCTATAATAGAAGGAACATATTTAAAAATAACTGTATAATAGATTTAATCAGAAATGAAGGACACCATATTAAGTTTAAATAATATTAAAAGAGATTGTTTTAGGACTAAGATGTAAGTGTATCATGATAAGGACTAAGAGTTACCTTCAAAAAAATGTTTGACAAAGCTTTTTACTTGAGCAGCTGTGCTTTTAAAAGTAGGACGAGACAGTATGATGACAAAATATTTCCAAGTAATAGTGAAATCATAGGCCATGTGTTTAGGTAATTACATTGTGGGATTTTAGGAACAAAGCAAGATGATCATTTAGTTGAAGATGTTTTATTTCTAAATGAGGTAAACTTAAAAAATTGTGGTGAACTTTCTGAAAATATTAGTATCCTCTATTTTAATAAACATTACTTTTATGGTAGTCAATATTGATAAAGCTTATACTTTAAATTTTCTGCTAGTGTTTAAACATGGTATTTTTTAAAGGATTTTTTGCACTGAATGTAAATTTTTCCTTTGTAGATGAGGACAGATTATCTGTGATTTCTGCTCGTTCTGCAGCTTCTAGTCTCCAGGCTTTTCAAACTCTGGCACGAGCTCAGAAAAGGAAGGAGAATTTCTGGGGTAAAACATAAGTGAACATACATTTTGCTGAGTTACTTTTATCTGGAAGAACAATTGATATAATTTTTTCCCATTGTTTACTATGTTAAGAATTTTCAAGTTTTCTGATTTTTTAAAGATACTTTCTACTTAAAATTACTTGATTTTAAAATCAGTTTGATTTTTGATAGCTTATTCCATTTATGGAAAATTTAAATGTACGTGCATACAAATTTAACTGTTAAAGAATTATTTTCATATCTACCCCAGAGTACAAGGGAATACATAGATAATACAATTCTACATGTGTTCTAACTTTTGTATTGTATCAGCAGTTACTGGTAGAGTTTTGAATTTTATCTATCCAGAGAGTGTTCTATAAAATGGACAAAGTGAAATAAACATTAAGATTCAAGTGATGTATATATAACCCTCAAGTTGATTATTTATATCTTTATCATTGTAGATGTCATAAAATGAATTTTTAGTCTCTTTAACTTTTGTTATAGTCTTTATTTTAGTGTCTTCTATATGTGGAGTGTTGGTAATTGAAAATACCAGATGTATATGTACATAAACACATATATTTTTATGTAACTTTTGCTGAGAAAATATGTATATTTTTGATTTTTGTGTGCATTCTCTTTGTAAAAGGATTTTGGCTTACATTTGAATAATGTCTAAATTTTGACAAATTATTTGTACAATGGTGATTTGAAACTTTGTAGTAGACATTTTGAAATAAAACATGGTCAAGGGTTTCAAGTATTTTGTGTTTGGTTTCTCCAGAAGGTTATTAAATGGAACAAATAGTTTATCTTTTAAAAAAATTCTACTTATAACAGGTTAATGAAATGCTACATTTCCTTTGCAGCTGTACAAATATCACTACACAGTCTACAGTATTTTTGCCTGACTAGTAAAAACATAATTTCTGTGCTGGACTCTTTAAAAATTTTGAGTGAAGCTTTTGGATATACTTACATGTTTTGCTGTCTTACTCCTCATCTTAAAAACCAAAAATTTTCTGAAACAATTGCATATAACACATATACATAAAATCTTTATAATAATGCACAGAAGGTAATAAAGATAAATATTCAGAGTATTTGTACCTATTGATTTTTTAAATGGAGCAGTTTGTTTTAAAGTACTTTCAAAAGTTCTTTTGCAAATCATCCATTCACAATAAGCCACAGACTGTAAAATCTACATAGCCCCATATAACACACTACATTAATTTGATATATCAGATACTGGATAGTTCAGGCTGTGGTTCTCCTAAGGCCAAGATTATAAGCCCAGTTTCTGTGTGACAGTTTAGCTTTGTGGAATCCTACTACCTCCCTCTTAAAAGCTTTACTCAGGGGCTGGAGTGATAGCACAGCGGGTAGGGTATACATCGCTAGGTGTGACCCAACCCCCCAAGCCCCCCCCAAAAAAACTGTACTCAATGGTGCAGGGGAGTTTTGAGGGACGTATTGTTCTATCACTCACACTAATTTAAATTGCCATGCATTTGAGTTTGTGGGTAATTTTAGCTGTTTGACAAATATCCTGTATGATTTTTGGCATTTGGGATCTGGGATTGTTAATTTAAAACTCAGTTTTACGAAGGCATATTTTTACAAGCAGTATACTGTAATTATTAAAATTACCCCACAGAGAGTTTGGAAACATGTGTAGACTTATCAAAACAACACCACAATGAAGGTGTATTACATTTCTATTATCCTAAAGTTTCCCTTATTTCCCTTTGTAGTTTTGAGTCATCCCTCCACCCCTGTTCCCAAGGCAATCATTCATCTCCATACTTTCCATTAGTATAAATTGCATTTTGGGATTATGGTGAGTCAAGTTGCAAGTCTTTGGGTAGATTCTTATTTCTCTGTAAAATACCTGGTAATCATAAGTTATTATAACCTTTAGCACAACTTCTGCTTTGAGCGGTGTATACATTCAATAATGTAAGTTGTTGGTTTTCCTTTTTGTCAATATTAGTATCGCTCAAATTAGACCAGAGAATGAGCACTAGAAACACAGTGAAGAAGGATTTTCCAAAAGATACAATTCATTGTTCTTTCTTCCCCACATCTTTAAGAGAGAGCTTAAATTCTTATGTGTTCCTTTCTGATAGTACAAATTAAAATGTACACATAGTGCATTTGTGGGAGGCTTTGCTATTTTAGTTTCATTCCTGAATCTTTATTTTTTCTTATTGAATCACTGTGGGATACAGTTAAAAAGCTTTCATGATTGACTTTCACTCATTCAATGATTGAGCACCTATCCCTCTACAACTATATATTTCCATCACCAATGTTCCCAATTCCCCTCAGGCCATCACCCTGCACCCCCAACCACCACCCCCTCTGCCTCTATGGCAGGCAGTTTCCTTCTCTCTCTCTCTCTCTCTCTCTCTCTCTCTCTCTCTCTCTCTCTCTCTCTCCTTTTGGGCAATATAGTTTTAATACAAATACTGAGGGGCCATCATATTTGGTCCTTTATCTACTTTCAGCACACATCTCCCATCCCTAGCAATCCCTCCAACCATCACTGACTTTGTGATCCATTCTCTATCCCAGCTGCCTTCTCCCCCAGTTCATGAGGCAGGCTTCCAACCATGGAGCAATAGTCCTAGCCCTTGTCTCTACTGTCCTTGGGTATTAATCTCATAATATGTTATTTTCTATTCCACAAATGAGTGCAGCTCTTCTATGTCTGTCCCTCTCTTTTTTTTTCTTTTTGGGTCATACCTGGCGATGCACAGGGGTTACTCCTGGCTCATGCACTCAGGAATTACTCCAGGTGGTACTGGGGGGACCATATGGGATGCTGGGAATAGAACCCAGGTTGGCCACATGCAAGGCAAAGCCCTACCCACTGTGCTATCGCTCCAGCCCCATGTCTTCTCTTTCTGACTCATTTCACTTAGCATGATACTCTCCATGGCCATCCACTTATAAGCAAGTTTCATGACTTAATCTTTCCTAACAGTTGCATAGTATTCCATTTTGTAGATGTAAAAGTTTCTTTACCCAGTCATCTGTTCTCGGGCACTCAGATTGTTTCCAGGTTCTGACTATTGTGAACAGTACTGCAATAAACATACAGATGCAGATGCCCTTTCTACTGTGCTTTTTTGCACCCCTGGGATATATTCCCAGAAGTGGTATTGCTGGGTCCTATGGAAGGTCAACTTATAGCTTTTTGAGGAATGCCCATCTTGTTTTCCAGAAAGGCTGGAGCAATCGGCATTCCCATCAACAATGAAGAGTCCCTTTCTCTCCACATTTGCTACAGCACTGTTTGTTCTTGTTCTTTTTTGACGTGTGCCAGTCTCTGTGGTATAATATATCTCATTGTTGTTTTGATTTGCATCTCCCTGATATTAGTGATGTAGAGCATTTTCTTTTGGCCATTTTTATTTTTTTGAGGGCGTTTCTGTCATATCTTTTCATTTTTTTGATGGGGTTGGAGGTTCTTTTCTTGTAAAGTTCTACCAGTGTCTTGTATATCATGAATATTAACCCCTTATCTTATGGGTATTGGGTAAATAATTTTTCCCACCCAGTGGATTTTTTTCTGTATTTTTGTCACTATTTCTTTTGACAAAGAAGTCAGTTATTTCTATAACTTTCACAGAAACTTCTTAGTTTAATGTAGTTCCGTTTGCTTATGTTTGTTTCCACTTGCTTGGGCAATGGTGTTTAATCCTTGAAGATGTTTTCTAGCTTCAATATCATGGTGGGTTCTGTTTACATTTTCCTCCATGTACCTTATGGATTCAGGTCTGATATTGAGATCCTTAGTCCATTTCGATCTGACTTTCGTGCCTGGCATTAGACAGAGGTCTGAGTTCATTTTTTTGCAAGTAGCTGTCTAGTTTTCCTAGCACCATTTGTTGAAGAGGCTTCCCTTGCTCCACTTCACATTTCTTGCTCCATTATCAAAGATTAAGTAATCATGTATTTGAGAGTCTGTGACAGAGTATTCAACTCTGTTCCATTGGTCTGTGGGTCTATTTCTATTTCGATTTCTATACCATGCTGTTTTAATTACTACTGCTTTGTGGTACAGTTTGAAGTTGGGGATGGTGATACCACCCATTTTCTTTTCCCCAAGGATTGATTTAGTTGCTTTAGCTCTCCATGGGGGTTATTATCCTGGATCTTTATGAAAGAAAATCTGAACTCTAAGTTAAAAACTGTTACGGCTGATTTTGAAGATTAGGGGTAAATATTCGATAAATATACATACCACATGGTGGAAAAAGTTATATGAAATCTATTTGTGAATACCTAAATTTTGCAGACAACAGAAGTCTTGAATTATTGAGATCACAGAGTAATTAAATCTAGGTTTCCTTACTCAAAATCGACCCATGATGCCTATTCTGGAGTGTTTATGCTGAAACCTCCTTACTCTGATCCTATTCTCTCATTGTTTCATTTGGGACCTTATTTTTTTAACTTGCCCTTTTAGAAAACTATTATATCAGATACCTCCCTTTCTAGTTAGGAAAATAAGAGAGTATCTAGACATTAATTTATTGTGCAAATAGATTCAGCCAGAATGCAGTGAGCAAACATGCCAACCAAGTTTGTCCTTACAGAAGAGCAGTGTTGCTTTTGGGTATTCAAGAAGCTCAAGGGTGGGTTATCTGACTTTACTGTAATTGTAAACACCCCTAAATTATGTTGACTTTTGGAAGCCTACCAAAGGAACAGATATTCTTAAATATGGTAAGTGACCCTAGAATTATTTGTATCTGGTTTTGGTAGTTTTCTATGCGGCAGCCTTATCAGTATGCTCAGGCCCAGTCTGGCCAGCCACCATCGCCTGTGCCCAAGTGAGCTGGCTGTTCCAAGGCTGCTGCTCCCAGTGAAGTTTTTGGCATGATTTTTGGCATTTGGGATCTGGGATTGTTAATTTAAAACTCAGTTTTACGAAGGCATATTTTTACATGCAGTATACTGTAATTATTAAAATTACCCCACAGAGAGTTTGGAAACATGCGTAGACCTATCAAAACAATACCACAATGAAGGTGTATTACATTTCTATTATCATAGATTTAAGTAATTTATTAATTAATAATTTTAAATATAAATCTACAATTTCTATTTAAATATATTTAAATATAATAATATAATTATATTATATTTTAATATAAGAATATATTTAACTTATTTATTTCCTTTAAGATAAGGAGAATGTAAACAGAACCCACCATAATATTAAAGCTAAAAAGCATCTTCAAAGATTAAACACCATTGCCCAAGCAAGTGGAAACAAACAAAAACAAATGGAACTACATTAAACTAAGACGTTTCTGTGAAAGTTATAGAAATAACTGACTTCTTTATCAAAAGAAATAGTGACAAAAATACAGAAATATAAGTATAAATATATTTATGTATATATTTATGTTTATTAATTTATTTAAAATATATAATTTATAATATTTAATAATTATAAATTTAAGACAATTATAAATTATCTTAAACAAGACTTACAATCTCTGTCAGTGAACAGCCAGGGCCGTCTCCTGCTGGGCTGTGGTGTTGGAAGTCAGAGATCTCAGCGTGCCCCTCTAGCTTAATTTGTAGACTAAAGCATATCAGTGTTATCATCCTCGTCCCTGTGCCCATGAAGTTCACATTAATATTGATTCTGTACTTTTATTTGTTCACGTGTCTCATGGTGAGTAGAAATACAGAAAACAAAGGCCTGACCTCTCAGCCTTCATTTTTTCTCTTTCAAGTTTAGAACAAAACCTGTTAAGCATAATGTTTTTCTCAAATAGAGGACCAGTCCCTATGGTAGGTGGTTTTCCCTTTTACCTGTCTTTTCATTATGGAAATGGCGCCTACTCTTCTCCACTAATGCCCCAAGCATTAGTCCCATCCATGACTTCATGATTTCCTGGGCCCATATCAGCATGTCCTTGGGACGTGAGAGATGCAGCCTTGTGGGTGCTGTGGTACCTTTGGAAGTCAGTGTGAGGTTAATAGTAATATTTAGGAGTTCATAAGTTAAGCCACAGGACGGAACATTTTGGTAATATTGAGAAATTCTTCTTTTCCCCACTCCCCCAACTGATCTGTAAACTGTAGCATGCTGGAGCTCAACTATTTTTTTTCTGTCAATTTTACTAAGTGATTAAATATTCATAAAATTTGTGAGCAATTTGTGTATTATTTACTGCAAATAGTAAGCTGTTTGTAGTTTGAGATTGGCCTTGATGTATTTAACACGATGGATATTGGTAAATGTTTGGTGTATTTAACACAATGGATATAAATAAATACTATAAATCAAGTTTCCTTATTCCCTTGAGGCAGCTACAAGCTGATCACAGCAGTCACTACACCTGTATCTGCTCTTTGCCATTTGCATTAGAGAAAGCAGTTCATATCAGAAAGGAGAGAGGCAGTCAAAAATAAGCTGTATACGATTTATTCCGTTTGCATCCCTTTTTTCTTATTGAATCACCGTGAGATACAGCTACAAAGCTTTCATGTTTGAGTTTCAATCATACAATGATTGGACACCCATTCCTCCACCAGTGCACATTCTCCACCACCAGTGTGCCCAGTACCCCTCCCAGCCCCCAACCCCACTCCTCCCCCTGCCTCTGTGGCAGACAATTTCTCTCTCTTACTCTCTACTTTTGAGCATTATGTTTTGTCATACAGATACTGAGAGGCATGTTTGGTCCTTTATCAACTTTTGGCACACATCCCCCATCCCGGATGATCCCTCCAACCATCATTGACTTAGTGATCCCTTTTCTATCCCGGCTGCCTTCTCCTCCAGCTCATGAGGCAGGCTTCCAACTGTGGAGCAATCTTCCTGGCTCTTGTCTCTACTGTCCTTGGGTATTAGTCTCATAATATGTTATTTTGTATTCCACAAATGTGTGCAGTCATTCTTTGTCTGTCCCTCTCTTTCTGACTCTGTTCACATCTTTGATCTGCAAAATAAAGTACTTTGGTTTTGTTTCCATGTTGGCTAAAATTTTTAAAAGGCACAAATAGCAGATTTGTGGGAGATTACCCACGAACTGTACAACTAACCAGAAGTTGAGGCTGGGAATATGTAATTTTCCAGCTGATTCTGATAGGTAGTTTGGGAACCACTGGCTTTGACTTCATGGTAAACTGTGGCTTAATCCTAACTCAGCCTTGAACAATCTTTGAATCTGTGTCTCTTAATTTGCAAGACTTAAGATAACATGATTTATGGTCTGCAAAGGTATTTCATTTTTGCTCTCCAAATGTTTAATTCAATTTTTTTGTTCTAGTGTGCTGAAGGCAGAGTTTTAGTGGAAGAAAAAGGAGAAATTTGGAGGAACTAGATTTAAATCTAGAAAGTAGGAGACAATGGATCCTGAAGTTGAAGTGTTTCTCATCACTGCCTCTCCATGATGACCTACATTCAGCCACACGCTGAGTTTGGGACAGGAGTACTCAAATGATCGGACTGTTTCCGTTATGTGGTAAAGCAAGAAAGACTGATTACAATATTGTGGTTCAGTATCTTGGGAAAGTGGTGGAATACATTACCTGATACGTACTAACTGTATTAGTGTGACAATGCATTGGAGATGCTATCACGTATGAGTCAGGAAATGTGAAGATGTTGAATCTATGATAATTACAGATGAAAGGAAAGATAGTCCTGGTTAGCCCTTAATTGAATGTACTATGTATATCTGTGGGTGTGTATACATACATACATATGATTTTCTATGTTTACTGAGGCTATATATTTAAGATGAAGTACATAGAACCCAGGAGTTTTGTAATTTAGAGAAGCTAAACGTTTGCTATACATGGGAAAATTTAGAACTTTATACTCAATTAAATGTCACTTTCAGAGTTGAGGGTGTAGGTATGTCACACAGGAAAGTTTTGCCCACAATGAGTACCTTAGCATTCAATGTTCATGTGAAAATGTTATTCAGGTCAAAACAGTTAAGGTTCTAGAAAACCCAAAGAAAATGGAAAATATGACAGCTCTAAATGAGTTCAATAAATAATGTTATAACATTAAACTTATAATTTTGAGAAGATATAATGCCAAATGTGCTTTGTTAATTATAAAACATAACTTGTCATTAATACCCTAGCATGATAAATTAAATTTATTATTCTGAATTGTAACTGCCAAGTATTTAAAAAAATCACACATCATTGCTCTAAAGAACATTTCAGTGTTTTGTTATTCAAAATTAAAATGAGTGAACTGAAACAAAAAATCATATTTGTCTCATAACGTGAACAAAAATATATAGAATAATAGACATCAACCTAATAACATTTACTTTTTCTTTATTTGGGGGATGTGGGGGGGGGCACACCTGAGTGTGCTCAGGGTTCGCTGCTGGCTATGCGTTGAGGGACTCCTGGTGAGCTGGGGGGGCTCTATGGTGCTGAGAATCAAAGTACATGCAAAGTAAGAGCCTTAATTCCTGTCCTCCAGACCCTCTAGCTGATTGATTTTTAAGAAAAAATTATATTCTTAAAGATAACTTTAAGTTATGTGCTTTTAAAAAAAACTGAATTTTTTAGTTTGCATAGATATATATTTTTATATATTGATATATCTCTGATTTGTGTTGATTTTTGAAAATCACATTCAGTGGTGCTGTGGGGGGCAAATCTTGCCTCGCTGCTTGGGGATCACTCCTAAAGGTTCCCGGGACCATATGGTGCCAGGGATTAAATTGGGGTTGTCGACATTCAAGGCAAGTGCCTTTACCCTGGTGCTGTCTCTCCGTCCCAGTCTCACGTGCTTTAGAGAAGACTTTCTTTGTCTTTGTCTTCTGGTGTTTCGCGGATCCATCCAAAATAAGATTTGCTTAGAATTTATCTTTCTTTTTGCCTCACAGCGTCCAATCTCAATACAGACATGGTGATGATATGAGGTCAAATTGTATTTGAGTGTGAAACTGTATTTTCCCCTGGGAGAGTTACTAAAACTTACATTTTATAGATTTTTAAAAACAATCCTAATGCCTCAAGGAAGGAGGGAAAAACAAAGACCTACAAATGCTTATTTTGTTTTTATTTTTCATGATCTTATCATTGGACTGGAGTGATAGCACAGCAGGTAGGGCATTTGCCTTGCACTCGGCCCAACCGGGTCCGATTCCTCCATCCCTCTCAGAGAGCCCGGCAAGCTACTCAGAGTATTCCGCCCACATGGCAGAGCGTGGCAAGCTACCTGTGGCATATCTGATTTGCCAAAAACAGTAACAACAAGTCTCACAATGGAGATGTTCAAATCGATGAACAATGGGACGACAGTGCTACAATACAGTGCTATAGATCTTATCATTGCTTGGCAATATTAATATGGAATTTGGGGGGAGGGATTAGCTTCACCCCTCTGTGTGTAATTGTGTTCCTCTATGTGCCTCCTCTCCCACCTCCAAAGCTCCAAAGCCCTCCCACCACTGTAAACACCCCTCTACTCATTCTTCCTACCCTCTGCACGTTCCATCTATGGTAATCATGATAATCACCTAGTTTTCAATGAATCTAGAAATTGTTTTTCCTCTTTGCTTTAGTAATTCACATGAGTGAAGTCACTTGACAATTGTCTTTCACTTCCTTACTTCTGTCACTTAGCATGATCACCTCAAGAACTCAAAAAAGGATGTATTTTATTCCCAAAGGCATGCTTTCATCTTTATAGACGACAAAAATAAACATTTCATTGAGCATATATTCACGGTTT
This sequence comes from Sorex araneus, assembly GCF_027595985.1. NCBI lineage: Eukaryota > Metazoa > Chordata > Mammalia > Eulipotyphla > Soricidae > Sorex > Sorex araneus. Next base: position 10,861,420 of record NC_073311.1, on the reverse strand, counting down.
CTCTATCCAGTCATCTGTTGATGGGTATTTTGGCAGATTTCATGTCTGGACCATCGTGAGTAATTCTGCTTTAAACACAAGGATGCAAATGTTCTTTGATTCCTTTTATCAAATCCTCCAGATGTATGGTTTGAAATGGTTGGATCATATGGAACTTTCATTAAAATTTTTTTTTATTTTTGGGTCACACCCAGCGATGCTCAGGGGTTACTCCTGGCTCTGCACTCAGGAATTACTCCTGGCGGTGCTCGGGGGACTATACGGGATACTGGGATTCAAACCCGGGTCGCCCATGTGCAAGGCAAACACCCTACCCACTGTGCTATTGCTCCAGCCCCCATTATTTTTTTTTTTTTTTTGCTTTTGGGTCACACCCGGCAATGCACAGGGGTTACTCCTGGCTCTACACTCAGGAATCACTCCCGGCGGTGCTCAGGGGACCATATCGGATGCTGGGAATCGAACCCGGGTCGGCCGCGTGCAAGGCAAACACCCTACCCGCTGTGCTATTGCTCCAGCCCCACCCATTAATTTTTTTAAAGAGACTTTCTATACTGTTTTTAGAGAGGCTGCATCAATTTACATCCCCACCTAAGATATACCAGAGTTCCATTTTCTCTACATTTTCATCAGTAATTTTTTTTCAATATTTTGATATTCCATTCTTAGTGGTATGAAGTGTTATCTCATTGTGGTTTTGGTTTACATTTCCCTAATAATAAATGATGTTACGTGAACATTTTTCACATATCTGTGATCTATCTATATCTTCTACAAGTGTTTATTTTAAATAGCTTTTGTTTTTGGATCAGACAAGGAATGTTTGAATTTTTTTTAAACATTTCAAAGATTTATTTAACCATAATGATATATCTTTAGGTCTACATTTTAGGTCTACATGTGTCAGTTTTATTATTTTTAAGATTTCAATTCTTAGAACCTGTATTGTCCTAAAAAAAAAGCAGGAAAGAAGCATTTGAAAAAAAGAAAAGTAGGAAAGAAGCATTTGACAATAAGAAAGGCAGGAAAGAAGCATTTAATAATATCTGTGATAAGTATACAACTAACCTTGTCCAAAGGTTAGTTTGTCACTTTGTGCAAATCTAAATTAGAATATGAGACAAGTTCTGAAATGTAATAGCATTAATAGTTCTTTTTTATTAAATTTTTTTTATTGAATCACAGTGAGATAGACCTTTACAAAGCTGTTCATAATTGAGTTTCAGTCATACAGTATTCCAATCCATCCCTCAATAGTATACATTTTTTAGCAGCAGTGTCCCTAGTTGCCCTCTCATAATCTCCTTCCGCCCCCCTGCCTCCCTACCCCCCCACCCCACTTCTATGGCAAGTGCAGGCACTTTTCTGCTTCTCTCTCCCTCTCCCTCCCTTTTGGGCATTGTGGCTTGCCCTACAGATACTGAAAGGTTATCAGGAATATCCCTTTACCTACAGCTCTTTATCACTAATCATCAGGAAGATGTAGCTCAAAACAATGAGATATCATCTCACACCACAGAGACTGGCACACATCCAAAAGAGCAAGAGCAACCAGTGCTGGCACAGATGTGTGGAGAAAGGGAATCTCCTTCATTGCTGATGGAAATATCAATTGGTCCAGCCTTTTTGGAAAACAATATGGACATTCCTCAATATAGCAGAAATTGAGCACCCATTTGGCCCAGCAATACAACTTCTTGGAATATATCCTAGGGGACTAAAAACACACTGCAGAAATATCATCTGCACTCCTATGTCCATTTCAGCACCATTCACAATAGCCAGAATCTGGAAAAACCTGAGTGCCTGAGAATAGAGGATTGGATAAAGAAACTATAGCACATACACAATGGAATATTATGCAGCTGTTATGAAAAATGAAGTCATGGAATTTGTCTATAAATGGATTGAAATGGAGAGTATCATGCTGAGTGAAATGAGTCAGAAGGAGAGGGACAGATAATGACTGCATTCATTTGTGACACATTATATATATATATATAAAATATTAGAAGAGTAATATCCATAACCAGGGAAAATAACAGATCAATGGGTGGAATCAGCCACAAGTGTGTGGGGGACAGAGAGTAGGTAAGATAGAGAAGGGGGAACAGTATGACAATAGTAGTTGGAAATCTTTGAATTTTGATTGATTCAAATCAAAATCTTGGCTGTGGAAATCTGGGCAAGTTACTTCTCTGAATCTTGTTAGCAAGTATATGAGCAATAATAATCCTAAATTGCTTCAAATTATCTTAGAACAATAAAATAATTCCATTTTTATGAAGTACTTAATAATAGTTACAACTCAGTAATTCCAACTTGATAAAGTTTCTGGTTCCAAAAATTTCTCTAATTTTACAGGACATCAGAGATACAAAGAAGAAGAAAAATGGTTGGAAATTCATATTTAACAATTTTAAGTTACAAAGTGACAGAGGACATGAGGTCATTGACCTGAGGCTCACCTCTAACAGGGTCACTGTGAAGACAGGCGTCATTTGTCTGCTCCATTGACTCATTCTGACCACCTACTTATGGGGGTTAAAGGGACTTGCCATGCACATGGTAAGTCTGGTTTGATCCCTGCCATCGCAGATGGTACCTCAAGCAACTCTAGGAGTGATCTCCGAACATAGCCAGGAGTGAATCTTGGAGCACAACCTCCCTGCCCTCCAAAAGAGTACATTCCTATACTGGATGCTTCTCCGATTAATCTCCAGTGTACATGCATCTCTGCAGTTTCAACTTTTAACAATAGTCTCTAGACTAGAGACTGCCACTCAACACCTTTATTGCAAACCACAACACCTAATCAGAGAGAGAGAACAAAAGGGAATACCCTGCCATAGTGGCAGTGTGGGGTGGGGGGAGACAGGACTGGGGGCGGGGGGAGGGATGTTGGGTTTACTGGTGGTGGAGAATGGGCACTGGTGAAGGGATGGGTTATCAAACTTTGTAAGGGAGAAACATGAGCACAAAAATGTATAAATCTGTAACTGTACCCTCACGTTGACTCACTAATTAAAAATAAACTATTAATTTTAAAACAAAACAAAACAAAAACAAACAAACAAACAAACAAAAACAATAGTCTCTCCTCCTTTCTAACTTCTTTTTTTCAAGTCCCATTCAGGTAGGCTTACAGAAAATGCATTTTATGTGATAGCTTTTGTCTAAATTTTTCTTGACCATTTTTTATGTGTTGTTATTTACTTTACTGCTAATTATATTTTCATGCATATAGCCACCATCCAACACCGTACTCACCACTGGTGTCCCTAACACCCCTCCCACCTACCCCTGTTGTCTACATTCTTAATCTAATTTTCTAAATGATATTATGACTTGTCTCCTATCAGTAAGCAAGTCAAGACCAAGATAAGTTGGAGTACAAAACTAGATCTTGAACTTGAGAGCCCTGTACATTTCTCTCCACTGTTTCAGAGAAAGAGGACAAAGGACACCTATATTTATCTGTGTAATTAGTTTCAAAAGAGAGTTAAATGCTAGAGTTAAATTGATGGCAAGAGAGTCTGGCTGTAAATCATAAGGACAGTCGCACCAAATCTTTATCATTTGAAGAATTAGTCAAAATCTAGAAGGTTTTAATTAGAGGATAAAGAAAATCAAGTTTATTCTCTGTGAGCAAAGATATCATTCAACCCTTTTATAGCTAAGAAAGCAATTAAAGTGAATCTATGAATTTTTATTTAAAAGAAATATCTTATTATTTTACTCCAAATTGCATTTGCCAGGTGTTTATTACAGCAAAGCTAGCAATAGTAGGGCATCAGTAAAGTTTAATTTTAGTTGTGCTTGGGGAAAACCCAGCGGGCTGTTTCGTGAAGCCAAAGCTGAGGCACCTCTCATCTAGTAGCAGCTCTACAAATGCCAAAGAGGTGACCTAGAAGGAAACATCCCATCTTATGTTAAAGCACAAGCCGAGCTGTATTCCATTGAGTTTGCAATCATCACCTTTAATCAGTCTGAAGGAGCTTGAGGTGTTGGACTGGGTTATCATATCTTGCTGCTGTAAATGAAACTGTAAGGCACATCAAGCCATATCAGACTCTTCAAATTTATGTTTTTATATTATTCAGATAAATACTCAAAAGTGGAATAGCTGTTATATCAGATGATGCTCTAACCTTAACTTGTTGATGATTTTTCATACTGCTTTCCACTGGGCATTCCTTATTTAAATTCCCATCAATAGAGTGTGTTTTTTTCTGAACAGCTTCAACAACACTTGTTAATTCTTGTCTTTTAATAATAAACAATTCTATCAGCTTTGAAGTGTTTTATCCCATCTTATTATTTAATTTTATTTGTGACAAAATAAATGGAACTTGAGAGAATTAAATAAAACAAGTCAGAAGAAGAACCTTATCTCATCACTCATGTAGATGACAAAGAAACAAAACATAGACAAGGAGAAAGCTAAATGTGCACGTGCCTGTATAACCAATGCCTGAATATAATCTTTTCATATTTATTGCCCCCAGTACTTCTAGGTATAGTCCTAGATGCCACTCAAAACCAGTTGGGTGATCCTTGTACCCCTCAGTGTGACTGAGGAGCATTGCGTCACTAGACCTGAGCATGGAACCATCTCACCTAATTAGAGTAACTCCAGGTGTGGCCCTTGGAGCTCCTGAGAATTGCATGGAAGCCCTTCTATTTTACCCCTTCTTCCCAAAAATGCTAATTAACAAAATCCCCAAAATACATTCAGATATAGAGAACAGATTGAAGATTACCAGAGGAGAAGAGTTGACTGGGTAAAGGAGGCTATCTGTCTGGTGATGGAGGGGAATTAAATCTCTGGAGATAATTGTGACATATAGCAAACAGCAAATCACAGTGATACATACCTGAAACTAATCCAATATTAAAACCACTGGGGCCCACAATTTGCCTCTGGGCAACATCTTAGCACACCAACAGCCCTGGCCCAGAGACACAGCAGCAAGTCTCAGAAGACACCACAGAGCTGGGATCTTTCTGGGTCCCATACTGAGCCAGTTTCACTGGGGCACCCCAGGTGGAACAGGTACAGTCTCCCTACATACTCCAGATGGAATCCTGATGGCCAAGAGCTTCCACAAACAAGACCCAGGTATGCGGGTTCCAAGACTAAATTTCCAGGCCACGTGGTGGCAGAGGACCCGGGCTGTCCCTCCCTGGGTCCCTGCCCACCTGGCAGACTGGCTGTCACACCCACAATTTGCCTCTGGGTGCCATATTAGCGCACCAACAGCCCTGGCCTGGAGACACAGCAGCAAGTCCTGGAAGACACACAGCATCGTAGATCTCTCTGGGCCTCGTACCAGGCCAATTTCCTTAGGGAACAATGGATGCGGAGCAGGTGCTCTCTCCCGCCTACTCCAGATGGAATCCCGGTGACCAAAAGCTTCCACAAACAAGCCCCCGCCTCCCCCTGTATGTGGGTTCCAGGACAGGACACATGGCGGCAGAGAACCCGGGTTGCCCCTCCATAGGGCAACTGCCCAGTAGACTGGCTGTCACACCCACAATTTGCCTCCGGGTGCCATCTTAGTGCACCAATAGCCCTGGTCCAAAGATTCCCAATTAAATTCCAAAATGGATTTCTGCCATACACAGATGGAACCCAACCATTTACAATCTAGAAATTCACACTTATAATCTCGGCCATGCGAGCTCTCATAATCTTCAAAATGAGCAATGGAAAATAAATTATCTAGCATCTGCCCCTGGCAGGTGGGCTTTAATGGTGGTGGGAAATTTTGAGCAAAACATAATACCAAAAATTGGAGAGAGAGTATTGGGGAAATTGTCTGCCATAGAGACATGGTGAGGACTGGGATGTTGTGGTGGAAAATGTGCCCTGGTGGAGGGATGGGTGTTCCATCATTGTATGGATGAATCTCAAATGTGAAAGCTTTGTAGCTCTCTCATGGTGATACAATTAAAAAAAAAGTAATGTGGAGTTCATGCCCAATTCAATGGTGAACAAATACCAATACTCCTACCTTATTATATATTTAAAAAATCCCAATGGGACCTCAATTAACATTTTTTTAAAGAAGTGCAGTCCTTGAAGTTCTGGAGTAGGGTACAGTGGGTATGTTCTGTATGTCACTGACCCGGATTCAATCTTCCTAGCCCCACAAGGAGTGATCCCTATCCCTAGACACAAAGCCAGGAGCATACTCTGAGCATTTCTGGGGTGCCCCCACCCCAACAAAATGCAGTCTACTATCATCATGTAGGAGATTGGGTTGCAAGAGGAAATTACTCACCTATCTAAAATAGATTTAAATTTAATGAGGATTAATTTAAATTGTTAGGTAGAATCATAAGAAATTTTCACCTTTCTAGGTCCTAAATCATCAAATATTAACAAGTCATGCTGTTCAAAGTATTAATTAGATTCAAACTTACTTTCAGATCAGCTGTCATCTTTTACATAGTGGGTCTATATAAAAGTTATAGTGGAGGAAGCATATTTGTTGTCCTAAGTTTATACTTATTTAACTCCTATGATTCCTAAGTTCTGGTCTAAATGTTTTATATACATTACCTCAGTATCACAATATATGAATGTACTAAAAACTATCATCTCCCTTTTTAAAGCTATTTATCAGGATGCATATGGAATTTCTAAACATTAGCCAACTGCTCTACATGAAGTATCTGAGGCACTCTTACCATAGGGTCCTTTTTTGAAGAATGAGGGCTCACCCAGAATCACTTCACTAGCATAAGAAGAAACATCATTCTAGATATTTCAATCTAAATCATTTAAAAACAATTCTATAATTACCTTTGTGATTCAAGAAATTCTAAGGGCTGGGGCTGGAGCGATAGCACAGCAGGTAGGGCGGTTGCCTTGCACATGGCCAACCCGGATTTGATTCCCAGCATCCCATATGGTTCCCCAGCACTGCCAGGAGTAATTCCTGCGTGCAGAGCCAGGAGTAACCCCATGTGCACTGCTGGGTGTGACCCAAAAAGAAAAAAAAAGAAGAAATTCTAAGGGCTGTTGGTTCCTGTGCTAGAAATTAGGGATCATTAGGGATCACTTACATAATTCTTATTTTACAACAACATTGGTGCTCTTTCCATGCTCCTATGTAGAAACTATCGATTTTTGCTCTCTATTTGGACAGTGTTCTATTGTATGACTTTAATAAAGTTTAACTTCATTCTCAAATTAAGGTGTGGAAATCATTTCAATTTTGTTGTTTGAAATTGTTTGAGACCAAGATTGTTTGAAATATTGCCATTACAAATAACATTACAATGAATAAGCTTGCAGATAAAAAACGTTGTTTATGCTTTTGCATCTGTAGGCTAAATTTCCTGAAGTGAGATTGGTAGCTGAAGGGTAAATGCATTCTTGATAGTTATTAAGCTGTCTTTCATTGAAATCTCCCACTAGCATTAAATGAGTTTCTTTCTCCATTGCCCTGCCAATAGAGCATATTGTCACACTGGAAGTTTTGTTAGTCATGTAGGGGAGAAATTTTTAACGCAGTTCTGACTTATATTTGTCCTTTTGAGATTGAGGTTGTGAATCATTTTCTACACTTAAGGACATTTGTATTTGATTTTTGAGAAAAGAGTGCAAAGAAAATGATATATGAATTACAAACACCCTATATATATTTACTTTGCTCTTGGTATATTATTATTATTATGACTATCACTATTACTATTGTTACTGTGTCTACTCTTACACTACTAGTACAGCTCTGCTACTATGTTATGATTGATCCTATTTTGCCGTTCAGAGAGTGCTTGTTACTTAGTTAATTGCTTCTTTATTCTTTCTCATAACCCCTGGATTTTTGAGTCTTACTTAGAAAGGGATTCATTTGTGTTTCCTCATCTTATTTGTGTGCCCCCAAACTATCTTCCATACTTAAATCTTTTATTTATTTGGAGCTTATTATGATGAATATTATGTTAATTATGTCTTTGTGTACATTTTTTGCCATACATTTTTTGTGTACATTTTTTTTTATCACAGTGGTAGGGCGTTTGCCTTTCACATGCTGACCCCTGTTCGATTCCTCCACCCCTCTCAGAGAACCTGGCAAGCTACTGAGAGTATCTCGCCTGCACCCGTGGCGTATTGGATGTGCCAAAAACAGTAACAATGAGTCTCACAATGAGAGATGTTACTGGTGCCCACTCGAACAAATCGATGAGCAACGGGATGACAGTGACAGTACATTTTTTGCATGTGATTATTCAATTGTCCCAGGAACATTTTATTAAAAAGTCCATCCTTCCCACTGATTTCAGATGCCTCCTTTATCAGATACCAGATTCCTGTATGCGTTTGCTCTGATGCTGACTTTCTACTTGTTTTCAGAGGTCTATTTTTCTATATGAATACATATGCAAAATCCAGTAACATATGCAAAATCCAGTAACAAGCTGGATCTCATTCCCCTGACCCTGAAGAGCCCCCAGTGCAACATCATTGGGAGGGCCGAGTTGAGATGGACTTCTAAGATCTCAGGGAAAGGACGAAATGAGATGTTACTGAACCCGCCCGAGAAATCGGTGATGAACGGGACTTCGTGATCATGATTTTTCTATTCCTCTACTGTACTGCACTGCTTTAGTTACTGAGAATTTATAGTATATATATTTATTTAATTTATTTTTATTTTTAAATTTTATTCTAATAGAAATGATTACTCTGGACAATAATGAGTATTAAATGAGTGTTAACAAGAACTGGGTGTTAAAAGTTGGTAAAGGCATATAAATATGATAATGTTTCAATATAGTATATTTTTAATGTATATTCTATCAAGGAGAGGAGGTCCTTCTCTGTTCTTAAATGAAAATATTACTTCTGCCAATTTTATTGTGTATGAAATCTCTCCTTTACATCCATCAATACATCCATCAATATTAGTGCCAGCTGCCTGCCATTTTGGTGCTGTGATGAATGATTATACCTCCTGGATTGCCCAGGGGTGGGGGGATGGAGGTGGGTGTGTTTAGAGGTTGTCTCCTATTCTATCTGGATGTTTGGAGTCATCCAGGGAAAACAAAATCCTCTTCATTGGAGGAAATTGATACAGGAACATCTAATTACTATCAAGTCTCTTGGAATTATGTTTTTCTCACTGACTTGGAAAAAGACTCTGGGAAGTCAATAATGGGAAAGAAAAAGAGTGTCCCCCAGAAGTATGGCTAATGAGCACCATAAACCATCTTTCCCCCACCCTGTTCAAAAAAATGAACTATGAAGAGGTGGTGGAAACATAGCCTCATCCACGGACTGGATTTGTATTTGTCCAGTGTTTCCCACTCGCAAACAGTGTGACAAGATGACATTTAATTGAGAAAATGTGCATGTGGCATTAAATAAATCTTTGAGTTTCTCCAAAGTGTATGTAATGTGAGGATTGCCTTTTCATCCAGTCAATGTGATAATAGTTCATGAGTCCACCATAGGGCTTTGCTTTTCACACATCTCTTCATTGGATCCTCAAAAGGCTTGGATGAATTTAGTTCCTAGGGCATTAGGAGAGGAGAAATTTCAGGGAGCAGGTTCGTGACAGAGTGGTGGTGCATATTGGGTGAATACAGACAAAGGAAGTGAAAGTGGGAGCGGGCAGGAAACCTTGTGCTCTTGATACTACAAACCCATGAGTCAGTGCCCATGTTACTAATCCCTAGATTATCTGTGGTTTGTTTTCAGCACAATTTTACTCTCCTGCCCCATGATGGGAATGTTTTTCTATTTCTTGCCACCACCCTCTTTTTCTCCTAATTTGCAGTTATAAGTCCATCTCCTTCTAGGTCTTAGGTTTGAAGAAAATTACCATTTCAATGGTGCTGACTGAGAGAAGCCCCCTCCCCAAATTAGCTCCACATGTTGATTGATGATCCACCAATGTACTTCTTAGACAACATTGTACAGTTTTAAAGGTGGTGGAATTTTTGAGCATTACAAGCATTTATTTTATGTCCTGTTAACAAAAGTAATATATATATTATATATATATATCTTATTAGATGAAATCCAAATTCTGCAGAAAGTTTTACTCTTAAAAGGGAAGGGACTGGGGAGGTAGTTCTGGGGCTAGGGAAACAGTTCAACAGGTCGAAGTGATTCTTTGCATGCAGGTGCCCTGGGTTCAATTCTTGGCACTACATAACTACATAAACTACATAATCTGCCAAACTTAGCCAGCAGTTATCCCTGAGCACCTTCATATTCCACCAGCCCCCAAATTCTGTCGAACCCAATTCTATCCTATTGTTGTGTTCTTGCTTTCACATTTTCTTTCCAATCATAACAGTTATTCAGATTATTTTCCCATTACTACACCCATCTCCTAACTTAATTTTCTATCTTCAATCTTGCCAAAATTAGTCTTCTTACTCTTGTCAGAATACTATCTCTAAGGGATTTCTCTCATTTTCTGCACTTTAAACCATTTTTGCCTTCCAATGCCCAGAAGACAAATGAGAAACTCACAAGGATCACAGAGGCCCTCCATCCCGCCTTCCTCTCCCACCCTCATCTCTCTCTACTTCTCACTTGCTCACAAGTCTTTTGACCTCACCTAGCTAGTGTTTCAAAGGTGACTCTGTGCATGCTGAGTTCTCTGAGTGTAAAGGTATTTCCTTTCATGACTCAACTCTAAGGATCACTGGTTCAAATTGTCTCTTCTACTTTCAGATAACTTTGTCTCTAACTTTGTACATCCATCATACAAAGCACCCTGAAGACAGGAAATGCATGCTCTCTTCAGAACTCAGTGAAGGGACCAAGCGTTGCGGAGGTGTTTGGCTATGAAGAAATAAACTTTCACTTTCTAAGGGCACCGATTGAAATCAAATATAAAATTTTTTATATAAAAATTCATTTTATATTTGATAGGATCACAAGTCAGCAAACAGTGTTAACCACATTGGAGATCATATTCTTTGCATAAAAACAAATTCCTGGAATATCTTAAAGGTAAGATATAGATGAGACACTTTCCTATGCTTCAAACACACATTTAAGCCTAGCTGCAACCTCCTCTACCTTCTGAATTTCAGCAAGATGACCACGTCCAGTGTTGAGATAAATTCTAGATAGCTTCAAAGTGGCAAAGAATTGTCTTTTGCATATGTTTTCAAAAATATTTCCATGCCATAGTTTTTTTCATGAAAGAAACCACAGACTTAATTAAGATTGTTGAGTCATTTTGATTTGAATATATTTTATATTTCTGTTGATTCCTCTGTCCTCTTTTGAGGGGACTGGGGCTTTTGGGACCACACTTGGTGGTGCTCAGTGCCTGATTCCTGGCTCTCCACTCAGGGAACACTCCTGTCAGGGCTCAGGGAAGGACCAGGGATATGTGGTAGCAGTGATGTAGGAAAGGTGATGGCAGGTCTCAGTATTCTTTTATGTTTCCCAGGTTCTTTAATATTTTCAAGAATAAAAATATTGAGTAATAAAAATGCTCAGACTCAGAGAAAATATATAAAAAAAGGAAAAGACACTAGGACTAAGTTATTTATGGCTCTTTATTTTTAATAGGATAACTGAGTGTATTATAGAGAATGCAGGGAAGATATAGGTAAGGGTTTTCCTGTAGATGCTTTTAAACAAAAAATTTGGTGTTTTGCATTTCTTATCAATTGACTAAAGTGTTACAGAGGACAAGGATCAAATAGAGAGTTCTGACAGTTTGCCTTAGGTAGTTCCCATTATCTTAGTCACCTTGTCAGCCTAAGTTCTGCGGCAGACTTTTTTGTTGGACAATTGTTATCTTCCTGATTATCAGAGAGAGCCCAGGAATTCACAAGAAATAAAAAATGTAAGATGAGGGCAGTCAAACATGGGCCTGCTTACACAAGCTGGCAAGCAGAAACAGAGGCTTTCTCTTTCACCAGGGATCAAACCCAGGTCAGCCTGTGCAAGATAAGCACCTAAACCCACCGTGTCACCTCTGGCCTCCATCTGTCCTCTTGATGTAACTGACCACAGAGTCAGAAGGACTTGAATACTTGTACCAATTGTTGACAAATCAGGAGTAACAAACTAAGGAAACATTTCTTCCCTGTGGTATTTTTTTTTAATTCCAATTAACTTTATAGGATTAAATAGGGAAAGACAACAGACCAGAAAGGCCTGGGTCAGGTCTAGGACTGACTTTCCTTTCCTGCAAGACGCAAGGCTCACCAGACTCTTATCAATCCCGAATTTCCTCAGTCCTTCCCCAGATCGTAGACATGGATAGAGAGAAAATGTCAGATTTCCTTTTCAAAGCTGCCATGTCTCTCTTTCTCCTCCTCACTTCACAATAGTCTCCCGGGTACTCCGACTGAAATCAATATCCATGTTCCCAGGACAGGAGACCTTCCACAGCCTGATCTCTGTGCTATCTCCTGTGTCCATTCATCAACCTCATGTTTATCACCCCACATATTCCCTGAGCATTTATTGTGTTCCAAGAACTGTTTTGAGTAAGTAAAACACAGAAAATGTCATTGGAGATCATATTTTAGTAGTCTAAGACAATTACAAGTAAAATACATATGTCTGGTGGTAATAGATACTTGGGGGGAAAATAAAAGGAGAAAAATGGAGTAATTTTAAGTGGGTCCATATATTCTTTGATATTCCTCTTCCTAAGTGGTTGAGCCTAATTGTCTTTCTTCAAGGGTGGGTGAACTTAGTGGCTTGCTGAACTCAAATCTGGAAACTAGGTTACCTACTCTGGAAGATGTTAGCTGTCATCTTGTGAGCAGCTCCTTGGATAGCTTTATGTGGAGCAAAATAAAGGACTCTATAGAGCACTAGAAGCTTTGTAAGAAGGTCTTCTTAGATATGGATACTCAGAAGTGGGAGCTAGAGCCTGTCACACGTCCATGAGGGGCCGAGAGATAGTACAGTTGGTAAGGTGTTTGCTTTGCACATAGCCAACCTGAGTTATCTCTGACACCAGATATGGTCTCCTGAGCCCAACCAGGAGTGATACTTGAGCTCAGAGCCTGGAATAAGCCCTGAGCACAGCTGGTGGAACCCAACAAAACAAACTCTTAAGGAGTATACCCCATTAACTTAATGAATGATGATCATAATCTCCTGCCCCCGTGCTTGGCTGTCTTCACTGGGGCCCCTTGGAGAGGGGCCGGTTGAGTTTCCCTCCCTGCCCCGAGCAGAACCTCAGCAGCTGAAGACCTTCGGAACCCAGCCACAGCCATGCTCAAGGCCACTTTTCACATGCTCGGACGAGTCTCACGCATGAAGTAACCAGCAAAGGAATCCAGGCATGTGGGACCCAGAGCTGAGATCTCCAACCCTGCTCTGACCGGGACTGGGCCTCCTCCACCCAGGTCCCCCTTTTTCCAGTAGCTAGGCAGTCACACTCACAAACTGTTCCTCACAACATCCCATCAACAGCCAAGACCCAGAGACTATAAAACAAAGCTCCTGGAAGTGCTGTGTGACCTCTTATTGTCTAGTTCTTCCTCTTGAAGAATCCGGCAAGCTACCGAGAGTATCTTGCCCACACAGCAGAGCCTGGCAAGTTCCCCATGGCATATTCTATATGCCAAAAACAGTAACAATGATGGGTCTCATTCCCCTAACCCTGAATGAGCCTCCAATGCGGCACCATTGGGAAGGATGACTAAAGAGAGGCTGCTAAAAATCTCAGGGCTAGGAGGAATGGAGACGTTACTGGTGCCCACTAGAGCAAATTGATGAACAATGGGATGACAGTGATACAGTGATCATGAATTATGATAATTAATGATACTGACCCAGACTCTTAGCAAAAAATGAGACAACAAATGTCTGAAGTTGCTATGCTCTGGGGCAATATGTTAAATAGTAAGCCATAACTGATACAAAGGAAAATTAGCGAACATAGAATTTTGGGTAGTGTTGACAATTGCTGGAGTGGCTGGGAGAGCTCTCCTGATAAGTAATCTTCTCCTAACAAGAACTTGAAGGATTTAAGAGATGATGGTACGTCAATTCAGATCCATCAGTTATGAGAAAGATACTGCTTTGGGTTGTATGTGTGTTTGCATGTGTTGGATGGTAGTGGTGGTGGTGAAAGCATCCAGTAGCCATGCATATATGGTAGCTTAGGGAAAAAGTGGGAAATGACTGTATTTTTCCTCCATTTTTCTGTGACCCTAAAACAGCACTAAGAAGATGGTCTTTAAAGATAAAGAGGGTTAAAAATGCCAACAACAACAACAAAAACACCTAAAACATGTAAAAAAGATGAAGAAGTTTTCCAATACACATTAATGCCATCTTTGGGTAAGACTCAGCTTAATTTTTCAGTCACATTAGATAGATATTTTAAGAAACAAGATACAAATGATTCTACTTTCCCCCACCCTTTCTCCTCCCTCCTTTTATTCATTTTTTAAAATTAGGTTTATTGAGGTATAATTTTGCATATGAAGGATTTACCTTTGTTAAGAGCATTGGTCTTACTTTCATCTACTTTCAACACTCAGTTCCTGTACAAAGTAATCAGTAGGTAAAATAATATACCTGATAACCTCTCAGTAGGTATCAGTATGTATTGCAAACCATAATACCCAAAAGGGGGGAGAGAGGGAGGGAAGAAGAGAAGGGGGGGTGGGAAATGTATACTGGTGAAGGGATGGGTCTTAGAACATTATATGATTGAACTCAATCATGAGCAACTATGTAACTGTGTATCTCACTGTGATGTGATTTAATTTAAAAATAAATAAGTTTTTTATTTTTATTATTTTTTTATCTTTTATTTTTTATTTTTGCTTTTTGGGTCACACCCGGCGATGCACAGGGGTTACTCCTGGCTCTGCACTCAGGAATTACCCCTGGCAGTGCTCAGGGGACCATATGGGATGCTGGGATTCGAACCTGGGTCAGCCACGTGCAAGGCAAACACCCTACCCTCTGTGCTATTGCTCCAGTCCCAAAGTTTTTTATTTTTTTAAAAGAGCTTTGTTCTTTTAAAATTTGTTAGTTTGGGGGCCACACCCAACGGTGCTCAGGGCTTACTCCTGGCTCTATGCTCAGGAATCACTACTAGAAGTGCTCAGGGGACCATATGGGAAGCTGGTGATTGAACCTAGGTTTGGTTCCATGCAAGGTAAGGGCCCTACCTGCTGTACTATAGCTCTGGCCTTGGTCTATGTATGTATATTGACAAATGGATGAAATCTGACACTACCACCAGTTACTGTTAACTTTTATTAATTCTTTCTATTAGTTCTCTGTTAATGGCAACTCAGAACACTATTTTATACTGTTCTTAGTTTTTTCCAAAATAGGAATTTCAATCATTTCAAATGATCCCGATTTGTTTGCTTAGTATTAGGGTATTAGGAGCCTGGACATCTAAGGAGTCATTTGAGGTTATTCTACCACAGCAATATTTTACCACTGCATTCAGATGCATTTTAATACTGCTTCATAGAGTGGAAATTGTAAACCAGAGTGAGAACCCTTTAGCTTCAGTTAATTTCTTTCTCTTCATTAGTAAAAATAGAAAAAAAATTAGATGTCAAGAGTTTTAAAAATTATTTTATTTTAATAAAGTAGTTCACAATGGATTGGAACGATAGCACAGTGGTAGGGCGTTTGCCTTGCATGCGGCTGACCCGGGTTCGATTCCTCCGTCCCTCTCGGAGAACCTGGCAAGCTACTGAGAATATTCCACCCACATGGCAGAGCCTGGCAAGCTACCCGTGGCATATTCAATATGCCAAAAAACAGTAACAACAAGTCTCACAATGGAGACATTACTGGTGCCCGCCAAGCAAATTGATGCCCAACAGGATGACAGTGATACAGTGCAATGTTACAGTTCACAATATTTGATTACATTTAATATTTGAACACTAATCCCACCACCATTACACTTTTCCACCACCATATTTTAGATGTTTCCATCCCAAACGCCAACCCCTGCCCCATAGTAGAACCAAAATAATTTATTTTGTATTGTCTGTTATAAATAAGCTGCTGAAAATGCTCCAAAAAAAGTTTCTTTAGAGGAAAGGGTGTGAATATTGTTGTATTTTACCCAGGGGCATTAAGCCCTTCAATAAGGGGTTATTAACATGTTAAAGGTTGAGCCTGTGTGCTTATACATAGCACTGTAGCACTGTCCATCTGGTCCTGTTGTTCATCGATTTGCTTGAGCGGGCACCAGTAACATCTCCATTGTGAGACTTGTTGTTACTGTTTTTTGGCATATAGAATAAGCCACGGGTAGCTTGTCAGGCTCTGCCATGCAGGTGGAATACTCTTGGTAGCTTGCCGGGCTTTCCTAGAGGGATGGAGTAATCGAATCCAGGTCAACTGCATGCAAGGTTGAGGTATGAGATGTCACGGCCTTGCTGTCCAGGAATAGGTTTACTCGTGGGTGAGACCCGGCCCGAGCATGTGGAGAGTGGCCATGAGCATGGCGGCAGTTGAGTTCTGGAGGTTCTCGGCTGCCGGGGCTGGGTCCCTTGGGTGAGGAGGGGCCTTGCAATGACAAGAGTTTTAACAAGAAATTTATACAGGTACCTAATTCTTCAGCCTGATCCTAGAGCCTATCATATTAATGTCAACTCTGTTTGTTTCTTTAATGTTTCCTAATAGCTTACTCTTAATGTTATCACTAATTAAACTGAAAGATAACATTTTTTCCCTTTTATTTCTCCCTTCCTGAATAATAAAAACCTGCCCAGCCCAGAGATGGATGCACAGAAGATGTTCAAAAATGATTTTGTGAGAGATTGACTTGTGAGGGGAAGTGGTTTTAGAAAAGGGCATGCAAAAAGTCCAGATAAAACAGGATTTCAGGACAGAACTCCAATTGGAATGTCGTATCTTTTAATTTATTATGAGGCATGAATCTCTTGCCCTTTACACTATGATCTCACTAATTCATGAAATAAATGACCTAATAACATAGTATGACAAACATAGATATCTAGGAAAGTGGATTATCTCATAAAATCAAGGTAGAGTCTTGTTCAGTCTGTGGGTGTGAAAAAAATGAAAGAAGGAAACATTTGTGGCTCTTGAGGTAAAGTGATGCTAGCTTCCACTTCTTTCCCCCAATCCTCTTCATTTTGTAAGTCATTGTCGAGAATAAGAAACCAACAAAGGAATATGAAACCATTACAGGGGAATCCCACAGGCAAACAGGATGCGTTCCCAGAGGGGGGTCTCTGGAAGAAGTTTGCTGGCAATCCTGGGAGCATAAATTAATGGTTACCTGGCAGTAAGTATGTTTTAAGTTCCCTGAAATCACCCCAGCTCAAATGCCACAATCATACATTCTGGGATACCATAAAAAGTAGTGAAACACCTTCCATGGTTTTGTCAGTCACCATAAAGGAAGTCAACCACAAATATTTCCAAAGAGGTCATAGAAATGAAATGTTATGATAAAATCAGAGAGTGTCTAGACCAATGTGTATGCATAAAGACATAGAAACACCTGCCATAGCTTTTCCTTATCAGCCTGTTCCTGTCCTCATTTTTAAAAACTATTTTATTAGAGCAGTTTTAGGGATGGAGGTGGAATTACAAACATTTCTCACTCTGCTCACACATGCACAGCTTCTGAATTCTCAATCTCTCTCAGCAACTTTGTTACTTTGTTATTGACAAACCTGCACTAACATGCCATATTCCCAAATTCATCAGGTACCAGTTACTAGATTATGGGAGAGGTGGGGAGGGAAGAAAAGAGAGGGAGGAAGGAGGGGGGACAGAGAGAAAGGGACAGAGAGAGAAGGAAAGAGGGAGAGAGAGGGAGAGAGAAGGAGAGAGAGAGGGAAGGAGAGGGGGGTCAGAGGAGTCACTGAATTGATACCATGATATTTAATAGAGTTTCAGTAGGAAGAAGCATGCAACGATTGATTCTCTATGGTCAGAGAGATAGTACAGGGATTAAGACACTTGTCTCATATGCGACCATCCCAAATTCAATCCCTAAAACTCCATATGGTCTTCTGATCACTGCCAGCAGTGCCTTTGGAGCACCAGAAGTAACTCCTGAACACAGAGCCAGGAATAAGTCCTAAGCAGAGCTGGCTATAACACAAACAATTGACCCTCCATGTTCTTTGCCCTGATAGGGATATACAACTAGATGGGGAGACAGAGATTTTTTTTCTTTTTTGCTCACACCCAGCGATGCTCAAGGGTTACTCCTGTCTCTGCACCATGAGTTACTCTTAGCAGTGCTCAGGGGACAATATAGGGTGCTGGGGATAGAACCCAGGTTGGCCACATGCAAAGCAAAAGCCTTACCTTGCTGTACTATCACTCCAATCCTGGGGAGATAGAATTAACCAGTATATTCAGTTCATATTGACATGTGTCATGAGAGGCACAAGGTCCTAAGTGACTTAAGGGAAGGGGAAATCACACAGCCTCCTGGATTCCAGGAAACTCTTTCATTAACCAAGAATTTATCTTTCCTGAATCCCTCATTGCTGAAACATTATTAGAAGTGCATTGATATTGGCATTATATTTTTAAGCTAGCATTGTGAATGGAAAAAGCTTTTCATTAGTCCCGGAATTGTCATCATGTAACAATCTGACTTGGAAAAAGTTATTTCATCTTTATGAGCTTCACAATTTTTATTTGTAAAATTGCAGTAACAAAATTTGACAGGTTATTAAGAATATGAAATGAGATGAAATCTAGGAGAGTGACTTGGAAGTTATGGATGGCATTAGTTTTATGATTTATGACTATAGTAATATAAACCAGACTAGGGCAGAAGGTTGAAGGTAGAGAATAGAGAGAGATGGGAAATAAAATGGTAAGTAAATGAAGAGATGAAATTCACTAAATATTATCCAAAAATTTTGCTTCAAAGCTGTCCTAAATTATGACAATATTTATTTATTGGGCTGGAGCGATAGCTCAGTGGGTAGGGTGTTTGTCTTGCACGAAGTCGACCCAGATTCGATTCCTCCATCCCTCTTGGAGAGCCCGGCAACCTACCGAGAGTATCCTGCTCACACGGCAGAGCCTGGCAAGCTACCCGTGGCATATTTAATATGCCAAAAATAGTAACAACAAGTCTCACAATGGAGACATTATTGGTGCCCACTTGAGCAAATTGATGAACAATGGGACAACAGTACATTACAGTTCAGTTTTTATTATTAATTTGGATTTGATACCCAGAAATTATTCCTGGCTCTGCACTCAGGAATCATGACTGGCGGTGCTCTGGAGACCATATGGGATGCCAGGAATCTAATCTGAATCAAGGGTGTGCAAGGCAAGTGCCTTGCCCGCAGTACTATCTCTTTAGCCCCATGAAAATATTTATTTATAAATAAAACAATTGACTCTGGTATTAATGTAGAAAAGGAAAGAAATATTAAAAAGTGAAGTTCCAAATAAACCATCTCTTTTATTTCAACCAACTGTACAGAACTCATCAAACTGTCTTTTTTTTTTTCTCATTCCCAAAGAATCTGGCAGAATTCTTGAAAGCCAGCAGGCACCCATTTTTGAGCCTTATTGAGAACAGCCTGAGAAAATCTAAGTGGTAATCAGAAAACAAAATGTCAGATTCAGAGACCAAGATGATGCCAAGCATAAAACACATCCTTAATTATTTTTATTGATTTACTATTGTTTTAAGTAAGGAGTATGACTTCACATATGTATAGAATCTATACACATGTATAAAGTATAAATAATTTTAATTCAATTCATAGAAGTTGAAGTGCATTTAGAGAATTTGGAATAGAAAACTGATACCAATGGTGGAGTTGTTATTGAGATGTTTGTGTGAAAAGGAGGGGAAAAAATCATGTCAAAGATCTTCCTCAATCAGAGTATTTTCTGATTACTTGGTGTTTTGGACAGAGTTTACTTCAAGGTAAAATGAAACACAAATCACTTACCCATGAGCTTCTCTCCATAGGCAATTGTGAAAATGAAGGGAACCTTGGTTGATGGTGAAGAAATCAGTTTTCATTTTCCAGTGGTCTCCATATTATCTGAATCCAGGTGAGGAAAAGAAAAATTTTGATCTTTCTTAATGTACAATCTAGTTCAGGTTGAAGTTGTTAAAACATTGTAAGCAAATAATCATTGTAATTTGATTTATTGTTTTATCATTAGCTATTCTTTAACTTAGGGGCACCAGTGGTCATGTCTATGAGAGCATGCCCGCAATTTAACAATTCCCTTCCTCTCTATCCAAACACAGTTTCCTTAGTTCAGCATCCCTATGTTACCCACTCCATCTCATACCATAGGGAAAGGGCATTGACCCGGATTCCGTTTGGTTCTCCCACATGTCACTTCCAATAAACAGATGATGAGGAGTGATCTCTGAGGACTGGAGGAGATGTAGTGGGTCCCTAGTTCCTTCAGTGTTTCTAGTTTGTTACTTTTGGACCCAAAAATCATTTAAGAGGCTGTTTGCCAAATTATTTGTACATGCCATCCACATTGTATGGGGTTGCTCTTTTAAGAATCACTAATTCCTTAAGCATCTCAAGTAGTTAACTTTCCCCCTATTAAATCATCCCAATGAACCCATTGAAAAAATAGTGTGTGTAAGCATCTAAAACATATATTATGTATAAGTCATACCTATAGGTGGTTCAGCTGTATTTAGATACTGAGTATTTTCTAAATTTATTCTTCTGTTACTAATAGTGCTAAACTATCCCTGCTACTGGATCACAAGCTTCTAAAAAAGTCAAGATGACAGTTTTTGCCTGTCCAATTCATGTTTCAGATAATACTCAGCCTATCTTTATAGGATGTTTATATGGTTTCCTTCATGCTCAACTGCTCATAATGACTCTCTATTGCCCATCATTTCAAATATGAACTATCATGGTGGACATTGCTCAAATATTGTTCCCCTCTTCCTGACTCACCCTTCTTTCCCATCTCTTCTAAAAATTGCCCTGTTTAATACAACTAGTTATCTCTCCTCTGCCAGTCCCATCTCCACATTAACCCCCTGCTGCTCCCTCTTCTTGGGAAACCATTGTTTAATTGTTTGAATGCTCAAATACTAATAATTTTTTACTTTAACATGAAAGTTTTAGTGTATCTTCAATGTTACTTCCTATTCACACACATCTATTGAGTGACTGTACTTATGTTGTTCTGTCTTCTGTTCATTCAATACAAATTTACTTTTATGTATAAGGATACACACAATCATTATTTTTGCCATAGAATAATCAACATCTCTATTCTATCCTGTTTGCTCCATGAGCAAGAAAAATAATTTATTCACTTGTGTGTTCCTAGTGTCCAGTCCAGTACCTGAGTCATAGCAATTGATTTAAAAATGTTTAAAAATGGATTATGTTAAGAAATTCCTTGAGGGCACTCAATTCCCTACTTTACATTTCCCCAAACAGGAGAGAGATTAGGTATGTTGTTTTGCCATCCAGCTACTAAGGGGGAAAGGTGAATTAAAGTCTAATCTAGAGAGATCATTATCTTAATGACTGTGCTCTTGATATTTGCCACACCTTACAGTGAACCTTACATGACATGGAGACTTGCTGCTGAGATGAGAAATAGTGAAGGCAGTCAGATTTGTTTTGTCAATAAGTATTTACTTGTCTCCTCAAATAAGAAAATTATTGTTATACATCCCCAGAATGCCAGATAGTATGCTAGGAATTTTTGCAATAATTTTCAAGGCACACTTTTACTTGTAATTTATTTAATCACTCAATAGAACTTTCTGAGGGCTTGTCATGTTTTAAGAATTGTGCCAGAGAGAGTTTGTGCTCTTATGGAGCTACTGTTATAGTGAAAGTATAAATGATTAATGAATAAATAAATATTTTGCCTACTTTTCTCTTACTCAGCACCCTGTGTGTAGCTTTTTTGCCTCGGTTTGATTTCCTAGGCAAGCATCCCTCAGGTATTTTTTTCTTTCATTCATATATTTAACTGTTCATTCTAATAGATGATTCCACTTTGGTATGTAGCTTTATTACTTACTGTTTCTCTTTTCTTGCTGGACTGCTAAGTATTCCGAGCTCTATTTCCATCTAGATCTTATGTCTAATTACTGAACTACTTATTTTGAGATTCCTAATTTCAATCTAGAGAAATATCTTATTTCTCTAAAAACACATGAACAATTAATATGAGTAAAATTTAAATTTTAGTTTTCATCAATATATCGGCACATTTAATATTTTCTCTCAAAAGTAAGCCCACTTTAAACTATTCCCAAGGATACTGTAGTGCAATTACAATGTTAATTATTACACTACGTACGTGGAGCTGGGAATTAAATCAAGGTTGGCTGCTTGCAAGGCAAGTGCTCTAATTCCACTACTATCTCTATGGACCCTGAATGTGCATTTTTAGTTTTATTTTATTTTAGAAACTCTACTGAATTTTATTTCTGCCCTCCCATTTCCTTTGTTGTTGTTGCTGTTGTTTTAGTGATTATGGGGGTAACACAAAATTCATTGTGCTGTTCGAGAGATCACACACTTTGTTTTGACACTGAGGATTCCAAATGGCCAAGGCGCTGAGATCACACCTGGCAGGTAGGATGATGCAGGAGGTGAAAGTATGATCTCATACTTGCAAGGTTAGAGTTCTACATCTCAGCCATTCCTGGACTCCTTAAAGTTATGTTGAAAAATAATATTTAAATAAATGAGAATGAGGACACTAGTTATCAGGATTTGTGAGACCCAACAAAAGTGGCAGTAAGAGGAAACCATATAGCAATGCAAGTGTTCATCAGGAGGGTTAAAAAGGTCCTTATATATAAGCTAGCCCCATAGCTTAAGAAAATGGAAGAGAACTAACAAAAAAGAGAGCAAAGTAGTCAGAGAGAAGGAAATAATAAAGCTAGAAGCAGAAATCACAATTTTGAATCCAAAAAAGCAACCCAAAAGATTAATGAGAAACCAAGACCTGTTTTTTTGAAAAAAATAAGTAAGATTGCCAAACCACTAGCAAGACACACAAAGAAAGAAAGGAAGAGAATCCTAATAAACTCTACTGGAAATGAGAGGGGAAATGTTACAATGACTACAACAGAAATTCAAAATATTTGAAAATATTTATGCCCTCCCCACAAAGAAAACCTAGAAGAAATGGGCAAAAATTTTGAACTTCTATATCTTTTCAAGATTAAACCAAGAAAATACAGAAGACTTGAACAAATCAATTACTATTTAGGAAATCAAAACAATAATCAAAAGTCTCCCCCAAAATGAAAGCCTAACCCAGGTAGGTTTACCAATGAGTTATTTCAAACTTATAAAGTTGCCAATCTTTTTCAGGCTCTTCCACAAATCTGAAAAAAAAAAGAAAAAAGAAAGAAACCTTCCCAAACAATTTATGTGAGGCAAATAGCACCCTGATACCAATAGCAGACAGACAGTATAGTAATGGAAAGCTTTAGACTTGGAAATTCACAAGTAAATATCTGAGTGTAGATTGAAGTTACTTGCACACATCTGTCTCTAGTTTTATTTAACAGAAGCAGATTTTTTTGTTTTGTCTTTTTTTTTTTTTTGACACAAAGCCAGTGTGTCAATAAACCCTTTTATTCCTGGCTCTATGCTCAGGAATCACTCCTGGTAGGTTAAGGGGATTTTATGGGGTGCTGGTCGATCAAACTCAGGTTTATGGTGTGCAAGATAAATGCCCTAACAACTGCCCTATGCTTCTGGCCCAACAGCAGCAGTTCTATTGGTTTGTATCGCAGTGCCAGAGAGCAAACCCAGGGCCTCACACATGCAAGGTGAGTGCTCTGCTGCTAGACCATGGCCCTGGCCCACTAAGAAGCAGTTTCAAATAAGAGCCACAGTCTCTCAGTAGCTGTTTTGAGACTCCTCTATGATTGTTCAGAAATCCACATATATTCTAGACTTTCACTTTAGTGGCTTTGAGTCAAGTTCACCAATACCTATGATCTGTGAATAGTATATTTATGATTGTCCACCAGGGTCATTCTATGAATAATAGATATATCACTGCCATTAAAGACTTATTTGAAATTTTCTGCTTTTCCATTTTTGTTTTCTGAAAGTTGTTTCTTTTCTATGGCGCAACAATAACAAAGTTGGAAAGCAGTTCTGAGTCAAATCCCAGCATGTAAGTGCTATAAAGGCAGTCCAAAATTATGTCCTTGCATATTTTTGAAAGTACTTAGCAAATAATCTTACTTGAGATCTCTTTATCCATTCATTGAGTATATCCATTCATGAGTCCTAAGATTCTTCTAAGGGTTAGAGATACAAAGATAATAAAGACACTGACTATTGCTTTAAAAGAAGCTAATTCAATGACTCAAAAGCTTTTTATTCCTTGAGAACAACAGTATAATGCTTGCCAGATTTCAGGCAAATCAATTTAAAAACTTACATGGTAGTATAATTAACATTTGTATTAATATATTCGAGTTCTATATAAAAATGGATAAAGAAGAGTTTATTTTTTTTTCCTTGGCAACCCAGAGCAAATGTTTGCACTTTTTAAAATTTACTCTGCCCAAGCTCCCCATTTGCATTCCTCCCCTGATTATTCAAACATCCCCCCTGCCCAAACTCAGTGCCTCATGCTGTTTTAATTCTTCACTCTAGCTTCTCACCTTTGTCTGCACTGGCTCACAAAATGCTCAAAATTCTACAACTATCTGGATTAAAAAAAAATTTGCAGGGGGATGAGGCACTTTCAGCTGTACTGAAGGTTTACTCTTAGCTCTCCATTCCGGGATCTCTTCCGGTGGGCAGGGGGAACCATAGCATGCAGGGGATCAAACCCAAGTTGACAGTGTGCGAGACAAACGCCTTACCTGTTGTATCTCTCTGACCCCAATTCTACAATCATATGCTTGCCTTATCATCTACTTGTGTCACTCCTGATGTTAACTAACAATGTGAAGAAAAATCTGATCAAAGAATTTCTTATACATTCACATTCCTTCAACCACATATGTATATATACATGTGTATATATGTATATATATATGCTTTTTGGGTCACATACATTATGCACAATGACATAAAAATTCAGTTCTTTTCAATAGTTTCAAATCAACATGTCACTTTACTACCATGAAGTGATAGACACTTTATTCACTTTATCTTCTTCTTCAGACATCTATAAAAATACAAATTGTCATAATATTTTTGAGAAATATTATTTGAGACTAGTGTAGAACAAAAGGTCAATTTTTATAAGTGAGATTAAGCGCTGTCTATTCATAAAACTAGTGATCATATTTTTTAACATTAATATTTCCAAGTGCAAATTGATATTGATCAGAGTTCAATGAAAACAGTTTAAGATACATTTGCATTAGAATTGTTTCATTCATTTTGATAAAAATACAAGAATGGGAGAAAAACAATGCTAAGATTAGTTTTTAGTTTTTTTAAAAGTGCACTTCTTCAGGACTCACATTACTAAAAATAGACATCGATATTTTTAATGGAATGTTTTTTCAAGCTGTAATTATTATTTAGTTAATTACTTAAAGATGTAATTTTAGGATTATAGGACACAAGTCCTTTATTTCTGGTCACTTCCAATAAACATCTTTGAGAAGAGTAGGAAGATGAGTCTGTGACCAACATGTTTGCTCATAAATTTTAAAAAATTATATCAAATCTTGATTCTACCAAGACAAGTCAATCATTTCCTTCAAAAAATTGTTGAATTTAAAAAATTTCTGGAATTTAACTCTAAGAGTGTACTTCCTCGGCCTAACATGACGCTTAAGGAAGTGCCCCCAGGTAAGAATGGGGATTTGTGGGCTGTGTGGTGATGAGTTTTCAGAAAATTACTAGTAGTGGTTACTAATAATGTGGTAAACGGCTTTCTGGAAAGGAGTAAAGTCTGCTATAAAAGCAGCAGCTTCTACCTTTCCATCACACACAGAATCATCGAGACAGTAAGTATTTCAGCAAACTTGATACAACTGAATTTTTGGATTAAAAATTCTTGATTCTAAATTTTTCACACTTCATGTAATTTTTGCTTCTTATTGCTTTGCTATTAGGTTCTGCTCATCACCAATTACACCGTTTAGAATTGTCTGCCATGGCTGCTCGGCAGAGATCTGTGGACTCCTTCTGTCAGCGCACTCTGACTGCTGGCTGCCTCCTCCTCACTGCCCTGTGGGTGCAGGGTGGAGCCGCTGTGCCTGTTGGTTCTCAATGCAGACTGAACAAGGTTGACTTACCGCCGCCCGAAGTTACCAACCACACCTTCAGGCTGGCCGAGGAGGTATTCCTCTCAAGCTTCTCTCTTTTATTTCTTCTCTATTTGCCACACAAATTGCTTTAAGTTTTATTCAGAGTACTTCTAGGATATTTAAGAACTCATCATTTCTCCCCAATGTTTCCCATGCCCTTTCACGGGCTCTTTGAAGATCTGGTTTTATGACAAGACCTTGCATTTTGGCTTTTAAGATTCATGCACTGAGTTTTAGCCAAAAACGAGTCACTTAATATTGATGAAAAAAACGATCATTTCTCCCCATTTATTCCTGTGGGCACTGTTTGGAATTCATACACAGGTATGAGTTCTTTCTTTAGTTTTTATGGGAGTCACTCTAGGGAGAGGACTTGGAGTAGATTTCTACCCTAATACAACACACATTTTTTTTCCTGTCTTCTTGAGGAGCAGGCACTTAGTCTTTTAAAAACATTTTCTCTTTCAGGCCAGTTTGGCAGATAACAACACAGATGTTCGTCTCTTTGGGTATTATCAGCTGTTCCGTGGAGTGAATGTAAGCCTTGGTTGTGAGGAGCTGGGTGGTGTGTCATCTTTAGTTATTTGGAGCAGTGGTTTTGACAGTTGGGTCTTCGAAATACCTCTCTAGAGTGACTCCTGCTGTTTCACTTTCACTTGCAGGTGCCAGATTATTGTTACCTGATGAAGCAGGTTCTGAACTTTACCGTTGAAGAAGTGCTGCGCCCCAACTCTTATAGGTACCAGCCCTATATGGACACAGTGCTCCCCTATCTGATAAGGATCAATAACAAGCTGAACCAATGTGTAAGTTCTCCCAGCATCAGCCTCTCCTTCACCCCATCCCTTTGCTTCCCTCCTTCCATTTATACTTTTTACCCTAGCTCTCATTGCCCCACCCTATGCTGACAGTAAGTGTTGTCTTAAATCCATCCTTTAAGGAATCATTTGGAATTACAGATATATTTTGAGTTTATGCTGGTAACTGATGGGGTCTGAAAGATAAGGACAGAACACTTATGTGTTTTTTTGTGGGAGAGAAAGCAAGTTAGGCTAGATAGAATGAGAAAAGTGTCAGAGTTTTAAGGAAAAAATGTTCAGAAGGAGAAATGGATGTACCAAGAATGAATTGATGGGGGAAGGGACTGTGAAAGAGAGAAAGAGGGAAACGGGAAGATGTACTATCCTTTGGTTGACGGGAAAGGACTGTTGCCTTTTTGATATCATGGGAAGTGACAAAGGTGTGTTAATTCTATGACTCTGGACATTTAAAACAATGAGAGAAGTTTAAGTGGAGAGGGCAGAGTGCAGGGAATCTAGCACTTACTGAAAGGCCCTTTTGTTCACACAAGTGTTTTCTATGTGTTTATTGTTCTGTGCATGCATTTTTTGCTGAGATATCGTTAGGGTTTTATTCTTGACTTTACTCACATAAGCCAACCTATACTTTCCAAACATGTAAACCTCAGAAAGATTCCCCAGAGATGAAGTGAGGTTAAGTCTGATGTAAAGGAAATGAAAGGATTTGGTTGTCCAAAAAGAATTTAAGAGCTCATGCCACAGAGGTAGGGTGGGGTGAAGGGGACAGGGTGGCGGTGGTGGGAGGGATGCTGGAACCATTGGTGGTAGAAAATAGGCACTGGTGGAGGGATGGGTACTCGATCTTGTATGACTGAAACGTAAGCATGAAAACCTGTAAGTCTGTAACTTTGTCTTATGGTGATTCACTAATTAAAAAAAAAGAATTTAAGAGCTCAGGAAATGTAGGTTACTAGTGAAATCTAGGTCATGGTGGGAAGCTTGGTAAAAACTTTCATCCCAGGTGAATTATAATTTACCTAAATTAGGAAATTTGGAGTTTATAGACTTTCAGCACAACACTTCAAAAAGGATTACTTTGTTTCTATTTTGCAGCATATTGACAGAGATGATCACAATATCCAGAGAAATGTGCAAAAACTGAAGGAGACTGTTCGAAAGGTACCACAAAAAGTGTTAATCAGTGTTAATTCTAATAGTAAATAGGATAGACAAATTTTCTTTATTTACCCCTTCATTGTGATATTTTGCTTTAGTTTCTTATCATTGTGTTATTTTGGAGCATACATATATTGATATAACTATGGCATATTTGATATGCCAAAAACAGTAACAACAAGTCTCACAATGGAGACGTTACTGGTGCCTGCTTGAGCAAATCCAGGAACAATGAGATGACAGTGAGAGTGACACGTGTACTTTAAAATTAGACTTCAAAACAACTTCAATCTGCCTTATTTGGTAAAGAATGGATTTTAAACAGTTTTATGGGTGTGAAGTACACCCAAAATTGCTGCCAACTTGTGTTCCCTCAATTTGGATAGTCATAAATTTAAGGTTTTAGTAAATCACTTTCTTTCATTTTATTGTTTATTTGCTTTTTGGGGCCACACGTGGTGGTGCTCAGAGCTTAGTCTTGACTCTGTGCTCAAGGATCCCTCCTGGTGGGTCTCAGGGGTACCATGTGGGATGCTGGGGATCAAACCCAGATTGGCTGCATGCAAGGAAAGTGCCCTACCTGCTGTACTATCACCCTGACTCTATCATATTTTGTTCTTGCTAAAGGGTGTTATTATATTCTTTTCCCACAAAACATTGAAGTGTAATTTTTCTCCCTAGAAACCTAACAATGAAATCTCCCTTTAATTTATTCCCTTTAATAACATGGTGTAAATACTTAGCTGTTCAAATTTCTTATTTACACAGCTTGGAGAGAGTGGAGAAATCAAAGTAATTGGAGAACTGAACTCGCTTCGTGATCTTCTGGTCATTGGATGCTTTAAATTAGAGTAAAGCTAGAAGATGGGTACCTAACTGTGTTCTGCCTCTTAGAAATATAAGAAGATCGCCAAAGGTTTTATTTTATCAACAGAAAATGAGAAGTCATACTCCATAGTCATAGGTGGATTCTAATTAACCCCCTGCTTAGTTAAAGGGAAGAAAGATAATATTTATTGATAATATTTTAATGTAGTTGAAATTTTCTATAAAGAAATTTTTATTAAGCAATTATTTATTCCTACAAAAAGTTAAATTGCCATTTTTAGATAAAAACTGTGATAACCTTATTTCTATAATCAATATTATATATTTATAATCTATTTATTGTTATAATCAGAGTTTATTTATGTTATTTTAAAGTGCTTTTATTATGTTTCAAACTTTATATAAGATTAATATTGTACTAGTAGTTATAAAGCTACAATAATGATTCTTCAACCTTAATAAACAAAATTTTGTGTTTTCTAAATCTTGTGGTTTCATGATTTTTCCCTATCATTAATATCAAAATTGTCATAATCATCTTGTAATCATTCATATTTGATAAATTTCCAAGATCCTCATATAAATGATTTAATTTTTACTAAGCAGTGAGATAGAGAGTATTAGTATCTTTATTCTACAGGCAAGGAAACAGAAACTAGACATGTTAGGAAAAGTTGTGTAACTATGATTAGTTGACCTTTTCGAGCCGAGTATACAGATTTGTGTTGATTCAGCATGTACTTCTGAAAATAAAAAGTGAGAAACTGAAAGCAATTCATCTATACTAAATAGGTAAAGAGAATAAGTGATGCTGCTGGGGAGATGCTCAGGAAAACTCTCCTGCTTTCATGCAGGGCATCAGGTCATTAGGGCAGCATTCTCTAAGCTCTAAGTTAGAAATTAAGGTAACAGGAAACCTTACTGATTTGGGGGTCAGAACTGCTAGAGGAGTTTAGCACTGGGAAGTCTTGAGGGTGGGAGGAGGCATGAGGTACTACAGAGCACATGGAGAGGAAAATGCACGGGCATTTTTAAATTAGTAAGTGGAAAAGAGAAGGAAGAGCAGAGATAGGGACAAAACTGGACTAAACTGTGTAAAAAATGGGCAAAATGACACCGACATGTAAGAGTGACTCCTGGCAGGGAAGGATTTCCAACAGAATGCATAGATCTTTCCATATTCAAGTTTTTATGGAAAGATTTTTTATTTTTATTTTGTTTGGTTTTTTATTTTGTTTATTTGTGTGCCACTCTTGGTGATGCTTATGGGTTACTATAAAGATCTTTCCATAAAGGTGAAAATCAGTACTTAGAAGAGATTAGTGAATACTTCTCAAAAATGTTTTCTTTTGCCCCCTGGCCCCACTCCTCAGGTCACTTACCAAAACTTGACAAATTCCTCCAGAATTAGTTTAAGCCTGATGGTCACTAGTGAGCAGATGTGTAAATTGCTGGATTGTTTATGGATTCAGTGAAGTTCATACAGGAGTATGGTTTCCAAATGCCAAGAGTTTCCAAAACTGTGCTTAAGAATGATAGAATTATAGTTATCTAGAGGACATAGAAAGGAGAAGTTTAAAGCTCATTCCTCTCCTCTTCCAAATGAATCTCATTGTAATGCATTAAAGGAAAAATTTAGCACTGTACTTAATTGTTCAACAATCATCTTGAAGTTGAAGCATAATAAAAGTATTTTTTCTCAAGAAATTCATTCTATAATGCCTCTATCCTAGGGCAAAGAGTCTGAAAAGGAAAAATAAAAACTTCTGAATGCCAGTCAATATAGAGGATAAGTTGCCAGGATCTCTCATTTTCAGTTCTGGAGGATAATGCTGACAGATTTAGTGTGTACATGAGATAGTTCAATTCCTTTATAGGGACTTGAATACCATTATTGGTTTGTATCTGCAGTCACTTGGGGCATGGGAGTAAGCTGCCTGCACTACTTTTGCTCTGAACATTGGCAGAGAGTTGGGATGTCTTCTCCCCAGAAGCAGATGGCAATATCCCAAAGAAGACTGTTCTGTGGGCCCGTGGGAGATACAGGTCCCCTGAGACAACAGCCAGCGCTTAGGGCTGACAAGAAATACTAGAGGGTTTTAAGTTTGGGAAAAGACCAAATTTTCTAAAATTTCTCCAGTGACTAGGTAGAAAGTAAGTCTAATCCTGTGTAAGAGAAGAAATGAAAATAAAATGATCAAAAGGGGAGGCTACAGTTGATTTTACAGCAGTAGTTGGGAGCAGAATCAGAGAAAAGGATTAGATTTTAAGATCTGCATAGACACATCAGAATAAGGAAATGCAATGATGCTAAAAGTTGAAAGCTGACATCCTATTATCTCAGAAGCAGCCACAAACAGAGTAACTTGAGCTTTCAAATCTGCTTTTAAGGAAAGTTGACTGTTGAGAAAATCAGGTGGAGAAGGCTGAGATGAGTGGGCCTGATCGTTGAAAGTAGATTGAAATATTGCTACACCATGAGGATGAGGTAATTGGACCAAGAAGTTTCACTTTATCATCTTATCAAATTGCTCCAAAGTCTTTTCAATGGAAAATTTCATGACTAATCTCAAAGCAGATAGGATCTTCAAAACTCTGACTTCTGTGGGAATTAGAATTTAAGTCACTTTACAAAGTGAACAGCCTCATTCAATGGAGGTGCAGGCATAAAATATAGGAAAAAGAGAATGGGTGGTATGAGTTCATGACTATCAATTATTCCTGAAAAACTAAAAATAAGAGAAGAAAAGTGCCTGCCATAGAGGCAGGATGAGGTGGTTGTGGGGTGTTTGTGGGGAAACTGGGGACATTGGTGGTGGGGAATGTACACAGGTGAAGGTATGGGTGTTGGAACATTGTATGACTGAAACCCCACCATGAACAACTTTGTAACTGTGTATCTCATGCTGATTCATTAAAAACAGAAAAACAAAGAAAACTGTCCCTGTATCACTGTATCACTGTCATCCCATTGTTCATAGATTTACTCCATCTCCATTCATCCCAGCCCTGAGATTTTAGCAGCCTCTCCTTACTCATTTTTCCCAACGATTGGAGGCTCTTTTCAGGGTCAGGGGAATTAGACCTGTTATTGTTACTGCATATGACATATCGAATATACCACAGGGAGCTTGCCAGGCTCTTCTGTGCAGGTGGGATACTCTCCATAGCTTGCCAGGCTCTCCGAGACATATATATATATATATATATACATACATACATATACATATATATATTCACACATGTATATATTTCCTTTTATAATGATGTGTCCATGGATATGTTCACTCATGCGTGAGGCTCAACCCGAGCACATGGAAAGCGGCCTGGAACATGGCGGCTGTTGGGTAGTGGAGGTCGGCTGCCAGGGCTGGGTCCCTTGGGGCGGGGAGGGTTCTCACCGGCCCTCCTCTGAGGCTCCCTTGGTGCAGAGTCCGGTGGCATGGTTATGGGGCCCTCATTTTATGCTCCCTTCCAGGAGAAGCAGCCGTGAGTTCTGGAGGGTGGCTGATGAGGAGATTATCTGGTGCCTGGCAGGAGGTGGCTTATGGGTGTGATCCCTGGGTCGCCAGAGATTGGGGGACAACAGGGTCCTGTTGAGCCCAGAGTCCAAGATCACAAGGTTCCGCATTACCTGGGTTCTGTGGGACTTCGCTCATGCGTGAGGCTTGGCCCGAGCATGTGGAAAGTAGCCTGGAGCGTGGCAGTGGTTGGGTAGTGGAGGTCGGCTTCTGGGGCTGAGTACCCTGGGGCGCCAACCCCAAGGTACCCAACCCAACAAAGAAACAAAGAAAACACACCAAAAAAGCCCCACCCCCAACCCCCCCAAAAAACCCACAAACCCCACTAAACCCTAATAATAAAAGGGTTTTTTTGCATTAAAAAAACAACTTTCAGCTATACCTGTTAGTCTTTCTGTTAATTTTCTGTTTTCTCCTCTCTTCTCTCCATTTCATATTCAGAGATAGCTTCTGGGAGGTAATACTTTATGGGATTTTTGTTTGTTTTTTTTGGGGGGCCCACACTGGATGATACTCAGGACTTAGTCCTGACTCTCTACACTCAGGGATCTTCCTGGTGATGCTGGGGTGCCATTATGGGTTGCCAGAGATCAAACCCAGGTTGTCTGAATGCAAGGCAAGCACCCTACCCACTGTACTGTCTCTCTATCCCCATCAGTTAATTGTTTTTTTAGGTGCTAGTTTATTTTTCAGATTAGTTTTCACTTCTCAAATATGCTTCTTGTACATACTTGATCTTTGGCTTCTGACTGCATTTAATTGGAGGGAGGAATTAGCAAGACAAATTAGAGAAAACTAGGTCAGAGTATTTTGTTTGTTTCCCTTTGAAACCCTCATCCTAGGTTGCTGTGCAGGTTCATTGAATTATTCTGTCTGAAACCTCAGCTTCTTGCACTCAGCATTCTCTACAGTTCCCTTTTGTGATCATGGAAATTATCTTAAGCACCCCTGGCCCTTAACCGACTTCCAGCTATTGAAAGTCTTGGGTTGTAACACTAACTCTTTCAGTGTGTTTTCAGCTCTTTCCATGTCTTAAAAAAATCAGGATCAGAGCTGTGCCTTGCATGTGAGAGACCCTGGGTTCAAACTTCTGGGGCCTCAAAAACAAAGCCCAAATCAAACCCAGTTTGAGTGCAACTTCTGTTGGGATTCTGGCTTACATACTCCTTTATCTTTCCCTGTTACCTGTTTCTAAGTAGATGGAAGAAGTCTGGTTATTTAGATTAAAAAAAGTTAAGGACACGAAACAAAGTCAGTATTTTTGTCTGAGTTGTATGAAAGTGTTGGTCCTGCAATCAAACAAAATTAGATAGTGTTTTGGTTTCTAAAAGCTTAAGAGCTTCTCTAGTGGAGCTTCTTCTGTCTGGCACTCTATGCTCTTGACATTGCCCACTCTACATATCACTATGTCCTTGGTCTAACAGCCCTGCCTTGGCACTGTGCATTTTTCTAGAGACCTCTGGTTATTTTCAGTGGCTCTTACAGACTTTATTGTGTAGAATTTATCTGCCATCAACATCACCTATTTATCTGTATTACTTTTGTGGGGAGAGTCAGAAGTAAGGGTGAAAGTCAGAAGTAAGAGTCAGAGTCAGAAGAAAGAGCGAGAAGGGCTCCAGTAAGAGAGAGAGAGACAGAGAGAGATAGAGAGAGATGGGAAGAAGAGATCAGAGGAGAGACGACAGAAGTAGAGTCAGAGATAGAGAGACAGGCAGAAGAGAGCACAGCAGCACACACAGAAGCAGAGCACAAAGGAGCAGCCATCCCTATCTGGTCCATACACAGGGGCTCAAGAGCATCAAACGTGAGCAGTATGAGAGAGAGAGAGAGAGAAAGAGAGAGAGGAGAGAGAGAGAGCCGCCTGAGAGACTGAACACACATCATCACATCACCCTTCCGAGGGAGCATTTATATTTTTTACAGGTGTCTGTGGTCACCAGCTCTGGAAACTTTTCAGTTATGATGTCCTTAACTGTTACTACCTCATTGCAGTTACCTCCAAATCCCCCCATGACCCCGAGGATTCTTATGTTGCTCCGCTTGAAATAATCCTTTCATTTATTTGCCCTTGAATCCTTTTGATGTCTTTTCCCAAGTTTTGTTGCTGCCTGGAGGTTTCCTGCATCTCATCCTCAAGGTCACTGATTCTGTTTTCTGCTATTGTTTCTCTACTGTTGAGGGCACCAATTGAGTTCTTCATTTCACCTACCAAAATTTTTATTAATGCCATTTCTGTTTATCTTGTCAGTCTGGTTTCCCAGAGTATAGATGATTTTTTTATTCTAATCTGTCCACTGATAAATGCAAGCATTCACGGCAGAGTCTCTTGCCCCCATGCCTGGCTGTCTTCACCGGGGCCCCTCAGACGGGGGAGGGTTAAGTTTTCTTCCCCACCCTGAGCATAGCCCTTGCAGCCGAAGACCTCTGGAACCCAGCCACAGTTACGCTTAAGGCCCCTCTCCACACGTTTGAACGAGCCTTACATATGAAGGAACCATCAGAAAAACTCAGGTGTGCGGGACCCGGGGCTGAGATCTCCAAGCCTGCTCGGATCAGGACTGGGCCTCCTCCACCCAGACTCCCCATTTTCCAGTATTTTGGCAGTCACACCCACAAACTACCCCTGGTGCCATGTAATCCCATCAACAGCCAAGATCCAGAGATTAAAACAATGCTCCCAGAAGCATGCAGCCACATTTGCTTTGCGGCTGCGTGATTTTTATAGCTTAGTTCTCCCTCTCAGAGAACCTGGCAAGGTGCCGAGAGCATCCTGCCTTCACAACAGAGCCTGGCAAGCTCTCCATGGCATATTCGATATGCCAAATATAGTAACAATGATGGGTCTCATTCCTCTTACCCTGAAAGAGACTCCAATGTGACACTGCTGGGAAGGATGAGTAAAGAGAGGCTGCTAAATTCTCAGGGCTAGGATGATCAACGGGATGACAGTGATACAGTGAAAAGCTTAAAAATTCTTGTAAAGAGATATCAGATCAGGTCATCAGAAGTCTGTAATCCCTAACAGATTTGAACTTTTGACTAAGTGGAAGAGGAAATTAGTGTGGAGAATGCAAAGACCTTCTGATCTTGTGGGTTTTCACCTCCCACAATTCTTTGCTGCTTGTTTTTCTTTGCATGTGAAAAATGAGTAGGCAGTGAATAATTTTTAGAGTTCCTATTGTCAGGTTCTACGCTCCCTGCCCCTTTCCTAGACAGCACGAAGAGTGACAGACCAATCAGAAGAACTGGGCTAGGGGAAGGGGCTCTTGAGTCTACTTTGGTCCTCTGGAGGTTATCCATCACAAAGTCTCACCTAGGTGATCACAACAGCTTCTTAAATGCCAGACCTGTTTCTTACACTTGTCTACCACCTTAATAGGCTGGTATTAATGAAACAGAAAAGGATATTTTTTAATGGGAATCACTAGAGAAACCAGCTAAATTCAAATACAAGGTCAACAACAATGACAATATTTTAATGATAAATGCATTTCATGAAGCTTCTGTGATCTACTTACACCAAAACTTGAAAAAATTAATTTTTTGAAACAAAATTAAGCATGCACCCCGGTTTTAACCTGACAATTCTATTACAATTAATCATATTGATGGTAAGTTATTTCAAAGCTCATTAGGTCACTACTTAAACTCTGAAATAACTTCCCAATTAACTTTGGTTACTGCATAGTTCTAACAATGTTTCTTCTGTATTGTTGAATTTATTGGTACACGGTTGTGCATAGTAATCTCGTATGATCCTTGTATTACTGTGGCATCTATTGAAAATCTCTTTCACTCCTTCAACCTCTCTGTTTCCATTTTTTAAATTTCTTTTCTTCTTTTATTTATGAGTGATTGATTAATGGTCTGTTAATTTTTTTTTCAAATATAGCTCTTGGTTTCATTTATCTTTTGTTTCTGTTTCATTTTCTTCCACTTTGATATTTGCTATTTCCTTCCTTTTAAGTAAAAGGTTTCTTTTGGTTTCATTTGTTCTTAGTTTTCAAGTTAAATTGCTTACCAGTGATTTTTTTCTTGTTTCCTGATGCAAGGACATATTGCGACAGATTTCCCTTAGTACTCCTTTGGTGGTATCCCATAGATTTTGATAACTTGTGTCTTTTAGGTTAATCTATGTGTTTTACCTCTGTATAGATCCAATTATTGATATATAATTTATCATTATGTAGTGTTCATTTATTTTTGCTCAGAAGTCCATTTTACCTAATGTTAATATAGTGGTTCTTGCCTTTAAAATTTTTCATTGACTTGGTATACCAGTTTATATTCCCTTATTCTAAGACTATACTTTAAAAAGTAGATTATTTGAGTCTCTTGTAAACAGTATATTGTTGGGTTTGGCATTTTATTCACCTCACATTATATTAATATACCTTGCATTATATCTTTTAACTTTAGTCCTTTTATATATAAGATAGTTATATCTGTGGGGGCTTGCTACTGTCATGATTTCAACATTTTTTTGCTTCTATTCATTTTCTTGTTGAATTTTTTTTAGATTTAACTTTTTTCTAGTTTCGATAGTAGAGCTCTCCTTCATTTTTTGTTTGTCAGAAAAGAACTTATTTCCTTAAATACATCTGAATGAGAATCCTTGAGAGGTATAGTTTGATTGACTGGTGATTTTTGTCTGAGTAATTTGAATATGTGCTTTCTTTCTCACCTTCCTGTAGACTTTCTGCAGAATAGTACAATAAAAAATCTGAAGGAAGTACTTTATAAATTATCTATTTTCCCCATAATCAGATTCAATATTCCTTCTTTATTTTGAGCTTTTGATAGTTCCACAACTATGGGGTTTTGATATAGGTATGTTAGCATTTAAATAACCAGGTTTTCTGAAGGCTTCATTAACTTGTATGTTTCTTTATTTCTTTTTCCAGTTTCTGTATGTTTTTCTTCAATTATTTATTTCCAATTGTTATTGGGGCACCATTATTTACAATATTGATAATGATAGACTTCTATGCATACCGTGTTCTAATTACACACTCACATCAGGGTCCTTCTACCGATGTTCCACGGTCCCTTCCATCTCAGATTCTGTTACATTTTTCCATTTGTTTTTCCTTTACAATGTTACTTTACATCCCACCGATGGGAAAGATTATTCAGTAATTGTCTCT
The DNA here is from genome assembly GCF_027595985.1 of Sorex araneus. Classification (NCBI taxonomy): domain Eukaryota; kingdom Metazoa; phylum Chordata; class Mammalia; order Eulipotyphla; family Soricidae; genus Sorex; species Sorex araneus. The sequence goes on along the minus strand of NC_073311.1, from coordinate 10,823,729 downwards.
TTTCTGACTGACCTTTAGTCAGCATGTTGCCTTCTAGCACCTTTTATGGAGTGGTAAATGGTATATGATCTTATAATTTCTTAAATCGAGTAGTATTCCATTGTGTGTGTATTATGTGTATATATACATATATTTCTGTGTGTATATATATGTATATATATATATTCCAAAATTTCTTTGTGCATTATTTCTTCATGGATACTTGTATTTTTCCCAGAACATTTCTATTGTGAGTAGTAGTGCTGTAATTAATATAAGAGCACAAATGTATTTTCAAAAATAATATGTTTGGGATAGGTCCCAAGTTATGGAATTGCTCAGCCATATGGAAGTTAAATTCTTAGTTCTTTTTTTCAGAGTTTCATTACTGTTTTCCAGAGAGGCTTAACCAGTTTATATTCACCAACAGTGTAGAAAGACTCCTTTCCATCTCCCCACCTCATCCTCAACAGTATTTATTGTTTCTTTTTTTTTTTTTGATGTATGCCAATCTCACTGGTACAAGGTATGTCTAATTGTTGTGTTGATTTGCGTTTCTCTGATAACAAGTGAAGAGGACCACTTTTTCCATATAACTACTACACACATATATATATGATCAATATATATATATATATATATATATCTTCTTAGAGTAAATGTTCAGAATTTCTCCCCAGTTTTTGATGGGCCATGACTTTTGCTGTTAGGTTTTTGCAAGCATTTTATATATCTTCAATATTAACCCTTTGTCAAATGAGTGGTAAGTATTTTCTCTGAGTCTTTGGGGTGTCTTTTTATTTTGGCCATTGTTTCTTAAGTTCAGAAGCTTGTTAATTTGACTAAGTAGCCCCATTTGTTTATCTTTGCTTCCCTTTGCTTGGCCAATAGCATTAAATCATTGAAGATGCCCCTAGAGTCGACATCATAAAGGACTTTGCCTATGTTTTTCTCAATATAATTTATGGATTGAGGTCAGTTATAGATGTCTTTAATCTATTTTGAACTGACCTCTGTGTATGGTGTCATACAGAAGTTAAAATTCTTGTGTGTATGTGCGTGTGTGTGTGTGTGTGTGTGTAGTTAACCAGTTTTCCCAGAATTACACTTTGAAGAGGTTTCCTTGCTCCACTTTATACATCCTAGATCCTTTGTTGAAGAATAGCTGTCCATTGACCTGAAGTTCTGTCTCTGGCATCTCAATTTTCTTATATTAGTCTGAGAGACCTGTTTTGTTCCTTTACCATACAGTCTTGATTAGTACAGTTTTATAGTATAATTTGATGTCAGGAAAAGAATTGTCTTTCATATTCTATTTCCTAGAATTGTTTTGACTATGTAAGGGTTTTATTGTGACATAAAACTTTTAACAGCATTTGATGCATGTCTTAAAAAAGTTCCATGAGACTTTTTAAATACTTTTTTTTTTTTTTTTGCTTTTTGGTTCACAACCAGCGATGTTTAGGGGTTATTCCTGGCTCTACCCTCAGGAATTACACCTAATGGTGCTTGGGAAATCATATGGGATGCCAGAGATAGAACCCTGGTCGGTTTTAAACCCTGGTTGGAAAGGCAAACACCTGCCCTATCTGCTGCACTATCACTCCTGCCCCGCTATAAATAATTTTTTTCTTTTTGGTTCACACCCAGGGATGCACAGGGGTTACTCCTGGCTCATGCACTCAGGAATTACCCGTGATGGTGCTCAGGGGACCATATGGGATGCTGGGAATTGAACCCGGGTCCGCTGCGTGCAAAGCAGATGCCCTACCCCCTGTGCTATCACTCCAACCCCTGAAATTTATTTTTATAGCGATTGAATTGAAAAACTGTATAGTAAGTTGGTAAGATGGTCATTTTGACAATATTAATGCTTCCAATCCATGAACAGGGGATATGGTTCCATTTCCTTGTAATTTCTATTTCTTTTTATATTGATTTATACTTTTCTTTTTCCTAAATCTTTCACCTGCTTGTTAATCTGCTTTCCAAATAGCTGATTTTTGGGGGGCATGTTTGTAAGTGGAGTTTAAGAAAAATTTCTTTTTTTTCTACTTCATTGTTTACATATAGAAATAAAATAGATTCATTTATAAATGTGATTCTTAAAAATTTATTTTAATGTATACAAAAGCCACAAATGATGCACTTTTAGAATTGAAATAGATTAGATAAAAAAATTAAATTATGGGGATATGGGGCTGCCCAGCAGGTAAACCTGTAACTGCGGGACAAGTGCATCAGAAGCCTGATGGTGACTTCAGGTTTCCTGATACCCCAAAATTGCTGCTGTACCTCTGGCTGGACCCCAACAACTTGGAACCAAGTTTCCTGAGAAATTAAACAGCCAAAAGTTATATGTGTGGGAGTCACAACCACAAACCACCTCTGGCTCAGCTATACAAGCTCATTTATTAGCCTTGCTTCAGAGACCCACAAATAAATCTCAAAAGAGATAAAAATCAGACCACTTAAGTGCATTAATGGCCATAATTCAGAGACTCACAAATGAATCTCAGAAGAGAGCAGCACGCCGCGGAGATGCCTCTGGACCCCAAATATTTAAAAAACTTTAGAATTCCAGGAGCGCGTGTCCACTTTCGCGGTTGCATGCCATCTTATACTATTCATAACAAGCAATAGAAAATAAATTATTTAGCATCTGCCTGTGGGAAAGACTTGAGTGATGGTGGGAAGGTTCAAAATAATGGTGATGGGAAGGTGTAGTGGTGGTGAGACTGGTGTTGAAATATTGAATGCAAACAATTATTGTGAATTTCTTTATGAAAACAAAATAAAAATTAAAAAATTAAATAATGTGTAGTTCATGCCTGCTTCAGTCAGCTTAATCAGTGGCTGAGTAAATAGCAGTACGTTTACATTTAAGAATTTAAATAATTAAAACATTAAAATCAATAAATATAAAAACTCCAAATGTTATGTGAAAATTGGTACTTCTGAAAATGGAGTTCTTCAATTCTTATCTAAGAATTTAAGCTGTTTCTCACTAGTTGAGTCTTCTGTGTTATTTTTGTTTGTTGAATTTAGTTGGCTTCTATGTTACTTTCCCATATAAATCAATGTGCTCCTACTGGAATTTCAGTGTTGAGGAATTAGGATGTTCCAGAGACTTCAGAATCTATGTCTGGGCCAATGAGTTGACATGATGGTGGTTGTGAGAGGTGGGCATGTCTTCGGGGGCTTCAGGAAGTGTAGGTGCGGGGAGGCTGCCCACCCCCAACATTAGCATTTTCAGCCTGGCCATGGGGATACCCGAAATTATTCGCAGTTTAGTGACTATTCATACAGTGGTGGAGTTGAGGCCTTGGTGTGACTGCAGTCTTGGGGTATAGGTGTGGATTCCAGGCTTCCTTAGGGCAGACACTCAGCCCACCTGCCTACTGCACGGGTTCCAGAGTTATAAACGTTGATTTTATAGCCTGTCAGTTTACTCTACAAGTTTATTATTTCTAGTGTTTTTTTTTTCTTTTCGCTTTATGCTATTAGGGTTTTTTCCTTTAGTCTTTAGGGTTTTCTAAGTATAGTATCATGCCATCTGCAATAATGATAGTTTGACTTTTTTTTCATTTAATGATTTCATTTTTTTTTTATTGAATGTGGAAGGTTACAAAGCTTTCAGGCTTAAGTCTCAGTTATACAATGCTCGAACACCCATCCCTTCACCAGTGCACATATTCCACCACCAAGAACCACAGTATACCTCCCCCCCACCCTCCTACCTCCCCACCCCACCTGTGTAGCTGATAAATTTCACTTTAATTTCTCTTTACTTTGATTAAATTTAATATTTCAACAAAAAACTCACTATTATTGTTTGGAGTTCCCCCCCACAAAGTCAGACATGCTGAAAAAGAAGCATTTGATAATTTGTTTTCCATTGATGAGAATGAAGGTAGTTTGAATTTTTAAAAATTATCTGATGGTTTTAATCTCTCTTTCTAATTCAGTTACAGTGGCAAGGACTTCCAATGCTAAATCACAGTGGTAAATATAGTCAATCTTGTCTGTGACCTGATCTTAAAGGTCACAGATTTCAGCTTTTTATCAGTGAATACATGTTAGCCGTGGACTTTTGGTAATTGATTTCAATTATATCATTGAGAAAAATTTCTTCTATACACATGATAAGAATTATCATGAATGGGTATTGGGTCTTGTTAAGTGCTTTGCTGAATCTAATGATGGAATCATATAATTTTTAATATTTAATCATATTCATATAGCATATAAAGTTGATTGTATTGTATATATTAAACCATCCTGCACTCTAGGACAACTTTACTTGATCATAATGCATGACTCGTTTAATGTATTGCTTAATTTGCTAATATTTTGTTGAGGATCTTTATATCTGTGTTCATCATGAATATCGGTGTTTAGTTATCTTGTTTTAGTAATGTCTCTGCTTTTAATCCCAGGGTTGTGTTCACCTCACACCAGCTGTTTAGGAGAATTTCTGTTCCTGTGACTTTCTGGAAGAACCTAAGAAGGAGTGAAAGTAGATCTTCTTTGAAGGCTTGAAAGAACTCACTAGTAAAGTCATCTTAGCCAGGGCTTTCAATTTCAGAAAAGATTTTTTTAAATATTTTAATTTCCTTGCTAGTAATTAGGGTATTCAGGTGTTCTGTTTCCTCCTGACTCAGATTGGGACAGGAATAGGAATCTGAAAATTTATGCATTCTTCTATGTCCTCCTATTTCAGGGCAAAAAGTTTTACATAGTAATTTTTGACTACACCTTGACTTTCTATAAGATTTGTTATAATGTCTTCCCCTTTCATTTCTGACTCAGTATATTAGGAGCTTTTCCTCTTTCTTTAAGAGTTTAAATAATGGTTTATTGATCTTGTTTATTCTTGAAAAAAGACCTCTTGGATTTGTTGATCTTTTATGTTGTTTTCTTTTTTGGTTTATATTTCATTGATTTCTACTTTAAGTTTATTATTTACTTTTTTTTACTTTTGTTTTCCCTTGTTGGTTGATTTCTAATAACTTAAATCTGTGTAACTAAACTATTTATTTGTGACTTTGATTGATTTTTTCATGAACACATACTATGAACTTCTTAGCACAGCTTTTGATGTATCTCATATTCTCTGGTAACTTGTGTCTTAATTCTTATTTGTTTACAGTAATCTTTTTTTAAAAAATTGAATTACTGTGAGATACAGTTACAAAGCTTTCATGATCGAGTTTCAGTCATACAATGATCAAACACCCATCCCTTTCACCAGTGCACATTTTCCACCACCAATGTCCCCAGTAACCCTTCTGCCGCTACCAACCCATCTCACCCCCCTGCCTCCGTAGCAAGCACCTTACTTCTTACTCTCTCTCTCCTTTGGGCATCATGGTTTGCAATACAGATACTGAGAGGCCATCCAATCATATTTGGTCCTTCGTCTACTTTCAGCACACATCTTCCATCCCAAGCTTTCCTTCCAACTATCATTGAGTTAGTGGTCCTTTCTCCATCCCAACTGCCTTCTCCCCCAGCACATGAGGCATGCTTCCAATCTGTGGAGCAATCCTCCTGATCCTTGTCTCTACTGTCCTTCAGTACTAATCTCATATTATGTTATTTTATATTCCACAAATGTGTGCAGTCATTCTATGTCTGTCCCTTTTTTTTCTGACTCATTATACTTAGCATGATATTTTCCATGTCCATCCACTTGTAAGCAAATTTCATGACTTCATATTTTCTAACAGCTGCATAGTTTTCTGTTGTGTAGATATATCATGGCTTCTTTAACCAGTCATCTGTTTTTGGGCACTTCGGTTTTTTCCAGATTCTGGCTATTGTCAACAGTGCTGCAATAAGCAATGTCATTTCTACAAGTGTAATGTCATTTCTACTGTGCTCTTTTGCACCCTTGGGATATATTCCCAGAAGCGGTATTGCTGGGTCATATGGAAGCTCAATTCTAGGTTTTTGATGAATGTCCATATTGTTTTCCAAAAAGGCTGGACTAGTAGGCATTCCCAACAACAAGGGATGAGAGTACCTTTCTCCCCACATCCACGCCAGCATTGTTTGTTCTTCTTTTTGATGTGTACCTGTGTCTGTGGTGTAAGATGATAACTCATTGTTTGATTTGCATCTCCCTGATAATTAGCAATGTAGAACATTTTTTCATGTGACTTTTGGCCCTTTTTTATTTCTTTTTTTGAGGGAGTTTCTGTTCATTACTTCTCCCCATTTTTGATGGGATTGGAGGTCTTCTTCTTGAGAGTTATACTGGCGTCTTGTATATCCTGGTAATTAACCCCTTATTTGATGGGTATTGGGTAAACAATTTTTCCCATTCCATAGGCTCTCTCTGTATTTTGGTTACTGTTTCTTTTGAGGTAGAGAAGCTTCTTAGTTTAATGTAGTCACATTTGTTTATGTTTGTTTCCACGTGCTTGGATAGTGGTGTTTCATCCTTAAAGATGCCTTTAGCTTCAATATTATGCAGGGTTCTGACCACATTTTCCTCCATTTACCTTGTGGATTAAGATCTGATATTGAGGTCTTTAATCTATTTTGATCTGACTTTTGTGACCTGCGTTAGGCAGAGGTCTGAGTTCATTTATTCTGTTGTTTTTGCATATAGCTGTCCAGTTTTTCCAGCACCACTTGTTGAAGAGGCTTTCCTTGACCCACTTTTCATTTATTGCTCCTTTATAAAAGATTAAGTGGTTATATATTTGAGAGTCTGTGTCAGAATATTCAATTCTATTCCACTGGTCTGCAGGTTTGTTTATATTCCAATACCATGCTGTTTTAATTATTACTGCTTGCTTTCAGCAATCTTTTGATTTGTTCTTTGATTTCCCCTTTGATTCACTGGTTGTTTAGTATTAAGTTGCTTAGTTTCCAAACGTTTGAGTTTTCCCCACTTAAATTTTATGAGTAATTTATACTTTCAAGTCATTGTGGTCTGATAGGATAGTTAATAAGATTCTTTTTTATTATGTAGGAGCACTGCCATTTATTCAGCCACTGATTAAGCTAATTGAATTAGGCATGAACTTCTCATTACTCTTTTTTATTCTATTCTGAACGTTAATTTTATTATTTTATTATTATTCTCCCCCTTTTTTTCATTCACTGTGAGATACAGTTACAAAGCTTTCATGTTTGAGCTTCAGTCATATAATCATCAAACACCCATCCCTTCACCAGTGCACATTTTCCACCACCAAAATCCCTACTATTTCCCCCTACCCCAGTCCAACCCTTCCCCTACCTGTGTGGCTGACAATTTCCCCCATACTCTCTTTCTACTTTGGTTACATTAGCTATTTTGATGCTGGTCCCACCACCACTCAAATCTGCCAAAAAGGCAATGCTAGACTATTTGTTTTGTATTGCTTGTTATAATAGAATATAATGTCCAGGAAATTCTGTGGCACTCTCTTCCGGGAACTTTAGTTTATATCTCTGGGTCTTGGCCATCGATGAGATTACATGGCGTTGGGGGCAGTTTGTGGGTGTGACTGCCAAGCTACTGGAAAACTGGGGGCTTGGGGAGAAGAGGCCCAGTCCCCATTGGAGGCCTCAGTCACGGGTTCCCACGTACCTGGGTTTTCCTGCCTATCCACTCTCGGGTGAAGTTCATCCCTTCTTGGGTGAGGCTCGTCCCCTCTTGCGTGAGGCTTGTCTGAGCATGTGGAGAGTGGCCTTGGGCATGGCAGCAGCTCAGTTCTGAAGGTTTTCGGCTGTCAGGCTTTTGCTTGGGGAGGAGAGGGAAACTCAACTCGCCATTCCGAGGTGCCCTGGTGAAACAGCCTGTCACAGGTTCAGGGCATTCTGTGTCGCTCTCTTCCTGGAGCTTTAGTTTATAGTCCCTGGGTCTTGGCTGTTGATGGGGGCAGTTTGTGGGTGTGACTGCCAACCTACTAGAAAACTGGGAACCTGGGAGGGGAGGTCCAGTCCTGATTGGAGTGGGTCTGGAACTCTCAGTCATGGGCTTCCGCCTACCTCCATGCTACAGGCCCTAACTGCGTCTTTTGATCTTTTTCAAGATTTATGGGTCTCTGAAGTAAGGCCAATAAAGGAGCTTATATAGCTGAGCTGGGGGTGGTTCGTGGGTGTGTCTCCCACATACCTAACTTTTGGTCGTTTAATTTCTTGATAAACTCGGCCCCAAGTTGTTGGGGTCTGGCCAAAGGCACAGCAGCAATTTTGGGGCATCTGGAAGTCTGAAGGCACCATCAGGCTGCTGATGCACTCGCCCCGCAGCTATAGGTTGACCTGCTGGAGGCACCATACCCCTGTAGTAGATTTATATCAGCTTTATTTCATGGAAACTTATTCTGTATCCCAGTCTGTGGTCTATCCTAGAAAATGTTCAATGTGTATTGGGGGAAATTAAAGGATATATATATATATGCATATATATACACACACACATATATTTGTTCTTTGTTAGTTTCATTGCTTCCAATTCTTCTTCTAAGGCCAGTGTTTCTTTATGGAGTTTTTGCATACTGATCTATCCAGCAGTGAGATAGAAGTGCTAAAATCTCCTACCACTATTTTGTTACTGTGTTATGGTCACTAGTTTTCTTTGGGTTTATTAGTAGTTGCTTTATATATATTGATGGTCCATCATTATACGGGTGTATGTTTACGAACATAAATTATTTTTGTTGTATATACCTCTTGATTACTAAAAAATGACCATCCTTGGCCCTTACAACTTTTTAAAAATTTTGAGGTCTAGTTGTTTTATATAAGTATGGCCATTCCAGTATTTTTAGGCAATTATTTGCCTGTAATATTGATTTCCAGACTTTGACTTTGAACCGTGTTTCAAACGTGTCTCTTGTAGGCAGCAGAAAGTTGTGTTAAGTTTTCTGATCCATCTTGTCACTCTATGTGTCAATTAGAATGGCCAGTTCATCCATTGGTGTTAAGTGAGATTACTGAGTGAAGGCATATATTGCTATCATTTTATCAAAATTATGGGTATTTGTGATGTTTGTCTGATCTTTTAAAGAAGAACATTTAATGTTGTTTGCAAAGCTGGCACAGGCTGTGAACTTCTTAAGCTGTTGCTTGTCCACAAAGTTTTGCATCATTTTTTCAAATATGAGTGGTAGCCTAGCTGAACTGAATATTTTTGATGGAATGTTTATTTTATTCAGTTTTTCATGTCCTACCACTCTATTTTGGCCTATAGAGTTTAATTTGATATATCTGCTTTGAATGTTATGGGAGAGCCTCTGCATGTGGATTTCTTCTTTGGCCTTTCTGCTTTCCATATTCTCTCTGTCTTTGCTTCTTGTCATTTCAGTTACTATATGCCTTGGAGTTTTTTTATTTGGGTTTATTTTGTTTGGAACCTTTTAGACTTCTTGAATCTGGGTGCAATCAGTCCTCAATTCTGGGAAATTATTTTTTTTTAATTATTTTATTTTATTTATTTTTAAATTTTTTATTAGTGAATCACCGTGAGGTACAGTTACAGACTTACTTTCATGCTTATGTTTCATGTTTCAGTCATACAATGATCGAATACCCATCCCTCCACCGGTGCCCATTTTCTACCACCAATGGTCCCAGGATCCCTCCCACCACCTCCATCCCATCCTCTCCACCCCACCCCGCCTCTGTGGCAGGGCATTCCCTTTTGCTCTCTCTCTCCTTTTGGGTGTTGTGGTTTGCAATAGAGGTATTAAGTGGCCATCATGTTTGGTCTAAATTCTACTTTCAGCATGCATCTCCCATCTCGAGCAGGACCTCTTAGCACCCGTTACTTGGTGGTCCCTTCTCTATCTGAGCTGCTTTTCCCCCCAGCATGTGAGGTCGGCTTCTAAGCTATGGAGCAATCCTCCTAGTACTTATCTCTACTATTCTTGGGTGTTAGTCTCCCATTCTGTCCCTTTATATTCCATAAATGAGCGCAATCTTTCTGTCTGTCCCTCTATTTCTGACTCATTTCACTTAATATGATACTTTCCATGTTGATCTACCTATAAGCAAATTTCTAGACTTCATCTTTTCTAACAGCTGCATAGTATTCCATTGTGTAAATGTACCAAAGTTTCTTTAACCAGTCATCTGTTCTCAGGCACTCGGTTTTTTCCCCAGATTCTGGCTATTGTAAACAGTGCTGTAATGAAAATATAAGTGCAGATGTCATTTCTACTATACTTTTTTGTATCTACGGGATATATTCCCAGAAGTGGTATTGCTGGGTCAAATGGGAGCTCAATTTCTAATTTTTTGAGAAGTGACCATACTGTTTTCCAAAAGGTTTGAACCAGTCGGCATTCAATTCTGGGAAATTCTTAATTATGGTTTCTTAGACTAGTTGTTCCTTGTTGAATTAATCTTCATGTACTTCAGGGTCTCCTAAGATTCTTATATTCTTATATTGTCCTTCTTGAACTCATTCCATAATTGTCTTTTGTGTCAATTTCTTTTCAAATTTTCCCCCATATTATGTTTCTTACTGATGATTTCCTATCACTTGTCTTTGAGCTCATCAATTTGTTCTTCAGTGCCTCAACCTAGTTATTTTGCTTCAGTCCTTGACGTTGGGCCACTGGCCTTCCAGAAATCACACATTCTTTGACTCACTAGTTCTTGTGCCTTTAGCACTGGCTTTGGTGGAGGATTCTTTCTTTTGTATTTGTCTAGCGCCACCTAGTGTATAAATCTCTGTCTAGGTGCGTAAACTGGGATAGGTTTGGGATTCGCTTCTTTTCAGGGTGTCTGCTAGGTGTGCTGAACCGGATTCCTGCCTAGGTTTTGAGTGGTTGGAGGGCTGAGAAACTGTAGAAGCTCCCACTTCACTGCACTTGTTCTCCTTCCTCCGCTCCAAAGTGCCTTCCAGACTTTTTATTGTTCTCTTTTTAAATTTTTCATTATTCTTTTATTGTTGAGCTTTTAATTTCATTTTAAGTTTTTTTTTTTTTTTAAATTAAAGAACTGGGCTGGAGCAATAGCACAGCTGTAGGGCGTTCACCTTGCATGCGGCCAATCCGGGTTCGATTCCTCCGCCCCTCTCAGAGAGCCTGGCAAGCTACCGAGAGTAGCTACCCGTGGTGTATTTGATATGCCAAAAACAGTAACAAGTCTCAAAATGGAAACGTTACTGGTGCTTGCTCACGCAATCAATGAGCAATGGGATGACAGTGATACAGTGAAATTAAAGAACTGTGATTTGTAAAGTTATTGATTATTGAGGTTTAGACATAGAATGTTGGTTTTTTTTTTTTGCCTGGCTCATGTATAACTTTATTAATTTCTCAAGAAGCTGCCAAAATGTTGCCCAACAGTGACTGTCCCACTTTTGGACTCTAGTCAGTAATGTATGAATGTTCTCAGAGACACAGGTCCGTGCCAGTGTTGTCAGCCTTCGAGACTTCGGTTTGTTTCAGCCTGCTAGTATGGTTATGTATATAATTATTGTTCAAAATTGCATATTCCTTAATGGTTCTATTTTATTTTCTTTCCCCAAAGTTGACTATCATTATTTGCTTGCTTTTAATTTGAATGTCTTATTTGGCAATCACTTTATAGAGTCTTTGGACTTGTTTTAGATGAGTGCACTTTAAAAAGTGTTTTTAAAAAATGTTACTAGTGAATCAAAAAGTGTTTTAAAAAAAATGTTATTACTCAGAGAAGGGAACACCAAGTAAAATGTGGTTGGAAGTCATGCGGGGGAAGGGTGACGTGTGCTGAATGTAGATTAGAGACTGAACACAATGGCCGCTCAACACCTTTATTACAAACCACAACACCTAATCAGAGAGAGAGAACAAAAGGGAATACCCTGCCATAGTGGCAGTGTAGGGTGGGGGGAGATGGGACTGGGGAGGGTGGGAGGGATGCTGGGTTTACTGGTGGTGGAGAATGGACACTGGTGAAGGGATGGGTTCTCGAACTTTGTATGGGGGAAACATGCGCACAAAATGTATAAATCTGTAACTGTACCCCATGGTGATTCACTAATAAAAAATTTAAAAAAAATGTTATTAGTGAATCACCGTGGGGTACAGTTACATACTTACACACTTCCGTGCTTGCATTTCAGATTAGACATAGAATGTTTTAGCACCAATACCAACACCAGTGGGCTGGAGCGATAGCACAGTAGTAGGGCGTTCGCCTTTCACTCGGCCGACCCGTGTTGGATTCCTCCACCCCTCTTGGAGAGCCCGACAAGCTACTGAGAGTATCGCGCCCCTGAGAATATCGCGCCAACACGGCAGCTGGCAAGCTACCTGTGGCGTATTGGATGTGCTAAAAACAGTGACAAAAAGTCTCACAATGAGAGATGTTACTGGTGCCTGCTTGAACAAATCGATGAGCACAGGATGACAGTGACAGTGACCAACACCAGTATCAAGTTCCCTCCACCTACCAGTGTTCCCAAGTTGACTCCAACCCTCCCACCCCCTTGATGCCTCCTTGACAGGCACATTTAAAGTTTTGTAGTTGTAGTTTGGATTTCATGTTTTTGTGTTGTAAACTCTGTGGTTTGGATATAGAGCTATACCACGGCCCCGCACTGCCAATGTGCCTGAGGTCCCTGCTCCCTGCTACATCATTACTTTCCTTCCTCATCTTTTTTCTTTTCCCCTTGATTTCTTTCCATCTCCGTCCTTTTCCCTGTATTTTGTGGTCAAGGATGCTGGAGGCACCTCCCATTACTACACTGCATTCCCTCATTGAAGTTTTCAATACACCACACATTAATGAAATCAACCTCTGCTTGTTTATCTTCTGGCTTAACATAATAAGTCCCCTGTTCTCCTCTCTCTCTCTCCCTCTCTCCTCTCTCCCTTCATTATCCTTATGTTATCTTTCTAATGGAGCCAGACATTTATCAAAGAATTTATCTTAAAAAAATTCTTATTGGGCTCAGAACAATAGTACTGCAAGTAGAGGGCTTGCCTTGCACACTGTCAACCTGGCTTCAATCCCTGGCACCTACCAGAAACAATCCCTGAGTGTGGAACCAGGAGTAAGCCATGAGCACTGGTGGATGTAGCCCCCCAGACGAAAAAAAATACAACAAAAAACCTTATTTCTCTCTCTTTTTTAATCTGAATTATTTGTCCATTACTATCTTCAATCCTACTGATTCTGTTCTCTGTGTAATTTATTCCCATAGCTTCCTCTTACGATCTTGCTCTCATTTGTATAGCTCTTCACATCCTGAAACTGTTATTTCCTTATTGTAAATTTCAAATTCTACCACGTGTTTACTGACTTAATTTATAAACACATTAATTTGTTTCTATGAGTTCTGTTGTATCTCTGATCAAATTTATGAGTTCTTCTGCATCACCTTGACTTGTCATTCTGAGTTTTCTCTTCTTTATCTAATAGGCAGATGTAACCTTCTATACCCTTGAGATTGGATTCAGGAGAACTGATGTTTCCTTGTGATGTTATAGTTTCTTGAAACCTCAAGTTGCTATCCAGGTAGCATTTTGTCTGCCCATTTTCAACTGTAATTTTCTTAAAATAATGACAGCCACAACTATTATTATCAGAATTATACATTTGGAGAGTTGAACTACTTTTAAATTTTCATCAGGTGGCGCTGTGGTTTTTAAATTATTTTGACCTTCAATGGCTTCATTCAGTAAGCACTGAAACTTATTTGCTACTACTGTGTCAGCAGAATGTGGAAGGATATAGAGGGGTCCAGTTGCTATTGAACACACGTTGGGGAGTAGACCTGGTTAAAGTTTCAATACTGTAGAGATTTCCTTCCTCTCTCAGATTTTTGTTTTACTTTTTGGTTGTTTGTCTTGGGTTCATACCCAGTTGTATTCAGAACTTACTCCTGACTCTGTGCTCAGAGAGTGGAGAGGTTTGGGGGATTGTATGTGATGCTTTCCCCCTTGATTTCTTTCCATCTCCGTCTTTTCCCCTGTACTTTGTGGTCAAGGATGCTTGAGGCACCGCCCCTTACTACATTGCATTCCCTCATCAAATTTTTCTACATACCACACATTAATGAAATCAACCTCTGTTTGTTCATCTTCTGGCTTAACATAATAAGCCAGAATCTTATTACCCAGTATTGAAACTGGGTCAGCCACATGCAAGGCAAGCATGCTGCTTCCCACTGTACTATCTCTTGGGTCCCTAAGATTTTTTTCTTTTATTGAAACTCTGTATTTTATAATACGGTTAAAGTTGGCTTCTTCATGCACCACACCCATCACCAATGTACTCACCTGCCTCCCCCACTAGGCATTAGGATCCTAATAGCCATCCCTTCCCATCTTTCCCTGCCGCTACTCAATCGTGTGGATCAGTTCTTCTACTCTATTGTCTTTGACCTTTTGCTGCTACTTTGCTGTGTCTCTTTAAGTCCCACAAATGAGAGAGATAGAATCTCAGATTTGGGACTAGACTGAGTCACTGTCAGTGCATTTCATGAGATCTTAACCAGTCCTGAGAGAAACCATAAACCAGGTCTCACTCCCCAACATGTCTCAATAACAACTGGACCCCTCTTCACCCCTCCACATTCTGCTGACACAGTGGTAGAAAACACAAGTTTCCGGTCAAGGAGAAGTGAGTATCGTTTAAGAACTCTAGACACTGCTATCCTTACCAGGGTCTTGGGCTGTAGGGTACCCCCCAGCTCTTCCTACTGGATCTGGATGAGCACCTCTGTGCAATTTCTACTCTTCCCTCTGGGTTCCTGATTGTGTTCCCAATCAAGACACAGAGAAACTCCACAGACAAAACTGGGTTTCTCCCCAACGAAACTTGAAGGTCTTCTCTTCTTTTTATCACAGCTTGTGTTGGTCTCTGGGGTGCAAGAGGTCCTTAATTCATCCAGGGCTGTGAAACTCTCTGTGCTCTTTTCTTATGGTTAATTGTTAGTTTTTTCTCTAGGGAGAAAAGCAGGTCACCTCCTTTATTACCATCTTGGCTTCTAATTATATACCTGCAAATATTTAAAAATTTCTGTTTTAATTTCTTCTTTGACTCAGTAGTTATTCCGAAACATGTTTAATCGCCACATATTTGGGAGTTTTCCAGTTTTATTTTTGTGGCTGATTACTAGTTTTCTAGCAATGTGCAAAGATACTTGGTATGATTTCAATCTTCACAAATTTATCTACAATTGTTTCATGTAGGAACATATGGTCTATCTTTGAGAATAGTCCTTGTGCATGTGAGAAAAAGAAGTAAATTCTGCTGTTTTCAACAAAATTTTCTGTAGACATCTATTTTTCAAATCTCGTCTGTGTTTAATTAATCTTATTTTATATTAAAAAAAAGCCCTATTTCTTATACTATTTCTTGGGCCAGAGAGATAGCACAGGGATTAAGGTACATTCTTTGCATGTAACTGACCCTGGCTTTGTCCCTAGCACCATATGATACCCCAGGCATCACTGGGTACAACCCCAGAGGGCCTTAATTATCACTGAATATAACCCTGGAAGCCTTTGATCACTAAGACTGGCCTCAGTACTCCCAGGCACCCAAGGCCTTAACAGAACCACATCCTAGGAAGTTCATATTAAACTGTGAGGAATCACTACTTGGGCCCTCCCCCTTCTTCCAGCACTATTATATATCTCCATAAGGAAATACAGGGGAATGTGGAGACTCACTCAAAGAAACCTATGGAACTTGATGACCCTATCTGGTCCAGGAACGCTCTTGCTCTTTTCTGTGGCTCTTTCCTCCTCCTTCTTTTTCATGGAGCACACAAGGAAATGTTTCTTAAACTGGGCCAGTTTGTGAGATAGAAGATAAAATTATTGCACCTGAATAATTCAGATTCCTCTTTTTTTAAAAATTTTTTTTTGAGTACTGAGGGACCAGAGCAATAGTACAGAGGGCAGACTTGCACACAGCCAACCCGGTTAATTCTGATTCCTCTTAATCTTCTGTTTTGGTTACTTATTGTGTGGAGTCCCACTACCTTTTCTTCTCATTCTATAAGGAGAAGGAAAAGTAGGAGGAACAAAAGAAGAAGGAGGAGAGGAGGGAGGGAAAGAAGAGGTCGTGGTGGTGAAGGAGAAATACACAACTTACTACATTTGACCCATCACAGTATCACTGTCACTGTATCACTGTCATCCCGTTGATCGTCAACTTGCTCGAGCGGGCACCAGTAACATCTCCATTCGTCCTAGCCCTGAGATTTTAGCAGCCTCTCTTTGATCATCCTTCCCAAGGCTGCCGCATTGGAGGCTCTTTCAGGATCAGGGGAATGAGACCCATCACTGTTACTATTTTTGGCATATCGAATGTACCATGAGGAGCTTACCAGGCTCTGCCGTGCAGGCAGGATACTCTCGGTAGTTTGCCAGGTTCTCTGAGAGGGAGAAATAGGCTATAAGAGGTCTCATGGCTGTGAATGCAAATGCCACTTCCGGGAGCTTTGTTTTATAGTCTCTGGATCTTGGCCGTTGATGAGATTACATGGCTCTGGGGGCAGTTTGTGGGTGTGACTGACAAGCTACTGGAAAATGGGGGATCTGGGTGAAGGAGGTCCAGTCCCGATCTGAGCAGGCTTGGAGATCTCAGCCCCAGGTCCTGCACACCTGGGTTCCTCTGCCAGTTCCTTCATGCATGAGGCTTGTCCAAGCATGTGGAGAGTGGCCTTGAGCATGGCTGTGGCTGAGTTCCGGAGGTCTTTGGCTGCTGGAGCTCTCCTCGGGGCAGGGAGGGAAACTTGATGGGCCTTGGTGAAGACAGCCAGGCACGAGGGCAAGAGACTCTGCCCAGGAAGACTGAAATATTTATTATTTTGTATGGTACAGAGCAAGTTTTCCCACCTAATTCTAAGTCACTGATTATCATGAACACATAAGCCACTTCTGAACAAAAGCATTTAAGAAGCCTGCCTAGAGTGTGTTTATATGAGGGTAGGGCAAATAGACACATCTCTGGATTACACACTTGGGGAAAAATAAAAGAACTTAGGATGGTGCTCCTTATTTACCTTTTTAGAACATTATTAAAATTCAAGTTAGAAGAATTTAATTTCCAGGAAAGATGGAATGACTTATTTATCCATTATAGTTTATTTTTTATTTTTTTAATTTTTAAAAAAAATTTTATTAGAGAATCACTGTGATGTACAGTTACAAACTTATGAACTTTTGTGTTTGCATTTCACTCACACAGTGATCATTTACCCATCCCTGCACCAGTGCCCATTCACCTCCACCAATGATCCCAGTATCCCTCTCACCACCCCTACCCCATCCCCCACCACCCCACCCTGCCTCTGTGGCAGGGCATTCCCTTTAGTTCTCTCTCATATTGGATGTTGTAGTTTGCAACCGAGGTATTGAGTGGTCTTCATGTTCGGTCTATGGTCTACTTTCAGCTTGCATATTCCAACCCGAATGGGTCCTCCCAACATCCTCCACTTGGTTTTACCTTCTCTACCTCAACTGCCTTTTCCCCTGCATGTGAAGCCAGTTTCCAAGCCCTGGGGCAGACCTCCTGGTCCTTTTCTCTACTACTCTTGGGTGTTAGTCTCCCACTCTATTCTTTTATATTTTAAAAAAATTAAAATTTGAGACATAAACATCTGTAATGAAACCCTGTTAGTGATAGGGCATCAGGAATACAATGGTTCAACACCACATCCTCCAGCAGAGCGTCTACTTCCCTCACCATTGTCTCAGTATCCACCCTCCAAATATCCTTCCACCAGAACAAACTAAGTTCTGTAGGCTAGTTCTCATGTTGTTGCCTTTGTTATTCCATTATCCTGTTCCTTGGTATCCCTCATATTAAAGAAATCATTCTGTATCTGTTCCTCTTCTCCTTACTAATTCTGCTCACCATGGTATTCTCCAGGTAGTGGGAAAATGCATGATTTTAAAAAATTGAATAGTATTCCACTGTGTATATATGCCATAGTTTTTAAATCAAGTCATCTGTTCTTATACTACAGCAAAAATATAGTTGTTTCTATATTTTTGGCTATTGTGAATAGTGCTACAATAAATAGAGGGGTATGAGTGTTTTTATGGAATAGATGTCTCAGAAAGAATGCCAAGATATGGAATTGCTAGGTCATATGAAAGTTCAATTCTTAGTATTTTTAGAGTGTCCTTATTGCTTGGAATGGTTTAATTCTAAATGAGGGAAGGTGTCACCTTCTTCATTTCAAGAATAAGAAATGTTTAGTTTAAAGATTATGGACATACAACCCAGCAATACCACTTCTGGGAATATACTCTGGGGCTCAAAACATACAGAAGAAATGCCATCTGCACTTTTGTTTATTGCAGCACTATTCACAATAGCCAGAATTTGGAAACAACCCAATTGTCCAAGAACAGATGACTGGTTAAAGGAACTATGGTACATCTACACAAGGAATACTATGCAGCTTTTAGGAAAAACCAAGTCATGAGATTAGCTTATAAATGGATGAACATGGAGAGTTTCATGATGAGTGAAATGAGTAAGAAGGAGAGGGACATACATCGAATGGTAGCACTCATTTGTGGGATGTTAAAAAACATAGACTAATAACCCACGCACAGTTAGAAATAAGAGCCAGAAAGATTGGTCCACACTTGGAAGCCTGATTCAAGTGGTTGGGGAGAAGATACTTGGGGCAGAGAAGAGGTCACTATGACAAATATAGTTGGAAATATCATTCTGATTAAGAACTGCATGCTGTGAGTAGGAACAAACACGATAACCTCTCAGTATTTGTATTGCAAACTATACTGCCCAAAAGGAGAGAAAGATAGAGAGAAAGGAGAAATGTGCCTGCCATAGGGATAGAATGGGGAGGGTAGGTGGGAGTAGGAAGGAAACTGGAGACATTGATGATGAGAAATGTACACGGTGGAGGAATGGGTTTTGGAACATTGTATGACTGAAACTGGATCATGAGCAGCTTTGTAACTATATATCTCATGGTGATTCAATTAAAAGAATAAAATAAAATAAATACTAGGGACAGTGAAGAGTAGATATTACATACTTACTAAGTGTATTCAGACTGGCCTTCTATGTGCTTTTAGGTCACAATATTTTTCTTGTATGCATAAGGTTTAAGTGTCTGGGTCATTATCTGCAATCTGCATCTCACTTTCACAATGTGCTTGCAGATTACCTTCAGTACCACCTAAAAATTTACCAGTTATGTCCTCACTAGCAGTTGCTGCTTCCTCCTATGACGCACTTGCTGTGAGCTACTTTTTGCGAGCTGATTTCATCTTCAACATTTTCATCTTTTCATCACTGCCAATGCTATTATTTTAGGCAAAATTACTTCGTAGGAATCCTGTGACTATGACATTTGGCTTGACTCCATGATACCTTTAGGGTACTATATTCCGTTCAACTCATTTTAGTAAGCAACTACTTATAATAGGTATGAAAGATCCTGTGTGAGGGACTGTGAAAATAGGCTAGGTACAGTTCAATTTCGTAGGGAGTCTTCAGTCTTGTGAAGCAAACAAGCAAACATAAGCTGGGACATAAACTATAGGAGAGAGTTTGGCAAGATGACATTCATGACCAAAGAAGGAACCAAAGTTACATTTGACCAGATCTTTTGAGTGTAATCTCTGTGGAATTATCCCCTTATCTTTCCCCTTTTACCTTAATCATGTTAATTTATCCATCATCAGAGCTTTCAAGGAAAATATGTATATATCTCTTTTTCTTACTACTTACTGACCTGTAATATAATTGTTCTCTATATCCGTGTCTTGAGAAATTTTAGGGACAGGGATTATTATTCTTTGCCTTTGTTTTAATACAGGACATAAGAATGCCTGATACTTTATAAATACAACTGCAAGTTTTGGTGGATCGATAAAGACTGAAAAGTGTTTTGGACCCAAGGACCTAGAGGACCAAAGGACTGGAGACATGGATAGTGGCAGAGTGCTCAGAGAAGGTTACAGGGGAAGGATTCTGTGTGGTTGGACCACAGCTGTGGGGGCTGATTACCATGGTAGATGACTGACAGTTGGTAACATCAATCTTTGTGACTTTTTTTTCTCATTCCTAGAAGCTCAGTTGTTGATGGAACTTTTGAATAGAAAGCTTAGTGAACTTAGAGAGTTTAAGTACAGAACTTGTCCTGGTTGCTAACGTGATATCATGTGACAAAACAAGCCAAGGAACAGGTATTCTTTAATTTTCTCCTTGAGTGGGAGGCCAACAGCCACTAACATTTTCCACAACCAAATGCCTCATAAGAATTATGGAAAATCAATGTTGCTGATAGTATGGACTGAAGTTGACTAAGTAGAAAACATTAAATCTCTGAAACAGATGAATAATGTCACTTCCATGGGAACTGCCACACTGTGGGAAATCCATCTGCAGCAACTTTGACCATCTTTGTTGGTAATCACTGAGATATGAGGCCTCTGGGTCCTTGGTAGTCTTATGCCATGGTGGCATAGACTTAATTATCTGTTGATGGTTTTGTCAAAATATCTGCTCTGTTGTTTTTCAGAAGATTGTTCTCCACACAGAGATGTGAGATCTATTTTTTATTGCTCATAATCTTTAAACTGAACATTTTTTTGTTCTTAAAATAAAATTCTATGAGCAAAATCACAAGGAAACAGTTTTGTGGAAAAAAATGTTTTTGTGGGAAGTACTTTTGTTATGAGTGGCAGAATGAAAAAGTCATTCAGCATTGAGTATGACCCAGAATAAAAATTTGCTTGAAATTTCCCTTCAAATGCAAACAGTTCTGGCAGAACCATAAACTGTACCCATGACTACACTACAATTTCATTATGTGTATTCATTTAACTATATTTATTTTTGTTTATTTTATATTTGATTTTTATTGTACTTTAGGTAATATCGTTTCAGGTAATGTGGTTGCAATAGTGTTAATGTTTATGGTTTTAATGCACCATATCACTGCACCTTCACAACCACCAAAGTGCCTAAGACCTTTCAACACTGCACCTATGTCACTTTTGATCTGCCTTGTCCCCCTACACTCCTGCTCCCCTGCTCAGTAAACTCAGTTTGGTAATCCAAGGCCAAGGGGTTTGTCTTTATCCAGTCATCAGTCACTGAGCATTTCAGTTTCCATATCCTGGCTATTGTACTTAGCACGGCAATGAACATTTGTGTGCATATATTATCTTTAATTAATGTTTCTGTTACTGAAGTAGATAACAAGAAGTAGAATATCTGGGCTATACAAAAGCTTTATTCTTAATTTTTTTAGATGTCACTACTTTTTTTCCATAGAGGCTAAAAAACTCCCATCAACAGTGAAAGAGCATTTCTTTTTCATAACATCTGTTCTTCCATTGATTTTCTACTCTTTTTAATATATGCCATTGTTACTGGTGTGAGATGATATCTCATAATTTCTGTTTTTCTAATAATATGTGGTAATGATCACTTTTTATCTTACTGACTAACCTTATGTTCTCTTCAGGGAAGTGTCATCTCCTTTCCCCAATTTTCTGATGCAGTTATTGGATTTTATTATGTTTGAAACTTTATTTACAAAGTTGTTTACAACACAGTTGTTTCAGGCATTCAGTGTTCCAACATCAATCCCACCGCCAGACTGACCTTCCGACACCTATGTCTCTTATTAACCGATTCCTGCCATCAGGGAACACTCAGACCTAAAATACAATGAAAAAAAGATGCCTGTGGCTATGCAATAAAGTGAAGAATTGGTGTGTGGGGAGTTATGAGAAAAAAGATAAGAGCAAAAGAGCAAAAAGAAGTAGCTATTCACTGAAGCGTTGTTGGAGAGGCTCCCGTCAAACCAGATGTTGAGTTGATCCGCTCCTCCTACGCGTCTGGTGTGGTTTAAATGCAAAGGAGAGAGGAAACATTGACGGGAGGGAAGGGGATGTCCATTCTAGGTTCTACAGATGTCAAAGGCAAGTTAAAAGATAAGGAACTTCTTGTGGCTGCTCAACTTAACTCAAAAGTGGGTCAAGAAGTAGACAAGGGGCAACTCCCAGAGCAGAGTTTATCTTTGTGTCAGCACCCATGTTTCTTTCCCTATCTCCCAAAGACTTGCTCACATTCTGCTTTTTTCTCTCCTCACAGGGCATCATGTGGTTATTGGACTGGGGCATATCTGATCATGAAGCAGAGTTTTGAACAGTGCGTTGTGCCAGTCACTGCTTTGAACTGGGAGTACAGCAGACAAAACAGATAAAAATCCCCACTGTGCTTTGGCCCCACTACTGGGATTTCTAAATTGTATTTCCCTCTTGCTGTTATTACTGTGAGCCTTCTTCTAATATGAAATAGAAGAACTATTATTAAGTCATAAACTTTATTAAACTTTGGGGTATTCTTGGGTTTGTGCACATCGCATCCTTTCACTCCCTTTTCTTTTCCTGGACTAAGTTCACAGCAAGAGAAGAGGTCAGGGTCACAGTGATCTATTTCCTGTGAGGTAGCTCTTTTTGGATATTTCCAATCTCATTTTTAATTTTGAGATAACAGGGTACTATTTTTTTCAGGTTTTAGGGACTGCCAAAAAGATAGGTCATATGTATCTCTCACAGCCAGACTGAATGGCTAATTTTTTGGATATGTGTTAGCACTGTTAGCACTGTCATTCCATTATTCATCGATTTTGCTCTAGCGGGCACCAGGAATGTCTCCATTGTGAGACTTGTTGTTACTGTTTTTGGCATGTCGAATACGCCACGGGGTAGCTTGCCAGGCTCTCCGAGAGGGACGAGGAATTGAATCCAGTCCGCCGCATGCAATGCAAATGCCCTACCTGCTGTGCTATCGCTCCAGTCTCAAAAAATCGCCAAGCTGGGAAATAAATCTCCACTGAATAAATAGCCAGTAAATTGTATAATAATTAAAAAATAAGTAAAAGTATTAATTAATTTATTTTATTAATGTAAATGACACAACAGTTTCCATATTGTTTTACATTTGCAGTGCTACGTCTCTGTCTCTCATCACCAGCCTTTCAATAACCCTCCACCACTGTCCTTCTCCCACCTACCCTTGCTTTGTTGCTTCAATTGGCCATTCTGTTCACAGTATTGCAATTTTATTTATTTATTTTATGTTTACTGTTTTTGGCATATCAAATACACCACGGGTCTCAAACAAGTCTCAAAATGGAGATGTTACTGGTGCCCGCTCAAGCAAATCAATGAGCAATGGGATGACAGTGATACAGTGAAATTAAAGAACGGTGATTTGTAAAGTTATTGATAATTGAGGTTTATACATTAAATGTTTTGAGGGCTGGAGCAATAGTACAGTGGTAGGGCGTTCGCCTTTCATGTGGCCGACCCGTATTCCATTCCTCTGCCCCTCTCGGAGAGCTTGGCAAGCTACCGAGAATATCGCGCCCCCATGGCAGAGCCTGGCAAGCTACCCGTGGTGTATTCGATATG
Organism: Sorex araneus; assembly: GCF_027595985.1. Taxonomy (NCBI): domain Eukaryota; kingdom Metazoa; phylum Chordata; class Mammalia; order Eulipotyphla; family Soricidae; genus Sorex; species Sorex araneus. Next base: position 10,800,384 of record NC_073311.1, on the reverse strand, counting down.
CCAAAACCCAGTAACAATAAGTCTCACAATTAGAGACGTTACTGGTGCCTGCTCGAACAAATCGATAAGCAACAGGATGATAGTGACAGTGATTTTATGTTTTGGTCTTGGCCATACCCAGAGGTGGCCTGTGCTCTTCACTCAGGGCTCCCTCCTAGTAGGGCTCAGGGGACCGCGTGGGATGCCAGGGGTTGTATCCAGGTTGGAAGCTTCTGATGCTGTACTATTGTTCTGGACCTGGGACTTGTTTTCTTTAGGGACTTTCTAAATGTAAATATACTGCAGATGTGGGTAATATTATTTGGTATCTTTTCTCCTGTCTCACCTCACTTACCATGATACTCTCAAATTCCATTTGAGGTTGTGACAAACTGCATTATTTCTTTTAACAAAGCTGTAAGATATTTCATTTTGTATATTTACCACAATTTTTAAATTTACCCATCTGTTTTTGGTACTTGGATTTCCAGATCTTGGTTATTGTGAATAATGCTGCAAGGAACATTATTTGGCAACATTCTTGAAGATTATTTTGTTGTTCTTGGGATTGATGCCCAGTAGAAGGATTGCAGGGTCATATGTAATGTCTCTTATTCACTCTCTGAGGAATCTCTAAACTGTTTTCCACAAAGGCTGGCCCAGACAACAGAGACACCCACAGTGAATGAGGATCCTTTTCTCACTGCCTTTTGCCAATGCTGGTTGTTTCTATTATTTTTGATGTAGACCATTCTTGCTGTTGTAACTTTGATTTATGTTACCCTGATAATTTTGATGATGAGCATCTTTTAATGGTCTGTTGGCCTTCTGTATATCTCCTTAGAGAAACATCTATTGAATCCTGTGCAGTTGTTTTGATGGGGCTGGATATTTTTCTGTTATTGAGTTTTGTGGATGCTTTATGTATCTAGGAAACTAGCCTTTGTCTGATCCATGATGTGAGAATATATTCTTCCATTCAGGAGAGTGTACTTTTATTTTAGGCATTATTTATTTAGCTGCAGAATTTTCAATTTGACATGCATATGAGGATTTACTTCTAGATTTTCAATTTTATCCCATTGATCTGAGAGCCTGTCTTTAGTCCAGTAGCAGAGTTTTGATTACTATAGTTTTGTAATACAGTTTTAAGTCAGGGAACGCAAAATCTGCACAGTCCTCCCCAACCCCATGCCCCTGCCTCTTGCCTGCAACCCCAAGGATTTCCTTGGAAATGCTGAAATCTTTACGGTTCAATACAAATTTTAGAAATGTTTTGCCTGTGTCCTTGAATAACATTGTAAGAATTTTTCTAGGTATTGTATTGAATGTGTAAATTATTTTGATCATTTTGATGATACTGACTTTATCAATCCAAAGAATATTTTTCATTTTCCTGTGTCTTAGTTCTTCAAGAGTAACTTAGAGTTTTCGCTAACAGGTCTTTATCCTCCTTGTTAATTTGATTTCTAGATATTTGATTTTTTTCACGACTGTGATAGGACTGATTTAAAAATTTTTTTCTTTTACTTATTGTTTACAGATAAGAATGCAACAAATTTTTACACATTAATTTTTTTTTAAATCTGCTACTTGGCTGTATAGATTTATTAATTCTGGAAGTTTTTTTTGTGGAGTCTTTAGCATTTCCTATGTTCACCATTATGTCATCTATAAATAATGTTAGTTTGACTTCTTCTTTGCCAATATTAATCTGTTTAATTTCTTTCTCATTTTTCCTGTTGCTGTGGCTTAAATTTCCAATACCACGTTAAATAATTGTTGTGAGAGTGGGCATCTTTATCTTGTGTCCAATATTAGAGGAAAGACTTTCAGTTTTGCCCCATTAAGAATGAGGTTAACTGTGAGTTTGTTGCATATGTCTTTACTATATTAGGGTAATTTCCTTAAATTTTCATTTTGTTAAGGATTTTTTTAATCACAAAGGAGTATTGGATTTTGTTAAATACTTTTTCTGTATATACAGAAATGATCATATGGTTTTAATCTTGCCTTTTATTAGAATGTAGTATTACATTAATTGATTTGCATATATTGAACCCTCTGTATTCTTGAGATAAATGCCACTTGATCTTAGGTTATGATTCATTTAATGTGTTACATTCAGTTTGCTAGGATTTTATTAAGGATCTTTGAATCTATGTTCATCAGGGATACTGATCTATAAATTTACTAAATGTCTCTATCAGCTTTTGGAGTCAAGGTAATAGCTTTACAGAAACTGTCTAGGAAAGTTATTATTTCTTTTACTTTTTGAGAGAGCTTAAGATGATGGGTAGTATATCTTATTTGAAGATTTGAAAGGACTCACTGGTGAACCCATCAGATCTTGGCCATTGTTTCTGGGAAAATTTAAAAATATTTGTTCCTTCAACTTCCTTGATATAAGTCTTTTCAGGTTGTTCTCCTTTCTAGTACAGTTTTGAGATAATGTATCACTAGAAACATATATATCTCATCTAGTTTCTCTAAGTGACATAGAGTTGTTCATAGTTATCTTGAATGAACATTTATATTTATGTGGTATCTGTCACAACTTTTCCTCTCAGGTTTCTAAAATGATTTATTTTGAATGGTAGATTTTCTTATACTGTTTATAAGTTCTTGGACAAATGAAAATAATTATAATACAAAATAGTTTTAAGCTCAGTAGAAAGATGGCACTTTCCACCACAGAATTGTTAGGAAACCACTGATTAAAAACCACCAACTCTTGACAAAAACCAACCTCTTGCAAAATCCATAACAGGATATTCCCATATGGAACACAGAACTAGCAACTACTGTCAAAATTTCCCAGGGAAAACCCGTAGGGGCCCCGAAGAATAGGAGACAACAGTTCATAATAAGTCATGCTTATTCTCCCAGAAATTCCCATCCTAACGAAAGGATATGCATACCAGCAGGAATAATCCCAAATTAGACCACATATGAACATAATCAAACAGGTTAGACTGAACCTGTGACGTCCTAGAAATCTATCCCACCTTAAAAACTCTAGGTTTTGGGTCCTAAGGCAGGGTACTCCTCTCTGGATTTCCTTGTCCTACAGGTCTCCATTTGAGTGCCTTTTCTTTCTTTTTTAAAAATTTTTATTAGTAAATCACAGTGAGGTACAATTACAAACTTATGAACTTTTATGTTTGTATTTGTTTTACATCCCTCCACCAGTGCCCATTCTCCTCCACCAATGTTCCCAGTATCCCTCCTACACCCCCACCCCAACCCCCACCACCCCACCCTGCCTCTGTGGCACGGTATTCCCTTTTGTTCTCTCTCCTGTTGGATGTTGTAGTTTGCAATTGAGTGGCCATCATGTTCGGTCTATAGTCCACTTTTGGTACGAGGCTTTCAACCCAAGTGGGTCCTCCCAACATTCTCTGCTAGGTGTTCCCTTCTCTGTCTCTCCTGCCTTTTCCCCCAGCATGTGAGGCCAGTTTCCAAGCTGTGGGGCATGAAATTTGCCTATAAGTGGATCAACATGGAGAGTGTCATGTTGAGTGAAATGAGTCAGAAAGAAAGAGATAGACATAGAAAGATAGCACTTATACGTGGAATATAAAGTAGCAAAATGAGACACTAACACCCAAGAGTAGTAGAGATTAGAACCTTGAGTGCCTTTTCAATAAAGTCTCTTGTTTTGTTGAAATGCAAATATCTTTAGACAATATTTTTTTGTGTTAGACTAGGGCCCACTCTTGGTCTTTGGAAGGATTCCTCCATTAGTAGAACTAACATTGGGTTTATTTCAAAACATAAACCAAAGCCTTATATGAATTCTGACTTGTTAATATACTTGTATTATTTCATGGATTACAAAACATAGTGATTTTAGAAATATTAAAGTGTGAAAAATAGCCATATCATTAAGTCAACTAAGCAGCTAAGACATTTAGGAATGCCCCCCCACCACATGATATCAAAGGTCAGATATAAAATTGCATCACAGAGGATTCCCAATATGCCACTATTCTCTGCATAAGGAATGAGTTCATTTTGCACATTGGATATACAGCAGACTATGAAGTATACTTAACAACTATTTGTTCTGTGAATGTGTGTGGGATGAATTAGATGGCTTTTGCCCATACATATTTTTGTACATGTATATGAAATATTATCATACCATTGTTCATCCATTATTCTTTTTATCTTTTGACCATTTCTCAAAGCTTCTGAAATCTTGAAATTAACTGAATTATTTTTCAGAGTATTGGATATGTATTTTACTATGACATAAACACTTGTATTCTCCCTATAAATTCTATCCTCCTCTCTATATATGTAGATCCCAAAGTGATGATATTCGGAGGTGGGACCTTTGCTAGTGATTTGGTCTCGAAGGTGTACCATGATTAAGGGGATTAGTGCTTCTGTGAAAGATACCCGAGAGATCCTTTGCTCCTTTCCTTTTGTGAGGAAGAGTGAGAGGTTAGTATCTGCAACTTGGAAGAGAGCCCCAATCAGAACATGACCATGCTGTTGTGCTTATCTTGAGCTTCTCTGCCTCCAGAACCACGAGAAACTAAATACTGTGCTATAAGTAACCAAGTCTGTTTATTTTGATTAATCACTCAAATGAACTAATTTAAAAAATAATGCAAAAGCTGCTATATCCAGAGCATTTCAGTAGTTTTTGTTGCTTGAAACACTCTATTTATATTACTGGGGTTTTTTTTGGCTTAGGAAAACCATCTAAAGTAGATATAATTATATCCTATTTTAATGATGACCAAACTGTAACTTACAAATTATGAGTATGAGTAATTTTCCTAAGACCATAAAACTAGTGAGTAGTGGATGAGTTTCAGCACTAAATTTCTTTGAAATTATCAGAAATTTTCATACAGTTTTATACAAGAAATTTGTGAAAGTAATAATAAACGCACATTAGTGATTAGGGAACAATCTTCTAGACACTCCTAGTACACTGCAGACTTATTCTAATGTCTCTTGCATTATATAGGCCACTTTTGGAACATCCCTTTAGAACTGTTTTTGAGGCCCATATTCTGAGTATTCTTTACATAGATCTCTATTAAGTGTTTAAAATCAGAATTGGATTGTTTAAAGGTTCCCCATGAGACAGATCCGCTGACAAAAGTGTAGAATGACTGATCAATGGCAGACCTAGATTACAGTGATAAGAAATAACCACATTTCTCTTGAGTTGACTATATACCAAAGCAGAGGCGATAGCATTGTGGATGTTCTATTATGATGTAAGTGTTTCTGTATTTGGTTATTCCTGGTCATTTCCCAATAGTGCCAAGGTGCCTCTTTGACATGGAACACTGCTCTTCCCACTGTTACCACACCTGCAGCTTCTCTAGCCTCTGGGTGAGAAGAAAGTCCCTTTTAAAAATCCTATCCATTTCCCCTTATAGCACTAAAGGTGGAAAACTGAACTAGGACTTTGATTCTTAACAATTTTTTGTCTTTCCACAGTTTGCCTCATCAGACTAGGTGGCAGACTGAAGTTGTAAGTTGCTGCTTGAACTGCCTCAACTGGGAAGTGATTAAAAACAGAGTTACTGGGGTATTTTGTGAGTCCTATCTATTCTTTCCGAGTCAATAGTGGTCTTTCCTTTTCCTTTTCATACTCATGTACTCCTTGGGTTTGAGAAATGATTTTTTTTTGACAGTCTAGTTACTTCTTTTTCATGTTGCAAGGCAAGAACACACCAGCTGGGGAATTTTCCTGCTTAAGGAGGCATCCTTGGGATATGTATCATTTCCCTTGCGTCATGATGGTTTGGATGGTGGTAAGACATTTATAGAAACGTAACTACTCAAAGTTTAAAGCAAACACAACCTACTTTGGCTTAACTAATCGACACTAACAATTTGAGTTGCATGCTAATTGTATTGATTCACATAAGGATTCCAAATTAAACACTCAAGTCAGCATAAGGCTCCTGAAAATATTTTGTATCCCTTTAATGTCATGCTTCTGTTAGATTTACTTTTGTTTACATTTATTGCATACTCTTATTGTATTAGTATGGTATCTACTTGCAAGCTTTAGGGGGAGAGAAAAGCAATTTAGTTCCAATTGTCCTATATTCACTGATTTAGAATGTTTATGTTAATTACATGCCCACTGAAGGTTGTTTTTGCTTTTTTTTTTTTTTTTTTGCTGTTTGGGTCACACCTGGCGATGCACAGGGGTTACTCCTGGTATTGCACTCAGAAATTACTCCTGGTGGTGCTCAGGGGACTATATGGGATGCTGGGAATTAAACCCGGGTTGGCCGCGTGCAAGGCAAATGCCCTACCCGCTGTGCTACCGCTCCAGCCCCCAACCACTGAAGGTACTTGAACTTCTGAGCCCTGGTGTTTACACTCCATCACTGTAGCACTGTCCTTCCATTGTTCATCGATTTGCTCGAGCGGACACCAGTAATCTTTTCATTGTGAGACTTGTTGTTACTGATTTTGGCATATTGAATATGCCTCGGGTAGCTTGCCAAGCTCTGCCATGAGGGCGGGATACTTTCGGTAGCTTGTTGGGCTCTCTGAGAGGGATGGTGGAATCAAACCTGGGTCGGTTGTGTGCAAGGTAAATGCCCTACCCACTGTGCTATCGTTCCAGTCCTACACTCCATCAAAATTTTATTTATTTATTTTTTTTTAATAAGTGAATCACCGTGGGGGTACAGTTACAGATTTATACATTTTTGTGCTCATGTTTCCCTCATACAAAGTTCGAGAATCCATCAAAATTTTTTCATTCTATTTAAAATTTTTTTTTAGATTTTGCGTTTTGGACACACTCAGTGGTGCTCAGGGTTTACTCCTGTCTCTATACTCAGGTATCACTCCTGGAGATGATCAAGGGACTATCTGGGTTGCCAGGGATTGAACTGGGATTGACCATGCTCAAGGCGAATGCCCTACCCACTAAACTATTTCATTGGTTCTTCACACTTTTATTTTTCCCAAATCAACTTTGAATAGTAGAATAAAACAAAACACATGATATTTAATATTCTAGTCCAATACCCTTTAAACTACTTCCAGATAAAAACAATTCTCCTTTTCTTGAATTATATATTTTTATGAACCTTTACACTCCTGTTCACTGGATTCTGTTGTAGCTCTTTGTAAATTGTTCTCATCTCATTTCCTAGGGTCTTATTTACCAGCGGAACTGCTCAGGTGAAAATGAAGTGTGAGATTTTCAAAGAAGTTCACTTAGATCTTAAATCCTGACTTACAACTAATTATGGATTCCAGCAATTGGTAATGGGACTTCTACCCAATATGAGCCATCACATAATCATTGCCATGGGAAGAACTGTGACACAATTGAGGACTGGAGTGAGTACAGCAACAACCTTTAAGGTGTTAAAGTCCTAATATCATTCTTTGTTTTTTTTCAGTTGATGGTATCTTTATTGAATAATAATGATGACATTTTTGACAATTCTGCACAAGGTATTTTTCCATAGATGTTAACAAGAAATCTCTAGATCCAATCTGTTCTTTATTTTATTTATTTATTTATTTATTTTTTAATAAAAATTTTATTTTATTAAATCACCATGTGGAGGATTACAATGTTTTCAGGCTTAAGTCTCAGTTATACAATGCTGAAACAACCATCCACTCAACCAGTGCCCAATGCTGAAACAACCATCCCTTCACCAGTGCCCATATACCACCACCAAAAAAAAAAAAACCCACACAGTAGACCTCCCATCCCGTCTCCCCACCCCCCGCCTTGTAACTGATAAGTTTCACATTACTTTCTGTTTACTTTGTTTATATTCAATATTTCAACACACACCTCACTATTATTGTTAGGAGTGCCCCACTAGAGTCAGACCTATTGTGAAGAAAAATGAGGTCATTTTGGATTTCTGTACTTTAACAACTAAGTCCAGGGAGATTTCTTCCAGATATTGGATCATTACAAGGTTGAAAACCCCATCAGTAGTCGTCATAATATGGCGGTCACCACGCCCTTCATCCCTGGAGAGAAAGAGGAGAGAGAGAGAGAGAGAGAGAGAGAGAGAGAGAAAGAGAGAGGGAGAGAGAAAGAGAGAGGAGAGAGAGAGGAGAGAGAGAGAGAGGAGAGAGAGAGGGGAGAGAGAGAGAGACAGAGAGAGAGAGAGAGAGAGAGAGAGAGAGAGAGAGAGAGAGAGAGAGAGAGAGGTACCTTTCCCCTCCTGGGCGGGCACGGGGTCGCGGCTTAGTTCTCAGGCTGGAGACATTCTGCGAGGAGTTGCCCATGCCAAAAGAGGTTTTGCTGGGTCTGGATTCACGCTCGTGCAGCTGCGGAGGGGCCGTACATGCGTGCAGCTCCCGGGATCACATCTCGGCGGCCCCTAATATCATTCTTTGTATAGGTAGAATTTTGCTAAACATTTAACAATGGAATGTGTAAAATAGTAGCAGTTCATGATACAGGAAAGGGAGTATTTATTAAATGAATACTGTATGAGCATCTTTACATGAAGCACCACGAAATGTGTTGAGTGTTGAGTAGTCAAAGATGAAAATATAGGGCAAGTTCATTTTCCTTTAGAAATTCACACTTTCTTGGAAATCTAATAATAGGATGAGAGGTCTGAAGTGTCAACTTGGAAAATGATGACAGAAAACTAATGAAGCTGTAGACCTTTATTCCACTGTTCACTGTATCACCATCATCCCGTTGCTCATCGATTTGCTCGAGCGGGCACCAGTAACGTCTCTAAGTGAGATTTGTTGTTACTGTTTTTTGAATATCAAATATGCCACGGGTAGCTTGCCAGGCTCTGCTGTGTAGGCAAGAGACGCTTGGTAGCTTGCTGGGCTCTCCAGAGAGGGGCGGAGGGATTGAACCTGGGATAGCCACATGCGAGGCAAATGCTCTACCCACTGTGCTATCGCTCCAGTCCATTGCTCACTTCTCAATAAATATTGAATGGGTTGAAGGAATTACAATTTCTGAGTTGAGAAAGTTCTTGAGAACAATTGAAATTTTTTTTCATGGGTCTTGATACAATTTCAGGCCCAAAGCTCTGAAGGCTGGAGGAGCCAGTGAGGCGCTTGTGGCTGGAGAAGACTTTGGCAAGGGATAAATGTCAAATTCATATCTGATCAAAAGTAGGTTTCACTACTTTTCAGTTACATTTTTCTGGGCTCCTTAGTAGAGGATATTTTTTAATCCATATGGCAGTTAAAAAATAATAGTCCATGGACATCAATCTCTTATTTGCATGTCATGACATTTGAATGATAAAATCTGTTATGATATGCAACTGGCTAGGGGAAGTGGCTGGGGAATGGGCTCTAATGTTCCTGTAAACTTGAGCTTTAACCTAATGACACAGATGGTATGGTTAACATTTTTTTTTTTATCATAAAGCAAGCTCAAAATATAGAACAGCCAGAATGATCTCCCTCTATATAAAGTGTAAGATAGCTTTGATAGCATCTCATTGGAGAGGCGGCGTTGAAGGTTAAAGTAAGTAGGTTATCCTCTCATCTAAGCAACTCATCAAGTAATTGTCTGCTTTGAGTGAGGAGCCAGCCTGGGGTGGAGGGAGATGAGGGTTCATTGCATTTTGAGGTCTGGGTTGCTGTTAGTCATTTTGTCTTTTGCCATTGCCACGCACAAGCGATCTTCCTTTGCCAAAACTTGTCACCCAAAGGGAACACTATCCAAAGCTGTTGATTTGCTCTATATCAAGGCAGCCTGGCTCAAAGCAACAATTCCAGTAAGTACAAGTTTCTGCTTAGAATGCTCAGAACAGGCATTTGTAGTTCTGTATAGAACAAGCTTATTTTTCTTCATTTTATTGTAGGAGGACCGCATTAAAAAGATACGATTATTAAAAAAGAAAACTAAAAAGCTATTTTTGGTAAGCCAGAGGGTTTTTTCTTTCTCTTCATATTTCTACTTGTTGGTTGTTTCTGTTTTCCTGTATTTAAATTTTTCCAGATGGGCATTAAATAATAACCGGGAGGATGCTTCTTTCAGTGACATTTTATGAAAGTTATTTATGGTCTTCCTGCAATTTATTATATTTTATTTATAGAAAAATTGTGTATTCCAAGAGCAACTTCTATCCTTCTTCATGGAAGATGTTTTTGGTAAACGTCAGTTACAAGTTTATGAAGAAATACACTTTGTGGAAGATTTTCACAGCTTGAGGCAGAGATTGAGCCATTGTGTAAGTAAGCACAGCAATCCTAAGAGTTTGATCTCATAAAATTTTCTAGAAAACAGAATGTTTATACGTGAAAGTGAGAATAGAGATTTCTGATAGCTTGCTTTTAATCCAAAAAGGAAGTGTATTACCAGGGAAAGAGATCAAAGAAGTATTTATAACTGTTAATGTCACTATTTAGTATTTTCTAAGGAATGTCATGTATGCATTGAAGAGAATTAAAATAATATGGAGTACTTTCTTTTTTAGGCCACACTCAGGTGGTACTTAGGACTCAATCCTGGATTTGCATTGGGATCAATCTTGGCAGGGTTCTGAGAACCATATGGGGTACCAGGGATTCTACCTGGATTGGCTGTGTTAAGAAAAGCACCCAACACTTAAAAAATTTAATTTTAATCCTTCTAAAAATATAATTCCCAAGTAATTCATTCTTGCATTTATCAAGTATTTAAGCACCAACAAGTGCTAAAGTGCTAATTACTTTTTAGACTGCTGTTTTCTCTCCTTCCTTCCTTCCTTCCTTCCTTCCTTCCTTCCTTCCTTCCTTCCTTCCTTCCTTCCTTCCTTCCTTCCTTCCTTTCTTCCTTCCTTCCTTCCTTCCTTCCTTCCTTCCTTCCTTCCTTCCTTCCTTCCTTCCTTCCTTCCTTCCTTCCTTCCTTCCTTCCTTCCTTCCTCCCTTCTTTTCTTGCTTCCTTCCTTGCTTCCTTCTTTTCTTCTTTCCTTCTCTTCTCATTCCTCTATTTTCTTTATTTTTCATGTTCATAAAAGTATTTTTTAAAAAACTCAAATATTTCTAATTATACCTTTTAAAAGCATAATCTTAGAGAAACATCACCTGAAATATGTGGGGTCAGCTTTACACTCTGGAGAAATCTTTGTTCTCTCTTGAACACGTATCTCTCTTTTTCTCTTCTCACACTTCCCTAAATTTCTTTCAACTAAAACCTGTTTTGTTTCACTAAAAAAGTGGGATATGTTATTTGGTGCTGCAGTTTTGTCTGTCACCAAAAGCAATGAGGAATTAATTAATAAGGTAAAAGTGACTATATTTTTTAAAAAGAAATTTGTTTTTTTGTTGGGGGTCAAATCCAGTGATGCTCAGAGTTACTCCTGGTTCTTGGGCTCAGAAATCACTCATAGCAGAACTTGGGGATTGAACCTGGATGGGACATACATAATACAAGTGCCCTATATTCTGTACTATCTCTTCAGTGGAACATATTTCTCAATTTTTTAAAATTGTAGTTTAGGTTATATGATTACATTATTGCCAAAGTTTATGGTATTGATATACAAAGTTGCTGCACTCAGCCATCACTAATTTGCCCGTATTCCTTCACTGTCCATATGTCACCTCTAGTCTAGTCATATTTTCTCCCATCTCTTTCTCTAAGGTTTGGTAATAAGTATTACCAGGGTCAAGAATTTGTCATTCTTCCATATTCTCTTTTCTCTTGTTTCGTCCTACGTATTACACAGGTGAGTGAGATCATTTGGTATTTGTCCTCCTCTGACATAGCATAATACCTTTCAGTTGCATCCACATTGCAGCAAATGGCCTGATTTCACTTTTGTTTATATTATAGCTGCATAGCATTTTATCTATATCTATGTCTCTATGGTGATATGTGAGGGTTAAATTGCAATTTTTGCTCTGCTCTCCCTGTACTTCTTTTGGTATGTTTTGGGGCCATGTCAGCATTGTTCAGGGCTTATTTCTGGCTTTGTGCAGGGATCACTTCTGGCTCTGTGCGGATCATTTCTGGAGGGCTTAGAGGAACAGCTGGGGTGTGGGACATTGAACCCTGATCAGTCAGCTATGTGCACAGGAAATGCCCTACCCATTATGCTGTTGCTTGGGCCCCCTCTTCTGTACTTCTTGAGAAATAAATGTCTTATCTTGATGTTTTGTTGTAGTGGTAGAAAAATTTGAAACATAAGCAGGTAGCTAGAGGCAGAAACTCTGAGTGACCCATTCTGGGAACTGGACAAAGATGAATGAGTAATAAATCACAAAGCTGACCAGAGAAGAACAGGGGAGCCAGATCAACCTGGTTACCTAGGCAAGTAGTGGGGGGGCACAGAAACAATTAGTATCATCAGTGTATGTCAATATAGAACTTAAAAGAAAAAGTATCCATCACCAAGATGCCCAGAAACAGGGGCCCTTCTAAGTTTCATATTATGCCTTTCCTGACTCAATCTATGTCAAAGTATTATCATAAAGACATCAGCTGAGAAAATCCATTCTTTTGCTCTTCTGCCATTTGTCTCACAAATGTGCTATATTGCCAGGAATCTTCCTCTATAAAGTGGATTGTTTCTCTGCTTGGGCTGCAGTTTCAGGTGATTGTTTAATTATGGTCCATGGAAGTAAAATAATGAACTAAATCTCTTTGTGTTTCTGCCTAAGATGGTCTCAGTGTGATTGATTAGGTAAATGGCATTACAATAATTTTTTTAATCAAAAATAAAAAATAAATTTATATACAAAAATATCCTTATCTGTCATGTACCTTTTGGTTGTTTCCATATCCTAGCAATTGTACTAAGTACTGCAATGAATATAGATGGCATAGAAATTTTTGAATTAATACTTAAGTGTTTTGCGGGTAGCTGAATGAAGTGGAATTGCTAGATCATATGGAAGTTCTGTTCTTACTTAAATGAGAAATTTCCAAACTATTTTCCATAGAAGCTGAAGCAAACAACATCCCACCAACTGTGGATAAGGATAAGAGAGATCACATTTCTATAAAAACATCACTGTATCACTGTCATCCCGTTGCTCATCGATTTACTCGAGCGAGCACCAGTAACATCTCCATTGAGAGACTTGTTGTTACTATACACCACAGGTAGCTTGCCAGGCTCTCCAAGAGGGACAGAGGAATTGAACCTGGGTCAGCCATGTGCAAGGCAAAGCCCCTATAAACACATGCCCAAAACAAAGACAGTCCAGTGCAATATTAGTTTAATTGCTTCTGTGATTCAGGTCAAATCTTTTTTTTCATGGCCGTGTTTAGATTTAGTCTACTACTCCAGTTTCCTGAAGTTGGGTAGAAAGGTGAGGTAGTGATAGTTATGGCAGACCAGGTGTGCTACTCATGGTCCTGGAGATTTAACTGCTGGGCAGTTAGACTTGAATTTCTATTGTATTAAACTTAGATGTATTTATATTACGTTCTATTAAATTACTCTAGCTCCAGTTACAGGTCATGGTACAGGGCTCCTTATTGAGGACAGCCCTTTAGTTAGATACAAAAATTAGCAAGTTCGACTACTTCTATTTTTTTTGGTTGATTTCTGTTTAAGTTGTGTCCTTTGGGACTCCAGTTTCACATCTTTTCCCTATTGAAATGCCATTCATAAAAGTTACAAACTGCAAACTGCAAAATTACAAAGAGAACATTCTGAAATAGTTTCTTTCTTTGAAATAATAAAAATAGCATTGTTGGGGCTGGAGAGATAGCACAGCGGGTAGGGCGTTTGCCTTGCACGTGGCCGACCCGGGTTCAAATCCCAGCATCCCATATGGTCCCCTGAGCACGGCCAGGGGTAATTCCTGAGTGCAGAACCAGGAGTAACCCCTGTGCATCGCCAGGTGTGACCCAAAAAAGCAAAAAAAAAAAATAGCATTGTTTATTATATTTAGTTGATTGTATACCTGACTTATAGGATCACTGGTATGGCTTCCTAAACTTTAGTTGAAGGACTGAACAACTTAATATTTTATTTGTCATCATCTGATTAGATTATTATCACTTCAACTAAGAGAGATTCTTGGTTTGTTTGTTTGTCACCATCAAGAGAGTGAAGTTACTAAGTTACTATAGACTAAGGTGGAGTTATCCAAAGAAACAGAAGAACTGTTCTCACTGTTCCCATTAAATAAATGGAGGATATGGATTCTGTGTAGTATCTAATATATGCATTGAAAAAAAATGATCTTTCATGCTCCTTTTCGCTAGAATCCTTAGCTTCTCTGTGTAAGTGCCTTCTGTTGAATCAGCCATCCATTTAACTAAGTGCTATTCTAAATCAAGCGTGTAAATGATTGTGAGTCACTACAAACCTTTGTTTGAAACACTGTAGAGTATCTGGACACTGGGCACCCTCAAATTGATTTGGTTTCCTTGGTTCAAACAGCCAGAGAACATGTAATGCTAGTTATAGCCCAACTGAACAATATTCTAGGTGTTAAACTCTAAAAAACATGCAACTATCTAGGAACTCTGTTTTTCTTAGATTTGTTTTTGGAGACTTTGCCCCCTCCTTACTTCATGGATCAATAGTGATTCTAAGACTTAACTGGTTTAGAATTCTTTAGCTGGGGGTGCTTTTCGGTTGGAGGCGTTTCTACTAAAGTGGCTGGCTCCCCCTGATGGCCAAACACGAGCACACCACCCCGTTCTCCCCTAGCGTCTTCTGTTGGGGCCCAGCCCTTCCTATGTCCATCCTCCACCTCAAGGCATTACTGTTATCCTCAGTTATTTTGCTTCACAAACTGTGGCACCCATATCATGAAGCAAATCAACACATAGGTTTCACACACACATATACGCACTCACACACCTATTCATGCGCACACTCACACACTCATACCTGCACACACATGCACAAATTTTCACACACACATGCACACATATCCACAAACTCACACATTTTCATACATGCACACGCACAAACAAACATTCACACATTCGTGCATGCACACACACTCATGTGAAATCTTTTGTGAAACCTGGTTTTTAGTAGGACGGACTCATTATGCCAAACTTTAGAAAGGCTCCTTGTCTGTGTGGTAATTCATTTGGCCAATCACAATGTTATATTTTTGGCAACTGCTGGTATCTGCTTAATATAAATCTACTGAGCATCTGCTCTATTCAATCCTAAATTAGTACTTGACTTTGGTTCAGCAATAAAGAAGTTTCATAGTCTCAAGAAGGCAACAATTATTTAACTGTTTTTTTTTTAACAAAAGTGGACACTAAATGCAGTCAAAATATAAACAGTAAACATATAGAAATAGTTGCTTTCGCTGTATTTTCCATGTTGTCCTTGAGATTGGGCTGTTGTGAGAAACAATAAGTAAAACCTTGTACTTCAGTATGTGTGATGTTTGTGAGTTTGTTGTATGTGTGTATGAGCATGTATATGTATGTCTATGTACATGTAGTATGTGTTTGTGTATGGGTGGATGTGCATTCACATTCATATGCATGCATGTGAATGTGAGTTTGCGCATATACGTGTATGAAAGAGTGTAAGTTTTTGCATGTATGTGTGGTCATTTGTTAGTTAAATGCTGTCCGAGTTCTAAAGAGTTGTCTTAAAGTATTTTGGCATATCTTCTAGCTGCTTAATGTGTATACTTGGAATTTAAATTTGAATTTTTGCCTACATTGGTGTCTGCTCTTCTAAAAATACTGAGAGAGAAAGAGAGAGAAGTAGGAAAGGAGAGGGAGAGAAAGAGGGATACAATTTACCCATAGTTTCTTTATATAAAGACTTGACAATTATTTTCTTGTGTCTTAAGACACTATTAGGGGCTGATGAAATAGTATAGGGGTTTAGGCATATATCTTGAACCTCTGGTTCCTTGGGCCCTTTCAATCACTGGTTGGCTGAGGATCACTAGGAGGGCCCTTGACCTCCTGAGCACTGCTTAGGAAAGCTCCCTCACCCACTCAGCCCCCTCCCCCAATTTACTCAGCTAAAGATGCAAGGATATTTTGTGATAGTAACTTTTATATAAAAAACTGCCTTATAACTTGTGATAATAATTTTTATATGTCATAGCTTGCCTTATTCTACCAAGTAAGAGGTGGACTCAAAGTGAATTTGTTGTTTATATGTAATGAACTAGTGGATTTTTTCACTTACTAAGAGAAATGTACCAAATTCCTCCTTTAATTGTTTACAGTAAATTTCTTTAGCATTATTAGGAAAATTTACTTGGGCAAACATTACTATTTCAGTGATGGGAAACTGATGTGCTAATGGCAAAATCTCATTATTGAGGGTCATACACATATTTGGGGTATATCTGAATTATTCCTGGAGGGGGTTGTATTATTTCAACAGAGAAAATTAATTTTTAAAAGCAAATTCTAGGACAAACAGGAATTAGTAGATCACAAGCTGTCAACCGGAGATGATCGGTGTCTCTTTCTTATTTTGCAATTCATATGGAACTTTAAGAGTACTGGAAATAGCTAAAGTTACAACTCCTTTGATGTTAATATTACCAATTGACCATTGACCATTTCTGACCTTTAAATTTCTTTCCTCAAAACTCAGACACAAAACTAAAAATGTCCTTATCAAGCAAATAGTCTTGTTTTGACCTTTTAAAAATTTTTTATAGGTAACATCTTATGGAAGAGAAAATGATTCTTCACATTTTGAGGGCTTATGGATTTATGGTTTATGGGTAGTTACATGACTGCACCCAAATTTTCTTTCTTCCTCATAGAAATTCATGCATCTGCTCTAAGGCAATTTGCTAAGATGTCAGTTGAGTAATGACCAACTTTTTGAATCCGTTATCATCATTAACATTTATTCTCACTTATTTGGTTCTGTTAACTACCTTTAGTTTTATATTTAAATATATATTGTATTTATATAATAATAAAAGTTACTATTATTTTCAATTTTGGTGCCACAACTGGTGGTGCTTAGGGTTTATTCCTGGCTTTGAGTTTAGGGATCACTCCTGGCAGTGTTTTGGGAACCATGTGGGGTGCTGGGGGTTGAACTTATTTATTCTTATTTATGAATAGGAAGAAGAGAAGTATAATTTAACATTTTCTGTTATGATAATTGAAAGATTTCTCAATAACGTGTGATTTATGATCAAGGCCACAATTCTTCTATGCTGTTAGCAGATTAGGAAAGTGTCACAACCTTCTGTGAGCCCGGTATAGTGAATAGAATATTTTTTTAAGCAGTGTACTCAGGGGTTGGGCCTGATCTATACAAAGCAGATATATTCATGATTCTAATCAATACATAATTTCTTCTTATATGTGTTTTATTCTCATGAATACCAAGGGATCTGAGACCCAAAAAGGTCGAGTTTTCTTAAAATGGTGTGATAAAGACAAAATGAAAACCCAACCAATGCAAATGAAATAGTTTGGGCTATTTCTGTCTTCACCAGTTCTGATGATTGGCTTTGGTTTTAAGAAAGGCAGGTGTGATCTCGTTTTGCTTTCTAGAGTTTATGTTTTAAGAATATAAGCCAAAGAGTTCTGCAATCATAAAAGAAGGCATGTATCATGAGCTGGGGGAGAAGGCAGCTGAAATAGAGAAGGGATCACTAAGTCAATGATGGTTGGAGGGATCTATTGGGATGGGAGATGTGTAGATAAAAGACCAAATATTATAGCCTCTCAGTATCTGTTTTTCAAACCATAATGCCCAAAAGTAAAGAGAGAGTATGAGAGAAATTGTATGCCATCGAGGCAGGGGGAGAGGTGGGATGGGGAAGGGATACTGGGAACATTGGTGGTGGAGAATGTGCACTGATGGAGGATGGGTGTTCGATCATTTTATGACTGAAACTCAAACATGAAAGCTTTTTAAGCATTGCTCACAGTTATTCAATAGAAAGTAATAATAAATAAATAAAAGATGACAAGTAATGGGAACTGAGTTTTCTGTCTGATGAAGTCACTTTGGAAGCCCATAGGAGGAAAAGTTCATCCTATCTGTTCTAGGACTTGGGTGCATTGGAGAAGAGGCTCAAAATTGAAAAGAGGTGATACTTGAGTACAATCTCCCAGGGGAAACTGGGGAAAAATGATAAGGAAAGAAACTTGAATAAAAAGGTGGAAAAAAAACAACATGCCCATATTTAGGAAGCTGCAAATAATTGGGTTCATTATTTAATGTTATTACAGAATGGTGATTTTAAAATTCTATTATACTTTTTTGTTTCTAATTGTGAATATTATACAAACAGAATATATCCTTCACTAAATAGTTGCCAATAATGATAAATTTAACATCTAAGAAAGATAGGATTAATATTTAATTTTTTCCTTTATTAACTAATTTTTAATTTATGGGGTTAATTTTTTTGTGTATTTAAGATGACCCAAATTCTTGTTGGTTTTTGTTTTTAGTTTCATTGTTAACTCATGGATTTTTTTTTTAGAAAGAAAATTTTATTTATTTTATTTTATTTTATTTTGTTTCTTGGGGCACACCCGATAATGCACAGGGGTTACTCCTGGCTCTGCACTCAGGAATTACCCTTAGTGGTGCTCAGGGGACCATATGGGATGCTGGGATTTGAATCTGGGTTGGCTGCATGCAAGGCAAATGCCCTACCCGCTGTGCTATCGCTCCAGCCCCCAACTCATGGATTTTTGAATAAAATTTATTTATTTATTTATTTATTGAATCACCATGGAAAGTTACAGAGTTTTCATCTAAGTCTCCATTATACAATGCTCAACACCCATCCCATCACCAGTGCACATTTTCCACCACCAGGAGCCCTGGTATACCTCCCCCCAACCTCCACCCCCACCCCCAGTCTCACCCCCCGGCCTGTGTAGCTGATAGTTTTCACTTTACCTTGATTACCTTCAATATTTCAACAAAAAACTCACTATTATTGTTTGGAGTTTCCCCCCAAAGTCAGACCTGCTAAAAAGGAACCATTTCACATTGCTGACAATTAAGAGATATTAGGTTTTGGATTTCTGTATAAAGTCCAGGGAAAATTCTGCCAGAAATTGCATCACTGCAAGCTTTTACTTCCCTTTTGTGTGGAGCTCATAAGATGGAAAACCCGAGAGAGAGAAACCCTCCGCCCCTGGTGCCGCATGGGGCAGTGGCTCAGTTCACAGTCTAGAGGCATTTCTGCGAGCTGCTGGTGTCCAAAGTAGTTTAGTTGGCCTCTGGGGTCATGCTTGTGCAGCAGCGGAAAAGAAATAAAATTTATTTTTGAAAATTTTTCCCCCTTCTCACCCAGCTCATTTCAAGGACTTATTACATCCTCTTTCTGTGCTTAGGAATCACTCGGGGAGGTGCATAAGGGACCAAATGTGATTCCCAGGATCAAGCCCATGTGCAAGGCAACCACTTTAAATATCTATATTATATCCCTGGCTGCTTAAAAATCTTTCTAATTTTAAAAGTTACCTGCCCTTTGAAGTTTAAGCACAAGTCCACTAAGACTGGCATCTTTGTAGTCACTCTTTAGAAACAGCACTATAATAACTCTCTTAATATCCAGAACTCAGGTTTAGAATCTCAGTGCTTTTGTATCTGAGTGTAATTTCATTGTTTCTGCCAACATTCTTGGCATTTTGTCAGAATATAATAAACAGGGTTTTTAATTAGTTGTAACTCAGATGGTATAATTAAATTGCTCAAAAACTGCTATCTATGGGCCAGAGAAATACTTCAGTGGGTTGAGGGTAATCTTTGCATGTAGGTGACCAGATTTTGTAGCTGGCATTCCATAGTTCACCAAAGAATGCCAGGAAGCAACCTGAGTACTGGATTGGAATAACTCCTGGGCATTGCCAGGTATGTCCTTATCCGCTGCAAAAGAAAATAGGTTTGGGGACCTAAGATATTTACTTTTATGATTTTTTCTAATTTGGAAAACTTATTAATGTATATGTAAGAAGAAATTTTAGAGCTTTATAGAATACACACAAAGTTAGGAGGAAATTTAATACTTGTTTAGTTGAATTCATAGAATAATTTGCCTAATTGCAGTTGTCAAAGTTGTAACTGAAAAGAATGACATTAGTTCTTAAGATTTCATTATCTAGTTTAATTAATATTTTGAGAGTCTAAATAGTAACTAGTAATTAGAGTTGTACATTTCTTTATATTGATTGTATGTAATTAATTTTAAAGTTCAATAAATTTTGGAAAATAGGACATTTGTGTTTCCATTTTATGTAGCATGCTTGATAAGTAATTTGTAGAATTAATTAAAAGTAACATCAGTTTGTAAAGCATTGCCAATAATTTATCCTCATAATTTCAATTTTTTTAAGTTGCAAGTGAAACTGATAAAACCAGTGTTAGAAGGTGAAATAGGAAGTGAATTCTGTTTTATTCATTTGTTAACTGTAAAGTCCAAAATCTGTTTTGAGCATCAATAATTTCATCTTGTGGTTTTTGGAAAGATTAAATGAAATAATATATCAAAGTACTTAGTATTTAATCACTGTCATCCCGTTGCTCACCAATTTGCTTGAGTGGGCACCAGTAACATCTCCATTGTGAGACTTGTTACTGTTTTTGGCATATCAAATCGCTGGTAGTTTTGGGAACACATAGGACAGATAGTATTTAATAGTTCTGAAAAATCGTTAGTCTTCCTTTTTGCTTCTCATATATAGAACATTAATTTTCTTCCAGTTACATTTTCTCAACAGTTTCCAAAGAAGTTGATTTCTTAAACAGATACTTTTAAAGTGCCTATTCTTATATATATATGTATATATATATACACAAGCATACATTACATACATACATACACATATATACATATATATGTATGTGTATAGGTTATGGTAATATTTAAATTTAAAGGCAAAGAGATAATCCAATACAACTGGTTTTAATTTTGGTAAGTCTATTCTCTGATTGTTACAGAGTTTCTTGCTCACAAATTCTTTCATTGGTTAATGATATATAGCATCGCTGAAAATTATGGAGCACAGCTCTATTTCTGAGTTATAAATTTTCTCCATGTACTTAATTGCTTAGACTCATTCTGATGAATATAATTGTGCTTAGAACTTAGAAAAAACTCAGTAATAGACTAATAAAATATTACCACCCAAGTATAAATTTATATTAAAAGTACTTAAAATTATGTTACTTATATTTAGTTTTTTCTATTATTGGAACATGGAGAATGCTTTGTGAAAGTATAACAGTATTATATGTAAGATTATATACACTGATATAGGTAATATACCATATGATTCTGTTTTGATAATATAGACATAGAATAATGTTTTATAATAACATATTCAATTGGACATTAAATATTAATTATTTTAATTATTTATTTATTATTTATTTGTTTGTTTTAAATTTATGAACAATGGGATTACAGTACTACAGTGACAGTGCTATTTTTTTATTACTGTACTGGATATAGAAACCAGGCCTTCACATACTCATGCAAGGCATATGCTCTACCACTGCGCCATATCCCTGGATCTCATATTTGCGATTTAAAAAAAATTAAAAACAAATAAAATGAAATGTTTTATTATAAATTTGACTTTAATAATAATATAAATTATTAGAGAAATCCTGCTTAATAATCAGGTCACTCCACCAATGCAACCTTTTTGGTTGCAAATGAAGTCATTTTTTCCTTCAGTAATGCTGATTTTCATATTTTCTTCACATCTTATAAAGTTTTCTGATGTCATTAGTTTTATGTTGGTGTCCTAGGTCCAATACTGTTTGCCAAATTTAGATGTAAGTTTTGGCCTATTTGTAAGACAGTTTGCACTTTTTTCTCAAATGCTACTTAAATGCACCTCAGATAATAAGTTGTAAAACCTCACATAATAATTTGAAAGAAGGAAGAATAAGACAACTTTACATCTAGTAACACATAATAAAATTAGTCTAATCCTTTTCTTTTAAACTTTAGGTTACTTTAAAACTTTAAAAATTAAATTTTTTAATTTAATTAGAAATCAATTCATCTATTTCTTTCATTTAATTCCTTAGCTACTATTTTAGGTTTTGGGGGGAACCTCCTAAGTGCTCAGAGGACCTGGCCACAAACCAGCAATTCAACGAATGGCCTAAGGATGCAATGCTGATTGGGCCCTTTG
This sequence comes from Sorex araneus, assembly GCF_027595985.1. Classification (NCBI taxonomy): domain Eukaryota; kingdom Metazoa; phylum Chordata; class Mammalia; order Eulipotyphla; family Soricidae; genus Sorex; species Sorex araneus. The sequence continues at coordinate 10,778,369 of NC_073311.1, read as the reverse complement.
GTGCTGGGAATTTCAAGGATACTCTTGGTAGTGCTTGGGAGCTCCAAGGCCATACTCAGAGGATGGTGGGGACCTTCAGGGCTGTTACCCAGTGATGCTCAGGAGACCACGTGGTAGCCATAATTGAATTTTGTTTTGCCATATGCCAGGAATGTTTCCTTGTTGCTGCAGTATCTCCTGATCCTTCTTTTGTATTTTGTGAGCAAAAAAAAATTTTAGAGACCAAGGTGTTTGTAGGAACTTTCTCAAGTGTTAATGTTAACTGAAAGAACACAATATCTGCCCCTCCACAGACACTCCCCCCCCACATACACAGAGCAGAAAGAGTACTTACTATCCAATTTGAAGCAAAGTAAAATACACAAGATGTCATAAATGGTTCATACTCCTTCAGTGGTTGTGAAAGTTACTTGTTTATAATCGGATATACTATGCTAAAATCCTTATTGTAGAAAGAGTTCAAGGCTGTTCTTTGAGTATAAAGTTAAGCACTTAATTTTCTGAGAGCGTGCCTTTCATTCTGCTTATTTCTTAATCTGTATATTTTATTTCTCAGAATTATTAATGGCTAGAGTTTTCATTTTGTTTGGGCCGGGGGGGGGGGGGGGAGTTCCAGGGATGAGAGCCAAAGTCCCACAAAGATGAGGACTATACTTACCACTGAGTCAGTAATTTTATGGTTTGCTTTAGCTTTCCTAAGCAATGCAGTTTTGTATGGTTTCTCAAATAGATGGATAATGGGGGTTGGAGGGTTAAGGATAGTATTATTTGCACATCCTTCCCCCCACCCCCCACACACACCAAGAATGAAGCTATAATGATTGCTCATGACTACACCCTGCTGCAAACTATTATCAAATAGTTTTGTGAACTCTGAAGTCTTAAGTAATGTTTGCATTTTATTCTTTGATTTATTCACCCAACAAATGTTGAATACTTCATATTTGCTGAATACTCTTCCAGATGTGATTTGAGTTATGGCAGTAAAATCTGTTTGTCTTATTGGGTTTGCAGACATCTTCACAACAGTGAGAAAAAGGATAAAAATCTTTGAGGGTCAGATCGTTATGAAAGCTCATTTATAGTAAATGGAGTTTGAGTCACCCGAATGCACCCCATAAACTAGCATAACTCCGGGGCAACACTGGCACTATCCATTTTTTCCCCTCCAAACTTTATTTTTCTCCCTTTCTACTCTCTTCGCTCTGCTTAGCAGAGCATGGATGAGGTTAGAAGCCTTTCCAGTACTTTATACCCTGCTGTGAAATATATTGCCAACAAATTTCTCTAGGCAAAGAGTATAGTCAACAAAAAATGCTTTGCTGATATTTAACTTCTGAATAGTCTGAAGCTTCTTTAGTCTCACCCTTCTTCAGTATCAAATCTGTATTTTAACAGTCGTGTTAGGTGTTAGCTATCGTGCTACATGACTTCCTAATTTGTAATTGATTCATGTTGCTAAGTGACTTAACAGAGTCCCTGGAAGTAGACCAATGTTGAACTTTCCCCCTCATTATAGGATCTGGGACAATTTCTGTTATGTTCGATAAAGAGTATAAGGATTTCACATAGATTAAAACTTCACATTTAAAAACAATATATATCATTTCTCTGCCTCTGACTAAGATCAAGGGTAAAAATAATATATATGCTACATCCTTTCCATAGCAATGATCTTGGCTGGAAATAGACTGGATCTTTCCACAATTTCTTTTGGTATATCCACTATGAAAAACAAATGAACAAAGGAAATAAATCTCTTTTCTCCTCCTACTTTCCTTCTCCTTTTCCCTGTTTTCCTTCTTTTTCTTCTCCTTCACCTTTTCCTTCTCTTCTCCTTTCCTCTCATTTTATTCTTCTCTTGCATGATAGAGCAGAATTCTTTTTTCTTTCTGGGTCACACCCAGCGATGCTCAGGGGTTATTCCTGGCAGTACTCGGGGGACCAAACGGGTTGCCGGGGATCCAAGCTAACTCCGCCATGTGCAAGGCAAATAAATTCCCTACCCACTGTACCATCGCTTAGGCCCAAGGAGAAATATTTGAACCAATCTCTTCTTGGAATTGGATTTTGAGGTTTTTCCACAAGTGCTTGGCATAATTGAATATTTCTCCAAGTTATTATTTATTTAGAATAAAGCAGCAGTGTAAAATACAAGTTCTAAGGCCAGAATGCTTGAATTTAGCTCTCAGCGCCTTGAATCACTGAGTGAACATAGACAGAATATTCACCTCTATACTTTAGTTTCTAATAGTAAATAGGACTGACAGAATACCTTCATCTGTGAGTTATTCCATAAATGCATGTCACAAAACCCTGCAGATCAATATCTGATACATAAAATTATCAATACAACAACTTGATAGCTTTTGTTTGTAGGCAGGAAAGTTCTCAGACTTTCATCTTCACAGAGGTTGAATCAGGGTAGAGTTCCTAGAACTGCTGGATTTGCCTTCTAATAGTTATCTCCTAATTTGTTTATTTTTTATTGGAACTATTTTATTTTATTTTTTTATGTTTGGGCCACACCTGGCAGTTCTCAGAGCTTATTCCTGGCTCTGCAATCGGGGATCATTCCTAGCGGGCTCAGGGTACCGTATGGGATGGCTGGAATTGAACCCAGACTGTCGGCGTGCAAGGCAAGCGCCTTACCTTCTTGCTGTACTATCACTCCGCTCCGAAACGACTTAACTCACTAACGGCTACTAATCGTTAGAGTCTAGTGAACGGGCTACTAATCGTTAGAGTCTAGTGAACGAGCTGCCACCTGGAATACTCTTTAGGAACGTTTGTGTAACGAATGAATGAATTCTCTCTGACAGTGGCTGCATCTCCCCTGAATTTGTCAATGTTGTTTTGGTTCAAAGGCTCTAGTTTGGGTTGACTTGTCCTTTTCTCTTGAGCTAATTAATTATAACCCCTTGGCTTCCCCTTGTTGTGATGATCAGACATGGCACACATGCCTGGGGTGGTTCTCGCACACTCAGCCACAGTTCTAACACAGTACGGCATTCCTTTAGTGGAGACCTTGCACACATGATACCCGGGACTCGAACACACATTCTGGTCATAGTGCTCTCCACAGGAGTCGCTATTAACGCTCACATTTGCTCACCGGAAGCGGCACTTCCTGACGGTGGTACTCATAAACCTTTCAGTTTTGATGCTTAATCAGTTTTGATGCCTTTAGTTGTGGTGCTTAGCTCTTTGAATGTGTATCTGGCGTTAGTGCTACCCGAAATGCTTGTGGCCCTGTGGCATTGACAGCAGAGTTCCCCAGATTATGCTCCATGTCTGCGGTGGCACTGGCTCTTTTGAGTCTAATGATAAAAGTCTCTTCTCCAGAAGCCTATGTCCTTATGCGGGTCCGAACTGAAGGTGGAGTCCCTGTTTGGGCATAGTGGTGGAACCATCACTACTGCTGGTTCTTGGAACACCAATCAGGGTGTGACTGTCAACCATCTGAGCTATTCTATACTGTTAAGGAAAGGAGCCTGGGAACGAGAGAGACTGACCGGCATGTAGAGTTCTTGCTTTGCACGTAGCCAACCTAAATCAATCCCAGCACCCCTTAGGGTCCACTGAACATAGCCAAATGTGATCCTTGAGCACAGAACCCAGGAGTAATCCCTGAGCACCACTTAGTGTGGCCCAGAAACCGGGCCATGGGGTGGAGGGGCGAGGGGCGGGGAAGAAGCCCGGAAAATGCCTTAATGCTATTCCTTTTCCCTTCTCTTTGTGTTCTTGCTTAAAAGGATGAACCCATTTGTGGGCATTGGCCAGGCTTTATTTTAACAGGTATTATCCTTTAGTTGTTACCATGTAATGCATTTTCATTTTTCATTATTACATATAATAATATATTTTTATTATTGTTATTTTGGTTTCTGGGCCACATCTAGCTGTGCTCAGATTTCACTGTTGGCTCTGGACTTAGGGATCACTCCTGGTAGGCTCTGGGGACTGTCTGGGGTGTTGGGGATTGAACCGGGGTCAAACACCTGCTGTACTATCATTCTTGCCTTATTATTACTATTATTATCATTATCATTATTATCATTATTATTATTTAGTGTACTCTATTGATAATGCTTATTGTTAGGATAGGACCTCCAGGGAGATTCTGAACAAATGATTTAGTTGATTTTACCAAGCTTGGTTTCCCTTTCCACAAACAGGGAAGAATTGACCTATACATATTTGAGTCTATTCTGATATATTCTGGACTGTTACAGTGCTGAAGTTTTATATGTAAAAATAAAGCAGATATCTAGGCATTTTTCACATATTTCTTCATTTCTCATTTCTTTAACTAACCCTATAAAATTCGTGGGAGGCTAGAGAAAGATATTAATCTCCTTTTACTTGACCCTTATAAGATTTGTGTGTTCAGATAGGGTTTGAAAACTCACCTCTACGAGGGAGACAGAGACTCTCCCAGCTTAGCTACATTTGGGCTTTTAAATACACCACTCTATGCCTTCTCCTCATTTAGAAACTAGTGTTAAATTCCTGGTACTTTCTCCTGATGTTTATAATGGAATGTACTGTATAATATTTGTCACAGCCAGATTAATTTCTTTAAAAAATTACTTTTTATGTCTCCCTCATATCCTACACTTGCCACATCTCTTTTGCTCAATTGCTGCTACCTCATTTGATTTCTTTTAGCTTCTGCAATGTGCTGTGTCGTTTCTGCCTCAGCACCTTTGCATACTTTTCCCTCTGCCAAAATTATTGTCTCCTATACACCACCTCCCATTCCCTCTTGATTTTTTTGTACAGCTGATTTCTTAGCACTCTTTAGATCCTCATTTAAATACTTATCTAAATGTATGCTTCGAAAGAGCCTTCCTTGACTACCCAGTCAAGAGTTGATCAGCCCTAAAGCTCCCTGTTCTCAAGTCTTAAATTACATTTCAGAATTTCTCTTTTTGTTTGTTTTCCTCATTCCCCACAAAACTGTAAGATCTGTGATAAAGAACCATGGGGTATTTATTTTCTAGTGTATGTCCATCATGCATCCGTTCAATCAATGTTTGTTGAATGGGCTTGAGTGAGTATGATTAATGCCTCTTCAACAAGATCATCTGTATCTACTCTTGTTTTCTTAGTTTTCCTGTGCTTCATCAACTAGAGAGATGAAACCAATTACCAGGATGAAAAGAAAATTTTATGGGGTAAGGATCCCAAATCCTTGTTTTTTTATACTTTGTTTTTAAAAACATGAAGGAATTATGTTATTATCTCATCTTTCTTTGCAGATTGGAAACAAAGGAATCTACAAGGCTATCAGTGAACTAGATATTCTTCTTTCCTGGATTAAAAAATTCCTGCAAAGTGTTAAGTAGTACAAATGAAAAAACACAGTGATTTGATTACTATTTTAAAATTTATGTGAGTCACCAGAAATAAATTTATAGGAGTGTATTTCCTTTTTAAAAGTTTTCATGTAGTAATGATAACAAGTAACATGCCTTAGAATAGCCTAAGAGGTTTAATATAATAATTTTTTATAAAAAAGAAAATTATCATTAATATATACATTTCCTGTATTTTTAAATAATTGAGTCTTAAATGTGTTTTATTGTTCTCAAATATATTGTGTACATTTTATTTAAAAGTATATGAGCAGAATTATCTCTTGCAGTATTTGTCTTTCTCTCTCTCTGTGTATAAACTGACAGATTTGGGGGTATGATTTCATGCCAGGTAGACTAAAAAAGATTGTATTCATTATATATGATTATTTTCTTCTTAAGATTTTTATGATTATTAATTATAAGCAGTGTGAACTCAGCTCCTAAAAGATAAGATAGTAAGCTGTGGTTCTTTCTCTGGGATGTCTTTCCCATGCCAGCATGATAGAATTTCAGTGAATGCAATAATTAAAAGTCAGATCAAATAAAATAGAACATACATGAAACCTAACTAGTCAGAACAATTTTCTAGGAGTGCCTCTAAGACCACAAAATAAAATGATGCTAAAACTTAATAACAGTCTTTTCTATGCAAACTAGAAAAGTAGACAGAGGCCAAATAAGAGTCTAAATGTAGTAGAGTCCAGTTACTATACTTTCCATATTATCTGAAGACCTTACAAGTATAGCTAACCTTAAATAAAGGAGAAATATAATCAGAGCATCGTCTTGCACCAAACAGATTGCTTTGCGGCTATGAGCACTCTGTTATGACTGATGGTTTCAAACAGCAATTCAGGTGACCACCAGATTGCTTTCCTAAAGCGTTCATTGTGCCTTGACTACACAGCACCAAGGTTAGGTGTTTTGTGATATGAGTGGACAGGTTTTTCCATTGTGTCTAAATGAATTTTGTCCTTGACAACATCCTCTCTATTGCTTTACTGTGATCCAACTCTTCTTTTCAATTACATGTTCATTGTTCTAGTCACCCAGAACTACTCTCTTCATTTATTTCATGTTCCAAAATTTTCTCTTTGTTTCCTACCTCTTGCCCCTTCAGTCTTTTCCAGCAATACCCCATGTTCTGGTTGCTTCCCTTTTAGGAGGCCTCTGTTAATTAGACAAATTAGAGAAAGAAGGTGCAGAGGAGATTGTTATTTCAAGAAAAACTGAGCACCCCAAGAGTGGGACAGTGAGAGGCCATTAGCACTGGGCCTCCTCTCAGGACCATGGAGAAACGAGGGGTTATGTTCTTCATTCCTCAGGTAAAAGGTTTTCAATGTTCCTCAGGAAAGGAGGCTGTCATAGTCCTGATGGTCCAGGACCCTGCTTATAAAATTCTAGGTCAACAGCATGAGACAAATAGAGAGTACTTGAGTCCCCCCTTCCAATGTATAGGTTGCAATCTGATCTTATTAGAGCCAGGGATAATTACTTTGGGGGATTTTCTACCCCAAAATACCCAGGAGTTTCTCTATCATCCTCCCTCTTCCTCAAGCCCTTTAACATTTATAGAGGGTAATTCCTCCTCATAAATAACTTTTGGATTTCCTATAAAATCCAGGGTTTTGTCTATCTATATGACCAGAGTTGAAGAAGCTGAACTTGCTAAACACAGATTAAAGCAGGATGCTGAGTACCAAGAGCAACCTGGGGTGGAGGGCAAAGTCTTGGGGAAATCCAGAAACAAGGCCAAGGTCAAGTTGGCTAATGACAGCTTCCTTTAGGTTTCTCCCCTTATCATTTATACCATTCCTCAAACCAAGTCCTCATTTCTCACCTTTTTTCCCTATTTCTCTCTTACTGGCAAGCCTGTGTTTACTTGTTGATCTGCAGTCACCAGCATATCAGAATACAAGCTCTCTGGGATAGGACTCTTGTCTTATTTTGTTCCCTGGAAGGTCTCCAGCCCCCAGATCATGGTCTGGACACAGGGCACGGAGAACATGTGGTGACTATGAACCAAAGAGATAAAAGATAGGGGCCGGAGTGATAGCACAGAGGGTACAGCATTTGTCTTGCATGCTGCTGACCTGGGTTCAATTCCTGACATCCCGCATGGTCCCCCAAGCACTGCCAGGAGTAATTCTTGAGTGAAGAGCCAGGAGTAACCCCTGAGTAATGCTGGGTGTGACCCAAAAAGCAAAAAAAAAATAAAATAAAATAAAGAGAGATAAAAGATAAAGGTTTTGGTCCTGCTGCTCTTGAGGTATGTGCCTACTTTGCCTACTGGGGTTCTTATTCTAGACTGATTCTGGTTTAAATTAATCACAGGTCCTTCTGCAGAGAAGGAGGCACTAAGAGTTGCACTATTGCCCTCTTAGTGGCTTGCATGCTCTATTCTCATAACTTGCTCTGAGACCACCTCAAAGTCCTATATTGTCTGGCTATTTTTTAAAATTCTTTTAAATATATGATTCAAACATTTTCATATATGTCTAAATTATTCACAGAAACTATCATAATGATGAATTTAATATTTAATGTGTTTACTTCAATGCCTGTCTCATCTATTGAACTGTCCCTCTCTGATTATTTCTCTTCTGCCCAAACCCTTATTCATAGTTAGTGCCCAATAACTACTTGTTGAATGAAAACAAGCATTTTGTTAGGAAAAGCCAAAGATGTACACTTGGATTCTGATCACAGAACTGAGGTTGCTAAGAGGAAGAAGGGAGAGATGGGGAGGGTGGAGGGACAAAAGTGTTGTGGAGGAACAGTGAAATGGTAACATACATTCACAGAGGTGTGAATATGCACTCTAAAAGCAGTCTAAAAATCAGTTTCCTCAATAAAATTTTTTGTTCGAAAATTTGTTTGAATGGGCTAGTGAACAAAGTAACAAAGTGTATTAGAAAACCTCCAAAATTTCCTCTGGCTCTACTGTGTTTATTCCTAGAATGTTGCTGGTTGGCATGAACCTTGAACAATGTAGTATGACTGGCTCCCCAAATTTAGACTTTTAAAAGCAGCTTTTAAATTTGCATAATAAAGGATTTAAAACAAGTACAATCAGTATTTTTTCTTGCCTTCAAGACCAAAATGTAATAAATACATAACTCTTCAAACTGGTTATTAAACTTAGACGTATTCTGACGTAAAACATGGCATGGGTATTGTGTAGATTTATCTTGCGTATTGCTGGTTAAGGTGTCTTACACTCTGGGAAACATTGCATTATAATAAATTTCCACTGCCTCATTCTGGCCCAACTTAGAAATAGTTGGAAATTAGAACTTGATCATTTTAACCTACCCACAGATACCAGTTTAGAAAAAGTCAAGCCATGATGCTCAGGTTTCAAACTGGTTTCAGAGTGCCTGTCATTGTTTCCAGACAAGGAGGTGTGAAAGCAGGCTTACTCAGTCAGTCATTCCATGGTGCTGGTGAGTACTAGTTACGGGGCCTCTTGACGAGGGTATGGGATGCATTATGCCCGCATCCTTCCTCCGTAGCTCTCTGTAAAGGCAGTAGCTTCCCTGGAAAGAAAGTTATGGGTGCCACTTAATATACCCTTCCGTGTGCAAAGATTCTGGATTTATTAGATGTACATGCGCACTAGGCAGGAAGAAAAAGTGAAAGCTCCCTTACACGGAACAGAAAGAGGAGCAGAAAATCTGAAAGGCAGTGCAGCCTAACGCTGTGAATTACTGTACATCACAAGCTTTTATAAGCTTGGTTATTAATACTAAATGAACTAAAATAGTCCTTCACTATTATTTAACAGTCAACTTCATAAGCATTGATTGAACGCTTACTATCTGCTGGTCACTGGGGCCTGGTCAAGGCAACAGTGATTAATATGCAATAGTGGATGATGAAATCCTAGTGATGCACTTGTATATCAGGCATGGGTACTGCCTCTGAAGGCTCCCTAGTTACATTATTGCAGAATTATTATTGCAGAATTCAGAAATGGTCCCCATGATACAAGAATGCCCTATAAGAGTGAATACCAGGATTTGCAAATGAACCCTGTGAAGAGTTTCTTTCTTTTCTGAAAGCCTTAAGCTTAGAAGAATATGGGCCGGAGCTACTAATATCATTTTGCTTCCATGGAGAGCTTGGCTGAGAACTAAGTTTACACTAAACCCTTCCACACTCTTCTGTGGTTCTTTCAAGTTTATTTGACTGTTGTTTCCCTGTATCTCAAGTAGATTGATTTCTGGCCTGAAAACTACGCATTGGAGGACTCTAGGGCTTGACCTTCTAATATCTGTGTACTATATTTTTATTACAAGCAATTTTTCTGTCTGCTGTTGACTCTATAAATGTCTAAAGTATGACCTACCTCATTGAATTCATATTCTCACAGTCAGCTTTTTTTTTTTTTACATTTCCATGTAAGGTATCTCAAATTTAACATGCCCAAAATAGAAGTTGTGTGTCTGCTTTCTTTGAAATTATTTTATTTTATTTTTATAAAGTTGCTCACAATAATTTATTACATTAAATATTACAACACAAATCCCACCACCATTATTTCCAATTTTCCCAACCACTACCCAAGCCTCCCCCAATAGCAGGCCCTAAATAATTTGTTTTGTGTTGCTTGTTATGTTGCTTATTAATTTGCTAAAAATGATCAAAAATCTTTCCTTAGAAGGAAGTTGTGAGGATTGTGGAGCCATTAAGCCCTTGTATAAGAGATAACTAACATGATGTTACAGATTGAGCCTTGTTTGCTAACTTTTTTTTATCGAGATTGGTTACCTTCTACTTTTCATACCATTCAATGTATGTACGCTATTCCTTGTATATCAGTGGTAGAGGAGGAGATGTCGCGGCTATGTGCTCCAGGAATTCTAAAATTTTAACTAGGGTGATACAGCTGGAGTTAAATTTTTAACTGGATGGTGACTTTGGGATCTGGGGGATCTTTGCAGCTTGTTGGTCTCTTCCTAGATTTATTTGTGAATTTCAGATTGTGGCTAGCTAATGAGCTTATATGGCACCAGAGGTGTGGGCATGACTGTTAGGTTCCCAGAAAAACAGAAGGATGGGGGGAGGTCGCTCATCTCGACTTGATGAATATATCTCCTTCTAAAATTAGCGCATCCTAGGGACTGGAGAGATAGCAAAACAAAATACTAACACTTGCTTTGCATGTGGTCTACCTGGGTTTCATCCCTGGAACCCCATATGGTTCCCCTAGTTTTGCCAGGAATGATCCTTGAGTGTGGAGCCAAGAGTGAGCTCTGAGCATTGCCAGGTATGCTCCTCTCCCCCCACCAAATAAAAAAAATTAAATTAGTTCATCCTCTGTCTTCAGCAACTTGGTAGCGAATGCCATGGTTAAGACAGAGTCTGGGGTCATTAGAGCCTGGATTCAAAAGGAGGCTGTAGCTTGAAAAGGCAGAATGATGTTAATTTTATTTTCCTCTATTTCTTTATGTAAAACTGAGTAGTATTACCTAGCTTGTAACATTGCTGTGAAGATTATGTGGTGTGATATGTTAAAGTGATTGACAATAAAAACCTAAATGCACTGTTTGCATTATTTTATTATAAATTACCACGTATTTGCTAGTTTAAGTAATAATCTAAGGTGAGTTCTTCTTTTCCCTCATATTGCAAACCAAATTTATCGCCATGAACTTTCAGTTCTTACTCTTCAATGTGTCCTAAATCCTGCTGCTTCTCACCCCATCCAAACACCTTAGGTGTTGCCACTGCTGTCTCACATTTTGATATGCAAAATAAGCCTCCTCCCCCATGGGATTGCCATTATCAAATACCCCTTACCTCAAATCTAGCTATGTCAGTTTACAGAAATAACATAGAAAGTTCAAGTCAAAATGCACCCTGCATACTTTTTTATGTGGTATCATTTATTGTTTCGTCTTATACTGAAAATACACTTGATTATCTATCCTAGAAGGTTCTACATGAATAGCCTAGTTTTATTTTATTTTTTATTTTTTGCTTTTTGAGGTCACACCTGGCAGTGCACAGGGGTTATTCCTCAATCTGCATTCAGGAATTACTCACAGTGGTGCTAAGGGGACCATATGGGATGCTGGGAATCAAACCCATGTTGGCCACGTGCAAGGCAAACGCCATACCCACTGTGCTATCGCTCCAGCCCCATGAATAGCCTAGTTTTCTTCACTGACCTCATCTTCTTGCTGAGCCTTTCCCTTCTGAAGTGTTCAAGTTCACCCATGTTTGATCCCTTTATCCTATTTTTATCTGGATTACCCTCCTCCGGGGTTTTGCACAGCTGCTGTATTCAGATCTCAATTCCTGTGTTCCTTGGTTCCAGATGATGATCCTGACCATCTTCCTGGGAATAAGGGTTTCCTTCAAATCTTTCATGATTCTGCCTGTCTTTTTCTTATTTAAGCTGTTCTTTCCCCAGCTCCTTAGCTTCTTGCTGCCATACCTGAAAAATATTGATATGCCAATTATTACACTACCTTTGATGACTTTGATTTTCTCATGAAAAGCTTAGTAAAAATAAGGATCATGCCTTGTTAATTTTTTGTACTGTCAACATCTAATGAGAGTCTAAAATGCATAAATTATAGGGTTCAAAATTATAGGAATGAATTAATAAGGCATTATTATATGCAGATATTTTGTTAAGTTTTTTCAGAATGAGAAACATCATGCTCAGTTCCTGGGGATGAAAGAAGTGATTTTCTTAGTAAGAGATGTTATGATATTATATTGTGTTAATGCTGTTAAACTGCAAATTTTTAGTGTCAGAGGACTTCATTGATGAATATAATATAGACTTGCTAATAGTTATTGGATCTTCTAAATAGCTGTTTAGTTTTAGTTATTAATAATTTTCCACTCAGAAACTTCTAAATGTACTAAGATAAGAATGTTTTATTAGTTTCAGAACACCTTTTTTAAAAAAGGTCCAAGTTGGAAAAAATGAATCTATCACTTATTTCTAGTAGCTTCTGTGTTAAAATTTGAAATAGGGCTGATTCTTTATGACACTTTTCTCTGTAGCTGTTCCACTTTCTCCACAACTGTGCTTTCTGAATTCTATTGCATGTGTACTCTTCAGTAATATACTGTCTCTAATCTCTGACTAAATGAGTAGCCTTGCATGAGGCTTTCACGAGGCTCATCCCTGGTTGAGTAATGACACGGATGCATACCATCATAGGTTATAATAGCTTACAGAACACTCAGGATATTGTTTTGTAGTTCTGAAAATAAAATCGCAAGAGAGAATGAGCATTGGCTCTCCGCCGAGATATGATCCCAGCAGTCGCAAATGTGCGGCCTCACCGCAGCTGCACGAGCATGATTCCAAAGGCCAGCTAAACTACTTTTGATACTGGCAGCTTCTTGCAGAAATGTCTCCAGACTGAGAACTAAGCCGCGGCCCCATGCCTGCCCCGGGAGGGGAAAGGTTTTTCTCTCTCACCTTTTCCTTGTGGGGGGGGGGCAGGGAGGAGGGGGAGGGTGTGGCAGCGACAGCCATATTTTTTTTTTAATTTTATTAAATAACCGTGTGGAAGATTACAATGCTTTCGGGCTTAGGTCTCAGTTATACAATGCTGAAACAACCATCCCTTCACCAGTGCCCATATACCACCACCAAAAAAAGAAAAAAAAAAGAAAAAAAAAAACCACAGTACACCTCCCATCCCGACCCTCACACCCCTACCTTGTAACTGATAAGTTTCATTTTACATTCTGTTTACTTTGGTTACATTCAATATTGCAACACAAACCTCACTATTGTTGTTAGGAGTACCCCACTAGATTCAGACCTATTGTGAAGACAAAATAAGGTCGCGCGGCCGCAGTAGCGGCCGCGCAGTTTTGAATTTCTGTACTTTAACAAGAAGTCCAGGGAGATTTCTTCCAGATATTAGATAATTGCAGGCTTGAAAACCCAATCTGTGGTCGTCTTAATATGGCGGCCACCACGCCCTTCATCCCCGGAGAGAAAGAGGCGAGAGAGAGAAATACCTTTCCCCTCCCGGGCGGGCACGGGGCCGAGGCTTAGTTCTCAGGCTGGAGACTTTCTGCGAGGAGTTGCTCACACCGAGAGAGGTTTTGCTGGGTCTGGATTCACGCTTGTACAGCTGCGGAGAGGCCGCACATGTGTGCGGCCCCCGGGATCACATCTCGGCGGTGGGAGGGGCCGGTGCCTCCCACCTTCCCAAGAGCGACAGCCATATTATGAGGACCACTAATGAGAGATACAAGCTTGCAATGATAAAATTTCTGGAAGAAATTTCCCTGGACTTAGTTGCTAAAATACAGAAATCCAAAACCTCATATCTCTTCACAGCAGGTCTGACTCTAATGGGGAACTCCTAATAATAATAGTGAGTTTTTTGTTGAAATATTGAATGTAACTGAAGTAAAGAGAAAGTAAAGTGAAATTTATCAGTTACACAGGTGGGGGTGGGTGGGTGGGTGGGTGGGAGGTATACTGGGGCTTTTTTGGTGGTGGAATATGTGCAATGGTGAAGGGATGGCTGTTTCAGCATTGTATAACTGAGACTAAAGCCTGAAAGCATTGTAATTTTCCACATGGTGATTCAATCAAAAAAGAGAGAGAGAGAGAGAGAATGAGCATTTTCTTTCTCTTTAGCTTGACATTCAGAAAGTCCACCATTTAAGTCCTTTGCTATCACTGTGCCTAGCACAAATTTCAGCACAGATTAGATGCTTAAGAAACATTTTTGTTAAACGTGTGACTGCATTCATGAATATATCTCCCCTGTCCCTTGATAGGTATATATATATATACACACATACATATACATATACTGATATATATACATATATATATATACTTCCCTTAATATTGGTTCATTAAAAAGATCCATATAAGAAAAGCTTATTTCTGCTTTAATATCTTTGTGCATGTTGTTTTGTCCATCTGCTGTGTCCTCTTTACTCTTTTATTCCCATTCATATTCTGTAATTGATTTGTAACATCCCCTGGTCTACTGCAGCTAAGTAACCTGCATGACTGATCTCTACCAGTGAATCTCAGTGTTGTAGCACAGATTGGCTACAAATATATATTGATCAGTGTATATATAGCTTTCACTATGTATCTGATTTTATTGATGCAATTTCAGATTCTGTAAATTTATTCTTATATGTCCTTGTAAATGTTTATATAATTTAATCACATTTCTTTGACAAACTGTGAAATGAAAAAAAAATTCTTTTTTGTCAATGAAGATTTACTTGTTATGTGTCAGATTCTATTCTAAAAGCAAATAGTGAACAATACCATTTTTGTGGGAAGATACACACAATAAACAAATAAAAATGTTAATGTAAAGAAAACATAAAATGCAGAAAATATTTGTCCATTATATATATGATAAAGTAGTAATATTCAAATATGTAAGAAAGTCACAAAAATTTATAGCAAAAAATAAAACAAAATAATTTTAGTAGTTAATATACTTAAATATTTCTCCAAAGAAAACATATAAATGATCAATAAACATATTAAAATATGTTCAATATTATGGGGAAAATGTAGCACTGTAGCACTGTTGTCCCATTGTTCACTGATTTGCTTGAGCAGGCACCAGTAATGTCTCCATTGTGAGACTTGGCTGTTACTGTTTTTGGCATATCGAATATGCCATGGGTAGCTTGCCAGGCTCTGCTGTGTGGTTGGGATACTCTGGGTATCTGGGAAAATGTAAAAAAAAAGCAATGAGGCATCACTTAACACCTGTTAGGATGGTCATTATTAGAAATATACAAATTCTGGTGAAGGTATGAAGAAATTGAAACATTGAATTTTGTTGGTGGGAATTAAAATGGTAACAGGTACTATAAAAAACAGTATAAGAGTTTCTGTAAAAATTTAAAAAAAGGATTCATGTCTCATAGCAATCTCACTTTGGGAATATATTCAGAATAATTTAAATTGAGAACCCAGAGAGCTATTCACATTCTTATATTCATTGCAATATTCCAATAGCCAACATGTGTACATAATATAAATGTCAATTGATGGATGAACAGATAAAGAAAATGTGGCACATATATACAACGGAATATTATTTATCTGTGACAAAGAAGAAAATCCTACCATATGTAATGACATAGCTAATTCTGGAATTTATGAGCCAGTCTCAGGAACAAAAATACTACATGATTCTGTTAATATATGATATAAGATTGGCAAACTTACAGGAGCAGAAAATAGAAAGGTGGTTGTTAGGTCCTGCAGGAAAGGGGAAATGAGAAGTTATCCAGTGGGTAAAAAGTTGCAGTTATACAAATGAAGAACTCTAGAAATCCCCTATATAGCACTGTACACACAGCTAATAAAGTTTTGTTTTGTCCTTAAAACATTTTGTTGAGAAGATAAAGTTCATGTTATCATTGTTATTTTTTATAGGACCTCTTCAGTGGAGCTTGGGGCCCTTGGGATCATCATGGTGATAGTCATGTTGATACTGGTGGTGTGAGCATGACTGTACAATGCTTGGGACAAATGTTACTGGGGAAACCAAGTCTGTGTCGGTCAGTGGAGGACCTGAAGTATAGAGGATCATACTTGGGCCTCTCATATGCCAAACATGAGATAAACTCCTTTGAGTCATATTCCCGATACCTATGCAAATACTATTGCTGTAAAAAAATATAAAGTGTGTCTGATGAGTATTAAAAGGTCCATTGTGGGGGCCAGAGTGATAGAACAGCGGGGAGAGCATTTGCCTTGCACACGGCCGACCCAGGTTCTATCCTCAGCATTCCATATGGTCCCTTGAGCACCGCCAGGAATGATTGCTAAGTGCAGAGCCAGGAATAACCCCTGAGCATCGCCTGGTGTAACCCAAAAATAAAAAAAAATAAATAAAAGGTCTGTTGGGTTTGGAAGATGAACAGGGATAGAGATAGTGCAATATGGTTTTATCTTTAAAGAATGTGGTCAGGAAATAGCTCACTGATAAGGTACCATTTTGCACAAGTATCAAGGAACCTCATTATATAAAGCAGACAGCAAATCATTGAATTTGGGCACAGAAGCTCAGCTTGAGGACGTTTAATAATGCCTAAAAGATTGCCTACTTAATATAAAGCGGAATGAAGTAAGGTCCTACAGACTTTATACTTTTCTATGCTGTATTTTTGCCTTACTTTCTCTTGGGTTCTATGCTAACTTTCATATACTGCAGAAATAATTTATTAACAACACAAAACCATTTCTTTGGCCACACTCTTATGATCAGGGTTACTCCTGGCTCTGCTCTCAGGATTACTTCTCATGGGGCTTTGGAGACCATATGTGTTGACAGAAGTCAAACCTGGGACAGCTGTGTGCAAAGCAAGTACCCCACCTGCCCTATTATTGCTCTGATCCCAATATTTTTGGCTAGCATTTTTCTTGTCTGGGTAGCCAGACAGTACTTTTCAAAGTGCAAACTTTATTGTGACACAGTATCTGGCGGGATTGACACTAAAATGAGGCCAATGAGGCACTTGTGTTTATATTTTAAGGATGAATTCACTGGGGGTTGGGCAGACTATAATGCCTGATGCTGAAAGTGAATGTTGCATTACATCTTATGTCCTAGGCACCTTACTTTCATTTTTCTTGTGGCACAAGCTTCCAAGATATTATGTGTTCGCATTCAAATTTATATTCCAATATTATTCTCCTATCTGTCCTTACACTTAAAAATGATGATCAGGGGCTGGAGTGATAGTACAACAGGTATAGTGTCTGCCTTGCATGCAGCTGACCTGAGTCCGATCCCCGGTATCCCATATGTCCCCCGAGCATTGCCAGGAGTAATTACTGAGTGCAGAGCCAGGAGTAACCCCTGAGTATTGCTGGGTGTGATCCCCCCAACAAATAAATAAATAAAACAATCCTGTGAACATCTCACAATAAATGGATTTTTTTTTAATGCTGATCAAATGGTAAGTCATGCAGAACATTTTTTCATATACATTTTGGCCATCTGTATATCTTCTTTGGAGAGTGTTTTGCCCATCTCTTTATCCCCAAATTTTAATGGGGTTGTTTGTTTATTTTCTGTTGTACAGTTCTATCAGTGCTTTATATAAATTGAATATCAACCCCTTAACAGATGAGTGGTAGGCAAATGTTCTTTCCCATTCTCTGGGGTATCATTTTTATTCTGTTCATCATTTCTTTTGCTTCTTAGTGGAATATAATTCCATGTATTTACTTCTGCTTCTATTTGCCTGGTCAGTGTCATTCACTCATTGAAAATACCTCTATATTCAATGTCATGAAGTGTTATACTTACATTTTCTTCAAAATAGTCTATGGATTCAGATCTGCTATCAAGGTTATTAACCCAATTTGATTTGACTTTTATGCATGGTATTAAAAAGGTGTCAATTCATTTTCTTGCATGTGACCTTTCAGTTTTCCCAGCACCATTAATTTAAGAGATTTTCCTTGATACACCTCATACTGTTTTCTTCTTTATCTATGATTAATTGTTTATATAACTGAGGATGTCTCTTTGGATTCTCAGACTATTTCACTGACCTGAGAGTTTGTCCATATTCCTTTACCACTATGTTTTATAATGACTTCAGCTTTATAGTATAGTTTGAAGTTGGAAAGAGAAGCCTCTCACCTTTCTTTTTTCATAGGTTTTCTTTGACTCTTGGGGTGATGGTGGGAGGATTGTTACTCCATACAAATTTCAACAGAATTTGACCTACATTTAAAAAAAAAGTCATGGGTATTTTTACAAGAACTGCATTGAATCTGTATAATACTTTGGGCAAGATTGTCATTTTGACAATATTAATCCTTCCAACCCACAAACAGGGCTGTGCTTCCATTTCTTTCAGTACTGATTTACAATTATCTTTGTATAAGTCTTTTGCTCACTTCTTTTGTTAAGCTGATTATCAGGTACATAATTTTCTGAGGCACAATTTTGAAAAGAGATGTTTTTGAATCTTTTTAAATTTTAATTTATGATTTTGAGCAATACTTGGCTGTTCTCAGGGCTGATTCTTGGCTTTGTGCTCAGGGATCAATTCTGTTTGGCTCAGGGAACCATACAAGATGCCAGTGGTGGAAGTGGTGAAACCTGGCTTGACTGCATGTAAGTCAAGTGCCTTATCTCTGCACTATCTCTCTATTCATCAAGAGTTGTTTCTTTACTTTTTTTGGGGGGAGGGTCACATTTGGCGATGCAAAGGGATTATTCCTGGCTCTGTACTCAGGAATTACTCCTGGTGGTGCTCAGGGGACCATATAGGATGCTGGGAGTCGAACCTGGGTCAGCTGCGTGCAAGGCAAATGCCCTACCCGCTGTGCTATTGCTCCAGCCCCAAGCATTGTTTCTTAAATTTATATCTCTTCTATTTAATTATTTGTATATAAAATGTCCTTGGAGTTCTCCACACTGATTTTGTAATGTGCATTGCATATATGTCTATTATTTCTAGGAGCCTTTTTCCCCATGGAGTCTTTAAGATTTTTTAACTATAGTATCATGTCATCTACAAGTAGTGAGAGCTTGACTTCATTTTTTGTTATGAAAGCCCTTAATATACCTTTATTTCCTAATTTCTGTGGCAAGAACTTAAAATACTACATTGGATAGTAATGATGAGAGTGGGCAACCTTGTTATGTGCCTGATCTAAGAGGGAAGACTTTCAGTTTTTCACCATTGAGTATAGTGTTTCCTGTGCGCTGTGATAAATGACTTTCAATATTTTGAGGAAATTTCCTTTCATCCCCATTGTTGAGCATTTTTATCACAAATGAGTGTTGTATCTACTCAGATGCTTTCTTTGTATTTGTTGATGTGATCAAATGATTTTTTTCTTTGTACTGATGTATCAATTGACTTGTGTATATTAGACCATCTTTGCATTCCTGGGATGAATTCCACCTGGAAATCAAAACAACGAGATATTATCTCACACGAGTGAGATTGGTACACATCACAAAGAATAAAAGCAATCAATGTTAGTGTAGATATGAGGAAAAAGGGACCCTTTTCCTCATTTATTGCTAGTGTGAATGTCTCCTGGTCCAGATATGGACACTTCTCAAAAAAACTAGGAATTGAGCTTCCATAAGACCCAGAAATTTCACTTCTGTCATCCAGACTAAGGGTCCAAAACCTATTCTAAAAAGACATTTGTGTTCTTATATTCATTGCAGCACCATTAACAGTATCCCAAATCTAGAAACAACCCAAATGTCCAAGGGCAGATGACTAGATAAAGAAACTATGGTACATATGTACAATGTAATATACTACTTGACTATATAAAAGATGAAATCATGTAAGTTGCTGCTATGTGAATGGATATGGAAACTATCATACTGAATAAAGTTAAAAGGAGAGGGACAGACACAGACTAATGTTTCTCATATGCTGAATATAAAGAAACACAGTGGAGAATAACAAATGCCCAGAGGCAACAGAAACCGGTACACGTGGTATTTACTAGGGAGCTTACCATAGTTGGGGAGCACTGAAGCAATGGTGGAGCCAAAGACAGTGGTGGATGCCATGGTGCTAGGACAGTTTATGCTGGAAATTCTACCAATAACAGTTTTGTGAACCATGGTGCCTAAAATTAAAAAATAAGAATTTAGAGAATATACTTTCTAATAGTTTGTTGTAAATAAATGATGAACTATTTAAAAATGATGATCTATTTAAAAGTACAAAATAATTTTATATTTTAACTTAATTGAGATGGAATTGATACATATCTAAGTCTAAGGTATGTAATATGTTGCTTTGATAAATAATGCAGAATGATTATCATTATAGTGTTAGTAATATTTTTATCATGAGTCCTAATTATGTTTTCTGTTTCTGTGAGAGGGCTGGAGCGATAGCACAGTAGTTGGGCATTTGCCTTTCATGAGGTTGACCCGAGTTCGAGTTCGATTCCTCTGCCTCTCTCAGAGAGCCCGGCAAGCTACCGAGAGTATTGAGCCCGCGCAGCAGAGCCTGGCAAGCTACCAGTGCGTATTGGATATGCCAAAAACAGTAACAATAAGTCTCTCAATGAAAGATGTAACTGGTGCCCGCTCGAACAAATCGAGGAGCAACGGAATGACAGTGACAGTTTCTATGAGAACAGTTAATTTTTTTTTTTTTTTTTTTGTTTCTTGGGTCACACCGGCGATGCGCAGGGGTTACTCCTGGCTCTGCACTCAGGAATTACTCCTGTCGGTGCTCAGGGGACCATATGGGAAGCTGGGAATTGAACCCTGGTCCAGCCTCATGCAAGGCAAATGCCCTAGCTGCTGTGCTATTGCTCCAGCCCCAACAGTTAAATTTTTTTAGTAACAGCTAAAGATATTACACAATATTGGTTGCTTTGTTTTAAATTTAAAATTTTTATTTTACTTTTATAAAGTAGTTCATGAGTGATAGTTCATCAGGTAGGGTCTTTTTTGTCTTACACATGGCCGACTGTGGTTCAGTCTTTGTTACCCCGTAAGGTCCTTTGAGCCCCACCAGGAGTGATCACTAAGCATAGAGCCAGGACTAAGCCCTGAGCACTACCGGGTGGGTGTGGCCAAAAACAAGAAGAAAGGGAGGGAAGGAGGAAATTCAGAGACACAGGACCATGTCTCAGATATGCTTGTTTTGGTTTCCGAGCCACACTCAGTGATGCTCAGGACTTACTCCCGACTCTGTGCTCAGGGATCTCCCCTGGCAGTGCATGAGAGACCATGTGGGGAACAAGAACTTGAATGCAGATCAGCCGCATGCAAGACAAGTGCGCTATCAACTTTATTATCCCTCAAGCCTTATATTTCTATATGATTCTGCACTCAGGATCACTCCTGGGACTGAATGTGGTGCCAGGGATAGAACCAGGTTTGGCCATGTGCAAGGCAAGCACCCTACTCTCTGCACTATTACCCCTCAGTTGGAGTTTATTCTATGCCTCATTTATTCCTGGGCCCCAGATGTTTGCTTCTTCCAGTTCTTCTGTGAAATCTTTTTCTTCTGTGTACGTTTCTCTTTGAATTGAGGGACACACTGCTCTTTCTCAGCAAGGACCATCTCTGTGTGCCAGGGCTGGCTCCGCCCATGAGCCTGTACCTGACACAGTTCTTCTGGGATCTTTGTTCCTGCCTGTGCTCAGCAAGCAGAGACTCTGCCTCTAAACCCTGCAGTCAGCTCAATTCTGTATTTTTAAATTTATTATTAAATGATGTCTAATTTTCTGTATTCACGGCAGAGCCTGGCAAACTCCTCATGGCATTTTTGATATGCCAAAAACAGTAACAATAACAGGTCTCATTCACCTGACCCTGAAAGAAGCCCCCAATCATTGGGAAAAACGAATAAGGAGAGACTGCTAAAATCTTAGGGCTGGGGCAAATGGAGACATTACTGGTGCCTACTCGAGTTAATCAATGAACAACGGGATGATAGTGATACAGTGAAAGTAGTTCATAATATTAGATTATATTTAATATTCAAACACCAGTCCCATGACCATTATACCTTCCCACCATATTTCAGATGTTTTGAGCCCCAACCCCTGTCAGAAAGCAGAAATAATTTATTTTGTATTGCTTGCTATGAATAAACCACTGAAAATGTTCCCAAAAAAGTTTCCTTAGAGGAAAGTGGGTGAAGATTGTTGTATTTTACCCAGGAGTCAGTAAGACCTTCTATAAGAGATTACTAATATGGCATTAAAGGTTGATATTGTGCTCTTAGATAGATAGATAGATAGATAGATATTTTACAGACATATAGATACCTATATAGATATAGGTATATAGATATAGACATATCTATATGTCTGCAAAATATCTATATATATCTATAAAATATATTTCCCTCTAAGATTGGTTGTATTCTGCTTTGAACCCCATCAAATGTGGTGCATTACTCTTGGAATATGAGTGGTGTGAGACATGAGATGTCCCATGGTCGCTAATGCAGGCTCGAGGTCCAGGAATAGGTTTACTCATGGGTGAGGCTCTGCCTGAACATGTGGAGAGCAGCTATGAGCATGGCAGCGGTTGAGTTCTGGAGGTTTTTGGCTGCCGGGGCTGGATCCCTTGGGGCAGGGAGGGTCCTCACCCACTTGCTCTGGGGCTCCCCAAATGAAACAGCCTGGCCCGGGGCCCAGTGGCATGGCTACGATGAGTCATTTTATGCTCTCTTCTGAAATATTTATAATGAGTCTCTGGATGATGGCCATGGATGAGATTATCTGGCGCCAGCCAGAGGTGGCTTGTGAGCATGACTGCCAAGTTGCTGGAAACAGGGGGAGGTAGGGGAAGGTCAGCCATTCATGGTTCTGTTGAACCTGGAGTTTTCAGTCACAAGTCCTGCATATCTAGGTTTTCTATGGATTCACTCATGGGTGAAGCTTGGTTAGATCATGTGGAGAGAGACCATGAGCATGTTGGCAGCTGAATTATGGAGGATTTTGGCTGCCGGGTACACAATATTGTTAACTATAATCACCATACACCATGGGCAGCTTGCCTGCATGGCAGAGCCTGGCATGCTATTTGCAGGCTCTTCCGTGTGGGTGAGCTACCCATGGCATATTCGATACGCCAAAAACAGTAACAAGTCTCACAATGGAGACATTACTGGTGCCCACACGAGCAAATCGATGAAATCGATGATAATCACCATGGCAAGTTACATATTATGTTATCTATGTTTATTTATATTATAACTTAAAATTTGTATCCTTTGATCAGTAGTGTCCCTATTTCTTCCTTTCCCTAACCCCTGGTAACACCATTCTGTTCTACTTCTATGAGTTTGGGTGTGTGTGTGTGTGTGTGTGTGTGTGTGTGTGTGTGTGTGTGTGTGTGTTTGTGTGTGTTTGGCTTACTTACTTTAAAATTTTTTTGGTCACACCCAGTGATGCTCAAGGTTTACTACTGCTTAGCCTCAGGAGACCAAATGGGATGCCATGAATCAAACTTGGGTCTGCCACATACAATGCAAATACCCTTGCTCTATCCCCAAGTTTGGCTGTTTTTCTGCAGAGACACTCATGGGTGAGTCTTGTCTGAGCCTGTGGAGAGTGGCCATGAGCATGGCGGTGTTTGAGTTCTGGAGGTTTTCAGCTGCCAGGGCTCTGTTGGAAATTTTTCTCTCTTTTCTAGAATCTTATTATTTTTTCTATTTAAATAATCTATAACTGTCTCATTACCTTTGAAATTAAGTTCCAAGGTGCAGGAATTCTTGCTTATTTTATTCCCTTCTCTCTCCTTAGTATGCAGAGTAAAATTTGGTATGTAGAAGAGACTGCAAATACCCACTACATGTTCACTGAAAGTTATTTATTAGCCTGGAGGATAGAGCAATAGTACAAGGACTAGAATACTTGCCTTGCATGTTACTGGTCCCAGTTCAATCCATGGCACCACATATGTTCCCCCAATCATGTCTAGGAGTGATCCTTGAGTACCACTGGGTATACACTGCTCCCTAGTCATTAACTAGCATGTTTATTTGATTGTTTTCTGTCCCCCTTCTCCCTAGACTCATTGACAACAGAGACGTTGAACTTTTCTCATGGTTATATTATCAGCATGGGCAGAGTACCTGGGACACGATAGTTCTCAATGTGCCCAAGGTCCCTACCCCATACCCATTTCTTCCTATCTTTCTCTTCTTGCTTCCTTTCCTTTCCTTTCCTTTCCTTTCCTTTCCTTTCCTTTCCTTTCCTTTCCTTTCCTTTCCTTTCCTTTCCTTTCCTTTCCTTTCCTTTCCTTTCCTTTCCTTTCCTTTCCTTTCCTTTCCTTTCCTTTCCTTTCCTTTCCTTTCCTTTCCTTTCCTTTCCTTTCCTTTCCTTTCCTTTCCTTTCCTTTCCTTTCCTATCCTTTCCTATCCTTTCCTTTCCTTTTTTTTCTCAGTTCTAGTGACTGAAGTATTCTAGGCATCCTCATTTTGATACATTAAATTTCTCATGACAAATGATGGAAGAGCAAGGGATCAAGCCAAGTCATGCAAACTTACTTTCTGTCCACATAATTCTGTTCACTGGCCAAACCCAGTCAAATGGCCTTTACCAACATGATGGAGTAGGAAAATAATCTCTGCTTATTCTCTGTTACTGTTTTTAGCATATCCAATATGCACGGGTAGCTTGCCAGGCTCTGCTGCATGGGCTCTATACTCTCGGTAGCTTGCCAGGCTCTCCGAGAGGGGTGGAGGAATCAAACTCGGGTCGGCCACGTGAAAGGCGAACCCCCAACTGCTGTGCTATAGCTCTAGCCTTAGAATGTAATATATAACCTAATATCAATGAGGCATGGATAGAAAGATAAAGCATGAGCTAAAGCACTTGAAGAACTGAAGCATAATCTAATCTACCTTAAGAGACTGACTGAGTTGTTATAGAGTTTATATACACCAACGTTCATATTATCTGATAATAATATGACCTATAATCTTTTGGTGACTTTGATAATAATTTAAATTTAGAAACTTAGATTTATTTTGCGAGCACCATGTGTGAACCTTGCTAAGCTTCTGCTGTCTGCCATGATGTGTCAACATTGTGTTTTTTAATCTTGAGTAAATGCATTCTTAGAACAAGAATCCAAAATTGATTTAAGATGAGAGTAACTGTTATCACCCTCAAGTCAGGACTCCAGATAGCAGAAAAGAAGTTGTTTTCAATTTTAAAAATGTGACCAGTTTTCTTGGAATAAATCAGTAGGTTATTTTAGTTGTGATTCACTTGACCCTAAATAGCACTCATTAGTATTTGTAAGGTTATAACAACTGCGAGTAATGACAATTAATGGGTTGATGCTTTCTTTTGCTTGATCCTGATATACCAACTTACTTGGAAAATTCAGGGATTCATACATCTTAATCTAACAAAGATCTATGGATTTGCATACCTCTAAGGGGATGAAGGATTGGGGAGAAAGAGAAGTGGTGTGAATCAGTATATCTGTCTCCTGAGTGTCATTTGATCTAGTGAATTGATAGAGCTCTATGTACTTAGATACTATCTGTCACCTGATGACTTCACTGCTCTGATAATTTTGACCTTTATTAAGCATCTCTAGACCCACCGAGAGGACTTTCTTTATATTTTCTGAGGCTGGGCTCCTGCCCAAGAAATTGAATATTACTGTTTCTGTTTGTATGGATCTTTGTTTTAACCAGTAAACAATTGATTAGCTAAAATAAGGGCTCTAAAAATCAGTTCTCTTTCCTGGATGTAAGTATTTATTTAAAATTTTTGTAGTGAGTACTCACTGCATTATGAACACAATTCTACTAACAGGAATATAAATGAAAAGAGATAATACCCCTACCTTCAGGGTGCTTATAACTGAATCATGAAAAGAAAACAAACAAAAAGAACCACTAACAACAAAATAGATGACTTCAGAAATGATGAATGAAATGCAGAAAGTTATTGTGAAAAAATGATGGAAAATAATTGTTTAGAAATGGGTAAGGATGCAGAGGACAGTTTAGGCAGGGGCTGCAAGGTGAATTTTTAGGATAAAATAACACTGATAATTGGATACTTGAAGATAGAGTTGAAGTGAACATGTGAGTTTTTGGAGAAAGGACATTACAGCAAGATAAAATATCAAGTGCACAAAACCTTCAAGTGATAAAAAACTTGGAAAAGGGGTCAGCATTATAGGAACATAATAAATAGTAAGATTGGAATAAAGTGAGGTTGGAGAAGTACTGGGAACTGGATCATGTTGGACTAGTAGTAAAGGGTGAGAAGTTTCGATTTTATTTTGATTTAAGAAATGTTCAGAAAGTTTTAAGAGGTTTGGGGGATACTTAGAGAGTTTTACTTTTATTAAAATTTTCATTCCTTTTTAATAAAATTTTAAAAATATAAAGAGACACATTATTGTTGATAACAACATCAACAGAAAAACCCTAATACACAAAGCTTCCAGCTCAAAAGTTTTCAGTACTTGGCAATCTTGGTTCTCTGATTTCAGTATCCCATCATTGTTACCATAGTTTTATGAATATATGCCTTAGCAGACCAAAGAATGAAGGACCATTGGAAACAGCTAGAATATTTCTATCACACATAAAAATGGACATTTTTTGTTAATAAAATTAAATGTATTCTAAATATAATTTTCAATTGCTTAATTTAATCAGAATGCAAAATAAATTTCTTACCACTACACATCCTTTTCTCTCTTCTTCTCTGTTAACATTTGTTGCAGAAACCAAATGACTTGTCTGTAGATTTGCCCACCACTGGATTTTGCTTTCAGTGTGCCTAGGGTGACATTTAATGTGTCCTGCATTCCCAGAATTTCCTGTAAACTGGTTGAGGCAAAGACATGATCAGATTTAGTTTTGACTGGTTGGCAATTCTGTGAATGGCTTATTGTACCACTTCAAATAGCAGCTAGTGCCTGTTTGTCATTTCTTGATGTGATGATAGGTCAATGGTTTCAGGTGTTGTCATATAGATAAAACTTATAAGCATGGAGTGCTGAGTCATGATTTCTGCAAAAATCACTCTGGCTATTGTATGGAAAAAGGTTGCTGGCAAGCATGGTAGTAAAAGTATTTAGCAAGCTGTGTAGCATGGGAATTTGTTGACCAACTATAGTATGCTGAGATATATTCATCGCTCTCACCTCTGATTTAAGAGTGGACACTGAGGAAACAATTAGCTTCAAAGACACTTGTAGGGATGCATGTGAGGGATGATGGTGACTTGGACCAGGGACTCAGTAGCAGAGATGAGACAAGTAAGGATCTAGATGCTTAGAAAGACTTTGGAAAGCCAATGGTGGGTAACTCTTCACTTCAGACAGGAGCCATTCCTCTTAGTAATCATGGAATTATAAGACTCTTAATTTTAAATGCACCAGATTTATTGTTTCAGTATTTTTTTCTCATGGCCTTAGAAAAAAGCCTATTTATGCAAACAAGAGATTACTTTTCAAAGACTTCTTTGACTACCACCTGAGAGGGAAGATGGAAGAATCAATGTGCCACAGATAAAGAGAAGAAAATCTTAGATTTCTTTTCAAAAAAAAGAGAAAATAAAACCTTATAAAGGAGCAAAATATGAATTTGGCATATGTTGTTTTTTAGGAGACTAGAAGAAGAAAATAAGTATAAAGAAACGAATATTTTTTGCGAATCATATTTATTAAAATAAAGTAGTACCATAGATGTAAAATTTACTTATGACATGCATAGACAGCTGCTTCCTGCTCAGCTCATTTAATGAAAAAATATTCTGTGTGTTGCCACAACAGCTTGCCTTTAACCACAAGTGAGGAAATAAGCTTTATTTCCTCGAGAAAAATGTAAGAGTTGATATTATTCACTTACTTCTGTTCACCATCTTGGGAATAACCAATGACACTCTTCTACGGAGAAAGAAAGCGTTTCATGGTAGTAGAAACCGCAGGTTTGGTTGATTACTCACATCAACTATCATCTTTTGTTCTCTACTCCACCTAAGGAAAAAAGTGCTGAACACAAAACCACAACTCCAGCTGTCAGTGGAAATGATATTTAATGGCACTTTGCTGCCACATCAGGAGGAAGATTCTTGGTAGAGAGGATCAATTTCAATGTGGTTTCCAAATCAATGGATAAGCATGAATTGAAACAAAAGTTAAATAATTTAATTGATAATTATACTTTAAATATAGCTTGATTTTCTTTCTTTTTTATTTTTTTCTTGCTTTTTGGGTCACAGTTGGCGATGCCCAGGGTTACTCCTGGCTTTGCACTCAGGAATTACTCCTGGTGGTGCTCGGGGGACCATATGGAATGCTGGGAATCAAACCCGGGTCGAACGCATGCAAGGCAAATGCCCTACCCACTGTGCTGTCACTCCAGGCCCCCACCTTGATTTTCTTTTGGGTAAGAGTAAGTCTATAAAAATTATATGTATAGCACAGCAGGTAGGGCATTTACCTTGCATGAAGCCGACCCGGGTTCAATTCCTCCACTCCTCTCGGAGAGCCTGGCAAGCTACCGAGAGTATCTCGCCAGCACGGCAGAGCCTGGAAGCTACCATGGTGTATTCAATATGTCAAAAACAGTAACAACAAGTCTCACAATGGAGATGTTACTGGTGTCCACTCGAGCAAATTGATGAACAATGGATGAGAGTGACAGTGACAGTGACAGTGGCATCACATATAAAATTCCAAATTTTCTTAGATACCTAAGATTTGGCATATTGCATATTATATAACATGGCATAGGTGTTGTCATCACATGAAGTAAATGTGAATAATGCAATGCAATAAGTATGTCTTACACAACAGTACTGAAATCAGTTAACTTGCTGTTGAAATTAGTCTGCTTTCTGGCCAAAATATTTGTTTTTATTTCCTCAGCATTTCACAAATGTGTGCCTTTGTTTAACTAACAAAACTCCAATGTCTTTGGAATTCTCCATGGATTTAAACTACATTTCAATGACTACAAACAATAAAAAATAAAATAAAATAAAATTCCAAGTTATATTAAAATTATTATTTCTTATTTTGGTGTCACACCAATGCTCAGCGCTTACTCCTGGCTCTACACTCAGGAATCAGTGGTGACAGTGGTTGGGGGACCATATGGAATGCTAGAGATCGAACCTGGGTCAGCAGCATGCAAGGCAAATGCCTTAACCACTGGACCATTTTCTGGCTCCCTTAAATTGTAAAGTCTAAAAGTCCATATCAGAGAGTTAAGGCCATAAAAATAGCCAAGGAACATTCTAAGAAATGTTTGTAGTTGGGGCTGGAGCGATAGCACAGTGGGTAGGACGTTTTCCTTGCATGCAGCCGACCCGGGTTCGATTCCCAGCATCCCATATGGTCCCCTGAGCACCACCAGGGGTGGTTCCTGAGTGTAGAGCCAGGAGTGACCCCTGTGCATCGCTGGGTGTGACCCAAAAAGCAAAAAAAAAAGTTTGTAGTTGCTGAAATGTAGTTTTCATCCATGGAGAATTCCAAAGACATTGGACCTTTGTTATTTAAACAAAGGCACACGTTTGTGAAGTGCTGAGGAAATAAAGTTGATAGCTGCCAAGAAAATATAAATTTATCAAATATCTTCTCAAGTTTCATCACTTGTATAACTTGTCATCCTGTTGCTCATCGATTTGCTCGAGTGGGCGCCAGTAATGTCTCCATTTGTCCCTGTCCCTTGCCAGTGGCAACTGCTTGCTCCAGGAACACGAAAAGCCTCATTCGGGGTTTTGATGAAGAAGTCTGACCATCTTGTAGTTGGGTGACTAGGCGTTCTTTTGACATCCCGTGTATTCCCCCTCCATGGTTCACTGCCTCATTGTGGCAATGAGATGGCAACGATGCCAACCAGCAAAGAGCGAACCAACATGCGACCCACATGGCAGAGCCTGTCTACCTGTGGCGTATTCGATATGCTTAAAATAGTAACAAAAATGGGCCTCACTCCTCAAATTTCATAGGTTTAACAAATAAAAAGTGCATTTAAAAATACTATAGATCTTCTGTAAGTGTTCTTTAACTAATAAAGTGTAATTCTCAAATCCTTGCTAAAGCGAAGACATTCACTTCAGAGTTTTCTAAGTTTCCTCACAGTTCTGTTATCTCAAACGCCAGCCATGCTGCCCCCCAGACACGTGGTATTTATTTTTCTCTTCCAGTGTATCTCTTCTTGTGTGGTTTCTCTTTCTTAGGAAGCCTTTCTCATGTTGCTCCACCCATGAGTATCCAGGGTCCAGAATGGGCAGGGAACTGTCCTCTGGAAAATAAGCCCATTGCTCCCTTATACTTCTCATAACCATTGGCAGGAGTGAAAGCACAGCACTGTAGCACAGTCGTCCCATTGTTCATTGATTTGTTCGAGCGGGCGCCAGTAACGTCTCCGTTGTGAGACTTCTTGTTACTGTTTTTGGCATATCAAATACGCCACGGGGAGCTTGCCAGGTTCTGACGTGTGGGCGAGATGCTCTCAGTAACTTGCCAGGCTCTCCAAGAGGAGCGGAGGAATCGAACCCGGGTCAGCTGCGTGCAGGGCAAACGCCCTACCCACTGTGCTATAAATCTAATCTTGCAGGATAAATAATTAGCCAAACCTTTGAGCCCGAAGGGAGATCCTATGATGCTCTTTATCTCTATTTAAGGTAGACATTCATATCCCTAATGGTTGTGCCTGTCCTTTGCTCTTAACCCATATTCAATTTTTGAAAACTTTGTATTGTATTTCTTGAATTCACTGCACTTTTCCCTGATCCCTTATGTCTTTAACACTTTCTTTCAACTTGGCCTTCTTGTTGTAATGGACCTAACTGGTCACTGCATCCTTAAAATTCTTTTAGACACGTCTAAGAGAATTTCTCTCCTTTTCCTCTTGTACCCTAGACATGGAGGAAGTCTAAGTACTTTTTTGCATAGCATCACATCACAAGCATTCTCCTCCCCTCCCTAAAATTCCTGTGCATTGCTCCATTTTATATACGTCATCACACTATGTCAGAAACCAGTCTTCTGGTGGTTATCATTCTGATCCCTCAGTTATTACTCTAGGATAACTTCTAGAAGGATTTTTATTCTGATTTTCTGTCCCTCTGTATGAAGTGCATAAAGATACATTTCAAACACACTGCTCTCTCAGTCCATGATATCTTTTCACTTGAACCTTGCTCTTTATTCTGTTTTGCCTGAGGGCAGATACCAAAGCTTAAATGACAGCAGCTTCTCCAGCCCCACTTTATTTCTGGAGGTGGGAGGTGGTTGGGCCTTCCTGGGAAAACTCAAGTGCTGGCGTCTCCTAGAAGCTAAGGTTTGACTGGCAACAATCATAATCATCTGCAGTTTTTGCCTGATAGAGTTCTAAATGTTTTATAAACACCAACATAGGTATGCTTCAAAGTAACACTAGGAGATAGCTACTGTTATTTCCCATAATTTGTAAATTGAGGAGAGTTAGAGGCTTAGAAAGACTAAGTAACTTGTTCGAAGTCACATAATTAGATGGTGTTGAAGCCTAGGTTGTAACCAGTATTCCCTGGCCCTCAGGTCAGGCTGTTTGTTGTTACCCATAAGGTTTCGTCAGTAATAAATACAATTCAACTGAACAATGATAAAAGGAAAATTAGACATGTCAATGCACAAATGTCATGTTAAATGTTACCCGTGAAGGGAGCCAGCATCCAAGAGCTTCTCACAACTTCCTGAAAGTAGCTTCTCAGTGATTCTTACATGTTACTGGTTAGAAATGCTCTCTATAGAGGAGTCGTGTAGACCCTATGCTGTCTTCTCTAATTGTATATTTGAGCTCCCACTGGTGGGAATCAACTTTTCTCTCCACTCTTGCTGGAGAAGCATCCCAAGCATTATACAATTGGTCTCTGTCCTCTCACCCGCTCTGCCTTGAAGCTCTCAAATCTTATCCAGTTGCCATGTGGGGGAAGACAAACAGAATGGATATATCCCAGGTTCCTCCTCTTTTTTTATTACATTCTTTTAGTCGGGAATTATCTCTTATGTGAGCATGAATTCTCTTCTTCCCTAGAGACTTAAGATATGTCCATTTACCTAGCACCATATTGACTAGGCAAGTCCCTAACTCTGAGGTTCAGTCCTGGGATCCTCTCTTGCCCAGAGATTTGGGTCACAGTCACTAATATCAGTTCAATTAGCAAAAAAAGTAACATTTTTCTTTTCCATTGGTCCCACTTTTTTTTTATTTTTCAACTGTCAGAAAGGCAGGAAGATGACATGTTATTTAATTGGGTATTACAATGAACTTCAACATTCATTACAGTATTTTATAGAAGGATTTAGCCATCTTAAAAACTTCTGATTTCTTTGAATATATATTGTTATTGTGCAGGAGAGAGAGATGTGTGTGTGTATATATATATATATACATATGTATATATATATATATATATATAGTATCACTGTCATCCCCTTGTTTGTCGATTTACTCAAGCAGGCACCAGTAACGTTTCTATTCCTCCTAGCCCTGAGATTTTAGCAGCCTCTCCTTACTCGTCTTTCCCAACGATTGGAGGATCTTTCGGGGTCTGGGGAATGAGACCTATTGTTGTTTTGGGCATATTGAATGCACCATGGGTAGCTTGCCAGGCTCTGCCTCTGTGGGCAAGATACTCCAGGTAGCTTGACGGACTCTCCTACATATATGTATATATACATATATGTGTGTACATATATATATACACACATATATACATATATATGACTCTATGATTTGTTGCCTACTATCTGAATTCCATCAAATATGGTGTGGTAATTATGGAAAATGGATAGGAAGTGTCTTATCGAGGCCATGCAGTCCAGAAAGCGGCCTGGAGCATGGCAGCGGTTGGATAGTGGAGGTCAGCTGCTGGAGCTGGGTCCCTTGGGGTGGGGAGGGTTCTCACCTGCCCCCTTCTGGGGCACCCTGAGTGAAAACAGCTTGGTGTGGAGTCTGGTGGCTTGACTATGAGGGCCTCATTTTATACTCCCATCTGAGAGGAGCAGCCGTTGAGATCTGGAGGGTGGTCATGAGGAGATTGCGATGAGGAGATTATCTGGTGCCTGCAGGGTGTGGCAGGGTGTGGTTTATGGGTGTGATCCCTGGGTCACCAGAGATTGGGGGATAGCAGACAGAGAGATCTTGCTTTCCGGGTCTGGTTGAGTCCAGAGTCCAAGGTCACAAAGTTCCACATTATCTGTGTTCCGTGCGACTTCATTCATGCTTGAGGCTTGGCCTGAGTGTGCGGAAAGCAGCTGGGAGTGTGGCAGGGTTGGTTAGTGGAGGTGGGCTGCCGGGGCTGGGTCCTTTGGGGTGACCAGAGTGAAAACAGCCCGGCGCGGCTGTTTATATATCCACACAATCCCTTGAAACCACTGGTATTTTTACTGTCTCTATAGTTTTACCTTTTCCAGAATGCCATATGAAATAATATAATAGTAGTTCATTACAATATGAAGTAACTTTTTAGATTTACTTCTTTGGTTTAGTAATATGCACCTATAGCTCCTCCAAATTTTATTCAGCTTGATTGCTGAAATCGCTCCTTTATATAAGTGTAACAGCAGATTCATTCACGTACTAAAGGACATCTTGGTTGTTTCTAACTTTTGACAATTTTGAAGAAAGGTATATTGACACTTGTGTGCAGACTTTTGTTTGTTTTTAGGTCACACCTGCTAGTGCTTAGAGATTACTCCTGTTTCTGTGCTCAAGGATCATTTATGGTCCATATGGGGTACCAGGGATCAAACTTGGGGTCAGCCACATGCAAAACAAGCACCCTTCCCACTCTATCTCTCTGGCTCCCACTGTAGGTATTTTTGTGTGGACATAAGTTTTCATGTCTATAGGGCAATAACAAAGAGTATGGTTACCGGGTCATATGCAAAAAAAACCCACATTTCCTTTCATAAGAAAATGCAAGCTGCAGTAGTTATTTCTTTTTTTTTCATTCTCACAGAAATTAATAAGTATCTGTTTCTCCACATTTTTCTCCACATTATACCAGTCAAATTTTGGATTTTCCCATTCTCGCAGGAGCATAGTGGTAACATTATTGTTTTAACTTGCATTTTCCTGAAGGCTTATGCCTATAATAAAATGCTTATCTATATATCTTTAGTGATGTGTCTGTTCCAGAACTGTTGTCTATTTTACATTTTTTTCTTATTGGTAAGTTTTAAGAGTTCTTTGTATATTTTGCATATGAGTCTTTTATCAGACATGAATTTCGTCAGTATTTTATTCAAGTTTATGGCTTATCTTTTCATTCCTTCACTGATCTTTTTTAACAAAGTGAAATTATTATCTATGATATTTCAGGCATTTTGGCAAATGTTGGAGAAACAGATGAGTGTTTTTTTTGTTTGTTTATTTTGGAGAACATCCTAGTTTAGCGAAGAAAACAGGCATACAAAAATGGAAGAGATTCACCTGACTAAATCAGAGAAATCTCCTCTAAAAAGTGATATTCAGAGACCAGAGAGATAGCATAGTGGGTAAAGCACTTGCCTTGCATGTGGCTGATCCAGGTTCAATCTCTGACATTCCATATGGTCCTCTAAGCACCTCTAGGAATGACTTGTGAGCTCAGAGGTGCAAGTTAGCCCTGAGCACAGCCTGGTATAGTTACGCCTACCCCATCACCCACACACACACTTGCTACCCTTGCTCCCACCCCCCACCCAAAACTGATAATTTAAAATGAGTCTTTTAAAAGAGGGAGTGGGTCAGGGAGATGTTTCAAAGGACAGGATGCATATTGGAACCTTGGGTATGATTCCTAGTTTTGCATGGTACCCTGATTACCACCATGAGTGGCAATGTCAGCAGTATCCCTTCAGAAACAGAATCTGAAACAAACCAAAAAAATCAGTCCCCATCCTTATTACCACCCCTCTCCCCCCAAAGTGCCAGTATAAACTAAAAATCAAAATAAAATTGGTGAGGCTAAAACTTAAAATGTGAGTCAGAGAAGGAGGCACATGAGGAAAGAACATGGTTTGTCTCCTACGTCCACTAAAATATTGTATTAGCATTCATTCACGGGTATGTAGGAGCCAGGGATGAACTGGGGTTGGCTGTATGTAAGGCAAGCACCCTAGTTCCTGAATTATCTCTATAACTCATGATTACTCATTCATACTCAAGAAAAGACACCATAATCACATTTACCTTTGAGGGAAGAATCTTTGGGAAGTGGAACTGAGAGGAAAGCAAGCAGAGGTGAGGAGGTCGTTACATAGCTCTTGGGGTTTAGAAAAGATGCTAAACTATTTTCAACAGTTGTATGGAAATCTAAAAATATTGACTTAGGAAGTAAAAGGCAGGTAAAATCTGCAGGTAAGAGGCTCATTAGATCAAAAGGTTTCCTTTTACTATTGTTTTGAGGTGATGCTGCAGAGAGAAGCAGAGACAGAGACAGAGAAATAGAGGTAGATAATATAGATGCAGAGAGAGAAAGTGAGAGAGAAGAGATGAACAGATAGACAGGCACAGACAAACAGAGACAGACATAGAGAAATAGACTGACAGAGAGAGAGCAAGAGAAGAAACTTAGGGTGTAGACACTATTTAAATAGATTGCAAACACTGATCTAAATTCATTTTTCTGTGTATAAAGCTGATTCAAAAATGCCCTATTTCTTTTAGCCCTTTTAGCCATGTTAGTTTTCTCATATCTAACAAAAAGTTTTGTCAGGGGTACTCCGAGGTGGGTCCTCGACTCATGTTTGTCTTCTCATTTGAACTATTCTGGATGACTATGTATGAAACTTTATAATTCTTTCAGTCAATACAGTTGCCCTCCACAATCTGATTTCCTTTTATTAACCACAGTGATGACAATTAGACTTATCCCTATCCTTAAATTAAATCCAAAATTCTTTCTATGGCTATGTCCCTTGCTACTTCTCTAACCACACCACCTGTTCTTAAGTCCTAGTCACAATTGTCTTCTTGCTATAACTCAACCCTGACTCAAGAGGCTCCTGTGGGTTCTTCTACTTTGTCCAGAACACCTTTCTTTCAGTCATTTCCACAACTCTCTCTTTTTTTCATCAGATCTTGGCTCAAATACTGTTTCCTCAAAAAAGTATTCTATGACCTCCCCATCTAAAATTTTATTCTTCTGGTTCACTGCAACATTATTTACAATATGGTTGAAACAAGAAATCCAAATTACTAATTGTCCACCAATGGGTGAATAGATAAATGATATATCACACACACAGACACACATATATGTGTAATCCCATAATATATAATGAATATTAGCTTTTAAAAGGAAAAAGTCTTGCATTTGTGTACACATGAACTAACACAGAGTACATTATGCTCCATGAAGTAAATCATATATTAAGACAAATATTGGAAAATGGGAAGGTCTGGGTGGAGGAGGCCCAGTCCTGATCCGAGCAGGCTTGAAGATCTCAGCCCCAGGTCCCGCAGACCTTGGTTCCTCTGCTGGTTCCTTCATGCGTGAGGCTTGTCTGAATGTGTGGAGATGGGCCTTGAGCATGGCTGTGGCTGGGTTCTGGAGGTCTTTGGCTGCTGGGGCTCTGCTGGGATGGGGAGGGCAGGAAACTCAACCCACTCTGCTCTGAAGGGCCCTGGTGAAGACAGCCAGCTGCAGGGGCAAGAGACTCTTCCAGTAGCTTGACAGCCACACCTACAAACTGCCCCCAGTGTCATGTAATCCCATCAACGGCCAAGATCCAGAGACCATAAAACAACACTCCCAGAAGGGAGCTACACAGAGTCGCTTGCCCCTGCACCGGGCTATCTTCACAGGGGCCCCTCAGAGTGAGGCAGGTTGAGTTTCCCTTCTTGCCCCGAGTAGAGCCCTAGCAGCTGAAGACCTCTGGAACCCAGCCACAGCCATGCTCAAGGCCTCTCTCCACATTCAGGCGAGCCTCACACATGAAGGAACCAGCAGAGAAACCCAGGTGTGTGGGACCCGGGGTTGAGAACTCCAAGCCGGCTCGGATTGGGACTGGGCCTCCTGCACCCAGATCCCCATTTTCCAGTAGCTTGGCATTCACACTGCCCCGAGCATCATGTAATCCCATCAACAGTCAAGATCCAGAGACCATAAAACAATGCTCAAGGAAGCGTGCAGCTGCATTCGCGGCCACACGATCTCTTATAGCCCAGTTCTCCCCCTCAGAGAACCTGGCAAGGTATGAGAGCATCCTGCCCGCAGGGCAGAGCCTGGCAAGCTCTCTGTGGTGTTAGTCAATATGCCAAATACAGTAACAATGATGGGTCTCATTCTCCTTACCCTGAAAGAGCCTCCAATGCGGCACTGCTGGGAAGAACGAGTAAAGAGACGCTGCTAAAATCTTAGGGCTAGGATGAATGGAGAGGTAACTGACACCTGTTCAAGCAAATTGGTGATCAACAGCATGATAGTGATATGGTGAAGACAAATATATGAAATATATGAAATTTTCTTTAAAGCCATATGTATAGTAGCTGAGATGAATAACTTAAGCTGATATATGAGGAAAAAGAAAGTTGCTGGTTTCTGTAAAGGAACATAGAGAGGTTAGAGAGACAACAATGGGTCAGGGAACCTGGTTTGATCCCAGCTCTGCATTTTTCCTGCCCTCTTCACTGCAAGGTAAAGCTTTGGAGCCCCCTGAGCAGCTCCTGGTGTGGTCCAGATAGTTTCTGGAGACACTTTACCCAAGAAGTAGTCCATCCTTGGATCAACACTGAAATGTAAGTCTTAGTTGATGGAGTGTCAAGGGAGTGGGCCTGGGCCCCTTGAAAATGTACTGAAGCCTCTCTTACCCACCACCCTGCAAAGAAAGAGAGGGAAAATTCTGGTTACTAGGGAGTTGAAGGGGTAGATCATGGGATATTTATTGTTTAATTGATACACAATTTTAGGATTTCAAAATAAAAGAATTATGGAGATGGATGCTAGTAATGGTTGCAAAATTAATGCCTCTGAAGAATTTAATTATAAATGGTTAAGATAGATTTATGTGCATTAAAAATCAAAGAGGCTCTTTCTCTACTGTTAGTTTTTAAAACTATCATTTCTGTTTGGCATTATATTGCAAAACCATGTGTTTGATGATGTATTTTCAGTCACTTCACCAGAATGTAACATCCACAGGGAAAGGATTTTCTTTCTCTCTCATTTCCCCCTAAATAATAAATGTGCCTAGAATAATGTCTACCATGCCAGTCAGTATTTGATGAAATATCTAAGTGTTCCACGCTGACAGCTGACTTGGGGGTTAGATGCAACATAGCTCTTACAAAAATATGGGACAGACATTGCATAGCATATGCAATGAGATCCCTACATCCTTAAACAGACTTGCAGCAAACTGAAGCCAACAAGTTGAAGCCCCTTGACTTGTAGTTTTGGCCAAACAGTTTGGTTAGCTTTATCCTCAGGCCCAAAGTCAGAGCTATAGGACACTTGTGCAAAGCCCTGATCTGGGCAAGGTGACAAAGATAAACAAAGGAGCACTAAGCTAGATAACATATGTCCTCTAGAATCATAAAACCTAGTGGATAAGAACATGAGTTTTTACTTTTAAAAGGAAAATTTCAAGTGAGATGATTCAGAGAAAATAAACCTTCACTTGTGCACAATTTCTACTCGTTGGTTTCAACTCTTGAAGCTCTGGGAGCCCTTCAGGTGGTTTCAGTTCTTCAAACAGAGGAAATCAAACAGCCTTCCTGACTAACACAGAGCTCAGCCCTGCAAAGTTCAAGCCACTTGAGTCTGCAGGAGCGGAAGTGACTGAGTGCCTGAAGAGGCAGGGAGACAGGGGGGTGCAAAGAGGAAGTTTGACATTAGGCCGGGGCAGTTTATGGGTGACCCTAGGAAGAGGAAGGGGGACAAGTCAAGTTGGCTTGTCACCTCTGTCCTGGGAAATCCTGTCAGGTGACTGAAAAGAAAACCTAGGTTGCCAAGTCACTGTCAAGAGATGGAAGGCAGCTGGGGGAAACCCCCGACCACAGACCAGAAGAAGAGAGGTTAGCCAGTCTGGCTGAAGAAGCAGATTAGAAAGGCCCTTCTTCAAACTCAGGCTGGATTAACAAGAAATATTTCCACCTTCTGTATTTTCACTCTCCTAATGGAAGCATAGACTTTAACACCTTGAAATATACCATTTGCATTTCCTCTTTTGTGACCAATTATTTTCTCTTCAGAAAGTTAAGCAGACAATACTTTTTTGTTGTTTGTTTGTTTAATAGTTTTCTTCTTAAAATCATAAAGGTAACTAGCATGTAATTCATAATCAATGATTCTAATTGGCAAGTGATGTTTCTGATTAAGGAGAAGGGTAAGTCATCTATCATTAAGTTTGGGGTATTGAATCTTTTTTTTTTTTACGGGGCGTACTGAATCCTAATGAAAGACATTGACACATGCTTAGAGCTGTATAGTGATAAATCTTCCATAATTAAAAAAAAAGCAAGATTATTTGAAGACCCCAAAATCATGAGGTCATTAGTGTCTCAATTTGACTTGCTTCTATTTCATATCAAAATTAAAAGAATGAGTAAAACCTTTAAATATCAGTCACTTCAAACCCTTTATGAAACTGAGAAAATTTTAATTAAGACAAGAAAACAAATAAACATATGTCAGAAAAAAATCTGAATGTGGACAAAAAAGCTTTGTATAATAGTAAATAAACAGAATGGCCTTGTTAAGACTTCTTAAATTAAAAAAAGATGTTAGGGTTGGAGAAGCGCTTCAGGTTTTAAGAAGCTTGCCTCGTGGTGACCCTGGCTTGATCCTTGGCACTGAATGGTTTCCCAAGTATTGTTGGGAGCACTACTGGGTATGTGAGGTCACACCTAGTGGTGCTCATGGCTTACTCCTGGCTCTGTGCTCAGGGATCGTTCCTGGCAGGGCTCTAGAGATCGTATGTGGTGTCAAGGATCCAGGTTTGCCATGTGCAAGGCAAGCACCCTACCTGACATACTGTCACTCTGACACAGATAATGATTTTTTAAAGCAATAATAGAATTTACCTTAATGCCTTCCCCACTGAAATTCCTTTCAAAATTACAAATGCATGTATTTCTTCTCCATACCTGCTTTTCTTCCTTTTATTAACGTTGTGGTGGGCGGGCAGACCTCATGCATGCTGAGCTGTAGTGCTGGCCAGAGGTTGCACTCCTTTGCTCTCAGTACTTGCACCAGTTGCTTCCTTTTCTTGAGGGGCTGCATTTATATCTGTAATTCTCATGCACATTTGAGTTGTCCATCTTGTCACGGGTTGCATACTTCAATTGTGTTGTTCATCTGTGTGCTTATTAGGTTGTTGTACTCCTGGCCACAATTTTCACATGCTTTTGGTCATAGCGCTTGCTTGCAGTTGCATTCTTTAGTTTCAGTGTTTTGATATCTCTCCATAGCATTATGAGAAATCACCTTTGATGCTAGGGAATTACAGATAAAGGAGCTGCCAGATACAAAGAGCAGAGCTCCTATGGTCACATTCAGGACATGTACATAGCACTGGGGGCTGGACTGGTGACCTGACACTTGCAAGGCAGGTGTTTCAGCCACCGAGCCATATCCTTGCCCCAATATTTGCTTTTATTCTTTGGCATTTTATTTTTGGTTCAGACAAGCCTCACGCATGAAGGTACTGGAAGAGGTACCCAGGTGTGTGTAATCCCATCAATGGCCAACATCCAGAGACTTAAAAGCAAGCTCTGAGAAGTGATATCTTATAACCTACTTCTCCTTCTGGGAGGCACTAGCTAGCTACCGAGAGCTTCCTGCCCACATGGGACGGCCTCGAAAGCTTCCCATGGTGTATCCATATACCAAAGCCAGTAACCAACTGAATCTCATTCCCCTGACCCTGAAAGATCCTCCAATGCGGCATCCTTGGGAAGGCCGAGTGGAGAGAGGGATAGGATGAATGTAGAGGTTACTGAGACCGCTCGAGCAACTCGACGATCAATGGGATTTCGTGATCATCAATTGTGATTTTTTGGCAAAAGCTGCAGTTAAGATATAGGGTTTTAGTAACTATATTAATATTATGGAAGTGTGTGTCTCCCCCCCAATGCATTATGTCAAAATCTAAAAAGTTTATTTCTTGCTCATGTAAAGTACAAAAACAGTTGTGCCAGTGCAGTGGGCATCTTTCCTCTTAGCAAGACCAGAATGATTTGATTCCCAGGCCCTGAAGTCTTTAGATCTTGGACTTTGAGATCGTTAGGCACAGGTGTATTGAAGGGAAAACAGAGAAAGAATACCCAAAGGGTGGTCACAGTCACTTCCACTCACATTCCTGGGGCTACAACATGGCCCTGGGTGCACATATAGTAGAAAAGAAAACAGGGAATCTACCGAGATCTGTACCAAAAAGAGGAAAGAGATTTGATGAAAGTCAAGACGGCCTCTGCGCCAGAAATCTTCAGAGCAAAGATCACAACTAATTCAGTATCTGAGCAGTCACTACAGTACTGATTCTTTTTGTTCGTTCAAATATTTAAAAGGTTCAGGATGTTCAAAAGGAACATCTTCCTTTTGAAGACACCTAATCAGTTTACTGAAGATTTTTCATTCCGTGAGGTCTTTCAAGAGATCCTGTTGAGGTCACTTTTCCACTGTTGGCAAGTGTCACCCTCCTTCTACCTAGCTTCTCACCACCCCAATGTGTACAGCAAGGCTGGGTTTCCTGCACGTGTATCATGGTCCTGATGCTCCTACTAGAGTTATCCTCACCACTGCAGGGGTGTTAACAATGGGACAATGGATCAAGGACAGCTGACTTGACTCAAGACTTGTTTCTCAAGAGGGATAAAAAGACTGGAACAAAAACACTGAAGTTTGCTGATTTTTTCTGTGTGATACCTTGAAGAAAGGCTAATTAGGTTCTGGAATTGAGACCTACTGCACTTCCTGATCTCTTTGAAAGTTCTTGGGTTATGTTTTTCATAAGCTGCTCCAGATGCCTTTATTAGGTGTCATCTTTCTAATGTCCTATTTGTATTAATAAATATTGGTGTGATTAACAACTAATAATTAAGGGCTAGATTGTTGAAAAGCATCATGATGAGTTGGAGCAATAAATTTAGTGACCTCACTTGCCGTTGTTTTATATGAGATAAGTGACTTTGGAAAGCTTAATCTCCTTCCAAGGCCTCATTATTCTCACCTCAATGATGAAAATCAATTTCTTAGGTAGTTTTCATTATTAAATGAGATAATTCAGTAAGTTACTTAATGTGCTAGCTATTAATTACTATTGGATAATAATATTGTTTTTCTGGCAGTATTTTATAGCAAAGTACAGCTCATTTAGATTTTTCTTGATCTTTGTGGTCTTCACAGTGAGGTTAGAAATCTTCAATTTACATATTGTTCAACTAATAATGGTCTCAGTGAATTGGAGAATGCTAACAGGTCAAGTTCACCCTAAGTAACCACATCAAAGTAACAACAATGACTACATTTGTCATTTAAACAATAGTCTAAAAAATAAGTTTTACTATCATCAAAGTAGTACATGGATATAGGTATTGCTATTATAACACTTTTTTGTTGGTGGGGGGCACACCCAGTGGTGCTGGCTCTGCGCTCAGGGATCACTCTGGTAGGCTCAGGAGAACCATCTGGGATGCCAGGGATTGAACTCAGGTGAGCTGCATGCAAGGAAAGTGCCCTACCCACTGCACTATCTTCCTGGCCCCTACTATTACAGTTTTATACTGTATAGATTAGTTTATGTTTTATTGAGGTATTATAATTTACAATACAATTGAAGACATTGTTTTACAGGTCAGAGTTACTATATCAACCTCCCCATCAGTTCCCTTCAATTTTCAAGGTCCTTCCAGCATTATCATCATCTACTTCTCCACATCCCTGCCCCTGCTGTCTCATTTTCTGGTTCTAGTTTTTTATTGACCACCCCTGGTGGTTCTCAGGGCTTACTCCTGGCTCTGTGCTCAGGGATCACTTCTGGACCCATATGTAGTGGTGGTGGTGGGATCAAACCTAAGTTAGTCACATGCAAGTTCTTTACAGGATGTATTTTCTCTCCTGCTTCTCAGTTTTATTCTTGGTAAATATGATACTCTGCAAAATCTGGAACTAAAAATTACAAGCCTATGAGGTAGACTATTTATCACATCTAAAAGTTTATAATCAGAGTATTAACAAAAGGAGCATAAGTTCTAATGGAAATATGAGCATTTTAAAATTTCTAGAGGAGTTTGCACTCATCTTCACAGAGAATAATTTTTTTCTAGCCTTGAGCTGCTCCTTCCTCCTTTGAGGATATTTGCCTCAAATGCAGAACATTTTAATACAATTGAAAAAGCTGAGGTGAGCTGCTTTTGTTAATATAATTTTTTAAAAAGAAGGGGAAGTATTTTCAATATTTTAGTTTGCTTTTACAGCTTTTCAGATAGTGGAAATTGCAA
Source organism: Sorex araneus (assembly GCF_027595985.1). Classification (NCBI taxonomy): domain Eukaryota; kingdom Metazoa; phylum Chordata; class Mammalia; order Eulipotyphla; family Soricidae; genus Sorex; species Sorex araneus. Next base: position 10,735,092 of record NC_073311.1, on the reverse strand, counting down.
TATAAATGTAATTTAGCAATCCTTAAATCTACATAGTTAACCACTATTTACATCAGTGTCAAATACTTCTGCAGATTTTTGACTATTTCCTTTAGTTCTTTGAACATTGCTGAAGTTTTCTACTAATTGTGAGACACTTGTTCTTGATTGCCTTGAAGCATTAATATGCTGGAGAAAATCTGGTATCAGTCAAAATAAATTTCACATTTTTCCTCAAAATTACATTTTCTATTTGCAGGTTGACTATGATGCAATTCATACTTACATGAGAAAGCATGTTATAGTAGGCAAAACTATTTAGAAAAAACACCAAAGAACTCTGAAATAACCGATCCCTTACTGAGGAGAGATGGAGCCTTTCCCCTCATCTTCTGGGAAATAATGTCTAAGAATGTATTGTTAGCCAAAGATCCTGTGGATGAGGTTAAAAAATAATATCCTATGCTAACAGTGAAAGAGGAAGCCTCAGTTTACCCTTCCCAGCTACTGTGAGCAGTTCTGTCACTGGCTGGCCCTTCCTACATTTTTGACTTCCTGAAAATTCCTGGACTTTTTCTGATAAACACGGAGTTAAACAATGTCCATCATAAAATTCTGTCCCAGAGTGTAGGCTAAGATAATGAGAAATTTTCTTAGTTTAGTCTAAGATCAAGGGGACTAAGATAATGGGAAACACCTAAGGCAAATGCCAGGCAAGGATCTGTTAGATCCTTGCACCCTCTGTAACACTTGCTAAGAGCCCAATTTTCATTTTAAAAGGTCTACATGGAAATCCTTATCTTTAATTTCCCTGCATTTCTGTAGCACAAAGACCCAACTTTCCTGTAAAAAACCCACAGAAGGAGCCATAGTTAACTTAGTCCTATAGTAAGTTCCTCTCCACTTTTTTGCCAGTTATTTTCCTTTATCTTCTGCTTTCCAATAACTCTCCATTCCAACTCAGAGTCTGAGAACCTTTATTACTCAATTTTTTTTCTTGAAAATATTGAAGAACCGGGAATTGCGAATAAACAGAGTCCCGCCATCACCACTTAGGCATCATCTGCATCAACAGTGTGACCTTGGATCTTCTGAGCAGCTAGGGGGAATTCTCTAGGCACCAAGGCTCTGATGAGTTTCCCTGGGTGTCAATGCCCCGTGCACATCTTAAATACAATTAGTGAAGTCTGTACTGCCTGTGTCCACTTTCTACTGCCCATAGGAAAGGGCCATTGGAAGCTCTGAGCATGGAATTCTTCTAGACTCTGTTCTATGTATCTCTTTCTTCTAAAAGTTTATATTCTTGTACGCAATAGGCCATACATTGAATCTGACACCTTTCCTGAATTCTGTGAGTTCTAGTGAGTTCTAGTATGTGATTGAACCTAGCAGTATGGTAGTTTTGAAGTTCCCTAAACTTGCAATTGAAGTAACAAATGGAAGTTGTCCTGGGGATTTCAAAACTTTACACTTATCATAAGACTTTAAAAAATCAGCAACTTTCTCACCTATGTATTTCCACACCTTTGGAGTGAAATTCAACATGCATTTCTTCCAGATAGCAGGATATCGCTTCCGCTGGAGCGATAGCACAGTGGGTAGGGTGTTTACCTTGCATGCAGCCGACCTGGGTTTGATTCCCAGCATCCCATATGGTCCCCTGAGCACCTCCTGGGATAATTCCTGAGTACTGAGTCAGGAGGAACCCCTGTGCATCGCTGGGTGTGACTCAAAAAGCCAGAAAAAATGTATATACATTTTTTTCTTGTCTTGGAGAAACACACTTTGCCAGGACAATTTCTTCCCACTGGTTTAGCTTCTGCTCTTAGTTCAGTTTATACTCAGATCTTTATCACTAAAGTTTTGTTATTCTGCAGTTTTCTTCGTTACATAGCATGCTTATACTTTCTCCCATAAAATTATAATTTACACACTTAGCTTTCCCTGCTTCTCTATTTCATTTTTTGCAAACATATTCACAATATTCATCATACATTTTTACGTTTACTTATTGCACAATATTTATTTTTCCTGGATTTAATAATTTATATTGTTTAGTTGATTTTCGTAGTGTTAAACAACTCCAGTCACTGACATTTCTTGGTGGCATCGGCAAACACATATTCATCATATTTTTTTCCTTTTCTGATCTAGATAGGGAAGGGTCCCCATGACACTGAATTTTTAGGAAGTAATAAAACCAATAGCCCTGAGGTTGAAAAACCCACCTTGTGAACACCAGGATTAAAGTCTGAGAAGACATTCGCCTGGTACCTCTGCAGACCCAGAGGGGCCGCTCCAGCAGTAACAAAGGCTATCAAGGAATACAGTCAACTGCTCCCACCTCTTCCACTTGACAACCACCCTAGCAATGTGCTCTTACCTAGGTAGAAAGCCCCACCTGGTGCAGCTTGGGAGAAACCCTATAAACCAATTTGAAGTGCAAGCATATGCTGCCTGAGCATGTGTGTTGCTGCTGAGATGCTCTTGAGATTTGTTCTTTCAGAACTTTCATAACTAATGTTGCTGTGTACTGGGGCTCTCTTGGCCTTTGGAGAAGTCTGTGTTTTCTCTTGTGCATGTTACTCTCTCTCTCTTTCTCTCCCTTCCTCTTCTTCCTCAAAATGTCCAAATAAAACCTGTTTTTACTTTACTGCTTGTCTCTTCCTGGAATTCTTTTCTGAAAGATGAAAGACCCAAAAGGTCCTGGGAAAGGTCTAGGACAGACTTTCCTTTCCTGCAAAGAACAATTCCACTAATACCTGTGTGGAGAAGGGCAAGTGGGTGTCAGGTGTGCTTTCATGGCTGTCTAGCGGAACTGGTGGTACTTGAGGTCTGTGTTGTGTAGGCACTCGCTGAAGACTTCATCAGTCCTAGATTTACCAGCAGTTCTTAAGTGGCAGAGCTGGATAGGGAGAAAGCAGTAGATCCCCTTCTAAGGCTGCCATCTCTCTCCTCTCCACATCACATAAACCTTCTGGGGACCCCACCAGCATCCACATCCTCTGGAATACCTATTCCTCTAGTTTCATTAAGAGTTGATTCCTACACGCCGGATGCACAACTCTTTTCTTAAGACTTCCTTCATAGGATGCTAGGAAAATCTCTTAGCTTCTTTTCCATGTTGGAACCTCTATTTCTACAGTTCTCAGACTTCTGATTTTACTTTTTAGTTTAAACACCTCAACTTTCTAAAGTACTTTTTAAAAAAAAATTATTTTATTGAATCACCATGTGAAAAGTTACAAAGTTCTCAGGCTTATGTCTCAGTTATACAATGTTCAAACACCCGTCCCTTCACTAGTGCCCATATTCCACCACCAAAAACCCCAGTATGCCTCCCACCCCCACCCCCCACCCCCACCTGGGTAACTGATAAATTTCACTCTTCTCTTTACCTTGATTACATTCCATATTTCAATACAAAACTCACTATTGTTGTTGGAGTTTCAACACAGACTCACTATTTTTGTTGGAATTTATCCCCCAAGAATACAGCCCTATTGACAAGGAAATATTTGGTATTGAGTTTTCCACTGATGAGAATGAAGAGATATTTCCTCCTTCTCCCTTGGTTTCTCCTCCCTCCCGGGGGAGAAGGCGTGGTGTCCGACATTTTATGGGTCCTTTGAGCAGGTATGAACTTTGTGGCGCGGAAAAAAAAAATGTGTGCTTTGAACTTGAAACCATGCCGGCTAAAGTACTTTTATAAGAAATGACATGATAAATAAAGTTTGAGTCTTCCATAAATGTAAATTTCCCGTATTCTAGCAGCTGATCAAGAGTTTGTCTAATATGACATTCTAATGTGGACATTGTATTATTCAGACTTGTTCATACTTGAAGGCATTATTACACTAAACTCTAGCCTCCAGAACAGTTACTGCGAAGTCTGATGAAAGAATATTATCTGCTTTATTTTTGAAACATTTATAGTATTTTGATAGGGAAGCACATGGCAGTACTCAAGGGTCACAGCAGGCTCAGTGCTCAGGGGCCACACCTACGGTGCTGGATTTTGAACCAGGGTTATAAGCATTGTCATATATTTGGCAAGAGCTTTAATCATACTATCTTTCCAACTCTGATTTTATTTTTAAATGATGAAGATAATCTCTTATCTAAGATTCTCTAAAATTTATTGATTACTCTGAGGTCTGTCTTCTTAAATTGACTTTGACTTTGCTAAAAATTCATTCACTGTCACTGTATCACTGTCATCCTATTGTTCATCGATTTGCTCGAGCGGGCACCAGTAATGTCTCCATTGTGAGACTTGTTCCTTGGTCCCTCTCTGAGAGCCCGACTAGCTACTGAGAGTATCCCACCCGCACAGCAGAGCCTGACAAGCTATCCGTGGAATATTTGATATGCCAAAAACAGTAAAAGTTCATTCAGTTTCTAAATTTGTAATTCATATGTTTCTTTCTGGAGCTCTCATTATTTGTGTTAGACTTTCTGGATCAGTTCTTTAATTTTTTTCTAAATTTTATATATTTCCAAATCTTCATTATTTTATTCTTTATTGGGGTTGTTTTCAATCTTTCAGTAGCTTTTTGAGCTTCTATTCTCATAGTTTTAATATCTAAGAGATTCTGTTTTTCTAAATGTTTCTGTTTTTCTAAATATTGTTTCACGAATATGTTCTTTTTGAATCTTCTCTTTTGCATTTTTTCCCTCTCTGTTGTCTCTGTTTCTTTATTTTGTTCTATACTTGGGAACTTTCTATTTTACTTTAAAGTATTTTCTGAAGTGTTTAGTGGCATTGATTTTTTTTATGTTTAGTTAATCAAAATCCTAATTATAGTAACGGGTTAATTATATGCATAGTAGAGCATCCATGACTTAGGGTGGTACTTCAAATGACAGTTTAATGGAGTGGGAGGTGATGAACTCTAATTGTCAATATGACTTGCCTTGGCTTGGGTAGTATTCCTAGAGATGGATTGTCCAGTCACAAACCTGGGAGAAGCAAGTCTCAAGTGCTAGCATTTTGTAAATAGTGGTTGAAATGCTCGGTATGAGAACCTTCCATTCATTTTTAATCTTTTTAAGACACTTCAGTTTCCCTCTGATGTGCTCTCTAGAATATTGCTAGAAAATAAACTTCTAGTTCCAACAAAATGTGGCAAGGAAGACACATGAATGAGTGGACTGGAAAACATTGATCAAAACAAAAAATAATACATATTGCATATATTATCAATGTCCCACTTCCAGTCTGAAGTCTTTTCAGAGACAGTTGACTGACAACTCTGTGAGTTTTCTACAGGTTGATAATATAAACTGACTTTCATCTTGATAAAATTCTTTAAACTTGTCAGTTGAGATACCTATAGTTGAATTCAGTTATTTATTCACTGATATTTTTCATCTGCTATCATCTTGTTCTTTTTCTTTTTGAGGACTTATGTGTAAACCTCAGAAATCCGTTTACTATTACACAGGATTTTGAAGGAAAGTAGAAGCAACATATGTCTTTAATCTTCCCATGTTTTATATCTTCAAATATTGGACCTGTGATCACTACTGCAGAAGAACAAGAACATAAACTTTCCTAAGGGTTTTAGAAAACCCTAATCCTACTCAATCTTAGTTCAGAAGTGAAACATGTTATTTCAACTCAAAATAGACTTGCCAGAAAAACCCTAGTGCCCGAGAACAGAAAATATTAAAGTTGCGGCATTTCATAAGCCATGAAGTACTTTATTTTATGTGCCTCTGTCTGGATCTTGGAAGACACATAAATGTTACCCACACATTTATGAATCTCTTTTTGTGGGCCAGGCATTGCACCATGACACATATTAGCCTAATTTATAACCTTGAAATGCTTTGAGACAGCTACTGATTATATATGTGGAAGCAGGAACATAAAGACTTCAAGTAACTCACTTCAACTGAACAGACAATGAGGAACAAAGTCCTTTTACGTTTTGTGGCCCAGCAAGCAGTGCTCAGGAATTACACGGGTCACTCCTGGTTATCCAGAGGCTGATGCACTGCTCAGGTCTTTTGGTGATAAGGACTATCTTGGTGGTGCTTGGGGACCTCTAGGGCAACTCCCAGCCGTATCAGGAGTCAGGTGGTGACAGAAATGGAATATGGAAAGCCTGGCATGTACCCTAACAGGTGTACTATCTCCTGACCCCAAATAGCAAAGTCTTGATCAAATTCAAGCAGCCTGATTCTAGAAACTGCAGACTAAAAAACTGGGCTATGTTCATGTTCTACTCTCAAGTAATCAATCCACAAAAAGTTATTAAGGAATAATTTCCTACAAGTGTGCAGGACTAACCCATGTTCCTTATAAGTAGCATCATCATAGGCCTGAGACTAATGATAAATACATTCTGGGAATGAAATGTGCAAGTATTGCAATTATTCAAAATACATATGTATTCATGAAAACACAAACACAATGCTTAATCTTAATAGAACAAATCTTTATATATATATAAATTTATTTGTTGTATCACCGTGAGAGCAATGAAAAAGCTTTTGGGTGTAAGTCTCAGTAATACAATGATGAAACACCCATCTTTTCACCAGTGCACATTTTCCACCACCAAAGACCCTAGTGTATACCCCTCATTCCACACCCTCCCCCCACCTGTGTGGCAGATGATTTCCACATTATTCTCTCTCTACTTTAATTACATTCAATATTTTGACACCAGACCCACCATTATTATTTGGGATTTTACCCCAACACTCAGATCTGACAAAAAGGCAACATTAGACAATTTGTTTTCCATTGCTGATTATGAATAGCATATGATGTCCATATTTTGGATTCCATATTTTGGAATTTTGAAAATTTAATAATTAAATTTTAATAATTCAATCTGGAGGAATTTTTGTCAAAATCTACAGGGTTCTGAGATTTGCTTCTGAATCTCTGGGATCATGACCATTAAGCAGCTTGATCAGTAGCCAGAGGGGCCATTTGTGGTGGCGACTCAGGGTCTCATGGGGTTGGGGGAGGAAAGGGCCTGCTCCATCCCCATCCCGTGAGGCCCCAAGTGTCTCATCACTCCTGGTCCATACCTGACTATCCATTGGTCTCTGGAAAATGGCAGCCACCAAGCCACCAGGGGGAATAGGGACCATTTCCCAGAGGGATGGGACCATTTCCCACCTGGGGAGGCCTGGCGCCAGTAACCTAATGCGAAGTCCTGATGCATTTCTGCCAAAAGCTGCTGGGTTCCCTGATTTGTTTCTGAGTCTCTGGGATCATGGCCACTAAGCAGCTTGATCCAATAGAACAAATCTTGAGAGTGGGCATAACATGTTGTTGGAGCTTAAGCATCAGCATTCTTATAGAAGTTCTATTATCAGTTAGGTATTGTATTAGAACAGTCTTGATTGGTGTGTAAGAAGTTTACTAAAGGAGTAAGTCCTGTATGCAGAGTCAGGAGTAACCTCTGAACATCGCCAGGTGTGAATTCCCCTCCCGTAAAAAGAAGCCAAAAAAGGGGGGATATAAAGACACATTCTTTTAACAGAATTGTGTCCATCCTTTTTTAGGAATCTATTATCAATTATAGTACTTATTTAACTAATATAGTACTTAACATTTAGTAGCACTGTCATCCCGTTGTTCATTCATTTGCTCAAGCGGGTACCATTTCTTGCAGAATAAAACTTTGACCTTGGAAGCATGCTGAGAATCTCTAGGCTAGTAATTGAACTAACCGATGCTGGCATAAAACTGAGATAGTTGTATGATAGTGACTGTAATTTATGTTTGGTGTCTTTCTTACTCTTTGAGTTACCTCTTAACATTGTCCAAATGACAGAAAAGAAAAAGGGATTCAGAAAACTCTCCTGCAACAGATGGAAATGAGTCAAATTGTGGGGAAAAATTGACTCCGAGTAGACGTCCATTTTATATCCGAAGGCTTAGCTTTCGTGATGTCAGGAGTTCCGGAAGACAAATTGCGTGGGGGTTTGAATCCAATATTGACTCATACTTGGTGGAAGAAATCTACCCCAAAGTCTGGATGAGTTAATTTGATGGTGGTAAGGATGTGACTGCTGCTTAAGAGGAAAAAGGGCAACCAAGGTGTAAGTTTTGTCTTACTATCTACTCTGTCAAGTCTAAACACAGCACTTGATATCATCAAAAATCTTGCTTACGCTTCATGCATAACCACTGCCACTTTTCAGAAATAAAAGTTTAGTTGAAAAGAAAAAAGAAAGTTTTCAGTCCCTTTATTTTAATAATCTGGTCACACTATGGCTTCTGGTGGCTTTGCAAAACTTTTAAAAGGCTGTTTCAGTGGTGAATTATTTTGCAGTCTCAGTATTGGTTGAACCCACGGAGTGTGAAACCTCTAGTTTGCATGAGCAATATAGGTGTTTCACAGGCAGGAAAAAAAGCCAAAGTTTTCTTTTGGGGGTAAACTGATAAAAAAGGAAAATATCATAAAAAGTATACTAGTACAGAGGCAGCATTTTAAACCAACAGTCCATCTATTGAAAGATGAAAGCCTAACAGTAGACATTCTACATTTAGCCTGTGATGCAAGACCAATTCACAACTTGCAGGTACTGACAGAAAATGAAAATGAGGAGGACCCTGTTAAAGGCTTTAGGAATTTCAGAACAATGGCATATTAGACCAGACACAAGCTTTTCTAAGTACAAAGTCCCAATATCAACAAACTGAGGCCTCCTGGAATCTCTTAAGTGAAAACCGAGATTTTTTAACATTTTTATCTGCAAACAAAGCAAAACAAACAAAATACACAACATACTCTTCCTTTTTTTAAAAAAGAATATTATCAATGACTATTATCTCACAAAACTTATGCAAAAATGCATTCCTTCAACCAAAGTCTGATAAGATATAAATTCTTTGAATTCACATAGCTAATATAGTTGTAGGCATAACTAAATCTTAATGGACATTCATCAACTTGGAAAACAGATACATTAGGGCAAAGACTTTGATTCTATATCATACATCTAAAACAAATGCAGTACAATGTGTTAATTATAATAAATAATACTTATTTTTCCAATACACTGTTACAAGTTTGGCACTGCATTATACAGTTGATTAGATTTTTAGCACAGTGCATTGTTTTTCTTGATGATCATCTACAAGTGACTAGATGATTCTTCATTTACAAACTAATAAATGAGTTGATAGCTCACAGATATTCTCTCTAATTTCATTACGTTGGGTTTGGTCATACCATTAAAAATTAGCAGAGTTTGGACATTGGCCATTAGTTACTAATCATGAATATTTTGTCTTATTGTAAACATTTCTAGTATAAGTCTGTAATTTTGAATAGTCAGTCTAAATTAACATTCAGACAATATGTAATTTCCAGGGATAGACCCCACAATTCTTCTCATTCAATAGTATATTTCAGAGGATATATCAAGAGATGGGAAGAATTAAATTTTATTTCTTTCCTTAAAATTGAGAAAATTCTTTCCTATAACAGATTTTGTTTATTGTTTCCCTGGATGGCACTGTGTACTTGAGCATGTCTCGAGTATTTCATTAAGGTTCCTTAAGACTCTGTCACCCTTTAAGCTCGATGCCTGAGCTGTATTCCCTTGAGGATCAACCACAGGGGTTTGCGGACATAGCATAATTTCCACACTTTCCAACTTTTAAACTTGAGATTTTGGTCCTGCAGATGTGCTTTATCTAGTTTACTCTTTGATAAAACATTCTTCCAAAAGATTTCTTGCATTTTTTAACTTAAAGTAATGCGTTTCTCCTACCCCGCGCCAGGCTTTCTTCACTGGGGCCCCTCAGAGAGGGGTGGGTTGAGTTTCCCTCCCTCAAAGCCAAAAACCTGGCAGTCGAAAACCTCCAGAGCCCAGCCACAGTCATGCTCAAGGACCCTCTCCACACACCTGGATGAGCCTCATACATGAAGGACCCGGCAGAGGAACCCAGGCATGCGTGACCCAGGGCTGAGATCTCCAAGCCTGCTCGGATCAGGACTGGGCCTCCTCCACCCAGACCCCCATTTTCCAGTAGCTTGGCAGTCACACCCAGAAACTGCCCCTGACGCCATGTAATCCCATCAATGGCCAAGATCCAGAGACTATATAAAATGAAGCTCCTGGAAGCTCATGGCGGAAAAGCGGCTGTGCAACATCTTATAGTCTAGCCCACATGTGCCTAAAGCAGCACACCTGTGTTTGGTTTTAACATACTTGTTTGTATTCTCTGATATACTTTCTCTGTCCTTCTCAGAGAGCCCAGCAAGCTACCAAGAGTATCCTGCCTGAATGGAAGAGCCTGACAAGCTCCCAGTGGCATATTCGATATGCCAAATACAGTAACAATAACAGGTCTCATTCCTCTGACCCTGAAAGAGCCTCCAATTATTGCAAAAGACGAGTAAGGAGAGGCTACTAAAATCGCAGGGCTAGGACGAATGGAGATGTTACTGGTGCCTGCTCAAGCAAATAAATGAACAATAGGATGACAGTGATATAGTGAAAGTAATGCGTGGAATTGTCCCAGTAAGCAAAGTTAACTAAGAGATATAGTTATATATATATTTCTAACATTTATCATAAATCTTGACAGTAAAACTAGTTTCTTCCTGGTTAGGATTGATAGTACAGGAATTAGAATTTGAATGTGAGATGTGGGGAGCTTCATGATATGTCCTCTATTGAGCATTTAAATTTAAATTATCCATTGGTAAATATCCATTATACAATGTCTGTAAAAAAGGAAGCTTATGATAGAAGCAACAGAATAATTTTTATTTCTACACGATCAATTAAACATGGGGAAAACTATTGAGTAGCTAATGCTAATATGTGATTGGGAGACTTGAATGCCAAGAAATAGCACTGTAGCACTGTCATCCTGTCATCCTGTTGTTCATCGATTTGCTTGAGCAGGCAATGGTAATGTCTCCACTGTGAGACTTGTTGTTACTGTTTTTGACATATTGAATATGCCACAGGTAGCTTGCCAGGCTCTGCTGTGCGGGCGGGATACACTTGGTAGCTTGCTGGGCTCTCTGAGAGGGATGGAGGAATCAAAACCAGGTCCGCCACATGCAAGGTAAACACCCTAGCCACTGTACTATCGCTCCAGCCCAAGAAATAAATAATACTAATTAAGTGCTAGGACTGTTTATGGCATGTAAGATTAATTTTAAGAAGGGTAATATTGGGAGAACTCCTAGAGATAATATTTAAGCTGAATTTTGACAGATGTACCACTCTGAGGGTCATAGCTGAGGGGAGAGGTCAAAGTCATATGAACAGCATGAACACAGATGCAGTATATATAAGTTTTATAGATAATAATAGCATATATAACTGTGTTTTAAAGGTACAATTCCAAGCTTCATCAAAGATAAGTTACCATACCACAGCTATAACTTAAGTACCAGTATTTCTGTCTCTCAGTCCTCTGGACACCTATTCTCTTTGATTCAACTTTTTCACAATAGTAATCACAAGTCTGAAGTCTGAATTCTTGGGTTTGTCTCCCTTGGTTGTGTGCTTTGTTTCTCTATGTCCCATACATGAGTGATATCATCAAATATTTGTGATATATAAGTTAATATATAAGTTAATATCCCTCCAGTCGCATCCATGTTGTCACAAAGGGCAAGATTTAACTTTATTTTAAAAGTTTATAAGTCCATTATTGTGTCCATACCATAGTTTCTTTATCCACTCATTTGCCTTGGAATTTGAATTGTGTCCACAGCTTGATAATAGTAAGTAGTGATAAAATGCATTTATATCTTTTTGAACTAGTTTGTCTGTGATTTTTGGATAGATAACTTGGAGTGTAATTACTGGATCAAATAGTAAATTTAATTTAATATTTTGAGCATTCTCCATACTGTTTTATATGGTGGATAGGACCAATGGACATTCTTTCTGTGTGTTTTTTTTTAGAAATGACTTGTCATGACAAAAATAATAACAGATAACTGCATGTCAGGCAAAATTCTTAGCACTTTATACATATTGTATATACTAATTTTCAAATGAAACTTAGAATGAGATAAGAATATAGAGACCCATTTTAGGGCTAAAGAGAACGTTATGTATGGCATTTGTGTTGTGTGCTGATGACTCAGGTTATATCTTAGTCTCCTTTATATAGTCCCCCTAAACACTGTCAGAAGTGATCCTGAGCACAGAGTAAGACCTGAACACCACTGGACATGACGTCTGTAAACCAATGTATACAGGGGTTGGTGCAATTAGGTAAGACACTTGTCTTGGACACAGTCTACCTTGGTTAGATCCCTAGTACCTCACCTGGTCCTCCTGAACCTCACCAGTAGTGGTCCTGAATGCACTGGGGTACGTCCTGGGCATTACTGGGTGTAGCACAAAAACCCAGGCCCAAACCAATAAAATAAATGAACACTATATATAAATGTGAGTTTATGTATGTGTGTATAGCTATATACATATATATGCATGTGTATATATATGTATATGTATGTGTATATATATGTGTGTATGTATATATAATGCACACACATAGGCATATTTTAAAGATAATAAAACTGACTCATATGGGACCAAAATACAGTACAATAAGCACAGCCAAGATGGCCTGGGTAATCTACAGTACCACATGTCCAAGAATCACTGTAACCTTTGAATATCCCATAAGTAGCCCCCTGGGAACCCTGAGCACCACTTGGAGGGACACCAAGCAAAATAAACAAATAAAAAATTTGAGTCATAGAAGAATTAAGCCATTTGCTCAAAATCATGTAATTGAATAATGGAGCCAGAATTCAAGTCTGTATCCATAAACACTATATGGTATACTAGTACATACAGTGCAGGATGAAATGCAAAGTGGATGGAACAAAGAGTAGAGGGACTTCTGCATCATCTAAAATATCCTATTTTGTAAGTAAAAGTAAAAGGCAGAAGGAACAATTCTATTGTACTTGAAAGAAAAATATTTAAAAAGACACCTATTATTAGGGATTATTTGCAACAATTGATCAACTAGAGCTGTATAGTTCAATATACAATGATAGTTCTTATTTGCATATTACTATTGAGTCTCAGAAATCCCCCAAATTGAGACCCAAGATGCAATAATGGCTATAAAATCTAGGATCAAGATTTTAGACCCTAAATTTAAAACACAAACAGAATATAAATGTTTTATTAATAATTTTGTGTATTGATACACACAGATACTTAATATATTATTGAATTAAATGCAGGATGCCTAAAAATTAACTGTTTATTTTAATTTTTTTCATGAAGCTAATAAGAAATTCAAATTAATCCATTTGACATGTATAATTTTTCTAGTAGGCAGTGTTAGTCCAGAGAAACCTTACAGTTGTGGTTGATATTTCATTGACACTTTGATGAAGAACTTAGTTACCAGAGTGATAATTTCACCAAAATTTTTTTCTTACTTTCTGGTCATTTGCAAGAAAAATTTGAAAAGGAACCCCCTTTGTAAAGATTTGACAGTCCCTAGAAATTTCTTTTTTTACTTACTCTCAACCTCAAATGTTATACACACTTTGTAGACGAGGAGTCAATATTTCACAAGAGCAAAAAGAGGAGATGCAAAAATATTTCCAATTCCTGAATGGTGTGAAGTAAAAGTGCTTTCAAAGGATCCCGCAAGAATGGCACAGGTGGGCAAAATGGGTCTGTCTCATGTCAAAATGCCCAAAGACTTGAAAGGAAATTCTTAACTATAACACCAAAATGCCACAAAACCATAGTTATTAATACTAACCAGCATCTCTTCCTATCTGACACCATCTCATTTTTAAAAACCTGTGAAAATACGTAATCCTAATCAGACTTCAGCTAAGTATAAATACGAGTGACAAAAAGAGTCGCAGCATATTTTCCTGATCATCTGTAGATCAGCTATTAGAAAAGAAAGATCGGTTAAGTCCTTTGGACCTGATCATCTTACTATAGATTTTGAGATCTACTGATTTTAACTACCTTGTCCTTACTCTATCTCTCTTTGCCCCGTCTATCTCTTTCTCTCTCTGAAACAATGAATTACACAGGCTTTATCTTAGCTTTGCAGTTTTGCGTCATTTTGGGTACTCCTCTCAGTGATATAGGTACCAGACTTTTAAATGAAACAGAAAACCTAAAGAAACATTTTGTAAGTATTCTATTTTAATAGTACTTTCTTGAAGTTGTAATGACTGAATGTTGACTTGGAATTGTATCTGTGATAGATTCTCATTTTTACAGTCATCTTGAGAAAACTTTGTGTTGTTTTGTTTACTGACTGGATAAGATTTTGACTTAATGGTGGGTATTGCTTTAACCCTCCACTCAATGTATTATAGAGACTTGTGGGAAGTTCCTGACTGATGCAAAGAATGGGCAGAATATGGGTAAAAAGCATAAAGAAGTTAGTAATTTTGAGGCAAAAGTTCATTGAATTGTGATGTCAGAAAGCAATTGAAAAAATTGACTAGCAATTAGTTTCTGGTTATTCACTTTACTACAATGGTGACAGTAAGAGATCAAGATTAGCACTAAAATGGTAATTTTAAATAATGAGTTGCAAAGAGTTCTTAAAAACTAATTTCAAAAAGTCAGGGTTTTTAAAATTATTTTTTATTTTTCTTTTTATTACTAAAAAAAAGGTATTCTTTTTATTGCGCAAAATACATAGTTTTGGAATTATACTGCCCCTTCTTTATTTCTTAATTATTCTAGAACTCAGTCACTTGCTGAGATTCTCAAAGGTGTTTTATATTTCAGTTTCTGATTACGTACATTAAAAAAAATTTAATTAGCTTGACAAAATATTCTATTATTTGTCCCAAATTTAGTTACCGTAATGATAGTTGTTTGCAAGTTCACAAGTAATTTTATTCTCATAGATCAAACTAAATCACACAGACACACATCTAATTAAAGCTGATGTCACACCAAACATGATGGCACTGATAGATGTTACACCATTAGGGGGCAGTATTTTATAGAGGCCTGACTACTGATTTATTTTAAACTTGGCTTAGTAAATATGTTCCTTTTCCTTAATATAGTTATTTGAGGCAACTGAAATATCATCAGCCATGATGGGTTCACTTGTAACTATAATTTAAGGATTATACTAGAAAACAAGCAAGCTAAAAGTCTCTGGTGATATCCAATATCAGACTTTTTGGAAATACTGTTACAACTAAATGGAAGGGTTGAAAGAGTATCAGAATCTGAGTTCAATAAAACTTGCATCATATTTTAAGGAAAATTAATGAATTAATTGTAACCTTTTTTTAAAACAGAGTGCAAATTATTCAGATGTATCAGATAATGGGCCTCTTTTCTTGAATATTCTGAAGAAGTGGAACAAGGTAAACTGAACGTTACTATTTGACTGTTTTTTTGTCTGCTTATATTCTGTTGGACAATTTGCCATGAATCTCTCTGCTTTCTTTTCTCCCAAGGAAAGTGACAAAAAAATAATGCAAAGCCAGATTATCTCCTTCTACTTCAAACTCTTTGAGAACGTTGCAAGCAACACGACTGTTCAGAGAAGCCTGAATATCATCAAGGAAGACTTGTTTGAAATATTCTTCAATAAAAGCAAGGAGAAATTGGAGGACTTTGAAAAGCTGATGGGAATTCAGGTGAGGGAGTGTTTTCAGTTCTTTCTTTGGTTTCTTTGCCAGGAAGTGGAGATCAGCTTCTGAGCAAAGTTTTTAAAGCTATCTGAAATGTACCACAAACAAAATTCACTCTACTAATTCTGTTCATGCTTGGGTGACTTTAAAAAGTCAATATGGAATCCTTTAAATTTGTGATTCGAGAAGCATTGTGACTGAGAATTTCACAAAGACAGGAGTATGGATGAGGAAGTGAGGAAAAAGTAGTGCGGAAATTGAGGGCGGCTTTGAGAAGCAGTTCTCTCATTGCACCTAGTGTGATGGAAATGCTCGTGCTCTGGGTGAAAGGCTGTCTTGATGGAAAGAACAGTGGAGGTGGGGAGATTTGTAGTCCTCCCAATTTGGCCACCAAGTCGCAGTGACACCGCTGATGAAAGCACAGGTGTGGTTGGGGTTCAGCTTCTTCATTTTGAAAGAAGGCTGTAGGACTCCTTACAACTCTTGTGTCCTTTGCTTTAGCTTCTTTGCATAGCTTTGAAAACGAGATGGCAAAAACTATGGGCATCTAAGTGGCAACAGGGCCATCTCTTTGCTTCGCTCTGACTATCCTTTCATTGGGTAGCTCAAGTAGGTCAAAGGCATTTGTTTTTAGCAAAAAAAAAAATAGGGAGAATGTATGTCATGAGAGAATGGTCCTACCAACTTTGTATACTAGACCAAATTGGCTATAGAAGTCCTTAAGCCTTCAACATTTTCTCATGAAACTCTCTTAATTCTTTAAGTTCTGACTTTCAGAAGCTGAAATCTTCAAAGCTAATTATGAAACATAAAGACAAATGCCCCCCTGACCCCCAGGTTGTGCCCTGGAGACAAAGTTTTCAGATACCTCTGGCTTTGGCTTGAATATAAATAGGTTTAGGTAATAAGGGAGTTCACTTCATTTTCCTAAATTTTTAAAATTAAAGTACTATGATTTACAAAGTTATTAGTTGAGTTTTAGGTATATAGTATTTCAACACCAATCCCCCCAACAGTGTCACCTTCCCTATACCAGTGTGCCCATATTCCCAGTCCACCCCAACTTCTGTCCCATTGTCACCTGTCAACTTGATGGGCACATTATGAAGTTTCAGTGGTTGAAGCTTAGACCTCATATTTTCAGTCTTGTTGAGTCTGCGTTTTGGATAGATCACTGTATCACTCTCCCACATCACCAATATAACTAAAGTCCTGATGCTTGTTTACCCATTACTTACCGTTCTTGAAAAGGGAATTCTGTGTGACCTATGCTCTGAAGATCTGTGCCCTACTCTTCCTACATAAAGAGTCTGTCTCTCATTCCTCTTGTATAAGCCCCATAGAAGCTAAAATACATGCTTATTTTTGAGAATTTCTCTCATCTCTAGTATAATCAATAGTGCAAAAGCTCAGAAAATTATATGACTGCTACTTTCGATGGAGTTTCCCAATGTTTAGTGAATCTCCTCGGGCCACAGCATAGGAACTGAAATAAAAAGCGTTTGTTCCAATTCAGTGATGCCCCTGATTTGCTTTTCAATCCTGGGTGAGGATCTGAGTTTCTCAGTGGAACTTCAGACACTGGAAAGTAAAATTTGTCACTGGGAAACTCATATCCGGTAGAAACTTTTTATGACAGAACTTGAAAAGCTCAGTTGATTCCATTCTTCAATGCTTCTGTAGAAGTTTTTTCTAATCTGCTGTAATTTGTCCTTGAAAAACTCTATTTATTCCATTCTATTTCTCCTGCTTTGTGGTGTGCAAACTTGAGTCAGCCATTGTTCTCTTGCTCACGTTTGATGAGAATGCTTTTATGAGAATGCTATGCCTTTTAATCATTCATCCTGCAGTCTAGGTTACCTCCTCAACATTCTCTAAATGGGATAAGGTGGAAGCAGTGCTTCCAGCACTACAAAGATTATAGAGGATATGCTGTTTGTTCTATTAAGCATGAATTTAAATGATTCCACTGGCTAGAGTGAGGAAATTGTTTAACTTTGGGGAATAAAAGACAGGGTTCAGGAAAATTTGCTACAACTGTTAAGTTTGTCAACAACTGGTGTTGACAAAACCCTAGAGGTGCATCAGTGGTTTCCAAACTTTGGTGGTTTGTCCCCACAGGAGAGATGCTTAGTGACCACATAAAAGCTCAGATTTTCTCTGAGCTGAAACACCTGGGTTCCTGGTTTCCTCATTAGGTCTTCCGGTTATCCTATTGCACACCAAACTTGAGAATCATTGACTAATAATAACTCATTTGAGACTAAGAGCAAAGTATAATTAAAGAAACCATCATTTCTTATTAAGGTATTATTATGCTAGTGAAAATTATTTTAAGCAGTACTTCCATTATTAGGGACCATGATGGCAGCAGCTAATTCATAAATTCTGATTATTTAGATTCCTGGGATAAAATTTTCTGCTTTTTTTCAACAGGTGAATGACATAAAGGTCCAGAAGAAAGCCATAAATGAGCTCTTCAACGTGATAAGTGATCTGTCACCAATATTGGCCCAAAGGAAGCGAAAAAGAAGTCAAAGTCAGTTTCGAGGCCGAAGAGCATCAAAATACTGATGACCCTACTTCAATATTTAAATTTTAAAGTTCAAATCTATTTATTAATATTTAATATTTTACATTATTTATATGGGGAATATATCTTAAGATGCATCAATCAAAAAGTATTTGTAACAATTTTATATAATAAATGAGTATCTATTAATATATATTATTTATGACTCCTGTAACCTGTGACTATTTCACTTTATCCTCTTTTTTTCTGACTATGAAAATGAGAATATGTGATTATAAGATTTTATCTTAGGGACCATCTAGGCAACTAACTGTATCTTGGGGGTTTGTTTATTTCTTTCACTGATAAGACAATGAACACTTAAATATGTCATGCGGTGTTCCAGCTGCCCTATTGGAGAACATCTCTGCATTCTGAGCCCCTTAGTGGCATGTCAGATACCACTTGATGTCAGGTGATATTCCCTGTCTGCGGATAAATGCATGGCATCTCATTTGATAAAAACATGGTGATTTAGAATATGACTATTCTAAAATATGGCTATTATAATTGAATATAACTATTGTGACTGTTCCCAAAGAAAATAATTTGTATATTTAATTTGCTAATATATATAAATAAAGTATAATCTCATAACTATATTGTGTCTGATTTTTTCTTAGTGAAGACTGGAGTCTTCACTATAGATCCTGTAAGTTAGTAGAAACAAATCATGTTGAACTTTGGAAATCTTTGAATTAGATTAAGCTCTGTTAAATGTGAGCTTCTCAATAGCTATTCAGTTATCTTTCCAGAACAAAGATTTAATGATGTCATATTTACTGTAGATCTTATATTATGGTCAGTAGGCCAGACTGTTTAGTTTGGCACACAAAAATTTATTGCTATTCCTTCATCAACTCCTCATTCATTTTTAATTTTGATAAATCTTTCCTCTATCTTGGGAAAATGTCACTGGGTTTAAATTATGAGTTTCAGGAAAGAAGCCTAAATTGCAGTTTTGGCTCTTCCATTTCAAATAGTATGCTTTTAAGTGGAACACTAAGACTAATGAAGCTCTAGTTTCTCCAACCCAGAAAGGACAAAAAATGTGCTTCTCCATAATATTATATAAACGGTGATTCTTTTTTTTTTATTAGTTTATTTTTAATTAGAGAGTCATCGTGAGGGTACAGTTACAGATCCATACATCTTTGTGCTCATGTTTCCCCCATACAAAGTTCGATAACCCATCCCTTCACCAGTGCCCATTCTCCACCACCAGTAAACCCAACACCCCTCCCCTCCTCCCCAGTCCCGTCTCCCCCCACCCCACCCTGCCACTATGGCAGGGTATTCCCTTTTGTTCTCTCTCTCTGATTAGGTGTTGTGGTTTGCAATAAAGGTGTTGAGTGGCCATTGTGTTCAGTCTCTAGTCTGTATTCGGCCCACATCACCCTTCCCCCACATGACCTCCAACCACATTGGATCCCTATAGGGATACCCATGGCATTCTTCAAAGAAGCGGAGCAAGCAATCCTGAAATTTATATGGAACAATAAACGCCCACGGATAGCTAAAACAATTCTTGGGAAAAAGATGATGGGAGGCATCACCCTCCCCAACCTTAAACTCTACTACAAAGCGGTAACAATTAAAACAGCATGGTACTGGAACAAAAGCAGAACTGCAGACCAATGGAACAGGGTGGAATATCCCCACACACAACCTCAAATGTATGATCATCTAATCTTTGATAAAGGAGCAAGAGATGTGAAGTGGAGCAAGGAAAGCCTCTTTAACAAATGGTGCTGGCACAACTGGACAACCACATGCAAAAAAATGGGCTTAGAATTCGACCTGACACCATGCACAAAAGTCAAATCAAAATGGATTAAAGACCTCAACATCAGACCACAAACCATAAGGTACATTGAAGACAAGGTCGGCAAAACCCTCTATGATATTGAAGATAAAGGTATCTTCAAAGATGACACGGAACTAAACAATCTAGTAAAAACAGAGATCAACAAATGGGACTACATTAAACGGTGATTCTTTCATTCAAGAAATAGTATTAGAGAGCTATTATGTACTTGGCATTTTCAGGGCATTCAGATCCCTTCATAAACAAAACAATGGCCCCTGTTGATGAATGAAGACTTTCAGCAAGGGGGGGAGATACAAATGATACAGATACAGGGTGTAAATAAGTCAGAGGTATGAAGTTACTAAGTGATAGGTATTATTGAATAAAAAGCAAAGAAGAATAGATAATTGTGAGAAATGAACATAGGATGAACTGGAGCGATAGCACAGCGGGTAGGGCATTTGCCTTGCACGAGGCCGACCCGGATTTGATTCCTCCGTCCCTCTGGGAGAGTCCAGCAAGCTATTGAGAGTACACCTCTCAAACGGCAGAGCCTGGCAAGCTACCTTTGGTGTATTCAATATGCCAGAAACAGTAGCAACAAGTCTCACAATGGAGATGTTACTGGTGCCCGCTCAAGCAAATCAATGAACAACGGGACAAGAGTGCTACAACAGTACTACAGTGAATGGGTAAGAAAAGATTTTAAAGAGTGACACTTGTTGATTTTATTGAAGTGATTTGAGGAAGCACATGTGTTGATTTTATTGAAGTGAGTTGAGGAAGCACATGTGTGAAGTAGGGAGGTGACTGGATTCTAGGCAAGGCAAACATCCTCATAAAGATTCTAAAGTTGCATCTTCTTTTGAATAGTAGAAGAGTCAGATCAGGCTGACTTGGAGCAGAGGTACTTAGATAAAAAAAACAATTTTTTTTTTTTTTGCTTTTTGGGTCACACCTGGCAATGCACAGTGGTTACTCCTGGCTGCGCACTCAGGAACCACCCCTGGCGGTGCTCAGGGGACCATATGGGATGCTGGGATTCAAACCCGGGTCGACAGGTGCAAGGCAAACGCCCTACCCGCTGTGCTATCACTCCAACCCCCAAAAAACAATTATTAAATTGAGAGACTCATCAGGTAAAACCATACCTAAGAATAGGCAAATAAAAAAGTTGAGAAAAAATGAGAAATATAATTAATTAATTAGCTAAACTTTGGTTTAAGGATCACACCCAGCATGCTTAGGGGTGACTTCTGGCTCTGTACTCAGGGATCACTCCTGGTGGGGCTCAGGGTGCCATATGGGATACCAGGGACCAAACCTGGGGTTGGCTGAGCATGTAAGGAAAGCCCCGTACTTGCTGTACTGTTTTTCCAGCCCTGAGAAATACATATTTTTATAAAACAGATAAAAGTATAGAAGGGCAGTTAATAATAATCATATAATCATATACCAGCAGTCAGTGTAAATTTGAGTTATCTGAGCTTATAAATCAAAAAACATAGCAGCTATATGGATCAAAACAACAATCTATATGATATATTTAAGAGTCTCAGATATAAAGATATAGAATGAGGTGCTGAAGAATTTGGTTTCAATTCAATAATGCAAAGAAAGTGTTGCTATACGACCTATGATCTGGTACAACATACTTTCAACTACAAGTAGGAGTGAGTAATAACTAAGATGACTGCTACATAATGACATAAGGATCAATCCATAAGACAATATAATGATCATTCAGCATTTATGCACAACCAAATATATATCCAAATATATAAAGATATACAAAATATACAAAATATACCAAAATATACATATATACAAAAATTTATTTGCATATCTTAAGAGATACTTTGACAGCAACACAATAATTGTAGAGAAACTCAACATACCTCTTACAGCAATGGAACAGATAATCAATACAAAGAATTAACAAGACAGTAGTGGTATTTAAGAAAGTAATTGATGTTATAGATTACTATGTCCATACTAGTAAAATTGCATATCAGTAGAAGGTTTTATTGTGACAAATTGGATGCATATTTTTTTCAAGTACACATAGAACATTAGCTAAAAATTGACCATATGTTCGAAGAAATCAATAAAGATTTAATATTAAAATCATAACAGATGGGTTGGCAAGGTAGTAGATGGGTAAGCTGCTTGCCTGGCACCCCATTGGTTCTCTGAACATGACCAGGGTTGATCCCTGAGCACAGGTCCAGGAGTAAACTCTGAGCACAGGTAGGTGTGACCCAAATAATAAATAAATCATAATAAATATATTTTTTGGTCACAATGGCATCATCATCATCATCATTGTCATCATCATCATCATCATCATCATTGATCATTGATCATCAATTTTCTCGAATGGTCTCAGTAACATCTCCATTCGTCCTAGCCCTGAGATTTTAGAAGCCTCTCAAATCACAATGTCACAATGGCAAAAGCTAGAAATTAATAATAAAAAGAAAATGGGAAAACTCTCAAATATATAGAAACTATAAAGTATACTTCTGAATAACTTTTGGTTTAACAAAGAAATCAAAGAAGAAATGAAAACTATATGGCAAACAACAAAAAGAGATGAGTTATCAGATCCTTATAGGAAATGCAGCATTAAAATGAAATTAATAGAAATGTAGTTTCATATCAATAAACAAGGAAGGTCTCAATGAAATAATTTAACTTTACACTTGTAAGAACTAGAAAAGGAGAAACAAACAGAACTAAAAGTCAACAGAAGGAAAGGATAAAAATGTAAATAAAAACAAAAGCAAAAATACAAGACAAAAGATCAATGAAATCAAGACTTGATCCTTTGAAAGAATAAAAACCTGAGGAATATATATGCTCACAAAGAAAAATGAGGAAAATATGAAAGGAAGAAGGGAGACAGAAAGAGAGAAGAAAGAGAGAAAGAAGGGAAGAAAGAGAGAAAGAAGGGAAGGAAGAGAGAAAGAGAAAGAAAGAAAGAAAGAAAGAAAGAAAGAAAGAAAGAAAGAAAGAAAGAAAGAAAGAAAGAAAGAAAGAAAGAAAGAAAGAAAGAAAGGAAGGAAGAAAGAAAGGAAGAAAGAAAGAGAGAAAGAAAGAGAGAAAGAAAGAAAGAGAAAGAGAGAGAAAGAGAGAAAGAGGAAGAAAGACAGAAAAGAAAGAAAGAAAGAAAAGAAGAAAGGAAAAGAAAAAAGAAAGAGGGGAAGGAAGAAAGCAAGGAAGGAAGGAAGCAAGGAAGGAAGGAAGGAAGGAAGGAAGGAAGGAAAGTGAGCATGAAAACAATAATTTTAAAAACATTACCCCTATGTTTTGGGCAGTATTATTCACCACAACCAGAACATGAAATCATCCAAATTTCCCATTAACATATGATTACATAGAGAGACTCCAGTCTTTGGGAATGTATTCATTCAGAGTCAATAAAATGCTTATTCTGCCATCTTGAAAAATGGAATTATGCTATTTGGGACAAAATGGATGAAAATTGATATACTTATGTGAAATAAAATAAGTAAGAAACTGAAACAAAATGGTTGCACTCATATATGGAATATTGATAACTAAAATAAGCTAACTGACAAAAACTAACTAAATAAAACTAATTCTTATACTTGGTTTTAAAAAAACTACAGTGGCTTCTAAAGATAAAGGAGGGTAGAGGAGAAAGACACATATATAGAAGTCTTTTGAGTGATGAGATTGTACTGGAACTTTGTGGCATATGCAATATATTTTATTCACATGTAAAAGTATTAACTATATTCCTTAACTTCTGTAATGTAAATAAATAATAAACCAAGTTTTAAAAGAACAAACTATCTGCAAATGCTACTGTGATCTTGTCTGGGCTATTGAACCAGAAAACACCTCTGTGAAAGGATTGGACATTTCTACTCTTGATAATTTTGAGGAGTGATTATTAAATGTGAAATGATCCCAGAATGTTTCACTGCTCTAATACAAGTACACTATCTCTCTTTGAGGCTGGTGTAAGTGTGGTCCAGGCTTTGAGGCCTGGAACTGTGAACTATATTGGCAATGTGATGGGAGTGGAATGAGTCAAGGAATGGGACAAGGAGAAGACCTTTTCAAAGAAATTGAGTTGAGGGCTGGAGTGATAGTACAGTGGGTAGAGCTCTTTCTTTGCATGCTGTCAACCCAGACCCAGGCTTAATCTCAGGCACCCCACAAGATTCCCAAAGGCATACCAGGAGTAATCTTTGAACTCTTCCAGGTAGCGTCCAAAAACCGTAAAAGGGAAAATAAAAAGAACTTGAGTTGAGATTGACGTGCATAGTCACAAAATACTCTTAAAAATTTCTGCTATTTCAGATATATTCATACCTAGGCTAAGTGTGATGGCCTTTATGGAGTACTGATTGTTCCTTTCTGAATTCAAATAATAGCATTTTTATCTCCTTAAAATGAGCAAGAGAAGCGGTGGCAGAGCTCAGAGTAGGAGGAATCTCCTGTATCAATAGAAACAGCTGGTTCACCCTTAAGGACAGAATGATTTTGGATCACTGTATCACTGTATCACTGTCATCCTGTTGTTCATCAATTTGCTTGAGCAGGAGCCAGTAACATCTTCATTCGTCCCTGCCGTGTGCTAGTATAGCCCAATAGCATCTGCTCACTCCAGAAACACAAAGAGTACGTTGTTGTCACTGTTATTGGCATATCAAATACATCATGGGTAGCTTGCCAGGCTCTACGGTACAGGGGAAAAAATATATATTTTTTATATTTAAATATATTATATATATTTATTTTACAGATATTTAAATATATTTATTATATATTTAAATATATATTTTATATTTAAATATATATCATATATATAATAAAAAATAAAAAATTAAAGAGGTTGCATGGCGAAAACTGCATTGCTCTCTTCCCAGGAGCTATGTTTTATAATCTCTGGATCTTGGCCATTGATGGAATTTCATGGTGTCCGAGGGCGGTTTGTGAGTGTGACTGCCAAGCTATTGGAAAACTGGGAATCTGGGTGGAGGAGACCCAGTCCCGATGCAAGCAGGCTTGGAGATCTCAGCCATGGGTCCCGCATACCGGGGTTCCTATGTCAGTTCCATCATGGGTGAGGCTTGCCTGAGCAGTGGAGAGTGGCCTTGAGCATGGATGTGGCTGGGTTCTGGAGGTTTTCAGCTACCGGGGCTCTGCTTGGGATGGGGAGGGAAACTCAACCACCACCTCTGAGGGGGCCCCGGTGAAGATAGTCTGGCATGGGGGCAGGAGATTCTGGAGGAGATTTTGGATAATAAGAAGATTAGAAGTTGAATCTTATCAGATCAAAGTTCA
The DNA here is from genome assembly GCF_027595985.1 of Sorex araneus. Lineage (NCBI taxonomy): Eukaryota > Metazoa > Chordata > Mammalia > Eulipotyphla > Soricidae > Sorex > Sorex araneus. The sequence continues at coordinate 10,709,798 of NC_073311.1, read as the reverse complement.
GCTCAATAAACTTTACTTTCTCTTCTTTTCTTTATTCTTTTCCCCTAATTCCTTCTATGCTATTAAACATAACATAAAACAATTAAAAACTGGTTAATTGAAAAATCAATGCCTTTTCTTGGTTTCATCCATGACCCAAATTTGCAGGACAATTTTCCGTTGGAAATTTTATGAGATAGGTCAATCCAGAAAGTCACCAGCCAAGATCTGACTAAATAGGACAGAAAGCATTAAGAACCCTAAATATAAGTATACTTAAATGGTCTTTTCATAAATAGCTGAAGGCTGCCTGTAAGACTCAAATGACAGAAAGAAATTGTTGAGTTTGAAGTGTCAAACTGCTATGGGATTTACTTACAGGAACTCCACATCTACCACATCCCATTTATTAAAATCTCTCTCTATATTTTAATTTTAATTTTCTAATTTTTTTAAATTGAATCACCATGAGATACACAGTTACAAAGTTGTTCATGATTGGATTTCAGTCATACACTGTTCCATCACTCGTCCCTTCACCAGTGTACATTTCCCACCAATAGTCCCAGTTTCCCTCCCATACCACTTCCCCCTAGCAACTTTTCTTCCTTCTGTCTGTCTGTCTCTCCCCACACCCCTTTGGGCATTAAGGTTGTAATACAGATACTAAAAAGTTATCATGTTTTTCCCTTTACCTGCTTTCAGCATTCAGTTCTGTTTTTGTTTGTTATTGAGTCACCATGAGCAACACTTACAAAGCTTTCATGTTTGAGTTTCAGTCATGCAATGATTAAACATTCATCCCTCCACCAGTGTACATTTTGCAACATCAATGTCCCCAGTTTCCCTCCCTGCACCCCGTCCCACCTCTCCCACTGCAGACAATTTCCCCCATACTTTCTCTCTACTTTTGGGCATTATGGTTTGTAACATAGATGCTGAGGGATTATTATGTTTCATCCTTTATCTACTTTCAGCACACATCTCCCATCCCAAGTGATCCCTCCAACCTTCACTGACCTAGTGATCCCCTCTCTTTCCCAGCTGTCTTCTTCCCCAGCTCATGAGGCAGACTTCCAATCAATCTTCCTGGCCTTTGTCTCTACTATCCTTGGGTGTTAGTCTCATATTATGATATTTTATATTCCACAAAGGAGCACTCGGTTCTTGTGTAAAGTGATCATTATTTCCAGTTATCTTTGTTATAGTGTCCCCTTCTCTATCCCAGTTGACCTCCCCCTACCACCACTCTGGCAACCTCCCAACCGTGGATGATTCCTTGATTGATTTCTACTATCCTTGGGTATTAGTCTCATACTATGCTTTTTAATATCTCATAAACGAGATACTAAAATTATTATTTAAATAATTTTTTAATTTAAAATTTAAAAAATTTAAATTATTAAATTTAACAATTTAACAATTTTAATAAAAATTAAACCTACAAATTATTCTGTATGTACCTCCCACTCTGATTCAATTCACTCAGCGTAATACTCTCCATATCCATCTATTTATTTATTTATCTATTTTTAAAATAATGTACGAGTGCTATTTGCTCAGTCATTGATTAAGCTGATTGAATTGGACATGAACTCCACATTACTTTTTTTTTTTAATTTTATCACCATGAGCTAGAGTTGCCAAGCTTTCATGTTTGAGATTCAGCCATGCTATGATGGAGCATCCATCCCTCCACCAGTGCACACTTTCCACCACCCACATCCCAGTCTTCACCCTGCCTCTATGGAATACAATTTCCCCAATACTCTCTCTATAATTTTGGGCATTATGTTTTGTTTGAAATTTCCCACCACAATTCAAGCTTACCTGCAAAGGGGCAGATGCTAGATAATTTATTTCCCAATGCTCATTTTGAATATCATGAGAGCTCGCATGGCTGTGATTGTAAATGTAAATTTCTAGAGTGTAAATGGTTGGGTTCCAGAGACATCTCTGTATGGTGCTAATCCATTTTGGGATTCAATTTGGAATCTCTGGGCCAGGGCTATTGGTGCGCTAAGATGGCTCCCGGAGCCATATTGTGAGCATGGCAGCCAGCATACTGGGTGGTGGACCCAAGGAGGGACAGCCCAGGTCCTCTGCTGCCATGTGGCCTGGAGATTCAGTCCGGGAACCTGCATGCCTGGGCCTTGCTTGTGGAAGCTCTTGGTTACCAAGATTCCATCTGGAGTAGGCGTGGACACTGTACCTGCTCTATCTGGGGTGCCCCGGTGAAATTGGCCCACTATGGGGCCCAGAGAGATCTCCAATGCTGTGGTGTCTTCCGGCACTCGCTGCTGTGTCCCTGGACCAGGGCTATTGGTGTGCTAAGATGGTGCTCAGAGGCAAATTGTGGGTGTGACAGCCAGTCTGCTGGGTGAGCGGGCACCCAGTGAGGGACAGCTGGGATCCTCTGCTGCCATGCAGCCAGGAGATTCAGTCCTGGGACCCGCATACCTGGGCCTTGCTTGTGGAAGCTCTTGGTCACCGGGATTCTACCTGGAGTAGGTAGGGAGACTGCACCTGCTCCATCTCATATCCATCTATTTATATGCTCATTTTAAGACTTCATTTTTCCTGGTGGCTGTGTAGTACTCCATTGTGTATATGTACTGTAGTTTCTTTACCTAGTCATCTGTTCTTGGGCACTCAGGATGTTTCCAGATTTTGGTTACCGTGAACAGTGCTGCAGTGAACATAAAAGCTCAGATGGCTTTTCTGCAGTGTGTTTTTGTGTCCCCAGGCTACATTTCTAGAAGTGGAATTGCAGGGTCTTATGGAAGCTCAAATTTTAGTTTTTAGAAGACTGCCCATATTGTTTTCCCAAAAGGCTGAGCCAATCGACATTACCACCAACCATGAGAGTCCCTTTCTCCCAACATCTGTGCTAGCACTAGTTGTTCTTGTACTTTTTTGATGTGTGCCACACTCTGTGGTATGAGATGATATCTCATTGTGTTTTGATTTGCATCTCACTAATTATTAGCAATGTAGAGCGTTTTTTCTTATGTCTTTTGCCATTTGTATTACTTCTTTAAGGTCGTTTCTGTTCATTTTTTCTCCCCATTTTTTTGATGGGGTTGGATTTTTTTTCTTGTAAAGTTCTACCAGTGTCATACAAATATATATAAATATATATATGATATTAACTCCTTATCTGATAGATATTGGGTTAATAATTTTTCCCATTCCATGGACTGTTTTTATATCCTGGTCACTGTTTCTTCTGACATGCAGAGCTTCTTAGTTTAATACTGTCCCATTTGTTTATCTTTGCTTCTACTTCCTTGGCCAGTGTCCACCACATCTTCAAGGTGAAGAACTGAAAGAGTCTCCTTTGGCTCTGAAGAAGAGAGGGAAAGAGTAATTCTTGTAAAAATATGTCCAGAAATATACTCAGGAGAAGGATTTTACCTTATAAGAGAGTCCTGGGGGATTCTTCTGTAGCTCCACTCCCTCTGGTTTTCTTTTCTCCTAATGCTATATAAGAAGAAATACTTGTGAAATCACAGCCCTGAGACACAAGCCCACTAAATAATGAGATTTAGTTGGAAGATTTTATAACATGTGCCTATTCACCTGTACACTGAATATCATTATGTTCCAGTATAATAATAACGGATTATAGCTACATGAACAGATTTGCTTTTAGAGATGATCTGAGGAAATGCAAAATAAATAAGGGAGATGAAATCAAGGAAGCTAGTGAAGTTTGAAGCCTCTGATATATGAAGAGATGTCTTAAAGAAAAATAGTCTGAATAGACCAAGCAAGTATTGGACTCAAATATATTACAAATGTTGGAATTATCAGGCAGGAAGTCTAAAAAAACTACAATGAATGGGATAAGGACTCTAATGGAAAGTTAGCAAGAGCATGTGGATACTGTCAAGAGTCACAGCAACAAACAATACTTAGGTGGGATCATCAGAAAACTCCACACAACCACAGAAAAAGTTAATATGCTTGGAGATGAGTAAAAGACTTCCTGAACTAAAACACAGGGAGGAAAAACAAAGTGAAACAAACCCAAAATGAAGCATCCAAGATCTGGAAGACATTTTCTAAGGATTCAGTTCCACAAGACTACCAAACAGAACAAATTTCTATATGAAGAATATCATGTTAAAACTGAAGAAAAACAAATACAAAATCTTAAAGAAAGCAAAGGATGAAGTCATATGAAAGATCACAGGTAAGAATCACCGAAGACTTCTTGAAGAACCCATGTGCATTTTTTTCTGCAGCAGTAACACATAGTCACAAACTTATTGGCTTAAAAGAAATTTATTATTTCACAATGCCAGAGGTCAAAAATTCAAAATCAGGCTTGAGGTAAAATCAAAGCATTGAGAAGAGTTTTTTACTTCTGGACACTTTAGGAGAAAGATTTATTTACTTGCCTTTTTCAAATCTCTTTAAAAAATCCTGCTAATATTCTGGTTCATGGTTCCTTTCTTTCATCTCCAAATTCAGAAACATCAGGTAGAGGTCTTATATTGACTTCTCTCTTTTCTGTATAAATTTTCTACTCTACTGAGCGCTTATGGTGATCCCATTTGGTGAGCCAGATCCGGGATGATTTCTCTATCTCAAGGTCAAGTGATTACCAGTCTTGATTCCACCTACAAATATAATCCATTTTCCACTTAATCAAAGAATTCATGGGAGAAAGCTAAAAATACACATGTAGTCAAGGGAGTAAAAGGGGCCTTTATTGTTGATATTATATTCTATCAGAACTCCAAAGAAATTGACAAAAATTCTCAAAAATAGTAAATATAGCAAGATAGAAGTTTACTAGGTTAAAATATAAAACAATAGATTTTCTATGTAACATCATTAAAAATTGAAATTTGAACTTTAAAGCATTCCATCTAAAATAACATCCAAAATTTAAATAACTGTAAGTCTAAAAAACTTCATACATGACTACATACATGTAGAAAATTATAAAGTGCTGATGAAAACACATTAAAGAAGGTCTTTTTAAATGGAAAGATATTCCATGTCATGGATTAGTGTAGAATAACATTGGGTTTTTCCTTTTAGCCTTGCTGCAGGGAACTTAGTTTACCTTAAAGCAATGTCCTTTATGTATGGACACAGGTAGACAGTTAATATTATGCTTTGTAACTTGGGAGCTGATTGACTCCAATAGTATTTACTCCTGGGCATTTTCTTTCTCAACTCAGTTGCCCTTAGTTCCTAGCACCGCAAAAGCAGGGTCCCGACGAGGGATGGAATGGACCCAGGGCAAACTCACTGTGAGCTACCATGGCATCGAAATGGCCAGGCAAAAGTGCCACAATACTCAACTATAAGTTGAGAGTATGGTCATAGACAAATGCTGTCATGATCCAGTAGTAACGATGAGACCAGGACCCTGTTGGGGTTAGGAAGACTAACCTGACCTGAGGACTGTGGTCTAGAAAATTAGTGAAATGTTCTCAGGAAGAAACTTTAAGTTTGATATATCTCTTACTATGCTCATACAGAATGACATTACTAGAAATATTAGAAGTAAATTTACTATAGCTATTTAAGTGGATTACTAGCTGAGGAAAGAAGAAAGTGACACACTCTGGATGGGATCCTGCCCTTAAGTGGATCTCCTAGTAATCTGGAGTAATCTCCTTATATGAGATTTGGTCCTTGAATTAATCTTTTGGAGGAGTGGCCTTACACCTCTTTGTTGGTTTGTTAATGTTCAACCCACCTTTGTATCACCACCCTATGTGATTGCTATATAAACTAAGACTGTAAGAGTCAGAGTGAGAGTGATTGCGGCTCCAGGGAGAGAAGCAGAAGGGCTCCAGAGAGAGAGATCGGAAGAAGAGAGATCAGAAAAGACCAGAGAAGAGACGACAGAGACAGATAGAGGTTGGAAGAGACCAAAGGAGAGACTACAGAGACAGGGTCAGAGATAGAGAGATAGAAGAGAGCACAGCGGCACACACAGAAGCTGAGCACTAAAGAGGAGTCATCCCGATGTGGCCCATACACAGTGGCTTGAGAGCACCGAACACAACAGAGAGAGACAGGGAGAGAGAGAGAGAGAGAGAGAGAGACAGAGCCACAGGGAGAGCCTGCGAACACATCATCACACCCCTTCCATTTGTATTTTTTACAGATTAGAAGACTCAATATTGTGAAGATGCTAATTACTCAAAATGTTATATATGGATTCAGCACAACCTAAATACACACAAATATTATGTAGACATCAGCAAACATAATATTTGTTTCTGTTTGATATGTGTTACTACTTTATTAAAGAATGACAGTGAAATTGAAGAATTCATGCTATCTGACTTCAAACTTATTATAAGGCTACAGTCAGTAATCATTATAGAATGACTTTAGACACAGAAATCAATGAAACAGAATAAAAGTCCAGAGAAAGATCTAAAAAAAATTAGTCAGCTGATCTCTGAAAAAGGAGGGAAACAGTTCAGTGAAAGAAGGCTTCTGGACCAACTGAATGTCCAGATGCAAAGCACCATCAACAGCAGTCACAACAAAACTAGACAAAAAGCATGGCATTGGTACCTATAAACATTTTTTTCTTTGGGGGTCACACCCGGTGATGCACAGGGGTCACTCTTGGCTCTCCACTCAGGAATTACCCCTGGCAGTGCTCAGGGGACCATATGGGATGGTGGGAAACGAACCCGGGTCTGTCGCGTGGAAGCTAATGTCCTACCCTCTGTGCTATCACTCTAGCCCCTTAAATGAAAGAAAATTTTAACAAATTATGAAAAATTCGGCCTGGAAAGATAGTATTATGCGTAAGGCACCTGTTTTGCGTTCAGTTGATCTAAGCTCTATCCCTAGCACCCCATGTAGTCCCCCAGGTTATGTTAGGAGTGATACCTGAGCACAGAGCCAGTAGTAATCCCTGTGCACTGCCAGATGTGGCCCTAAAATTAAAAAAAGAAAAAAAGTATCATTTTTTTCTATATATATTGCATTGCTGCTGTATTACATAAGATAATTTTTGAGCTCTCAGAAGACCTGTGAATTCTTTAGTGTTCCTTTGGGGGCAAAATAGTACTTGACCAAGGTTGATAAGATAGATCACTTGGGCTAATGCTGATTTGGCAGCCAATTCTGGGGGACAGCATAAATTTTTCTTCTTATTTGAAGTGGCAATGAGTAATATTGTTTCATCAAAAATAGTGAGACAAAAGTGCATTCTGAACTATTGCTCGTGAGAAAGGTGAAAAGAAAACAAAATAAAAATAATTTTCTAAATGGAATATGGAGTAAAGACTTTGAAAAACATTTCTTTCTTCTCTTTCTATCAAAGCCACATCTCTGAGGTCACTCTGTTCTGTCCCGAGTGTTTATGTAATTGATTATTATTACTTTTTAATTTTATTTTTATAAAGTAGTTCACAATATTTGATTACATTTAATATTTGAACACCAATCCCATCACCATTAACCTTCCCACCATCATATTTCAGATGTTTCCATCCTGAACCCCAATCCCTGCCCCAAAGCAGAACAGAAATAATTTATTTTGTATTGTTTATTATGAATCACGATCACGATCACAATCACGAAATCCTGTTACTCATCGATTGCTCGAGCGGGATCAGTAACCTCTTCATTTGTCCTTTCCCAAGGATCTTAGAAGTCTCTCTCAACTTGGCCCTCCCAATGATGTCGCACTGGAGGCTCTTTCAGGGTCAGGGGAATGAGATCCAGCTCGTTACTGGATTTAGCATATGAATACACCATGGGAAGCTTGCAAGGCTGTCCCATGCGGGCAGAAAACTCAGAAACTTACCAGTTTCACCTAGAGGGAGAAGTAGGTTACAAGATATCGCGTTGCCACAAAGCGGCCACATGCTTCTGGGAGTTTGCTTTTAAGTCTCTGGTTGTTGGCCGTTGATGGGATTACACACACCTGGGTTCCTCTGCCAGTACCTTCATGCATGAGGACTGTTTGAACATGTGGAGAGTGGCCTCGAGCACGGCTGTGGCTAGGTTCCGGTGGTCTTCGGCTGCCGGGAGCTCTGCTTGGAGCGGGGAGAGAAGCTGGAGCCCATCCCCTCCGAGGGGTCCCAGGGAAGACAGCCAGGTGTGGGGGCAAGAGACTCTCTGCACAAGCTTATTATGAATAAACCACTGAAAATATTCCAAAAATGTTTACTTAGACGAAAGTGTGTGAAGATTGTTGTATTTCACCCAGGGTCCATTAAGCCCTTCTAGAAGAGATTTCTAACATGGTGTTAAAGGTTGAGCCTGTGTTCTTATATAAGTATATATATGTAAGAATATATTTCCTTCTAAGATTGGTTGCCATCTACTTTATATCCCATCAAATATGGTGCGCTACTCTTAGAATCTGAGTGTTGTGAGGTATGAGAGGTCCAGGAATAGTTTGCCCGTGGGTGAAGCTCAGTTCAACTGTGTGCAGAGAGGCAGCAGTCGAGTTCTGGAAGTTTTCAACTGCTACGGCTTTATCCCTTGGGGCAGGGAGGGACCTCACCCATCCCCTTCAAGACACCCCAAATAAAACAGCATGGCATGGGGTCCAGCGGCATGGCTATGGCAAGTCCTATGTAATTGATTAATAAGTACCTTTAATACTTAGATTTTGGCCTTCCCAGTTCCTCAATTTAGATCTACTTTACTGAGAATAAATAAATGAAGTTTCTTGAAGATATGTTGATCCCATATTTAAGATGATTGTTTGTTTTTTTTTTTACACTAAACTCAAAGATTCACTATTTCTTGGTGAGTGCCAGGTCAAAACAAAACAAAACAGTGTTGTTGACTCTGTGGTTTGGATATTTGGCTCTATTATTCCTTAACACCAATCAAGACACCCAAACTCTAACAACCAAATTTAGCAAGGTGCCTGTCAAGAGGGCAGGCTTCGGGGTGGGGGTTAGGGAGGGGATATGGGAAGGAACCTCGGAATATTGGTGAAGGGAAATTGACACTGGTGATGTGATTGAGCTGCAATGTTTTGTGTCTAAAACTCAACGATGGATAACTTTGTCAATCACAGTGTTTTAATTAAAAAAGTGAAAAACAAAACAAAATAAAACATCACCAAGGTAGAAATAGGCAAGCGAGAAATGTATAATTCCCTATGAGTAATAGGAATAATAAAAACTAGGGATTTAAAGCACAGTCTCCCCAATGGGGAAGCATTTGTTGATGGGAGAATTTATTAGGGGTTTCTCACTTGAGAAAGAAGTATGGTGACTGGATCATTTGCTTCCAGAGTTTGCATTATTCTGCACCTGATGTGGGTCATCTTCTGCTACCTCCTGTTTGGGAAATAGTCAAGAGCCAGAAAGATACTATGGAGATATGATAAAAGATATTAGAAAGTAAGGTCCTTGCTTTGTATGTAGCCATGTGGTGTACCCTGATTTAACACCCCAAACATAAGCAAAAATGGAACAAGATAAAAGACAGTAAGCTTCTCCTTGGGTGGAACTGGTATTGAGTTCTTAATCACCAAAGGAAAGTCCCTTTGGCTTTTAAACATGCTTCTTGTATGGACCTTGAATCACTAGCAGAAACATCTGGCAGCAACTTGCTGGCACTGGTTCTGGAAAACCGTTTCTTTCAGGAAACTGAAAAAAAAAATCTAAGTAAATAAATTAGCAAATAATATCACAGGGCCAGAGTTGGAATGGTTGGCCCAAGACTTAAAAACAGACAATTCACTGAATCACTCTCATCCCATTGCTCATTGATTTTGCTCGAGCGGGCACCAGTAACATCTCCATTTTGAGACTTGTTGTTACTGTTTTTTTGCATATTGAATATGCCATGGGTAGCTTGCCAGGCTCTGCCATGTGGGCGAGATACTCTCGGTAGCTTGCTGGGCTCTCCGAGAGGGGCGGAGGAATCGAACCCGTCAGCTGCGTGCAAGGCAAATGCCCTACCACTGTGCTATCACTTTAATAATCAATAAATATATCACTTGTATCACTTGTCATCCCGTTGATCTTCGATTTGCTCGAGCGGGCGCCAGTAACACCTCCATTTGTCCCTGTCGCGTGCCAGTGCAGCCCAATGATATCTGCTTCCTCCAGGAACAGGAAGAGCCCCAAAACGTGCATTCAGGGATTTGACAAAGAAATCTGACCATCTAGTTGGTGAGTGGCCACGAGGTCTTCTGACGTCCCGTGGAATCCAGTCGGTAACAGCTCTAGTCCAGCTGTTGTCTCTGAATCACATTATATGACCAGCCCATCTGATTTTTGATGTCTTGGCAAACGAGACAGCCTCCCTGATTCTTGACCATCGATGGAGGTCAGAACTCCGGATTCCTTCTCTCACTTGAGTGAGACATGATATTCCCAGCATAGCTCTTTCGATTCCTCTTTGGGATACCCTAATAGCATTCTCATCCTGTTTGCATAGGGCCCAGGTCTCTGAGGCATATGTTAGTGCAGGAAGAATGGTGGAATCGAAAAGATATGCCCGGAGTCGGAGGTTCTTCATTCTCTTAACCACTTCTTCAATGCTCTTGAAGACATTCCACGCTGCTCTCTTCCTCCTGCGCAGTTCTGGCACCAAGTCGTTCCTCATATTGATTTCTCGACCCAGGTACACATAGCTGCTGTATTCGGAGATGTTCATTCCATTGAGAGCAAATGGAACTTCAGGGACCAGTTCGTTTTTCATGAATATTGTCTTGTTGAGATTCAGCTGCAATCCGACCTTTCCACACTCATGGTCGAAGTTGGCCAGCATTTGTGCCGCTTGGCTAATGTTTGGCGTTATGAGAATGATGTCATCAGTGAAGTGGAGGTGGTGTAATTGCCGACCATCTATCTTCACTCCCATTCCTTCCCATTCCAGTCATCGCATGATGTTCTCAAGGGTGGCAGTGAAGAGTTTTGGTGAAATGGTATCACCCTGCCGCACCCCTCTCTTTACATCAATGATCACTTCCTTGTAGAATGGTGAGATCCTGGTGGTGAATCCACAATACAGCTCGAGGAGGATTTTGATATACTGAGTTTGAACGCCCTGTTTGGCTAGGGCTTAGATGACCACTTAGTCTCAACAGAATCAAAGACCTTCTTTAAGTTGATGAACGTTAGAGAGAGTGGCATCTTGAACTCACGCGAAACTTTAATGAGTTTGGTCACTGTGTGGATATGGTCTATCGTGCTGAATCCCCTTTGGAACCCGGCTTACTCGCATAATTGTCCTTTGTCTAGTGTTCTGCCTATTCTATTCAGGATGACATGAGTGAACAACTTGTAGACGACAGACAGCAGGCAGATTGGGCAATAGTTGCCGAGGTCATGGATGTCTCCCTTGTACAACAGAACGGTCCTACTGGTTTTCCACTGAGACGGAACCGAGCATTCAGACAGCTAGCATGTGAAGAGTCGAGCCAGTGTACTGATGAGTACTGGTGGCAGATTCTTCAGGTGTTCGGGTCTGACCTTGTCTGGACCAGGTGCTGTACGCGTTTTTACCAATGAAATGGCTTCTGAAATCAATAAATATAATAATAAATAATTCAAGAAAAATTCAAGTCAAGCTCAGGGTATTTGTAACTTGTCACCTAATTTTTGTGGACATCACAATCATCTTGTAACAGCTTTGAAAAGTAGATTATATGCTGCCTCAGTAAATGAATATTTCATTTGTGCCAGGCTCAGCACAGTGACTGCTTTGAGTTACTCTTGCCTCTTCCTTTTAATTTTTTTTTAAAGTACCTACCAATGAATCAAAGCTAAGTTTAGTAAACTTAACTGCTATGAAGGGAGAAAAACTTTGACAAGTTTTTTCTAATGTCTCAGAATGAGAGATCAATTATGGATATTGAGAGGGTTTGGGAAAGTTTAAGTTGTTTGAGGAGAGCCTTTCAATGAAGAAAGATTGAGTTTGAAGAATTTTGTGGTATAATGGTTTATATCTGGTGGAAATTCAAGACAAAGCTCTTGAAAGAAGTCTTCTTATGTAAGCAGTAAATATGATAATCTCTGTACTCAGGTGAGCCATCTATTTTCCTGAAAAAAGATTGCATGTCCAATAAATTTTTATTTTATTTTAATTTATTTACGATAGTTGAGGTCACACACTTACAATATTATTAACATTTATGTTTTATTTTAATCGAATCACCGTTATAGTCACTGATATGATCTCACACCACAGTTACAGGCTGTTTATGATTAAGTTTCACTCATACAATGTTCCAACACCCATCCCTCCACCAGTGTACATTTCCCACCACCGATGTTTCCAATTTCTTTCCCACCAGCCCCCAGATCAGGCAGGCGCTTTTTGTCCCCTCCCCCCTCTCCTTTTGGGCATCATGGTTTGCAACACAGATACTGAAAGGTTATTATGTTGCTCCTTTATCTACTTTCAGTCACAGTTCTTATCCTGTCATCTTTGTCATAGTGGTCCCTTCTTTATCCCAACTGCTTTTTCTCCCAGCACTTGAGTCAGGCTTCCAACAGTGGACCAATCCTCCTGGCCCTTGTTTCTACTATCCTGGGTGTTAACCTAATATTATTAAAAAATATATATTCCGCAAAGAAGTGCAATCATTCTATATCTTTCCCTCTCCTTCTGTTTCATTTCATTCACTCAGCACAATACTCTCTCTGTCCATCCATTTATAAGCAAATTTTATTACTTCATTTTTCTTGGGTGGTTGCGTAGTATTCCATTGTGCAGATGTATCAGAGTTTCTTTAACCAGTTGTCTGGAAAGGAGTAGTTTCCAGATTCTGGTATTGAATCTGCAATGAACATAGAAGTGCGGATGGCATTTCTGCTGTGTGTTTCTGTGCCCTTGGGGTATATTTCCTGAAGTGGTATTGCTGGGTCATATGGAAGCTTAAATTTTAGGTTTTTTGGGAATGGCCAGATTATTTTCCCAAAAGACTGGACTAGTTGGCGTTCCCAACACTAATCCCAACTTACTACCAACATTCATGCCAGCCCTGGTTGTTCTTATTCTTTTAAATGTGTGCCAATCTCTGTGATATGAGATAATATCTCATTGTTGTTTTGTTTTGGGAAGTAGAACACTTTTTTCATATATCTTTTGGCTATTTGTCCTTCTTTGAGAAGTTATGTTCATTTATTTTCTCTATTTTTTTGATGGGGTTGAATGTTTTTTCTTGAAAATTTCTACCAGTGCCTTACAGGTCTTGAATATTAACCCTTTATCTGATGATATCAGATAAATAATTTTTCCCATTCTGTGAGCTGTCTCTGTATCTTGGTCACTATTTCTTCCGAGGAGCAGAAACTTTTGGGTGATGAAAAGCCCTATATATATCTACTACTAACTCCCTCTCTTCCATTTCATTTCTTTCTCTTTTTTTTTTCACTTTGACTTTATGTTTTTTTTAATTGAATCATTGTAAGATAGACTCGTACAAATGTGCTCATGATTAGGTTTCAATCATACAGGGTTGCAACACACATCCCTCCACCAGTTTACATTTCCCAGCACCAGTACTCCCAGTTTCCCCAAAAAATGCCTAAAAGGAGAGAAAGAAGTGCCTTCCATAGAGGCAGTCTCTATTCCATTTTTTTCAAATAAAGTATTTTCTTGATGAGCTTTTGAGCTGTTTATCTATCAGAAGGTGATAAAGTAGTGCTTAAATCTCCAACTACTATTGTGTTGCTCTCAATGTCTTTCTTCAAGTCTATTAGTAGTTGTTTTAAGTATTTTTCTGGTCCCTCACTCAGTGATATATGTTTAGAAATGTGAGCTCTTCCTGATGTACAGACCTGTTGGTCATTAAGAAATGGCCTTCACTGTCTATTATAACCTTCTTCAGTCTCAAGTCTATGTAGTCTGATACCAGTATGGCCACCCCGGACAGTTTGAGAGTATTGGATACCTCTCTGGTATTGCTCCTGAACCATCTGGAGGATGCTGCCCTGTTGACTATAAACTGGGGAATTCTTCTTAAGGTGTGAGAGCTTAAGAGAAATTGCCCCAGAGGCAAAGGACAGTGTCAGAAGGGGCAATGCTCCCCCATAACCTGTGATTATTGGTTCTCTATTATGAGCAATTTCTGCTTGGCTCAGGTCTGTCCCCTTGCCAAGAGGTTATGTTAATTGAGTTACCTTCCAACCTTTTGTCTCACCCATTGCAAAGCTTTCAAGGCCCATTGGCTCCCCAGGGATACTCAAAATTCCTTGTGCCTGTGCTAAACTTCTCCTTTGTGGTACACTTCCCCTGCTTTCTTTCCCAGTCTAACTGTCCTTTGACTCTCTAGAGGTTGCTATCTGTGGAGAGCCTCCATGGGACCGTGCTTCGTGAACACCTGTTTCTTGTTGGTTGCACCGTGCTTTGTGAACAACACCTGATGGGGAATCAGGATGTCTTGTCACGCTCACAAGTTATGGCTAGTTTATCAGCTGCAGACACTTGAGGGCAAACAAGCAGGGAGAGGTAGATAAGGAGGGAAGTCACCTAGCTAGTCGGTTCCCTCTCATGCGTCCCTCTTTCCTCCTCCTGGTTCCCCCTCGTTCCCGTTTCTTCCCTAATGCATGAGAAAGTTCCTGAATAAATCGCAGCCAGAAGGATCTCCGAGTTGCGTGTTTCTTCGCTGGTTGAAGCGGCGCTCGACAGCTATCCCCTCTATCTGACTGTGGAATTGTTTGCTTGAAGGACTGTTTTCTGGCCTTTGACTTTAAATCTGTTTACTTTGACACTTCAAATGTGTTTCTTGTTGGAAGAAGCATGATGGGTTCAATTTTCTAATTCATCCTGCCACTTGGTCTCTTTGAATTGGTGCATTTAGCTTACTGACATTAAGAGAGATTATTATTCTGGGAATTCTTGCCTTCTTTCTGCAAGGATTTTGTATGTTTGTGGAGCTTGTCTTCTCTTAAAATAGCCTGATTAGTTCTTATAACAATGGTTTGGAGTCTATCAAGTTCCCGGGTTGTTGTTTATATGTGAGGTTGTATATTGTTCCTTCAGATCTGAATGAGCGTCTGGCTGGGTAAAGTATTCATAGTGAGGCTTTCATTTCATTGAGTTTTTTCACTGTATTCCACTACTGTCTTCAAGTCCGGAGGGTTTTGTTGGATAAATTTGCTGTTAATCTTAAGGATGCTCCTTTGTAAGTAATTTCCTTTTTTGATTGTTGCTTTCAGTATTCTATATCTATGGTTTCATCATTCTGATTAGGATATGTCTTAGGGCATTTTTATTTCAATTTCTTTTAACTGGGCCTCCTGGATCTGGGTGTATGCACTCTTCAACTCTGGGAACTTCTCAGCAATGGTGGCTTTGGCAGATGCTTCATCAACAGGGTTTTTTTCCCTGCCCCTCTGGGACCCAAATATTTCTTAAGTTGCTTCTCTTGAATTCATACCAATATTCTCTTTTCATTTGCTGGTTTATTTTAAGGCTCTTTTCCCAACTTCTGCTGTTGTCCAGGGATTCTCTGCACCTCATCTTTGGAGTTCACTAATTCTGTCCTCAGCAGCTATTACTCTGCTACTGAGGCATTCTAGTGAGTTTTTCATTTCACCTACCAGGTTTTTCAGATCTATCATTTATGCTTTTATTTTCATTAGCACTTTTCACATTTCTGCTCTCATATCCTCTTGTATTTTATTGACAGTGTTTTTCATTGTTTCTTTGAGCTCCTTATGCATTCTTAACATTTCCATTCTAAATTCCTTATCAGAGAGGTGTATAGATATTATTTCTGGTTGGGTCATCTGGGCTAGTGTCTTCACTCATTAAGCCTGGTGGGTTTCTGCATTGCTATACCAATGTGACCTTGACAATTTGGAATTGTTTCTTTAGTGTTGCTCTGTGCTTGGAAACCTACAGTTAGGCTATCTTTGTATATTTATGATGTGTTAGGGAGAGGTGAAGAAATGCATGGCCAGAGTGAAATGGAGCCAGACTTTTGCAGGCAGGGTTTGCTCCTCGCTTGGGGAGGGAAAATGGCATTCTTGAGCTCTCTCCAGAACACTGATGTGACTGCCTCTCTAGCTCTCAGGGCACATTTATGGTTTTGATCTACATAATGACCTCACCTCATCACCACCAAGGCCCAACACTCTTCACCATTTCTTATTTACTTTAGTCTATGTCATCACCCCCATGGCCAACACCCCACCTTGCATGATATTTTCTTTTCATTTTTTTTTTGTGCTTGATTTTTTTTAAATATGGGGTCAAGGATTTGTTATCATCTGGTACTAGTTCCTTGTTCTGTTTATCTATATATCACAGATAAGTGAGATCATGTGGTATTTGTCTTTCTCCCTCTGACTTATTTCACTTAATTTGATAGTGTCTAGTTCCAAAAAGTTGTAGCAAATTGCATGACTCTATTTTTCAATTTTCCCAGTTATTTTTTTTTGATAACTAATAAAGTTCAGCAACTTCCTGTGCAAACAGTAAAGTTATTTAGTGGTTTATTGCCTTATTTCCCTGGGAGAGAATTTCCTGGAACAAATGATCGAGTCATCTTGACCTGGCTAGTAACAGTTCTTACCAGTTTTGTAAGCTGGTGATCATGGTTCTCACTGTAATGTAGATGTCCTGTGGGCTCTGTCTCCTGTGTCACTGTGTGGCATCTGTTTGACATTTTATAGCCCTACTATAGAGCTTACCTTTTCAAAATTACACATTCACTGAAAGCATTAATGCTTATTAATTTAGAATCTGTTCTGAAGAATTCATTGGGCATTGATGACAAAATTATCTATTTCCTGGTTAAGAAATTTCACTTTTACAAAGTATTTCCTGAAGGGTATCATCACAGATAATAAGAGTTTTCCTCTTCACACAATATAAACTTTCTTTCCCCTACCATGGTTTCCTTCCAAGAACTTCCAATTCTGTTTTTCTCTTTTTTTTTGGGGGGGGTCACAACCGGCAATGCACAGGGGTTACTCCTGGCAATGCTCGGGGGACCATATGGGATGTTGGGAATCGAACCTGCGTCAGCCACGTGCAAGGCAAACTCCCTACCCATTGTGATATCGCTCCAGCCCCAAACTTCCAATTCTTTACCTCTTATTACATGGAGTTGTTTTCTTTCTTCCTTTTCAGCTTGCCTAAAATGAAATTTATTCCGTTGGCTAATTTACGGTCTAAGGTTTACTAATAATTCCCAACAAAATGAGGCTTACTCATTAAAAAAAATTCTAGTTACTAAAAAGAATGACTATCATTTCTACTTTTATTAACTTCTTTATTTTTCATCATAATTTTATGTGTTAGACATGATTTAGTTGTTACACTGAATGATATGGATGTTGATTGAACGAGTTGGAGAGAACTGAGGTTAGCTTGGCTGATCTCAATTGTAATCAGTTCCTGAGTGCTTATAGGAAAGGGGAAAAAAAGTCTCCCTCCCCCAGCTTTCTGTAGTCTTAACTGAGAACCCTGTAACAACAATAACAAATAGAAGAACAGGTTAATAGAATACCCATTTCTCAAACTGTATTAAAATTTCTAAAATAGTTTGAAATATTCTATCAAGGTGTCATGTTTTAGGGATAGTGTATCCTAAATCCTGATTTCCGTTATGCTTATAGGAGAACAATAAGCAAACAATAGGCCAAAGTCTCTTTCTTTCTTGGGGGGTGGGGGTGGGGTTGCAGGCATCACTGGTGGTGCTGGGGGGGTTGAACCCAGGTCATCACATGCAAGACATGCACCCTCCCTACTGTACTATCTATCTAGCCCCAGGGCCATAGTCTCTAATCCTGTTTGTTTATGTAAAATGAGACTTTGGAAGCACAATAACAGGGCTTCTTAGGGGCATATGGTGAAGGAGCAAAGATGAGTCTCACCAACTGAGCTACACAAGTGAAGCCACATCAGAGAAGCGTTGACATCCTGGGTATGGTCACCCCAAGGTTTTGTAACAGGCTAGTATAAATAATACTGATGAGCAACATGTGAACATTTTTTGTGGTTGAGTCTTTGCTCAGGATTCAGTTAGACTCATTTCATTAGCAGCAAAACTGTAAGAGCCTTTTTTTTTAAAACATCTTAAGCCTCCTTTTTCAATAAGATGGGGGATATTGAGGTTGCTGTGAAAATTGTTTTAAAAATACATGCAAAGTGTTTGGAAGAAAGGAAATATTATGCAAATAGTAACTTTTTATTATTTCTGTGTGTTGAATCATTACCATTAGCTTCCCATTGTGATAGGTTTTTCTTGATCTGAAACGTTTCCACTTCTCAAAGAATAAAGGAAGCAGAAAGCAAAGGAAGTCAGTCAGACATTATTGATGTCTTATCTCACTTGTTTTCTTTGTCGTTGTGCTTTATCACTTAGGTTAACATATTTGAGTCCTCTAGGCTTAGGGTCTCAGGAGTGTATAGGGTTTGTAAAACTGACCTATCTTGGGGAATTTGGGTCAGGAAGGTGTCTCACATTCTGGATGTCAATGAGAGGTTATGACCTGGAAGTTTTGAAGAGGTATGGTGGTGGCTTCTATACTGTGTTCCAAGCCTTTGGGACAGATATGGCAAATGTGGTTGAGTCTTTATTGGAAATCTGGTTCAACGTGGCAGAATCCAATCCTGAGTAGGAAACTGGTAAGAGGGTGAGGGACATCCTTTTCTCTGGTTAAGATTTCTATTCAAGTGCAACAGAAAAACTTGGAATGAAGCAAGGACAGAGTGTCAAGGATAGAGAAGTTATCAGAACTGATGTATCCAATCCCTGATGTTTCTGTAAGAAATAAAAACCACTTGACTACTGTGTCTATATTGCTATTTCTCAGGTCCCAGAAAGGTCTGGGTATATTGAGGTTGAAACTACTATGAACTGGAAAGTTCCAAATAGGAAACCAACAGTATCCTTCATAACTCTGTACTTCAACCTATGATCCATTGCCCAAATCCCGCCCCTTCCCTCTTTCAAGACCTATAGCAACTAAAACTGGTCTACAGGTGAGAAAAATGTTGCTGATTTGCTGCTTTAGACACTATTATTTCCTAAAGTGAACAATATTGCCGCCCTAGGGGATGCCGGAAAGTTGGGGGGGGGGATTGGGTGGTGGTAGTAGCCACAAGTAAAACTTGGGAGTGCTTTATATTTCTTCTCTTAAGAAAGTTACACTTCCAATCACATTGCAGTAAATTGCTCCTTACAGCTGTGTAGTATTCCATTGTGTATGTATACATCTTAAGATCTTAAAAATGAGATGTATATTTTTAAGATCTTAAGCTGTGAAAGCCTCTTGGAGAGCCCGGCAAACTACCAAGAGTATCCTGCCTGCACAGAAGAGCCTGGAAAGCCCCCCTGCCCCCACCATATGTATTTGATATGCCAAATACAGTAACAACAACAGGTCCTGACCCTGAAAAGAGCTTCCAATTGTTGGGGAAAATGAGTAAGGAGAGGCTGCTAAAATCTCAGAGCTGGGACAAATGGAGATGTTATTGGCACCTGCTCGAGTAAATCGATGAACAGCGGGATGACATTGACATTGACATGTATACATACCACATCTTCATGATCTACTTATGGAAGACATCATGATAAATGCGGTAAGCTGAAGAAGTAGGATAAACATAAAATGATACCACTCATATGGGGCATTTAGATGACTGGAGGAGGAAATGCAATGTTTTTGTTTTTGTTTTTAATTTTTTTTTGGGGGGGAGGTCATACCCAGTGATTCACAGGGCTTAATCCTGGCTCATGCACTCATGAATTACTTCTGGCAGTGTACAGGGGACCATATGGGGTGGTAGGAATCGAACCTGGGTTGGCCGTGTGCAAGGCAAACACCCTACCCTCTGTGCTATTGCTCCAGCCCCGGAAATGCAATGTTTTAAAGGGGGGATGCTATATCAACCTGAGCTCAGAGTACAGGGAGGAAAAAGAAAGCAAAAGAGTGGAGGAAAGGTGGAAAAGAGATAGATGAGAAGCAACAGGGGTCAGGTCAGGAGACTCAGGTACATCTGTAGTGTTGAGGAATAATAGAGCCAAACCTACAAACCACAGAGTCAACAACCTGAAATCATGAGACTCGAACTTTAACCACCGAACTCAGAATTGTGCCTGTCAAGAGGGCAGGTTGCTGGGGTGGGATTTGTGAGGGAACCTGGGAACTCTGGAGGAGGAAGGTTGACACTAGTGGTGGGATTGGTGTTGCAGTATTGTATGTCTAAAACTCAGAACAGAGAGCTAAGGGTGAGACCTTCCAGGTGCAGCCCTCTTCTTGTCTCCCCAAGAAGTCTAGAGGGAAGAGAAGAGAGAATGGGAATGTCAGTAAATGAGAAAAAAACAATTTTCTGAAATCCTTCTGAATAATTGAGGAGTTGTAGGAATAGGACAGAGGATTTGGCAAGTAGGCCATGGGACAAGCGCCCCTCCCTGCTCCTCCCTGCTGCCACAGTAGGGTGGGGAAAACCAAGGTTAACACCAAGTCCTGTTACCCAAGAACTAGGACTTTGTACTTTTCTAGAAAACAATAAGGTGGCAGGGCAGGGTGGGGGTGGGGCATGAGGAGACGGAAGCACTGGCTGAGGGCGGTGGTCCATCACCATACATTCTCCCTTCTTCCATAGCAGTAAATCCCGACTGCAGAGCTGGTGCCGCGTGTAACTGTGTCGGAATGCTCAGTTAGGTTCCGAGGCCTGAAATACTTTAATGCTTGGGAGGAGAGCAAATCGCAATTTGACCTTTGGGTATTCAGGAGATGGTAGGAAAGGTCCAGAATGCTGGGTGACATCTTTCGACTGCTTTGCGCGAAGTCTGGTAAGAGACAAGAAATCCAGCTAAATCTGGCCAGCCTGCAGACAGAAATGGAGTCCGGCTAACACCGGTGCCTTCTGTCCGGTCTGCTGCACATCTGGTCAAACGCCTTGCCTGGCGGGCAAAACCGTGCTGAGCAGCTCTCACGTGGCCGGGGCTCTCTGAAGAGGAGGGCTCTGAAGTTCTTATACTTGCTCCTCAGGGGGAGGGTCAGGGCAGACTAACGGCGCCGTTTCTTACGGCAAAACTACCATCCACAAGAAAAAAAAATAAGATGTTTGAAGGGGGAATTAGCACGAGTGGGAATTGGTTCCGTCAGCATTATTTAGTAACCCACGCATCTGCGCTATCTCCCTGCGGGTATCCACCCGCTCACACACATTGACCTTAGGATTTGTGGATAAGAATTCCAACCAAGGGCAGGGCGCTCTCTCTCTCTCTCTCTCTCTCTCTCTCTCTCTCTCTCTCTCTCTCTCTCTGTGTGTGTGTGTGTGTGTGTGTGTGTGTGTGTGTGTGTGAATATCCCTCCTCTCTTGGGCACCCATAAGTGAGACTGTCCATGCACTTAGTGAGTCTTAAGGAGTTGTTAAGGATTTGGGAGGCGCAGCTGGCAGAGACCAGAGACCAGAGTCAAGCTTCACATGCTGAAACTGCAGGACTGTTCTGGGCTCAGCTCTCTACCACAAGGCAGTCCTTATTTTGGAAATTGTTTGCTTCGGGGACACACCTAGCAGTGCTCAGGGACACTCCTGACTTTGTTGCCCAAACATTATTCTTGGTGGTGCTTGGAAGGTCACATGGTGCCAGGAATGGCACCCAGATCTCTGGCATAAAAAGAATATGCACCAGTCCATTGCACTCTTTCTTTTCTTTGATAAAAACCCTGTCTCTAGAGTGATGCCAACTTCAAAGTCACGGTTTTCAAAGAACAGCATGGAGGCTCACATGGTCAGGAGCTGGGGCCACTAAATCAGAATCTGAATGATAGAGACCTAATGATGAAAATAAGATTTTTTTTTTCTTGATCCACAGATCTCTGGGTTTTGGACCCAGCACACTGGCTTCATGCACCCCTCTGTTCTCAAGATTGCATTCTCAAGATTGCGGGTACATGCAGAGATTCTGAAAGGAAATGATAAAATCTCAAAGATAAATTGTAAAAACATTAATTGCTGGGCTCTGTACATCTCAATTGATTCCCACTTAACATATGATATGTAAAACTTTTTAGTATGTATGTTGAAAATTTGGGCTGGAGCGATAGCCCAGTGAGGTAGGGCATTTGCCTTGCATGCAGCCGACCCGGGGTTTGATTCCTCCATGCCTCTTGGAGAACCCGGCAGGCTACCAAGAGTATCCCACCTGCACAGCAGAGCCTGGCAAGCTACCCATGGCATATTCGATATGCCAAAAACAGTAATAAGAAGTCTCACAATAGAGATGTTACTGGTGCCTGCTCAAGCAAATCGATGAGCAACGGGATGACAGTGATACAGTGCGACAGTGATGAATAACTTAGTAAATCACAGTGCTTTAATAACATGGGGAAAAATAAAACAATAGTAGTGTCCTTGGAGGCTTTTTTTCTAATAGCAAATAAGAAGTTGGTTTGCCTTTTGATAAATAAAATATTTTTATACAAAAAAAAGGTAGACTTAGGGGTGGGGTTTGCCAAATCATACTGTTTTTTCTGGAAAGGAAACAGCAAGTTAAATAAGTTTGGGAACTGCTGTATGAAAATGAAATAAGAGATATGCAACAGCTTGGGTAATCCATAGCCTTGAAACCCATCTTGCGAGCATTAAAGGCACTTGTCTAGAAGCAGAACAAACTCCTTGGCACTTGGCATTGAGCCTGGCACTCAATCATGATGCTTAAGGCTAACACCTACTAGATTTAAAGAAGGTTTGTTTACTTCTACCCTGGTAAAGAATTGTATATATTAGCAATAACAAATCTTATAACGATATCTTTTCATTTTTTTTACATCCATATTCTTATTATAGTCCTTATAAATGCAGACACTTAAGCAGGATCTATAATGCATTTCTTCCTAACACAAAGCTAGTATTTCCTTTCTTAAGATAAGGCATAATTTTTTTTTAACTTTGAAGGCCTATGTAGGTTCATCTCTCATATTTTCCTTAACTCTCTTGACTCTTACTAAACCTGATATTTGTATTATCTATTTTATGAGACATTTATCTATTTTATGTTAATTTTAAAATGTGTTAGCACAGAATTACTCATAATATTGATTTTAGAATTTACATACTTTTAAAAATACATAGTGTTTGAAAAAAATTTAACTTGTCAATTGATCATTGGTGTTTGAAGTGACTATGCACTAGTGTATGTGTCTTTGATATTATAGTGAAGATCTCTTGAGAAAGTTTTTGCCTGTCCTAAGGGGATATTAACAAGTTAAAGGAGTCGAAACATACAATCTTGTCTATATATTGCACTTTTATACAATATATAGAACTGCCAATTCTATCAACTATCAATAGAACTATCAACTCTAAAGATAGAATGGTTTAGGCAATTAGGAAGGATAAAGCCGCTCAATTAACCTTCAGAAAAGTTTTTTAGGTGAGAATAAAAGTAGTATTATAGGAGCATTATAGTAATTAAGGGAAAAAAAGGTATGCAAATTGCATGGGACTTAGCAACATTTAATTTATGCAGAAAATCTCACACATTTCAGGATTTCTAACATTTTTCACCTCCCATGCACAAAATGCTACTAGTACTTCTGGAATTATGATAAAAAAGTTGCAAGTACACGTTTTCAAATTACTGTGTTGGGAGAAAGTGGTGCCACTCATTGAGTCCTGATTCTGTTGAGCCAGTTAAATTTTAACTAGTTTCCCAGGTATGTATAAGGATGGAGCCTTAATTGCAGTTTTGCCTTTCTGTTGTTTCTAATCAATATAATGTGATCAATCTCCCAGGGGCTTTGGCAAGACCATTTCAGATAGTTTCATTTTGGATTTTTCATTACTGTGATTGAGTAATATATTGACCTTCAGGGCACATGAAAATATCAGGCAAACAGTAATCATGAATAAGAGGAACTGATCATGGGTGAGTTGAGAAGGGCCACCAGAAATTGTATAATTGAGTTTTAGTCATTTTGTTTTAATCATTCAGTTAAAGGATTATGACCACAGTAAAAACTTAGAAAATACTGAGTAATTGGAAAATGGCATGCTGGAAAATCTGGCTCAGGACTTAGGAAATTCCCATGGTCGCTTTCTTAGGCTATAACACTGGGTTAAACTGTACATACCTAAAGGGACAGGGTTTAATGCCACACCAGTCAGGAAGTGTGCAGATGCTTCTCTAACAAGGGGCTTAGGTGACAGCAAATGATGTCCAGAATAACATAGTGAAGGCAGTTGGTCATAAAGCAATTGAAACTGAATTCTTTTTCTTTGTTTTAATTCTTCAGTTAAGGCTATCGCAGATGGGTGAGAAGTGAAGTACCTTCAACTGCTGAAGAGCCACAAGCTCCAAAACCCATATAACTTCAAGCTAGGATCTTGACATGTGGAACTCGATGTTTTGCTCAGCAGCAAGCTATTGGGTTTTTAACTGAAGTGCATTGCACAGGCTAGTGAACTGTCACACTGCATACTGACTCGACTTCTGTTTCTTTTCAGCTTTGAAATGTAAAGGTGGCTGCTGCACTGCTGTGTTTCATCTCCAGCTGCGCAAGAGCTCAGGTTATGTGTCCAAACGTCAAATAAGGTCTGAAACTTGGAAGAACAGTAGTTGAGCAATTGTAAATAAAACTTGTAACAGTTTCTAGTAATGGGACAGTGACCCAGTATCTCTCTTGAAGTGAGAAAAAAGAGGTGGGGTTCTGGAAGACTCCAGGATATGTTCAGGGAAGGGTTGCTTCAAGGATCTGCATTTTTTGTCTGCATTTTTGAAATAAAAAAAACTGAATTGAAAACAAAGTTTAATTCTTAAGGTAATTTTTCCCCTGATCAATATCTTAAAGGTCACATATTATTTGTTTAAGAATGTTCTTAACCACACAAGTTTCAGTAAAATCAAAATTAGATGCAACTGAGGAAACCAGGTTCTTGAAAAATGTCTAACACATATTAGCAAATTGAAAAAAAGCCACGTATTTTGGCTAAATGACTTGAAGTTCTAAATGGCATAACAGTGCCAGGGAAACCACAGACTAAATTTTCTACCCAAAAATATGGAAACATTTATTTTCATCATTTTCCTATCTCATAAACTATACCAGAATGTTGGTGTTGAAAACCAGTTTGCATCCTGTTCATCAAAACAGAAACACCCTAAAAGACAAGACACAAAGGAACGTGCTCTCTCTGACAAGGTGTCAGGTGTAGCTGGAAAAATGGTCTCCTCACTCTGATGAAGCACACTGCCAATCTGCTTTCTGATCCTCATCAGAGACAGTGGAATAGAGAGAGTTTTTGAAAAGCTAACAAAAACCAGTTTCTAAGAGGTAAAATGAAATCCTGTAGCTAGATTTATTCGCTGAGAGTAGGAGTGAGACAGCAAAGGAGGCTGGGAGAAAATTTGGGAGTAAATAGAAGAGCTTCTACATGGCAATAGAAACTTGGATTAGAAAGAAAAAAAAGACTTCCTATGGATTGAATGTACACAATACATCAGACAAAAGGCTACTACCCAAAATATATAATGCACTCACAGAGCTCAGCAACCAGAAAACCAATGACCCCCATCAAGAAATGGGGAATAAAGATGGACAGACACTTCCATGAAGAGACATATGGGTGATCAACAGATGTCAAAAGAAAGTGTTCATCAAAACAATGGTAGAATTTTATCTCAAGTCAGTGAGAATGGCATCATATATCAAAAATACAGAGTGATAATACAGCAGGTAGGTTTCTTGCATTTTATGCTTCTGACTAGGTTTAGATCCCTGGCACTGTATATGGTACCCCAAGTTCTACCAGGAATGATCCCTGAGTCCAGAATCAGGAGTAAGCCCTGAGTCCACTAGGTGTAGCCCAAACTTATCCATGCTCCAGAATATTATGAAAACACTCAATGCTGTTATGGTGGAAAGGATCCCTCATTCACTGTTAATGGGAATGTCTGGTTCAGTCCCTATAACAAACAGAATAGAGACTTCAAAAAGAAAAAAGAACAGAGATTATATAGAACCAGTAATTAACCCTTAAATATAAGAACATTAATCTGAAAAGAATTGTTAACACTTATGTTCCTTTCAATAATTAAAACAAGAAACAGAATAAGAAAACAACATAAACATCCAATGACAGGTGAATGGGTAAAGAAGTTGTAATATGTACACACAATGGAATATGACATAGCCCCAAGGAAAACTGAAATGCAATTCACTGCAGCATTGATGAAACTGAAGGGTATCATGCAAAACAAGTCAGAAAGAGAAGGACAGGTATGAGCATTATTCATCTGTGGTATAGAGGGAAACAAAACAAGGTATTGATAGCATCAATTGATAATAAACCCTGGGCACTAGAGTAGAGAACTGAGAACAGCAGATTGGGCATGGTTAGGGGATTGTGGGAGGAAATGATGATATGGATCGAACATGATGTGGGGCTATTGCTGGGGAGTCTTGGGCACTTTGGTAGTGATAAGGGGAGGTAACAATGTACACCAAGACCATACATGTCAACATTATATTAAACGTGTTTTAATCTGTTATTCTCACTGTCACTGTCATCCCGTTGCTCATCAATTTGCTCGAGCGGGCACCAGTAACATTTCCATTGTGAGACTTGTTGTTATTATTTTTGGCAGATCAAATATGCCATGGGAGCTTGCCAGGCTCTGCTGTGCAGGTGGGATACTCTCGGTAGCTTGCCGGGCTCTCCGAGAGGGGCAGAAGAATCAAGCCTAGGTGGGCTGTGTGCAAGGCAAATGCCCTACCCAGTGTGCTAATTTTCTTTAAAGTTATCCATGTCTGGATATAAGAATGGGGCAGGACAGGGTGATTCGATAAAAGATCATTTGTAGTCTGAGAAGGTGGAAATTTAGAGAAAGCAAGTGGCTTTAAGTGAAGAGTCTGCAATTTGGAGAAAATATCCCATTTCTCTATTTCCTTGTTGGTTTAGGAAGTGAAGATCATGAAAGTCATTATTTCCTCACTATACTGCCTGGCAAAAATCAAGCACTTACAAGCAAAAGTCATTATTTTAACATTGTTCATTTGAGAGTTATTCCCAGCCCATTGGTAGGTATTAAGTAGTTTCTTAATTCACCTTCATTGATGGGGGATGAATGAAAGTAGATCCAATAAAATAATAGTAGCAAATGCTTATTTTGTACTTGTATGTGGGCACATACATATTACAAACTGCTGCAAGTGCAAGTAGGTCCAACTTTCACAGGAAGCTGTAGAAGAGCAGTATTGTTAATTTTTACTTTTTAAGTATGAGGAAATCAGGGCACAAAATAACAGAATTTCAGGCCCAAATTCTTAACAAAAGGGAAGATTCTGACACCTGCTGAGAATTTACATCTGGGCAGAAAACCTAGGAAATGTACTCAAAGAAGGTGAAATGAGTTGCCTGCGTAGAGCAAAGAAGACCTCAGTCCAGATATGAGGGAGTTTGGAGCAGAGAGGATGTGAAAAACCAGGGCCAGAGATAGGTCAGAAGCCACTTACTCTATTTGGGGGTGTGGATTCTATTCCACCCTCCTCAGGTCATCCTCACTCCCAAGCCTGCAGCTTTTTGGCATCACTTGAACTGACAAGAGGAAACAACTTGGACAGGTGTGATAATAGCTGCCACAGAAGAGAGTTCATTGACATATCCGTAAATAAAAATGATCCCAGAGATCTCCAGAGGGCCTTCAAGGATTTGACATGACACCCCAGAGGAAGTTAAAATGAGAGGAGAGTCTTGAGTTGCAAAGTAAGAAACATGTATCATGCACCCACTCACTTCCTCTATGTGACTCTCCTTCCTCACACCCCACCTACTCTGACTCTCAAAAACCTTTGCCAAAAAAATACAAAACAAAACACCAAAACCTTTGTCTGCTAGAATTCATTAGTGTGATGGTTCATTTAGGCCGCCCTGCTCTCCCCACAAGGTCTCTTTCTGGAGAAACTCTCCAAGTTTCTCCCATCATGCCTTTCTTTTGTTCTGTAACTCTCCTGCCTAAATCCAGCTGCATGAAATCTGGTATGTGAACTTTTCTAAAGGGACCAGACTAAATTGAAATCTGAGTGTTTTTCTTAGGGATGTTGTTATTTTCAAAGAAAATTCCTGAATGTTGATAAAATTCTAAAGCAACATGTAAGGAAGGGGATTTTTGCACATTGCAAAAATTTTATCTTACCAGTAACTGAACCTCATTGGCAATGATGATGCAAGCTTAATGAATTATATTGTCTGAACTTTTGAACTATTCTCTATTTCATCTCTCAAATTAATTACTAGTAATGTGCAGAGGGGAGGGATTTCTCATGCATTTCTTGTACCACACAATGCACAGGGAAGATAGTCAACAAATAAAATTTCCCTTTTGTGTAGTTACATAGGAGTAGAGTGAACACCACAGATCTTACTTTAGGAAAAAAATCTTAAAAGGGCAATAGTCCATGGCAGTTCCACCACAAGATGTAATTCTCTTGAAACTCCCACATATTCAATTCTGTCAAATCCAATTACTGCCATCATCACTTCACAACTAGCTTCAGGCTTCTTAGAAAATATACTAAGGTTTCATCTAATCAACAACAGTTTATGAGCATCTATAAAACGAATTTACTGCATTAATGATGCTATACCTCCAAGAGGTGATTTCTGCCCTGAAGGGAATTGTAATTTAATAAAAAGACAGACAAATAACAAATATACAATGCAAGAGTCCTATAAAGTTCACCGATAGCACCACAACCATGACCAGAGTGACTGTTTCCCTCTACCAGAGTTCTAACTTCCCCTTCCAGATACCCTTCTTCCTTCCATGTAAGCTTAGTTCTGCACACAAAATCTCCAATTTTGATGAATTTGGCTATTTGTGGTTTTCTTGCTGTATTTCTTTATATCCTACATATGAAGAATAAACATAAGCTCTTGAAATTCCACAAAATTGTCAACAAACACAAATTTATAAACATTTTTAAAAAACTGTACATCTTTCTCCTTTTTGGAGGTATATGAATTAAAATATTAATATTACAAATAATTCTATAATGTTACATTTTTGAATTAACATGAAATAAATAAAGCATATTACAGAGGCCTTTCCAGACTTTTCCTTTCCTTAAAATTTTCTTAATTCTCCTCTCCTTATTCATAATAAATTGTATTCTTGTAGGATTTATCTATTTCAAGCCAGTTTTTAGGAACTCCAAACAAATCTGTTTGACTTTTTAACTTATACTTACAGATGCTTATCTCTTATATTGTATTCTGAACGATACTGACTGAGTTGTCAGTTTTGGTGATCTTCATTTGAATTCTTGCCGGGTAAAATTATTATGCTTTTGACATGCAGGGCATATGACCTGGGGGCCCTATTTTGTGAGTTAATGGGTTCTACCCTCTCTCTCTTTTATTTTTTATAACTTTTATTGATTGGGGTTCTGTGATAGACAATACTGTTAATGATGGTTTTTTTTTTAACACAAATTTGCAATACCACACCCATCACCAGTGTACCAACCTTGCTTTCCCAAGGACCCTACTAAGCACATCTCTTACACACACACACACACACACACACACACACACACACACACACACACACAGAGTTATGTTCACCAGTTACCCCTTCTACTGTCTTTGGCCCTTGTTGTTCTCCCTTGGTTCCTGTGGGATAGTCAGTCTGTCCTAGTAGTTTGAGCAGTCAAAGGGCGAGAGGAGGGAGGAATTTACCCTTATTTGATGGAGCTTCACATATCCCTGATGCCTTAAGTTTTTGCCTCTTAGCAGGCCTGGGCTCTCATCATGCCACTGCCTCCAGACTCCCACAGCTGCCATCTCTAGCCCCCCAGGCTTGTCTCAGCAGGCAGCACTGTCCTAGCAGCAGCTGTGCCCATGTTTGCCTTCACAGCTTCTACTGACTTTCTAGCTGTACCTCTGGCAAGTTCCCAGCAGCAACTGCTGTTCCGGGAGTTGGGGGTAGGGGGTGGGGGGCAGGGAGGAGGGCTCCACCTCCCTTGGGCTCCCTGGACTCCTCTCTGTGGGCAGCAGCTCTCCTGGAAGCAATTGGCCTCTAGCTACATCTCTAGCTCACTCCTCGTGGCCTCCTTGCTTTCTTTCTCCTTCGCTTTAGTTTGTGAGGCCACAATTTGGTAGGGGGCTACCTGCAAGTGTAGGGTCTTCTCCTGTCTCTGCACTCAGAGATCACTTCTGGAGGTGCTCATGGGAGAATATATGAGCTGGGGATGGGATCCAGGTTGGCTGCATGCAAGGCAAGTGCCTTACCCACTGTACTATAACTCAGGCCCACATTCCTAGCTGCCTCTACAGCTACTCCCTCTCCCTCTCCGTCTCCCTCTCCCTTTTCCTCTTCTCCTTTCTTTTCTTCCTCTTGTCTATCCTTCTGCCTCTCACCCTCCCCTTCAATTTGCTCTCAGAGTTCTTTATGGTCTTATTTATTTCCTTCCAGAGAGTCTTTTGCCCGCACACCTGGATGTCTTCCCTGGGACCCCTCGGAGGGGATGGACTCCAGCTTCCCTCCCTGCCCCGAGCAGAGCTCCCAGCGGCTGAAGACTACCAGAACCTCAGCCACAGCCATGCTCAAGGCCACTCTCCACACGTTCGGACAAGCCTCACGCATGAAGGTACCGGAAGAGGAACCCAGATGTTTGTAATCCCATCATCGGCCAACAACCAGAGACTTAAAAGCAGGCTCCCAGAAGCGATATCTTATAACCTACTTCTCCTTCTGGGAGAAACTAGCAAGCTACTCAAAGTTTCCTGCCCACATGAAAGAGCCTCACAAGCTTCCCGTGGTGTATCCATATGCCAAAGCCAGTAACAAGCTGGGTCTCATTCCCCTGACCCTGAAAGAGCCTCCAATGCGGTATTGTTGGGAAGGCCGAGTAGAGAGAGGCTTCTAAAATCTCAGGGATAGAATGAGTGAAGATGTTACTGAGACTGCTCAAGAAATTCGACCATCCACGGGATTTCGTGATTAGTGATTATTTCCTTCCTCTGAGTCAGGAACCTCTTTGTATTCCTGGGCTCATTTCAGTGACCTGGGGCAGCAGAAGACAACATCTGTTAGCTAACAGTGCCTTGTAGCTTACTCACTCTACTCTCCCTAGCTCCCACAAGCTTGTAGGGAGAGGAACAAAGCTGGGACAGCCAGTGGCAAGTTTTTCTTTTTGCAAACCTATGGACAGACATGCACACAAATAAGTATTCCTCAGGCCCCACTGTTTTCACCCAAATCAATGCCCTGAGCCAAGTATTCATTCCATCCCTGGGCCCCAAATGTACCACCAAGATATTATCATCTTTTAGGCTGAAAGCCTAAATGTTTAATGTAGGAGAAAAAGTCTGATACTTTTATCCAAAGCCTCATGGCTCTCTTCTTCCTTTAAAAAATACCCACTTAGGTGGAACCGGAGTACAGTTCAGGGATAGAGCGCCTGTCTTGCCTAAGTGAGGTCCTAGATTTAGTCCCAGAACTACAAAAGAAAAAAAACCCCGATATCTATTAGGTTAATTAGCAATGGGATGGAGTCTGTTTTTCATGTCATCTTTCCTCTACTAGAAACTTTGATTGTGAGGCTATGCTTTGTGTAAGTCACCTGGTAACAATTATTCCAATTCAATTTCTTGGAAGACAGAGAAAAAAATATATTTGGGCTGTTAGTCCTGCTTAATGTCCACGTTGATCTTCAAACCATTCCAGAAAGAGAGTAAACAAGTTCATGAAACTCTGATAAAGTGGAGAGTAAGACATAAGAAGATAGGAGAATTTGAAGACTTCATATGAAGTGAAGACAGAATCATAAAGAGGTAAATCAGAGCTAATAGACAGGAAAGACAGAGGAAAGACAATGATGTAGGTGGTAGAAGTTTGAACCACTTGTACAAAAAACAGAACTCAGAAATAGAATTGAAATCAAATTATAAATGTGAAATCAAATTATAGATGAAATCAAACTATAGATGGTAGGGTTGTGAGGAGAACACACCTCAGCCTACATACAGTAAGAGGGAATATCTCTTTGATGAATTTGGGGACTGCTTTTAAATAATCTATAAGAAGGAACTTAACTCCTGGAAAAAAGAGATGAGATTTGGAGTTAGAGAAACTTTCAAGGATGGTACTTAAAAATGTATCAAATTATAGGCAGTTGTGAAGCTTCTCACCTCACACGCAAACACCCACAAATCAGCAAATTTTAGAGAAATATTGCTGCTTAAACAATCTGTAGATAAGCCCATGCTAGCTCTAATCTAAATCAACTGGATTCCTCATTAGCATAAAGCATAATAAACAAAATATAAAAGAAACAGGGTTATTAAACAGAAGAACTGAGTCTAAGAATCAGAAAGGAGTTTTTCTAGTGAAATGGCTCTGAGTACCTCTGTGTGCTTGCCTTGAACATGACCAACCTGGGTTTGATGCCCAGAATACATGTAGTTCTCCAAGCCCCACCAGGAATGATCCCTGAGCACAGAGTCAGGAGTAAGCACTGAACTCTGCCAGGTATGGCCCCAAAAGAAAACCAAAAATGTACAAAAATTGTATTTATAGAATTAAAGAATATAAATGCTAAAATTAAAAATTAAAAATAGGGGCCAGCAAGATAGTACAGCAGGTAGGACTCTTTTATCTCTGGTACTGAAATTGGTCCCTCAAGTCTGCCAGTAGTGATCCCTGATTGCAAAGCCAGGAGTAAACCCTGAACACGGCTGGGTGCAGCTTCAAAATGAAATAAATAAATTAATTTAATTTAATTTAAAAAATAGTTAAATAAGTGTCAGGAGAAAAGTTCAAGGAAATTCCATATTTCCTTGAACTTGAAAAATGACTAAAGATAATATACCAAGAAATAAATTTGGCATTCCTTGCTTATGTAATTTTTGTTTAATTGTATAACCACTAGATATGTCTCTCAAATGCTCAATAATCCTATTTTCAATCAACCTATGTTTAATTGAAACCAGTGACAGACTTGCTAACTCTACACTAACTATTCACTTGTGATATAAAAATTAATAGCAGTTCTAAATTATTTTAAGTTATTTAGGGATTTCCAATGAATTTTTCAACTTCAAAGTGTTTGGCTCAAACAAGTAGGAAATAAAAACATCATGTTAATTAAAGAAACAACAAGGAAGAAAAAATAGAATGAAAGAAAGAAAAAAGAAAGAAAGAAAGGAAGGAAGAAAGAAAGAAAGATAGAAAGATGACAAAAGAAGATAGAAAAGATCACATGAAGTGAAAAGAACTGGAGGGGCAAAGTAGGAACTCTAACATAAATTGAATAGGACTTCTAGAGACCGAAAATTAAAATTACAGAGAAAAGACTAGTAATGAAATAAAAATAATTGCATATATCAATGAAGGGAATATTTTTTGATTGAAGTAATTTCACTAACTTGTCAACATTATGAATTTTAAACTACTATAGTTAGATGTACATAAGTTCAAGAAAATATAAGATAAAAGTAAAATTTATAAATTTTCAGAGATTAAAAAACACACACAAAAGAATGAGAATCAGAATCAGCTGTTATTCAGTTAGAAAACATAAAGTTTTAAAAACTAATTTTCTTTTTTTTTTCATTTTGCTTTTTGGGTCACACCCAGCGATGCACAGGGATTACTCCTGGCTCTGAACTCAGGAATTACCCCTGGCGGTGCTCAGGGGACCATATTTCAACATTTCCAATGCTGGGAATTGAACCCAGGTTGGCCTCGTGCAAGGCAAACGCCCTACCCACTGTGCTATTGCTCCAGCCCCATTGAAAACTAGTTTTTAAATATGAAATTGTACATGTAGTCAAAGAATAAATGCAGTGTGGAGACATAATAATAGTATTTCCAGACTCACTAAAGCTGTCTGAGATCTTTTCTAAATGTATTGTTTGAAATGGACTCAAGCCATGGAAACAAAATTCTAGGGAAAAAAGGCAGACACTGAGATTCAAAGATTTAGTAAAATAGAGATCTAATCAAGTGTGGCAGGGAAAAACAATCCAAATCATAATTATACAGCAGGTTTCAAATGATTCAATCTGTGAACAAAAAGTCTTAGACTATGGAAGAATAATTTCGGGAAAAAAAAGATTTTCCTAAGATTCTAGAATAAAGGTCATTAGAAATTCCAATACTAGTCATGTCTTATGAAAATATCATTGTTAATACAAATAAAACCAAAACAAATTACCAACCAAGGAAAGGTAATAAGCAATTTGAACTTACTTTATCACTTGGCTCATTTTTAGTGGCATAGTTATGTAAATTATCTTCTATGGGCTCCAGGGCTTCATTCCCCATTGATCACAAGTTGTTCATATTATACTATAATAATGATAATTTAAAAGATTTTTAAAATTTTTATTTTTTGAGCATTGCAAAGCTGTTCGTAATTGGATTTCAGTCATATAGTATTCCAACACCTACCCTCCACCAGTGTACATTTCCCAGCACCATTATCCCCACGTTCCCTCCCATCACCATCACCCCCAACCATTTCTTCTCTCTCTCTTCCTCTCTCTCCCTCTCTCTCTCTCTCTCCCTCTCTCTCTCTCTCTCTCTCTCTCTCTCTCTCTCTCTCTCTCCTCTTGGGCATTGTGGTTTGCAATATTGATACTGAAAGGCTATCAAGATTATCCCTTACTTACTTTTAACCCTGAGATCTTGTCCAGTGACCATTCCCATGCTATTATTGTCATAGCGGTCTCTTTATTTTACCTGTTCTCAGTACCACATACATTTGTGGCTAGTTCCAACCATTTATCAGTCCTCCTAACCCCTGTGTACCCTGGCCATGCAACAAATGCAACAAATATGCAAGTGCTTATGTCATTTTTACTGTGATTTTTTTGCATTTCCAGGATATATTCCCAGAAGTGGTATTTCTGGGTCAAATGGGAGCTCAGTTTCTAGTTTTATTGAGAAAAGTCCATATTGTTTTCCAAAAAGGCTGAACCAGTCAGCATTCCACATTTTGACAATGTTAATTCTCCCAATCCATGAACAGGAGACAGGAGATGTGTTTTCATTTCCTTGTGTCCTCTTTTATTTCTTGAAGTAATGTTTTGTAGTTTTCTTTGTACAGGTCCTTTATCTCTTTAGTTAAGCTGATTCTGAGGTACTTAATTTTATAAGACATGATTGTGAATGGGATTGTTTTCTTCATATCAATTTCTTCTCTCTCATTATTTGCATATAGGAAAGCCATGAACTTTTGGGTTTTGATTTTATAGTCTGCTACTTTTTATACTTTTATTTTATAGCCTGCAAGTCTATTGTTTCTAGGAACTCCGTGGTAGAGGCTTTAGGGTTATCTAAGTTTAGTATCATGTCATCTACAAATAGTGAGAGGTTGACTTCTTCCTTTCCTATCTGGATGTCCTTAATATCTTTTTCTTACCTAACTGCTATGGCAAGCACTTCCAGTACTATATTGAATAGAAGTGATGAGATTGGGCATCTCTGTCTTGTAATTGATCATAAAGGAAAGGCTTTTAGTTTTTCCCCATTGTGAATAATGCTTGCTGTGGGCTGATGGCTTTGACTATATTGAGGAAGTTCCTTCAATACTCATTTTGCTGAGAGTTTTCATCATAAATGCACACTAGATCTTGTCAAATGCTTTCTCTCCATTTATTGATATGATCAGATGGCCTTTATTTTTTTTATTGATATGATGGGGCAGAGAGTCTCTTGCCCGCACACCTGGCTGTCTTCCCCGGGGCCCCTAGGGGGGATGGGCTCCAGCTTCCCTCCCCGCCCCAGCAGAGCTTCCGGCGGCTGAAGACCACCAGAACCTAGCCACAACCCTGCTCCAGGCTCCCCTCCACACATTCAGACAACCCTCATGCATGAAGGTACTGGCAGAGGAACCCAGGTGTGTGTAATCCCATCAACGGCCAACATCCAGAGACTTAAAAGCTACTGAGAGTTTCCTGCCCACATGGGACAACCTTGTAAGCTTCTGATGGTGTATTCATATGCTAAAACCAGTAACAAGCTGTATCTCATTCCCCTGACCCTGAAAGAGCCTCCAATGCAGCATCATTGGGAAGGCCAAGTGGAGAGAGGCTTCTAAAATCTCAATAGGATAGGATGAATGAGAGGTTACTAAGCCTGCTCGAGAAATCGATGATCAACGGGATTTCGTGATTCATGATATGATGGATTATGATGGATTATGTTTATAGACTTGCAAATGTCAAACCATCCTTGTATCCCCAGGATGAATCCCTCTTGGGCATGGTGTATGATCTTTTTTGATGAGTCATTGGATTCTGTTTGATAATAAATTGTTGAGGATCTTTAAATTGATGTTCATCAGGTATAGTAGTTTTCTTTTTTTGTGGTGTCCCTGTCTGCTTTTGGTATTAGAATGATATGTGCCTCAGAGAAACCATTTGGGAGTGCTTCTCTTTCTTCAATTTCCTAGAAAAGCTTGAAAAGGACTGGCAATAGGTCCTCTTTAAATGTTTGGAAAAATTAGCTAGCATATCTATTTGGATCTGGGCTTTTGTTTTTGGGAAGATTTTTTATTACCATTTCAATTTTCTTGGTAGTAAGAGGTCCTTTCAGTTATTCAAAATCTTCTTTGGTCAGCCTAGGAAGGTTATAGGAGTCCAGAAATTTACCCATTTCTTCTAGGTTCTCTTGTTTTGTGGCATACAGACTTTCAAAGCAATCTCTGATGATCCTTCGAATTTCTTTGGTTTCTCTTGTGTTGTCCTCATTTTCAATTTCTGATTCAGTATATTAGAGCTTTTAAAAAATATAAACATGCTCGGATGCAGGAGGGAGTGATGTGTGTGTTGTGTTGTTTGCGGGCTCTTGGGGCGGCACGCTTTCTCTCTTGCCGCTAATGTTAGGTGCTCTTGAGCCACTGTGTATGGACCAGATTGGGATGGTTCCTCCTTTGTGCTTTGCTTCTGTGTGTGCTGCTGTGCTTTCTTCTGTCTGTCTCTGTATCTTTGTCTCTGTCTCTGTCATCTCTCCTCTGGTCTCTTGCAATCTCTCTTCATCCGCTCTCTCTCTCTGGAGTCCTCTCGCTTCTGTGTCTTCTCCCTTGCTTCGGTGTCTTCTTTCCACTTCTGTGTCTTCTCTCTCTTTTGTGTATTCTCCTGCTTTTGTGTCTTCTTCTGTGTCTTCTCTCCACTTCTGTGTCTTCTCTTTCTCCTACAATCTTAGTTTATATAGCAATCACATAGGGCAGTAACATAAAGGTGAGTTGAACATTAACAAATCAACAAGAGGGGTAAGACCACTTCTCCAGGAGATTAACAAAATCTCATCTAAGGAGATTACTCCAGATTACTAGGAGATCCGCTTAAGGGCAGGATCTCATCCAGAGTGTGTCACTTTCTTTTTTCCTTAGCTAGTAATTCACTTAAATAGTGATAGTAAATTTACTTCTAATATTTCTAGCAATGTCATTCTGTATGAGCACAGTAAGAGATATATCAAACTTAAAGTTTGGTTCTTCCTGAGGACATTCACTATGTATTCCAGACCATATTCCTCAGGTCCAGTTAGTTTTCCTAACCCCAGCAGGGTCCTAGTCTCATCGTTACTTTTGGATCATGACAGTATTTGTCTACGACCATGCTCTCAACTTATAGTTGAGTATCATGGCTCTTTGACCTGGCCCATTTCGATGTCAAGGTAGCTCACAGCTTGTCCTGGGTCCATTCTGTCCCTCATTGGGACCCTGCTTTTGGGGTGCTAGGAACTAAGGGCAACTGAGTTGAGAAAGCAGATGCTTAAGAGTAAATATTATTGGAGTCAATCAGCTCCCAAGTTACAAAGTATAATATTAACTGTCTTCCTGTGTCCATACAGAAAGGACATTGCTTTAAGGTAAACAAAGTTCCCTATGGCAAGGCTAAAAGGACAAACCCAAGAGAGAGAACCCTTGTTATCCTACAAGGGTTCTCGCTCTTTCTCTTTCTATTCATTGGGGTTCTCTTTCTCCTTGTGAGTCTTTCTAGTGGTTTATCAATCTTGTATATTATTCAAAGAGCCAGATCTTGGTTTCATTGATCTTTTGTATTGTTTTTAGGGAATCCAGATCATTGATTTCTGCTCTAAGTTTTATTATTTCTTTCTTTCTGCCTGGTTTGGGCTCCTTTTGTTAGTCATTTTCTAAGATCTTAAACTATGAAGTCAAGTTACTTATGTGGACCCTTTCTTCCCTCCTGAGAAATGCTTACAGAGCTATAAATTTCCCCCTTAGCACTGCTTTAGCTGTGTCCCACAAGTTCTAGTAGTTCATGTCTTCATTCTCATTTATTTCCAGAAATCTTTTGATTTCTTCCTTGATTTCCTCTCTGACGCACTTGTTCAACATTGAGCTGTTTAATTTCCAGGTCTTTGATTTGATTGTTTGTTTTTGCTTGTGATTAACTTCTATCTTCAGTGCATCGTGGTCTGAAAGGTAGTTAATGCAATTTCCATCTTCCTGATTCTATTGAGGTATGTTTTGTGTCCCAGCATGTGGTCTATCTTGGAAATGTTCCATGTGCACTGGAAAAGAATGTGTATTCAGTTTGGGGGGGGGGGATTAAAAGCCCTGTATACACCTATTTGCCCTCTCTCTTCCATTTCTTTCTTCAAAGCCAATTTGCCCTCTCTCTTCCATTTCTTTCTTCAAAGCCAGTTCTTCCTTGCTGAGTCTTGTTGATCTGTCAAGAGGTGGGTGATAAGGCGTTGTTGAAGTCTCCAATTACTATTGTGTTGCTAAGATGTCCTCCTTGAAGTCTATTAGCAATTGTTTTAAGCATTTTGCTGGCCCTTGTTGTGTACATTTAGGAGTGTTATTTCTTCCTGATATACATGTCCTTTGACTATTAAAAAATGGCCTTCACTGTCCCTTATAATCTTTTCAGCCTGTAATCTATGTTGTTTGGTATTAGTAGGCCACCCCAGCTTTTTAAAGGACTTGTTTGCTTGAAGGATTGTTTTCCATCCTTTAACTTTGAGCCCGTGTTTGCTCTGAATGTTCACATGTATTTCTTGCAGGCAGCAGAATGTTGGGTGCAGTTTTTAATCTATTTTTCCACACTGTGTCTCTTAATTGGTGTATTTTGCCCATTGGCATTGAGAGAGATTATTGTCGTGGGGTTTTGTGTCATCTTTATATAGAGGTTTGTTTTGCTTATAGGAGTTTGTCTTGTCTTACGGTAGCTCCTTCAGCCCTTCTTTTAAGATTGTTTTTGAGCCTATGAAGTTCCTGAGCTGTTGTTTATCCATGAAATATTGTATCATTCCCTTGAGTCTGAGTGAGTGTATAGTCAGATAAAATATTCTTGGTAAGGTGTTCATTTTATTGAGTTTTTTCACTATATGTCACCACTGTCTTCGGGTTTGGATGGTTTCCTCTGATAAGTCGGCTGTAAATCTAAAGGATGCTCCGTAGTATGTTATTTCTTTTTTTTGACCTTGCTGCTTGAAGTATTGTGTCTCTATCTGTGGTATTCGTCGTTCTGATTATGATGTATTGGGTTCTTCTTATTAGCATCCTTTTTAGCTGGTACCCTTCAGGCTTCTTGATCTGGATGCCTGCATTCTACATCTCTGAGAAATTCTCAGCAGTGATATCTTTAACTGTTTCTACTTCCTTGAGGCTGACTCCTTGTCCTTCTGGTACTCGGTGATTCTTGTGTTGTTCCTCTTGAATTCATCTCCTTGGTGTCTTATTCACCCCTATGCTATTTTAAGGTCTTTTTCCTTTATATGTTTTTGCCTGTATGCTCTCTGCAGTTCATCTTCAAGCTCACTGATTCTGTCTTCAGCTGTTGTCATTCTACTGTTGAGGGAACCCACTGCGTTTCTAATTATATCTATGGAATTCTTTATTAGTGACACTTCTTTTTGTAGCTTTCTTATTTCTGCTCTCACTTCTTCCTGTATTTTATTGGCTGTCCATTCAACTGTTTCTTTCATATCACGATGCCTATTCCACTGTTTCTTTGAGCTCATTGAACATTCTCAACATTTCATATCTGAATTCTTTATCGGAGAGATTGTATTTGTGGGTATTCCCTGTTGAGACTTCCGGGCTCTTTTCCTCATCCACTCCTTGTGGTGGCGATCTACGCTATTTCTTTATGTTGTTGTGGTAGTATGGAGCTTAAGCCTTCCAGTTCACTACCAGTGACCCCTCTCACTTCGAGGGAGGATTTTAGGTGGGCTCAGTCAAGAGTGGTCACCTTTTTTCCCTTTAAGAATACTGCCTCTTTGGTTCTCCTCTGTGCCTTATGTCAGCCCTCTAGTGCAGCTTCAGGGAATGCTATTTTACATTAGGCTTGTTCAGATTCTTGTGCTCATCATTATTTTGCTGAGTTTGGGGAGTATTTTGATTGAAATAAGATAGTGGATTATTGGCCTAATGTGTTTGGGATAGCCAGGCTGTTCTTGTCAGAATTAGGTATTGGAGGTTGAGATATGATTCCAAAGTGCTGGGAAAGGGGAAAACAACTGCAGCCACCTTGATGCCTGTGCAGGGTTAGAAGTCAACTTTTGGCACACTCTTAAGACTTGCAGGGGTCCCCTCTGGCCTAGGTGCTCAGTGGGCACCTCGGCTGAGAAGGGGGTCTTCAGGTTCCCTGGGTCTGCTTGCTGGGCATACGGCTGTGGAGAAGAATGATGATTTTTAAAGCTAAATTGAAATAAACCTATGGGAAAAACCCTTTTTACTTATCATAAAACAAATTGTGAACATTATAGATAACAAAGGTTGGACAGTGGAGGGAACAAGGTAAGTTCATTATCTTATTTTACAAACAGAGTCAAAACATGGCTCAAGAAATATGTATATTGATTAAGTCTATGCATGTGGCCAATACATAAATAAAAGTAAGTAATGTTAAAGAAAACTGGGAGATTAAGAAACAGATCATAAACATTCTGTTATTTCTTATGAAGAAGTTGACAAACTCCCACTTAAAATGGATAAATCAAGATAGTATCTGCTTATTTCATTTCACTTAATTCAACAAACAGTCCCTGATTGCTACTAATGGGGTAGTTCCATATATACATATATATATATTAAAAACTAACTCATTTCACAACTGAAGTCTCTTTATTTTATAATCATATCCATTCTACATGCACAAAATGCTTTGTTTATATAGTTTATTCCTGGTTTCTTGCTTCTTTGTCTCCTAATTCAAAATTTCTTTTTTATTGAAGTGATGTTGATTTACAAAACTTTGTTTAGGAGATATAGTTTCAAAATACAGTCCTTAAGTAGGAAAAATAAATACTCATTAAAAGTGAAAATACTATATACATAATATATATTATAGCTGAATGAATTTTTGTAATAAAAAATCCACTTGTGTTAAAGCAAGATGATGAAGCAGTGAGATTGAAAATAAGCAGTGTTTATATAGGATTTAAAAGTAAGAAACGGCACAACTGAAAACCAGAAATCATTTAGAATATTCTTTGGGGGAGTGCAATTAGGCAGAAATGAGATGAACAAGAAAAGGGAAATTTTGTTATCTTTGTGTCTGTTGATATTGTTTGAACTTTTATTTCCATATGAATATTTTAATTACATTAAAAATTGGGCTAGAAAATAGTTATGAGACAGAGTCTGGCAGGATGGGGGTTTTGGGAGGGAAATGACATTGCTGGAGAGTAGTGAGCTCTGGCGAGGAGACTTGACTTTGGAGCACTGTACACCTGAAATTCTATCATAAGTATCTTTGTAACTTTGTAAGTCATGGTGATTCAATTAAAAAAGTTGTTTAATTTTTTTAAAGAGAAAAATGAGTCTATAAAAATTTAAATTGAAAAATTGAAAAAATCCTTTAAGTCACTCTAGTGTATTTTACTACGACAATTTTTCTAATGCAAGATCTCATATTGACACTCATAGGCTGTATATTAAGGAGTGACGTTACCACTTCATGTAATTTGTATTCGTTTGTACTCAGTCTATTTCAATATGTTAATGTCTGGCCCCACCAGAAAACCTAAAGTGTATCAGCATCTCATGGCAGCAAGCCTTGCAGGGTCCACTGTGTGTGGAGGGAACACAGGACCATTCATCTTCTTCTCTTGCCACAGTACGATCGCTGTGCCCCATCTTGCCGTTATTTGTGGTGTAGTTGCTCAGTTTTCCCATCTCTGCAGTTTCCTATCACCTCCCAGTAGAATAGTTTTAGCTCTTTCTTACAAACCTTGCCAACCAAATAATTTTCTCTGCTTTCAAAGATAAGGCTCTACATTTATGTTCAGATTCTTTTCTTTATTACAGATTTACTATTTGAAAAACAGTGTTTTATTTTTAATAGTGTTGTTGGTGTCTAGTTTCTAGGTTGCCAAGTCTAAGTGGTCTCTCTGTTGCCATTTTCCCTCTTGTTACACTTAAATTGTGACAAGAGTTTTTGCTTTTTCTCTGGAAAACCTGAATTTCTTTTAAAAGCATTTTTACTATTAATATGCTTAGATATTTATATAAATGACACAAATCATATTCAATGCTTAGAAATAACTGTTTTAACTATAACCAATTCATAGTTACTCTTATTTCCTGTATGCCTCCTATCCTCCCAATAATGTTTCACTACAAATTCTAGAAACCATACTATTTTATATGAAATATTGATTTCTGAAACAGCATAGTTTTGGTAATGTAACTATAGAACCATAATCACACCTAATAGGATGAAGTAATTTCTTCTAACTGCCAGGAAATATCTGTGATTGTAGTATGTATGTCTGTAGGCATGTGTGTGTGTGTGTATGTGCTGGAAATATTTAAAATTTCTATTGAAAAATAAATTTGCTTAAAATTTTTCTTACTTACTGGCACCCAGGAGCAATAGCACAGCGGGTAGGGCATTTGCCTTGCACTCAGCCAACCCGGGTTCAATTCCCAGCATCCCATATGGTCCCCTTAGCACCGCCAGGAGTAATTGCTGAGTGCAGAGCCAGGAGTAACCCCTGTGCATCGCTGGGTGTGACCCAAAAAGAAAAAAAATTTTTTTTCTCTGTTTCTACACAGGGATCAACCTGGGTTGTCTTCCTTCTCCTTCCTTCCATTCTTCTAGAATGCTAGTTGCTATTGAAGTGTCAACAGTTTTAGTTTCTCCCAATGATTGTGATGAGGAAGTATCTTTAGGTATCTTACTTGTGCATACATGTACATACAGATTTCTGCATCTATCCTAAAAGTAATACCATGGATTACACTGTCACTTGACACCTTCCATGATCTTTTTCATCTCTCTTAGTAAAATGCCTTTTCAATATCTAGAGTATGTTTGAGTTTCTGTTCAAATCTAATACACAAAGCCATTTTATATTTTTTTATTTGTTTATTTATTT
The DNA here is from genome assembly GCF_027595985.1 of Sorex araneus. Classification (NCBI taxonomy): domain Eukaryota; kingdom Metazoa; phylum Chordata; class Mammalia; order Eulipotyphla; family Soricidae; genus Sorex; species Sorex araneus. Next base: position 10,666,570 of record NC_073311.1, on the reverse strand, counting down.
ATTTATTTAATTGAATCAGAGTGAGAACACAGTAACAAAGCTGTTTCTGGTCAGGTTTCAGTCATACATTGTTCAAACACCCATCCCTCCACCAGTGACTATTTCCCACAGCCAGTATCACCAGTTTCCCTCCCTTGCCTGTCTTATGGCAGACACTTTCCTTATCTGTCTGTCTGTCTCTGTCTGTCTCTGTCTGTCTCTCTCTCTCCTTTTGGGTTTTGCAATATAGATACTGAGATTAGTGTATTTTTCCCTTTACCTATTTTCAGTAGGGCTGGAGAGATATCACAGAGGTTGGGCTTTCTCCTTTCATGCGGCCAACCCGTGTTCAATTCCTCTGCCTTTCTCGGAGAGCCTGGCAAGCTACTGAGAGTATGGACCCTGCACAGCAGAGCCTGGCAAGCTTACCCGTGCATATTGGATATGCCAAAAAACAGTAACAATAAGTCTCTCAATGAGAGACATTACTGATGCCCGCTCAAACAAATTGATGAGCAATGGGATGACAGTGACAGTGACAGTGACCTATTTTCAGTACACAGTTCTTACTCATAGAGATCATTTCCATTATGTTTGTCATAGTGGTCTCTTCTCTATCCCAACTGCCTTTTCCCTAGCACCTGAGGCAGGCTTCAAACAATTCTCCTGGCCCTTATTTCTAGACCTTAGGTATTAGTCTCCTCACTGTATCACTGTCATCCCATTGTTCACTGATTTGCTTGATTTGCTCCAGCAGCCACCAGTAATGTCTCCATTGTGAGACTTATTGTTACTGTTTTTGGCATATCAAATACGCCCATGGGTAGCTTTCCAGAATCTGCCATGCGGGAGAGATACTCTTGGTAGCTTGCCGGACTCTCCGAAAGGGATGAAGAAATCGAACCCGGGTCAGCTGCATGCAAGACAAATGCCCTACCCGCTGTGCTATTGCTAGTCTCATATTATGTGCTTTTCACAAAGCAGTTTTAAAATTATAAGCTCACGCCCATATCAGACTAACTAGATTACAATGTTCACATTTGTTTGATTCAGTGCATCAGTTTCTAGTCAAATCCCTGTTTTCTAAAAGCACTTAGACTTTCACTCTGTCCTCCTTAAGTGCAGTTGTTATTTGTGTGTAATGTACTATCTATATTCCCCTTTCACCCATATCCTGGTTGTGGGGACTTGAATTTAATTTCTGTAATGTTCAGTATGTATAGTTCCACTGTACACTTTACCAAATGCAGAGTTAAATTTCCTTCATTGCATTTTCATCCTATTCCATCAATGTTCAAATGCCCTATTGCCCCTTCTTAGTGACTCCCTCCTCTCACCCCTCCATGCCTGGCAACCAACTGTCTGTTCCCCTTCCCTACAGTTCTGGAATATTTGAAAAAATGAAAGAGTATGTGTATAGGTTTTTTTTATTCCACCTTCCTTCTCTTACTTAGATACACTTATAATTTTTCCATGTTATGAGAATCAAGTTCTTTTTTCAGATTGAGTATTATATTTTTAATTAAGACACTGTGACTTACAAAGTTATGCATAGTAGAATTTCAGGCATACAATGTTCCATCATCAATCCTACCACCAATGTCAAATTCTTTCCAGTGTCCATTTGTCCCTAGTTCCCTCCTACCCCACAGCCTGCCTCCTTGACAGGACCATTTTAAAGTTTGGTTCTTGAAGTAGGAGTTTCATGCTTACAACGTTAGCTCTAATAGAGCAATAGCACAGCGGGTAGGGCATTTTCCTTGCACTTGGCAGACCCAGGTTTGATTCTTCCAGCCCTTTTGGAGAGCCCAGCAAGCTAACCGAGAGTATCCCACCGCATGTCAGAGCCTGGCAAGTTACCCAGGGCATATTCGATATGCCAAAAACAGTAACAACAAGTCTCACATTGAAGACGTCACTGGTGCCTGCTCGAGCAAATTGATGAACAATGAGACAATAGTGCTATAGTGCTTATATATACATATATATATACACATATATACATACATATCATATGTATGTGATATATATTTATCACACCTGTAAACCACTAATATGTCAGGGCCCCTGCTCCGTGCTCCTGTTATGCCTAATCTGTCTCTTCTTACTTCCTTTCTCAATTTCTTTTCCTCCCTGTCCTTTTCATTTCTATAATTTAGGGTCTAGGGTAATCTAGGTAACACCCTTAGATACATTTAATTACCTTGTCTTGTTCTTCTATATAACACAAATAGGTGAGATCATTAGGTGTTTGTCTTTCTCCTTGTGACTTCACTTAATATGACAGTCTCCAGTTTCATCCAAGTTGAAACAAATTGCATGATTTTGTTGTAACTTGCATTATCCAATTTTATTTTTGGCTTTTTGGGTCACACCTGGCGATGCTCAGGGCTGACTCCTGGCTCTGCACTCAGGAATCACTCCTGGTGGTGCTTGGGGGACCATATGGAATGCTGAGAATTGAACCTGGGTCAGCCGCGTGCAAGGCAAATGCCCTACCTGCTGTACTATCGCTCCAGCCCCCAATTTTTTTTAATGAGACTCCCATGTCCAACGTTTAAATTGGGACTTTTGGAACTTTGAGTTACCATGGATTGTCTTGGTCAACATGATGAACTCAGACAGTCTCACACCCTGTTTGTTCCATCCTAGGCCGTGGGTCTTGATGTAGAGTTCTTTGGGTGACCTTCTCAGTCTTATCCTGGCATTAAAATCACCAACAATGACCTCGTTGAAGGTGTGGTCTTCTTTATAGAACTTCTCCAGCTCCATGTAGAACTTTTAAATTTCTTCTTCATCGTAGTTGGATATTGGTGCATAGATGATTGAAGATAGAAACTGCCGACAACAAAACACATCTATTCAATTGTAAGTGTCCGATTCGGGTTGTTAGACATTTGAATGAATCAATTCTCATGGTCTTTTATGCTTGACAGTTTTGCCTGACCGATGTTATTGTCCCAAAATTTCAAATGGGATCAGACCACCATCTTCTTTGTGCGAAATTCTACCATCTTATTTGTGCGAAATTCTACTTCATGGAGCGGGGAGAAAGGGCTGCAAAGTTTAAGAGAACTCCCAGAATGACTACCGACTGGGAGCTCTTTGGCACTATTGTGGAAATATGGGAAGATGCTGTCATTGACAACATCGATAAGGAATATGATCGACTGGTTCAGCACCTCCATTACTGTGTGAGGAATGCTGAGAGAGAGAAAGCCACAGAAAGACACCTGTTTTCAGAAACTTGAACTCATTTGCCAGTATGGTCTGGTACGAGCCTCAGGCAATCACAAGCTAACATCTGAGCTCGCAAAGCTGTGCAGAGAAGCAATAAAAGAAGACCTCAAAGAGAGAAGAGCACAGTGTTGGCCAATGCGGCAGAAGCTGGGAAAAGTATTTGCAACATCCTCCTGTCATTTGCCAACTGTAAGACCAAGATAACTGCCCTCTGACATCCTGGTGGATCTATTATATCTTCCAGAAGGACAATGGAAAAGATTATTCACTACTTCTACTCAGATCTCTTTGACAGCCACGTCCACCTGCCCACATACCAAATTCTGCAGGATGGATATGTCGTTCCCAGCATTCTCCCTTCCGAAATCTGACACGCCATTTCATCAATAAAGAAGCATACAGCACCTGGTTCAGACAAGATCAGACCTGAACACCTGTAGAATATGCCGCCAGTAGTCATCAATGGCTTGGCTCTTCACATGGTCCCTGTCTGAATGCAAGATTTCATCCCAATGGAAAACCAGCAGGACCGTTCGGTTGCACAAGAAGGGAGATATCCACAACATCAGCAATTATCTCCCAATCTGCCTGTTGTCCGTTGTCTACAAGTTATTCACTTGAGTCATCCTGAATATAATAGGCATATCCACACGGTGACCAAGCTCATTGAGGTTTCGTGAGCGTTCAGGATGCCACTCTGTCTAACGTTCATTGATTTAAAGAAGACCTTTGATTCTGTTGAGACTGAAGCGGTCATTGAAGCCCTAGCCAAACAGGGCATTCAAACTCAGTACATCAGGATCCTCTGTGAGCTGTATTACGGATTCACTACCAGGATCTCACTATTCTACAAGGAAGTGATCATTGATGGAAAGAGAGGGGTTCGACAGGGTGATACCATTTCAATGAAACTTTTCAGTGTCACCCTTACGAACATCATGTGATGACTGGAATAGGAAGGAATGGGAGTGAAGATAGATGGTCAGTAACTACACCACCTCCACTTTGCTGATGACATCATTCTAATAACACCAAACATTAGCCAACCAGCACGAATGCTGGCCGACTTCAACCATGAGTGTGGAAAGGTCAGACTGTAGCTGAATCTCATGAAGACAATGTTCATGAGAAAGGGACTAGGTCCTGAAGTTCCATTTGCTCTCAATGGAACGAACATCTCTGAATGCAGCAGTTATGTGTACCTAGGTCGTGAACTCAACATGATGAACGACCTGACACCTGAGCTACGCAGGAGGAAGAGAGTGGAGTAGAATGCCTTCAAGAGCGTTGAAGAAGTGGTTAAGGGTATGAAGAACCTCTAGCTATGGGCACATCTTTTTGACTCCACCATTCTTCTTGCACTAACATATGCCTCAGAGACCTGGGCCCTACGAATAGGATAAGAATGCTATTCTGGTCTCCCAAAGAGAAATCAAAAGAGCTACGCTTGGAATATCATGTTTCACTCAAGTGAGAGAAGGAATCCCGAGTCTCGACCTCCATAGAAGATCGATTGAGAATCAGATGGACTCAACATGTAATGCGATTTGGAGATGACCACTGGACTAGAGCTGTTACCGATGGATTCCACAGGTCATGAAAAGAATGCAAGGCTGCCCACCTATGAGATGGTCAGACTTCTTCGTCAAGAGCCTGAACAAACAGTTTGAGTCTCTTTGTGAGTGGAGTGAGCAGACGCCATTGGGCTATACTAGCATGAAACAGGGATGAATGGAGATATTATTAGTGCCTGCTCGAGCAAATCATTGTGCAATGGGATGACAAGTGATACAAGTGATACAAGTGGTTTTTTAATGAATCACTGTGAGATACAGTTACAGACTTACAAACCTCCATGCTTACTTTTCAGTCATACAATGGCCAAGTACCCATCCCTCCACCAGTGCCCATTCTCTACCACCAGTGTTCCCAGTATCCTTCCCACCACCCCCACCTCATACCCCCCCACCACTCCCACCCCCTGTCTCTGTGCAGGCACATTCCCTTTTACCCTCACTCTCCTTTTGGGTATTATGATTTGCAATACAGGTTCCAAGTGGTCATCATGTTTGGTCCATAGTCTACTTTCAGCATTGAGGGCCAGAGATAGTGCAAGAGTTAAGGAACAAGAAGTGACTACAGTCAATGCTGCCACTGCAATCTCTGGTACCACATGATTTCCTGAGTATTTCTGTACATGACCTTAAAGAGCCCTGTGAGCACCTGCGGGGAGGCCTGAGTTTTTCATCAGCACCGCCAGCCTTTACAGCACTGTATTCTCTGGCCCTTATAACCACAGGCTCTAGTAAATAATTGTCACCAGGAGGAGTTTCCAGGCTTTGTAGCACTGCTTGAGAGTGCCATCTCCATCCCAAAAGAGTTAATGCTTTTACTTCTATTTACTGTATACACCAGTTTACCAATGAAGAACCTCTGGGTAGTTTCCCATTATGGTTAACTATGTGTGACTATGTACTTTCCTAATCAAAAATGACTTTTGCAAGTCATTTTGACTATGTGCAAGTTCATAGAGTACAATAATCAATGAATAAACAAAGAACAAAAAAGAACGATGTTGTTTTTGTTGTTATTGAGAAATTCTTAATTTTGATTGATTCTTACAAGATGTCTTAAAATCAAAGAATAAAAGTTACTCCTTACTCTTTTCGCAACTTCATTAGTCCTACACTATTTACTTTTTTGGCTTAGGTGATCTAGGTTTTATTCCTAGGGTTTTGTTTTATTCCTAGATTTTATTCCATGTGCTAGCAGTGTGGGAGGAGGTCAATGACTGAATATTATGGGCCACAACCACTGGACCCTGGGGACAGTGGAGTACATATGAGGCATGAATTCCAGCCCTTTCAACTCAATCATTGATACTTTCTTTAGAAATAGTTTGACAATTTTTTTTCTAGAAGAGAATAGAAAGTCAAACTTTTCAGGTAAAAGTACTTTAAGTTAAGAACTAGAAATTCCTTCTGCTCTTATATTAGTCATGAGATACAGTGAGGTGTGTAATCTCCAGGAAGCTAGGGAGCCCCTGTGGCTCTCTCACTGCCTGCTTTCAGTGAACTCTGGCCACTCACCCACCTGGGATGGCCAATGCCATGGGCAGACAAAGAAAGAAACGAGGCCACCAGGCTGGTTCATGATCAGTTGTCATTTATTCCATTCTCCCCACATGCCTTTTCCAGTCTAGCTCCCCTCTCTAGCCTAAACTGCCCCTCATTCTCGTCTCCTGTCTTTCCCGCTCAGCTCTCTGCTTTCCCTCTCCCAGCTGTGTCTCTCATCTCTCCATGCTCCTGTTCCTGCATCCTTCCCCTACATCCTTCTTTCTCTGTCCTGCTTACTAGTCTCTCCGCACTCCATCTCGCTGCCTTGGTCTCTCTCTAGTCTCTTTCCAACTCCCTACATTGGGGGAATATACCACACCCTGTTCTGGTAGCACAATCAATATATCAAAAGCCCTTCCTGATCACTGATCAGGCTCCAGGGAGGGAAATACCACCTAGGAGTGTTTCTCCTCTCCTTAGTCTAATCACTTGATTAATATCTTAATTAACATCTTAATTCTACTTTTTAATATTAATTATTTTGTATGGACACAGTAAGAGATATATTGAGCTTGTAGGGTGGCTCTCCTGGGGACATCTTGCTATAAATCTCAGACTACAGTGCTCAGACCAGATTAATCTTTCCCAACCTAGCAGGGTCATAATATAAATGTTAATTTTTGGATAATGACAGAATTTGTCCATGGCCATGCTCTTAATTTATAGTTAAGTATTATGGCACTTTGGCCAGGCCCATTAAATGCCAGAGTAGCTCACTGTTGCCCTGGTCCATCCAGTCCCTCTTCATGACCTGCTTTTGCTTGCTAGGAAGTAAGGGAAATTGAGGCTTAAGTTGAGAGAACAGATGCCCAGGAGTGAATATCATTCAGAGTCAATTAACTCCCAAGTGATAAAAGCATAGCATTAACTGTCTTCCTGTGTCCATATAAAAAGGACATTGCCCTGAATTAACTATCCAAAAGACTTAAGGAGAAGAGAAAAGCAATATTTACAAGTTAACAGAGTCTGATAAGAAAATAAAGGTGATCAGCCTGAAAGTTTTGTAACTTTCCACATGGTGATTCAATAAAAAAAAATTTAAAAAAACAAAAAATTAAAAAAAAATTTAAAAATTAAAAAAAGAAAAAGAAAATAAAGGTAATTTACTGATTGGGGAAGCAGAGCACAAAAAAAAGAATTTAGAAGTAAACACAGAGGAGTGGGAGCACTGTGATGGGAGTAACTCAATAAACCTAAGCTCCCTGAGGTAATGCAGAATGGACAAACCAATGTTATCCTACAGTGAGGTAGTAGGAGGAAGGGATGGATAGAAACAAGCTGAGACAGAACTTTGGTCATCTATTCAATAGAATGAGTGTCAGGGAGAATCTGAAGTTCTGAGGTTTCTAGTTGGTTTCTGGATAAATAGTGATATATTAATAAGATTAGAGAGTAAGAGCAGAAAGGAAGAGAAGCAAATGCTGAGGTATGGGAATGCCCAGATATAGATCTTCAGGACACAGCTGGACAGAAGAGATGTGGTGTTCAGATAATGGGTTTGGACTTAACTCATAGACCTGGAGTTTATTTCCTCTAGGTGGTAACTGAAATCATGGGAATAATTGAGATTATTAGGCAACATATCTAGAGTGAGAGAGATGGATAAGGGTTAACATGTAATATGGAAGAACAGAATTACTGAGGCTAAAAAGAGGTGACCAAAGTGTCAGAAGAAACAAGAAAGCAGCATCACAGAGGCCAAAGAAAGAGGAGCGTGTGGTTGATGATTTCAAGTGACAAAAAGGGGCAAGTGCTAAAAGTGGAAGCGAGCCTACTGATTGGCAGTTTGTGGTTAATGGTGACCTTTGGCTATCATAATTGTAGGGGTATTCAGTGATTGTGGTGCAGAATTTAGATGGCAGTGGGTTCAAGAGTGATGTGAGAAGAGACAAGTGAGAAGAGACTCTTTGTCATGTTTTCTGGGGCGTGGTTATCCAGCACACTACAGCAGCGCTGCCAGCACAGAGCTGCTTTTAGGAAGTCTTTTTTGAACTTGGTGACTTGATGAAATAAGATCTCACCTGCCCTCATGTTTCATTTTTAAGATTTTTAAATTTTTTATATTGAATATCTGTGAGATATACAAGCTATGACAAGCTACCAAGAGTTTATTGCATTCATGGGAGAGTCTTGCAGCTTCCCGTGGTATATTCATATTCCAGAATACAGTAGAAGACATATTACCTCTCGGAGAGACTGGCAAGCTACCAAGAGTATCCCACCCACACGGCAGAGCCTGGCAAGCTACCCGTGGCGTATTCAGTATGACAAAAACAGTAACGATAGGTCTCATTCCCCTGACCCTGAAAGAGCCTCCAATCATTGGGAAAGACAGTAAGGAGAGGCTGCTAAAATCTCAGGGCTGAGTGTAATAGAGATGTTACTGGTGCCTGATCAAATAAATCAACAAACAAGGGGATGACAGTGATACAGTGATACAGACTATTACAAAACTGTTCATGACTGCGTTTCAATCATACAATGATCCAACACTTATCCCTCCACCAGTGTACATTTTCCCACCACCAATCTCCCCTGTTTCCCTCCCACCATCCTCCAATACTTCCCCCTCCCCAGCCTATCTCAGTGGGAAGCACCTTTTTTCTTTCTCTATCTGCTTTTGTGCATTATGGTTTACAATACAGATACTAAGAGGCTACTGTGTTTGTTCAGGATGTTCTTATTGGGAAGGTAAGGCTGGGGTAGCTTTTTTAACTAGGTGGCAGCTTTGGTGGATGGATATGACTTCCAAGGCTTCTAGAAGTACAGGGAGGTGTGTGTGGTGGGGTAGGTAGCCCATTCTGACTTGGAGAAAGCCTGGAGATTTCAGTCACAAAGCCCACATACCTAAATTTTCAGCAGGTTATATCTTGGTGAGGTCTGTCCTGAGATTGTGGAGTCCAGCTGTAGGCATGGAAGCAATTTTCGATTGTGAAAGCAAGCAGCTGCCAGGGGTTCTGCTTGGACAGGCACCAGGCTTACTTGGACCCCTTTGATGTTCCCTAGTCTATTCAGCCTTGAACGGGCCTGAAATAACTGCAGCTTCTGAACTATTTTGAGATTTACATATAAGTCTTTAAAGCAAGATGGTAGAAGAATTTACATAATAGTGCTGGAGTTGGTTCATGGCGATGAACTGCTGAACTTCCAGGAGTATAGGGAAGTTGGGGAAGGTAGCCCATCTCAACTCCAAGAAAGCATACAACCTACATACCTAAATTTTCAACAGTTTAATATCTTGGACAGGTCCATTCTGAGATAGTGGAGTCCAGCTTAAGGCATGATGGCAGTTTTGGATTGTGGGAGCAAACTTGGCTGGATACCAGGCTAACTCGATCCTCTCCAATTTATCTTGGTCTGTTCAGCCTTACATGGGTCTGAGATTAACTGTGCTTTTGATCTCTTTTGAGGTTCATTCATGGGTCTCTGAACAATAAATGAGCTTGTATAGCTGAGCTAGTGGTGGTTTGTGGGTGGGGGTCCCACATACTTAAGTTTTGGTAGTTTGATTTCTTGGAAAACTTGTTACTGAGTTGTTAAAATCTAGCTGGAGGCACAGCAGTAATTTTGGGGTAACAAGAAGTCTGGAGGCATCATCAGGCTGCTGATGCACTCGTCCTGCAGGTACAGGTTGGCTTGTTGGTAGCACTGCATGCCCATGCCCTCACTTTTAATATGAAGCAAGTCAGAGTTTTTCTGTCCTAAAAATATCTGATTTTGGACTGGAGCGATAGCTCAGTGAGTAGGGCGTTTGCCTTGCACACGGCTGACCTGGGTTCGATTCCCAGCATCCCATATGTCCCCTGAGCACCACCAGGAGTAATTCCTGAGTGTAGAGCCAGGAGTCACCCCTGTGCATTGCTGGGTGTGACCCAAAATGCAAAAACCAAAAACTGATTTTACTAAAAACAAAATAATTTAATGCAGATCTTTAACATTTGCTCTTTCAAAAACCACTTGTTAGTTTAACTCAAATTTTCTCAACTCATTTAAAACTTGATTTCAGCACTTTATCATCTAGATTGACTGATAAAAATTGACTTACAAGATTGACTCTGAGCTTCGGGGACCCGGAGCAGAAGGTAGGGGTGCTCTTGCTACTGTAATACACGCATAGAAATAATAAGAAATGAACTCAATCTTATTTCAGAAATAAAAATAAAGCAAAACAACCATATTAGCTGAAATATAGACCTTACCTGGACCCAGTGATCCAGAGGCCTCTTAGGAACTTAATTTTTAAGTGGCAAAACATTACAAATGAGAAGATACATATTATTAACTGTCCATGTATCTCCCAGTATTTAAAGTTCTTGATTGACTTCAATTTTTTAAATTCTCAAAAACAAAATCTTCATTAGAACTTACTAACTCAGTGGGCAAATAAATTTAAGAAAGCTTTGGAGAAAAGACTAGAAACAGATTTAAATTTGAAAACTGCATCATTGTTTGAACTGAGCACTCTACTAATTAAGATTTTACATTTCATTTCCTCTTCCATCGGAACTGAATTTGTTTTCCCCTTCAGCTTTTGAAAGATCCCTGAAAAGCGGAGAGACAATTTTCATTTTATTCATGAAAAACTGAAGTGCTGGGGGGTAATTATGCTCCTAGTAGGAGCCAGGCACTTTGTTTGTGGCCTTTCTAACACTCTCATCTTAACACATTCACAGTTTTTTTAAGTGTTATCATGCTCCTTTGCTCAGGGAGAATAATGAAGATAGAGCATCTAGAAACAGGTCTGATGTGTAGTTCAGCTAGTTGTGAGGCCAGTGGTCAGGGCTGTGGGGGACTTGAAAGGCTGGTTAGAATGAGGTAGAATAATGTAGGCAACAGAGGCTTCCTCCAGGCAAAAGCTCTTGGTGAACCACTGTTGTCTTTTGTGTTTCTTTTGTGGTCAACTCCGGCACCATACTGTATAGATCACGTACATGAGAAAATCAAGCCTATTGCTGGGGGAGGTGTCAGCTAGTGGCCCTGCGGCCTCCCATCTCCACCTCCTCGGACGATTGGCAGCAGATGTTTACTGGAGCAGCAGCAGAAGTGTCTGGGGATCTGCAACCTGTGTGCCTCAGAGGAGTGACCAAGTGCCGGCGTGTTTGCTGACTCATTTAAGAACAACTGATTTAGAGAGCTGCCGGGGCGTGGGTGGTCACAGTGTGCTGTGGTTGATTTTCCAGCATGCTACCCCAACACAACAGATGGGAGCTGCAAGTGATGAAGTCAAAACCCAGTTAGGTACTATTTACTGTTCAGAATCTAACTCATAATTTCCTTTCCAAGTCGGTCTTTTGGGATGCCCTAGCCATTAATATGTGAACTCAGCCATATTGTCAAAAGATTGCTTTGAAATATTCTGAAATTTGAAAAGTCATAATTATCACATGCCAGGTATTTTTCATAATGTTTACATTCATCACATAATTCACTCTTTACAGCTAGCCTCTGAGAAAAGAAACTATCATTATATGCATTAGAATAAGTGCAGCTGAGGGATTAAGAACTACCCTGAAGACACTTAGATATCCGTGATAGCTCACGACATTGAAACTCAGCCCTGATATGTCTAAATCCATCGCCATAAAATTCTACTGTGAGTTGGCACCATCTAAAATAGAAACAAATGCATTATGTCTAGCAATTAATATCTAGCAAATTAATGTCTAGCAAATTAATGTCTAGCAAATACAACTCCTCTACCACTTCCTGACATTTTTGTATATACATGTGTACAAAACAGAAGTTGAAAATTTACCCCTTACTCTGGGAAGAGGCATTAAATAGTGGTGAAATTAGAAGCAGGAAAAAAGGACTATAATCTTTTAAGATTTTTTCAGCAGTTTATCCTTGCTTTAAGATTTTTCAAAGATCATTTTTTGTCCTCAGAGGAGAAGGCAGTTCTAGCTGGACACTGCTGGCTGGATTAGACCTCACTTCTGAGGAAACTCAGGGTTTCCTTAAAGTAATATCCATCCAGGGATTCTGAGCCAGAAGGAGATAGATCAAGGTAAGGGGACGACTCCAAATTTATATTCAGTCATAACATTCCATCATCTGTAAAGTTGTTGACTGGGCAGTTGGTGGAATCTTTATCCCATGGTCTATTGCTCTGAAGTAATGAGAGTAGTTAGGGGCAGAGGACTTGGAACTAAATATCTCAAGACTTACAATATAGCTCCAAATAGGCATATTTTAGTTAAAAATATTTTAACTATCTATACCACCCATCTGCATGGCAGAGCCTGGCAAGCTACCCGTGGCGTATTTGAGATGCCAAAAACAGTAACAACAAGTCTGATAATGGAGACGTTACTGGTGCCCGCTCGAGCAAGTCGATGAACAATGGGATGACAGTGCTACAGTGCTATATTACCCATGTGAATGTTCCCCCTGCTTTTGATCCAAATGCTAGAAATGAGCATCCTTTGTGTCCCTGAGGACCATATGCTCCTACCCGAACCCCCAAGCGCCCTGATCTTCCCTCTAAAGTCACTGTTGGGGGCTAGATTATCATTCCTGTCACCTCTTGGGGTCCAACTTCACCCTGTCTCCTCAAACTCAGGGAAGGGGCCTCACCTCTTGCCAGCACCTGGAACTGTTTGGGGGCAGCCTTTCCACAATCCCCCATAACACACATGAGACCAGACACATAAATAGCAAAATATAAACCACCTCACTTCTAACTGTGGCTTTTTACATAGCCTTCAAAATTGCTTAGCTTTCAGTCAGCCTCCACGTGATAGAGAACTGCGTTCCCACTGAAAACCTCCCCATTAATCCCCCCAACCGCCCGCCTTCTGGAAAGGTCCCAAGCTTTGAAAACACTGAAAAATCCCCCTAGTTCCCAGAGACAGGAAAGAGACTTCTGCAGCTTCAGTCAACAGCCTATGACTGCATTCTGTATACTAGAATTGATGTCTGTCGACAGTGACTCACTTGGCGGCCCCGTTTCCTTAAGAAAAATATCCATCTCTGCTGGCTGGCTGGAAATGTGGAGTTAACCTCCCACCCATGATTCTCAGCCACTGTGCTCTCTGTTTTCACAGGAATATTATCTACCAGCCTGGATTACCTGGCCCCAAACCCATCAATATCCTTCCTTTGGGTCTTTCCTTTAAGAGGACATGAACTTTCTAGCATGGGGCTCTTATTTTCAACTCTCCAGCACCCACAAAGAGCTCAAACACCAGCAAGCTTCACTTTATAAAGAGGCCCCGGTAGGATACTGGTTGAATTGAGCAAACATGATACGTACTGGGGAAAGAAATGCTACTGTCTCAGAAATGTAATTCCCATGAGTGAAGATTTCACAATGACATTGCCAGGTGACATTAATTATAGGATGTAGTTCATATTCTAAACAGCCACCTGTAGGGGCCCAAGAGATGGTACAGTGGGCAGGGCATTTGCTTATATATGGCAAACCTGGGTGAAGTTCTCAGTACCTCATATGGTCCCCCAAGCCTTTCCAGGAGTGATCCTTGAGCTCAGAGCCAGGAGCAAGTGCTGAGCACTGCCTCAGGTGGCCCCAAAACAAAACAAAAAGCTAACCAGTCACCTGCATGTAATGTGCTCAATCAACACCTCAGCTTGTTGAAAACTGTAGAAGTGACCTGCCTGGGGCAAAGGGGTGTGCATGGGAGGAACAGGCGAAAGGTCTTTTTTGGTAGTGGGATGTGGCTAAAACTTTGGTCAAAGGTCTGATGAGTCTAAACACACACAGAAATAGAAATGTAAAGTTATACTCCTGAGATTCTATCATATGCAAACCAATAAAATCAGTGAAAAGGGATAAGGGTGGTATGGATATAGACAAAGCATGATATGGATAAAGGTGACATCATTGTCAGACTATATCTGATCCTCCCTCTGGGGTGTGCGTGGATATTTGTTTTCTCTTTATCTAACAGCCGAGTGTTTCTCAAAGCTTTTTTTTTTCTGTTTTCTTTTCTCTTCCCTGGATCAAGAGACTGTGAGTCACTAAGAAAAATTTATTTCCCTAATCTAGACAGCAGAGCATATTGCTATGTTAAAAATGTCTATTTCTTCCAATTATTCCAGACATAAGCAGTTGCTGGGTTTTTAAAAAAATTATTATTTTCATGTGCTTTAGATAGATAGAATACTGGATGTGGAATTAGAAACCTGAGTTTGAATTCTGGTTCTATACCATATTAGCTGGATGGTGCTGGACAAATTATAATTTCCCTAAGTTTCAACCTCTTCCCTTATAATGGAACCATATTTTAAAACCAAATGGAAGTGTTTAATATTAATTTTGAATAATAAAGTAGTATAAAGATATAAACTAGAGTCTTATATTATTATTTTTAAATTGCTGTCTTTGTTTTAATCCATTTCAGAACAACTAACTGTACCACATTGAGACAAGTTGTTATGTAAGGCATATCATCTCTGTTTCTCCTATTTCCATTCCTGTACTTCTCCATCCCACAGAAAATTGTTGAAATTATTCAACTTTTAGTAGTTACTATAGATAAATACTCATCAAGGTGTTGGAAATGCAAAAAAATCAGAAACTATTTTTGATTGTGCGCAGTTATGTTTTATCTGTGGAGAAAGACTTTAACTATACAATCATGTAATTAATGATGCCCAGTTGAATTAAGTGCCCTGAAAGAAAAAAAATGAGCTCATTGTTCTTAGCATCCTAACCTGACTAGGAACCTGCTACTCTGCCTTGTACCCTTGCAAGTGGGTTAAGTCACAGCTTTGTGCAGCCCTGGGCAGGAGCCCAGTGCCTTTTGCCCACTTTTTGTGTCATACAGAGGTTTTCATGAGCTTCTCTTTGCTCTAGCAGTTTCTGTTGTGGCTCTGGTGTCTGCCTTCGTTCAAAATGGGTTGTAAATGGAAACAACCCTGAAATTCAGCCAATAGAACTGTGATCTGAGAGTACTCGGGGCAGCAAAATGGAAGGCCATGGGCTGATAGTGAAGGAATCCTGGCACTGTGGTGGTGGGCATGATGTAGCAGCACTGCAAGTACGGAATAAATCTGTGATGACAAGGTTAGATCTAATGACTGATTCAACACTCTTTCTGATCAATCGCACCATCCCTAAATTACATGAATACTTTTCCGCATGATAGGCCAAAGAATGTGGGCAAACCCTGGGTACTACTGCAAAATAAAATACAAATAGCCTTGTAAATATGTAAAATAAAATAACTCTGGTACTATTGTAAGTAAGGATAAGCAGCAATAAAAATGGTCTCGGGCTGCAGGCTTAGTAAAGGGTTACGGTGCTTGCCTTGCATGCAGCAGATCCCTGCTTGACTCTGGGCACAGCCTACAATCCTCTGAGCACAGAGCCAGGGTAAGCATTGAGCAGTGCTGCGTGTGTTCCCCAAACCTAAAAATATAAATAAATATTTCTAGGATTTTCTTTTACAACTCTGAGTTCTCTGAGCTGCACAGAGTCAAGTTGTTTCAGTCCTTCCAGGAGCTGCTGTAAATCAGAAATTCTTTTGAAATAAAAGGATTTTATAAAGGAAGCATGAGAGAGAGAAGAAATACAGAGAGAGAGAGAGATAGAAATGGAGACACAGAGACAAGGAAACCCTATAAAGTGAAAAAAAGAATTTAACACACCTAGGTTGGGACGTGGGCAATTCCAAAGTGAAATGTACTATAATTAGGTTTAAGGTCCTTGCTCACAGTGCTCTTGAGTGTGTTAGGCATGTATGCCAGTGTGGCCCCACGCAAACGTTCTGGGGTTGGGACTATACTCATGATGTTTTTCTCAGCTCTGGAGAAATTGTCAGACTCCAAAAGGTCAGAAGCATAGAGTTTAAGACTCAGCCCTCAAACAAGAATATGGTTCACGGTTTTGTCACATTCTTTGTATTAAAATGCAGTTTTATTCATGCCATTTAGAAATTATATGGTTTATTGGTAAGAGCAATGAACTAGTCATCAGATGACATGACTTTGCCACCAACCATTTTTTGACCTTAAACAAGACTTCTCTTCCCTGGTTCTCAAAAATAATACCAATAAAACAAAGCTATAAAATTTATAATTCAATTGATTTATTAACTATAATGAAATTATTATATATGCATAAACTATGTTTATATTTGACAATTAAATTATTTGGACCACGAATTTTTTTGCCTACCACGAAATTTTTTTGCCTTTAGAATATATTTTATTTGGGGATTTCAAAAATAAAATATATGTTAATTTTTTTTCTGAATAATAATAATATATTCAGAAATAAAAATTTCTAAATATTAGAAACCTTGACTGCAAATTGAATAAGATGGTTATAAAATATGAGTCACAGTGAATGCTACAGGTAGAATGTTTGTGTCCCTCCAAATTCAAATGTTGAGGTCTCTCTCCCTGATATGATATTACTCATAAGGACTTTGGGAGAAAATTAGCCTTCGGTAAGGTCACAAGGGTGATGGAATTAATGGCATCATTGGAAGGACACCAGCCATCCTGCTCTCTCTTCATGCATTCATAAAGGAGAGGTCATGCTATCATACTTCAATATGTAATCCATATACGGCCAAAGAGGAGAGGCCTCCAATTGAAATCTACATTACTGGCCCCTTGTTGGTGGATTCCCTAGCTTCTAGAACAGAAAAATTAATTTCCGTTGTTTGTCAGTAGTTTTCAATGGTCAGTAGACCAGTGATAATCTGGTGGTATGAAAACATTAAAAACCCCTGGTTTAAATCATCTAGTCTATGATGTTATAGTAGATTAAAAGGACAAATATCACATATGACTGAATATTAGAAATCTTGACTGCAAAGTGAATAAGATGGTTATAAAATTATTTGAAAGTTGTTTTTTTTAACCTAAAATGATGTATACAATAATAAAGTTCTAGTATCTTGTAAATATTCTAACCTGATTTTCCTTTAAAAAATTGCAAGGACTGGGCTGGAGCAATGGCACAGCGGGTAGGGCGTTTGCCTTGCACGTGGCCTACCCGGGTTCGATTCCCAGCATCCCATATGGTCCCCTGAGCACCGCCAGGGGTGGTTCCTGAGTGCAGAGCCAGGAATAACCCCTGTGCATCGCTGGGTGTGATCCAAAAAGCAAAAAAAAAAAAAAAATTGCAAGGACAAACCTAGAAAATAGAAATGACTCATTTTATTTAAAAGAAACTAATTAATAAAATGAATTATTTTATCAATGCATTTTTAAGTCTTTAACCTTCTTCTTCTCTTTTGTTTTCTTTTTGGGTCACACCTGACGATGCACAGAAGTTACTCCTGGCTCATGCTCTCAGGAATTACTACTGGCGGTGCTTGGGGGCTATATGGGATGCTGGAAATCGAACCCAGGTTAGCTGCATGCAAGGCAAACGCCCTACCTGCTGTGCTATCGCTCCAGCCCCATCCTTCTTTAATATATGCATTCTTCAATATCTGCTCTCCTCTTTTTCAAATCATGGTAGAAATTATGAAGAAGTCTTACAAACAAAATTTCATAGCTCAATTTTAGCTGTTAGTGAAGAAATAATTGCCTTTTGATGAGCATTATTGTAAGATAACATTGGTTTGTCCTTCCTCCCTGGCTGGAGGGAATTTAAGCTTATTGGAATATACCCATCACAGTGCTCCTGAGGCACTCCCATTCCTCTGCTTTTACCTTTAGCTTTTCTCTGTGCTCTTTCCCTCAAGCAGTTAATCGCCATTTTCCCCTAAGCAGTACCTGTGACTTGTAAAGTCAAATTCTTCAGAAACCTCTAATTTTGTATTTTTAAGTGAAATATTCTTCTTCTCTGTATCATTCCAATTTTAGTATATGTGCTGCTGAAGTGAGCACATATACTGGATTGATAGGACAGTGCGTAAGGCGTTTGCCTTGCACGCGGCCTACCCGGGTTCAATTCCTCCATCCCTCTCAGAGAGCCTGGCAAGCTATCAAGAGTATCCCGCCCGCGCAGCAGAGCCTGGCACGCTACCCGTGGTGTATTCGATATGCCAAAAACAGTTAACAACAAGTCTCATAATGGAGATGTTACTGGTGCCTGCTCAAGAAAATCCATGCACAACCGGACGGGATGACAGTGCTACAGTGCTAAGTGAAATATTGCTTTTGTTCCTTCTCTTATGTCCTTTTGCATAGTTTACTTCAGAGCAATGTCCTTTTTGTATAGACACAGGAAGATAGTTAATGCTATGCTTTTGTAACTTGGAAGTTAATTGACTCTGAATAATATTCACTCTGGGGCATCTGCTTTCTCAACTTAAGCCTCAGTTGCCCTTAGTTCTTAGCCCCCAAAAGCAGGGTCCCAATGAGGGACTGGATAGACTCAGGGCACGCTGTGAGCTACCCTGGCATCGAAATGGGCCAGGCCAAGTGCCATAATACTTAAGTATAAGTTGTGAGACTTGTTACTCTTTTGGGCATATAGAATACGCCACAGGTAGCTTGTCAAGCTCTGCCATGCGGGCGGGATACTCTAGGCAGCTTTCTGGGCTCTCCAAGAGGGACAGAGGAATCGAACCCAGTTCGATCTCAGTTGCTGTTTTTCTGCTGCTCAGGCCTCCTGGTGATATTTCTATCTCACATCACATACTCTTTATTTTTGCCACTTCTAACTGCAGTTTTCTCATTTCTGCCTTCATGCTTTCTTATGCTTTGCTGACTACCTGTACCATAATTTTTTTGAGCTCATTGATCATCCTCAGCATGGTGTCTCTAAAGCCATCCTCTGAATGAGTAAGACTGGATGGCATTGGTAAAGCCTCCTGTGCTATTATTTTCACTCATTGAGATTTGTGGACTTCTTCACAGATTCCCTATTCTGCTTGCTATGCTTCAAGGGTCAATATTTGTAGTTTACCCACTGAAATTCTCTAAGGGGATTAAGTGGGTGGTTCTTTCTCTTTTCCTTGCAGATCCTCACCCAGTGATATGAGTTCTAGGTGTGTGCAACTGTGAGGTGCAATGAGTAGAGTTGTCACATGACTATATCTGCAGCCATGCAATTCAGGATACATGGAGCAGTGATTGAGTAGAGTTATGGAGGGTGTGGATGCAGGCCTGCTGAGATCAAAGAAGTCAGGCATGGAGCATGATGGGATCCAGGAAGTAAGAAGAAGAATCTACTTCTGATTTCACAAAAGGTCCCTGGGACGGAAGTTAGGAGTTTGAATGAATAGCAGAGAGTCTGAAATGTGAGTGTGGGCCTGCTGAAATGGCAGAGAGCAAGTGTATTTTTCAAGTATTTCATCACAGGTGAGTCTCAGGTGATGCTCAGATATCCATTTATCTTTCGAAAAAATAATTACATGAAACAAAGAAGGAGAAAGACTGCAGATTATACTTTCTGCAATTTTAACAATAAAATATGCTTCAGACAGGAAATCAAGCATTCTAACTATAGAGTTGCATCCAATAATAATTGTATATTATTCATTCCATGTCTTTAAGTGTCTGATTACTTTTAATGTACATGCTGCAAAACAATGCTGTATTTATTAGCACAATAACTAAAACTCACTCTAGATGGTAGAAAAAGTTCTAAGTGTTTGGGACAAAGTGGTGAGTGATGAGGTCAGATCTGTTTTGTCAAAGAGCTGACTCCAGTCTTGAACTGAGCTGTTTATGGTCTCTGGAACCAGCATGACCACAGCTATGATAATGACAGTACATTTCTACATATTCTTTTGTTTTCTTTTTATTTTGTTTTTTGGACCACACCTGGAAGTGCTTATGGCTTGCTTGCTGCTCAGGAAGCAGTACTGCAAGTGCTCAGAGTACCATATGGGATTCCAGGGATTGAACCTGGGTGAGCTATAGGCAACATAAGCATCTTACCCTTTTCACTTTCTCTCCACCCTCTCTATTTATTTTTTAAGAGCTATGTCCCCCTACCCCCAACACACACAGCAGTGCTCAGAGCTTACTACTGGCTCTGCACTTAGTGATCACTCCTGGAAAGACTTGGGAAACCATATGGGGTGTCAGGGATCAAATCTGTGCCAGCTATAAGCAAGGTAAACACTCTACCCACTGTACTACCACTCCAGCCCTAGAGATATACTTTTGACCCCAAAATGGTAATTCTTGTGTTCTGTAAATATCTTGATAAATACAAGAAAATATAAAATAATTTCTAAGTGTTTATAAGAAGTCCTACAAATTTTTCTCTTTAAAATATTTCAAAAGTAAACAAGTTAATCAACAAATGACTTAATGGGAAATAATTTCCCACCAAACTAAGCAATTAATAATGTTAGTACTGTGTAGAATCTTATATAAATCATTATATAAAGTTGAATGTTCTAAAAATATGTTTAAGACATAAAATGGCATTATTATAAACTATGTCAAGAAGATTGACTTTAACAACAATAAAAGAAATGCAGATTAAGTCAACAATTTGAATAGGTAATTTTTTCTTCTTTTAGAAGCATGGATGGTAGTGGCCTAGCTGAAACAGTGTGACCTGGAAGAATTTTTCTGAAAAGCAGTTGGCTTTATGAGTATTTAAACATTCATTAAATCCTTGTATGAAATTCTATTTTTATGGAGACAATCTTGAATGGTGATACAACAAAGATAATACAAATATTTCTGTACATACATTGGTTCAAGTTTCAATATCTGCTGAGCCACAGATTCTGGGCTTGAGAGGTCAAAGACATTGACTTTGCAGTTAGGGATTTCAGACTCTGGAGATATTGTTTTGACTCTACCACAAATGCACTGACTTCAGCAAAGACTCATCATTATCAGAGTTGAAATCTCCTTCAATTTCTTAGAAAGAAGACGCTTTCTTGATTTAGCATTCCAAATAGGACAGCAGTTTTGAGTTTCCTTGCTCACTTGCCTTCAGAGAACTGCACCAAGTTTCTTTCAGCTGTGGTTCAGTCAGAGCCCAAAGGTAGAAGCTCTCTGCTGCCATCTCCAGTCCTCTTCTGTGTGGTCTTCTATCCTTAGAAACACAGTTCTCTCTCTCTCTCTCTCTCTCTCTCTCTCTCTCTCTCTCTCTCTCTCTCTCTCTCTCTCTCTGTCTCTGTCTCTGTCTCTCTCCCCCTCTCTCTCTCCCCCTCTCTTTCTCTCTCTCTCTTTCTCTCTCTCTGTCTCTGTCTGGCTGTCTCTGTCTGGCTGTCTCTCTCTGTCCCTCTCTCTCTCTCTCTCTCCTCTTTCTCTCATATTTTTTTTGAAGGATCACACCCGGCATTGCACAGGGGTTACTCCTAGCTCATGCACTCAAGAATTACTCTTGGCCATGCTCAGGGGACCATATGGGATGCTGGGAATCGAACCAGGTTGGCTGCATGCAAAGCAAATCCCCTACCCACTGTGCTATCGCTCCAGCCCCTCTCTATCATATTTTAACATAAATAAAAGAAAAGAAATGCACATTAAATCAACAACTTGAATAGGTAAAGTTTTCTTCTTTTAGAAGAATAAGCTTTGTCATGGATGGTAGTGTTCTGGCTGAATCACATACCACACTCAGTGGGTTATAGAAATAAAGCATTAATAAATTTATTCTCAGTAGCTAATAATGCTCATAGAGCAGCATGTAAGGCACTCTATATAATAATTTAATCTTTAATCTTTTAATCTTTAATTTAAATTTAAACTTTAATCAATCTTTAACATAATAAAATCAATTAATTAAATTATTAGTCAGGTTACTAGTATGTTCCTCATTTGTAAATGAGGAAACAGAAGCAAGTGAATTGACCAAAATAATATTGCTAGTTTGTGGTATATCTGGGATTTTAATGTTGGCAATCTGGATCCAAAATGGTGCTTTTTGGTGTGTTGTTTTGGTTGGTGGCTGTACCTAGTGGTGCACAGGGCTTACTTTTGCCTCTGCACTCAGAGATTACTTTTGGAAGGCTCGGGGTACAATATGGGATTCTGGGGATCAAACCTTAGTCAGCCACATACCAGGCAAGTGTCCTGTATGCTTGTGGCCCCCAGAAACAGGCTTTTTAAATCATCAGATCATTCTGCTTTAATAAAATCATAGATTTGCCCACCTTCCAACTAGTTACCAAGAAAAATCATCAAACATTTCAGAGCCTGGATTTCTTAATGTGAAATGGGATAAAGCCACACTGAAGTATAATGATGGTAGTATGAATAGTGTTTGTGAAAATCCTAATGTGTCATAAGCATCTAAATATTTACAGCATTACTATCTGTAAGCACATTATAATGCCATGTACATTTATTTAGCTTTAAGACTGAATGACCATTTAAAAATAAACTGTAAAAACAAAGTTCTACTCTCCTGACATATTTGGGGAACTTCCTTGTGTGACAGTATTTGGCAGCAATGTGGCTCACCTAAATTCTGATCCCCACATCTTTGCTAAATTATCCAGATTATCTCTATGACCTAAACACCTGATGACGCTATCAAATCTCTGCCAATTTTGGAGTCCATAGCATTTTGTTTGATTAAAATAAAACTGAGCATTTTCATGATGCCATGGTGGAGCAGCAGCTAAATTTGGAAACAGAGGAACTCATTAGCATGCTGCATAAGGAGCTATGGAACTCTGGGTATTGCTGAATGGACTTGTCTGTGTGATCCCATGAGTTGGACTCTAAGGAATGGCCATACTTCAGAATTTATTTATGAATGTATTTATGAGCAAGCACATCATAATCTATACATCATAGACACACAATCACTGTTATTGGTTTTTCAAAATGATAATCTTAAGAAAAAGAGAAAAGTATTCCTCATCTACCTATTTTTAAGAGTAACAATGAGACATCTTTTCCTTCACAGAGTATTCATTTTTAACAAGTTTCTGTGTTTGTTCATGCAAAATATATATTGGATTTAATGATCTTAATTACAGATATTCTTAACTGTTTTCCTAATCACCCACTGCTTCTGCTTAAGAGCTATTTTAGTCTGTATATATCTAGGCCAGTTCTGCATATGGCTCTACTGCCTGAAATTTTGAACTAATTTGGTGATGTGGAAAATGTGGACTAAGCTCTTTACAACTTGTCTGATTTATATTTAGTAAGTGGTGCAGGTGTGTAACATAGCATCATACAGAAGAGGAAACATATCTATCATGTAATATAAGAGATTATAATAAATGAAAAGAGCATAGAAGTATTGGAAATAAACCAACAGTACACAAGCAGAGAATCAGATTTTCTTATAAAAAATAAACAAGTTCAAAGTTTAAAATATTTGCTAATTTGTCATGAACTGCATAGTCAGAGGCAGAAATCAGACCATCCCTAATTATTTGACAGATCAAAAATCACACACACATATCAATTTCACTGTCTTCCTGTTGCTCATCAATTTGCTTGAGCGGGTACCAGTAAGGTCTCCATTCGTCCCTGTCGCACTCAGGGTCAGGGGAATGAGGCCCATTATTGTTACTGTTTTTGGCATATTGAATATGCCACGGATATCTTGCCAGGCTCTGCCATGAGAGATTTTGCATTGCTCTCTTCTGGGAGCTTTGTTTTGTAGTCTCTGGATCTTGGCTGTTGATGAGTTTACATGGCGCCGGGGGCAGTTTGTGGGTGTGACTGCCAAGCTACTTGGATCTGGGTGGAGGAGGCCCAGTCTCGATCTGAGCAGGCTTGGAGATTTCAGCCACGGGTCCTGCTTACCTGGGTTCCTCTGCCATGGAATATAAAGTAACATAATAGGAGACTAACACCTAAGGATTGTAGGGATAAGGGCCAGGAGGATTGCTCCATGTGCTGGGGGAAAGAGCAGCTGCGACAGAGAAAGGACTACTAAGTTAATGATGCCTGGAGGGCTCACTTGGAATGGGAGATGTGTGCTGAAAGTTTGGTCCATAGTCTCTTGAAGTCTTTCTCCGATGATAAAATTAAGGCAATATTCTGGGAGGAAGCAGATGTATGTTATAAATATAAGTATGATGAATGCTTCACTTTGGTAGTTCTATCAGTCTTCTTATTTTTCACTGTGCCTGGTTGGGTGGTTATTTCTGTGTCCTGCTTCCATGCTCAGTTCTCATGAATTGAATCCATAGGAATGGTTCAACTGTCCAATAGGTTCTATTACATTTGTTATGGCTATAATATAAAAATAAAAGCCCTCTTATATTATATCCCTGATGAGCACGGATGCTAAGATCCTCAACAAAATAATAGGGATAGAATCCAACAATTCATCAAAAAGATCATACACCATGGCCAAGTGGGATTCATCCCAGGGATGCAAAGACAGTTTAACACTCAGAAATTGATCAACATAATTCATCATATCAACAAAAGTAAAGATAAAAACCATATGATCATATCAATAGATGCAGAGAAAGCATTTGACAAGATCCAACACCCATTTATAATGAAAACTTCCACCAAAATGGTTTTAGAAAGAACTTTCCTTAAGAGAGTCAAAGCCATCTACCATAAATCCATGGCAAGCATTTTCCTCAATGGGGCAAAACTAAGGGCTTTTCCTCTAAGATTAGGGAAAAGACAAGGATGCCCATTCTCACCACTTCTGTTCAATATAGTACTGGAAGTACTTGCAATAGCAGTAAGGCAAGAACAAAACATTAAGAGCATCCAAATAGGAAAGGAAGAAATCAAGCTCTCACTATTCCCAGATGATATGGTACTATACCTAGAGAATCCTAAAACCTCTACCAAAAACTCCTAGAAATAATAGACGTGTAGAGTAAAGTCATAGGCTATAAAATCAATACCCAAAAATCCATATGCAAATAATGAGACAGAGGAAAGTGACATAAAAAATATCCCATTGACAATCGTGCCCCAGAAAATCAAGTACCTCGGAATCAGCCTAACTAAGGACGTGAAGGACCTCTACAAAGAAAACTACAAAACGAAATAAAAGAGGATACGAGGAAATAGAAACATATTCCCTGCTCATGGATAAGAAGATTTAACATTGTCAAAATGGCAATAGTCTCCAAAGCACTATACAGATTCAATGCGATACCTATAAGGAAAGCCATGAAGTTCTTCAAAGAAATAGATCAAGCGGGGCTGGAGTGATAGCACAGCGGGTAGGGCGTTTGCCTTGCACTCGACCGACCTGGGTTTGAATCCCAGCATCCCATATGGTCCCCTGAGCACCGCCAGGGGTGATTCTTGAGTGCAGAGCCAGGAGTGACCCCTGGCATCGCCAGGTGTGACCCAAAAAGAAAAAAAATTTAAAAAAAAAGAAATAGATCAAACACTCCTGATTTCATATGGAACAACAAATGCCCATGAATAGCTAAAACAATACTTGGGGAAAAGATGATGGGAGGCATTCACCCTCCCGAACCTCAAACTCTACTACAAAGAGGTAATAATTAAAACAGCATGGTATTGGAACAAAGGCAGAGCCGCAGACCAATGGAACAAGTTGGAATATCCCTACACACAACCCCAAATGTAGGAACATATAATCTTTGATAAGAGAGCAAGAAATGTGAAGTGAAGCAAAGAAAGCCTCTTTAACAAATGGTGCTGGCATAACCGGAAAATCACATGCAAAAGAATGGGCTTAGACCTCGACTTGACACCATGCATAAAAGTCAGATCAAAGTGGATTAAAGACCTCAACATCAGACCAGAGTCCATAAGGTCCATTGAAGACAAGGTCGGCAAAACCCTCCATGACATTGAGGCTAATGGTATCTTCGAAGATGACACACCACTGACCAACCAAGTGGAAACAGAGATAAACAAATGGGACTATATTAAACTAAGAAGCTTCTGCACTGCAAAAGATACAGTGTCCAAAATACAAAAACAGTCTATGGAATGGGAAAGAATATTCACCCAATACCCATCTGATTAGGGGTTGATATCAAGGATATATAAAGCACTGGTTGCAATCTGTAAGAAGAAAACGTCCAACCCCATCAAAAAAATGGGGTGATGAAATGAACAGAAACTTTCTTAAGGAAGAAATACTAATGGCAAAAAGGCACATAAAAATGCTCTCATCACTAATCGTCAGAGAGATGCAGATCAAAACAACTATGAGATACCACCTCACACCACAGAGACTGGCACACATCCAGAAGAACAAAAGCAACCGCTGTTGGCATGGATGTGGGGAGAAAGACACTCTCCTACGCTGCTGGTGGGAATGCTGACTGGTTCAGCCCTTTTGGGAGACAATATGGTTGCTTCTCAAAAAATTAGAAATTGAGCTCCCATTTGACCCAGCAATACCAGTCCTGGGAATATATCCCGGAGAGGCAAAAAAGTATAATCAAAATGACATCTGTTCATTGCAGCACTTTACAATAGCCAGGATCTGAAAAAAAAAAAAAAAACCCTAGTACCCAAGAACAGATGACTGTTTAAAGAAACTTTGGTACATCTACACAATGGAATACTATGCAGCTGTTAGAAAAGATGAAGTCATGACCTTTGCATTTAAGTGGATCAACATGGAAAGTACCATGCTAAGTGAAATGAGTCAAAAAGAGAGAGACAGACGTAGCGAGATTGCATTCATCTGTGCAATATAAAGTAACAGAATGGGAGACTAGCACCCAAGAATAGTAGAGATAAGTACCAGAAGGTTGGATCCATGGCTTGGAAGCTGGCCTCACATGATGGAGGAAAAGACAGCTCAGATAGAGAAGGGAACAACAGGTAAAATGTGGTTCAAGGATCTGCTGAGGATGGGAGATACACGCTGAAATTAGACTATAGATCAAACACGGTGGCCATTCAACACCTCTATTGCAAACCACAGCACCCAAAAGGAGAGAGAAAACAAAAGGGATTGCCCTGCCACAGAGGTGGGGTGGGGTGGGGGAATGGAATAAGGGTGTGGGAGGGATACTGGGATCATCGGTGGTGGAGAATGGGCACTGGTAGAGGGATGGGCACTCGAGCAGTGTATGACTGAAACACAAGCACGAAAAGTTGTAAGTCTGTAACTGTACTTCACGGTGATTCACTAATAAAAATTAATTAATTAATTAATTAATTAAATTAAGTCTTTTAAAATGGGGGGGTGGGAGGGATACTGGGTTCATAAGTGGTAGAGAATGACACTGGTGGAGGGATGGGCTCTCGAACACTGCATGACGATAAAACAAGCACGAAAATGTGTGAATCTGTAACTGTACCCTCACTGTGACTCACTAATTAAAAAATCAATAAATTATAAAAAAAGAATAAAAGAGTACGCTATAAAAATAAACATAAAAATGTATTTTAAAGTGAAAAAAAGAAAAAATGAAATACCCTTAAGAAAAGAGGAGTTGGCAATGTTGTCAAACATATTAGAAAGTCAAGTGAAACAAGGCCTGGAGTTAATAGTATATACAGATTAAAAGTAACTTTAAATTTTATCAAGAACAACTTTAGATGGCCTGTGAAATATGGAGCAAGTAGAAGGAGTGAAGGTGAGGATGAATGGGTTAATGTAGGTATTGTATTTTTTGAAAAGGTATTGTATTTTTTGAAAAGGGTTTTGGGCCACACCCAGCAGTGCACAGGATGTATTTCTGGCTCTGTGGTAAGCCCCCACTCCTGGTGGGGGCTTAGAGGAATATATGAAGTGTTGGGGACTGAACCTGGGTCCAAGTGCCTTACCAACTGTTCTATTTCTCCAGCCCCTATTATGTGGCTTTTATTTCACATTTTTCTATAATCATAACACTTAGTAGTAATTGGGTACTTGACAGAAGTTTCTCCATAAAGTCAACAGCATTTGTTTTATAATTTAAGAGACATCATAAAGGAAGGCAGTGAATAAAGACACAAAAGATTATGAAGAGATATCAGATAAAGGAGATGGGTCAAGAGGTCATGCTGTAGTATTCTTATAAACGAAAGTGGAGGGAGATATATATGTATATATATGATAAGAACATACACAGACAGAAACACTAAAGAGTTATATAGCAAAGATGAGGAAGCTTAGGTTTGATAGATTCCATCTCTTCTCTGATGAAGGTGGCATGACCATTTCCTCTGATCTGAGCTCTCAAATTCTGACTGGGATGAGTAGTATGCAGAGATTTAGATTCTACCACTTCCCACATGAGTGATTTCAGGATAGTTCTTAAGTTCTCTCAGTTTGTTTCCTTATCTGCAAATTGTTAATGCTAAAATGCTTTAGATTTAGATTATGAAGATTAACTTAGATGACTTACATAATATACATAAATAATAGTCATTATTTTGCTACAAGCTTGAGCCCCATTTTCTTTTATTTTACCGTCCATAAAATTTTTAAATAATTTATTATTTATATTTATTTTTTAAACTTTGGGCACTGTGGTTTAAAATTCATCAGTATCCAGATCCATTAACCTGGCAGTAAATTTCATGATTTTACTTTTTCTTGCAACTAAGTGACAATCCATTGTGTATGTGTACCACTTTCTTGATTTAGTCGTGATTTTTACAAGATTACTTTCAACAAAGAGTTTAAAAAGTTTTAGTGTTATCAATGTACTCTGAATATATTTGATGTTCAACAACAGCATAACTTATTTAAGTATTTAATCACAAACATTATTTTGACCCTAAGATATTAAGCTCATTGAAATTTCATACCATAAGATTAGCAAAATTCTACCTTAAACCTACATATGGGAGAGGGGTTGGAGCATTAGCACAGTGGAGCATTAACAAAGCGGGCAGGGCGTTTGCCTTGCATGCGGTCGACCTGGATTCGATTCCCAGCATCCCAGATGGTCCTCCAAGCACCGCCAGGAGTAATTCCTGAGTACATGAGCCAGGAGAAACCCCTGTGCATTACCGGTGTGACCCAAAAAGCAAAAAAAAAAAACCCCATCTGTATATGGGAGAATATTTGATATAATATTTATATCTAGAACTGTAGTAGAAACTTAAACATATTTCCTTGGGCAAATGTGAGACATTATTATAGTGTGAGATTTTTATCCATTCATTTTAAAATTTTGGTGCCCTGTTAAGGTTATCTACGATATTTCAAGTAAAAAGATTACATATTTCTGTGGTTACCGTATTGGATAAGTAAAAGTTTTACAACATATCCATCACCCTACAAAGTCCTATCAGATGCCATTGGGAAGCAGAGTAAAAAGTTCAGAGGTTTTCAGTATATCAGAACTCTAATATTTTATTGCTATCTGTATGACTATGAAGAAAACTCATCAAAGCAGGCTCAAAAGGATCTCCATAAATTGAGTTACATTTTAATGAACTTATCACACTTTGCATTTCTATTTTATCTTTTATCTTCAAGCTGCTCTGAAGCATTGGTAAGTTCATTATTTTTATTTAGACCTGTTAAGATTAATTTTTCAGAGTTCCTAAGCTAAAAAGTAACAAAACTGGCATTTGTAACTTGTATAACACTGTATCACTGTCATCCTGTTGCTCATTAATTTGCTCCAGCGGGCACCAGTAATGTCTCCATTGTGAGACTTGTTACAGTTTTTGGAATATCAAATATGCCACAAGGAGCTTGCCAAGCTCTGCCGTGCGGGATAGATACTCTCAGTAGCTTGCCGGGCTCTCCGAGAGGGGCGGAAGAATTGAACCTGGTCAGCTGAGTGCAAGGAAAACGCCCTACCTGCTGTGCTATCACTCCAGCCCTAACTTGTATATACAAAGTTATAAATGCAATGATTTTTCAGTTTCCCTCAGACTGCTTATCCAAATAAAACACAGAGATAATAATGTAACAAAAATAACAAAGAAGGGGATTTCATAAGTGAGTGAATGGAAAATAGTACCAACAGTAGTACAAGTAAGGTTCAATGACTTGAGTAGGAAGAAGGTTGTAGCACCTTTTGGTGAGAATGATTTCCATGTGGTGAGGGCACTGAAACCCTTTCATAATGGTGCACCTGGGGCTGAAGTGATAGCGCAGCGGGTAGGGCGTTTGCCTTGCACGTGGACAACCCGGGTTTGATTCCCAGCATCCCATATGGTCCCCTGAGCACCTCCAAGAGTAATTCCTGGGTGCAGTCAGGAGTAAGCCCTGTTCTTCGGGTATGACCCAAAGCAAAACAAAACAAAACAAAACATAATGGTGCACCTTTATAGTCATCTAGAGCAGTGCTTCTCAATCCTTTATGACTATGGCCTCCTATCCAACTTTCTTCCCTGTGATCCCTGTCCTACCATTTAGTCCCCTCATCTCATGCCATGGCTCGCCACTTACATTCTTTTCACCTGAGTCCTCTTTGGAATATCCTTGGGATCCATATGGAGCCATATGGCCCTAGCTGAGAAATGATGATATCAAGCATAGACCAACATAGCGTAATTTTTGGTTGATTTTTTTGCCTCACCCACCAGTGCTCAGGCCACTCCTGGCTCTGTGCTCAAGGATCACTCCTGATGGGGATCAGGGGGCCATATGGAGTGCAGGAGATAAAACTTGGGTCAGCTATGTGCAAAACAAGAACCCTATCCACTGTAATATTGCTATGGCCCTCATTTTTTTTAAATTAAAATGAGATGAATTGTATGTGACTATTTCTTTACCTAAAAGATGCATCACTACAAAGATTTCATATTTTGGAAACTATATATAAAATAAGACTTTATCTCATATTTGGTATAGACAGAAGAGACGATAAAGCCTCTAAATTAGTCATTTCTTAATTAACACCTACCTGGCTTTACTCTATTCACAAAACTCTGCATTGTTTATCAGTCCTTGTAATGGAGCCGGAAATGTGGATCCCAGAAATAGTCCTGCAAAGTTTTTTGATATTTATCATCAAAAACAGAGACAAAAACTAAAATAAACACATAGTTTATTGTGAACTGTGATCAAACAAAAACAGTATTTACACTCAAAGTTTTATATATTTAGTCCATCTAGTCGATGTTTTAACTGAAGTTATTAATTCTACAATTTTTCTGGAGAAGAATAGAGAAATTCAGGAGTATATGCTGAATTGATCTCACTCACTTTTCTAACCTGACTTTTGGTATTTTTATACCAAGATTTATAGGTTCCTGTGGGTGGCTCTGGGTTTTGTTGTTGTTGTTTCGTTGTTTTTTTTTTTTTTTACTCCAGTCAACCTCATCCAGGAAGATAAAGAGATACTTTTCACCTCTACAAGATAATTCAAAGAAAAAAAAATCAAACTTCTTATCTAATAAAACTCCAAACTCGTAAGATAGTTGTTTCTATTTTTTAAATAATTGTACCTTTATATAGGTATACATATATATACATATATACACATATAACATATACTTATTCTTAGATGAGTGACAATATCTTAGATTTGAAAAGATTGTGAAAAAATTTAATATTTGTTTTCACAGAAGCAAGCCCCTATCATCACATTGGGAAAAGAACTCACAAAATTGGGCTTTTTGTTTGTTTGTTTGGGGAGCGATGCCCAGTGATGCGCAGGGCTTACTCCTGCCTCTGCACTCAGGGATAATTCCTGATTGAACTCAGGCCCCATCCACTATACTATCTCTATGGCCTCTGCTTGCTTTGAAAAGAAAAATTTAGTTGTTGGGGGGGATGGGCAGCAGGGGGAGAGAGGCAGGAGGGATACCAGGGATATTGGTGGTGGGAAATGTACACTGCTGGTGAGATGGATGTTGGAACATCGTATGACAAACCTGATTGTGAAAGTGTTATAAGTTTATCTCAATGTGATTCAATTAAAAATACATTTTAAAAAATGAAAACATTTTATTATAGTTATGATTTACCAATTTGTTCATAATACAGTTGTATTAGGCATTAAATGTTCCAACACCAGTCCCACCACCTGTGTCCCCAGTCTCCCAGCTTTCCCCCTTAGCAGGCACAAAAAATTGCTTCATATATTATTACAACACAAAGGCAAATAGAATAATCAAAACCTAGATCAAAAAAAGTCAATTTGTGCAAATTGTTGTATCTCACAATGATGTTACTCAAGTTACTTTCTGAGGATTCACCAGGCCAGTTGACTCAAATTGAACCTTCTGTGTTATTGCTTAAGAGCTTGGTGATCTATGCAATTTTCCTCCCAAATTTGCCGTGACCCTGCTTTATTGACAGTGGCCGAGTGGTCCAGGAGCTATGAAAGTGGAGCGAATGCTTTGGTGTCTTGGCAGCTTGATGAGGTTCAGTTGTGGAGCAGAATTGATTCTATGCTGCAAAGTGTCTGATGTGGCTGCAGGCTACTGTATCTTTTGGCAGAGGGGGTAACTGGGTCCCATTCCAAGAAGGGCCCAGAATTGTTGGCCGTAACTGGTCTATGTGGGAAGGTTTGATGGCGTCATGTTCTTTTAAAAGCTAGTCGTGGAGTTGGGAGTTTCTCAGTGCTTTTTTCCCCGAATACTTATGACTTGGATGTGTATTTTTCATCAGACTATGAAAAATATATATGGATTGCTCAAGTGCATCTCCAGGCCCAAAGTCAGCCTTTGAAAATATTTTCTAACTAACAAAAATAGTATTAAGCTCCTTACTTTCCAAGGTTTGAACACTGAAGTCTATATATGTGTATATTTACATGAATACTGAAGTCTGCATATATATATTTGTATATATACTGCTATGTCTGAAGAAGCTCCAAGAGTAGTCTTTGACATTTGTTTGAGTAATGCAGAGAAGGAGTGAAAATAATTAGTCCATAAAGTATTTCTTTGTGCATCCTCAGAAACTTTTCTATTAGTACGAAGACATATTGAACCCACAATAAGATTACTGGAAACAACAGTCAATTACTGTCACATAGTTTAGACCACAGGCTTGGGCAGCCCAGAATAAGGGCTGCTCTTAGCAAAGTGTGCACTGACAGGAAGCAAATTGCTTAGTGGGTCCCACCACAGGGCTTTGGCCTTCAGTTGCAAGTGGGAAAAATTACCAAACACTACCCCAGCTGTTGCCACTGAGTTGCTGCTGCTGAAAGAACCCGCGGGTCGGGTTAAGCATAAAGTAAAACAGAAGTTTAGTAGGGATTTTTAACATACTTAAAAAGGTTTTGTTGTTGCTGAGGCTTATTGAGTTACTGATACATGGTCAAAGTAAGGTGGAGAGGGAAGTCCCTAACCACCCTTGTGGGAATTAATCATTCATTGACTTAGTCCCTACTTACTGCCATCTCTGCAAAAATGCTATGAAATTCCTGTTTCTCAAATGTGGCTTTAGGTTATCATTGAAAAACAAAGAATACATATGAGGTTGAGTTAAGCCTCCTGACAGTTGAATGAGAGATAAGAGAATCTGACACTGCTTATTCCCAAGATATAATGCAATCATTGAATTTTTCTGGCTGTAATTATTTTTTATGTTGTTTGTTTATTTGGGGAGCCACACCTGGCAATGCTCAAGGCTTTAATTCTATTGCACTTGCCTATTTCAAGTAGCCTTAATGATTTATGAAGTCATGCTAAATTTAACTCTTGTGGAAACAAGTTTTCTGCCTTTAAGGTTCATCCTCTTGTGTGTGCACTCTGTATCAATATAGCCCCGTATGAGGGCTAAAATGTCTCCATTTTCAGAGCCTTTGAGTAACAAGTTTACTTAATTTCATGCTATATGAGCCCAGAATTCAGACTTAGGTCTCTTTCTTTTTTCTGTTTTTGGTTTTGGGGCCACTCCAGGTGATGCTCAGGGATCCCTCCTGGCTCTGCACTTGGGAATTACACCTGGCTGGCTCACGGGACCATATGGAATGCCAGGGATTGAACCCAGGTTGGCTCATTGCAAGGCCAGTACTCATGTACTATTGCTCCATTGCTCTTAGGTTTCTTTCTTGATTTCCCTTTTTCTTTCATGATCTATAATAAACACCAGATTTCACAGGCACCAGAACTCCAAAGCCTTGATCAGCAATTATCCTAGTTTGGGACTTGAATTTTGCCTTTGGTGAGAATTTTTGTTTTCATGTGGAAATTTTCCTGGGGCATTGTAGGACCAACCATCTCACACATGACATGACGTTATAGGCAGTATCTTTCATATTATGTGCCACATTATATCATCAAATAGAGTAGTCATGTGTCAAAAGATGCTACTAAAAAGAAAATAGTGTTATTGTTTCTTCAGCCACCATTTTTCTTAGTTAAATGCTAATCAAGGTGATACAGTGACAGAAATGCTAATCAAGGTAATAACCAACTTTGGTATTAACTGAAGTTTTAGTCCTTTATCTTTGCTGCTGGAATGGCTAGATCTGCATGGCTGAGCTGGTGCCATCTCAAAAAAAAAAAAAACTAAAAGCAAAACAAAATAAACAACTATGATTTCCTTTTTTAAGACTTCTACTCTGACCCTAATCCTGTTTGGAAAGAGGCTTTGCAAACTGTGGCAATTACCAGTCCTCCACTCTGGAAAGATTATTTTAATTTAAAAAATGTCACTGCCCAACTCATTCTTAGCATTATGATTGGCAGTTGACTTGTATTTTCTAGTGATTGAAGGGCTAGTTTTGTCTTCTCAAATATGTTGAAACTGGTTTGTGCATCTGCTATATATTATGTCTGTCCCATTGTAATTATTATTTGTGGAAACCAACTGCCCACATTTTAAAGGTCATTTATTACCTGGCTTAGTCTCCACCTAGATTTACCTCTTCCCAGTTTTTTACTATCAAATCTAGTATGGTAGACAAGCTCACGTAGAGTATGGCCATTTCTCTGTTCACATTAAGCTCAGAATAATGGAAATAGATATATAGAGAAAGACACTTTAATAAGCAAAATAGAGTTCAATGTAGGCACAGTAATTATTGTAGTTATTTTGAGAAGATGTGCATTATCTTTTTGTTTTTCAGGTGTAGTAATAATATTAATACAATGATGATGTAGTAATTTATTAGTAATCCATATCTTTTATTTAATGGCTCATTTATTATTCAAAACATCCTATGCCATGAGTATCCATGCTTTCTTGTTGTTCAAAGAAAGGATTCCAGATAATTAAGTCACTATACCTAAGCTATAAGTAAATAAGTGATTTATACAGGACTTGAATAATTTTGTTTGATTCTATTACTAAGTGAATTTCTATGAAGTAATTCTGTATATGAACAACTTAGTAAGGCATTCATGATGATGGTTGAGTAAACGAATCATTTAAATATTAGTTTCAAAGTTTACATTTGATCCCACAGGTAGCAAATAGTTGTCATAGATTTCTGAGTGTGAAACAAATGTTGGTAAAATTCATCTTAGTAATATTGATTAGCTATTCATGAGCAGAAAAGATAAAAAAATAAATTTAGTGGTAGAGAGATGGAAAGAAGTTCATATGAGAAAGCGATAAAATGTAGATTAAATACACTAAAATAAATGGAGAAACATACTGTGTTTTAAACATGTATGAATAAGGAGACCCACAGTTTAAATAAATGTCAATCTCTTAAATTAATCGATGGAATTAATGAAATTCCAATTGGTATCACAACAAGTTTTTAGTAAAACCAGACTAACATTCCAAATTAATTGGCAAGTCAAGGACAAGAAAAATAAAAACACTGTAGAAAACTAGTAAGTTAATTATAATATAGTATTATTCATAAGTAAATAATAGTTGATCCAATATGGTTTGTGTGCATGGTAAAACAAAATGCAAGAGTCCAGCAACAAATCAAAGAACACCTGTAAACTTGAAGTGTTGTAGAGATGACCTTGTTAAGGAGCAGAATAATGACTATTCAGTAAATAATGCTGGAGGACTGGAGATAATATTTTCCCAAAGCCTCAAAGCTATTGATAACTACTTTACATGTCTCATGCCTGTTGGATAGCATGGTTTGTCTTTTCTTCCCCCACAGGGAATTTAGG
Organism: Sorex araneus; assembly: GCF_027595985.1. NCBI lineage: Eukaryota > Metazoa > Chordata > Mammalia > Eulipotyphla > Soricidae > Sorex > Sorex araneus. Next base: position 10,630,529 of record NC_073311.1, on the reverse strand, counting down.
TTTATTGAGTTACTCCCATACAATGCTCCTGAGGCACACCCAATTCCACCTAGCACTCCCAATCCTCTGTGTTTATCTTTTATCTTAATTTTTGGGTGACACCCGACGATGCACAGAGGTTCCTTCTGGCTCATGCACTCAAGAATTACTCCTGGTGGTGCTCGGGGGACCATATGGGATGCTGGGAATCGAACCCGGGTGGGCCACATGCAAGCAAATGTCCTACCCACTGTACTATTGCTCCAGCCCCTTTGTGTTTATCTTTAACCTTTCTTTTGTGCTCTTCTTTTCTTATCTGTTAATCACTTTTATTTGCAAATCAGACCCTGTGACAAATCAAATTTAGGGGGAGGACTCTGGATTTCGTATATGTAAGTGAAATACTGCTTTTCTTTTTCATTTATGTCCTTTGAATAGTTTATAGACACAGGAAGACAGTTGATACTATGCTTTTGTAATATGGGAGTTAATTATTGGAGTTAGTTAACTCCAAATAATTTATAGACACAGGAAGACAGTTGATGCTATGCTTTTGTAATATGGGAGTTAATTATATGGAGTTAGTTAACTCCAAATAATATTTACTCCTGGGCATCCATCATATCTATCTGATTTAAGCCTCAGTTGCCCTTTGTTCCTAACACCCCAAACAGGGTTCTCCCCAAGGGACAAGGATGGACCCAGGGCAAGCTGTAAGCTACCCTGGCATGGGAAGGGACAGGCTAAGCACCATAAGAAGTATAAAAAGTTAAGAGCGCAGTCATGGATCAAACTCGGCCATGACCCAAAAAGAAGTAACTGAATAAGGACCCTACTAGGGTTCACGATCACAATCATGAAACCCGTTAATCATCGAGTTGCTTGAGTGGTCTCAGTAACCTCTACATTCGTCCTGTCCCTGAGATTCTAGAAGCCTCTCTCTTCTCCCAACTATGCCGCATTGGAGGCTCTCTCAGGGTCAGGGGAATAAGACTCAGCTGGTTACTGGATTTCACATATGGATACACCATGGGAAGCTTGTAAGGCTGTCCCATGTGGGCAGGAAGCTCTCAGTAGGTTGCAATCTTCTCCCAGAGGGAAAAGTAGGTTATAAGATAACGCGCAGCTGCTTAAGTCTCTGGATGTTGACCGTTGATGAGATCACACACACCTGGGTTCTTCTGCTGGTACCTTCATGCATGAGGCTTGTCTGAACGTATGAAGAGGGGCCCCAAGCATGGCTGTGGCTAGGTTCCAGTGGTCTTCGGCCTCCTGGAGCTCTACTAGCGGGGGGGGGGGGCAGGGGAAGGGAAGCTGGAATCCATCCCCTCTGAGGGGCCCCGGGGGAAGACAGCCAAACGTGTGGGCAAGAGACTCTCTGTGTTGCTCTCCTCTGGGAGCTTGCTTTTAAGTCTCTGGATGTTGGCCTTTGATGGGATTACACATCTGGGTTCCTCTGCTGGTATCTTCATGCGTGAGGCCTGTCCGAATGTGTGGAGAGGGGCCTTGAGCATGGCTGTGGCTAGGTTCCAGTGGTCTTAGGCTGCCAGGAGCTCTGCTTGGGGCGGGGAGGGAAGCTGGAGCCCATCCCCTCCAAGGGGCCCCGAGGAAGACAGCCAGGCATGTGGGCAAGAGACTCTGCCTGCTAGGGTTAGGAAAGTCTAATCTGATCTGAGGACTATAGTCTGGGATATATAGCAAGATGTCTCAGGAAGAACCACCCTTTAAGCTTAGTATATCTGTTGCTGTGTTCATACAAAATGACTAGAAAGATTATGAAGAAGTATATGTAAGATGATTATTTAAATAGATACTGACAAGAAAAGAAGAAAGCAGTACAAGCTTAGGTGGAATTCCATCCTTGGGCATATCTCCTAGCAAGAATCTAGAGTGCTGAACACTTAAGAAGATATTTTGTCCTTGAGTACCTCCTAGAACTTCCCCTGAAGAAAGAGCTTTACATTTGTTCATTGTTTATGGTAATGTTCAACCACATGTATGTATAATTGTTACCCCCAACACTTCCTGATTGCTCTATAACTTACATGTGAGACTTACCACTGATTACCAACAACTTGGTTGCCCCCATTCCCTCTTTCATTAATTCATTGCCATTGGCTGTCAGGTGAAGGGAGGAGGAGGATGATTCAGCACCAGATGTACCCAGGGGACCCTCAGGTCACTGCAGGCGGGTCAGTGAACACCCACTACCAAAGAAGAGCGACACATGCCTACAGTTTATTCTTTGTTCTATATACTAACTTGGACTGGAGTGATAGCACAGCAGGTAGGGCATTTGCCTTGCATGTGGCCAACCCAGGTTTGATTCCCCCATCCCTCTCGGAGAGACCGGCAAGCTACCAAGAGTATCCCGCCCACACGGCAAGCCTGGTAAGCTACCCGTGGTATATTGGATATGCCAAAAACAATAACAGCAATTCTCATAAGGGAGACATTACTGGTGCCTGCTCGAGCAAATCGATGAACAACAGGATGACAGTGACAGTGACATTGATATACTAACTTATGGTCAATGGTGTAAGTGATGGAAGGAGGCGGAGGGGGGCAGGGGGAATGGAAGGCGTGCTTAATAAAGGCAAAGCCACCCTTTGTCTATCATTGAGGCTAACTTGTCATCTGAACAAGACATGTATCAGTCACATTCTTTGCAATGAAGCCTGCTGGACTTTGCTTGCTTGAGAGTTGGATTGGCTTTCTTCTGGTGATCCCCCACATTCAGAAATACCTAGTTGCTTAATAAATGAAAACAAAACAAGTGGGATTTTTTCTTTGCTTGTTTATTTTTGGGCCACCTCCAGCTGTGCTTAGAGCTTAGTCCTGGCTCTGCACTCAGGGATCACTCCTGGTGGGTTCCAGGGACTCTGTGGCCTGCCAGGGGTTGAGAAAAGGGTAGATTTTCTCTAGAAGCTACAGCCTCTCTCCTCCCCACTTTGGATAAGCTATTTGGGAACCTCTATGGGCAACAAATATATTTTATTTTTAGTGCAATCATTTCCCAAGTAGTGTTCAGGGGACCTAGGCATCACTTCCTACAAAACTTGGTCCACTTTACCTGAAAGAATAATACTAGAACCCAGTAATGTGGTGACATTCAAGCCCTGTGGAACTATCCAGGCCACACCAGGCATTTTGGGGGCTTCCAACCTACACCACTGGCACTCTGGGGACATAGCATTGAAGGGATAAAACTGGGGTTCCACATGTGCAAAGCATGACCTTTATCTCTGTTCTATTTCTCTGACCCCCAAATCAATATTTTGGGTGGCTGCCCAACCAGTGCTCAGAGGGTCTGGAACCACTCCAAACAATTCTCAGTTAGCTGGTGGCTCTGTGCTAGAGTACAAGGATGAAGTGTTGCTTATGTCCTCAGAATTACCTGGGCTACCCCAATAGGAGCCTCCAGGACCACAATCTGTGGTGTTAAGGGGCCTCCACAGTTGTACTTGATGATGTTCATGGAACAATGTGGTGCTGTGGATCAAACTATGGTTGGCTGCATGTTGTCAAGGGAAGCACCTTAACCCCTGAATTATCTCTCTGTCCACCTAAACAAATAGTTCTGAAGAACAAAAATAATCAGCAATTAAAAGCATATTAGAAAAATATATTTTATTTATAACTTTTGTAAGCAGTTATAATTTATAAGAAGAAACATAAATAACTAGCAATAAACCATGAAAACTTTCAGATGTATTAATTAAATAGCTTCAAATAGAAATAAAGTGAAAAAGGACTGACAGTCCAGGAATAAGTCCATATTAAATACATGCCTGTCACTGTCACTGTCATCCCATTGCTCTTTGATTTGTTCTAGTGGGTACCAGTAATGTCTCTCATTGAGAGACTCATTGTTACTGTTTTTGGCATATCCAATATGCATGGGTATCTTGCCAGGCTCTGCCTTGTGGGCTCCATACTCTCAGTAGCTTGTCAGGCTCTCTGAGAGGGGCGGAGGAATCGAACACGGGTCGGCCACGTGAAAGGCGAACTCCCAACCGCTGTGCTATGGCTCCAGCCCAATACATGCCTATATATAGATAATAATTCATTTTACAAAATATGATAAAATTATATCAACACCTAATACCGTTCAGAGAAAAAGAGAAGTAATCTGGGTAAAAATAGGAATCACTGTAAGTGCTATTAACTATTAGAAGAAAACAGGAAAGGATATGTTCATGCCTTTTTTGAAAAGTAAACATATAGCTACATTAACAATAAAATGTATTTTTTCAATAAATCATCAAAAATTTTAATAACAAATATGATTACTAATTTAAAAAATAACAGTGATAGCTAGAAAAACATTTGTGATACATCAAAGGCAAGTGAAAATATTCAGATTGCAATAAAAAGCCATATAAAAGAAAAAAGACTGTCCACATAATAAAGAGGGAAATACAATTCACAGAGAAAAAGTTACAAATAGACTGTGAACATATAAGATGATTATTTCTGGTAATCAAGGAAATGTAAGCAACAATGATGACATTTGTTTGCAACATTGAAACTTGTAAAACTTTGATAAATAATCCTTTACCCTACAACGTAGTATAAATAGTACAATATGTATACTAGAGATTAAAGTAACAAAATAAATTTATACTTAGAAGTCGGGGAAGGGAATCGAGGTGGCAGAGTGAAAGAAGTTTAAGCAAGAATGTCCAACTTAGCCTGATTTTGTAGGGGCTAGTGTACAAATTACACCAGAGTTCTACCTGCTTTCAGGCAGCTTGAAGATATTATTGACCAATTGCGACATGCTCCAATTCTTTGTAGGCAGATGTGTACCTTCAGGACTCTTTCTATAGGGCAATTCCCCATAGAAAAGGAAAACTGAGTTACTCTCCACCACCAACAGCGTCAACAGCAAAGAAGATTCTGTGCATGATAGAAACAAACCTACTACACACACACACACACACACACACACACACACACACACACACGCTCATATATACACATGCATGTACTATGCAAACACCCATGAGGCAAAGGAATGGGGGATTTTTGAAAAATGATAACCTTGAGAGATGTTGTCAAAGTTGACTTTCATTTAAAATTATACTTTTAAATAAGAACACTGAGTCATCAGAAAACTCTCGAGACAGAATGTCCAGACCCCATGCCAGACTATCTTCACCAGGGTACCTTGGAGCGGGGGTGAGTTGAATTTCTCTCCCTGCCCCAAGCGGAAGCCCAGCAGCTGAAAACCTCCACAACCCAACCCCAGCCATGTTCAAAGCCACTCTACAAGCTCAGACGAGCCTCACCTATGAGGGAACCTGCAGAAAAACCTAGGTATGCAGGACCTGTGACAGATCTCCAAGCTCTCTAGGAATGGGACTGGGCCTCCTCCCCCCAAACCCCCAGTTTTCCAGTAGTTTGGCAGTCACACCCACAAACTGCCCCCGGCACCATATAATCTCATCAATGGCCAAATTCCAGAGTCTATGAAATAAAGGTCCTGGAAGAGAGCAACACAGAATGTCCTGGAGCAACCTTTTATTCTCTAGCCCACTGATGTAATAAAAGTAGCACACTTATTTGGTTTTAACATACATGCTTGTAATATCTTATGTAAGGGCTTAAATGGCTCCAGGATGAAATACAACAAGCTTCACACACTTTACTCTTATGGTGGTGGGACTGGTGTTTGAATATTATCTGTAATGAATTATTGTGAACAGCTTTATAAAAATAAAATATATTAAAAAATAAAAATGAAAAAAGAAAATCCTCTTGAGTATGCCCAAAACATATCCTCAACCCACATTTATCTTTGTTAAATATCTTTCTAAGTAACATAATCCTTCTCACCTTTTAAGGGAGTTTCTTAAGACCTACAAATAAGCACCACTCAGAGAGGCCAAATTAGGATTCTTTATTACAGGAGTCAGAAACCACAAGTGGACTAGTGTCCCAAAGAACTCAAGGCCTCCAAGTGCAGTCATGATGAGTTTATAATGGCAAAAATCATATCCTAGTCAGACAATGGATACACTGGATACAGGCCGCAGGAGCTGTGACCAGCAAGGCAAGTTATGGAAGCGAAATCATCATCATCATCATCATCATTGTCATCATCATCATCATCATCACATCATCATCATCATCATCATCATCCCTTTGATCACTGCTTTTCTAGAGCGGTCTCAGCGGTCGATTCGTCCTAGCCCTGAGATTTTAGAAGCCTCTCTTTACTCGTTCTTCCCAATGGTGCCGCATTGGAGGCTCTTTCAGGGTCAGGGGAATGAGACCCATCACTGTTACTGGTTTTGGCACATGAATACACCACGGAGAGCTTGCCACGCTCTCCCACGTGGGCAGGAAACTCTCAGTAGCTTGCCAGGTTCTCCGAAAGGGAGAACTAGGCTATAAGATGTCACAAGGCCACTTCCAGGAGCTTGGTTTTATAATCTCTGGATGTTGGCCGTTGATGGGATTAAACAGCTGCCAGTGGCAGTTTGTGGTTCTGACTGCCTAGCTACTGGAAAATGGGGGATCTGGGTGGAAGAGGCCCCGTCCCGATCTGAGCAGGCTTGGACATCTCAGCCCTGGGTCCCACACACTGCATTCTTCTGCCAGTTCCTTCATGCTTGAGGCACATCCAAACATGTGGAGAGGTGCCTTGAGCATGGTTGTGGCTGGGTTCCAGAGGTCTTCAGCTGTGAAGGTTCTGCTCAGGGCAGGGAGGGAAATTCAGCCCACCTTCTCCGAGGGGCCCTGGTGAGGACAGCCAGGAGCGGGGGCAAGAGACTGCAGAAGCAAAATAAGCTAGTTAATGGTTAAGCTGGTTTATGGAGAACAATTGGCTTCCAGTTACTGGGGCACTCATGATTGTGAATACTGATTAATTATTCCAGAAGCTGAACAGTTTGTTTCTGGGTTGTACTTGTTAGTGGGTCACACCTGACCCTTGGAACAATGGAGCAGAATTCCCTTCCTGCTGACAGGCTAGGAGGGGGAATGAAAATGGAGTCCCTTAGGTCAGAAACCCTTAGCTCACTCATTGATTACTACCACAATGATCCAATTATTCTTGCTTTATTATATTCTTTTTGTTGCACATAATTTATAAAAATATGAATCAGGTCATGTCATTTTCCTGTGCTCCATTTAGAATAAAATCTATATGGTAAACTGTGGCTTCCCAAGCCCTAACAATGCTTCCTTAATATTCTCCAACTGTCGGTGGGGGGAAGGGGGGAGGTATAAAATTAAACAAAAAAAAATATTCTCCAACTGTCTCACATCAAAATATACTTATTGTCTGAATGTTCTGGTCATGAGGGGTTCCTATTTCCTTTGTACATACTATTTCAGGCCATCATTGGGTACTTAGTCAACCAGGACTCTGTCTAAATATTATATTTTCAGAAAGACCTTTTAACCTTCCAGTTCAATGAAGCCATTCACATCATATAACTCCTTTATATTCTTTTTGCCATATTTTTATCCTTTAGGGCTTATACATCTACTCTCCACAGAGTGCATGTAGAATGAATTCTGTTACAAAATAGGCTCCAGATAAGTTTCAGTTGAAAGAATGGATGCATAAAAACATAAACATTTTCTAAAAGGCATTGTAGAAGATATCTGATAAATATAGCAATCATCCCTGTTGCATATGGAGCTTCTAATCTGCCTTGGAAATAATAAAGAGATGCATTACTAATAAATAAGTTGGCCATAAACAAGAAGAGTTCAGAGAAGAGTGTGGGAAATGTAAGAGACCCAAGTTTGGGGCTTCTGCTCCAGTATTTGCATACTGCTCCTATAAGCAAATTCTTAACTGAATGCATAGAATTTCCATTCCCATCAGTGTGGTCAGAGCAGGAGCTGAACTCTGTCCAGTAACAGTTTAATCCCCAACAGCCATTCAAACAACGTTTTTTCCGAAGTGTTCTCATTTCAGTATGCTTTTGACTGAAATATTTTGAGTAGGATGTAATAGTCATCTAAACTAGGCAAAATAATTCAGAAAACTCCTGGATTTCTTTAAAAAGTTGCATGTCAGTTCAATTTTTTTTAAGTTACATGGTCTTAGATGATCTTAAAGATTTTCCACATTAATTGGCAACATAAATAAGGAAGAAAAGGGAAAACTTAGCACTAAAGAACATTTAGTTTTTTCCCCCCACATATTTTGGTCTTAATTATTTTATTTTGGCTTTTGTTTTTAGAATCTCATACTACTCATTTACTTAGTAGCCTATTCTAATAAAAGTCTTTGTGGTATGTTTAATCCAACTAATGTTTTGGTTATGCTCTTGGTGGAACTTTCACTCACGTCTTAGGAAATTCCACCTATTTTCACACTAGGCATAACAGTGAACATATTAGTTAAGTGAATAGACCAACAGATAAAAATGACTGTCTTTCTTTTGTGAGTTTCCCATTGAAAAGTAAGGAAATGAGGTTTAAAGTATCTATCTTCGAGAAATAAGTGAGCAAGAGACTTGGGTAGATGAAGATTAGTTTTTCATCCTCTCTTCTGTTGAAGCAATCCTAAGGTAGTGAGAACTTTGAAACTTTACTGCCTTTGCTTTTCAAATAAATGACTGGGGTGTGAAAAGTGACATATCTGACATATCCTGTTGTTGAGATTCTTTTTTTTTCCTGTGAATGGCTTCACTTTGATCTTCTCTGTTAGCAGCGGGCTGGTGTCACTCCCCTCCCTTTCTGCTGGAGATGGCTTTCTCACTCAGTGACTTTCATTTTCCTGAAAGACCCCAGGATGGCCTGGGGAAACAAGCAATTCTTCTCATTTCCTGACTTCTTGCAACATAAGTCATCTTGTCAAGCATAAATATTTGTACTTAGGAAACTACCTAAGGTACTGTTTTGTTGGGAGGGTCAGATCCTAACTGATTGCATTCATGACTAATATGAGTGATGCCAGTGGTGTCCTGAGTGACTTCTGTGAAGTGGAAAGGAGAGAGGTGGTAGATCAAATATTGGCAATCAAATATTTTCTCTCTATCCATCTGTTACCAGGTGAAAAGACTTGAAAGTCTAGGACTAGTAAGAGTTTGCTGTGAGATGCTCCTTGCAGGAAAGAAGTCAGTCCTAGACGTTATCCAGAACCTTTCAGGGTCTCACAGAAAAGAATTTCAGGAGGAGATGAGTCGTGAACTGTAGCAAGTTTTATTTCGAAGTTCTGAAGAAGGGAAGGGGGGTAAGGGAGAGGGAGGGGGAGAAAAAGGAAGAGGGCGAGAGGTGGAGGGAGAGGGAGAGGGAGAGGGAGAGAGAGAGAGAGAGAGAGAGAGAGAGATTAATGTGCTTAAACTTCTGGCAGAAATTTCTCTGGGCTTAGTTACTAAAATACTAAAATACAGAAATCCTAAACTGCGCAGCCGCACAACCTCATATCTCTTCATTCTCAGTAATGGAAAACAAATTATCAAATGCTTCCCTTTCAGCAGGTCCGACTTTGGGGAGGGGGTTAAACTCCAAACAATAATAATGAGTTTTTTGTTGAAATATTGAATGTAATCAAAGTAAAGAGAAAGTAAAGTGAAATTTATTAGCTACACAGGCAAGGTTGGGGGTTGGGGGGTGGGGAGTGGGGGTGGTTATACTGTGATTCTTGGTGGTGGAATATGTGCACTGGTGAAGGGATGGGTGTTTGAGCATTGTATAAGTGCGACTTAAGCCTGAAAGCTTTGTAACTTTCTACATGGTGATTCAACAAAAAAAATTAAATTAAATTAAATTTTTTTAAAAAAGAGGGAATGTGGGCTTCTTTAGAGTATAAAGACAGTGAGAGGGCTGGAGTGACAGCACAGCGGGTAGGGTGTTTGCCTTGTATGTGGCTGACCCGGGTTCAATTCCCAGCATCCCATATGGTCCCCTGAGCATCGCCAGGAGTAATTCCTGAGTGCATCACCAGATGTGACCCAAAAAGCAAAAAAAAAAAAAAAAAAAAAGACGGTGAGAGAGAGAGAGTCCCAGTACACACCCCAGCATTAAAGTATGAAGATATGAAAGTACACATCTCAAGTGGGGAGATGTGGGTGACACATGAGCATCATAAGCACCACAAGTGCTCAGCAGCAACACATGAGTGCATTCAGCATGTGGGCCCAGGGAAGAATATGCCTGCACTTCCTTTGTTAAAATTGTTTTTTATAGGGTTTCTCCCAAGCTATCCCATGGGGGGCTTTCTACCTAGGTAAGAGTCCACTGCTAGGGTGGTTGCCAGGGGTAGAGTTGGGAGCAGTTAAAGGTTTTCTTTGATATTCCTTTACTGGCCTTTATTCCTGCTGGAGCTTCTCTGAGGAGAATCTTCTGTGGGTCTGTGCTGGGGTCAGGTAAAGGTCTTATTAAGCGATAGTTTCTGTGTCCACATGGTGGATTTTTAGCAGCCTCAGGGATATTGGTTTTATTACTTCCCAAGAACTCATGGACATGGAGGTCCCTTCTGTATCTACCAGCCTGCCTGCTTCATAAGGAATTCTCTAATAATAGAAAACATCTACCCAATCTCCACCACCCTCATCCCACCCCACCCCTGCCCCTTCCTCTAATTGCTGTTGTAGTGGAGAGGGGTCTTTCCCTAAATTGTAGTGCTCGCACACTTGACTGTGAGACTCACCAGAGACACAAACTTTGTTGTGGCTCTGGGAATCACAAATGGCAGTATATAGGCTGACCCTGGACCATATGGGGTGATGCTAGGATTGTACCAGTGCATTCACACCTAAAAGGCAGATGTTCTGTCCGTGATCTCTGGTCCTGAACCTAAGTATTTAACCAGTATTTCCCTAAAAATCTCTGTAATTCCATTTCCAGAGAAACAAAGAATAGCAGTTGTTTCAGGATTATAGATTTTTTTTCCCATGAGGCCTCACCTGCACCTGTGGGAAGGGGGCTTAGAAGCCACTCCTGATGATGCTTGGCTCAGCTTGTGGGCCTGATGAGTTAGTAATCAACTGTTGCAGTCTCCTGAGGGACAGGACAGTCATTACGTCACCCGAACTCTGAACCTGCAGGAGTTACCCCCGAGATCCTTGGCAGGGCTTGGAGAAGGGTACAAAGTAGGAGCCAATTTCTCCTGAGATATGGGGATGTCTTGATGTCTTCTCGTAGGGGTCCCTGCAGGAATATCAGAGTGACAGTCAATAAAGTAATGGTGCTGGGACTCTGCTACTGAGACTGGAGCTATGAACTGGAGCTACCGACACTTTTCGACTCAGGACTCTGAACAGTGGCTTGGAAGCCAGTGGTCTACAGATGATTTTCCATCAGCAGAAATTTTCTGCTAGTCCATTAAAATTAAAAAAAAAACAAAAAGGTGAACTTAACTTGGGAGTTGTCAGCCTCCTGTTCACTGGTATGAAAACAGTTGACTAGAGAATCTGTTGGCCATTTGGATAGAAAGAGTTCAGTTATTTGATAATTGATGTGCAGAAATGATTCAGTCAGCAAAGTGAAAAACCCCTTTCTTCCTAGAGAAACCCCCTTTTCCTGGAAACATCAATAAATTCTCACCTGTGGCCTTTCTTCTTGCCACAAGAGTAAGAGGGTTGATTAATGTGATGGAAGGTCAGTCCCTAAGAAATTGCTGAGATCAGGCACCCTGGAGGCAGGTGCAACTCAACCCTCATTTGCATACCAATAGGGGCCAAGAGGTTAAGACTGTTTACTTCTTTTTAAAGATACCTGTTTTTAAACAATCTTTTGGTTTCTCCTTATAACAGCTTCAAACTTGTTTCTACCCAAGAAACAAGATCTGTTTTCGAGACAACAAAGACAGTCTAGTCTAGCCCAAGTGAGAGACAAACTTTAAAGCACCTCCAATCACCTCTCATATCTTCCTGCAAACCTTTCTTGGGGAAATTTCAAGCTACAGAAGGAACAGTACAAACATTTAAAAACCTGCACTTGATAATCTGATTTTGAATAAACGGATCGATGTATCTTCCTAGTAGCTTTGTGGCTTTATTACTGTTTTCAGAGTATTCTTCTTCTATAAATGAAAGTAATGGTTTCTGTCTCCTGGGATTGTAGAAATAATAACTATGAAAACAATAGCTAACGCTTCCTGACTAGATACTCTATGGGAGGCACAACTACTGTTTCACTTACTCCTAACCGGAACCCCACGAAGTATGTGCACGTTAGCCCCATGTTATATTTAATGATGTGCGCCTATAGGATGCTACAATACAATGCTACTTTATTATAAATCTTTTAGAAGAAAGTTTGGTAACTCACTGACAGATACACTCACTTTTCCCCCACAGACTTGACTTAGTTACCAACCAAGGGCAGTTGGAACTGATCCTGTGAAGCAGAGACCAGATATGATAAGGTCCTTCTGGGAGGTAAATGAGCTCAAGAATATCATGTCTACTTCTGAGTTTGACATATCAAAGCAAGGGTAATAATACCTTCTCCAGGGTAATAATGTTCAATTATTTCAACAAATTCCAATATGAATTGTTTGAAATACCTTCTTTTTTTCTGATTTTTTTTCAACTTGTGTTTTTTTTCATCCATGTGGTACCCACATAGATTTAATATCTTGGGTATGATCTGACCTCTGACAGTATAGCTCCATCATTTACCTTGTTTTGGATGTGCTTATTATATCATGTGTTACCCCAAATCACCTAGGTTTTGAGTGACCACTGTCATATTCATTCCAATGTTTGTCTCTTGTTTGCCTGACTGCCACTTCCTTCTTAAAGATTCCAGTGAGAGAATTACTGCCTTCTTAGAAAGCAATTTATAAGTTCTGTTCTTTGACATGGATTCTGAGAAATAACCTGATTGCTTCCCTGAATGCTGGACATTTTTTCATCAAAATGTCCATTACTTATATAGTGGTAAACTAAAAATTTGCTAAATATCTAATTATAGAGATGCTCTTAGAGTCAATATAATGTAATTGGAAAGTGTAGTTCAAGAGTTAGAATTCCTGAATTTTCTTTTGTTCAGGCAGTACTAGACCCAGTGCTAGACCTCATAAAAGCTATGGCTTTGTTCTCAGTTTTCTCATTTAGAAATAGAGGGTAATATCAGGTTTGTATAAATATAAAACAGAATACTGCATGTAGATCACTAAAGACAGTGCTAGTCTGTAGTAAGTAATGAAAATGAGTTCTCGGTGCTAATCTGTAGTAAATAATAACAATGAGTTCTTGGGTCTAGAGTGAAAGTACAGAGGGTGTTAAATAGTAGCCTAAATTATTTGTTATAATCTGCTATAATATTACATAGTTTTAGAAAATGCCATCCACATACTGTTGGACCAAGGAAGGGTTAAAAGTTTGTAAGAGTTCAGACCCTAACACTTAAGAGAAATCATCTTTGCTGGCTGTGTAGATCCCCTAGACACTTTACAGTGAATCGCTAGTAGACCCTGGGATTTACAACCCCCTCTCCTGAAAAAGGATGGCAAAGAGCATGCCCTGACCCTGAGCTATGTAGAGACAATTTGCTCCAGTTAGAGGTATGGCTATAACTAAAGTTAAGTTTCATTGATGTTTGTCTGAAACCATATCTTGTTTTAAATATTAAGTAAAACTGTAGTAATCTTGCATGATCTAAATTGACATTTTGGAACGTAGTTTTAGAATATGAACGCAATGTTAGTCTTCGACTCATTTGTCATGAGGTTAGAGTCCCACAATCCTTCATGATCCCTGGTCCTATTGTGATAAAATAAACGTCTATAGTGCTCCCCTTCTGTGCCTTGGCTATGTCATTGAGTTTTGGTGAACGTGGGCATAACAAGGGTCAGGCACTTCCCTTGCATGTGGAAGACTTGGGTTTGATCCCAGGCATCCTACAATGTCCCCTGATCATTGCCAGCAGTGTTCCCTGAGCACAGAGCCTGGACTAAGCCCTAAAAACAGCCAAGTGTGCCCCCCCAAAAAAAAACAAAGAAAAGGGAGCATTTTCAGATTATTATTACTTTGTATATTAGACATTGGCATAGAATACTGCTATATAATGATATATGCCAACTGCTACTTGAACACTACCATATAATTATGGATAAACACTAAAATGGTGAGCATTTCAAATGGTGATAAATTATAATAAGCAACAAATCTAATAAACATTAAACAATCTTTGTTATTAGAAGTATGGAAAAATAAAGGCAATCTGATGAACTTCTCTAGTTTCTCTAAATATTACTCATATTCTCCAGGCAACTTCAGCTCAGGTACTAATAGTTCTAGCGCTCTCACATTGACTTCCCTTGCCTCTCTTCTTCAGGATGATGAGACAGACTTTCTCTTTGCAGCAAGACCAGGTCCAGCAAGGATCAAGAATAGAGAGGGTAAGTAGAAAGTATTTTGCTTCTTCCTCTGTGGTGTGGGTCAGTGCAGAGCTTATAACATGACTTTGTCCTAGAGGAGTCAGCTGCCCAATTTTACAAGTTACAATAAAGGTAACATGTCAGTACCTAGAATTTATCAAATGCAGGAAAAACCATTTATCAGAGAGTGGTGGGAAAGTCAGGAGACATTTTATTTTCAGGAGTTAAATGTGAATGGTCATCACTTTCACTTCCTCACAGAAAGGCAACAGATGAAGGAAACAAGAGAAAAAGAGACAGCATTAAAACCAAGACCCTCAGAGCAAAGCAGGAGGTTTTTATTTTATACATTTATGTTCCTTGGTATGACCTTACTGGACTTCATAAAAACAATCTCTGGTGCCCCAGGGATCACACCCAGAAGACCCACCCTACCAGTGCCAGATAGATACCTCATTAGCCAACCTCCACTACCTCCACTACCCAGCCGCCACCACACTCCAGGCTGCTTCAGGACACATCATAAGACACTTAATACCCATTTTCCATAGTTACTGCACCATATTTGATGGGCTTCAGATATGGTGTGAACCATGGGAATACCTGTAAGGGTGATTAGAGGTCGCCCTAAAAGCCACCATCCCCCCTGGAGAGACTGGCAAGCTACCGAGAGTACCCCGGCCGCACGGCAGAGCCTCAAAAGCTACCTGTGGTGTATTCAATATGCCAAAAATAGTAACAACAATAGGCCTCATTCCCCTTACACCGAAAGAGCCCCCAATATAGTAGCCTTAAGAAGAATGAGCAAGGAGAGTCTGATAAAATCTAAGGGACAAACTAGGCAGCCAAAATGAAGAAGGACTAAAATGATTGTCTGTACTTTCAACACACATATGCTGACATCAGAAGCATCCATCGAGGACCTGATGGTGCAAGCGCAGAAGATCAAGTAAGACATCATTGGTCTGACTGAGACGAGAAGGCATCAATCACATCACACCATTTTAGACACTGGGAAGAACTGTTCCTTGGAACATGTGACAATAGAGGTGTCGGTGGTGTCCGTGTCCTTGTCAACATGAACTTGGCCAAAAGCATTGATTCATTTGAATGCCTAACAACCTGAATCGGACAATTATGCTTGAATAGATGTGGCTCACTGCTGGGAGTTTCTATCTTCATCGTCTACACATCAACATCCAACTACAATGAAGAAGAAATTGAGAAGTTCTACATGGAGCTGAAGAAGTTCTATAAAGAAGATCACACCTTCTACAAGATCATTCTCGGTGATTTTAATGCCAAGATAAGAACGCTATTCGGGTCTCCCAAAGAGGAATCTAAAGAGCTATACTTGGAATATCACATTTCACTTAAGTGAGAGAAGGAATCCTGAGTTCCGACCTCCTTCAACAATCATGAATCAGGGACCTGTCTCATTTGCCAAGGCGTCAAAAATCAGATGGGCTGGACACAATGCGGTTTAGAGATGACCGCTGAACTAGAGCTGTTACCGACTGGATTCCATGAAACATCAAAAGACCTTATGGCTGCCCACCTACAAGATGTCCCTAACAAACAGTTTGAGGCTCTTCGTGTTCCTGGAGCGAGCAGATGCCATTGGGCTACACTAGCATGAGACAAGGACGAATAGAGATGTTACTGGTGCCAGCTTGAGCAAGTTGAAGATCAATGGGATGTCAGGTGACACAAGTGATACATAAAAACTTACTATCATCATATTATTTAGTTCTTCAAATATTGTTTGAGTACTTATCTCTAGTGTCTGTTCTCATCATTTCAAGAGGCACTCAGTACTGCAAAGCTACTTTAGCAGAGAGCTAATTTCATTTATTGGAAACATAATTTTTTTCTTAATAACTAGATACCTGAGAGCAGTGTCCTAGAGTACTACCAAATAGAGAGATAAAAGGGGAGGTATGGGGAGGGAGGAAGAAAATTTTAACCTAGACCTAGCAGATGAGCAGGTGTGTTAGCATCAACATAATTTAAAGACAGTTTGGGGGATGGGGGTTGGAGTCATAGTTGGCAACGCTCAAGGCTCCTCCTGGCTTTGTTCACAGAGATGACCCCTGTGTGTAGGGACCATATGCAGTTAGATCCTCAGGAGATCTAATAAGGGTCAGTTGCATGTAAGGGTAATGACTCACCTGCTATACTATCTTTTCAGCAACTAAAGATAATTTCTGTTTTCACTTTGTAAGATAAGAAATATTTTTTAAATCCCATATTAATAAAATTTCAGAGCTAGAGTAAATAAGACTTTATAAAGAAGTTTTGGGCAATAGCCTGTTAATAGTTTTCTAATAATACAATTAAAAGAATTTCTTCCAAAATTCATTCACTGGTTTAGATTTTAATTTTGAATTAACATAGTTTTATGGTTTGTCATAAAATAAATATTAAAATGACTCTAGATATTTTAAAATAAAATACTTCTGAACACTTTGCTGTCAAGAAAAATGTCCTTAAAATTTTCTTAAGGTTTGATGTTTTTATTAACAAGAAAAATACCAACTTGATCATTTTTTTTATACACAACTCCTTGCTCACAGCTCCCAAGACTCTTAGGATTTACTTATCAGATAAGAGTGTCACATTTTATGTTAATGAAGGAAACTTTAAAGAAAAATGATTGACACTGGGTGCCAAGTAAACCAGTATAAGTAGAGGGTAGGATTTGTAGTCTGGGACTTTTACTTTCTATTGCTGATTTCCTGAGAGAGAAGATATTATCTCAGTTGCCCAGAGGCAATGATTTACTCATTCATGCTTTTGTGATAAAAACCCAAAAGGACTTGGAGAGCTTTGAAATTAGTGAACATGTGGAATTTTGAAAAAATGACATATCTCAAAATTCTGTACCTCAAAGTTTTAAAGTTCCCCATACTTTGGTCCTGCATCTCCTTCACTGGGCTTTTGCATTTGTAATAAATCTGTGATCTTGAGATTAAATGGGCCTCCTGAGCACCATGTACCTCAGGCAAATTAACTGAACCTGAGGAGGAGGTTTCTGATTCATGAGCACAACCTAGGTTTGCGGTCAGATTCTGAAGTGAAGGGCAGTCTTGGAAAACTGAGACTTAATTTCTGGAATGTGCTGTTCTCTCCAGGCAGGTACTGTCAAAATTGAGTTGGGGAGCTGGAGCGATGGCACAGTGGGTAGGGCGCTTGCCTTGCATGAGGCCGACCCGGGTTAAATTCCCAGCATCC
Source organism: Sorex araneus (assembly GCF_027595985.1). Lineage (NCBI taxonomy): Eukaryota > Metazoa > Chordata > Mammalia > Eulipotyphla > Soricidae > Sorex > Sorex araneus. The sequence goes on along the minus strand of NC_073311.1, from coordinate 10,613,017 downwards.
CATATGGTCCCCCAGCACCGTCAGGAGTAATTGCTGAGTGCATGAGCCAGGAGAAACCCCTGAGCACCGCCAGGTATGACCCCAAAAGCAGAAAATATAAAGAAAAAAATTGAATTGGATTATAAGACACTTTGCTGGGTATAGGAGAATTGCTTGTTGGTGTGGGGAAATCTCCACATACTCAATGGAATAGAATCCAGGAACTCTAAACAGCAGGAAATATGTTTTCTTAACTCTAATATAAATGGACTATAATGAAAAAATAAAAAAACAAGTTAGAAATAAGAAATTTTCTAAAATACATAAAACTTAAACTCATCGGAAATCCTATCACCCTAAGCCAAGCACTGTTAATATTCATATCTATTTCTTCTAGATTTTTTCTTTGTAAATACATTTATGTTAAATATATAGGAAGAAATAGGATAATTCTGTGTCACTATTTTGTAACCTGTTCTCTTCACTTTATTTGGCACTGATATATTTTAAATACATTAACATTCATTGTAAAATGTAGTGGTGACATAATAAAAAGCTCTACATAATTAAATACTACCGAAATATTCTTTCAAAGGGCAACAGTATTGAGGGAGACAGTGATGCCAAGGAGATAGGAATTTAGTTTTAGAGTTAGACTTCCAGGATATAAGCCCCAGCTCTGTTACTCACAAGAGTGGCCTTCATATATTAGCCAAAATCACTTTCCTCATCTTTAAAATGGGGCTAATTATAATACTATTTGACAGTGTCCTCATGAAGAATAAATGAAAAGATCCACTTAGCATATTGTCTGATAATGAACTTCCAAAAAGTGTTTTCATAAAGACTAATTTAATTTCTTAACAACATCATTAGTCATACTTTGGCATTTCTTTTGGACCTAGACTCCTGTTTGCCTACTTATTTATATAATTGGGTAGTACTTTAAAGTCCTGGCAGGAGACTTCTGAGGAGGAGTTGTATACTGGAAGCTATCAAGAGTGTGGGGGAAGAATAGGCATCAGGGAGCAACGGGGTGGGGGGGGGAATATCAGGAGATTCAGATATGTTGGTGGTGTAAAGGAATGGAATAGCTGAATATTCAAACCACAGAGTAAACAATACTGATATCATGAGACCCAAACTTTCAAAGAATCCTGTTAAATGTTGTCGAGGGGAATGGTGGTGGGAGATGGGAGATTGCAGGGAATTTGGGAACACTGGTGGAGGGAAATTGCCACGGTTGGCAGGATCGTTGCTGGAACATTGTATGATTAAAATAAAATGATAACTTTGTGGAAAAAAATTAAGTCCTGGCATTGGACTATACCTAAAGGACTGGGAGCAAAGGAATCCCGTGGAAATACCTTGTACATGGAAGCATGGAGTAGTGGGTTCTGCTCACTGTGTTTTTTTCTTCCCTATTTAGGAAACATTTGAATAGACATAAGACTGTAAATAGGCAGTCTCGGGCCAGGGGCGATATCGGCACACGCTCCCCAGAGATTCGACCCGAGTGGCCACACTTTTGTGCGGCTGCTCTACTGCTGATCGACCACAATCCGGAGGCCAGCTAGACTACTTTTGGTCCCAGCAACTGCTTGCAGCCATGTCTCTAGATTGTGAACTAAGCCATAGCCCCACACTGGCCGAAAAGTGGAAAAAGGTTTTTTTTTTCCCTTTTCCGGGAGAAGCGGCGTGGCGTCCGCCATATTATGAAGACTATTAAGCAGGTACGAACTTGGTGGCGGGGGAAGAAGAAAAAAAAAGACTTATGAACTTGAAACAGTGGGACACATGGGCAGTCTCGGGTCAGGGGCGATACCGGTGCGCGCTCTGCCGAGATTCGACCTGAGTGGCCACAATTTTGTGCGGCTGCTCTGCTGCTGTTCGACCATGATCCAGAGGCCAGCTAGACTACTTTTGGTCCCAGCAACTGCTTGCAGCCATGTCTCTAGACTGTGAACTAAGCCATCGCCCCATGCTTCCCCAGGAAGGGAAATGATGCAATTTCTAACATAAATCTCCCTAGACTTAATTACTAAAATACTAAAATACAGAAATCCTAAACTGCGTGGCAGCAATTGCGGCTATGCGATTTCATATCTCTTTAATCTCAGCAATGGAAAACTAATTATCAAATGCTTCCATGTCAGTAGGGCTGCTTTTTGCGGGGGGAAACTCCAACAACAATAGTGAGTTTTGTGTTGAAATATAGAATGTAATAAAGGTAAAGAGAAAATAAAGTGAAATTTATCAGCTATGCAAGTGGGGCTGGGTTTGGGGGGTGGGAGGTATACTGGGATTTTTGGTGGTGGAATATGGGCACTGGTGAAGGGACGGGTGTTCGAACATTGTATAACTGAGACATAAGCCTGAGAACTTTGTAACTTTCCACGTGGTGATTCAATAAAATAAATAATTAAAAAATAAAATAAAATTGATTTTTGCCTGGAAAATAAATAAAATGGTTTAAGGTTTTAAAAATTAAAAAAAGACTATAAATAAATATTTTAATAGTCACAAGTTATATGCAGCTATGCTCAGCTAATACTTGCATTGTATTCTGAACAGAATATAGGGAAGGAAAGAAGAGCTCTCTGTGTTCCCCATGCAAAGAAGTTTTCCCAGATTAGTATATTTCCATGCGGCTGCAACATGGTTCACTTTTCTATTTTATTTCAGTAGAAAATGGTCCTGAGTAAAAGTGAACAGGATAGTCTGAGATGAGGAGGGAAAGGGTTAGGATAACAACAACAATAAAACCCCACTTCTTAACAGAGATCAGAGGTAGATGTGACAAATGACTATGCTAGCAGGTCGGGGCAAATGTTTCTTAAACTCCCACATTTCAATTTTTCCACTCGGAGCAAGTTATATCTGACCAGAAAAACACCAAAACAGTTGTGAAACTGTCAAGCTAATATTGAGAGGTCTGAGCTACTCTGGAAGTTTGGGGTTACTATCAGACTCCTTCAAGAATGGCATTGAGGAGTTCTGCACAATAAAAAAATGCTTGCTTATAAAAAGTAAAGTGTAAATCTATATGAGTAGATTATATCAAACATTCGGGATTTTCTGAGTAGGTATCCCTAATGAACATAGTATCTATACAGAACAGTGAAGAGACACAACGGAGAAATTAATGAAAGCAAAAGTTACCATATGGAAAACAGATGAAAATTAGCGTATGTAAGAAATGGTAACTTCCTAGCTACAGGGTCAGGATGAACCAATTTCAACAGGAGCAGAGATCCTCTGCCTCCAGTGGCCCAGGGGTCACACCCATAAGGCACCTCCTGCCAGGGCCAGATAATCTCATCAGCCACTGTCCAGAATTCACGGCTGCTTCTCTTAGAAGGGAGCATAGAATGAGGCCCCCATAACCATACCACCAGACTCTGCGCCAGCTGTTTTCACTCGAGGTGACCCCAAGGGGGGAGGGTGAGAGCCTTCCCCACCTCAAGGAACCCAGCCCTAGCAGCTGACCTCCATAACCCAACCGCCGCTATGTTCCAGGCTGCTTTCCACACACTCAGACCGAACTTCATATATGAGTGAACATATTCCTAAACCACATGGCCATTTTCACAGCTGCGTAACATATCATAAGACACTCCCTACTCATTTTCCATAATTACCACACCATATTTGATTGGAGGCAAGATGGCACTGCCGCCATGTGAACTTCTCACGCTCTCCCGAGCCCAGCTCACCATCTAGCTTTAGACAGACAACGTGCTGCTCAGCACACCAGGCATGGAACTCTATGCATGATCCCTGCTGGAACTCTACACATGATTCCTGATGGACAATGCCGGCTATTTGGCGAGATTCAGACATAATGGCATAGGTGGGGCACAAAGAAACCTCAGTGGTGGGTGCAGCATCACCGCCTGCCTCGTCCTGGCCGAGTTGTAGCGCTCTTAGATATAGAGCTGTGGCAGCAGTGCACGCAGTCACTCTCCCACTGTGGGGTGTTGTCAGCCAACCACCGGGTGACCTGGGACTTGGCGCAGGTGTTCCACCTGGCACAGACCCTCCTCGATAGGGTCCTGCTATGCCAGCTGCTCAACAACCTCTGGGCACACTCCATCAACCTCAAGGAGATCAACCTGAGCCCGCAGATGTCTCAGCTACTGCCCAGAGACACAGGCAGGTGCATGTTTGTCAGTGTGCAGATGGTTACAAAATGCCAGTGAACCAAAAGTTTATATTCAGTAGATTGGGAACACCTGTAAAGGTGATTAGAGGTCGCTCCAAAAGCCTCCGTCCCTCGCTGACAGCCCGGCAAGCTACTGAGAGTATCCTGCCCACATGGCAGAGCCTGGCAAACCACCTGTGGCATACTCAATATGCCAAAAAACAGTAACAATGACGGTCCTCATTTCCCTGACCCTGAAAGAGCCCCCAATACACCAGTGGACTACACTAGCACACGACAGGGACAAATGGAGATGTTAATGGCACCCGCTCAAGCAAATCGATGAACAACAGGATGACAGTGATACAGTGATTTTCATAATTATTTAGTTAATTAATATTTTATTTTAATTAATATTTATTAATTAATATTAGCCAAAGCCATACTAAAAATGAGGAAATTGGAGGGTATATCATTTCCTAAGTAGAAACCATACTCTACTTACAGTCAACCAAGCAGTTGGATACTGGAATAAAGATAGGCACTCTGACCAATAGGTCAAAATCAAATACCCTAGAGAAAACCCCCATAATTATGGTTAAATAACTTTTCACAAAGAAGCCAAGAATATGAAATGGAATAGATAGCTTCTTCAACAAGTGGTGCTGGGAAGACTGGATAACCACATGTAAAAATTTAAACCTGGATCCATATCTTGCACCTTGTACAAAAGTCAGTTTCACATGGATCGAAGATCTTCAAATCAGATTGGAATCTATAAAGTACACTGAGAAAAATATAGACAGAATGTTCCAATATTTGGATCTCAAAGGTGTTTTCAATAATAAATCACCATTGTGAAAGGCAACAGAAATGAAAATAAACATATGAGGAGGGCAGGGGTCAAGGGGGTATGTTGGTGATGTAGAGGAATTAGCTTATATCTACGTATCTAAACCATGGAGTCAACATTGCTGAAAACATGAGACCCAAACTAAAATAATCAAACATAAAAACATACTTATCAAAGTGGCAGACTTGGAAGATGAGAGGGAATTTGGGAACAATGGTGGGGGAAATTGACAATGGTGATGAGTTTGGTGCTAGAACATTATGTTTCTGAAACTCGTCTATTAATAATTTTGCAAAACATAGTACTTTAATGAAATTTCTAATGTCAAAAAACATTAAATGTATAGAACTTTCTCCTTTGATATTAATTCTGGAGATTTAATCTAAATTAATTGGTAAGAAATGACATATATGGGTTAATATGCTTAAAGCATATAATAACATTTCTTACATTAGAAAACAACACGAGTCATTTAAGTCCACATAAGAGGGAAATATTTAAGCAAACTAGATTTTATATTGAAGTGTACTATTTTATCACCACTGAATTTATAATAAATTACAAATTATAACAACATAAAAAATATAATGCTCAAAGTAATATATAAAAATAAGTAGGGGGAGGGAAAAAATAAGTAAAACACTTTTATTCATATTACACAATTAAAACTATATAAGTATATACACATAAATAAATACAAAACACCATCCAACCTGTTAAATTACAATGGTTGGGTGAATTAAAAGCAAAAATATATATTTATTTGGTGAGATTATATGGGCAATGTGTATATGCTGTTTTCAATTTAACTGAATGATTTTAAACATTGTTATGCTGTTGTCTTAACAAATAGGAAAAGAAAGGAAAACTTGCCATGCCTGCATATATTTTTTGAGCTAATCTTGACAGGATGGAGGCAAAAATATATGATGGTCTCCATATTTTGCACGGCATGGGACTTTCCATGGGTTGTATTTCTAAGTACACACATATTTCAGTTTCCATTACACTAGTGTCCCTACAAACTTTGCATTCAATTTGGGGCAGAATATTTTCAAAGTGCTTTTGTTGCCATTTGACAGAAACCTTAGGTGGTTCTTAAAGAAAAAACATAAACAGTTTTTTTCTGATCTGTTAAACATGTCTTTAAGGACTGAAAATCAATGCAAACAAAATCGGTGATTGTATGAAGCTGATCACAGGTTAAATTCTTTCTTCTTGGATAATTTTGAATAAGGGTCATTGGAAAAATACTAACAGTTGCTTTAACAATTGTTCAGTTTTTATTTATTTTGGGGCTTTAGGGGGGATTGGGGAACCACACCCAGTAATTCTCAGGGGGCTACTCCTGACTGTGTTCTAGGTTCACTCCTGGCATTGCTCAGGGGACCACAGGCAGTGGCAAGGTTGGTCACATCCAAGGTAAGCAACTTATACTCCGTACTATTTCTCTGACCCCCTGAAACTGCTTTTTCATATGTAGAAGTTAACGTAGAAGTTTTTGAGATCAGTCTTCTTAAATCTAGTGTTAAAGTAGGCATCAAGGTTTATTTAGATATTTATACGTTTCTAAATATTTAGCACTGAATGAGATAGGTAGATAGACAAAATGCATCTTCAGAATTGCAACTTCAGAATTGATCCTAAGGGTCTGTAGTCAGGAGAAATTGCTACAGTATTGTTTTGTTTCAAGACTCATGATCAAGGCTACTTATTGAACCATATCATCATCTTCTACTTATTTTTTTCCTGTAGATTATTGATCAGGAATATACAGAAATACTCTTTTGAGGGGAGAGGGACCATGACGAAAAATATAGTCTTGGTTCCATCAATATTGTTCTTAATATATAATAATCTTATTAATTAATAATAATCTTATTAATCCTATTAATAAAATAATCTTAAATAATTTAATCTGAAATTGACCTTTCCATTTCAAGTTATAAAATGGTACTAAAACATTTCTACCTAGTCTTTCCACCCCACTGAGATTGAAAATTAGAGAAGATTGGTTTCCAGTGCTAGCACAGATGTGGGGAGAAAGGGTCTCTCCTTCATTATTAGTGGGAATGCAGGCTAGGCCAGCCTTTTGGGAAAACAATATAGACGTTCTTCAAAAAAACTAGAAATTGAGCTCCCATTTGACCCAGCAACACCACTTCTGAAAAAAATACCAAAAACACACAGCAGAAACACCATAACTATTGACAATAGCCAAGTTTGGAAACAACCTGAGTGCCAAGAACAGAAAAATGGATAAAGAAATGATGGCATATCTACACAATGGAATACTACTCAGCTATTAGAAGAAATGAAATAATAAAATTTACCTATAAATGGATTGACATTGAGAGTATCATGCTGAGTGAAATGAGTCATAAGGAAAGGAACAGATATAGAATGACTGCGTTTATTTGTGGTATATAAAAATATATTGTAGAATATCCATGGCTAGGGAAAACAGGGGTTAGGAAGACTGGTCAATCACTGGAACTAACCACAAGTGTGTGTGAAGCTGAGGGTAGGTAGGATAGAGAAGAGACCAGCGTGACAATAATAGCTGGGAATGATCACTCTGGACAAGATCTGAATGTTAAAAACGTAGGTAAGTTATGTTTTTGATAACCTTTCAGTATCAATATTGCAAACCATGATGCTGAGAGGGAGACAGAGAGAGAGAGAGAGAGAAGAAGAAAACAGAGAAGAAAAGCACTTGCCATAGAGGCAGGAAGGGGGTGGTGGTTGGGGATGATGGTAGGGAACTTTGGGACACTGGTGCTGGGAAATGTCCACTGGTGGAAGGTGTTGGAATATTCTATGACTGAAATCCAATCATGACCAGCTTTGCAATGGTCTATCTCACAGTGATTCAATAAAAATGTTTTGAAAAATTTTTTAATTAAAAATATTTTAAAATATATGCCTTTCACAAGCTAGAGAATTGAAGGTATTCCAGATTTTATGACCAAAATATGTGTTCAAATCTGGGCGTTATGATTTTTTAAATAAATATGCTGAGAGATACAGAGCTCCTATTTTCCAGATCTCACTACAGTTCTCACTACAGGATCTAGTCTCAAACTATAGTCATTCAGCTTTTTTGGATTAGAACATTAACACTGGGAATGGTTCCAGAGCTAATTCTCATTAAAAAAATCACTCTAATCAAAGTGTAAACAAATACCCCATTGAAGGATAACATTGGTTTGCCCTTCACCCCATTAAAAACATCAGATCATTTTGTATTTACAAATTTTCATGTCTTATCAGGCAAGGACTTTTGAAAATGAGAATACTGAAAAATTCTGGAAAGCTTCATTTTCTCAGGGTGGAGAACATTTTGCTAAATGCAATACATTTCTATATCCCTCACCCATGCCACAGACACCCTTGAGACAGCCTTGACTAGCTAGTAATAAGAAGAAAGCATAGACAAATGGTGGGTAAGAACTGCATGTACTTATAGCATATAAACTAGGCAAAGAGTCAATCTCTCTCTCTTTTTAAAATGTATTTTCATTAAATACACTGTGATTTATAAAGTTGTACATTACACAGTTCTTTCAGGGATCTAGAGTTCCAGCAACACCAGTGTGACCTTCCTTCCACCAATGTCCCTGTCCCCTGCATCCCCAATCTATCCCCTAAGACACATAACAAACTTACTTTATATTACTTTTTCCAGCAAAACTTTAAGAGGTGGCAAATAGAATGATCAGAAAATAAATCAATGAGGGACATTTTGTGATTACTATATGATTTTAACTTATGTAGCACTGTAGCACTGTCATCCCATTGCTCATCGATTTGCTCGAGCGGGCACCAGTAACATCTCCATTGTGAGACTTGTTGTTACCATTTTGGGCATATTGAATACGCCATGGGTAGTTTACCAGAGTCTGCCGTGTGGGCGAGATACTCTCTGTAGCTTGCCGGGCTCTCTGAGAGGGACAGAGGAATCGAACCCGGGTCAGCCGTGTGCAAGGCAAACACCCTACCCGCTGTGCTATTGCTCCAGTCACCTATGTAAACAAGGAAAATAAAACCCTTTAATACATTATAATAAAATTATAATAAAAAGCTTCTCCCACTTTCATATGTAAGTTTACAACTTTGGAATCTAAGATACACTATCTCTTAGTTCTCAGAAAAGCAAACCCAAAAAGAGACCTTTAAAGTGATGCAGAGAGACAAATTTCTTCACAAAAGAAGAAATGAGGTTTATCTATAGGATAGATGTATAGACTCATTAGTTTTCAAGAAGGTGCAACTGAAGACCATATGTGATATCATTCTTAACTGAGAAACTGGTGAAATAAAACAAGTGTGGAAAGTCGCAGTGAACAGTCCTTTTCACACTCTACTGGAGTCAATGTGATACTTCCACAAGATGCTTTGGCAATTTGCATTGGTAGATGGAACTGTCCAGAGATGTCTGCATCCTAATGTCTGAAACCTCTGTGACTATTAGGTTGTAGCACCAAAGGGAATTAGGATTGCAGGTAGAATTTAGGTGTTTATCAACTCACCTTGAAGGAATATTTTAGAGTTTGAATCTTTCTTGCTGACTTTGAAGAAGGAATGAGGGCAGATTTCTGAAATCTGAAAAAGGTGAGGAAACAGACTTTAAATTCTTCTTGAGACCATCCAGAAAAGATGTGACGTTGGCATAGTAATTTTTATTCAATGAAACAAATATTCTAGCATATAGACTATGAGGTAATAAATTTGCATTATCTTAAGCCACCAAAATTCTAGGTAGTTTGTTTCAGAAATGATAGGAAACTAATTGTCTTCTGGGAACAACCATAGCCCTGCTACAATCCTACCACACGTATACTTGAGTCCTTCATCAGCACAACTAAACACTGCTAAGAGAAAAATCAGACCCTTGTGGGCTGAGCTCATGTTAAATGAGTGATCACTAGCTTAGAAAAGAATTTTAGGACTGCCTGGAAGTCATTCTATTTTTTTCTATTCCATTACTTCTCCCACTATATTAAAATCTTGTTGTTTGTAAGGATTGCAACTTAGAACATCCCACATCCAGTACCTTTCTACCCAATACCCATGGTGATTGGTATCAGGCAATTAAGGTGATGTCGGGTAGTTAAGGTGATGTCAGGGCAGCTTATCCAGTAGAAAATATGGGGTTATTGGAGAAAACAATATCAGGAGATGTCTCAGGATTCTGGAGAAGAGTTCAGAGGTTCAGTGGGGTGGGTCTGTGGGCAGGGACAGCCTTTGGAAATCCAAGTAGAGAGGCAGTTGTGATCAGCTTGAGTTCCTCTCCCATAAGGCTTAATTTACATGAGGTATTAGTGAGCAGATTAAGGCAGTTTCAATAACTTGCAAATGCACAATACATCACTGAGGAGTTAGAGCTAAGTAAACAGGTGTACAAGCAAAATTTCCGCAGGTTTCTGGATAATGTGTTAGGAGAGACATTGAATTTGAATAATTAATATTCAAATCCCTCTGCTTAATTGCCCTTATGTTCTGAAATAATACCTGGCAGCTTCCTACCAGCCCTCAGGTAACATGCTCAGAGAAGAATCAGCTCACCTGGGACCCCATGACTCTGTGGGTGTCACCAACTCTGTGAATCTCCAGTCACCAGTGTTAAGTCCTGGAGATTGGGTTCAAAATGGGTAATGACACCTTCATAACCAAGGCAAGCACCAATTCAACCGAAGGCACGCTGGCTCCTGAATGTGTGCTGTGTTGAGGTTCTTTCAGGGAGTGTCAGTCTTGTAAAAAGTTTTAAAAGTTGTTTAAAAACTACTTAATTCACCTGTGCCTCCCTGGTGTCAGAATCTGCATGTTCCAAGGAAAAAGTGAACACATCCCTGTTTTCCTGCTTGAAGGCAGAGAATGTTGTTACCTGGGGAGCAGAACACTGCTATTCAGATACCCAGTCTCACAAAGTTTCCTATTAGAAGTCTTTTTGGCTTCTTCTCCAAAGGTATCAGGCCTGATCTCTAGGGTGGATTAGAAATAAAAAGCCTACCTGACTCTGTCAGAGCTCTCAGTTGCAATGAATTAAAATGCACTCTGAGTAGAAAAGGAATTTATTCAAGAATGTATGACTTAGTGGAAGTACTAGCAACTGACAATTTTCCCTATAAAAATTAATATGAGCACATACAGCTGTGGAGCTAATATAATCCTCAAATCCCATACTGATGTAAACTAATAATAAATCAAGATTTAAAAAAGAATTTCATTGGTAGAATTGGGTTGTTGTGAAGCTGGGAGATGTCTAGTGTGTTGTCAAGGAATTGTTTTCATGTATTTTAGTGTAGATCACAGTGTAAACTACAATGAATAAAATAAGACAATTTTTTTTTAAATAAGACAACTTTTTAAAAGCTCAGAGTATTGGTTATCTTATTGCTACTATCAGAGCCTGGGGGTTTCCAAACATAGCAAGACTGATAGAGTTCACGGAGAAACCCAGAAGAGTGACACACATTCCCTTGGCCATCATCACCTTCAGAGTCCCTTCCTTTCCCCTCTACCTCCTTTGTCCCCACTTTTCAAAGCCAAAACAACATTAGAATTAAACTCTGTGAGACTTGTTACCACCAGCAAACAGGCCCAACAATGCTGACATTTAGGCCCAAGCTAAAACTCCCTAAATGTACACATCAGACCAACCCACTATAGCCAAAGTAGAACTTATGAAACCATAGTCCACTGGGAGAGGTTGGTCCTTAAATGAGAGCATGAGAGCACTTACATTGTGACAAGATCTTAATAATATCACCATTACTCATAAAGGTTATGACCATCTATTTGCTTTTTTCTTCCTGTGACTCTCTATTCAGTATTCATTCAACTTAACTGTTTCTTGAACAGATCTGAGAACAGTTAATAAAGATGACAAACAAAGGATAAGCTCTGTCCACAATAATGCATACTTTCTACTTCAGTCTTTTTCAAAGACAACCCGGAGAGTGGGGCAGCTTCCTGGAACAACTCAGGAAAAAGTAGTAGTTTTAGTTACAATGAGCAGGAGGAAGCAGCATTTTCTATTTACTTAAAGAAGGTAGATATCTGGGGGATGCTGAGTATTTTCTTTTCTAAAGAAGGAAGTGATAGGCCAAATAATTTGGGACCCTCTATTTTAGAAAAGGAACCTACCATAAGCAAAGAATCAAAAACATGAATAGTATCATCTCAACTAATGACAAATATGATCAAGAGAATAAAACAGGGTCCAATGGTAGGTAGAGATCATTTACATTGAATGGTCTGGGAATATAATCTTTGAGCAGAAATAAAAATAATGAGTCAGATTACATAACATGGAAACCATACCTCTTGAAATAAAAAAATCAGAATGTTGAAATGGGAGAAAGAAGGCTTATGTGCCTGTGGTGGACAGCAGAAATGAAAGGGGAAGTTAGACAACAGAGAAAGAGGAATCTGAGAACAGAGGGCCTTGCAAACATTTTTATTTTTTTAATTTTTTATGATCATATGTATTTTAATTTTTAAGTACCATTAAAATGCCAGTGGTATAAAAACAATCCTATGAGAAAAATGTATTAACATGTGAAACAAATTATTAATTCAAAGCATAAGCAAATAAGTAAAAGTCAACTAACCAGAGAACACATATTTCTGCCAAATAAAATTATTTGGAATAGTAAACTATTTTCCATTCTGCTAAACAGGTCAGGTAAAAATGCTCTATTTTTTTCCTTTTTTTTAAGATTTGGACTTTTCTAATTGTGTTAAGTAAAGAGTTATTACTAACAGTAATCTCAATATGTTTATCATATTTATAGTAATACATTTTTATCATTGCAAACATTTTTAGAGGGTAGGCTTTTATTTGAGGGACAATAAGAAGGCACTTGATGATTTTAAAGTAAGCAGTAACATAATCCAATTTGCATTTTTAAAGGTATTCATTCTTTGTGGCATAGATAATTGGCCATATGGGGCTAGCCTGAAAGTAAGAAAGTCCTTCAGGACCCTTTGATCTGACTCACATAGAAACAAGTGAGTTTAGGCTGGAATGGGAGATGGCCAATGAGATCACATTGCATTAAGACTAGGAATGGGTTAAACCTCCGTGGTGCTTTGTGTGTGGAAATAACAGAGAGTGACAGTCCAACACAAATTCCAAGATGATTTGTGGATGATTGTATTTGACAAAAATACATATAAGAATACTTTTCTTTACAAATGCTTTTCCAGGACTTCATCACTCTCCATCAGGAGGTGACAGCTATGTCCAGTTCCTTTGAGACTGGGTGAGCTCTTCTTACAGATTTGTCTAATAGTGCATGTAAGAGGGTGGTTTCTTCTTACAGCTTTGTCTAATAGTGCGTGTAAGAGGGTGGTTTCTGAAGCTAGAGCACCCAGGTCGGTTGAGCTCCGGGCTGATGCTTCAGCATCCACTTAATAGGCACGTGAACCCTCCCTCTTTGAAATGCCTTTCCGGACTGATGCCCAGAACTACATTGTCACACTTGCTTGAACTCTTTGCTTCCACCTTGGACTATGAGCAAGAACAAAACAGCAGGCTACACGTGGGCTTGAGATACGCTCCGTTTCTCCCTTTGTTCTTTTGCCTTTGCCTTGTTTTTCTCATCTTTTGTTAAGGAATGTTGAGTCTGGTCTGTGCGCTTCCTCCTCTGTTCTTACTTCTCTGCTGCCCTCTAGAGGCCACAAGTCACTTTGTCCTTTATCTCCCAGGCAAACTCACACAGCACTTCTTGTCTGATCAGCTGTTCTAAACACCTCACACATGTGCCCTTATTTCTCATATGCCTATGGGATGGATACTACTTCAAGCCTCTTTTTAAGTTTTTAAAAAGTATATTCAGGAATCAAATAACTTCCCAGTTCCCTACAATAGTCAAGACCAAAATTTAAACCTAGTCAATCTTATTCCACATGCTTGTTCCATTGCAATCTTGTTCCATTACAATGAAGCAAATCCATTAGGCATCCATGTGATCCTTGTTTCATTAGGTGCCTGTATTAGACTTCCCTTTCTTGTGCATTTTGTGATTTTAGCTGCCTGAATGAGGCACGAGATGCCTAACTGTTCATTACATGACTAGATTTCCTACCCATTCTCCACAAGGAAACAGAGGGTACCTTTAACAACATAGTAAGTGAATACATGGGCCCAAGATTATCTTATTTTTTTAACTTCTTCTCTAAAAAAATTAGAACCAGTATTTCCAGAGAGTAGATTGAGCAGCTAAGCAAATAGGTTTCAAATAACCTGCCACGCCCAAACTACCTAAAATAGATTCTACTGATATGTGGTTAAAACCCTTGATTTTCAGTGTTTATTAATGAGTCTTCCTGTTATTCATCATTCCACCTACCCTGCAAGAAAGAAAGACTATTTCATCTCTGTTTATAATAGAAGAAATTCTACAGCATAAAACTGTGTTCTGACTTAAAGTCACATAATACCGTGACACAGGATTAGCACTGTTGCTTAGATTAGAACTGGGACTTCTAAAACCTAAATCACTTGTATCGCTTGTTATCCCATTGATCTTCGATTTGCTCAAACGGGTGCCAGTAACGTCTCCATTCATCCCTGTCTCGTGCTAGTGTAGCCCAATGATATCTGCTCGCTCCAGGAACAGGAAGAGCCTCAAATCTTTCATTCAGGGTTTTAACGAAGAAGTCTGACCACCTCATTGGTGGGCAGCCACTCGGTCTTTTGACAGCCCCTGGAATCCAGTCGGTAACAGCTCTAGTCCAGCGATTGTCTCTGAATTGCATTACATGTCCAGCCCATCTGATTTTTGACGCCTTGGAAAACGAGACAGCATCCTAAATTCTTTTTTATAATTATTTTTTATTGAATCACTGTAAAATACAATTACAAAGTTTTCATATTTGATCCACCACCAAACCCCCGCTACCCCCCCTCCCACTGCCCTTCTGCCTGTGTGGCAGACATTTTTCACTTTACTCTTTCCTTACTTTGATTACATTCAATTTTCAACAGGAATCTCACTATGATTATTTGGAGGTTTTTCTCAACAGTCAGACATGCTGGATGGCATCAATAGATTGTATGTTTTCATTTTTCAGAAAAGGTTTGGAGATGTCCCAGTCCCGCATCCCAGAGCCATGTTAGTTGCTGCTCAGTGTCGCCGGGGCTCCATCTGGAGAAGGCGTGCTGGCTGTACCTCCTCCGTCTGGCTCCCCAGTGTTGCTGGCCTGATCTGGGGTCTGGAGCATTCTCCAGCCTGCATGGCTTACCGGAATGCCCCAGCGCCCTAAATTCTTGACCATCGGCGGAGGTCAGAACTCTGGATTCCTTCTCTCACTTGAGTGAAACGTAATACTCCTAGCATAGCTCTTTTGATTCCTCTTTGGGATTCCCAAATTGCATTCTCATCCTGCTTGCATAGGGCCCAGGTCTCTGAGGCATATGTTAGTGCAGGAAGAATGGTGGAGTCGAAAAGATGTGCCCAGAGCCGGAGGTTCTTTGTCCTCTTAACCACTTCTTCGACGCTCTTGAAGGTATTCCACACTGTTCTCTTCCTCCTGCGCAGTTCTGGTGTCAAGTTAGTTGCTCATGTTGATTTCTCGACCCAGGTACACATAGCTGCTGCATTCAGAGATGTTCATTCCATTGAGAGCAAATGGAACGTCAGAGACTAGTTCATTTTTCATGAGCATTGTTTTGCTGAGATTCAGCTGCAGTCCAACCTTTCCCCACCCAAGGTAGAAGTTGGCCAGCATTTGTGCCACTTGGCTAATGTTTGTTATTAGAATGATGTCATCAGTGAAGAGGAGATGGTGTAGTTCCCAACCGTCTATCTTCACTCCCATTCCTTCCCATTCCAGTCATCGCATGACATTCTTAAGTGTGGCACTGAAGAGTTTCGGTGAAATGGTATCACCCTGCCGAACCCCTCTCTTTACATCAATGATCACTTCCTTGTAGAATGGTGAGATCCTGGTGGTGAATCTGTAATATAGCTCTCAGAGGATCCTGATGAGTTTGAACACCCTGTTTGGCTAGGGCTTCGATGACTGCTTCAGCTCAACAGAATCAAAGGCCTTCATTAAATTGATGAACGTTAGACAGAGCGGCAGAACTCTCAGAACTCTCGAGAACTCTCGAGAAACCTCAATGAGCTTGGTCACTGTGTGGATATGGTTGATTGTGCTGAATCCTTTCAGAACCCGGCTTGCTCGCATGTTTGTCCTTCCTCTAGTGTTCTGCCTATTCTGTTCAGGATGACTCGAGTGAACAACTTGTAGACGACAGACAGCAGGCAGATTGGGCGATAGTTGCCGATGTCATGAATGAAACCATTTAAATACAATCTATAACAGAAGGTTAACACCTTAAAGACAGGTACAAGCTGCACACATTGAGTAAGAGTTGATAAACTTAGAGAGAATGCACTTGACTGTCTGCAAATTCTCTGGGCAACATATAGGGAAACTCTCAGGCCCAGATGTCTATTTCTGGAAAGATTGTGCAGTGAAGACATTGCCAGCAATGAGAATAGAGAGTAGAAAAGTTGCCAATCTCCAAACTGTGATCAATATATGTGTTTGTTCCAATATTTCAACATTCTTTCCTTCCTTTCCTCCTTTTCCTCTTTCTCCAGCCCCACACTCAGTTGTGCTGGGAAACCATTTCTAGCCCAGTGGTTGGGGGTTGTTGAAAGCATTTCTTGAGGGATCTTGTGGTACTGAGGATCAAACCTGGAGCACCTACATAGCACTACAACCTTTTATATCCCATATCATATCAGTCCTCTTTTAAAGCCCTCTAGGAATTCTAATTTACAATGACATATAAAAATATTCACATAATTATTTTCTATGACTTAACCCAGAAGTAACTTCAGAATGGGAGAACCTCCCAGGTTTGCTCCTTTGTTTTTTCAGTTTATGATGAGCATTAATACTCCACTCAAATTTATGCTCCATACCTTGGTATATGGGAGTCAGGGGAAGGCATTTAAATAAAGAGGCGAGTTTTTAGGTGTATAATCTGGGAGACTTCTATGGGTGAATTGTGCTGTTGAATTTTCAGCTGATGAAAAAATAAAATGATCCAAGAGTCAAAGAAATGGGCTAGAGAATAGTACAGTAGGGCACTTGCCTTGCACATGGTCAACCTAGATTTACTCCCTGGCACATCCCTGGGTGTGCCAGGAGTGATTCTTGGGCACAGAGTTAGGAGTAAACCCTGAGCACAACGGATTGTGCCCCCTGACCCAAAAGGAGTCAAACAAACACCAAGGAGCTCAATAAGGGTACTTTCATGGGAAGAGGATTTCGGGTCACAACCCAACAGTGTTCAGGACTTCCTCCTGGCTCTGGGTTCAGGAATTTCTCCTGGTATGGACTGGAGTGATAGCACAGTGGGTAGGGCATTTGCCTTGCACATGGCTGAACTGGGTTCGATTCCTTTGTTCCTCTCGGAGAGCCCGGCAAACTACTGAGAGTATCCACCCACAAGGCAGAGCCTGGCAAGCTACCCGTGGTGTATTCAATATGTCAAAAACAGTAACAAGTCTCACAATGGAGATGTTACTGGTGCACACTCGAGCAAATCGATGAACAATGGGACAACAGTGCTACAGTGCATTGTTTGGTGTACTTTATGGGGTTCTGGGGATCAATTCTGATGAGGTTTTGTGCAAGGCAAGTGCCTTACTCCTTGTACTATCTCTCTAGCTCTCAATAAAGAATCTTAAATCTGTGTATGATTTCCCACATTTTTGTCTTTCTGTCTTGTTATTTTCTTCTTTGGCCTGGTAATTAGAGAAGATGTTTTAGACAAAGAGTTTTTATGGTTAAGTAGTATTTTCTTCATGTTTGGTTCTTTTAAGACTGCTTCCAGGGGCCAGAGAGATAGTACAGTGGGTATAGCACTTGTTTTGCACACAGTCAACCCAGGTTCAACCCCCAGCATCCCATATGGTCCCCTGAGTACATCCAGGATTGATTCCTGAGTGCAGAGCCAGGATAGCCACCGAGCATCTTGAGGTGTGGCCCCCAAACAACAGAAAGACTGCTTTCAGTATTATTCTGATGAAAGTAGTGTCCATATAAGTCTAACAGAGAAACTGAAACTTAGCGAAAGTATTAGCAATGTTCCTTGTATTGTTCTCTTAATGTTACTCATTTAGGTTTCTCCTAAGTTTTATTTTTAAGCATTGGACTGGAAAACAAATTACTATGATCACATTGGCCTTGAGAATTGAACTATTTTCAGATTCATCTGTTTTTATAGATACTGGTGATTTATTTTTGTTCTATTCAGTAATACACCCCAAATGTATTCACCTGCTGTGCAGTTTCCTCCTCTTCATTCTGTAAAACTTGTAGTTATAAATCTCATGTCCCTTAGCCTGAGACCAAGGCTTATTTCTGCCTCTGCCTTCTACATTGGAAGAAAAAGGCATTATCTTTGTGACAGTACAATAGCTTCCACCTCTGACATCCTGCTCCCTAGTGACATCTGTAAGGAAATAACTTGGAAGGGAAAAAATATTTCTGTGATTAAAGAGGTAATAAGCATCTCAGAAAAGTTGAAAATAATTGAGGGTCTGAAGAAGACAGTGACTACCTTAGAACATAAATATAAACTTATAATTCTGTAAGATTTCTAAGTCTATTATTTGTTAGGCAGTTTCCAAGCAGTGCTCAGCAGACAGAGTTTCTATGAGTGATTGTCACTCAGTCAGGCTGGTGGGTCAATGCAAGGGCCCAAGGCTGTGATGCTTCACAGGCCCTGTGGTGCTGGGGACATGTGGGCTATCCTGGTGGTGTTGGAGGCCACTAAGACCACACTTGGTGGTGTTTGGGAATCTACAGGATGGCACCCGGTGATACTTGGGGGAACATGAATGCGGTGAATGGACCCGAATCAGGCACGTGCTAGGCATGTACCCTAACTTCTACTATCTCCAGGCCTAAAGTTGTCTAAGTCTTATGAAGCAATTGTTCTCAGTCTTTCATGACTTTAGGAAACCTAGGCTTGTCAGTAGAAAGCACTGTCATAGTACTGTCATCCCACTGTTCATCGATTTGCTCGAGCGGGCACCAGTAACGTCTCCATTATGAGACTTGTAGTTACTGTTTTTAGAATATCTAATACGCCACTGGTAGCTTGCCAGGCTCTGCTGCATGGGCAGGATACTCTTGGTAGCTTGCCGGGCTCTCCAAGAAGGACAGAGGAATCAAACCTGGGTCAGCTGCATGCAAGGCAAACGCCCTACTGTCTGTGCTATCACTCCAGTCCAAGCATATATATATGTGTGTGTGTGTGTGTGTGTGTGTGTGTGTGTGTGTGTGTGTGTGTGGTATTAATATATATGCTATATATTATATACCATATATAGCAATATGTATGCTATATATATATATATAGCAATATATGCTATAGATAATCAACTACTTTCTGGTTGTTGTTGTTTTTTGTGGTGGTCACACATGATGATGCTTAGGGACCACTTCTAGCAGGACATAGTGACCACACGTGCTCAGCTGTGGGGAATAGAAAATGTGATGTTATATAGATTGAGTAATGTTCCTACTTTGCATAAAGTTGACCTAGATTTGATCCCTTATATCACATGTGGTCCCCTGAGCACAGAACCAGGAATGGTTCAAAAACAAAAAAAGAAAGAAAGAAAGAAAGAAAGAAAGAAAGAAAGAAAGAAAGAAAGAAAGAAAGAAAGAAAGAAAGAAAGAGAGAGAGAGAGAGAAAGAAAAGAAAGAAAGAAAGAAAGAAAGAAAGAAAGAAAGAAAGAAAGAAAGAAAGAAAGAAAGAAAGAAAGAAAGAAAGAAAGAAAGAAAGAAAGGAAGAAAGAAGGAAGGAAGGAAGGAAGGAAGGAAGGAAGGAAGGAAGGAAGAAGGAAAGGAAGGAAGAAAGAAAGTTGAAGGGAAGGAAGGAAGGAAGGATGAAGGCTGTAGACTACAAAGAGGTGGAGCATCTTTTTGCTCTTATTTTGGGGACACAAGCAATAGCATTGATGGTGGAAATGATGGGCACTCCCAGCTCAGTACTGGGAATTGCTACATGAACCATGCAGTGCCGGGGATCAAATCTGGCCTCTTGTATTGAAAGCATACACTCCAGACCTTGCCCTATCTCCTGGGTTCAAGAGACTGAGTATCTTTTAAAGACACTTCTGTTTTCACAATATCTCATTTCTCTAATTATGTAAAATTCAATTTTACATAAATTCAGTTTTCCAGACCATAGGGTTCCAAAACACCTGGTTTGATTTAGGGGCGGTCCTACATGAGGCTACTGAGGCACATTGAGCAAACAGGAGGACTTGATTTGGTAGAGCTTTAGTTAAGATTCAGTAATCAACTTTGATAAGTAAATTGTTCCAGTAATGTCAGTCAGCCAGTGATCTATAATGCACTGTTGTATAAACTGTGAAAAGTATACTGTGTGTTCAATCAAGTTTTTTTCTACCTAGTCAGATTTGTCATATTTTTTATTCTATGCTTATTTGTAATTCTTATTAGTCCTACACGGCTTTACAGTTGATTCAGAAAATTCCAACATACTAACAGTTTAAGCTCAGATTTCTATTTATTTATTTATTTTCAGAATTGCTAACTACTTTATTCTTTTAAATTTATTTTATTGAATCACCATGTGGAAAGTTACAAAGTTCTCAGTCTTATGTCTCAGTTATACAATGCTCAAACACCCGTCCTTTCACCAGTGCCCATATTCCACCACCAAACAAAAAAAAAACCAGTATACATCCCACCCCTCACCCCCCAAGCCCCCCCCCCCCCCGCGTAACTGATAAATTTCACTTCCTTTTCTCTTTACCTTGATTACATTCCATATTTCAACACAAAACTCACTATTGTTGTTGGAGTTTCAACACAGAACTCACTATTCTTGTTGGAATTTATCCCCCAAGAATATGGCCCTATTGACAAGGAAATATTTGATAATTAGTTTTCCACTGATGAGAATGACTGCGGCAGCGCAGTTTACAATTTCTGTATTTTAGTAATTAAGTCCAGGGAGATTTAAGTTGGAAACTGAATCATTTCCCTTTCTGGAGCAGCATGGAGCAAAAGCTTAGTTCACAATCTGGATACATGGTTGCAAGCACTTGCTGGAACCCCAAGTCATATAGCTGGCTCTGGATCCTGCTCGTTCCCGCAGCCAAGTGGCTGTGCAAAGGCATGGCCACCCGGGTTGAATCTCGGGCGGAGCCCGAGCTCTGGCCACGGCCCGAGACTCCATATATATTTATTTATCTATTATAGGACTAATTCACCCAAATGAAAAGTAAGGTAAAGAAATAATACCAAGATGCATGTCATAAACTTCAGTGCAATCTGGGTTCTAGTTCCAGGGAATATACAAATAATGTGACCCCAAGTCTAAAGAACTTATATGACAACTTAGACCAGAAAGTCATTAGACCAGGAAGTCAATAGACAAAATTTGAGAAATATTTTTTAAGCTTGCTATACCTGTTAGCATCAGAAATGAGTAATAATGGAAAACTGTTTGTCTCTGATGTCAATAATCTTTATCTAAAAGATATGAAAACACAAATTCAAAAAGAAATTCACATCCTTATGATCAGGGTATATTATTCAACAGCCAACACATGGAGTTAACCTAAATGTTCACCCAGAGATGAGTAGCTAAAGATATTGTATGCATGTATTTAGTACAATGCCTCTTTACCATTCAAAAAGATGAAATTTAAGGCCTTTGGGAACAAAATGAATGAAGCTTGGGGCTGGAGCAATAGCACAGCAGGTAGGGCATTTGCCTTGCACGTGGCCGACCCAGATTTTATTCCCAGCATCCCGTATGGTCACCAGAGCACCGCCAGGAGTAATTCCTGAGTGCAAAGCCAGGAGTAACCCCTGTGCATCACCGGGTGTGACCCAAAAAGCAAAATAAATAAATAAATAAATAAATAAAATAAAAAATCTTTTAAAAAATGGATGAATATTTAGGTGATTATGCTAAATGAAATAAGGAAGAGGAAAATTGATGATTTTATTCATATAAGGAATACAAAAAAACTAAAACAAATGACCTAGCAAAAACCAACAATACTAACTCTTAGAGATGGTCACATCTATCATCTATGGTGGTTACTGAAGAGAAAGGAATGTGGGAGAGAGGAATGAAAAAGAAATCTTTGCGGGGAGGGAGGAAACACTGGGACTTCATTGGTAGAAGCAGTTAGTGCAAAACATATAGAGGTGTGATGACATATTCCTGATGAGAACCAACAAAAGAAGAAAAATGAGTAAGGTAAATTCAAAAGATGGAGAATAGAGCTGGAGAGGTCATACAGAAAGGGAGGGCACTTGCCTTAAATGCACCCCACCTGGGCTTGATCCCTGCCACCATATACTGTGCCCCAAACCCCACCAGGAGTGATCCCCGAGTGCAGAGCCAGGAGTAAATCATGAGTGTTTCTGGGAGTGGCCCAATAACTAAAATGAAAACAAATAAAAGATGTACAGAAGTGATTTTATAACACAAACTCAAAAAATTTACAGGTTTTACTCTCATACACACCTTTCCTCTGAAGAGATATGTCTGTGGACAGAATGAAAAGGGGGTATGCTGCCACCAGCAGGTAAACCTGTACCTGTGGGGCGAGTGCATCAGAAGCTTGATGATGCCTTCAGATTTCCAGATACCCCAAAATTGCTGCTGTGCCTTTGGCCAGACTCCAACAACTTGGGGCCAAGTTTACCAAGAATTAAATGGCCAAAAGTTAGGTATGTGGGAAACACACTCACAAACCACCTCCAGCTCAGCTATACAAACAGTTCACAATCACGATCACAATCATGAAATCCCGTTGATCATCAATTTCTCGAGCAGGCTCAGTAACCTCTCCATTCGTCCTATGCCTGAGATTTTAGAAGCCTCTCTCCACTCGACCTTCCCAACAATGCCGCATTGGAGGCTCTTTCAGGGTCAGGGGAATGAGATCTAGCTTGTTACTGACTTTAGCATATGAATACAACATGGGAAGTTTGCAAGGCTGTCCCATGTGGGCAGGAACTCTCCGTAGCTTGCAAATTTCTCCCAGAGAGAGAAGTAGGTTATGCGGCTGTGTGCTTCTGGGAGCTTGCTTTTAAGTCTCTGGATGTTGGCCGTTGATGGGATGACACACTCCTGGGTTCCTCTGCTGGTACCTTCATGCATGAGGCCTGTCAGAACGTGTGGAGAGGGGCCTTGAGTTATAACAAGCTCAGTTATTGGCCTTATTTCAGAGACCCATAAATCTCTAAAGAGATCAAAAGATGCAGTTAGGGCCTGTAGTGCAGAGGTAGTTGGGAACCCATGACTGAGAGCCTCAGGCTCTCTTGCATCAGGACTCGGCCTCCTCCCCCACAAACCCCCAGTTTTCCAGTAACTTGGCAGTCACACCCTCAAACTGCCAAGAAAAGAGCAGCACAGAGTGCCCTGACCCCCCACCAGCCTGTCTTCACTGGGGCATCTCAGAGTGGGTGGTTTATCTCCCTGCCCCAAGCAGAACCCCGGCAGCCGAAAATCTCCAGAACCCAAGCACCGCCATGTCCAAGGCCACTCTCCACATGCTCAGACGAACCTCACCCAAAATGGGATGAACCTCATCAGAGAGCAGACCAGCAGGAACACCCAGATATGTGAGAACCCATGACTGAGATCTCCAAGCCCACTTGGATCAGGACTGGGCCTCTTCCCCCCAAGCCCCCAGTTTTCCAGACGCTTGGCAGTCATACCCAAAAATGGCCCCTGGTGCCTTGTAATCTCATCAATGGCCAAGACCGAGAGACTATAAATTAAAGCTCCTGGAAGAGAATGACACAGAATTTCCTGGATATTATATTGTATCCATAACAAGCAATACAAAACAAATCATCTAGCATTGCCTTTTCGGCAGGTGTTGAGTGGTGGTGAGACTGGTGTCGAAATATCGAATGTAACCAAAGTAGAGAGAGAGTATGGGGGAAATTGTCTGCCCAACAAACAGGGGAAGGGTTGGAACAGGGCTGGGGGGGGGGCCTCCGGGGGAATACTGGGGATTTTGACGGTGGGAAGTGTGCACTGGTGAAGGAATGGGTGTTTGATGATTATATGACCAAATCTCACACATGAAAGCTTTGAAGCTGTATCTCACAATGAATAAAAAAAAGTGGGGGCAGGAAAATAATAATAAAATAAAGTTAACATTCAGAATAGAATAAAAAAAAGTAATGTGGAGTTCATGCCCAATTCAATCAGTTTAATCAATGACTGAGTAAATAGCAGTACTCCTACATTATTAAAAAAATATAAATAAATAATGAAAAGGTGGCTTTAGACTGATTTAACTCCTTAAGGCAAACTTTGGAAGTTCTGTTGGAGGGATGATTTAAACAGTTACTCTCTGGGATTTGCCTCTTTGCCAAATCTGGACTTGTGTGCTAATTTTAATGTAATAACCCATAAAATGGGATTAAAATGCCCACTTGATGACTCTGTGAAGATTAGAAACTGTTAGTTGTGATAAAGAGAAATAGGATGAGGATGTTAATTCTTCTCTTAAGAGAGCTCTCTAGAAGCAGGACCAGAGATATTCAGGTGAAGTGAGTCACTGAGGAAGTGCTCTTCATGAAAAACCTGTAACAAAGAGCAGGAGGCAAAAGCAGAAGGGCAAATTGCTCATGAAAGGATTGATTTTTCATGTATGTTGCTTATCATAAACAAATTTATTATTTTTAGTGTATTATTGATTCGCCTTCCACTTTGTTGAAATTTTTTTGATTTCTCTTCGCCCCAATAAACTTGTACTAACCGTACAAAAAGGATATAAAAAGTATAAAAGCCAACTTCCTATCCATTTCACCCTTACTTGTTACAGCCATTCCTAAAGCATCTTTCTGGCTCCAGAGGAAAGAAAAGAAAGCAATGCACATGCACTCACGTGACTGGATCTCCCTGCTTTTACTCTGACCGGAACAGCATGGCAAACTCCCGAACTGAAAACTCCCACGGTCGATAGAGGAACAAAAGACAAGTTGGTGCATGAGAATTCACAGCCTTGCAAGTCTTCTACGTATCTTATTAGGTAGCTAGAGATTAGGACTGCTTCAGTTTTACAGGATTCATTTAAGTAATCAAAAGAAGTAGTTATAGGCCTGCCTCACCTGCTTCTGTATTCTAGATTCCAGAGTGCTAATCAGCATCAAAGTGGCCTGATCTAGCTGGCCTTACCTCCCATAAAACATCTTCACCAGACAGATTGCAAAGACAAAATGTCTTCCAGATGGCAAGATGAAAATTTACCTGATGTAGCTGGCTCATCACTTTTTGAAAGAATTTCAAAAGAAGGACTTTAATTTTTAAAGCTTATATATTTTATGTAAGCTGAAAAGACAACGGATAGCTAGCACATGATGCTTTCTGTGGTCCTTCATGACACCTCTATCTTGTATTGAATTTCTTGGCCCTTTGTCTCATGACTGACTACCATTCTGGCCATGCATGAAGACTTGAGTGAGATGTCAAGAATCATACACAGAAAGTGTCTCCCATAACCACCAAATTATGTAAGAAAGGAGAGTAATTTTACAAGTATATGGAACCATCTAGAAACAAATTCAAATACCTCAAAATTCTGTTTTTAAAAAAAGAAAAATTGATAATACCATTCTTTAAATACATCACACACACGAGTGACCTCTAGGCAACATTGCTAGTTATTTATTCGTTTCATAGGTTATAGCTCTGCTGAATATACAGGCTTCGGTCACTTATGTGTACTCATTTCTGTTAAAAATAATCCCAGGCTTCCTTGCTCGTCAAGCCCGTATTCTCCCTTGAATATGTATCTTGCTTGCTCGTTTCTATGCTTATTTGCTTGCTAAGTACTGCTCTGCAGAACCCTCTGTTCTCTCTCCAACAGAGACTTCCCCTTTCTCTCCCCTGACATCTTTCAAAATAAATTTCAATAAACATTATCTCACTTCACCAAAACAAAATCTGACTTCGATCAAGATTAGTATGTAACAATTGTTTGTTAGTAAGCCTGTTGACCTGATAGACAATCACCTCAGAAGGTGCTGTTGGATGTCAATTATCCTTCTTGACTGGGAAACTCAGGGCTTACTGGTAGATTTCCACAGAAAGGAATGGGAGTTCTGATAAAATGTCCATTTCACATAAAGGAGCATGAATTCATTCCAATTAGAAGAGGTTTTTCTTCTATTATAGACATGTATAATCACTTTAATTTTTCCCAGTTGTACAAATGATAAATCATCATTAATGACACAAATGAACAAATAGAAACTAGTAGTAGTGACATTTCCAATAACCAAACACACTTTCCACTGAACAATTGTGCACTTGAGTAAGTTACAAAAATGCTTGCTTCTTACTTACTATTTATATCAACAAAGCATATCTGGTGCTGTTTTATTTTGCTTCTAATAAAATAATGAATATAGTTTTATATATTTATTGATCATTAAGGTCAATCAATGCATTAGTTTAAATGTTCATTTTGTGTTTTTTTAATCTTTATTGAGGTACTGTGATTTACAATACTGCTAATTGTTGCTTCATGTATTCATAATTTCAAAACCACACCCACCATCAGGGCACCCATGTCCCTCCACAAAGTTCCCAAGTATCCTTCCTGTTCCCCATTCCCTAGAAGCTAAGTTCTGTGGACCAACTCCCCAGTCCAGTTGCCGTTGGACATTTGTTTCTTCCTTACTGTGTGTCTTTAGGTTCCCCATACTCCAGATCCAGATCATATTCTCTTTCCATCTGACTGATGTCAATAAATGGGATGCTCTTCGGGTGCAGCCATATTATAGAAAATTACACAATTTTGTCTTTTCCTAAGAAAATGTCCCTTCACCAGTGTACATTTTCCACTACCAGTGTCCCTAGGTTCCCTCCCACCCTTTGGCATTAATTCAATTTTGCATTTATTTTCAATCTCCCTCCATTTATGATGTGTTGAGTTTTTGGTAAAGGTACATATGTTCATAGTACTGTAAATATATTATGCTATTTTTCTGTATATCTACAATTTGATACCAGTGTCATGACTTTTGTGAGTTTATATACTAAAGTTTTATGTTTTTACACAATATAATCTTTATTATTCACCATGTATCTACTGGGGGGGCAGTTGGGCTACACCAAGTTCAAGCTCAGGGCTTACTCTTGGCTCTTTGCTGAGGGATCCTCCTGGTGAGGGCTGGGAAATCATATGTGGTGTTGGGCATCGAACCTGAGTCTGTGCAAGGGATTGATTTTTTATGTTTAATTTCTTCCTCCTTAAATATTATCTAAAACTTATCTTGTATAGGGCTCTAAATAGATATTTTCCCAAATTGAAACTAATCATTAAGTAGCACTTATCCAAGGACATCTCTTTTACTGATTACAATTAAGGACTTTTCCTTTACTGAGTATAATAGTGTGTAATCACAAAATAAATAGTGAGCAGCAGGGGCGTGGTGTCATCTCCCTCACCCGCCATATGCATTCATTGACCATGAGCCTCTTCCCCACCCAGGCCCACAGCCACTGCCAACAGAGGCATGAAAAAGGGAAAAGCGTTCACCAGGAGGGTTGGAGATCAGTTGCCATTTATTCCATTCTCCCCATGTACCTGTTTCAGTCTCACTGAGCGTTCCGTTCCAGTCTCACACTGCCCCTCATTCCCATCTCCTCCAGTCCCCCATGCAAGTCTCCCCACACTTTGTCTGGCAGCCTTAGTCTAGCACCCAACCCTCAAGAACTGGAGGTAGCAATAACACCAAGGTCAGGTAGTACAATCAACATATGAAAGCCCTTCCTTCTGAGGGAAGCCCTTCTATGATAAGACAAAGATCTCCTGCAGCCAGGAGATCAGATCTGTTATCCTTTCCTTAGTCCATCAACCATTTAAACATTCATCTTAATCTACTTCTTAATAGTATAATTAATTTTGAATAGACACAGTAAGAGATTCATTAAGCATATAGGGTGGCTCTCCTGGGGACATCTCGCTATAGATCCGAGACTATAGTGCTCAGGCTAGATAAGTCTTTCCTAACACTATCAGGGTACTAATCAGGTTGTTACTCTTTGGATCATGACAGAATTTGTCCATGACTGTGTTCTTAACTATAGTTAAGTATTATGGAGCTTGGCTTGTTTTGATGCTAGGGTAATTTACAGTTTGCCCTGTGTCCATCCAGTCCCTCATTGGGACCCTGCTTTTGGGGTGCTAGGAACTAAGGGCAAAGGAGGCTTAAGTTAAGAAAACAGATGCCCAGGAGTGAAATTATTTGGAGTCAATTAACCCCCAAGTTACAAAAGCATAGGATTAACTGTGTTCCTATGTCTATACAAAAAGAACATTGCTCTGAAGTAAACTATGCAAAAGACATAAGGAGAAAAGAAAAGCAATATTTCACTTACAAATCCAGAGTCATTAAAAGGAGCTGAACTTACAAGTCAACAGAGCCTGACTTGGGGATAAAGGTGACTGACCAGTTAAGGATGCAGAACACAAAGAGGTTACTGATAAACACAGAGGAATTGGGGTGCCTGAGAGCACTGTAAATGGTGTAACCCCATAAACCTAAGCTCCCCACGGCCAGGGAGAAACGACAAACCAGTGTTATCCTATATAATATCTAATTCTGGATTCCACTACTCTTTAAGTTTTAGTATAGTAAAAAACTGATTTTAAGAGTTATGTAATATTATAAAATATTTGATAAGTTTAGTTCGTTCCATTTTGTGGTAGTTTTCTTTATTTTCTTATATCTCTCACTTTCCTAATTTATTTTAAAACGTTTGTGTTTCATTAAAATTTAGCCAGGAATTACCTTGAAAATGATGTTTCTGAGGGGAGAAGTGTATAGTAGTGTATAGTAGTCTGTGAAGAGGTCCCTCTTTAATCTTTGAGGATTAACTAATAGCCATGGTGTTTGAAAGTACTGTCTCAGTACACAGGAGAGTCTAGAATTGGAAAATGCAGACAGACTGATTAATAAATTGTTTAATTGGTTGACATAGTCACATGGACACTTTGGGCAAGCTCTAAAACAGGATCCCATTTTGTCACTATTATTACCATAATAATCTCATAATAGGCAAAATATGATCACAGGATAAGCATGTAAGATTAATTATTGCTTAAATGCTTGCTACTGTAGGTACCAAAAGGCAGAAGTCATCATCAATATGGTATATAAGGCTTAATATTACTTTTATATCTCCAGACTTCATTTCCTCTGCCTGAAATGTTACTTTTTCTGTCTACCCTTTAAATATATTTCCAATTAATCAAGATACAGCACATATGTCACCTTCTCTGTTGGGCTTCAAACACCCTGGCCATTAATCGGTTCTTTCTTCTTAATCTAAATACTTCATTGCACTTCTCTGATCAGCGTGTCTCTTTGAATTGTAGCTATTTACAGATACTAATAAGGTCAAGGACCTTAAATTAAAGTTCTTGAATACAGGAACTTAGATTTTTTCATCATTATAAATTTTCTGAGTGCTAAGTATTAGGAATAAATTGTAATATGTATTTACTAAATGGATACATAAATGAATAAAGGGAAAATTAAGCAATTTTCCACAAACAGTTCTGTAGGATAACATAGCGTCAGGTAGTTTAGGTTTATTGGGTTACTCCCATTACAGTGCTCCCATTCCTCTTTGTTTATTTGTAGCTTCTTTCTTAATGTTTTGTTGACTTGTAAATATTGTTTTTCTCTTCTCCTTGAGTCCTTTGCATAGTTTATTCAGAGCAATGTCCTTTTTGTATGGACACAGGAAGATTTAGCAAATGCTATGCTTTTATAACCTGGGAGTCATTTGACTCTACATGATATTTTCCTCCTGGGCATCTGTTCTCTCAACCTAAGCCTCAGCTGCCCTTATTTTCTAACACCACCAAAATCAGGGTCCCGACGAGGGATGAGACGGACCCAGGGCAAGTGGTGAGTTGTGTGCTACCCTGGCATCGAAATGGCCTGGCCAAAGTGCCTAATGCTTAACTATAAGTTAAGAGCTTGATCGTGGACAAATGTTGTCATGATCCAAATAGATTTGGACCCTGCTAGGGTTAGGAGTGATTAATCTGGCCTGAGTGCTATGGTCTGAGCCTGTGGCAAGATGTCAGGAGAGCTGCCTTGCAAGCCTCAATGTATCTCTTGCTATGTCCATACAAAAGTAACTAGTATTAAGATGTTAATAAGTGTTTGGACTAAGGAAAAAAAAAACTTAAGAGTCAGGAAGGGCTTTGGAATGCCCTGCCCTCAGGAAGGGCTTTCTTATGTTGTTGATTTTGCTACCTGGCTGGGTGTAGCCTCGAGGGCAAGGTGGGAGAGAGAAGTAGGAGGAGAGACAGAGAAGCCAGAGAAAGGCTGGAGCAGATTGAGAGAGAAGATGTAGCTGGGAGTGCGGGAGATGAGAAAGATGGAAGATTGCATAAACGGTAACTAATCAGCAACCAGCTTGGCCCTCGTTCTTCCTTTGCCTGTCCTTGGCCAACGGCTGTCCCGATCCAGCCCATACACAGTGGTTCCAGAGCACCGAATGTGGGCGGTGAGACACAGCCACCTGGAGAGCCCACGAGTGCATGCGCCCTTCGGCGAGCTTTAGTTTATTACACAGTTCTAAAGTAAAAATCACTTGTATCACTTGTCATCCTGTTGCTCATCAATTTGCTCAAGTGGGCGCCAGTAATGTCTTCATTTGACCCTGTCACATGCTTGTGTAGCCCAATGGCGTCTACTCTTCCAAGAACATGAAGAACCTCAAACCATTCATTCAGGGTCTTTTTCAATTTTTTTATTATTGAATTGCCATGAGTTACAGTAACAAACTTATGAGCTTTCACGATTGCATTTTGTTTACATCCCTCCACCAGTGCCCAGTTCCCCCCACCAGTTTTCCCAGTATCCTTCCCACCCTCCCACTCTATCCTCCCCACCCCACCCCACCTCTGTGGCAGGGCATTCCCTTTTGATCTCTCTCTCCATTTTGGGTGCTGTGGTTTGCAACAGAGGTACTGCGTGTCCATCGTGTTTGGTCTATATTCTATTTTCAGTGCACATCTCCCATCCCGTGCGGGTCCCCAAACCACACTTTATCTGGTGTTCCCTTCTCTATGTGAGCTGCCCCTTCCTCCAGCTTGTGAGGCCAGCTTCTAAGCCTTAGAGCCACCTTCCTGGTACTTATCTCTACTATTCTTGGGTGTTAATCTCCTATTCTGTTATTTTATGTTCCACAGATGATTGCAATATTTCTATGTCTGTCTCTCTCTTTCTGACTCATTTCACTTAGCATGATACTTTCCATGTTGATTCACTTATATGCAAAGTTCATGACTTCATCTTTTCTAACAGTAGCATAGTATTCCATTGTGTAGATGTACCAAAGTTTCTTTAACCAGTCATCTGTTCTAGGGCACTGGGTTTTTTCCAGATTCTGGCTATTATAAACAGTGCTGCAATGAACATTCAAGTGCAGATGTCATTTCGACTATACTTTTTTGACTCTCCAGGATATTTTCCCAGGAGTGGTATTGTTGGGTCAAATGGGAGGTCAATTTCTTATTTTTTGAGAAGTAACCATACTGTTTTCCAAAAGGGCTGAACCAGTCAGCATTCCCACCAGCAGTGTAGGAGGGTCCCTTTCTCCCCACATACACGCCAACAGCAGTTGCTTTTGTTCATCTGGATGTGTGCCAGTCTCTGTGGTGTGAGGTGGTATCTCATGGTTGTTTTGATCTGCATCTCCCTGATGATTAGTGATGAAGAAAAGTTTTTCATGTGCCTTTTTGCCATTCATATTTCTTCCTTGAGAAAATTTCTGTTCACTTAATTGCCCCATTTTTTGATGGGGTTAGATGTTTTCTTCTTGTAGATTTTAACCAGTGCCTTGTATATCCTTGATATCAACCCCTTATCTGATGGGTATTGGGTGAATATTCTTTCCCATTCCGTAAACTGTCTGTGTATTTTGGTCACTGTATTTTTTGCAGTGCAGAAGCTTCTTAGTTTAATATAGTCCCATTTGTTTATCTCTGTTTCCACTTGGTTGGTCAGTGGCATGTCATCTTTGAATATACCATTAGCTTTAATGTTGTGGGGAGTTTTGCCGACCTTCTCTTCAATGTATCTTATGGATTCTGCTCTGAGGTTGAGGTCTTAATCCATTTTGATCTGAATTTTGTGCATGGTGACATGTCAAGATCTAAACCTATTTTTTCGCAAGTGGTTGTCCATTTTATGCCAGCACCATTTGTTAAAGAAGTTTTCTTTACTCCACTTCACATTTCTTGCTCTCTTATCAAAGATTAGATCTTTCTACAATTGGGGTTGTGTGTAGGGATATTCCATCCTGTTCCATTGGTCTGCTGATCTGCCTTTGGACCAGTACCATGCTGTTCTGATTGTTGCCGCTTTATAATAGAGTTAGAGGTTGGGGATGGTGATGCCTCCCATCATCCTTTTCCCAAGAATTGCTTTAGCTATTTGTGGGCACTTATTGTTGCATATGAATTTCAGGAGTGTTTACTTCATTTCTTTGAAGTTTTTCATGGGCATCCTTATAGGGATCGCCTTGAATCTATACAGTGCTTTGGGGAATATTGCCATTTTGACAATGTTCATTCTTCTTATCCATGAGCAGGGAATATGTTTCCATTTCCTTGTGTCCTCTTTTATTTCATTGATTAGCGTTTTGTAGTTTTCTTTGTAGAGATCCTTGACCTCCTTAGGTCAGAATCAGTCAGAATTCTGTCAGAATCAGTCAGTTAGGCTGATTCTGAGGTACTTGATTTTCTGGGGCACGAATGTGAATGGGATTTTTTTTTAATGTCACTTTCCTCTGTCTAGTTATTTGCATATACGAAGGCCATGGATTTTTGGGTTTTGCTTTTATAACCTGCTACTTTACTGTAGAAATCTATTGTTTCTAAGAGTTTCTTGGTAGAGGTTTTAGGTATCTCTAGGTATAGTATCATATCGTCTGCGAATAGTGAGAGCTTGATTTCTTCCTTCCTTATCTGGATGCCTTTAATGTCTTTTTCTTGCCTAATTGGTATTGCAAGTACTTCCAGTACTATGTTAAACAGAAGGGGTGAGAGTGGACATCCTTGTCTTGTTCCTGATCTTAGAGGGAAGGCCCTAAGTTCTTTTCTATTGAGAATAATGCTTGCATAGGTTTGTGGTAGATGGCTTTGACTATCTTGAGGAAAGTTCCTTCTAAACCCATTTTGATGAGAGTTTTCTTCATAAATGGGTGTTGGATCTTGTCAAATGCTTTCTCTGCATCTATTGAAATGATAATATGGTTTTTATCTTTGCTTTTCTTGATATGGTGGATTATGTTGATTGATTTCCAAATGTTAAACCGGCCTTGCATTCCCGGGATGAATCCCACTTGGTCATGGTGTATGATCTTTTTGATGAGT
Source organism: Sorex araneus (assembly GCF_027595985.1). Taxonomy (NCBI): domain Eukaryota; kingdom Metazoa; phylum Chordata; class Mammalia; order Eulipotyphla; family Soricidae; genus Sorex; species Sorex araneus. Next base: position 10,579,581 of record NC_073311.1, on the reverse strand, counting down.
TGTTGGATTCTATTTGCTAATACTCTATTGAGGATCTTCGCTTCTGTGTTCATTAGGGATATTTGTCTATAGTTTTCCTTGTTAGTGGTGTCTTTGTTTCCTTTTGGTATTAGGGAGTTGTGTGCCTCATAGAAACTGTTTGGGAGAGTTTCTGTTTCTTCAATTTCCTGGAAAAGCTTGAGGAAAACTGGTAACAGGTCCTCCTTAAATGTTTAGAAGAATTTGCTAGTGAATCCATCTGGACCTGGGCTTTTGTTTTTGGGGAGACTTTTCATTACAGTTTAAATTTCCTTGATATTGATGGGTCTATTTAGGTATTCCAAGCCTTCTTGGTTCAGTCTTGGGAGGTGGTAGGAATCTAGGAATTTATCCATTTCTTCTAGGTTCTCTTGTTTCGTGGCGTATAGACTCTCAAAGTAGTCTCTGATGATCTTTTGAATTTCAATAGTTTCTGTTATGATGACCCCTTTTTCATTTCTGATTTGGTTTATTAGGTTTATCTTTTTCTTTTTGTGAGTCTTGCTAGTGATTTATCAATCTTGTTTATTTTCTCAAAGAACCAGCTATTGGTTTCATTGACCTTTCAGATTGTTTTATGGGTTTCCATGTCATTGATTTTTGCTCTAAGATTTATTATTTCTTTCCTTCGGCTGGGTTGGGGTTCCCTTTGTTGATCTTTTTCTAAGGTTTTGAGCTGTGAAGTCAGGTTTTCTATGTAGGCCCTTTCTTCCTTCCTGAGGAATGCTTGCAAAGCTATAAATTTTCCTCTTAACACAGTTTTAGCTGCGTCCCATAGGTTTTTGGTAGCTCATGTCTTCATTCTCATTTGTTTCCAGGTATCCTTTGATTTCATCCTTGACTTCCTTCCTGATGCATTCATTGTTCAACATTGAGTTGTTTAATTTCCAGGTGTTTGATTTGGTTCTCCTCATCTGAAAAAATGGTTGATATAATTTCTATCTTCTTGATTCTATTGAGGTATGTTCTGTGACTCAGCACATGGTCTATTTTGGAAAATGTTCCATGGGCACTGGAAAAGAATGTGTACTCTTTCTTTTTGGGGTGTAAGACCCTGTATAGGCCTGTTAGCCCTCTCTTTTCCATTTCTTCTTTCAGAGCCAGTGTTTCCTTGCTGAGTTTTGTTCTTGTTGATCTATCCAGAAATGAAAAGACAGTGTTGAAGTCTACAACTACTATTGTATTGCTGGCAATGTCTTCCTTAAAGTTTGCTAGCAGTTGTTTTAAGTATTTAGCTGGTCCCTTATTAGGTGCATATACATTTAAGAGTGTGATTTCTTCCTGTTCTACATAACCCTTGGTAAATAGAAAATGGCCTTCTCTGTTCTTTCTGATCTTTTTCAACCTGAAATCTATGTTGTCGGATACTAGCATAGCCACCATACCTTTTTTGAGGGAGTTGTTTGCTTGCAAGATTGTTTTCCATCCTTTAACTTTGAGTCTGTGTTTGTTCTGATTGTTCAGATGTGTTTCTTGTAGGCAGCAGAATGTTGGTTTCAGTTTCTGGATCCGTTTTGCCACTTTGTGTCTCTTTATAGGTGCATTTAGACCATTGACATTGAAAGAGATTATTGTCATGGGGTTTTCTGTCATCTTACGGGTTTGTTGCGCTTATGGATGTTTTGTTTCTTGTCTTACAGAAGCCCTTTTAGTCCTTTTTCCGAGTTTGGTTTTGAATCTGTGAAGTTCCTGAGCTGTTGTTTATCTATAAAATGGTGTATCTTTCCATCAAGTTTGAGTGAGAGTTTGTCTGGATAAATAGTATTCTTGGTGAGGCATTCTTTTCATTGAGTTTTTTAAAAATATGGAATGCTTCAAGAATTTGCATATCATCCTTGTGCAGGGGCCATGCTAATCTTCACTGTATAGTTCCAATTTTAGTATATGTGCTGCTGAACTGAGCACCATTTAGGGTCTTGATGAAGAAGTATGACCATCTCGTAGGTGGGCGCCAGGCATTCTTTTGATGTCCCGTGGAATCCAGTTGGTAACAGCTCTAGTCCAGTGGTCGTCTCTAAATCGGATTACGTGGCCGGCCCATCTGACTTTCGATGCTTTGGCAAAAGAGACAGCATCCTAGATTCTTGATCGATGGAGGTTGGAACTCTGGATTCCTTCTCTCACTTGAGTGAAACGTGATACTCCAGGCAAAGCTCTTTCAATTCATCTTTGGGAAACCCTAATAGTGTTCTCATCCTGTTTGCGTTGGGCCCAGGTCTCTGAGGTGTCTGTTAGTGCAGGAAGAAAGGTGGAGTAGAAAAGATGTGCCCAGAGTTAGAGGTTTTTTGTCCTCTTAACCACTTCTTCTATGCTCTTGAAGGTATTCCACGCCGCTCTCTTCCTCCTGCTCAGCTCAGGTGCCAGGTCATTCGTCATGTTGAATTCTCGACCCAGGTACACATAACTGCTGCATTCGGAGATGCTAGTTCTGTTGAAAGCAAATGGAACGTCAGAAACTAGTCCATTTCTCATGAACATTGTCTTCATGAGACTCAGCTGCAGTCCGACCTTTCCACACTCAGTGAGTGAGTGTGAGTGTGAATGTGGAAAGAAAAAATAGCTGAAAAAAATTTTTCTCTGAATTTTTTGTTTGTATGTTTCTGGAGTCATTTCATAGAACTTGACAAAACTTAAAAAATATTCAAAATTAGCTGTGTACATGCACATGTGTATTTTGTATACTGTCATTTCCCTCTAAGATTTCAAAATGATGTGTGGGTTAGTAGGCTCATCATTTGTTTTCTAAATAATACTGAGTTTCAGAAAAGATTCCTCCTAAGCACACAGCAGTCAAAAGGTAATTTTGTGAGTTGGATCAAAATGTCATCACCAAGCTGGACTTTCCTAAGTGGAAGGTCTTTGTGCTAAATAGAAACTGTAGCCCCTATCTGTCAGCAGAATTGATTTTATGCACAGATCATATTAACAGTTCTCAATGTGGTATTCACTTCCTCTCAATTTTTTTGCCTTTTCTTTGCAAAGGGACCTTTGTTTTGCACTTCAGGGTCCATGTACCCATTCTGTGTGGCAATCTTCTAGACAAGAGCTTATTGCTCTCTGGTATTTCAAGTCTTGGACATGATCCTGGGTTCCATTTACTTGATTATGGTTATAGATCTTTTATCTCGGTTTTTCTGGTTTCTACTTCTATTAATTTGTCTCTGGTCAACATAAAAAATATTTTTAGCATTTGAGTCCTAGAAACTAATTATTTTTTTGTACACAATAGTGGATGCAGTTTTTTTCTGGCTTACTTCAACACAGATATGAATTAGATCCTACAAAAGTACTCTGATACCATCGGTCAAGAGACCAATGACTGTGGCTGTCAGGTTCAAGGAAGGATGTATTTTGGGGAAAGATTAGATAATGTGTATTTCTGGTATCACAGTCACCTCAGAAGCAAGAACACTCCATTAAAGAATGCCATATTATTCTAGGTTCCTACCATTTGGCATGACCTTTGCTTCTGATAGTAATACTGAAGGGTGTTGTAACAAGAATTAGTAGAACTAATTGAACTTAAACTTAAACTTCAGTGATCAAATAGTATTCCCCAATACTATCCAATAGTATCCACTAAATAGTATTTCCCAAATTTCTGTTCTCCTCACAAAACTGTACTTAATCAAGTAAGATTTGTAGGAAAATAGATATCAGCTTTAGTAGAAATGTTGCACTAAGAAATGACTAAGAAAGTGACTATTTTAATAATTATTACTTGACTTGATTTTAATTTACAAAATGTATATTATTCTAGCCATTATTTTAGCTAGCCTTACTTTACTAAATTATATTTTAAGTAACACCACTAAAAATACAATGACAATAATGTTTCTCAGCTCAAAATCTTTTAAGGGTTTCTCAGATATATGAGCTATAAATCCAAGTCCTCAGTTCTCTCTGTGGTATTTGGTATTCACTTTTCCCCCAGATCTTCTCTGTCTGCCTGTAAAATAGCTTTCTCTATATAAAACCTTTTTCTTGATCTGGCCCTCTTCCAATTTTATTTATTTCCCTATGGTCCCCTGGTTCTAAATTAATATTGTGCCATTTTCACCCACCTGACAAACATAGCACATACTCACTTTTTTTTTTTAACCTGTGACCTCCTTAGAATACCCTGGGGGCCCATGTGGGACCAGATGACCCCTGATTGAGAAGAGGTGCTGTAAAATTCTCTCCAATAGTATTGCTTATGTGGTGCAGGATTGTTAGTACCATTAAGTCATGATCAACAACATCTTTGTCTGACATGATTGGACCCTTTACTTTTCTGACCTTATCTCACTTCGGGGACTGGATTAATAACACAGCCTGTAGGGCATTTGCCTTGCATGTGGCCAACTGGAGTTCAATTCCTCCATTTCTCTCAGAGAGCCCGGCAAGCTACCAAGAGTATCTCGCCCGCCCGGTAGAGCCTGGCAAGCTCCCCGTGGCATATTGAATATGCCAAAAACAGTAACAACAAGTCTCAACAGTGGAGATGTTACTGGTGCCTGCTTGAGCAAATTGATGAGCAACAGGATGACAGTGATACAGTGATCTCACTTTCATAGCTCATTCTAATCTGTTCCCACTGGCCTCCCAGCTCCTCATCCACATTGTATTCCTGGGCTAAACCCCATTGGGTTCTGAGACAGTATCGTCACATTCACTTGCTAAAATTTTGTTAAGCATTTTTACATGTATTCCCACCATCTATGAACTTTTAATTTTAATTAATAGCTTTACCTGGTTTGAGTACCAACTAATGTGAGCCTTATGGTATAAATTGGAATGTATTCCTCTTCAAATTTTCTAAAAGTTTATTTACAATAGGCATTTTATATAGCTTAATGTTTGGTAAAATATGCAAGTGAAACAAACTGGGCCTAGAATTTTCTTTGTGAAAAAGATTTCTGTAAAAAACTAAGGCAAGCCGACGGGCGTGTGCACTTGCAAATTCTCCAGGCGGCTCTGTCTCACCGCCCATGTTCGGTGGTCTGGAACCGCTGTGTGTGGCTATTGGTCAAGGGCAGGCGACGGAAGGAAGAAGGCCAAACTGGTTGCTCGATTAGTTTATTTAGTTCTCTCTCTCTGCTTCTCTCCTGATTCTGGATCTCTCTCTGGATCTTCTTCTATCTCCCTCTCTGCCCCACAGCCTTAGTTTATATAGCAAATTACATAGGGCAGTAGCACAAAGGTGGGTTTAACATCAACAAATCAACAAAGAAGGGTAAGACCATTTCTTGAGGAGATTAACAAAATCTCATCTAAGGAAATCTCATCTAAGGAGATCTGCTCAAAGGTGTGATTCCAAACAAGGGTGTGTCAGAGTGTGAGCTAGTAACTGCTTAAATAGTTATAGTAAATCTACTTCTAATATTTCTAGCAATGTCATTCTGTATGAGCACAGTAAGAGATATAAAGTTTGGTTCTTCCTGAGGACATCTCACTATACAGTCCTCAGGCCAGGTTAATCTTCCTAACCCCAGCAGGGTCTAGTCTTTTGGATCATGACAGCATTTGTCTATGACCATGCTCTCAACTTATAGTTGAGTATTGTGGCGCTTTGGCTTGGCCCATTTCGTTTTTTTTTTTTTAATTTTATTTTATTAAATCACCGTGTGGAAGATTACAATGCTTTCGGGCTTAGGTCTCAGTTATACAATGCTGAAACAACCATCCCTTCACCAGTGTCCATATACCACCACCAAAAAAAAAAAAAAAAGTACACCTCCCATCCCGCCCCCCCACCCCCTACCTTGTAACTGATAAGTTTCATTTTACATTCTGTTTACTTTGGTTACATTCAATATTTCAACACAAACCTCACTATTGTTGTTAGGAGTACCCCACTAGATTCAGACCTACTGTGAAGACAAATAAGGTCACGCGGCCGCGGTAGCGGCCGCGCGGTTTTGAATTTCTGTACTTTAACAAGAAGTCCAGGGAGATTTCTTCCAGATATTAGATAATTGCAGGCTTGAAAACCCAATCTGTGGTCGTCTTAATATGGCATGGCTTGGCCCATTTCGATGCCAGGGTAGCTCACAGCTTGCCCTGGGTCTATTCCGTCCCTCATCAGGACACTGCTTTTGGGGTGCTAGGAAAGCAGATGCCCGGGAGTAAATATTATTGGAGTCAATCAGCTCCCAAGTTACAAAGCATAATATTAACTGTCTTCCTGTGTCCATACAGAAAGGACATTGCTCTAAGGTAAACTAAGTTCCCTGCGGCAAGGCTAAAAGGACAAGCCCCATGTTATCCTACAGATTTCTGTAAACTTCTTTGCATAGATTGAATTTTAAAAGTCGACTTCTTCAATGAAATATGTATATTTCATCAAGGTTGTTGCACTCATTTTCATATGACTGTTTATAACATTTTCTTCTTTATGTAAGTGAAATTTATACTGTTACTTTTCTCATTCATGGTGTTGGTAATTTCTGTGTTCTCTATCTCTCATGAGATAAGTTTGTCAGTTATATTGATTGTCTCATGCGCGTTCCCCCCAGAGATCTCTCCGGCCCGCGGAGAGACAACAGTGGAAAGCACTCCTAATTGGGTGGGTTCTGTGAGAGGTTCCGATCTGAAATAAAACTAGTGAGGATAATAAATAGGGGGCCCAAGACGACACATGCCGATCAAGGGCAACTTTATTAACAGCCATGCTGGTTTTATACTTTTCTTAGCAGGTGGTTGGTACATAAGTTGTCAATCATCAGGGAAGTGTCTTCTCAGACCAAATAAGGAAAGGTTCGGGGCATTATTTGGTGGGCTTACAACATTCTCCAAGAGTAGGTTGAGAAATAGTGGGGAGAGGAAGACAAGGGTTTATCTGGCAGGAGGAATGCACAAGGCTTTTAGTGTAGAGGAAGGCACTCTACAGGCTTTTTGGGGTCTCTTAGTTAACTGCCCTGGGCTACTTTTACTTCTTGAGTTTAGCTATTTCCTTTGTCACAAGGGCACCTTTGCCTCAGGTCATGCAAAGCTGGTAATGGAATTTTCCGGTTTGTCCAGAACCCTTCCGTGTCCTCTTTTGTTCAGGATCCTGAGCAGTCCCCAACAGTCTCAAGGACAATGGTTTGTTAATTTTATTATTTTTACTCTGTTTTTTCTCTATTCTATTTCATTAACTTTCACTATGATTTTATCATTTATTGTCTTCTATCCTTATTTTAGTTCTTATTTTCTCTTATTTTGCTAGTTGTTTTAAATTTTTATTTAGTTATTTTTGGTTTTGGGGTCACATCCAGTGATGCACAGGGGTTACTCCTGGGTCATGCACTCAGGAATTACTCCTGGTGGTGCTCGGGGGACCACATGGGATGCTGGGAATCGAACCCAGGTCGGCCTCGTGCAAGGCAAACACCCTACCAGCTGTGCTATTGCTCCAGCCCCTGTTAGTTGCTTTTTAAAGATAGAAGCTGAGTTTGTCAATTTCAAACCTTTCTTATCTAATACAGGTGTTTCAATTTTACCCATTTAATCCTCTTTTACAAATTTGGGGATTTTGTATTATTAATTATATTGTTAAAGAGATTAATTTACCTTTTGGCTTTTTCTATGATATGCAAATGTTGAGAAGTGTTACCTGGTTTTCAAATACTTAGGAATAATCTAGAAATACTTTCTGTTGTTTGACTTATAACACTTATTTCAGTTTAATCTAATTGTAGCCCAAGAGCATGTTTTTACATTGTTCCATTCCTTTAAAACTTACTGATACTTATGTCATGGCATAGGATATGACCTTAAACACTATACACCGTTTATGCTTCAAGGCCCATACGTTCGAACCCTCTGACTAGAATGTTCTTCCCCACAAGAACTTCTTCAACCTCTTCAAGTGTGAGATCTTCTTTGACTATGGAGTTAAAAAATAAAGATACATTGCATTCTAAACACTTTTTTCTCTTTCTGGCCTTAATTTTCTCTACTATACTTTTTTTCCACAAGTGTGTATATGAGTGTTTGTGTGTGTGTGTGAGTGTGCGTGTCTGTGTATGTGTGTGCACATGCACTTTTAAGTAGTTTCCATTTATAATACTATAGAGTCCATGAAAGTAGGAACCTTTGTTTTATTCACTAATGTGGTCCTAGCACTAAGGACAGTGAAAAGCACATAGAAGCTTCTTTATAAATATTTGCTAAAAGCATTTTATTTAATTTTATATGTTGGGGCTTCTCCAATAATGTATAGAGGTCCGGGGCCACTCCTGGTGATACTCAGTTAACCAAGCCACATGATTCCATATGAAGGAGGGTCCAAGGATTCTGTGCTGCTGTGACTCTGCGGTACCAAGAAACACCTCAGTGGTGCCCCATGCTCTGGGCTCTGCAGGGTTATACCTAGCCACGCTTTTGGGGCCGTGCAGTGCAGGGGATCTAACCATGGTCTCAGGCTTGCCAGGCTCCCATGCTGTTCTCTTGTTCCCTATATTTTATTCTTTAAAAAAAAGGACTAATTTTTGCTACTATCATTTTACTTATTTAATAGTCAACAAGAAAAACAAAACCAAGATTTGAAGCATTTCATTTTACATAATAATTCCTGTCATTTAAGGATAGCTTCTACTTAGCCTTTTGTGCAACCTACTATGCTTTAGAGCAAGGATTCCAAGGGCTGGAGCTCAGGATAGATGGAGTCAGATACTGGACATGAAATGCAAAGATGGTTGGTTTTGCCTTGTTTTTGCCCATAAAACCATGAGAAGATAGTGGCACAAAGAAAGTGGCATAATAAAAATTGTGCATTAAAATTACTTAGATAACATATGTAATGTAATTCAATTAATATCTTTTAGTTCTTCTTTGGTGCCAAGAAACTCTTCCAGTGCTGAAGGCATAGTAGAGAACACAATGCTTTCATGAATATTAGTTCGAAGCAGAAGGCCAAGGACCAATGCACACAGTACTAGAGACACAGAAATGAGCTTCTCCTGAATAGTACACAGGACTGATTCGTAATAAATATAAAGAAGGAAAAAAGAAGATAAAGAAGCATAAAGATAAAGAAGCAATGTTGGTTGCTCATAAACTATAGTTTGATTTATTCTAACAATGAGAAAAATTGGGATGTTGAAATCAGAGAATAGCAATACATGGTTTAATTTTTAATGATTCTACTGGCGGACATATGAAAAATAGATTGTCATGGTAAGAAAGGAGACAATAAATTAGTTTGGAGGCTATAGTAGACCAAAAATATAAGATGGTAGAACCTGGAGTTAGTGGAAGTTGTGAAGTATTGCCTTGGTGTATTGACATCACTCTTTGATCAAATGTGGGAGAAAGAGGGATCCAACATGATTCTTAAGGTTTGACTTGAGCAGCTGTTCAGTGGTGATGTCATTTTCAGACCTGGAGAAAGATTAAAGAATTTTTTATATACTGGATTATTTCTCTCTCCAATTCCCAACTCCTAAGTTAACAAGCTTGACTCAAATATCACAGTTAGAGATAGAATCTTTAAGGACTTAATTGAAGTTAAATGAGATCATAGGAGTGGGACTTTAATCTAATATTGTCCTTCTATAAAGAGAGACACCAGGGATGTGTGTGTACAGAGGAAAGTTCATGTGAGGACACAACGAAAAGGTGGCCACCTGCAACCAAGAGGGAAATGCAAGGGAAAACAACCATGACGGTGCCTTTACTTTAGACCATATGGTCCAATTGCGTGAGAAAAAAAGAATTTATGTTGCTTGAGCTTCTCAGTTTGTGATGTTTTGTTATGAGCCCTAGAAAACTATACAGGAGGAAAGGCAGTGGTGGTGGTGGTGGGGGCGAGGGTGGGGGGATCAAGCAAGCTCTTTAACAGATTTTTTGAGTTTGAAGTGCCTATTAAGCTTCTAACTAAAGAGACTGAGTAGGCAGGTGGATATATAAGTCTGAAGCAGGGGGAAAAGACTAAAGCTATAAAAATATGTTACTGGTGCCCGCTTGAGCAAATCGATGAACAATGGGAGGACAGTGGACAGTGCTAAATTAGATACATTTAATTTTAGAATTAAAATTTAAAATATGAGGGCTGGAGCAACAGCACAGCGGATAGGACGTTTGCCTTGCACGCGGCAGACCTAGGTTCGATTCCCAGCATCCCATATGGTCCCCTGAGCATCGCCAGGAGTAATTTCTGAGTGCATGAGCCAAGAGTAACCCCTGTGCATTGCCGGGTGTGACCCAAAAAGCAAAAAAAAAATTAAAATAATGGAAAGTTATTAGCATTAAAAATGATGTTTAAAGGGGCTGGAAAGACAGTATATGGAGTAATGTACTTGCCTTGTATGCTGCCGACCTGTGTTCTAGCTAGTACCATATAAGATACCCTGGTTACTGCAGGAGTGATCCTTGAGCACAGAGACAGGAATAATCCCTGAGAACCTCTGATTGTTGTCTAAAAATGAACCAGTCAACCAACCTAAGGAAGAAACAACATAAAAGATGTTAGCTATTAGAGGGGACAATTATTATTCATTTTGCTTGTTCCCAATAGTGTATACTATTGATATTTAATGGATTATTCATTTTTGTGGAAAGTTTAGTACTCCTGATTTTTATTTGTTTTATATTTGGGGGTTCAATGTCCAGCTTCATCAGATATATGCGTCTAATCTCCCTGATATGAATTTTTCAGGAGTCAATGTGTACTGGGAAAATTCTACCATTGTCCAGTGTGCCTGTGATTGAGTGAAAATATTCATAAGTCCAAGTACCCTGTTACTCAGTAGAACTTTAGCATTGTTGTCCCAATGTTCATTGATTTGTTCGAGCGGGCAACAATGTAAACCAGTAATGTTTCCATTGTGAGACTTGTTACTGTTTTGGGGATATCAAATATGCCACGGGTAGCTTGCCAGGCTCTGCCATGCGGACGGGATACTCTCGGTAGCTTGTTGGGCTCTCTGAGAGGGACAGAGGAATCGAACCTGGGTCGGCCACATGCAAGGCAAATGCCCTACCCACTGTGCTATTGCTCCAGTCCATTAATCAGTAGTATTATCCAAAATAAATATTTTATTTTTTTATTATTATTATTTTTTTGCTTTTTGGGTCACACCCAGCGATGCTCAGGGGTTACTCCTGGCTTTTGCATTCAGGAATTACTCCTGGCGGTGCTTGGGGGACCATATGGGATGCCGGGGAATGAACCCAGGTTGGCCGCGTGCAAGGCAAATGCCCTACCCTCTGTGCTATCGCTCCGGCCCCCAAAATAAATATTTTAAATGTAATTACTAAAGGTATCAATTTGGTCTCCTTTATTTAACTTTGTTTCTGTCCTGAAATTGGTTCTGAACCTGAAGATTCACTATTGTCACCTATAGATAAGTCACCTATCTAGTGTATACTGATAGAGGAAATTACAGGATCAAACTTAGAAATTCAGAATTTTCTAACATTAAGAGAGGTGGAAGAGGAGTCAGCAAATGATGTATACATTAAGGTTAGAAGGAAAAGTAAGAGATTGCAAAGACTGAAAAAAAAGTGAAAAAAATACCTAAGAAAAAAGAGACAGACATTGCAAAAAAGAGATTGCAATGACTGGGAAAAAAGTAAAAAAATACCTAAGAAAAAAGAGACAGACATTTGTTTGGAAATGCTGCTAAGACACTGACTTACAAGTGAATATATGAAATTGGTGTTACAATTGTCTTTCTTTCTGGTTGATCACACAAGAGACAGAAGTAATTTATAGTTTCAATGGCTTCAGTAGAGGCAGAATATCAGTGTTATCTTTCTTACTCACTCTTCATTTAATTAAACTTTTCCCTGAAGAAGGGAAAAGTTATTTTCTCACATTTCTCTTCAGATCCAAGAACATAACAACACATCAAGGTAGAGGCAATATAAAGCAAAAGACATAGTAAGGTAAAGGGCTAAGGTGCTTGCCTTGCATGAGGCCAACCTATACTTGATCCCTAGTGGCACCACATATGGTTTCTTGAGCACAACCAGGTGTGATTCCTGAGCACAAAATCAGGAGCAAGCCCTGAGCACTGTTGGGTATGGCCCCAAAGCAAAAACAAAGTTATAGAAATTCACTCAAATATTCCCAGTTTAAAAATGTTTACAGTTTACCTGGGAAAGCAAACCATATATATATAAAATATTTGAGGAACAATTTAAAAGGCAATATTCAAAAACAGTTAAATGGCAATGTTCTCTCTCTCTCTCTCTCTCTATATATATATATATATATAAGAAACTACTCATACAAATACCGAGGATATGGAAAATAATGAGAATAAGGAGAAAGCTTATGTAGAAGGAGGTTCTTAGAAGATTACCTTAAAGAAAGGATATTTAGGTTTAAAATATGTGGGAGAATAAATGATCAGAGAGACAAAGAGAGACATAAATCGGATTATCTTATCTGGCTCCCATTCCCTCAAGGCCAAGTATGTATATTGCAAAATATTGTGCTCTTTCTCAAAATAAGATTCTTTATAAATATTTTGCAATTCTGCTATTTTGGGGGGTATGGGTCAAAAGTTCAGTTACTTGTCACTTGATATAACAGCACCTTACTTATATAGGGTTGAAGTTTTTGTTGTGACTTTAATAGATTGTGTAAAATTTTCACACTTTCTGTATCAGCTTCTCTTGAAGTGAATATGAATATGAGCTTATTCATAGTAACATTGGCTCTTCTGAGTGAAAAGCAAGGCACTTTATAAGCCTGGACATTTTGTTACTTTTTGACTTATTTCACCTACTTTGTCAAGATTCCGTTTTTCAGTGTTCAGTGGAAATATGTGTATGGTCCTATATTTTGTTGCATGAATGAAATTTCATATTGCATTCTGCTCATGGCTTTTTTCTAAATTTAATCTTTGTTTGAAGTTGTAATAATTAACTTCCAATATTAATCTAGTGGCAAATAATTTTTGACCCTCGTGTCTCAAAATTTTAATGTATCGGTGTATTTTGACATATCAGTATAAAAGAAAACTAAGAGAACCTTTACATGCTACCTCAAATCTGTCTCCCTAAACTTAATCTCTACTTGAACCTGCATATCCCAGTACACACTTGTCTTCCTTATAGGACAGGCCTGATGCTGCTGTTTCTTTTCTTAAATATTTGCTATCTCCCACAATGTGACAAAGAATTGAGTGCACATTCCAGAGTATTACATTCTGTCTTTCCCAGTCTATTCTCTACCTAGTTTCCCAGGTCTCCTCACTTCTATCATTCTTTACATCACTCTTCTCTGATGCTATATGAAGTCAATTATAATAACTAATTGCCTTCGATCATGAAAATCCTCTCACTGCCTTTTTCTTCATTTTTCTCTTCCAGGAACTTCTCTGAGCACACTTAAAAGACTTTTCAAACTCACTTCCCAAGTCAAAATAGTCCTTGTGGGGTATCTAGCTTTTGACTAGTAACGTCAGCTGTTGTTTCCTGCTGGTAGACGTTAACTGATTTACTTTGAGGTAGTTGATATTTGACCTCATAGACTTAGGCTCATAGGATGAGCCAACTAATGGTTTTTGAAAGTATATTTTATTTTATTTTAGGGGAAAGCTTGGGCCACATCAGTGGTGCTTAAAGGGATTCTACTATTTTGATGCTTGGAGGTTGCTCCTGGCAATGCTTGGGGTACCATGTAGTGCCGAGGATCAAACCCGAGCCTCCTGCTTGTAAAGCATGCTTTACATGTACTCAGTCTGTATATGCTTTACATGTACTCAGTCTGCTGAGCAATTTCTCAAGTCCTTGAAAAGTTCATTTTGAAGTCTTCAATTTGTTTAGTTAACTCATATATTTGCTGTGCTTAGGCATGCTAGGTAACTCTGCATGCGTTTTAGAATTTTCTTAGAAATATGGTCATACATTATGAGAATGCAAATTGAAAATGAAAGGGACTTATTCTATTTTGAGTTACACTTTTGTGTCTAAGGTTATGCTTATATCATCTCCTCAGGCCTCATTATACTCACTGAATAGGCATGGAATCTCAGATCCTAGAGTTTGAGTATATGCATCTAAGGCTCTGGGGAAGGGCCATGCATTAGAGACAGATGTGGCATTTAGAGGGAGGCTGCAATGAGTTGAAACTTATGCTACTAGATTTGAATCCTTCTCTGCTGTTTATTACTTTGTAATCATTGCTAAACCTTTATGTGCCTCCATTTCTTTTACTGTAAAATGGGATCATAGTGTATTTTTCATTAGTATATTTCCTTAAGAATGAAATTGTTTTGGGTTCGAGAAATAGTACAGGGGTTAAGGCACACACCTCGCATGTGACTAGCCCTGGTTTGATCTAAGGTACCTCATTGGTCCCTGAACATCAATGGGTGTTGCCTGGAAGCTCCTGACCAGTCCTGGGTGTGGTTTGGAGGCTGGTAAGCCTCATGGGTTATCTTGGATAACCCCCAACACAAGACCCAAGACACATTGCATCCTGGGAGACTCACTTTGAATCACCTAATCCCTGCCCCCCACAAGCCCAGTTTTCTAAGACTCTTCAAAAGTGGACAACCGGCCCTGTGACTACTGCTTTCAACACACTCCTTGGCCCACAGTCACACAGAAAAAGAATAAAACAAGTTCTAAATAAGAATAAAATAAGATGATTTATGGAAAGCACTTAAAACCTGGTTTTCATAACCATATGTACCATTTTCATCATTATTGTTAGTTTCAATTAGCATGGAACTTCAAAGACAGTATTTGTGCCTAGGTCTGTTTGACTCCAAATACTGTCTGCTTATGCATTATTTCACATGTATCCTGCTATGCCTACTGTCTTGAGATAAAAGAATAGAATAAAAATTATTTTTCATTTTTCCTTTGGAAACTCAAGCCCTTATCAAACAATTTTTGTTAAAAACACATGACCAGTGGCTGGGGAGATAGTGCAGAGTTGGAATCTGAGGTTCTAAGTTTGATTTATTCATTATATGGCCTGCTGAATACCACCAGGCCATTAGCTGTGACTGTGATGGTTTCTAGCCCTGCTGGACTCAAGAAATACCATATTCCTTGGACTGAGTACCAAAGCAATTGACCCACATAACTGGTCTGAGTATTGGTGGGGAAGGAACTGAGTATTAAGGGAATGATCTCTGGGGCCTGAAACACTTCTAGGGAGCAACTCTTTCTCCACAATAAATTAAAATTCATTACCAATAAATAATGTATATTTTCTAGAAGTTGAAGTCAGGGCATTAGCATGAAAGATGTCAAAGTGGACTTATACGCAGGTTTTGGTAAAAGCTCCTACTATGATGAATCGTTATGGGGTACTTTGCTAGACCTGTGACTCTATATGGCCTATGAGTTTTTAGAAAATCTATGTCGGATCATACACAAATTAGGAAAGACTCAATTCACCTTAGCTTGCTTTATCAGCACTTTCTGTTATTCAGATGACCTTCTTCCTCCTTTAATGGGGAAAGATTTTGTAAAATTGTAGCAGTGTCTTTTCCCCTCCAACCCCCCTCCCCCATTACCCCTTCCTCTGTTCCTCAGAAAAACGTGGGCCCCACACTGCTCAGAAACAGAACAGAAGTGAGACACAGATAAGAGAGGTGTTATGTTTGGCATGACTGGCTTCAACTAAGGTTGGAACTAATATTCGTTTATGGTGAATTTTTTATGTTCCTTTAGAGTAACTTGCTATGTATGCATCTTTATAATTCTGTATAATTAAGTGGGAGACATACATTGTGAGATTAGGTCCCTCAGATATAAAGCTATGGTTTTGCTAAATTCAACCAAATCTAACACATTCACTGGGTTTCAAGCTGTGAGTTCAGACTATCCCCACTGGACACTAAAGACCAGCTATTCCAGTAGTTTCAAGTTCTGGCTAAAATAAAAGCAAATAATTACCTCTAGCACTGTGTGGAGGCTTTGTGCTCATATAAGCAGGAGAAATGTTCCAGAAAATTGACTGAGGTTAATGATGGTTGGAAGAGTAGTCATGAAAGCTATCCCAGAAGAGGATATAAGAAATCATCAAAATGGAAAAAATGGGAAATGAGCTTATAAAACAAAGGATAAGACAAGAGCTTAGAGATGTGACAACACCTGTCTGATTCAACTGATTGATCTAAAATTGATATCTTGGAAGCTGTCCAAAGCTTTTTATCAGATTTGCTCTTGCAACAACCATAAGAGGAGAATTCTGTTGCTATTTCTATTGTATTGGTAAGTAAACAAATCTTCCTAATCATATAATCAATAAATTTTAAGATTTATACAAGAAACTTCACCTCCAAAGAAACTCAACATCCGTTAAACTTGATAAGTATTCTCTATATCATATTTATTGGCTCGTCTTAACCAACATCAGCTGTCAGAATCATCTGGGAGAATTTTTGAGTTAACCTTCTAAGTTTACTGACCTTCCACCAGAGAATGGTTTAGTGACCCTTTTCTTGGTAAATGGCTCTACTACTAAATCAATTGTTCCAACCTGAGCTTGGGAATAATTCATGGGACCTCTTCTCTTTTCCTCCCAAATTTAATCACATTCACCCAAACATTCTGAATTCTCCACCAAAAATTTATCTAAATGAATCAGGAGAGTAAAAAAATCAGAGAAAGACGGACTGATCTCATCCGTTTGCAGGATATAAAGAAACATAGTAGGGAATAACTAAAAGCCCTAGGCAATAGAAATGAAGTGCAGGAGCACTAGTCCTCAGCAAGAAAGTTTGTCACTGTGGGAGGGAAGGATCATCCCATAATATGCTTCTCTTCAAAGAGAGTGGATTTTAATTTACTCATAGTTTCTGATCTAAGCTTTAGAATTCCTGCAACTCCATTTCTTCTACATAATGATAAAAATTTTTTCTCTCAAGATTTCAATGATTAAGAGAGGTAGCCTGTAGAATGCTAGTAAAGTGTAATTGTACAATAAATGTGTCCCTCTCTCCTGGATGTTTCCGTTAGTAACTTTTAGTAGATTAGAATGATATAATAACAATTTGAAGTTATACTAATATCTAGGAAAGCTAAGTCTACTTCTGCTGTAATCTCCATTGTTTATACAGTAAAAGAGGCACAGGGCAGCTGAGCCACCGGGTACAAGGGTATATAGGCAACAATGCAACTCTCTTACCTGCATGCTACTCTAGTGAAAACATCAGATTGGAAAGACATCTGTAGATAATGCTTGTTGAAATGAATTTCAAACTTTGCTGTTCTACCACTTACCTCTAAAGCAGAATATAATCTCCCCTTTACATTTATTTGTTGACTTTTGTCTTATGTGTGTGTATGGGGGGGGGTGGAGAGGGCACATCAGGCAGTGCTCAGGGCTTTACCTCCAGGAATCATTCCTGGCTCTGCTCCAGGGGCCATATGGGCTGCCAGGTACCCAGCTTAGGTTGGACACAAGCAAAGCAAGTAACTTACCTGCTGTTTTATCTCAAATTCTTTTTTAGGAGACCTCACAGTATTAAATTCAAACAAATACAGTTTATTTTTCTGATGGGTTGAGCGGTACATACAGTTAAGGAGAAATCTCAGGATGTCAGAGACTGAGAAATGTCTAATGGAAGCTGTAAGAACACCTCGGCTTCAAAACAGCATTGGGGAAAGAGAAAGGAGGGCTCTGCTCAGGAGGGTGGGAACTTGTTCTTAGCACTTTCTTTCATGGTAGGTGAATAGAGCAGGGGTCACTAGACCTGGTCTCCAACAGTTTCACAGTCCCTCCTATCATGACATGGCTTTTCCCCAAGGTCTTCTCTGGTTGTGCCTTTGTCATCAAGAGTATATGACCTACACCTCTCTTCCTGTGCCTACTTTTTAAAACATTTTTATTAGAGAATCACTGTGATGTACAGTTACAAACTTATGAACTTTTGTGTTTGCATTTCAGTCATATAGTGATCGTTTACCCATCCCTCCACCAGTGCCCATTCACCTCCACCAATGATCCCAGTATCCCTCTAACCACCCCCACCCCATCCCCCACCACTCCACCCTGCCTCTGCGGCAGGACATTGCCTTTTGTTCTCTATCCTTTTGGGTGTTGTAGTTTGCAATAGAGGTATTGAGTGGCCTTCATGTGCCTACTTTTAAAGCAGGAACACATAAGCCACTCCTGAGTTGAAAACTGCCTGAATGTTAACTGAAAGCCTCCTGTCAGTCTGGTTTGCCTTAGCGAAGACCCCTCTAAGAGCACTCAACTTTTTATTTGATGTTTATATCCCTTTTCTCTCTTATGTTGGATTTTTTTGCTTTTAAGCTTTGCTTTGTTTATTTTGACATGTTTCATATTTGATCTCAGTTCTTGGATTTTTAAAGTGCCTTTTATCCTTTTATCTCAAAAATCTGTTTTTACAGCAATGAGAAATACATACAGTCCTATTGTTCTTTTTTCATGCAGAGCATTCTGAGCATCAACAATAGTGTTCATTTTGTTTTCCAAATTTTCATAAGCTTCTTGTATTAGAATCCCTCGGAGAAAAAGAACCAATGTGTGGGTATTAACAATTCTGAGATTCATTTTAAGGAATTGGTCCATGGTATTATAGAGACTTGGCAAATCTAGTAGCTGATGAGACAGTTCAGTGGGCTGGAGACTCAGAAGAAAGCAACAGTTACAGCTCAGAGGGAAAATGTACTCTAGCTCAGAGCAGGTCAGACTTTGTTTTTTTCAGTGATTGGAAGAGGTCCAGTTACTTTAAGTAGAGAAATTTGCTTTACCCAAAATCCTGTTTAGATTTTTTCTTAAAATTTATTGACTTTTCATTTGTGGAGTATAGAATAACATCACATGAGGCTGACACCCACGAACAATAGATACAAGGGCCAGGAGGATTGCCCCATAGCTGGAAGACTGCTTTATGAGCGGAGGGGAGAAGGCAGATGGAATAGAGAAGGGATCACTAAGAAAATGATGGCAGGAGGAATCAGTCGGGATGGGAGATGCATGCCGAAAGTAGATAATAGACCAAACATGATGACCTCTTAGTGTCTGTTCTGCAAGCCATAATGCCCAAAAGTAGATAGAGAGTATGGGGAATATTGTCTGCCATGGAGGCAGGGCAGAGTGGGAAAGAGGGGATATACCCGGGATATTCGTGGTGGGGAATGTGCACTGGTGGAGGGATGGGTGTTTGATCACTGTGAGATTGTACCCCAAACATGAAAGCTTGTAACTATCTCACAGTGATTTGATAAAATTAAAAAAAAATATTGGCTTAAGTGTAAATGTCATTCAATAACTCCCTTGGGAAACATCCAGAATAATAATCTATCAAGTACTTCAGCATCTAGTCACTTAGTCAAGTTGACACATAAAATTCACCATAATACTTAGTATTCTTCAAATTGAATTCTGAAGATGGGGCCAGAGAGATAGTACAGTGGATAGGGTGCTTGCCTTGCATTTGGATGACCCAGGTTTGATCCTCAGCATCCCATGTGGTCCCCTGAAAACTGCCAGGAGTTACTCCTGGCAGTTGAAGATGTTGAAGAGCTATGAGTAACTCCTCAGCATCTCTGGGATGCTCACTCCTCACCCCAAACAAAAAGGTGAACAACTATCCCTAATCTCCCCAGCTCCTCTCCCACCCCAGCCCCAACACACACTCACAAATTGGATTCTACAGAACTGTATCTAGATAGTAACTGGTTGACAGAAAAAAAATGATAGGGAAGAGTTCAATAGTTAACATTTTGGATGATACATCATTTATCATATACCCCCATCAGAATGTCATGATGCACATGTATAAAACCCAAAGTCACTTCTCTAAATGCAGAGAACTTTGACATCTATCTCCTAAGGGAGCTCTGCCCCATGTCAATTCTCTCCATTGTCCCGGACATTTAAGTAGTAATGGTCATTAGTTTCCCAGCTCTTGGTTCCTGATGATTCCCACTGCAACATTAAAATGACCAAGTGCATCTGGAAAACACCTAGTACTCTTCCATCTCAGAAATTTAAAATTCTTCTTACCATTGATTGTTTTCCTTATATTTATTTTTTCTTTAAAATGTACATAATCTTGAGGAGATAGCTAAAAGGGCTGGATCACTTGCCTTACATGTGCAAGGCCCCATTTCAACCCCTAGCTCTTGGAGACTTCTGGAAGAAGCCCTGAAGGGTTACAAGTAGAGCTGGTCCAAGCGGCCAACATCACAGAGCCAAAATATTGAATCATCTTTAAACCTGAAAACTTTGTAACTTTCCACATGGTGACTCAATAAAAAATTAAAAACAAAACAAAACAAAAACAAAATATTGAGTCATCAGATATAGTTGGCTATGTAACACTGGGAATGACCTCTGGATACCCTGAGCATTGTTTGGGAAGTACCCCCAGAAATAGTTCCAAATGATTTAATACTTCCATTTTCAGAAGAATGCAATGACTTTCACTCTCCATAATTACACCTATACCACGAAAGGTGAAGACACAACCACTGAGAAATTGCATTACATCAGAATATAATGGAAGTTCTCTGCAGTGAACCACCAATGATAGAAAGATCAGGTTTGTCACTGTTTTCTCCTTCTCTAAGCCACTTCCCTATCCAGGACCATTGCTGTGGTTGATGTCAGTTTAGGCAAGGACCAAGGCAGAGCAGGTAGCACTGTCACTAGAAGCTAAGGGTATAATACTGAAAAGAGGAAGTAGGAGCCTTCTGACGTGATGTTGCCTATTGACTAAGAACTTAAAAGGAGAGTCAGAGCCAGTGTTAATTTCTTTCTTGGTCACTTTTACATTTAACTAGAGTCTAGATTCCTAAACTGTGGATTTAAGACTCCACAAGGTACCGTAGGAGTTGTATAACTAAATAATGAGGCTTTAAAAATGATTTGATAGGAGTGAAAAGTTTCTGAGTCCACAAAGATCAGAAACAAAATGAATTCCAAACAATTATGAACCTGGGATGTTTCTAGCAGTGTTTGCCTGTTTGGTATTTTTGGGGGATAATAGGACTTGTGAGAAAAGTTTAAGAAGCCCTGCACCAGGTTAGAACACAGGTTAGGATTTAACACTGATGCCCTACCCTGGACTAAGATGTGTATTAAGTTTGGACTATTCCAGCAGCAATCTAGCATGATGGTTATGAAGGAACTCTAGAACCAGACAACTTTGTGTGGTGTAGGATAACATTGGTTTGTCCTTTCTGCCTTGCCACAGGGAGCTTATGTCTATTGGGTTGCACCCATTCACAGTGCTCCCAAGGCATTCCCATTCCTCTGTGTTTATTTGTACTCTGCTTCCCCAACCGGTTCTATCACTTTTATCTCCTAATCAGACTCTGTTAACTTGTAAATATTGCTTTTCTCTTCTCCTTAAGTGCTTTGCATAGTTAATTCAATGCAATGTCTTTTTTGTATAGACACAGGAAGACAGTTAATGCTATGCTTTTGTGACTTGGGAGTTAATCGACTCAATAATATTCACTCTGGGGCATTTGTTCTCTCAATTTAAACCTCAGTTGCCCTTACTCAGTTGCCCTGTGAGCTACCCTGGTATCTAAATGGGCCAGGCCAAAGTGCCATAATCCTTAACTATAAGTTAAGAGCATGGTCATGGACAAATTCTGTCATGATCCAAAAAGTAACAACTAGATTAAGATCCTGCTAGGGTTAGGAAAGATTAATCTGGCCTGAGCACTATAGTCTGAGATCTATAGCGAGATGTCCCCAGGAGAGCCACCCTACATGCTTAATGTATCTCTTACTCTATCCATACACAATAACTAATATTAAGAAGTAGAATTAAGATGAATGTTTAAATGGTTGTTGGACTAAGGAAAGGAGAAACACACCCCTTGCTGGTATTTCACCCTTGAGCCGGATCTTCTGGTTGCAGGCAATCAGTTAGAGCTTTGATATATTGATTGTGCTACCCGACCAAGGTGTAGTTGCTACCCCAATGCTGAGAGGTTGAGAGGGAGACTAGAAAGAGCTCAAGGCAGCAAGTGGGAGCGAAGAGAGATGAGCAACGGAGACAGGAGGAGATGGAAATGAGGGGCTTAGTGAGATTAGAACAGGCGCGTGGGGAGAATGGAATAAACGGCAACTGATCATCAACCAGTCTGCCCCTTGTTTTTGCCTTCATCCACCAATGGCATCGGCTATCTTGAGTGGGTGGGGAAGCAGCCAGAAGTGACCGAATGCAGGTGGCGAGAGAGAGCCACGGGCTTCCTAGTTGTTCCGTAAATACACAGTGTGGCATTGGTTAAGGTCTTCATTTCTCCTGGACTGTTTCCTCTTTTGGTAAACAGGAATGCAAGTACTAGAAAATTATTGCATGTGGCTAGTGTTTTGAATATCTTCACTCTGCTTTCTTCTTATTCCCTCATGGAGGGTGATGATGTAGCCAGTGCAGGTGATGCTTGGTAAATGAATCAAGCATGTGGTTTTTTTTAAAATACTGACACAGACACAGAAAATGTTTGGTTTGGTTATTAACAATCACTGACATAGCATCCAACATTTACAAGATATAAACTTTACTCACACATTTAATAGGCATACAAACTGCTTAGAGTCCCAGGAAGATTAGTTTCCAAGGAGACTTGGCAAGGGTTTCTACTTCAAAATCCCCATTCCATTTACTCTCGGGGACAATAATGGTTATGACTACAAGGGTCGGAAAAGGTGAATTTGGGAATGACTTTCCTTGGGAGTCAAATCATTGGCAATAGATTTAACCTTCTGAAATTGGAGAAGTAGAGCCCTGTAGGTGGTGGTAAGGTTGTGGGAATACATTATTCCCGAAGTGTCAGTAAAACAATCTCCCATGAGACAGCAGGAAAGCAAAGAATTTGTAAACCCATCAGTCCAAAGCTGGCAGGTGACTAATATTAGTTTTTTATGTTTCTTTAAAAAAATTAATTGACTTTAGACACTTATATAAATCAATTAGAGAGAAAAAAAAGCAAAAGAACTTGAAAAACACAATTCCATAACTGGGGCCAAGGTGGCAAAAAAAAAAAAAATCAGTGTAGCATGGTGCTACATTTCCACACTGCGTACTGACAGTAGCTTATTTTCTCTCTCTTCTTTTAAATCTTTACCTTTTTCTTTCTTTCTATTTTCCCCTTTCTTTCCTTCCCTCCTTTCTTCCCCTCCCTCCCTCTCTTTCTCCCTCCCTCCCTTCCTTCCTTCCTTCCTTCCTTCCTTCCTTCCTTCCTTCCTTCCTTCCTTCCTTCCTTCCTTCCTTCCTTCTTTCTCACTTTCTCTCTCTTTCCTTCTTTCCGTCTTTCCTCCTTTCTTTCTTTCCTCCTTTCTTTCTTTCCTCCTTTCTTTCTTTCTTTCTTTCTTTCTTTCTTTCTTTCTTTCTTTCTTTCTTTCTTTCTTTCTTTCTTTCTTTCTTTCTTTCTTTCTTTCTTTCTTTCTTTCTTTCTTTCTTTCTTTCTTTCTTTTTCCTTTCTTTTCCCATGTAAAATAACAGAAGGCCTTTCCAAATGCATGACAGATTATGTCTGTTCATGTTCCAGAGCTGACAATTGAGATCTATGGGACCCAAACAAAAAGGCAAGAGTATATTGGAGCTTGGTGTACAATCCTCTGTCTCTCTGTCTCTGTCTCTCTCTCTCTCTTAGAAATGTGGTCTGACGTGCAAACTGAGCGGGCATATGGCTAGGAGGGGAGGATAAGACAGGGAAGGAGGAATTCTTGTTCCAGCAGCATGATTTTCATTCTTCACAATTATGGTACTTCACAGGTATCAGTTTGCTCTGTTCTTAGATGTCCTGTTACCAGCCCTCCTGGATCTAGTATGTTTTTTCCTCCAGTTGAGTCTTCCTATATGTTAGGAAGAAAACAATAGAAGTTTTTATTGAACAAACATGAAAGCTGCAGTCTGCTGCTACTAAACTGCTGGTATAAATGTAAGGGATAATGCTTTGGGCTTCAGTAGGACATGTTTCCATAATCTATCTGCAATCCTTCACACCCACATCATTTGAAATATGCTGTCCCTGTCAACACAGCTCTCTCAGCACTTTTAGGTTATTTGGGAGGAGTAACGGTATCTACATGGCAGTGAGAAATAGCCTTGCAGCTTCCTAGAGAGACCACATGATAGCCCCGTTACCTTCCTAGAGAGACCGCATGATAGCCCCGTTACCTTCCTAGAGAGACCACAAGTTAAGAACTACAGCGATGGTGGTGTCAAAGCAATTTAAATTCTTAGTAATCAATTGTCTAATAATTGAACCACAACCCACATTTTGATTAAAGTAGGTCAAATGTAAGTGTGTGTAACCTGACTTTTGGTAAAGTGGGCTGGTGTGGCCAAGAACCACCCCAGAAAAGCTGCAAAACTAAGCCCACAGTGAGACTGTGCTATTTATTCTAGTTGTGCCCCAAACTTACTGTCACTACTGTTCTTTAGGAAGCAAGTAAATTGATACTGGTTTTATTACCTAGAAACTTTAAAGCTATAGAGATTACAATTAAATTGATTAAGTCACTTAATCTTCTTCTGACTAGATTAACTTATCTAAAAGCAAGGACATGATAATCAAAGCTCTCTTGTGAAGAATAAAATAAGGGTTAAGTGGTGTAATATAAATCTAACATTTGACAGAGCCAGGGACCTAGGAAGGACTAAATAAATAGTGGCTTTTATTGGTGTTTATGAAATTGTTATTGTTCCCATCTTTAAGAAGATAAGCAAAGCTAAAATCCTCAAGTATATTTTCAAGATCATGAGGACAATAAATAAAAGAATTCTAGAGCCTGGCACACAAGAGGTATTCAGTGCCAATATTCCTTTCTTCCCACTTCTCTAGTAGGTGTATTAGTCAAGGCAAGAACTCAAAGGAATAGGCCCTACTGAAATTAGAGCACGGATTTCTCCATAGTGAATGAAGTCACAGGGTTATGATAGAGTTTATTGAGTCAACAAAAATTCATCAAACTAGAGCAAGACCCAAGTGGTAAACCTGAAGGAAATCTCAGAAGTAATATGAGGAATGACAAGTTCTAAAATTATTATTGGGGTAGAGAATACAAAAACTGAGTATACCAATGTGAAGTAGAAGAGAAGGTTTGACATCAGAAAAAGTAAAAAAAATGTGTGGGGAAATCAAGAGAAATAGGCTTTTAGGGGTGTCTTCTTTTTATTGTTTTGTCTAGGGATGTGTTCTTCCGATTGAAATCTTAAGGCCAGAAGACCATGTATATATTCCTTGTTGTTGTTTTTTGGGGGCCCACCCCCATAGGTGCTCATGGATTACTCCTGGCTCTGCATTCAGGGATCAATCTTAATGGACTCAAGAGACCATATCGAGTATCCTGGATGGAACCCAGGTCAGCTTTGCGTAAAGCAAGGAGCCTACCTGCTATGCTGTCTCTCTGGCCCAAACCATGTTTGTATTCTTGTGCTTTAGTGTAAGTTATTTTTCTATAAAGTAATGCTGAACAAGGGCCATTCCTTGCTACAGATACAAAACTGCATTTATTAGAGTGCATTTTCACAATAATTTCACAATAATTCAGACTTCTGAATCACATTGTATATAAATCCTTCCAATCATGCAGAGCTCCTATCATCAATGACAGTTTCATCCTCCACAGTACAGATTCAGTTCTAAACCTGAAAGTCTAGAGATTTCCACATGAATCCTTTAAGTCATGCAATGCTCAAATCATTAATGACATTTTCACCCTCCACAGTATAGATCCAATTCTAAACCTAAAAGCCTAGAGATTTCCATAGGTGCAATGGAACATTATCAGTGGCAAAGGTTAGATCAAAACATATTCAAACATCCTGACTAGAATTAGATGGTTATCAGATTATTATAATTCTCTGTTTAAGAACTCCATTTGCCAATGTTTTATTTTGTTTATTATTTTAAAATTTTATGTTATTTTTATAAAAGTTGTTCATGATATCTATTACATTCAACATTCCAGCACCAATTCCACCACCATTACACCTTCCAATCACCATTATTTCCAATTTTCCCAACCACCAGGCAAACTTTTCTCAATAGCAGGCACTAAATAATCTATTTTATATTACTTGTTATGAATAATTTGCTAAAAATGATCAAAAAAGATTTCCTTAAAAGAAAGTCTGTGAAGATTGCTGTATCTCACCTTTGAGCCATAAAGCCCTTGTATAAGAGATCACTGACATGTGGTTAAGCCTTGTGTGTTAATCTTTTCTTAATTGAGAGTTTCCCTTCTGCTTCACATCCTACGTAATGTGGTGTGCTATTCCTGGTATATTAGTAGTGTAGAGTTTGAGATGTTGCTCCAGAAATTAAAAAATTTTGAATAAGGTGGAGTTAAATTTTTAACTAATGGTGACTTTGGGGTCTGGAAGCATCTCTGAAGCTAGTTGGTCTCTTTCAAGATTTATTTATGAGTCTCTAGATCATAGCTGGTTAATGAACTTATATGGCACCAGAGGCAGTTCATGGGCATGATGGCCAGGCACCAGGAAGAAAAGGGAGATGGGGGGAGGTAGTCCACTTCTGACTTAATGAGAGCCTGGGGATTTTGGTCACAAAATCTGCATACCTGAAAATTTCAACAGATTCATTCCTGAATGAGGCTCGTACCAAGCCTGTGGAGTCTGGCTGTGAGCATGATGACAGTTGGAGTGTGGAGTTTTCAGCTTACAAAGCTCTGTTTGGGTGGGTGGTGGGCTCACCTGACCCCACTTTGGGGTGCACCAGATATGAGACTCAGTCTGGTGTGGAGTCTGGAGGCATCTCTGCCTACCAACATTTTCAATTCCTTAACTTGTTAAGGTTGATTTTACTTTATTTTAAAATTAGAGCAATTTTCCTCTCTGTGAGATTTAAGTAGTCTAATATGAAGATGCCTGGTTCTTAGCTCAAACCACAGCACATAATTTTATAGTATCTACACTCTAAATAAAGTGATGAAAAAGATCAAAGGTTTTGAAAGTCACCAAATAAGAAAAAATTCATCTCTGAATGACTCCTTAGAGGAGTACTGCCAATTAAGAATGCTTGCCAAGGAATATAGGGATTTTTAAAATTATTATTATTATTATTATTATTATTATTGTTTGGTTTTGAGCAGGGGCCCAGGGGCTACACCCTGTGTAAGGGCTGAAACTTCTTAGAGGGTCATATGGTCCTGGTGACTGAACCCAGGCCTAACCCTTATCCTATTTTCTAGTCTCAAGCCCTGGAACTTTTTTACAAGAATAAGAAATAAATTTCTAATGTGTCTTGATTCTGTCAACTAAAATCCTCCCAATACAATAATTCAATGTGATAATACAGTTATTCTGATACTCTATTATTTGATTTCTTGGATCAAATAATAGATCATCTTGCTTCCTTTTCTCCCCAATCCAACAGTTTAGTTAAAATAAAATATTTATGACTAATGATTGAGTGTCAGTGACTATTCTATTGACTTTAAACATATTATTGTAAGGTTTGCTCAGGACAAATGGTGGCCAAAGGATGAAATAGTGACATTTCCAGAATCAAAAATCACCTGCCCCAATTCCGAAGATAAGACTTATGGCCCACCTGGTGACAGGAAGCCAGCTAGCTGCATTCCATGCTTCCTCACATGCATCCCCTACAGATAACAGGCCAGAGCAAGAGCAAGCACACCGATTCTACTGGTCTTTGTTGCTGTCTCGCATTTTTTCTGTTGCTGTCTTCCCATTTCCAAGACAACTTAAAAGCCCCCTTAGTCTTTCCTAGGGTCCTGCTCTATCCCAGCCTCATCAGAGGTTTGTAGAGTTCCATCCAGGAGTGAACCCCAATAAACATCTCTTATTTCCTTCACTTTCTCTCTCTCTCTCTCTCTCTCTCTCTCTCTCTCTCTCTCTCTCTCTCTCTGTCTCTCTCTCTCTCTCTCTGTGCACTGAACAGGGTTCTAAAATCAAACAATTATGTCATTTTAATCTTTCAAAAATCTTTAGACATTGAAGTTATAAATCACTGTATCACTATATCACTGTCATCCCAATGCTCATTGATTTGCTCGAGTGGGCACCAGTAACATCTACTCCATGGGTAGCAAGGCTCTGCCGTGTAGGCAGGATACTCGGTAGCTTGCTGGGCTCTCTGAGAGGGATTGAGGAATCAAACCCAGATTGGCTGTATGCAAGGCAAATGCCCTACCCGCTGTGCTATCCCTCCAGTCCTGGAGCAATAGCACAGTGGGTAGGGTGTTTGTCTTGCATGTGGTTGACCTGGGTTTGATTTCCAGGATCCCATATGGTCCTCTGAGCACCGCCAGGAGGAATTCCTGAGTGCATGAGCCAGGAGTAAACCCTGTGCAATGCCAGGTATGACCCCAAAAGAAAGAAGTTATCAATATCTATTTAAAATATAAGATATAGAGGAGATCAAGATGAAGAAACCAGGAAGTATTTTACTTGAGACCAGGCAACTG
Source organism: Sorex araneus (assembly GCF_027595985.1). Taxonomy (NCBI): domain Eukaryota; kingdom Metazoa; phylum Chordata; class Mammalia; order Eulipotyphla; family Soricidae; genus Sorex; species Sorex araneus. The sequence continues at coordinate 10,551,233 of NC_073311.1, read as the reverse complement.
TCAAGTGCTTAATTTTAAAACTAATTTTATTTTGACTTAAAGTTTTGAGCTGTGATATGCCCATTGTACATTAAAACTGAACTCTGTGTATATGGAGGAGAAGGCTTATTCCTCACTGAATTTCTATGAATTTTACTATGGGCTCAATACAAATATATGCATACATAGTGTGTAGATATATCTCTCCCTGCTTCCCTTGAAGTTAGATTTTGCTGGAAATTGACTTCTCCTAAACAGAAAAAGAGCAAGAGAGAAAATTCATGCTACTCTCTGTCTGGCCCAATTTGACTTCCTTTTTGTGGTCCTCCAAAGTCAGTAACCACAAAATTGTAGGGTAAGGAAGTCCACACGATGAAGTCTTGGTTACTGAATGACTACATGAAGAGAAGCTTTCCAGCCAAACTCAAACTGACTATTTTGTGAGCAAAAACAATAATTTATGTCATGTTAATCTACTGGCATTCTTGCAATCTGTTTGTTACCACTGTTTACCTAACCTTAGCAAATCCAGAGAAAACCAACTTTCTGATCACTAGTCCAGACCTGCTAGATCAGAGTCTGTGGGGTGAAACCACAGAATCTAAAATCACACAACTTCCCCCATGTAATTGTGACACATTTGGTCTTTGACTAGTAATACTTTATTACACAGTTGACTTTTTCCTTTATCTAGCTGACGTGTTCTATTGAATATTTTACAGAAAGGGTTTTACTTTTTTGAGCTCTACCTAATTTTTTTAAAGTATAAACCAATATTTTAAATTTTACCTTAATTATCACACTCAGGATGATTCTGAGAACACAGCTTACACCTCTCCATGGGTGTGTGTATAGAGCTTACTCTACTTGCTGCGAAGTTTGAGTGTCACCTCACTTTATTGAAATGGTCTCCTCCCCCTTTTTCCTTTGATAACCAGAAAGTTTTTTTTTTTCACAGAAACAAAGAGTTATTTTTGTTGTGCTTTGCCATTTCCTTTGCTTTGGTTGTTATAGTGTACAAATGAATGAGTGAAACCATCTGGTAATTGTTCACTTCCTGACTTATTTTGCTTAGCATATTCATCTCAAATTCCATCCTTCTTGCTTCAAAAGGCAAAACTTTATATTTTTTTAATGGCTAAGTTGTGTTCTGGTGAGTGTACATAGCATGACTTTATGTAGGATAGTAGTTCTGCCATTTTGCTCTATGTTTACTAAGGTTCTGATCTCTATCAGTATACAATCTGAATTTTTGTGTGTATATTATCAGTGGATTCTCTTTTCTAAAAATAATCATATAGATATTCAAGTCTTTTGAATTTAGACTATTCACAACTTATGATGATTATTAATAAATAGGGGCATAGTTCTTGCCCTTTCCTATCTTTAATTTCTGATTATTTTAATATTTTATTTTTTCATGAGTTTCTAGCTTCCTAGAAACTAGAAGGCAGGGCATGAGGGTTAATTTTCTGGGGATTTTCTTAATTTCTTAAAATTTTCTTCTAAGTGTCTCTGCTACAGATTTCTGTTTTGTGCTTACCTTAAGGTTTGAATTTGCCTGTATTATAGACAATCTTTTTGTGTTGGCATCAATTCATTATCTTCAGATTAAACAGATTCTGCCTACACTTTTTTATTGATTCTCATTTTATTCTTGTTTCTGTTTCTGATTCTATATCAGAATATTTACCACAAGATCCAAATAGTTGCCACAGTATTCAAAATTTTTTCTTTTTTGGTTTTTTTGTTCTGTGAAAGATCTCCTTTCAAATTTCTTGCATTGTAGGTCTGGTGATTGTAAACTCCAACACTGGTGGTAAACTCCATTAACTCTTGCTATCAAGTTTTTATTTTGTTTGAGTGGAAGATTTGCCTTGGTTCTTAGTGTCTTGAACTGAGTGGGACACAGAGTAAAAAAGTAACATAGAGCAAATACTCTTTATAATGAAAATTAATTCCTTGAAGAAGAGCTGGCCAAGTAGACTATAACTCTAGACTCAAGGAGGACGTATTTCAAGGACCTTTCCCCTGTGAGACTGAGCGTGTTTGTTATATTTTCAGCAAAGATTTATATTTCAATAATTGCATTTCCATATTCAACCTCTTCATTTAAATTTTTTCTAATAGTGTTAGCCTCTTTGGGAAAGAGCTTTCAATTAGTTTCAATCTTTTCTTTCTGCTTCATTCTGTTAGAGTATCTGATATACCACATTGATTTTATTTTTAAAAGATATTATATCATACATCAGATTGCCCATTCTTTTGTCATTAAGATTGATTTCTGAGGAATTTTGTTCTCATTCATTTTCTTTCCAGATTTAATTGGTTTGTTTGTTTTGCATTTGCTTTGCTTTTCAATAAAAAGCCCTGGCCTTAATTTGGAGTTTTGTTTTTTTTTTCAGGACTTTACATGTGAAGGGTGAGAGAGGTCAGTCAATGGGATTCCAGTTGGGTACTTCCTTCAATTGCTGCCTGGAGGAAAGGACCATGGTGAAAATGAAATTCCTAGCCTGTGACTCAGTTTTCTGTGGTACCAGGCCCATCTATCTCCAAATCTCTGTCCCAACAGTTTTAATTTTTCATATAAACTTGACTTTTTATTTTTTTTCTATGAAATTCAATCCACTTGATCCACAGAGTTTGTTCAAAAGTTATTTTCTCATGGTCAAAATTCAGATAATCTATTTCCTTCCTTCCATCTTCCTTCCATTTTCCTTCCTTCCTTCCTTCCTTCCTTCCTTCCTTCCTTCCTTCCTTCCTTCCTTCCTTCCTTCCTTCCTTCCTTCCTTCCTTCCTTCCTTCCTTCCTTCCTCAGAACTCTAACACCAATCCCATCACCATTACACCTTCCCATCATTATTTCAAAATTTGCCACCAACAACCAAGCCTGCCCAAAGGCAGATCCTAAATAATTTGCTTTGTGTTGCTTGTTATGAGTAATCCGCTAAAATTATCCGAAAAAAGTTTCCTAAGAGGAAAGTGTTGAAGATTATTGTGTCTCACCCTGGGAACATTAAGCTCTTGAGATTCCTAACATGTTGTTACTGGTTGGGCCTTGTGTGCTTTTATATATACACATATATATGTATATATATTAAATTGCGATTATTTGCCTTCTACTTTACACTCCATCAGATATGGTGTGCTACTCCTGGTACATCAGTGGCTTAGAGAATGAGATGTCGTGTGGCATAGGGTGGTAGAGCTGGAGTTAAATTTTTAACTGTATGGGTGGAGCGGTAGCACAGCAGTAGGGCGTTTGCCTTGCCTGCAGCCGACCCAGGTTCGATTCCTCCGCCCCTCTCAGAGAGCCCAGCAAGTGACCGAGAGTATCTTGCCCCCATGGTAGAGCCTGGCAAGCTACCCGTGGCATATTCAATATGTCAAAAACAGTAACAACAATTCCCACGACGGAGACGTTACTGGTGCCCGCTCGAGCAAATCGATGAGCAACGAGATGACAGTGACAGTGACAGTGATGGTGGCTTTGGGTTCTGGCGGCATCTCTGCAGCTTGTTGCTCTTCTCTGGTATTTATTTGTGAGTCTCTGGGTCATGGCCATTAGTGAGTTTATATGGCGCCAGAAGCAGTTCATGGGCATGGCTGCCAGGCTCCAGGAAGAACAGAGAAATGGGGGGAGATAGCCTATTCCCAAATCAGTGAGACCCTGGAGATTTTGTCACAAATCCCATGCTCCTGGGTTTTCAGCAGATTCATTCTCATGTGTTGTGAGGCTAGTTACGAGTGTGTGGAGATTGGCCGTGAGCATGGCAGCAATTGGGTTCTGGAGGTTTTCAGCTGCCAGGGCTCTTCTGGGATGGTGCTGGGCTCACCTGCCTGATTCCAAGTGCCCCAGATGAGGTGAGTCTATCGTTTTACCCATCACAGTTAAATAACTTTCTTCAAAATCTTTTTCTTATATATTGTTTTGTATATTTAGAAACTTTGCATCGTATAGTTTCTTGTAATATGCAAGAATTACAATATAAGATTTCATAAGCTGATTATGCATTTTAGTGATTATTTTGTAACTGATCTCCAGATGTAAAGGGAAGAAGAGTATCAAGGTATTTCCACAAAAAGTAAAGCCTCTTAGGCTTGTAGTCTAAAATTGGAATTGTATTTCCTAACATTATGATATTTATTGTTAATTTTTTTCCTGACAAAAAATGAGTATTGAAACAGTTTACTGATAAGTTTGATCTCCTTATCAATGTCTTATAGTAGAACAAAACATTTTTAAAATAAATTTGCTAAGTAAAAAAAATCTTATATATATCAATCTGCTAATAATAAGGAGAGATGCATCAAATAAGAATAAGAAATGTTTAATAGTGCCAGATGCTTCTAGCTTTTGTACATAAAATAATTCTTAATCTTCAAAATAATTCTGAATTAGGTGCTATATTTATTTTCATTTTATATTTTAAAAATTGAGTTATAGAGGAACATTTCCAAAGTTGCATAACAAGTAGGTGATTGTATTGGGACATGAACCTGCAGAGATAGATTTAGGCTCTGAATCTCATTTCTTTTCTTTTTGGGTCACACCCGGCGATGCACAGGGCTCACTCATGGCTCTGCATTCAGGAATTACCCCTGGTGGTTCTCAGGGGACCATATGGGATGCTGGGAATCGAACCCGGGTCAGCCGTTGTCCAAGGCAAATGCCCTACCCGCTTTGCTATCACTCTAGCCCTGGGCTCTGAATCTCTTAACATTTACCTACATTGCTTATTTTAATAGGTAATTATTTATCCCTTGTGATTTCCCTACTAATCAAATATTGTATAAATTTTCTGATTGCATCATAAATAATTTCCACAAGTGTCAGTCCTTAAGCAATATACACATAGCATCTCAGCGCTTATACAGGTGAGGTATCCAGTCTCAGTTGAGCTGATTCCTCTGCTCAGGGATATCACAAAACTACCTGCAGGAAGGCAGGGGCCAGAGCCCAGGTCTCAAAATCCTCTTCCAAGCTCACCTGATTGTCAGCAGAATTTATTTCCTTACACTTGTACACTTTATTCTGACGGTCTTTCCTTCCAATGCAGCCAGTGAATCTCTTTATGACATTAGCGAAGATTGAAACACTCTGCTCAAGTTCTTCCAGCTTGTTGAGGGAGGTACACCTGGAATAATCTTCTTTTTGAATAATCTTTCCATTGATCTGGGGTCTTAATGAAATCAGCAAGATCCATTTGCTCTTACTATGTAACGTAACCTAATCAAATGTTAAATAATCGTGCAGGTGAATCCAGTCAGAGATCAAGTGGATTATCTTATAATTCTGCCTACCACAATGAATATACTTTTCATTTGTAAGAGAGATAGATAAATACTATCATATCTGTGCAATGATATAATTATAATAAATACTGTTATGCCTTTGAGACTTGATTCATAAGCCTCAGCTTATAGAAATGAATGTCAAGAATTTTTTTATACATAAAGTTTTACTTTGGTCTTTTTTCCAGAACTTCCACACTGAATCCAGACTAATTATATCAATAAAGTATTCTTTTGAAATTACCATAAATATACTTTGATCACTGTTTTTCTGGGACATTTCTTAAAATTTTTTAGTCACTTTTGTCCTATAATCATCTATTGGGTAAAATGGAACTTTATAGTGTGACAACCAGGATCCGTTATATATTAATCAATGCTATGTTGCTCCCAACTCTTATAACTGAGTTATTTTCCTTCATTTTCTTTTCATGAATCGCTATTCCTAGTGTACCAATTTATGTGCTTATTTTTATCTGGAATGCTCTAATGCCTCTCCCACTTCTGTGCCAATCTTCCAGTGAAGTCCCTGGTATTTCTAGGCTTGACTCAGATGTTTCTTTCATGAAAACTTTTCCAGTTGAAATTTGAAACGTAAGAGTGGAAGCTGCAGATGAGGGATCAGAGTGGTAGGTTGAAGTGGAGGATAGAAGCAGGTATATGTTGACCTGAATCCCTTCACATCTTTCTGGATTTAGGTATATTATTAAAAATCATTTTAGAAGAGAGTACACTAGGTTAAGAAAATAAAAAATTAGATAATATAAATATGAATTCTGACATGTCCTTTCACTAAAGATGCTAAATAAAAGAGCATTAACTGTGCTTTCTGATATCCGGGACTTCACTCTCTTCTGTCCTCTCCATGAAGGAAACCAGAACTCTTTGATTACTAGGGATTTCATTCTTCTCTGGATTTCAGGATTCTTTAAAAATACCCTGGACGATGCTGAAAAAACAAAGAAGTCTGTTTTGAGTTACTCCCACTTGGGACCATTCTTAACTCATGTCTATCCTTATAAAATGTAAAGACGGGGCCTTTGATTTTTAAACTGCTGCTTTTTGAGATATGATTGCTACAGAAAAAGTGACAGTATTTTGTGTTTATAACTTTATATGTCTGGAGATAAGACTGTACCATAAAAATATCATCACAATCATTACCATCAACTTGTCCTTTATCCTCAAAGATTTTCTCCTTCCCCATTTAAAAAAATTGTTTATAATTTAGGTCTATCTTGCTCATCAATGTATTTAAGGACCCAAGATAATATCTGCCATGTTGTAGATGCTCACAAAATAATAACTGAATAGAGAAGAACATACTTATTTTTTAAAAGTGTTTATTTTAGGCTCGTGATTTACAATGCTGTTAAAGATAGGGCTTCATGCGTATTGTGTTCCAACAAGCACCCTCCACCTCTGTATCCGCTTCCTTCCACCATTGTCCCAATCTCCGACCCCCTCACCCTATGCCTCCCACCCAAACCCCTGTCCTGAGAGAGGTAAACTCAGTTCTGCAGACTAGTTCTCTCCTTCATTTTCTCTGTTAAGAGATTTTGCAGGCAGCATAGGGAAGCATGTAATGCACTGGTGTTTTCAGCTATATAAATGCAGGATTTGTCACGCTCATCCTCAGAACATTGAGGACTATTTTGGATATAGGAATATGTTGATGTTAAATAATATATACAGTAGCTGATATCCCTGCCCAATACCTCATTAATGAACTAGAGACTCTGATGTACTAGGGAGCAAATGACCTCGTTGTACCGGGTAAGGAACATCTTGGGTTCAAGTCCAGCTCAGCATTGCCTGCTCTTGGCAAAACTATTGGCAAGATCAAAGCAATGTCTTAACTGCTAGAAGTAGGAATTCACCCCATTTCATCAATGAATTAAAAGGGTGGGGCTTAGGTGGGTAAAAAAGTAAAAAAAAAAAATTAAAGGAACTGGAGAAATATCAATGAGAGAAACAAGTCCAAACAGTATTACTCCAAATAATTCTAATATCAAGACCAAGTAAGCAGCGTGGAAGGTGATCATGTACAGTCAACACCAATGGCATTGTGTTGGATCCTGTTCTTAAGTGCAAAGCTAGAGAGGTGAATGCTTATACCCACTCCCATCATTCCTGCCACGATTCAGCTGCATGATTAATGATCAGGAGAAAGACGGGTTCTGATTTGGAGAGATAGATGCTCACAAATTTATACATAAACTGAACTCAAGACTTCAGTCTAATTGATTCTGGGCAAACTCATTCTTCATTTTCTAGACACAATTGCATTAACATGTCAATTTTTTTTATCTCAAACATCACCAGAGAGAGGGATATCACAATTTAACACTGCCAATCTAGTTCCATGATTAAGCCAACACTATAATTAGTGATTGAGCACTTTTGAGAACATGGGTAAAGATTTATTTCATTCTTGTGAAAAATGATAGATTTTTTTTCTCTTTCTTAACCTCATTTGAACATACCATATTTGTCTTCTGAATGAGCTCGTTTCTGGAAGTAGCTTGCAAAGTACTTGCAAGTAGTAGATTTCAAACTGGGAAAGCAGAGATCTTGCAGAAACAATAGGCTTTGTTTGCCTGGTTTCTTAATGTTGGATGCCCTCTGGTGGTCAAATCAGGGAACCAGACACATTTTGATCCAAATTTTTCATAGTAAAACATTTCATGTAAATAGAATAAAGTATGCATCATAATTAGATACTAAATTATAGATGATGTTAGGTAAATAAAATGCTTCAACATAGATTTCCGCTAAGTATATGAAGAAAATGCAGTTATTTATAGTTTTGCGATTGACAAAATAGCTTAACTTTTCTAGAGGAGTCTTTCATCTTTTTCTCTTCCTTTCTTTTCTTTTCTTTTCTTTTCCTTTCCTTTCCTTTCTTTTCTTTCCTTTTCTTTTCTTTTCTTTTCTTTTCTTTTCTTTTCTTTTCTCTTCTTTTCTCTTCTTTTCTTTTCTTTTTCTGTTTAGAACATCCCACAATCAGCAGTGCTCAACAGCCACACTTGACTCTTTGCTCAGGGACCATGTACTGTAAAGGGATTCAGACCATTGTTGTGGATGCAGCCGCATGCAAGACAAGTTCCTTAACTTCTATCTATCTCTCTGACTCTGTTCTGTATTCTTTCTCTATTCCTTCCTTTTTAAAATACAGTTTAAATTTTAAAATTGCACCTGAGGCCTTATTCCATGTGGGTGAAATCATCTCTGATACTAGATCACAACTATTAGCTCGGACAGAAGTGGAAATTCCTGAAATCCGTTGCCTAAATCAATATGTACATACAATTAAACTCTCTGATGCTCAACTCTAGGGGTAAAATTATCACTAGGCATTAATTTTCAGAAAAGTGACACCTTTATCTGGATCATTGCCTCTGAAAATATCTGAAATAGTTGGAAAATAAAAATAGTAAGTCAGAGAGGGGAAACACTGAGCTGATAGGAAAATTTGCATAAAAATATATCTTTTTCATTCATGTAATTTATTAGGTTATATTTAAAAATATTTAATTTTTTTTTTTTTTTTTTTTTTTTTTTTTGCTTTTTGGGTCACACCTGGCGATGCACAGGGGTTACTCCTGGCTCTGCACTCAGGAATTACCCCTGGCCGTGCTCAGGGGACCATATGGGATGCTGGGATTTGAACCCGGGTCGGCCGCGTGCAAGGCAAACGCCCTACCCGCTATGCTATCTCTCCAGCCCCAAAATATTTAATATTTTTAATTTGAGAGGAGACTATACTTTTGCTTCATACTATATGTTGTCCATTGAAGATAATATAAATATTTTTCTTTTTAACATTTTATATTATTAACTTTATTTTGAAATAATTTTAGGCAAACAAAAGTGACAGTATAGTATATGATTCCCATACTTTCTTTATACAATGTCCCCAAATGTTAACATTTTTCTCAAGTAAAATAAAATTTTTAAGATCAGAAAATGTAATATGCTGTGAGCTTAATATACAGACTTCTTATTTGTGTTTGGGCCACACCCAGCTGTGTTCAGGACTCATTACTGGATGTGACTCAGAAATCACTCCTGCCAGGGCCCAGGGAACCATATGGGGTGTCAGGGATGGTCACATGGAACACAAGTGTTTACTCTCTATCTAGCTTCCAGTATACAGACTTTTAAAACTTTTGCTAACTGCTTTAAAGCTTATTTTATGGGTCAGAATGCAGACTAGATAAAATTATTCTTGTAATTATATATTTGATAAGAATAACACTAAGGTGATATTGTGGATTTCTCAATATCAGGGAGTACATGATACTAATATTGATGATGTGAACTGGGATCACTTGGCTAAGGTGGTACCCGTCAGATTTGTCCATTGTTTTTTTTCTCCCTTGTGTGTATCTCGGGCTGGAGCTATAGCCTAGAGAGTAGGGCATTTGCCTTGTACTTGAAGGACACGAGTTTGATTCCTCCACCCCTCTCAGAGAGCCCAGTAAGCTACCAAGGGTACCTCGCCCGCACGGCAGAGCCTGGTGAGCTACCCGTGATATATTCAATATGTCAAAAACAGTAACAACAAGTCTCACAATGGAGACGTTACTGGTGCCCGCTCCAGCAGATTGATGAGCAACGGGATGACAGTGATGACAGTGACAATGATAACAGTGTGTATCTCATTTCTCGTCCTAGACTCATTCACTAAATCATCAATCAACTAGTGATTTATTTTCATCATTTTAAATTGATTAATTGAAATACTATAGAAAAATATTTTCCCTTTTTTTGTTCCATGTTTTGTGTAAATATGTCATAGATATATATCGTGTGCTACTTGTTGAACCATCATTATTTACTTCATTTTTCCCCAAAGTGGAGGATACCACCTGTTGGAATATTTCCCCTTTTCCAGCTGCCTTCTGGAGTTTTGTCACAGAAACCTTTTGTCACAGAAACCTAGCTGATCTTTGACCCCCGCAGATCTAAGGTGCTAGCCAGGCATGATTTGACTTTGTAGATTCCAGGCTCTGGCCCAGCCTAGTCTTTGGGATGTAAATTTCAGGTGCTGTCTAGTTTGTAATTGACATGTAGATTTCTTGCTGCAGCCCAGCCTGGTCTTTGGGATGTAAATCCGAGTGCTTTTAGCCCAAAGAAGGCTTCGGTTTTGTTTTTGTATCTTCTTTCCGGGGGGGCCTAGATTAAGGGCCGGCAGATACAAGAGAATTATGTTGCCTCAGTGTTCTTCCTGTAAGATCTTTTGGTGCTTTTGGTGACGTCAATGTATTGCGCCCTTTGGAAGGGCCATGATCAATAAAAGGGGTTCGGAGAGAAGGTGAGGGTGGTGGAAAAGTGTATAGAGGCGGGAAAGTGGATAGGGGCGGAAAGTGTATAGAGGGCGGAAAGGTGTATAGAGGACGGAGAGTGCATAGAGAGAAGATTGGAATAAACTGCAAGTGAGACCAACCATCTTGGCTCCATTCCTTCCTTCGCCTGCCACATCTTCGCCATCAACCTCCCCGGGGTGGGGGAAGTGGCCGGAGGCTACCGAACTCGGGTGGCGGGAGAGACAGCTGCTGCCCTAGGCCCTGTGCCTGGCTCGGTGCGGTGAGGCGTCCCTTCCCTCGCCCGCGCCTTTTCTTTTTATTTTTATACACCACCTACTAAGTGTTCGTAACAATCCTGAGAATGGCAGTGGTGGTAGTGGTTTCGAGTGTAATGGGGGTTGCAGAACGGTCTACTTTCTGTGGGCTTAAAGAATAACAATCTTCAGTTGGTGTTGAGTAAGGAATTTTTCTGTTTAAATGGGAGCTGTAGGCTCCCAAAGCTTTGGAGATTCTGATTTACTTTGTCTTCACATTGGCCCAGATTTGTTGTTGCTGTTCTTTTTAAAATGAGTTTCATTTTTATTGCAGAAAACCTGTTCAGGATTCACTAGTCTGTTCTGGCATGCTTCTAATGATATCAGAATCATACAGGAAATGAAACACAGTAATTTTACATTTAATGGCAACTGGTAATACTCAAATCAGCAGCGGTTATCGTCAAAAGTGTTTTATTGCCTTGGTCTATTTAAAACAAAAAAACAGAAAAACACCTTAAACTTAATTTTTTGCACTTGTGTTCAATTTTGCACTAAATCAAGATCAATATATTTTATCTCAATGCAGAGCAATATATCTGATAGCAATAGCAGTATCTATAATAGTGGACCAAACTTTTAAACATTAAGAGTTTCTTTCCATTTGTTCAGTCTCTTATAGTTTTCAGGAGTGTTTTTCCTTAAACAGTTTTCTCTCTTTTCTTTTAAAGTTTATTCTAAACCATTTAATTTATTTGATGTTGTAAATAGAGATGTTTCTGTGACCATGACTTCCAAGTATTATTTTTGTATGTTAGACAAATAATAACATACAAAAGCAGGTAAGGCGTTTGCCTTGCACTCGGCTGACCCGGGTTCGATTCCTCCACCCCTCTCAGAGAGCCCGGCAAGCTACCAAGAGTATCTCACCCACACGGCAGAGCCTGGCAAGCTACCCATGGTATATTGGATATGCCAAAAACAGTAACAAGTCTTACAATGGAGATGTTAATAGTGCCTGATCGAGACAAATAATTTGTATGCATATTATGTTTTTGTCTGGATACTTGTAATGTATTTTTATGATTTTATTTAATGTCTTTTCTTAAACCAGAAATAAATTTTTATTGCATTAAGTCTATGAGATTGGTTCAAATGCAATTGTAGCTAGCCAATTCTATCAAGTACAAAGCAGACATAATTGTATTCTCATTTCAAAATAAGAAAACGAAACCAGAGATATTCACCAATATTCTGAGGGTCACAGAAGCAACAAAGGCTCAAAAATAAACTTTAAAAAATGTTTTGTGCTCTGAACCACCTCTGTCTCTTCAATACCTGGATTCTCCCTGAAAGCCTCAGTTAATTTCCACTTGAAAAGGAAAGCACAGTCATTCCTGATCTTCCTTTTCTTTGTCTCTGTGGCAGCCAGGTTTAATGATAGGGAACTGAGAAGGAGTATAAGGAAGACTGCTACCTAGCGAATAGCCCCGGAGGAGAGGACCAGCAAGCTACATAGATTTTAGAGCTTCACTGCACTTTCTGGGCACAGAAAAACAAAATCCCGCTTCTAAATATTGTTCTCAGCTTTGTTCTGCTTCCCATTTCTGCAACCAGTGTGAACTTTCAGAAAATATATGCCATTTCCCCTACTTTTAAAATATGTATTTTTGAAAATCTGGATATCTGATTTTCCAAGACCAGGGAAAGAATTTCAATAATTTCAATAAATTAAAATTTACAAAGTTATTGACAGTTGAGTCTTAGGCATACAGAATTCCAACATGAATCCCACCACCAGTGTCAACTTCCCTCCACCAGTGTCTCCATGCTCTTTCCTGTCCCTCTCACCTCCCCACCCACACCACCCCCACATCTCTACCTGCCACCTTGACAGTCACCATTGTCCTGTAAAGAAATCCACATTAGTCTCTGACAAAGGAAGAACTCCATCACATATCTGCTTTCTTCTCCAGGTTCAGTGCCACCCACAGCCTTTTTCACACTAATGCTCTAGCCATGGTGAAGTAACTGCCTCACTTCATCCTTGTGCATTCCGCTGAGACGATCTCCCCTCCAGCAATGCCTTTCCTGATCCCCGACCTCATACACTCCTTCCCGATTCCCATGGTGCCTTACACTAACCTTCAGCACATTGCATTATGCTCCATACTTACTATCTATCTTATAAACTCTGGAAGGCACAAACTAGGTTTTCTAATTTTGGATTCCAGACCTAGCTAGCATCAGTGATTCACACATAGTAGGCATGCATGTGTTTGTTGAGTAAAAGAATGGGTGACCATTGTTTTCTTTTCTTTTTATTTCATAGCATTCTTTTTAAAAATCTCTTCTTTAGAATATTTTCTTTTTCTCCTACGAAGAAATAATGCTCCCGTATTCTCAATATTGTCACCCTCATTAGTTGTGAACTGATATGAACTTTGAAGGTCTTAAGAGAAACCTCTAATCAGTGATCTAAGATTTTTTAAAAGAAAATAATCAACTGTGATTCTTTTTTCTTACCACTTGATTTCTTAGTCATATGGGAATGATTTATGGTTTTAGGAATAACTAATGCAAACCTGAGAATATTCTTTGAAAATATGACCATGCTATTTCTGAAAGGCATTGCTTTCTGTCAAAGCCCTGGTTCAACTCCGGTGATTGATATTTTATAAATATCAGATGTATTCTCTGAACTATTTTTCTTGACATTTGGTAGCAATAAGAGCTATTGCTAAAAAAAAAAAAACCCTATTGCTTTTCTTTTTGAGATCCACCCATGTGTTCAATGACATCCTTCGAAACATATTAATACAGATCACATCATAAAGTATATTAATTTAACCATTTACTGAAGAATAAACTAAGGCATAGAGTGCTAAGTACTCGTCCAAGGTTGCTTGACCACAATTAGTAATCAGAGAAATTAGAATTAATTCCTAATCTAAAGTACATATTCTTATATTGCAACAGGACAATTTATTTATCCATATTTGACCTTCTCCTAGCCCCTGAAATCTTTAATATTGTACTACCTGCATGTCTATTTTATCTCCCAATAGATCCTTAGATCTTTATTTCTTTAGAGTGGAGTCTTATCTCATTAGACTCCACAATATCTAGCATAATTCTGGACATACTATATGACTATTTCATAATTACGTGCTCAATTGATTTGAAACTTTATTGAAATTCTTTCCCTGGTCTTGGAAAATCAGATATCCAGATTTTTAACAAGTTAAGGTACAACCACATATTAAAAATATCTCAAAATGTGTTGATTCTAGCAGTAAATTTATGATTGTGATTATGACAGATGCAATGATCTTTAAGAAAATGTCTTGTAATACCTATTATGTAAATACATAATGTTCTATGTGATAATATGGCACTGCTAGTTATTTTGGTACTTTCACTGAGATGAGCATTAGACTTTTCACCCAATTCTTGAATAAGAGCAGAAATATGAATAAGAAAGAAAGGTATAGCATGAATTTTAAACTTAGAGGAAGATGAGCTTAGTAATATTTATTTGCTAAAAAAATAATACTGGAATTGAAAAATAAGGAAAAAGAATCCTTTATTTTTGGCAAAAGATTTCAGACCTTATTTTTCATCTTAATTTTATCATAGTGATTCAAGTTCAATATACTCCTGCTTGTGTTTGAAATACCTTTCCACTGTACAACAGCAAAAAAGAGACAAGGGAACATCTCTGTCAATGTTTTCAGCTACTTAATTTTCTTAAATCGTGCTGCAAAATATCATGCACTCCAGCCTGAAGGTAGTATTTTGGTAGTTCTCAAGAGTTATCAACTGGTGAGAGGAATAAAGAGAAAGAAAGTCAGAGAAAAAAGAATGAAAAGATGTTTTCTGAACTTTAAAATTAGCATAATGATATTACTTCTACCTGTGCAAATAATATCCCTTTTTTATTCTGTTATGCAAAGTAAACACCTGCTTTGAGATAAATTTACTCAGAAAACAGTGACTAATTTGTCGGTCAAAATATCATAAACTAAAAGGAATTCAATTAGTGTTTTTAAAAAGAAATTAAATTGGGAGGTATAACAAGAGAAATTTTAAAAACTTTTATATTATGTACAGTGGCTCAGACTAGCTTTTATAACATGGAAAGCAAATTAAAATATTATATTCTATTTTATACCTATCTGATTTAAATGGATGAAAATACCAGGTGTGGGCAAACATGTGGGGAAATAAAAAACTCTCACAGTGCTGGGGAGGCACAGAGCTGTTATATAATGTATTTAAAACTATTTCTTTCAATAGAGCTTTGATAAAATTGAAAAAAATCTTTTTTATTTGGTATTTTAACATAATAAGGTATAAATGATGATATAACATCAAGGTTAATATACCCTGGATTCTCAATTAGAGAAAAAAGTCCTTGCATTTTTGCCAAGGCTGAGGAGACAGCAGATTTTAAAGCACTATTGTCTCAGAGCAATGGGACCAAGGCTGATTTGTGGACATTGGTCTATAAGTGGGAGCATCTTCCTCAAGTGAAGGGACTTGAGAGATGTATTGTCAATAGAGATTTTGGAAACAAACATTTACCAATGAAAAGTTATTTTTTCTTATTATCAGCATATACCAACACTTTCAAACAATATTCCTCTCTTTAAAATGTCATCTGTTAATGTAAGTTTTTGAGAAGTTTTGTGAATATTGTATATTTATATAAACACATTTATATTTATTTCTCCATGGAAGGTAATTTAGAGAATCTTTGGTCACAGGATAAATATTTGACACTCTTAAAATCAACCATAAAGTCAGAAAAAAATAGGAATGTACTCTGGAGCTGGGTTGATCTCTCCAAACTGCTAGACAGAGGAATAAATCAGTGAATAGCAGGGAAAAGGAAGAAATAGTGTTAAGTAATTTATGCATCAAAATCTATGGATTATTGTTGCTGTGGCCCCTTCCTATCTTACCTTGGGATAACTCTGGGTCTGACAATGACTTGGCTTGCCCAATGGACCTTGAAATGCATATGTTATATAATAACACCTTAATGTTGAGTTGCAAGATGTTGGCACAAAAGCACTTGCTCCTTTTTGTAACTTTAGAGGAATCCTGCAATCACTACCTTGTGAACAGAAACAAGCCAGCCTTCCAAATCATGAATAGCACAGTCAGCCTAGCTACCGTCATCACTCCTGTTGACATCAGGAAAATTGCCGTATATGTAAGAAATACCATTTAGGACTCTCCACTGCCAAGCTGACCATTGAAGTCTCAAAGATGAGTGAAAATGTCTGAGCTTACTCAAGCCTTACTCCTGTGTGTAGAACTCACCAGCTTGCCTTTAAACTTACGAGCAATGATATGATCATTGTTTTAAGTCACTAAATTTTACACTAGTATACTACAATGTGAAAAATAAAGAAAACAAGTCCTCGAGGAGGGAGTAAGGATGGGATGTATGGGATAAAGACAGCGTAGAATAAACAGACAGTTTTTTTTTCTTTTTTTTTATTAGTTAATTTTTAATTAGAGAGTCATCGTGAGGGTACAGTTACAGATCCATACATCTTTGTGCTCATGCTTCCCCCATACAAAGTTCAATAACCCATCCCTTCACCAGTGCCCATTCTCCACCACCCGTAAACCCAACATCCCTACCCCCCTCCCCAGACCCGTCTCCCCCCACCCCACCCTGCCACTGTGGCAGGGAATTCCCTTTTGTTCTCTCTCTCTGATTAGGTGTTGTGGTTTGCAATAGAGGTGTTGAGTGGCCATTGTGTTCAGTCTCTAGTCTGTATTCCACCCGCCTCACCCTTCCCCCACATGTCC
The DNA here is from genome assembly GCF_027595985.1 of Sorex araneus. Classification (NCBI taxonomy): domain Eukaryota; kingdom Metazoa; phylum Chordata; class Mammalia; order Eulipotyphla; family Soricidae; genus Sorex; species Sorex araneus. The sequence goes on along the minus strand of NC_073311.1, from coordinate 10,534,564 downwards.
TCCTACCACATTTTACTTGGTGGTCCCTTCCCTGAGTTACCCAGAATGAGAGACCAGCCTCCAAGCCATGGAAATATTCTCCTGGTACTTATTTCTACTATTCTTGGGCGTTAGTCTTATAGTCTATTATTCTATATTCCACAGATGAGTGCAATCTTGCTATGTCTGTCTCTCTCTTTCTGACTCATTTCACTTAGCATGATACTTTCCATGTTGATCCACTTATATGCAAACGTCATGACCTCATTTTTTCTAATAGCTGCATAGTATTCCATTGTATAGATGTACCAGAGTTTCTTCAACCAGTCATCTGTTCTAGGGCACTCGGGTTTTTTCCAGATTCTGGCTATTGTAAACAGTGCTGCGGTGAACATATAAGTGCATATGTCACTTCGACTATACTTTTTGGCTTTTCTGGGATATATTCCCAGCAGTGGTATTGCTGGGTCAAATGGGAGCTCAACCTCTAGTTTTTTGAGAATCGTCCATATAAACAGACAGTTTTGACACATTTTTTTTTTTTGGTGAACTATTGAACTATTTCATTCCCCATACACGCATACTCTTTTCTTTCTCACCTCCCTTAGGATCAAGAGAAAGAATGCAGGGTCTGAAGTGAGAAAAACTAAACCTGGTCTCGTTTTTCACTGAGTGATCTTGGCACACATTTATTCATAGAGGACATATGAAGGAGTGTACCTCATGAAGTTGTTGAAAATATCAAGTGATATTGGAGAGTTTGACTCATAATCGGCACTTTTTAAATTCCAACTAGTACATATACAGCATAAACTTGAGATAAGGTGATAGGAAAAGTTGATGTAGTGTCTATCAGAAAACATCAAAATCCTTGGAGCTAGGGAGCCAGCATAAGAATATATGCCTGCATTTCCTGCATTTCCACAATATTCCCTGGCACAAGAGGAAGGCCCTGAGAACCGGTACACTTTGGCAAGGGCCCACGGACTCAAAAGACACTGCAGGGAGCCTCCACCCCCAATACAAAAAATCCTCCAGAATCTCTAAATAATAAGAGCAATGGGCTTGGAAGATAAAGAAAATGATGGGAAAAACTTTAAGAAGGCAATTATAGAGAAATATGAACAATGAATAGCGAATACAGTATAATTGAGGATGAAATGAATAAATTTATGAGTATGGGGAGGGTCTGGCACACTCAGTGTATTATAATTTTTCTACCACAATACACAAAGGCTCAGAAATATAATATGGAGACCAAATGAGGACTGTTGGACAGCATAGTTTGTGATAGATAAACAAAGAAATGATAAAATTTTGAACCAGAAAGACTTGGCTATGGGTTATGAATTGACCTAGAGACATGAGATATCATAAAGGAACTGACAGAGAAAGACTGAGGTCAAAGGGCAAATAGCAGGCATCAGGTAGCCCTAATTGCAAGCAAGAAAGTCAAACTTTTCTTATGTATATATTGCATGGTTCTTAGTGACTTGCTCCCTTGCCCAGAGTCAATAGTTTTGCTACCCTATGTTTGGGGTAGTTTTCTCTCAAGAAGGTTAATTTTCCAAACTTTTAAAAGGACTTCACACTATTTAAAAGAGAGCTCAGGTTTAAAGTTCAGTTCTTACTGGTGCTCTGCTGTGTGCATACTGTGTGTATTTGATCATCAGCTTTTATTACTAAAAATTTCTCACAAGTGACCACTTTTATCCTTGCATGTTAAAACAAAGGGAAGCAGAATTCTCTCCAGCACTCAGCAGTGTGTCCCGGCGTCTGTGTCTGGAATACCAGAGTATATCATGATCTCCTGAGCAAGTGCATGAATTTCCTTTACTTCCCTCTGATTTCTGATGTTCTATTTCCCAGACCCAGACCAGTGCTCCAAAGTCTTGTGGAGTCTTCCCCAGCTATGCCAGCCTCATGACATGCCCTCTTTCATCTGACACTTAACACTTGAAATCGTTTTATTCATGTTTTCTTATCACTGTATCACTGTCATCCTGTTGCTCACTGATTTGCTCGAGCGGGCACCAGTAAGGTCTCCATTGTGAGACTTGTTGTTACTGTTTTTGGCATAATGAATACACCCTTACAAAGCTGTTCATGATTAGGTTTAAGTCATACAGTGTTTCAACACCCATCCCTCTACCACTGTATACACTTCCCAGCATCGGTGTCCCTAGAAAACATTAATCCTTGAGAATAGAGATTAGAGCTCAAAAAAATATATTATTGTTTTCAAACATATATATGTAGATATACACATATCTACATATATCTGTAAGTACAGATATGTTTTTAAATAAAGGATATCTCAAAAGGTTTTGTTTATTCTATATGATGTTCAGATATTTCCATCTTTGCTATTAAAAACTTAATGAAATAAATTATTTTTAGCTTTGTTTCTTTAATCCAGAGCTAAGGTGGCCTTCTTAGGAGATATCTAGACCAGTTTGCGACCTGTATAGATTAGGTACTTTTCCAAATTCCAGCAGAGAAATATTCTTCTCTATTGCTAGTGTGCCAGTCAGTCAACTGGAAAAATAACTTATCTTTGTGGCTACTGATTTTAATTTTATTTCAGAAAAGAAGAGCTTCAAGAAGATGATTTAACAAAAACATGTTATATAATTTTTTTTTGCTTTTTGGGTCACACCTGGCGAGGCACAGGGGTTACTCCTGGCTCATGCACTCAGGAATTACCCCTGGGGGTGCTCGGGAGACCATATGGGACGCTGGGAATAGAACCCAGTCGTCCTCATGCAAGGCAAACGCCCTACCCGCTGTGCTATTGCTGCAGCCCCCATTTTAATTTTAACTATGAAAAATAAACCTTTTATCCAAGATTTTTCTGTACCTGTCATAATGTAACATGAGACCAATCAGGGTTCAGAAGAACAACTTCTGAACCCATTTTGATAAAGGAATACAGAGCCCTTCCATCTAGTACACCTGTGAGTATCAAGATATTTCCTAGAGTAGTTCTGTCACAGTTTACTATGAACACAGTCACAATTGCTTCAGTGCTTATTTTAGGGTGGTTCTGAAATCTCAGGAAACGCTGTGAGCTTAATTCTAGTCATTCTTACCCTGAACTTGGGGCATTCCAGAACTGTGGGTCTTCTTCCCACTCTCCACCCCAGCCTTCCTCTTTTTGTTCCCTCCCTCACATTAGAGAAATGATAACTACCACCCACTTGCAACCACTTTTCCTAATTCCACCCACAGATACCCAAAACCTTGCAGAACACACTTTAAGCTGCTTCAAAAATGTAACTTGCAGTAACATTTTTACAGAAATAAAAGAAAAAATGTTATCACCCTCTGGTGCTTGTCCATTGTGTAGTTTTCTTCCAAACCTGTTCTATCTCAAGGACTATAGTTATTGCTGGCATTTCTCTGAAAGTATATGTTAAGGCTTCTTTAAGAAGTAGAAAAGCTACCTGAATTTGCAGGCAGCTTCCTGTTAGGTTCATTTTTTGCAGAAGGCATGTTTGGTGTGCAGAAGGTGAGCAAAGTGTTTGAAAAAACAGGAAGCACCTGTGAGTGTGCAACTTAATTCCTGGAAGCAGAAAGCTCCCTCTGAGATGGCTAAAGATCTTTCCTGCTATTTCATCTATGAGCACTTATGTAAAGCCTTATATACATTAAAGTCTCTGAACAGGCTTCCAAATGGCAGAATTGTTTGCATCCATGCCATGGTGAAAATCTTATCTTTTGTTTTTTCTTATAAAAATTTCTCCTTTTATTGTAAGTACTGATATGCAGTGAGATGGAGATGGCCTTCTAAAAGTAGACCTATTATAAAAAATTATTTGAAATCTACCTCTAAACAAAAAAATGTTTTTTGTTTGCTTTTTTGTTTTTGGGTCACAACCAGTGATGGTCAGGACTTACTCCTGGCTCTGCACTCACGGACTATTCCTGGTTGAGCTCTGAAAACCATATGAAAAGTCGGGGATTGAACCCAGGTCAGTCGCATGCAAGGTAAGCGCCCTACCCACTCCACTGTCACTCCAGCCCCCTCTTAATAGATTATTCAGAGTACTGCATAATGTTGTTAACTATAGACACTTGCTTTACAGCAGATATCTGAATTTTTTTTTTTTTTGCTTTTTGGGTCACACCCAGCGATGCTCAGGGGTTACTCCTGGCTTTGCACTCAGGAATTGCTCCTGGCAGTGCTTGGGGGACCATATAAGATGCCGGGGATCGAACCCGGGTTGGCCGCATGCAAGACAAACGCCCTACCCGCTGTGCTATCGCTCCGACCCCTGGAACTTTTTTTTATCTTTCATGACAAAAAATTTATATCCTCTTAAGAGCAACTCCGATTCCCCCTCCAACAGTGCAGGAAACTAGAATTCCATTTTCTCCTTTAGTTTGATTACTTTATATTACTCCTATAGTAATGGGATCAAGTAGTATTTGTCCTCTGTGAGTGGCTTATTTCAGTTAAGGTAATGTCCTCAAGATATATGCATGCTGTAGCACATGACAAGATTTTATCTTTCACATGATTGAGTATAATTTGTATGCATGTTTATTAATATTTTCATCACTTATTAATAGATATTTGAGCTGTCTTCTTGACTGCTGTAAATAATGCTGTAATGAAGAAGGGAGTACAAAAAACTCTTCAAAGTATTTATTTCAGCTTTTTGGAATACATACTCAGGAGTTGGAGAACTGGATTATATGGTGGATCTACTTTTGATTTTAAGAGCAAAATAGAACTTATGTTCCTCTGTGATCAATTATTTCATATTCCCAGCCACAGTGCACAGACATTCCAGTTTCTGCATTTATTTACAAATTCTTGCTATTTTCTGTTTTGTTTTAGAGACTTTTATAAAACAAATACTATATTTGTTCAGTTTGGGCTGCTTTGCTAAAAATACCTTTTACCAAGTAGTTTAAACATTTACTTCTCACAGTTCTGAGGCCTAGATATTTCGAGTCATCATATCAGCAGATTTGGTGTCTGGTGAGGTCCCATTCATGGGAGTCTTTCTGGTCTCTATTGTGTTTTCATATAAGGAGTGGTGTGGGGAAGGAAGACAAAGAGAAGAGAGAGGGAGAGAGAGAGGAAGAGAAAGTGCAAAGGCTCTGACATTAAGAATGGTAATGTAGCTCAGCAGTAGAACATTCACACATTGCATGTGTGAACCCATGGGATTGATCACTGGCCCTGTGGAACAAAACTTCACATGCAATCACAACAGAGATTAGATCTCAACAAATGAATTTTGAGCACAAACATTCATTCTTTAGTGGTGGCCATCCTAAAAGATGTGGTACAGTTTCATTATTATTTTGCACTTCCATGATTATGGCAAGCAGCTTTTAGTTATATTCTTCTTTAGAGAAATTTCTATTCAAGTCCTTAGTTCAATTTCTTTGTTGGGGGGGCACATTTGTTGGTTTCAACAGGGGCCTCCTACAAGCAAATCATGTGCTCCAGCATTCTGATCCATCTCTTCTCTCCTTATATCAAGTTTTAATCATATTATTTGTCTTGGGCTTTCTTCTCTTCTTTTGCTAATGAGTTGTAGAAGTTCCTATTATTAAAACATTATGCCTACAAGATATATGATGGCTCATATTGTCTCCCACTATGTAGGCTATTTTTCATTGTTTCTTTTGTTATCCAGGAACTTTTTAGTTTGATGTAATCTTACCCACTTTTTCATTCACTGTTATGTGGGTTATTTTTTTGGTGTCATATTAAGACATTTTTGACAAGACAATGAAGATGTCCCCCGCATCTTCTAGGGGTTTTATAGATTCAGCTCTTATGTTTTTCTTTAATCTATTTTGTCTATCTTTGCATATGGTATAAAACTTCATTTCCATCCAGTACAGTTTCATTCTTCTGTGTATGATCATCTAGTTCTGACCACATCATTTCTTGTGGATACTGTCCTTACTTCACTTTGCTATCACAGCACCTTTGTTGTATATCAGTTGACACTAAATGTGTGGGTTCATTTTAAGTTTCTCTCTTCTATTCTGTTGATTTCTATGTCTCTCTTATGTCAGTGATGCAGTATTTTGAATACTAAATCTTTATGTCTGAAATCAGGAAGTATGATACCACTTTTATTCCTTCCTAAGATTGGTGTCGTTAACCGTACTCCTTTGAAATTCCATACAAATTTCAGGTTGTTTTTCTATATCCATAAAAATTGCCATTGCAGTTTAATAGAAATGCATTGAACCTTTTTATTGCTTTGGACAGTGAGGATATTTTATCAATAATGTTTCCCATCTATGAATGCAGTATTTTCTTCCATTTATTTGGGTAATCTTTTTTGTTTTCACAAATGTTGTATAGTTTCCAGTATATTTCCTTGGGTAAAAAATTTCATAAATAGGGGCTGGAACAATAATACAGTGGGCAGGGCATTTGCCTTGCACGTGGCCGACCGGGTTCGATTTCCAGCATCCCATATGGTCCCCTGAGCACCACCAGGGGTGATTCCTGAGTGCAGAGCCAGGAGTAACCCCTGTGCATTGTCAGGTGTGACCCAAAAAGCAAAACAAAAAACAAAACAAAATTCATAAATAGTTTATTCTCTTCAATATTGTAAATGGAGTGTTTTTTTAAAATTTTCTTTAGGATTTTTCATATAAAGAAAAGCAACTGATTTTTTGGTTGTATTTTTATTCTACCAGTTTCGTGAATGTATTTGTTAGTTCTGTTGCTGGTGCTTTGGTAGAGTGGAGAGGGAGAGAGGTAGACTCCAGAAAAGTGTGCTTTCACCTCTCTGCTCGACCCACTGCCCCACCAGCATGCGAGAAAAGCTTGGCTTAGATCACTGCATCACTGTCACTGTCATCCCAGTGTTCATCAATATACTCGAGTGGGCACCAGTAACGTTTCCATCCGTCCCAGCCCGGAGATTTTAGCAGCCTCTCCTTACTCATTTTTCCCAATGATTGCAGGCTCTTTGAGGGTAAGGGGAATGAGACCTGTTACTGTTACTGTATTTGGCATATCGAATACACCACGGGGAGCTTACCAGGGTCTTCTGTGCAGTCAGGATACTCTCGGTAGCTATCCAGGTTCTCTGAGATATATATATATATATATATATATATATATATATATAATATATGTGTATCACTTCACTTGTATCACTTGTAGCCCCGTTGATCTTCTATTTGCTCGAGCGGGCGCCAGTAACGTCTCCATTTGTCCCTGTCATGAACTAGTGCAGCCCAATGATATCTGCTCGCTCCAGGAACAGGAAGAGCCTCAAATCATTCATTCAGAGATTTGACGAAGAAATCTGACCATCTAGTTGGTGGGCGGCCACGAGGTCTTCTGACATCCCGTGGAATCCAGTCAGTAACAGCTCTTGTCCAGCGGTCGTCTCTGAATCGCATTACATGACCGGCCCATCTGATTTTTGATGCCTTGGCAAACGACACAGCATGTCTAATTTTTGGCCGTTGACGGAGGTCAGAACTCCAGGTTCCTTCTCTCACTTGAGTGAGACATGATATTCCCAGCATAGCTCTTTCGATTCCTCTTTGGGATACCCTAATAGCATTCTCATCCTGCTTGCTTAGGGCCCAGGTCTCTGAGGCATATGTTAGTGCAGGAAGAATGGTGGAATTGAAAAGATGTGCCCGGAGTCAGAGGTTCTTCATTCTCTTAACCACCTCTTCGATGCTCTTGAATGCATTCCATGCTGCTCTCTTCCTCATGCGCAGTTCTGGCACCAAGTCGTTCCTCATGTTGATTTCTCGACCCAGGTACACATAGCTGATGCATTAGGAGATATTCATTCCATTGAGAGAAAATGGAGCTTCAGGGACCAGTTCATTTTTCATGAACATCGTCTTGTTGAGATTCAGCTGCAATCCGACCTTTCCACACTCATGGTCGAAGTCAGTCAGCATTTGTGTCGCTTGGTTAATGTTTGGTGTTATGAGGACGATGTCATCAGCGAAGTAGAGATGGTGTGTAATTGCCGATCGTCTATCTTCATTCCCATTCCTTCCCATTCCAGTCATCGCATGATGTTCTCAAGGGCAGCACTGAAGAGTTTTGGTGAAATGGTATCACCCTGCCACACCCCTCTCTTTACATCAATGATAACTTCCTTGTAGAATGGTGAGATCCTAGTGGTGAATCCACAATACAGCTCAAGAAGGATTTTGATATACTGAGTTTGAACGCCCTTTTTGACCAGGGCTTCAATGACCGCCTCAGTCTCAACAGAATCGAAAGCCTTCTTTAAGACAATGAACATTAGACATAGCAGCATCCTGAACTCTCGCGAAACTTCAATGAGTCTGGTCACTGTGTGGATATGGTCTATCGTGCTGAATCCCCTTTGGAACCCAGCTTGCTCGCATGGTTGTCCTTCGTCTAGTGATCTGCCTATTCTATTCAGAATGACATGGGTGAACAACTTGTAGATGACAGACAGCAGGCAGATTGGGCAATAGTTGCCGATATCGTGGATGTCTCCCTTCTTGTATAACAGAACGGTCTTATTGGTTTTCCACTGGGATGGAACCTTGCATTCAGACAGGTAGAGTGTGAAGAGTCGGGCCTGTGTATTGATGAGTACTGGCGGCAGATTCTTCAGGTGTTCAGGTCTGACCTTGTCCAGACCAGGTGCTGTTCGCGTCTTTACCAACGAAATGGTGTGTCAGATTTCAGAAGGGAGAACGCTGAGACTGACATATCCATCCTGTGGAATTTGGTATGTGGACAGGTGGACATGGCTATCAAAGAGAGGCTGAAAAAATCTAGGGGACGAACTAGACTGCCCAAACAAAGAAAGACTGAAATGATTGTCTGTACTTTGAACACATGGACACTGGCATCAGAAGCATCCATCAAAGACCTGATGGTGCAAGCGCAGAAGATCAAGTACGACATCATTGGTCTGGCCGAAATGAGGAGACATCAATCACATCACACCATTTTTGACACTGGAGAAGAATTTTTCCTCTGAACATGCGACAACAGAGGCATTGTTGGCATTGGTGTCCTTGTCAACACGAATTTGGCCATGAGCATCGATTCATTCGAATGCCTAACACCCCGAATTGGACGATTACGCTTGAATAGATGTGGCTCACTGCCTGCAGTTTCTATCTTCATCGTCTACGCACCAACTTCCAACTACAATGAAGAAGAAATTGAGAGGTTCTACATGGAACTGGAGAAGTTCTATAAAGAAGACCACACCTTCTACAAGATTATTGTTGGTGATTTTAATGCCAAGATAGGTCTGAGAAGGTCGCTCGAAGAACTCCACATTGGGACGGCATAGAATGGAACGATCAGGGTGAGAGACTGTCTGAATTCATCATGTCAACCAAGACCATCCATGGTAATTCACAGTTCCAGAAGGCCGAATCTAAACACTGGACATGGGAGTCTCCCGGTGGACAGTTCCACAATGAAATTGACCACATCATATTCAATTGAAGGTTTTGCCCCTGACCGATGTCGTTGTTGTCCCAAAATTCCTAATGGGATCAGACCACCGTCTCCTTCATGCGAAATTCTACTTCACAGAGTGGGGAGAAAGGTCTGCAAAATTTAAGTCTAAGAAGACAACTCCCAGAATGACCACCAACTGGTAGCTCTTTGGCAGTATTGCAGCAATGTGGGAAGATGCCATCTTTGACAACATCGACGAGGAATACAATCGACTGATTCATCACTTTCATGTCTGTGCAAAGAATGCCGAGAGTGAGAAAGCCACAAACAGACTCCTGTCTTTGAAAACTCTCGAGCTCATTCATCAACATGGTTTGGCACGAGCCTCATGCAACCACAAGCTAATGTCCGAGCTCACAAACCTGTGCAGAGATGCAATAAAGGAAGACCTCAAAGAGAGAAGAGCAGCAATGTGGGCCAGTGCAGCAAAAGCCAGGAAAAGTATTCGCAACGCTCGCCTGTCCTTCGCCAACTACAAGACCAAAATGACTGCCCTCCGACATCCCAATGGATCTGTCACATCCTACAGAAAGGCAATGGAGAAAATTATTTACGACTTCTACTTGGATAATATATCTGTATATTATATATATATATGTATATATATTTCCCTTTATGATGATGTGTTGTGAGGCCACAAAGCAGCCACATGGTCCAGAAATATGTTCACTCATGCATGGGGCTTGGCTCTAGCGTGTGGAAAGCAGCCTGGAATATAGAGGCCGTGGGGTGGTGGAGGTCGGCTGCCAGGGCTGGGTCCCTTGGGTTGGGGAGAGCTCTCACCCACTCCTCTCTGGGGCACCCTTGGTGTGGACTCCAGTGGCATGGTTATGGGGGCCTCATCTTATGCTCCCTTCCGGGATGAGCAGCCATGAATTCTGGAGGGTGGCCAATGAGGAGACAGCTTGGATTAGGACCAGCAAAATCTGCCCTAACCCGGGGATAGGCATTTTGGATCCACTGCCTTTCCCTCACAGTCAAGAGAGAACAGAGACAGAGAGAAAAGCAAGCGAGATACTTGTTCAAGGCAGGATAGGGACTTGGAGAGCAAGCCCCAAATGGCTTTCCCGAGTAGCTTTTATACAGTTCTTCTAAAAATGCTTTATTTTTTCCTGGAGTTTTGTATATATACAAGTTAACCTGGGCATGTCATAGGAAAGTATTGCACTAACTGAGGGTCTTATAATCTCAGCCTTGGATTTTTGCATTTGGATGGTGACTCAGTGACCCTATCTCCAAACAGCTCAGGATTTGCATGTTAAAGGGAAATGCGCTTCATGCCTTTGGGCTACAGGAGCGATAGCACAGTGGGTAGGGCGTTTGCCTTGCACACAGCCAACCCGGTTTGATTCCTCCATCCCTCTTGGAGAGCCCGGCAAGCTACCGAGAGTATCCTGCCTGCATGGCAGAGCCTGACAAGCTACCCGTGGCATATTCGATATGCCAAAAACAATAACAGCAAGTCTCACAATGGAGATGCTACTGGTGCCCACTCGAGCAAATAGATTTTTTTTTTCTACGTCCATACCACCCTGAATGCCTCCGATCTCAGAAGCTAAGTAGGGTTGGGCCTGGTTAGTACTTGGATGGGGGAGCGCCTGGGAATACCGGGTACTGTAGGCCTTGGGCTACTTCAGGGCTAAAAAATGTCTTCTTAAGTTTTATTATTATTTCTCAGGAGTATATTGAGGCTGGGGATTGGACTGCATATCTGCCTGCTACAGTTCTAACAGATTTTTTTTGGTGTGAAATCTTTAGAGTTTTTATATATATAATGTCATGACACCTGTGAACAGACATAATTATACCTATTTTTTCCAACTAGAATACATTTAAGTTTTTTTCTTGACAAATTGTTCTAGCTAGGTCTTTTTAGTACTGTTGAGTAGAAATAGAAAGAATAAACATCTTTGACTTGTATCCTGTCTTAGAAGGAAAGCTTTGTTTTTTTCATCTGTGAGCTTGGTATGTTATAAATTATTTATACATGCTTTTTGTGTTGAAATAATTTCTTGCTATTCATAGCCTTTTAAAGTATTCTTATGAAAGGGTATTTATCAGTCAAGAATTTTTTATATATCTAATGAGGTATCTTGCGATTTTTAACATTTATTAATATGCCACAGCACATTGAATTGGGATGTTGAACCATCTTTTCATTCAGAGATGAATCTCTCTTGGTCTTGGTATATGCTTCTTTTATATGATGCTGAATTTAGCTTGCTGGTATTTTGTTAAGAATTTTTGTATCTTGCCCATGAAAAAAATTGCTGATGGAGATTCTTTCTTTCTCCACCTCCAGAACAACAGGATCTTTTTTCAGGTTTCTCAGAAATACAGAGTTGCGTTTCCTTCCTTCATATCTCACCAGGAAGACACAGGACTCGTAGTGAGCTCATAGACTGAATTTTGAGAAGTAAGATAGTTTACTGGAAGAAATTTAGAGAGATGTGAGGGAGAGAAAAAGTAAAACACCAATTCTAGAGAAAAATTTGAGTTCTCCAGAATGAAAAAAGCAGAGGGGAGAAAAAGAGAAATTTGTGCTCCAAAGAGAACCTGGGCTTAGAACAAGGCCTTGGATGACTTGTTAGAAGATTAGATGCAATTCTTCCAAATTATCTTGGCATTTTCTGCATACAAAATAGTTTCTTATATATATATATAATAGGTGATTCCAGAGCATTGTCACAGGGTAAGCCTTTTATATTCTTATCACGACCTTTAGATTCTTCTGTAGCTTCTCCTTTCCTGAGGGTCCACCCTTCTCTGGGTGGATTCTCGATTGACTTCCCAACCTCAGAAGATCTCAGGATGTGCATTTCAAAAGGATGTGGACTTCATGCTTTTGTGATCCTTTAGGGCTGCCCAATTTGTTTTATTTTCCAAAAGCTTATTACTAGGACACTCCCTTCCCCATCCCAATCTGCCTGCAACACCTGACCCCCCTTAAGATTTTACCACCTTCATTTTTAAAGGAGTACATGGGTAAATGTTCTTCTGTAATTTCTTCATGGTAGCAAAAGAATGTTCATCATGCTAACATTCACTTAATCCTAGTTCTAATCACCTATTCCCTCAAAAACACACAAAGACACCTACTGGCAGGGGATTTGGGGGAAAGGACAAAGGGACCATTCGCTGCTGACACTTTGGTGGAGGGTGTCTAAATAGGTGGCCCCCACTATTGGCTTATGTGAGGCAGAGGAGAGAGACAGTCATTTTCTCCAGATCTGCCTCTGCCAGCCTGAGGCCATGTGGGGAGTTTGGGACTGATAAAGTAGCTCCGAGTGCCTGCAGAGCATGGGCCACAGCACCCCCTCCCCCAACACACACACCCCATAAGTGGCTGTCAAGCCACAGCTCTGTCTTCTCGGCAGGGCAGTTGGTCCCCACCACCTGATTTCTTAGGGAACCATGAACTCAGGTTGCTTTTTTGCAGGACGGGAATGTCAGTCCTAGGCCTTGGCCAGGGTTACTAGGTTCTTTTATCACCTCACAGAAAAGAATTTCAGGAGTAGGTGAGAAGTGAAGTAAAATATTTTATTTGGGGGGGCTGGAGTGATAGCACAGCGAGTAGGGCATTTGCCTTGCACATTGCCAATCCGGGTTTGATTCCCAGCATCCCATATGGTCCCCCGAGCACCACCAGGAGTGATTCCTGAGTGCAGAACAAGGAGTAACCCCTGTGCATTGCCGGGTGTGACCCCCCCCCCAAATTTTTTTATTTATTTGGAGGCTTTTAGAAAGCGGAAGGATGGGGCTGAAGTGATAGTACAGTGGGTATTGTTTTTGCCTTGCACACGGCCGACCCGGGTTCAATTCCCAGCATCCCATACGGTCCCCTGAGCACCGCCAGGAGTGATTCCTGAGTGTAGAGCTAGGATTCAGGCCTGAGCATCGCCGGGTGTGACCCAAAATGCCACACACACACAAAAAAAAAAAAAAGAGAGAGAGAGAGAGAGGGGAAGGAGGGAGAGAAGGAGAGAAAGAGCAACATGCTTGAGAGAGAACAGCAGAGAACGCAGGCTTCTCCTCCAAAGACGGAGAGAGCCCTACACACATCCCAGCATAAAATATGAAAGCATGAAAGAGCACATCTCCAGAGGGAAGATGTACTCGGGCACCACATGTGCTTGGCAACATGGGCGCAAGCAGCATGCGGGCTCGGGCAGCATATGAGTTCTGTTCCTTTGATCAAGGTGCTTTCTATAGAGTTTCTCTAATCCACACCATGTAGGGTTTTCTAGCTAGATAAGAGTTCAAGGTGACTTTGATAGGGTTTCTCCAATCCACCTCCATGTAGGACTTTCTAACTAGATAAGAGTCCATGGCTAGGGCTGTTGCTAAGGCGGGTAGAGTTGGGAGTGGTGAATGATCCATTTTGAAAACTTATTTTCTTGACTTTTGTTCCTGCTGGAGCATTTCTTGGAGGATGGGTCAAGCCTTCTCTGGTCTGGGCTAGCTGAGAGCTAATCTGATTTAAAAAAAAAAAAAGGAATTGAGAATTCTCTAGTAATTTCCTTCAGGCTTTTCTATAGGGAGGGTTCCAGTCTCCTTGGGGTCTGCTGCTGGAGAAGGCCTTATCAGGTCTTGCTTTCTGTCCCACAAGGTGGGTCAGACAGGGTGGTGGCTTTACTACTACCCAGAAACTTCATTGCCATGATGTGTGGGGGGGTGGGGGCGAGACATTTGCTACTCTACCTCCCAATATCATTGTGCCATTGTAATGTTTGTAATAAAACCCTACCATTAACAGTATTTGAAAAGAATCAAAAATAAAAAGATTTTATACTTATTCTACCCAAATATTTCCCTGTACTTTTAGTGACTTCTGACTTTGGTGCTAGAGCAAGTAATCCTGACATCATAAAACTAAGTTGCAAGTATTATTTTCTCTTCAATTTTTGATGAGTTTTATAAGTATTTGGTGGTAATTCTGCAAATATTTTCGTAACTTTCCCTGTCTCCTAACTCCCAAGTCCCTAACTTCAGCATCTAGCTCTGTATTTATTGAAAGGTTTCATGCTTTCATATCTAATACTGTGACGTAAGCTAGTTTTTCATTATTTGTGTTGTTACAATAAGGTATTTATAGTATTTATTCATTCCTTCTAAATTCTATCCATTCTCTCTCTCTGTCTCTGTCTCTCTCTGTCTCTGTCTCTGTCTCTCTCTCTCTCTCAGGTTTTTGAGTCACACCTGATGATGGTCAGATGTTACTTCTGGCTCTGTGCTCAGGAATCACTCCTAGTGAATTAGGGGACCATATCAGATACAAATTGTACCTGGGTTGGCCACGTACAAGGCAAATGCCTACCCATTGTACATGGCTCTGACTTCTCAGTTCTATTCTCTTAAACTGTGGATTGTAATTCCATGTGGGACATAAAACTGAGGCAGTCAGATAGATAGCTGAGGGGCTCCATGGCAGTGGAATTTCTGGGAAGTAATAAAACCAACTTAGTTCTAAGACTGATGAGACCCACCTGGTGAACATAGAAACTAAGGCCCGGCACTGACGTAGGCAGGTAAACTAGGAAAGGGCCACCCCCCTCATATATTAGCACTGAAATTTCTGTGAAGTAAATTGTGGAAACAGAAAGGAAGACCTAACAGGACCTTCTTCAGCAGACCTTGAGGAGATCAGTCCCCTCCCCACAGAAAGGACCAGAAGGAAATTATTGGAGAATTCTCAATTCCTTCCTTTTATCGGATTAACCCAGATAAAACTCAGCTAGCCCAGACCAGAGAAGGCTGGACCCACCCTCTGAGATGATCCAACAGCAACAAATGTTAAGAAAAGGAGTTTTCAAAAAGGATCATAGACTACTCCCAATTCTATCCCCTTAGCAATAATCCTAACAATGGACTCTTACCTAGCTAGAAAGCCCCACCTGGGGGCAGACTCGAGAAAAACCTATAAAGGCCACCTTAAACAAAGGAAGGGTGCATATATGCTGCCTGAGCCCATGTGCTGCTTGTGCCCACGTGGCCAAGCTCATGTGGCACCTGAGCACATGTAGTGCCTGCATCTCCCCTCTTGAGTTGTGTACTTCCATGCTTTCATATCTAATGCTGTGATGTGTGCAGGGGCTCTCTCCACCTTTAGGGAGGTCCACATTCTCTTTTGACTCCATTATTCTCTTTTTCTCTCTCTCCTTCCCCTTCCTCAGAAACCTCCAAATAAAATGTTTTTATTTAACTGCTCGTCTCCTCCTGAAATTCTTTTCTGTGAGAAATCAGGGATCCAACAGGCCTGGATAAGTCTCAGACTGGCTTTCCTTTACTGCAAAGAGCAATTCCTCACTCCAGCCTGAGTTCATGGCTTCCTGAGAAATTGGGTGGTGGGGATTAACTCCCCTGCCGGGCAGAACAAATGGACATCAGATGTGGCTTGACAGCTACCTACTGGGACTGGCCATACCATGCAGGGAATCATCACAGATTCTATCAGTCCTGGTCTTACTTTCCAGGCCCGAGGTGGCAGAGGTGGATGGGGAGAAAGTGGCTGTCTCTCTCCACTATACATAAGTCACTCTGGAAGTTCACTGGCATCATAACTGAATATTAATTTCACCCCTGCTCCCCATATCTGTAGGTTTAAGTAGTAACTTCTCTACCACAGAGAGTGTTTGTTATCCTATTGGGAAATAGGGCTGTTCCAAATGTAATTAAGATAAAGTCATAGTGGAGTAGGGTGGATGTCTAGTTTAATATGACTAGCAGCCTTATAATTGATGTTGGTGAACCCCACAGTTGACTTATGTGAAGAGGGGAGGAGAAAGATGGTCACTTTCTCCCCACCTGCCTCTGCCGCCCGGGACCCAGGATTACTGGGTTCTTGTCTCACCTCGCAGAAAAGAATTTCAGGAGTAGACAAGCAGTGAAGTAAAATATATTTTATTTGGAGGTTTTTGAAGGAGATGAGGAAGAAAATGTGGGAGAGAGTGGAGAGAAATGTGCTCAAGAGAGAACCCAGGCTTACCCAAGGGTGGAGAGAGCCCCTGCACACATCCCAGCTTTAGACATGAAAGCATGAAAGTACACATCTCAAGAGGGGAGATGCGGGTGACACATGTGCTCAGGCACCACATGTGCTTGGCCACGTGGGCACAAGCAGCACAGGGGTTCGAGCAGCATATGCACGCCCTTCCTTTGTTCAAGGTGGCCCTTATGGGGTTTTTCCAACCTGCTCCCACTGACCTAGGTAGAAGCACTGTGGGGTTTTTATTTAGGTCAAAGTCTGTTGTTAAGGAAGTTACCAAGAGGGATAGGTTGGGAGTGGTAATGGTCTTCTTTGAAATTCCTTTCCCAGCCTTTTGTTTCTGTTGGATTGTCTCTGGGTCTGTGGTGATAGGTGAGGGTCCAATTAGGCCTTAGTTCCTGTTTTCCCAAGGTTGGCCTTGACAATTTCAGGGCTATTCCCAGGATATTTACTTCCATATCTGCCTGCCTGCATCATAATCAATGATAATTTAGACATCTATACATACATAAAGAAGATACCAGGGGCCGGAGCGATAGCACAGCGGGTAGGGCGTTTGCCTTGCACGTGGCCGACCCGGGTTCGATCCCCGGCATCCCATATGGTCCCCCAAGCACCGCCAGGAGTAATTCCTGAGTGCAAAGCCAGGAGTAACCCCTGAGCATCGCTGGGTGTGACCCAAAAAAGCAAAAAAAATAAAAAAAAATAAAAAAAATAAAATAAAATAAAAAAAAAAGAAGATACCATAACAATAAAACTGGAAAAATATTCATAGGTGGTGACTAAACAGCATGCTATTAAATAACTACTGGGTCAATGACAAAAGCAGAGAAAAAAAAATTCCTGGAACATAAAAATGAAGACATAAGCTAGCAGAACACATGAGATTCAATAAATAAGAACTTTGACAAAATTTCCATGGAAGTACAGATTACATGCAGGAAATAAGAAAAATAGCAAATAAAAGATCTATCCACATACCTAAAGTTATTAGAAAAGGAATAAATGAAAGAGCGAAGGAGATAGCACAGAGTTAGTACACAAGCCTACATTCTTCCAAATCAGACTAAATTCCCAGCCATGGCTTGCTAAGCATCACTAGGTATGACCCTAGAGCGCCCTCACCGCCACCCCCGTCACTGCCAGGGTGCCAGCAGGAACCCTGTGCCACAGGACCTGAAACAGCACTGTGAGCTCAGGCCTTGGCCTCAAACACCACAGTAGGCCAGGGACCACCAGAGAAAGTTTCCAGATCTCAGAGCACAGCTTGCAAGTTCCACCTTCATGAAAAGGAACAAATAAAATCTAAAGTCACTAGAAAAAACTGAAATAATACAAATAAGCATAAAAATAAGCAAAACTCAATGAAATTAAGAACTGTTTCTTCCAAAGTATAAAAATCGACACATTCTTTTCTCTGTTAGCTGAGAAAACTAAAGAGCAGGCCCTAATGACTAGGACCAGAGATGAAAGAGTAAAAGTTAAATAATATTACAGAAATTTGAGAATCAAAAGAAACTATTCTTAGCAACTCTTATGCCAGACTTACATCTTTACAAGTAAGAGAACCCAGTAAAAATCGAAAATAATTTTAATAATAAAGTCTTTCATGATGGAATCAGAAGGAAATAGAAAATCTAAACAGAAAAGTTTCCTCTTGAAAAATATTTTTTTCTTGTCACTTTCAAAAGCATGAAACTTGTTTATGCTCGCCCCACCCCCACCCCCAACCTTCCTGGGCCTCCTGACTGATATTCAGGAGGCCTGAAAACTCCACTGGTGATTCTCAGATAATTGGTTCAGAGGTTCAGTGCAAGGACCAGTGATTCGATGCTCACAGGACCTGCAGTGCATGGATTACCTGGTCATCCCAATAGTGCTTGGGACCTCCAGGCCACACTAGGCAGCTCTTATGGACTTCAGGCTTATACACTGTGATGCTCCAGGGACCCAGCAGTGCAGGGATCCAATATGGCCACTTCACCACTCTACTACTTCCTGGCTTCTGGCTTGTTACCTTATGCCATGCACAAAAGTTAACTTAAAATAGAAATCTCCAAATGCATCGATGAAAACATAGAAAAGTATTATTTATAATATTTGACTGATAATGGCCTCATAGGAAGTGGCATAAGTGATGCCTTCAGGGTTTTGATTCAAGTGGTGAGAGTAACAATAAACAAACATGAAACTAAAAAGCTTCTTTCAGAGTGAAAGAAGATATCATTAAAAAAAAAAGATACCCTGCTGAATGGGAGAAAATATTTATATCCCATGTATCTGGGAAAACATGATTTCTCAAAACATTAAAAATAAATCTACCATATGATCTAGCAGTTGCTAGATTAATTGTATTGTCTTTATTAATTGTATTAATTCCACTCATATACATATATGTATGAGTGAAAATATATATGCACACATATATATGTATATATATGTGTGCATGTGTATATATGTATACACATATATTTCATATATATACAAATATATACATATATATGTAAGGTGTATACATATATTTGCTGTTAGTTTAGGGTTTGGGGACACATTTATCAGTGCTCAGTGCTTACTCTTGGCTTTATGCTTAAGTGTAAAATTGTGTCCCCCAAGCCTGTATATTATTTATTTATTTATTTATTTATTTATTTATTTATTTTTGCCTTTTGGGTCACACCTGGCGATGCAGAGGGGCTACTCCTGGCTTTGCACTCAGGAATTACCCCTGGCGGTGCTCAGGGGACCATATGGGATGCTGGGAATCAAACCTGGATCAGCCATGTGTGAGGCAAACGCCCTACCAGCTGTGCTATTGCTCTAGAGCCTTTTTTTTTTCAATTTATTATATTGAATCACCATGTGGAAAGTTACAAAGTTCTCAGGCTTATGTCTCAGTTAGACAATGCTCAAACACCCGTCCTTTCACCAGTGCCCATATTCCACCACCAAAAAAAAAAACCCCAGTATACATCCCACCCCCACCCCCCAACCACCCCCCCTGCATAACTGATAAATTTCACTTCCTTTTCTCTTTACCTTGATTACATTCCATATTTCAACACAAAACTCACTATTGTTGTTGGAGTTTCAACACAGAACTCACTATTCTTGTTGGAATTTATCTCCCAAGAATACGGCCCTATTGACAGGGAAATATTTGATAATTAGTTTTCCACTGATGAGAATGAAGAGATATAAAGTTGCACGGCCATGGTAGCAGCTGCGCGGTTTACACTTTCTGTATTTTAGTAATTAAGTCCAGGGAGATTTAAGTTGAAAATTGAATCATTTCCCTTCCTGGAGCAGCATGGAGCAAAAGCTTAGTTCACAGTCTGGATACATGGTTGCAAGCACTCATTGGAACCCCAAGTCATATAGCTGGCTGTGGGTCCTGCTCGTTCAGCATCCAAGCGGCTGTGCAAAGGCATGGCCACCCAGGTCGAATCTCTGCGGAGCTCGAGCCGGCACCGGCCCGGCCCGAGACTGCCCAGGCGTCCCGCTGTTTCAAGTTCAAAGCACATTTTTTCCCCCCGTGCCACCAAGTTCATACCTGCTTAAAAGTCCCATAAAATGGCAGACATCACACCTCTTCCTCCCGGAGGGAAGAAAAACCAAGGAAGAAGGATATTTCCTCCATTAGCCGGCATGGTGCAAAAGCTTAGTTCACAGTCTGGATACATGGCTGCAAGCACTCCCTGGAACCCCAAGTCATATAGCTGGCTCTGGATCCTGCTCGTTCAGCAGCCAAGCGGCTGTGCAAAGGCATGGCCACCCGGGTCGAATCTCGGCGGAGCTTGAGCTGGCACTGGCACCGGCCCCGGCCTGAGACTCGCCCCCTGTAGAGCCTTTAAGCCAGCATTATTTCAAATAAAAACTGTTTATTATGATTAGTTGTAAATCTAATGAGATTGAATGATCAGCACCTACCAATATTGATAACATCTCTTAAATATCGAGTACTTAAATTTTTAGTACCTTGAATTTTATGTAAAAATAAATAAGGGCACTTTAAATAATTCCTATAAAGTATTCATATGTGAGTCTTGACTGTCACTGTCCACTGTCATCCCATTGCTCATTGATTTGCTCAAGCGGGTCCCAGTAAGTTCTCCATTAATCCCTGTCATGTTCAGGGTCAGAGGAATGAGGTCCATTATTGTTACTGTTTTTGGCATATTGAATATGCCACAGGTAGCTTGCCAGGCTCTGCTGTGAGTTTTGACTATGTTAGTTAATTTTTGAAATGTATTTTCCTCATTTAAAACATGAAAATAGTAATATCCACTCACAAGGATTACTATGGATGCAATGTGGTTATGATAGGAAATAAGATGACTACAGTTTTCAAAGGTGTTGTTAGGTTGTTACAATAAAAAGACAATTAATTATTTTTCTCTTTCTGGAAGTTTATGGAAGTATGTATTTTTGCCTAATAAAATATGGAAGTCATGTTTAGACTTGGCCCCGAAAGCCAGAGTGACCATCCAATCCTCACTTTCACAACTGCAAAGACCTTGACTGTTGAGCAAAATGGACCCAAAATCTTACTTATATGATGGAGGATAATCACTGGATCTTCAACCACCAAGTAGTATGCAAATAGACATTTACTGTGGTTGAAACATGAAAATTTCCTTATTGAGACAACAAACATACGTTTCTCTAAGCAATATGAGATTATAGACCTCCCAATAACAAGATAACTGCTGATTGTACCATGTGATTAACTTTCTTCTATTATGAGTATTCTCATAATTGGTTCACTTCTGAAACCCATGCCTTGGGAGAGGAAATTTGTAAAAGAGGAATTTCTTTTTTTTTTTTTTGTTCTTTGGGTCACACCTGACGATGCACAGGGGTTACTCCTGGCTCATGCACTCAGAAATTACTCCTGGTGGTGCTCAGGGACCATATAGGATGCTGGGAATCAAACCCAGGTTGACCGCGTGCAAGGCAAATGCCCTACCCATTGTGCTATCATGCCAGCCCCCAAAGAAGAAGAATTTCTTAAAAATATATGATGAATTCTAAACTGAAGAAAGACAAAAAGAAACCACGGAAGATATTTTACCTAGCAATAATAGTACTTGTGAACTATTATATCTGCATTCAATTGTTGAAGGAATTTTATTTTTCTTATGTGGTTGCAAGTATGAATGTTCAGCAGATGAACAGAATAAATAGGGAATAGATTTGGATTTAATATACAGGAGAAATTTCATTTTTTCTCTGAAAATAGAATGAACTTCTTGAGAGATAATGTTTCTTCCCATTTGATGCTGCAATGATCTTGAGAGCCACTTACAGAAGCTTTTGTCAAAAAAAAAAAAGCCTAGGTTAGATAAAAGATTGGATGAAGTGGCTTCTAAGTTTTCTTTCATCACAAAGACTATTTTTTTAAGAACTATCACCTCAAAGCTTTAGTATCATAAATTATGCGCTTGCACACTTCAATTTGTTTAACTCCAAGTACACTTGTGTTGCAGAACCATGCGTATGCACTTGCTCCAGCTGTGAGTTCCGCAAACTCCCAGCAGCATCGGCTTGGATGCAGGCTGACACTGAGCTCCTCTTCTGCAATCAAATTCAAACACAGACAGAGGTGAGCTGTCAAGGGAGTAGCACATGGAGTTTCAGGTGTTCTGGAGGAATAGAGGACATGACACCAAACAGGTGGCTTCAATTAATAGAGCTGCTGCTGCCAGGGGAAAACAGAGGGAAATCACCAAACCACAAAGGAAACAAGGACAGGTAGATGGGGTCAGTCTTGGCATCTGCTGGAACATTGCCAGTGAGCAGTCTCAGTGGGCCGCACAGAGAATATTAACGGGGGGGGGGGCGGGGGGAAGGGCAGTAGTAGATTGTGCATTTTGTGGAAGCATCTACAACAAAACTGAGCTTTTCCTTTGAAAGCTTTAATGCACAGTTTTTAAAAAGAGGGCGGGGGCAGGGGGAACAGAAAGAGACTACTTCTTGATGGATTCATAAGAGAGATGCACTTGAGATAAAGGCTTCTAAATTGTGAGTGTGCCTGTTAAACCCTAAGTATAGCCCACAGCACTATGTTTAGAATCTCAGGGTGTTTAGCAACTTTCTGTTCTCAGACCTTTTGGAACAACTATTTGTCCAGTAAACCTTCAACATCAAATTGCTCTCTTTCGTAGTGCAATGACAAAGGAAGTGTTCTCTGAGTACCAGTCCAGGAACAGACTGTTTTAAAAGCATCCAAGTTGATTTTAATATAATGGAATGAAATGGTCAAGAGAAAAACAGATCAGAACATCCTTGGTCAGGAGCTGTTTCATTTATTTCCTATTGACACAAGCTTCTTCAGAATCACTGATCACAGAAGCCTTTTCAAAAATTATTTCTCTCAGGGTAGAGTTTGTACAACAAAGGATACAAATAAGGTATCTGGTAACTGGAAGCTGCTGGAACAAAATAATACAGAATAATAGATGACAGTAATTATTTCCCAATATTCTGAAAAGTGGACATCAAATATCAAGACGCCAACATGGTAGGGCGCTGTTCTTTTCTTATTCTGAAGTGGAGATTTGTTGCTGTGCCATCTTTTCCCAGGATGGGAAAAAACTAGAGATCCCTCTGTCACCTCTTTAATAAGGCTTTGCTATCATTTACCAGGGACTCATATACTTCCAACAATCCTTGATTAGGATTTCTTTAGGATTAGGATTTCAACATATAAATTTTGTGGGGTGCACATATGTTCAGATCAGAGCAGTGGTGAAGCAATTTTCTGCATTTCCTTTGAAAATTAAGAAATAATTAACAAGGCATGCCTCTCTAAATGGATAAATACCTTCCCTGTTATATGTGATTAATATCACACAAAGTCTTAGGGAACTTGGAACAGGCGTGGTTATATTCTGAGTCATATGACTCTTCAGTTACTCTCTTTTTGGCTTCACTAAATCTTGTGTGCTGCCAAGAAAACATGGGAAGGTTTGACACCATTTGGTGAGTATCTCCAGGAAACAAAGATGAGTACTCCATGTTCTGATTCTTAGTGTTCAGAGCCTTTTTAAAAGACCGAATGCCAGTCCTGCCCGCATTTCTTCTCATTGAAATCAGGTATTCAGGAATATATGTAAAACCTGACTGCTAAGCAATTTCAGTTCTAGAATACAAGAATTTCTAATCACGTGTGATGGGATAATTATAAAAAGCAGGAAATAAGCATAAAGGATAAAAATTAAAGAGAAGCACAAAAATTAGGAGACTCACAAATTTATAGAACTGTGGAAGATACAGGAAGACATAGCCAAATAAACAAACCTGAGTTGATTAAATTCTAGTATCTTCTATAAGGGTCATAAAGTTTGACATGTCGACATGCAAGGTAGTGCCAAAATTAAACAGGGCTGTTTTTTTCTTGATTGTTGGAAGAAAATGTATTGTAATTACAATGAAAAAGAATGTTTTGTGAAACTAGAAGGCAGAGGTCGAGCAAAGGGAATTGTTTGTGTTTGTTTAGTTGGCTTATTTCCTTGTATATTTATTAACCAGGTGAATGTTGAGTTAAAGTCAGATGTGGTGATCATTGCTTCCACCTCTCTGCCACTGGAAACAACTAATGTCTGTTAAAATACTCAGGGTTCCTAACCTGGTATAATTCCTTCTCAAAGAGGTAAATATTGAGAATAGACCCACTACCCACAGCCAAACCTATTAATATGAAAGAACTATGATTTCAAAGGAAGGAATCTACTCCCAGACACAATGGTAGACACTGAGTTCCATATATCAGAATTTTTTTTGTCTAATTTTCTCTTGATTCAGAGGTGACCACCTTAATTTTTTCCCTTTCCTAATTGATTCAACTCAAGTAATCAAATGAAGTCATCAGAAGGGCTTTGCTCTAGAGATTCATTTTGTTATATTCCCTCTATTTGGTCCATCTCCTCAGAACTTGGCTTAATTTCCTTTAGAACAGCAGATGACAGGTATACCCTACTAATTCATGATCTTCTCAGGAGAAAATTAAAAGTATTGATATAGAATATAAGGAGATTCTAAAAAATATTAATTTCTGTTTTCTGAATATAAAAAAGTATTCCATGCCCATAAGTATAAGATTCTGACATGCATTAAAGTATAGAATGAAATAGAAATGATTTATATCACCATTATCTAGATTTATATCACCATTATCTTGATCTAGAAGAATTACTATTATTTTGTTACCTTTTCATCCAATACCTATTGTGGACCTGTGTACACACTTTTTAAGAAAAAAAAAAGTGCTATTACTCAAAATGATTTTTTATCTTGACCACCTCACTCAAATGTGTGATAAGTATTTTCCCTTGTCATTAAACTTAAAAAAAATTCCATTCCATTGTAATTTATACAAGCCAAAAATGTAACCAACTACCTTTATGAAATGGAATTCTTAGTAACTAGTGCCATTTCTTCTAGAGTACAAAATTTTGTAGGATAAGCAAACTTATTTTTGTGTTAAAAGAAAGACATGAACATGAAATGTAAAATCTTAAGAATTTGTGGGGAACTAGAGTGATAATTAAGTAGGTAGGGCACTTGCCTTACACGCGTCCGTCCTGGGTTGGAACTCTGACACCTCACCTAGCATCGACAGGAGTGATCCCTGAATGCAGAGCCAAAAGTAAGCCATGGGATGTGAGGGCGATCTGACTGTGACATCTGTCACCCCGTTGATCGCCAGGGTTGATTTGGCTGATCTGGCTGGCTAGGCGGGTGTCCCCTCCAACCTCACTGCTCCATGTGCCTCCCTCCCTAAGCTTCGCACTCAGTTGAAGGGGACGGCCTACCCTGAATAGAAATGGATCCGTCTTTGGTGGAGGGTATAGGAGTAGCTGCTCTAGAACCTCCAAACAAGCTTTCAAAAGTAAGCCATGAGCACTATCGGGTGTGGCCCCAAAACAAAAACAAAAAACCCAACCTTCAGGGCAGGAACAATAGTACAGAGATTAGGGAGCTTAACTTGCTTGCAGCTGGCTGATGCGGGTTGACCCCACAGCATCCTATATGGTCCCTGAGCATCATTGGGAATAATTCCAGAGTGCAGAGCCAGGATTAACATCTAAGCAATGCCAGGTGGGTGGCCAAAACCAAAACAAAAAAAAAAAAAAAAGAAAAAAGGAAGGAAGGAACAAAGGAAGGAATGAAGGAACGAAGGAAAAAATAATAAGAAAAGAAAAATTATTTCAAAATGAGTTTGGGTGTCCAAAGTTGTCCAGCTGAAACCAGAAATGTTAATCCTCTAGAGACAACACATCTGGGAAATGCACACAATGACTTTCAACATGCACACCCAAAATTCATAGAATTATAGTATCACTGTCATTGTATCACTGTCATCCCATTGCTTATCGATTTGCTCCAGTGGGCACCAGTAATGTCTCCATTGTGAGACTCATTGTTATGGTTTTTGGCATATCGAATACACCATGGATAGCTTGCCAGGCTCTGCCATGCGGGTGAGATACTCTCAGTAGCCTGCCGGGCAGAGGAATCAAACCCGGGTGGGCCGCGTGCAAGGCAAATGCCTTACCCGCTGTGCTATCACTCCAGCCCACATAACCAATATAAAATTGTTAATACTATCATATATATATATATCACTTGTATCACTTGTCATCCATTGATCTTTGATTTGCTTAAGCAGGCACCAGTAACATCTCCATTTGTCCCTGTCGAGTGCTAGTGTAGCCCAATGCTATCTGCTCGATCCAGGAACACAAAGACCCTCAAACCATTCATTCAAGGTTTTGATGAAGAGGTCTGACCATCTTGCTTGTGGGCGGCCACATGGTCTTTCAACGTCCCATGGAATCCAGTTGGTAATGGCTCTAGTCCAGTGGTCGTCTCCAAATCTCATTATGTGTCCAGCCCACCTGATTTTTGATGTCTTGGCAAAGGAGACAGCGTCCCTGATCCTCTATCGCTGATGGAGGTCGGAACTCCGGATTCCTTCTCTCACTTGAGTGAAACGTGATTCACCAAACACAGCTTTTTTTGATTCCTCTTTGGGATACCTGAATAGCATTCTCATCCTGTTTTTGTAGGGCCCAGGTTTCTGAGACATATGTTAGTGCAGGAAGAACAGTGGAGTCGAAAAGATGTGCCCAGAACCGGAAGTTCTTTGTCCTCTTAACCACTTCCTTGACACTCGAATATATATATATATATATATATATATATATATATACATGTATATATATGTATATATACATACATATATATGTATGTATGTGTGTGTATATATATATATATGCATACATACATATATACCTCTCGGAGACTCTGGCAAGCTACCGAGAGTATCCCGCCCGCACAGGCAGAGCCTGGCAAGCTACCCGCGGCGTATTCGATATGCCAAAAACAGTAACGATAAGGATAGGTCTCATTCCCCTGACCCTGAAAGAGCCTCCAGTAGTTGGGAAAGACAAGTAAGGAAAGGCTGCTAAAATCTCAGGGCTGGGAGGAATAAAGACATTACTGGTGCCTGTTCAAGT
Organism: Sorex araneus; assembly: GCF_027595985.1. Lineage (NCBI taxonomy): Eukaryota > Metazoa > Chordata > Mammalia > Eulipotyphla > Soricidae > Sorex > Sorex araneus. The sequence goes on along the minus strand of NC_073311.1, from coordinate 10,507,605 downwards.
AAATCGACGAACAATGGATGACAGTGATACAATCTTTTGTATTATAAGTATCTGGAACTTGTGACTTTCACATTTAGTTTCTGTCTCCATTCAAGTATTAAATGTTTGCCCCAAACACTTGATCTGCATTTAGATTTCATTAAAACATATCTTTCTTGTTTGGAGCCACAGCTAGTGATGCTCCTGTCTTCACTTCTTGCTAAGGCCCTGTCAGGAATGAGAGTCATGTGGCTGCAGAGCTGCTTCACAGGCAAGAGATGCTCAGGGGTTACTCCTGGCTCTGCACTCAGGAACTACTCCTGGCAATGCTCAGGGGACCATACAGGATGCCAGGGATTGAACCCGGGTGGGCCATGTGCGAGGCGAGTGCCCTATCTTCTCTACTGTCACTTTAGCCCATAAATATATCATTTTAAAAAGCAGATTCAGACATTAAAGTTGTTTAAACATGCATAGATATGTTCTACTAGCTGAATTAAAGTTTGTTTTTAATTCGGGTTTAGGAGTTAGGTAAAAGTGTAAATTCCATTCCTCAGTGATCCCAGCCATGCTTCTATGGCCTAATAGCCACATCTGACTAGTGCCACTGTGGGCAGCTCAGCTCCTGCCAGCAGATTTCAAAGGGAAACAGCTGTGTGGGGAGAGACAATGCAAAGGTTAAGGCACATGTCATGCATGCAACCGATCTGATTACTTATTTTATTTTGACTTTTGGGGGGGGTCATACTTTTGGGGGACAATGCTCAGGGGTTACTCCTGTCTCTGTACTCAGGAATCACTCCTGGCTGTGCTCAGGGCTGCCGGGAATGGAACTCAGATTGGCCCTGTGCAAGGCAAACGCCCACCCTGCTGGACTATGGCTCTTCCCCCAACAGCTGACCTTGTTCAATCCCCAGCACTGCATAACCATCTGGTGCAGCCTCGAAGACCCCTGAACACCCAAATAAATAAATTAAATAATAACAACAATAATAATTTTTTTAAAAAAACACCTCAGTCGCTTCACGTGCCTTCTCCTGCTGTCCATATGTCCAATTTCCAAGTCAAATTTCCCAGCCACAGTCCCAGGCACAGCTGTGTCCGGCCAGCGAAGCTGGGGGTGGATGGGTTGGCTTCCCATCACCGGGTTTAGGAAGGGGGTTCATAGGTGGATCCCGGATACACGGTTTCAGTCTTTCTACCCCGCCCATACCCATTCCGTCCTCCCCCCACTGCCTGATCTGCGCTACAGGCCAACAGCCTCCACATTACAAGTCCCTCACACTTACGCTGGGTCCTTCAGGGCCAGGCCGGCCCGTAGGCCCAAGCGCACCGGAACACCCAGGGTTGGGGCAGGTCTCCCCTGGGGGCCCGGGCGAGCTCAGCGATCCATGCGAGCAAGGGGCCTGCGTGAACTTAAGCTCTAGGATGAGGTTCTTAGGGCTGAGGACAGAAGCAGATTGAGGCCCCCTCTGAAGAACAGCGTTGGTGGGAACAGGGGGCAGCGGCGGGGGGAGGCGTCAGCCACAGCAGGCTCTGTGGCTGCTCCTCTTCTCTTCCAGGCCGGGAAGCGCCAGGCAGCAAGCTGAGTAATACAGGAGCCCGGAAATCGTGAGCAGATGAGGGAGGCTGAATCCACCGTCTGAATTGTAATCTAATGTTTAAAAAATGTTTTTACAAGAAATAGACATCTAGAACTGGAGAGAGAGTACAGTGGGTAGGGCGCTTGCCTTGCATGTGGCCTACTTGGGTTTGATCCCCTGCATCCCATATGGTCTCCTCAAGCACTTCCAGGCTAATTCTTGAGTGCAGAGCCAGAGTGACCCCTGAAAACTCTTGGGTGTGGCTCCAAAACAAATATAAGAAAAAACCGAATTTTTCATGTAAGCACGGTAACATCATGTGAGCACTTTTGACTGAATGTGCAAGCACTACAATCTGATGTGTGACTCCTGGTGAACAACACAACTGAAAATGTATGAGCACCACAATCATGTGTGTGTGTATGTGTGTGTGTGTGTGTGTGTGTGTGTGTGCATTACCCAATTATCAGAGCATCAACAAAAATAACGATGAGGGGGGTGGGGTGGGGGTAATAAAAAAAAAAGAATTTTACGCACAGGACTAAAGAGCATGAAGCGTGTTCACAATATTGAGTGACTTGTGCCCCAGCCCATCTCCAGAATTCATCTTTTTGCAAGAGTGAAATGTTTTATCCATTGGTCAACACTTCATTCTCCCTCTCAATTCGTAATTTCCATAGTTATATATTATTTGTTTTTGAGTTTTTTATAGTTTTGTGTTTCTTTCCTTTTTTTTTTTTGGTTCTTTTGGTTTGTTTAGTTTTTTTTCTATTATCATTGGAAATCAGTAACATTATAACATTTGGGAGCTTTGCATTTTGAGGTAAGATTGAGAATGTAACAGTGTTGTGTAGCCATCAGTAGTGCTAATGACAGAAAACCTTAACAATTTAGTTTATGCCTAAGGATATTTGTATTGCAACTAAAGGATTATCTGGGACTAATAAAATCCACATGTGGCTAAAATCCTGGCCCTCTGATGCAGTAATTTAAGATTCGGGATTAGTTAACCACTCTGAATCTAATAATTTATATTCAATATTCTTTCCTAAAAAGAGGTAATATAATCAAGGGTAATAAACCTGGTAGAATGGATATGATATTTAAATAAAATAAAGCATGTAAGCAATTTAAAATATTACATGTGATGCTAATTACTTTATAGTGTAAATACATCACTTAGCAAGGAAATATTTTAATAGATATTTTTTGAGTACCAAGGTCATCACATTGAAATAATAAGTAACAAAGACACTTTCAGAAAAGACTTTTAGCAGTTCAGTTTTTCCCTGGAAATTTACTATTGTCCTGAGAATATCGCATAGTTCAAAAGCTGAGCTCTTCTGCACAGCATTTAATTAAAATGTAGCCTGAATATGCTATGTGAAGAATTTTAAATAGTCTTATGCAATATAAAATATGCCCAATGTCAGCATATTATATATTTTTTAACTAATAGTTTCTCTATTGGGATGTATTTGACAGTCAAGCTGTGAAATAGATAGATTGAAATTTTGGAGCTTTTGAAACATTTTTAACCTACTCTATTTTGTGAAGAAATTGAAATTATTACTCATCCTATTTACAATGGTCTAGGAGATATAAATTTTCAAATATATTGCCAGTATATGTATAAAATTGAATTCTCAAGTTTTCAATTACATAAAATAGGACAACTAATCTAAAACATGTTTTTTCCATAAGTATTATTCCTTAAGTCTCTCCATATAGACTAAAATGAACATATACAACTTTTTATTAAACATTGCTCAATTGTCAATTATCTACATCAATCTCCACCTGAAAGTTAAGTTCCCTAGAAAAGCTACAACTCAGAAGTTCTCTAGGCACTTTGGTACTACACAGGGATGAGGAAATTACATTCCAGGATCAGATGGTGACAGCACCATTCAGCTGTTACATTTACCAGATAAATTAAATGGAGTTTGTGAATCTTCCAATTTTTATCATCTATTTAATTATTTAGCACTGTAGCACTGTCATTCCATTGTTCATTGATTTGCTCAAGCAGGCACCAGTAACGTCTCCACTGTGAGACTTGTTACTGTTTTTGGCATATCGAATACACCTCCAGGTAGTTTGCCAGGCTCTTCCATGTAGGCGGGTAGGGCATTTGCTTTGCACACGGCCAACCTGGGTTTGATTCCTCTGTCCCTCTCAGAGAGCTCGGCAAGCTACCTAGAGTATCCTGCCTGCATGTCAGAGCCTGGCAGGCTACCTGTGGCCTATTCAATATGCCAAAAACAGTAACAACAAGTCTCACAATGGAGACATTATGGGTGTCTGCTCGAGCAAATAGATGAGCAACAGGATGACAGTGATAGTGACAGTGACATTTAATTATTTATGAGTTTTCAAAGTTTTTATGAACACAATAGATATAATAACCCTCCCAGCAAGGTAGGGGCTCAAAATGTTTCAGCCTTACAGTAAGTCCATCTGCCCACATTGACTGCAGAAGTTTCTTTTTCTGCATTCTCTCCTCTCACATTCTCTGCTGCTTGCCTCTTTCCATGGTGTAAAGAAACCAGAGGGGCAGTACTGGAGAAAAAAACAAATGTCATGTTCATGAGCAGAAATTTAGAGTGTGTGCTAGCTGTCCTCTTGAAGAGAATGTTTCTAAGATTTCTGGCTCTGTTGGGGAACAGAAGGCCAACTGAAAATTCACACCCACCATGCAAATAGAAGTTGGAGCTAGAAGACATCTCTGGTTTCTTTCAAGGCAGATAGTGGAATCTGGCAGCTCCTGCATTTGAGTTAATTCCTCGTATCATGTGCAAATGTGACAGTGCTGGAAGAATCCCAAGGCTGCTTTGAGTAGATAGTTGCACACATCCTTGTGGTCACAGGAGCTGACCTTTTTAGGAAAACTATGTCTGACTTGCTGGGTACGTTAACTTCCATATGGCTGAGAAGCAAAGGAGTTGCAGATTGCTATTTTGGTGACAAATTATATAGATAAGATAACATTACTTTGCTGTCTGAGTGGCAATGTGCTGAGTGGTGGTTTGATTGGGTGATCATAGCTGGGAAGCTCTAAAGTCAGGCCATTCCCCTCTGAAGCACACGCAGGTGATTCAGATGTAAAATGAAAGGAGGTATTCAAGTAAAGAAGAGAAATCTTTCATTTTAAATCAACAACTGTATGCATTTTGACAAAAATCTGTTTTTAACTCTTCATTTCCTTCCTCCTTTTATAAAAGCTTACCTTTTTTGTGCTGGAGAAATAGTACAGCAGATAAATTACTCACCTTGCAAGTGGCTAACCTGAGCTCAATCCCCAGCACTGCATATGATACCCTGAGCATCATTAGGAGTAAGGACAGAAGCAGGAATAAACCCTGAAAACAATTGGACATGGCTCAAAAACAAAAAAATTACATTACTTTTCTATTAAATTTTGGTGAAGTACATAGAAAGTGTGGGTGTGAATATATAAAATATAAGTCTGCTCAAGGGGAAAAGTTGGATATGTTTTTGTTTTGAGTTAATTTTGTAGTTTTTTCCAACTAAATATCCACCTTCAAAAGACTCATGCACTGAAACTGTCTCTTATTTTTTTTTTTTTTTTTGCTTTTTGGGTCACACCCGGCGATGCACAGGGGTTACTCCTGGCTTTGCACTCAGGAATTACCCCTGGCGGTGCTTAGGGGACCATATGGGATGCTGGGAATCAAACCTGGGTTGGCCGCGTGCAAGGCAAACGCCCTACCTGCTATGCTATCGCTCCAGCCCCCAGAAACTGTCTCTTCTTAGTTCATAAATCACCCACCCAAATATGACTTGAGGTTATACTGGGCAGTACATAAAGAGTCAGGAAAAGAAAATAAATTAGGCAAAGTTTATCTTTCAAAATCCTTTGTCTTCTACAATAACCTCATTGCTTCTCTAAGTTTTATACTCTTCCAACTCCTCTATCATATCCCCATAGTCTCATACTCTAGGATCACCTGACAAGGCATTAGCTCAGTACAAAGTTAGCTTAATTACCCAGTGTGATACTTTTTAAAATGCCAAGGGCCTTAAAATAAGAAATAATGAAACCATAGTGGCAAAATAATAGGAGGATTTAAATTTTAGGAATGACTGTTTTTTTAAATATATTCCTTTAAATTGAAACATAGAAAAGAAATTTTACTTCCTTTCTAAACAATAACAATAGCTATTTCATTTCTGTAACTATAGCTTCATAGAGACCCTTTTAGGAAGGAGTAATAAGACAAGTAATAACAGAGAGTCAATATAGACAAGGGCAGCCAAGCTATAAGTCAAAGAAAAAATTAGACGTGCTGAGTTGGAAACTTCCCTGGAGTTTTGTTGTCAAAACTAGACGTTACTTCATCATAAAACTGAGTCTTTCAAGAGGTAAGTAAATTGTATGTGCTCTGTTATTTAGTATTCTGCTAAATTTAGCACTAAGTTTTTGGTGTGGTAAACATTTCTTTCAATGCTATTCTTATTAACCATACCATACCACTTCCCCAAAACTATGTTATACAGCATAAGTAAAGTGGAACATATCATGATGTATTTTTTAAATAATTCCAAGAAAAGATAGTCAAATTTTATGATATATTGAAAAAAGAGAACTAAACTTTAAAAATAAAGGAGTGATCCTTCTTGAAACTAGGATGGGCACAGAAGAATCACAATTTTTTTTTTCCTTTGGGATCACACCCGGCAATACGGTGCACAGGGGTTACTCCTGGCTCTGCACTCAGGGATTACTCCGGGGGTGCTGGGAGACCATGTGGGATGCTGGGAATCAAACCTCGGTTGGCTGTGTGCAAGGCAAGCACTCTACCCACTGTGCTATCGCTTCAGCCCCAGCAATCACAAAATTGCACACAAATGGAGGATAAATATGTCTCTTCCCCCTAGCACTCAAATTCCAGATCTTTCTCCTTATGTTAGCAAAGGTAAATCAAGGCCATAATCAAAGGTTGTGTTGAATGCATGCATTTTCTATTTGACTATTACTCTTAAGTACAGGACAGTGATAATCAATAACTTTTAAATGAGTCACATTCATGGAGACTTATTTGTCAGAGAAAGATGAGTTTGAGCAGACCTACATTTGGTGCTAATAGACATTTATCTGTGAGTGGCTTCATGAATAACCCTTGTTAAAAACAAATGTAAATGTCTTTATTTTCTCTCAAGTTCTTTGCCTTAATATCTGTATTTTCTTGTAACAGCATTCTATTTCTTGCAGATGTTTTGGAGATGAAGCCGCCTCCTAGCTCTTCACAGCATGCCAGCTATGCTTCTATTACCTATTTCTACATTTCTTTTTCTACAGGTTTTTGCTGACTGCTGAAGTCCAATTGACTTCTGTACGGTAAACATATTTTCTAGGGAATTTTTGCTCCCCAGGGGCAGCCATTAATCAATGAATGACAGCATTCAATAGAGATAGCCCAGCCTCCTATTCCTGAAGTATATGTTTGCCGTTGGTTTGTAGAATTTCCCTACAGTGGTAGCTAGCTTGATGAGGCACCTTCAATTTGCTACCTTCCTTCCTTTGTTATAGTTCTCTAACCTTACTGATTCCTTCATCTCTCAACTGAGTTACTTGCACCATAATCTTTTTGTTAGAGTCTGCTTTAGGATAATTCACTGAAAAGAAGCAGTAAAACTAGTTTCAATTTTAAAAAATAGAGACTTTCTTTCCCCTATTAGAAGAATTCCGGTTGTAGTCCACAGCTATAGCAGATAATAGCTGCTAAATGAATCTTATCAATCATCTATATCTTTCCATATTTCTGATTTATCATTCTTAGTTTTCATTTCTATTTTGTTGTTGTTATTTGGGTCACAAAATACATGTTACCCTTAAAGAACCAACGCATGATTACAGTCATAATGGAAGGCAGGATGCTAAAGGTTACCTTGTCACAGAGCTCTTTCTTCTCTATATGTCTTCACATCACATTGCTCAACTAAGTCTCATGATTAGGAGCAACAAATCACATCCCAGAGAGTGAAATTAGGATATCTGGTTTGGATCAATCCTGGTTCATCTCTAGAAATGAACAAATTTGGATACTGTTAGCTGGGAAGATGAGATGAAATACTTTAGAGACACAATGTACAGTAACTACCATGTCATCTCCCCTAATCATACATTTTTTGGGTGCATCATGAAACATATTTCAGATTTTTATTTTCATATGACCCATTTTAAGCTATGACACATCAGTAGACACATATTTGACAACATAGGAATATAAAAGCAGAGTGTAGTTGCTTTGATGTGCCTTTCTTAAAAGTCTACTTCCTGTATTCTTTTTCTTAATCCTAACTAACTTTAGAAATTATATATTGGATTCAATCTAGGCAAGTAAAATTCTTCCTAGATCTTAAAAATTGCAAAGTTAATTAATAGTTGCTGTAAGAGAGACTGCTCAGATAAAAGCTTTATTTCTAAGTATAAAAGGGACAGATTTATAAATAATGAAACTATTTCGAGAAAACCTTTAAATTAAAATGAAGGCTGAAAAAATGTATAGGCGAAATCTGGATCACATTCTAATTACCATGAATATGTCCTTCAGAAAGTCTCTGTAAGTTCTGGTTCTGTAGCAGGCCCAGACCACAGCATATACACTGCTCAAGAGCCTGTCCTAGAAACAATACAAGTGTTTGAAATAGAAGTAGAAGTTAAAGAGAGCCTCTGAACCCCAATGGGAAAATCACAAAGTTGACCTCTAGGAATTTGTAGTGATGACTGTGTGCCTACCATGTAATGCATGTGAAAATGCAAGTTAAGATCAGGGAGAAAGACAATGGAAAAACCACCAAATGTCAGTCTTGGACACTTCAGCCAGTTGTAAATGGGATGGACATGTCTTGCCAGGCATTCCATGCAGTCAGTGGATAGACAATAAGAAAATGAGATAGGCCCTAGGGATCCTTTTAGATAATCTACATGCTCCTATCAAGACCACCCAACAGTCCCCAAGAAGCACCCAACATGCTTCCCTGATAACCCTCTCTCAATACCATCCTCCAGAGCACAGTAAGAGGCCTTGGAACACACCCGTAGGGCCTCGAGACACTCTCTGCTCCACGTGCTCTGATTTATAGAGTATACTTTCTGCTTTCAAATAGGCCTTTGATCTGCTTTAACCTTTTAAAATTCCTTTAGGGAATGCAAGAGTCTCCTCAGCAAATAGATATGGTAAACAGAAATTTCACATGTAAAATAAGAAATTGGACTTTTATCTGGTACCATACAACAAAATCAACTCAAATGTATTACAGACCTGAAACTAGAAAATTCCTAGAAGAATACAGAAGGGAAATGCTTCACTACATTGTTCTTCATAACAAACTCATGAGAATGACCCCCAAAGCACGAATGACAGAAAGAAAATAGACAAGTAGAAATGCATCAAATGAAAAAGCTTTTGCACAGCAAAGAAAACAGTGAAGAGAGTAAAAACTCAACCTATGAAATGGGAGAAAATATTTTCGAACAATAAAGATTTTGAAAAAGGGTCATTTTGCTCCCAAATAAGGAATTTCTGTAGTACCATCAGAAAACAAGACAACTAATAATGATGAAAACTTAAGATAGAGGCTTCTTCAAAGAAGACATACAAATGACCAGTAGGCATACGATAGAATGATCAAAATCACAGATTGTCATAAAAATGCATGTCAAAACAACAATGAAATATTACTCATATTTATTATAATATCTACTATAAAAAGAACAATGAGGACGTGCAAAATTTAAACAATGAAAAATAGTATAGAAATTTAGATTTTTTATCCTGCTATTGAGATACCAAAGAAATAACACAAATATGAGAAACTGGAATGCAATTCAGAGGTAGACCACATGTATCTCATCTATGAGACCATGCATTTGATCTCTAATACCAAAAAAATTAATAATAAAACTGCCATATGATACAGAAATTCTACTTTTGGATATTTATCAAAATAATTTGTCAGAAATTTTTAAAGAAGTTAGTATTCTCATGTTTATTGCAGTACTATTTGCAGTAAGTAATTCATAATGTGTACTGCTCACAAATGTGTGCAAGAAGTACCTACAAATAGATAAACTAATAATATATGGTATCTACATACTATGAAATAATTTTAAGTCTTAAGAAAGTAAAAAATACTGCAAAAATGTAATTTGTGGAGCTGGAGTGATAGTACAGTGGGTATGGCATTTGCCTTGCATGCTGTCGACCCGGGTTTGATTCCCAGCATCCTATATGGTCCCCTGAGCACTGCCAGGAGTAACCCCTGTGCATTGCCAGGTGTGACTCAAAAACCAAAAAACCAAAAAAACAAACAAACAAAACAGAATGTAATCTGTGAACATTTTGCTAAGTTAAACAAGTCAGACTTTGAGATATAAAAGCTGCATGTTTTTACTTATTTGAGGGGTTTTAAATAGTCAGATGGAAAGAGTGAAAGACTAGAATTGAGGTTATCAGAAGCTGGGAAGGGAAATGAGTGAATAATCCAGAGGCATAGAGGCAAGTGAAACAAGCTTTACATATCTATAGCAGATATGTATAGATATCTGTTATTTGTATATACCTGTGGTTGTATATACCTGTGGTCAACAATAATTGTATATACCTGTTGTCAACAATAATGGATTGTGTACTTGGCCTTTGTTAAGAAGGTAGGTCTCTTGTTAAGTGTTTTTACCACAATAAAATGAAGACTTTAAACAGTTCCCCTGGGAAAAGTAGATTTTGAGTCTTAAATATGGCCTCCTATGGAATGTAAGCATCAACCATGAAACACTGCATGCTAATTGATTTGTCAAAGGAATATGTGTTCAAATTGCCCTCAGAAAGTTCTAAAAAAATTGAAAATATGTATTCTAAAGAAACAGAAATATAGGAGGGACATGAAAATATCTTCTCCCATTTTGTACGTGTACTTTTCACTCAAACTTTATTTCTACTTTTATTTCCATTGGCTAAAAAGAATAATAAATATCCATTAGATATCCAGAGTTAAAATAAACTTCACAAGACACTTATTTCTACAAGAACAAAACATCTTTGTTCTGAGCAGAATGTACCCCATCAAGGACCAGAACCTGGGATTTTTGCCAATCATATGGTGAATTGAAAGGGTCATTCTTGCTTTCTAGAGAGTTGTGTAATACAATTTAAGGAACTAAATGGAAATGGAAACTCACAAAAGCCAGTTCACCTAAACCAAAATTTGTTCTGCTCTATGAAACTTTATTAAGCAGATGCAGTTAATTCCCATAATCTTACAAAGCATAGTTTAAAGATCCTCTTGAATCCTCTTGAGAAATTATAGTTAATCCAGAAAAAATCCATTGTTATACAATAGGCATGGTCTCAGATGATTTAGATGAAGTAACTCAATCTTCTCAACAATACAGAATATAGTTTTTTCCTCCTATTTCCCTAATTTTGCAGTTGGATGCACTAAGAAATATACCCAAAATAGCACAGTAAGTGCAGAAACAGTACTCCCAAACCTTCTGGAGGATTGTTATAGAATGTCCTAACCTGACTTAATGTATCTTTAGCCCACAAAACATCAAGAATTGGAGTAGGATGTCTCTCAACCCATTAACTTGATATAATGTCACCAGGTTTGTGAGAAACTTCCAACCATTGTGTTACTATGAAAGTAATAAACCAGGATAACTCAAAAAAAAAATCAGTCTCCACAGAGTGGTTCAAAGTGGTTTAAAGGAACTCATGTGTACTCTCTTAGTACCTCTGTAATTTTGGTTGCTTCCATCTCAGCTATTCCTGAGACAATAGAGAAAAGACTCCTGATGGGCAGCGTGGCAGATAACTATGTTTTGAGAGGCAAAGCTGGAAAGCTGTTTTCACAGGACTTTGATATTAATTGCTGTTGGGTCATCAGAGAAATTTTATTGCAGTAACATTTTACTTTGTTTTATATTTCCAAATAATATGCTAGTTTGGTGTACTTTATGGTACCTAGTAAAATTTTTTGCTGGAAGTAAATTATAGTTAAAATAAGACTACAGTTTTCTATTTAACAAAGGCACTGGTGAAAGCAAGTTCAACCAAGTAAAAGCAAACAGTCTGATATATCAGAAAATAAGGAAGAAAATGAAGAGGAGAGAGAAATGATTACAGATTAATGACTAATTTATTCCTCACATATATATTGAGTTACTGTGATTTAAAATATTGTTAATGATGGCTCCATGCATACATCTGTCCAACACCCTTCCCCCCTCCGGCCTCGGCACCAGTGTGCCTTGTCTCCTCCATTATCCCAGGGACCCTCCCTCTCCCCACCATGCCATCCCGGGTTCTATGGACCAGTTCTCAGGTTCTGGTGCCTTTGGCCATTTGTTGTTCTGTTATTATGTTTCTTTATATCCCACATATGAAAGAAATAATGAAGGGGAAATATATATGAAAGATGGAGTACATTTTAAAACATATTTCTTAATATCAATTTATTTTGTATGGCTTGATATATACATATATATACATTCATACACACACACACACATGCACATGCACACGCACACATATTCTCTTTGGCTCCAGCTTGTATTAGTAAGTGTGAATCAAACATAAAATATACTCTATTGTTATAGGTCAAGATTTATTTCATAAGTGAATGATCCCACTTTTTGATAAGTGTGAAAAGGAAGGAAATGCTGTAAATCAAACACTTGAAAACCAAAATAATTATTTGTGAAGATGTCATATAACTTGTACAAATAATTCTGTTCTTCTTCCATCACTAATTCAGTAAACACTTTTTTACTATATCTGAGATGTCTCCTTAGGTCTTGGGAAGAGATATGGCAATGAATGAAATGATTCTCTCAAGAAATTGAAAGATATATATATATATATATATATATATAGAGAGAGAGAGAGAGAGAGAGAGAGACAGAGAGAGACAGAGACAGAGACAGAGACAGAGACAGAAACAGAGAATATACATGCTAAGATCTATGGTCCACCAATCCAAATACTAACACGTCAGAAAGTGAAAAGAATTAGGAAGGAAAAAACAAATAAGAGTGGAATGGTCAAAAGAGGCCTTTGTGATAAGGCAACAAAAGATCTCATTTAGTATTTTAGTATTTTTGGTTTTTCTTTTGTATTTGGTTTTCAAAACTATACCGGGAATTATCATTACTAAGGCGTATATATTCAGTCCCTGTAATACCTTAGTATTACAGGGACTGGATATAGACAAATTGGTTATCTATTTTCATTTTTCTTAAAGTTTTATAATATAAAATTATGAACATGATGTAGAATTATTTAACTTTGATTTCTCTGTCATCTCTGGCTTATAATGAATTCAGTACATATTTCAAAGGAGAATCATGGAGATGTAGATCTAAGATTCTACTTAATTTGTCTCCATTTAGCAAGCCTCCATTTTGGAATTAAGGAGATTGCTCAAGGGCCTGGGGTGCTTATTTGGCATTCACAAAGCCCCAAACTTGAGTTCCAGACCTGTGTCCCCATCTCTCATCACTGGGTATTGGCCTGGTGGTCCTAGTGACCCTTTGCCACTACTGGCCCTAAGCAGTACTACATTGGAGTAATGGTGGAAGTCCAAGCACGAACCACTGGGTCATGGACCCTAAGTTCCTGAGCACACCTGGTAGACACCCTCCAGATTTTATCATGTGGGGGTCAAAGAGACGGTATAGGAGTTAGGACACTTCCCTCACAAGAGTCTAGCTTTGGTTCTATCCCTGACACCACATATGGTCCCCCAAGCACTGATAGAAGTGACTCCTGAGCATAGAGCAGGAGTAATCTCTGAGTACAACCAGTATGGACTAACCTCTGGCCCCTCACAAAATAAACAAACAAACAAAAAGCAACAAAATTTTGATTTTAGTTGTTGCCCTCATAAGCATTCTGTATCTTCAAGGGAAACTCCTCTCTGACACAGCAAAATTTTATGTTAAGTGAAATTTAATTATACAGTACACAGTTATGTTACTGAAAGAATTTTGTCATTACTAAATAATAGTAAATAAGATTAAACGTATTCTGAGTACTTGAAAATTTAAAAAAAAAATAAACGGGGAGCGATAGCACAGCCGGTAGGGCATTTGCCTTGCATGCGGCTGACCCGGATTTGATTCCTCTGTTCCTCTCAGAGAACCCGGCAAGCTATTGAGAGTATCCCACCCACATGGCAGAGCCTGGCAAGATACCCATGGAATATTCAATATGCTAAAAAACAGTAATAAGTCTCACAATGGAGACGTTACTGGTGCCCGCTTGGGCAAATCAATGAACAACGGGACGACAGTGCTACAGTGCTGCAGAAAAATAACAATAAGACTAGTGTTAGCATATTATGTCTATGTTTTTCACTTTATTTTTTGCAGCCACTTCCTGGAAGAAATTCCTGTTGTAGCCCTTTGTCAGATGAAGTAATAGAAGCCTAAGGAGAGTATCTCAGCTTCTCAAAGTCAGATCATTGACTAGAGACTGCACCAGACTCAAATCCAGCCCTGTGAGCTCAACATTCGCGATGTCTGTTCTTTTCCTTTCACTATTTACTTGTACTAGAGAATGCTGATAAAGCATTATCAATAACACTATTAAAATTAAGGTGACTTCTATTCTTTAAATAAAAAACAAATATATAAAATGCCTCATTTATAGGCTTTTCTGACTTACTCTTCAGGAGCCCGTGATCTAGGATGGGAAATGTTTTTTTCAATAGCAACCCATTTCATTTGCTAGTGTCCTCCTCCCAACCACTGATGATTCTTGCTGCTCACCCTTGCCAGATTCCTCATTTACCTGGCTGATCTGACAACAGTTCAAATGAGTATGGACTGGAACAATAGCACAGTGGGTAGGGTGTTTGCCTTGCACCCAGCCGACTGAGGTTTAATTCCTCTGCCTCTCTCGGAGAGCCTGGCAAGCTAACAAGAGTATTCTACTCGCACGGCAGAGCCAGGCAAGCTACCTGTGGCATATTCGATATGCCAAAAACAGTAACAAGTCTCACAATGGAGACGTTACTGGTGTCCACTCGAGCAAATCGATGAACAACAGGATGACAGTGCTACAGTGCAAATGAGTATGGATCATAATGGTCTCTGTTTTTCTCCACATAAATTTTAAGCTCTGTTTTGATCTACCCATATCAAGGATATAAGTTTATATCGAATAAATCAACATACTCTCCCTATAATCTTCAAGTCAGGTGCTTCTGTGACTGTTTTATAGGGACTTAATTTTCATGCTTCCAGAGAGAAATAATGTATCTACCCAAGAAAAGATAATTTTATAATTAAGTTATTCAGTCAGTTTATCAGAGTTTAAGATTGTTGTCTCCACACTTAGCAACAGATGAATCGATAAAGAAAATGTGGTATATTTATACAAAGAAATACTACTTAACAACAAGAAAAAATGCATTTCTATGGAATTGGGTAGAACTGGAAGGCCAAAAGCTATGTGAGGTGGATAAATACTGGCTGATCTCTTTTATACGGGAGTGAAAAGAAAGAAAGTTAAGGGAATGGGCAATAATTAATAAAAAACCAATCAGGATGATTCTGCCTACAGAACTGATTTTAATAGCTGGGGGAAAAGGACACAGAGAAGGACTGAGGAACAGTGGTGGAAGTATGTTTCCACTCCGGTAGTTAGTGGGGTGAGTGACATTGTTTGGTTGGTATGGGGTCTACGTCTGACTGTGTTGAGGGCTTACTTTGGGCTCTGCGCTCAAGGTTCACTCCTGGCAGGCTTGGGGGACCATATGGGATGTGGGGGATGGAACCTTGGTTGGCTGTGTGCAAGGCAAAAAACCTACCCACTGCACTATCATTCCAGTCCCTGTCGTCACATTGTTTGCCTAAAATGTTAATATTAATTCCATCATAGATAATGATATCTCCATTGTCCTAATAAAAAATTAAAAATTAATGAAAAAGACATTATGCCTCAAAAAAATTTGACTTGAGAGACCAAGTCTAATTTCTTAAAATAATAATTTATGTTAGCTTTAAACATATATATATATACATATATTAATTTTATTATAGTTTGAGTTAAGTGGTTATATTAGTGCCAAAGATATGGAATTGATGTACAAAGTTACCAAGATGCCTACAACCCTACCACTGTCCCTATATTATTTCCAGTCCAGTAGTTATTCCCTCCCACCTCTTGTCCCAGTGCTTAGTAATCAACTTTGTAATCCAAGTCCCAGGGTTTGTCAATGTATTTTATTTTCCCTCACCATATTTCTTTTATTTCATTTATATTCCACAGATAAATGAATTCATATGATATTTGTTTTCTCCCTCTGACCTACTTTGCTTGGCATGATACCTTCTTATTCTATTCACATTGTAGTGAATTGCATGATTTCATCATTTTTTATCATTGCCTAGTTTTTTATTGTGTATGTATACCACAACCTCTTTATCCATTCATCTGTCATTCATCATTAAGGTTGTTTCTGTACTATAGCAGTTGCATTAAACAATGCAATTAAAAATAGGTATGCATATTTGTCAATAAATGTTTTTGTTTGGGGGTAGATGTTAAGAAGTGGAATTGATGAGTCTTATGAATATTATATTCTTCCTTTTATTAGACATCTCCAAATTGCTTTCCATAGAGGCTGACTAGATGATGATGTTGCCCATTTGACAACAGTTCAAATGAGTATGGGCCATATTGGTCTTTGTTTTTTATCCACATAAATTTTAATATTGGATGAAGGTTTATTTTTTACCATGTTATCATCAACACTGGTTGTTTTTTGGTCCTTACAATGTATGCGGAGAGTCTCTTGCCCGGGCGCTTGGCTGTCTTCCCCGGGACCCCTTGGAGGGGATGGGATCCAGCTTCCATCCCCACCTCGAGCAGAGCTCCCAGTGGCCACAGACCTCCAGAGCCTAGCCACAGCCATGCTCAAGACGCCTCTCCACATGTTCGGATGAGCCTCACCATGAAGGTACTGGCAGAGAAATCCAGGTGTGTGGGACCCGGGGCTTAGACCTCCAAGCCTGCTCGGATAGGAACTGGGCCTTTTCCGCCCAGATTTCCCATTTTCCAGCAGCTAGGCGGTCACACCCATCAACGGCCAACATGCAGAGACTTAAAAGCAAGCTCCTGGAAGAGCATGGCCGCTTTGTGACCGTGTTATATCTTATAGCCTACTTCCCCCTCTGGGAGAAACTGGCAAGCTACTAAGAGTTTCCTGCCCACATGGGAGAGTTTCGCAAACTCCCCGTAGTGTATTCATATGCCAAAACCAGTAGCAAGCTGGGTCTCATTCCCCTGATCCTGAAAGAGCCTCCAATGCGGCATCATTGGGAAGGACAAGTAGAGAGAGGCTTCTAAAATCTAAGGGCTAGGACAAATGGAGACGTTACTGAGACCGCTCGAGAAATTTGATGATCAATGAGATGATGATGATGATGATGATGATGATGATGATGATGACAATATATGCTACTTTGATTTGCATTCTGCTGATATCTAGTCATGATGCAAAAGGCACTGTAGCACTGTCATCCTGTTGTCCATCTATTGCTCACGCGGGCACCAGTAACCTCTCCATTGTGAGACTTGTTACTGTTTTTGGCATATCAAATATGCCACAGGTAGCTTGCTAGGCTCTGCTGTGCAGATGGAATACTCTTGGTAGCTTGCTGGTTTCTCCGAGAGGGATGGAGAAATCGAACCTGGGGTGACCACGTGCAAGGCAAATGCCCTACCCGCTGTGCCATTGCTCCAGACCATAATGAAAAAAAAATAATGAGGTAAAATAAAGACACCCTACTGAATGGGGTAAATATTTTCACACCATACATCAAAAAAGATGAGTAATATCCAGGACATACAAACCTCAACAGCAACAAAATAACTTTGTCAGAAGATGGGCAGAGGATACAAGGAAAGAGAGAGAGAGGAGGCAGTGCGTGGAGAGAATAAAAGTGACTGCCATCCAGGCAGGCAGGGGGCAGGAGAGCAGGAGGGAATCTGGGGACAGTGTTGGTAGAACATGGACGCTGGTGAAGGGACAACAGGTGATGGAACAGTGTATGACTGAAACCCAATTATTAACAACTTTGTAACTATGTTTTCCAGGGTGAGTCAAGTTAAAAAATTATTGTAAGATGGGAAAAAATATGGGCAGAGTTGATGAACAGATATTTCTCCCAAGAGGACAAATGGATGGCCAATGAACCCATAAAATATTTTTATTTAAGTACTTTGGATAGTAAAATTAAGTTTAAATGTTTTAGGAGTGCAATGTTGCCACATCATACTCTCACTAAGTGCTATTCTCCCTCCTTCATCCTCTGTAATTCATTGAATTCTTTCAGTTCCTCCTTCTCTTGGCTATCTCTTCTTTGTGTTCAGAGTCTAAACTTGCTTTATTTCTTTGGAGGTGACATATGAATAATCATATGGAATTTGTATTTTTCCTTCTGACTTATTTCACTTAGCATGATGACATGTAACAAAAGGTAAGATTTCATCTTTTCTCATGGCTGAATAGTTTTCCCTTGTGGCTATGTACCACAACTCTATATTCACTCACCTGGTTTGAGGCAATAATCTTAATTTCAGATTTGTCTGTTATTAATAGTGCTGCAATGAGATTTGTAAATAGGTGTGCATAGAAGTATATGTATAAATAGGTGTGCATATTTTAATGAGCCTGTTTATTTTAAATATGTTTAATGTGTTATTTTGGTGTGGAATTGCTGGATTACAAGATTATTTTATTTTCAATTTTTTGAAAAATCTTCATACTGTTTCCCTCAAGACTGAACCAACTCGGTGTTCCCTCAAAACAGTTAGTGAGGTTTCCTTTGTCTCCACACCTCTGTCAGCATTTGTGTTTCTGGCTTTTTTTGGATATAAACCATTATCATTGGTGTCTTTACTTACATTTCCCATACAGTGTTGATTTCTCTTTCTATTTATTTCATGTGATGTGTGAACTTAAGTAAACCATTTAGCTGCATTTCTGTTTATTCATATAAAAATAGTGATTTTGTGAGATTAAGCTGCTACTAGTTAATTGCTATACAATGCATAGATCTGTGCCTGGGCAGAGTAGCAATATTACTAAATCTATTAAGGTTTTGGTCCTTTTTTTCGAATCACGAAGAGATACACAGTTATAAAGCTTTCATGATCAGGCTTCAGTAATACAAAGTTCCATCCCTCCATCAGTGTACATTTCCCCACCACCCATGTTCCCAGTATCCCTCCCACCACCCACCCTCCCAGCCTCCTCAATGGCAGGTACATTTCTTCTCTCTCTCTCTCTCTCTCTCTCTCTCTCTCTCTCTCCCCAGTCCCTTTCTTTCTCTCTCTCTCTCTCCTTTTGGGCATTATGGTTTGCAATATAGATACTGAAAGGCCATTATGTTTGGTCCTTTACCCATTTTCAGCACACATCTGCCATCCAGAGCGATTCCTTCCAACCATCATTGTCAGAAGTGGTCCCTTCTCTTTCCCAGCTACCCTCTCCCTCAGCACTTGATGCACGTTTCCAACCATGGACCAATCCTTCTGGCCCTTTTTTCTACTATCCTTGGGTATAAGTATCAAGCTATGTTTTTTTTTTTAATATCCCACAAATGAGTGAAGTCATTCTATGTCTGTCCCCTCTTCTTCTGACACATTTCAGTCAGCATGATACTCTCCATATCTGTCCATTTCTAAGCAAATTTCATTACTTCATTTTTTTTCTAACAGCTGTATAGTATTCAGTTGTGCAGATGTACCATAGTTTCTTTACCCAGTCATCTGTTCTCAAGCACTCAAGAAATTTTTGTCTTAAAACTTCAAGTCACTGTCACTGTCATCCCATTGCTCATCGATTTGTTCAAGCGGGCACCAGTAACATCTCTCATTGTGAGACTTATTGTTACTGTCTTTTGGCATATAGAATACATCACGGGCAGCTTGCCAGGCTCTGCTGTGCAGGCGAAATATTCTCGGTAGCTTGCCAGGTTCTCCGAGGGGGGCTGAGGAATTGAACACGGGTCGGTCGAGTGCAAGGCGAACGCCATACTCGCTGTGCGTTCACTCCATCCTTCAAGTCTTCAAGACAGAAAATAAATATCTATAGCAAAAGAACAAAATCAGAGATCCTATAAAGAGCCAATTGTCCTCTGATCTATGACAGCTAAGAAAAGCTATGCAAGGGTTCAGGGAGCCTGTCACATACCCCATCTGAGGACTTTTCAGAACTGCATGCTTCTTATCCCAAAGAAAGATAAATCAGAGAGAAATGGAGAACTCCTCTTTAAACCTGTAGGAGAGGGATTCACCTTCTCTCCAACATCTATAGAGTTCGTCAAACTGCTAAAAGACCAAAAATTAATTTATTTCATAACATTTGTTATCTATAGATTGCAAGAGTCGATGTTCAGAACTGGCACAGCACAAGCATCACTGTAACTATCTACTTGAGGTGGCATTGTTCAGAGAATTGCTTTTGGGAATTTTTCCAGCACGAGCAGAATACAAGTGACACCAGAGCTGAGGTAAGGAAGGAATTTCTCAAATCTTCTCAGACAACCTGACAGCAACTATTCTTCCATTTCCAAATGGTATTTTTCACTAGTACTCAGGGTCTACTTTTTTTCTTTGCTCCTTTTCCTGTGACAATTTCTGGCTTTTGAAGTAACAAAAATAAGCATTCAGAAAATTGTACGTTGCAGCTGAGGAATATTTTTGCAGTGTTCATGCAAATTGCTTTTAATTTGCACGTATGTAGATTATGTACAGTGTGAATAAAGCATTATATAATTTTACATTATTAATATTAGATTTTGGCCACTAAATTTTATTTCTGTAAAATGACAGTGTAGGTTTCTCTGGCAACACATGTGGTCCCCAGGCACTTCCAGGACTGATTCTGAGCACAAGGTCAGGAATAAGCCTTGAGGACTGCCAGATGTGGCCAGAAATCAAACCAAACAATTACCAACAACATAAAATCATATCAAAATTCAGTCTTTTAAATAACATTGATTCAAAATTTGAGCATATTTCATTTATAAATTGTATTTTATTTTTAGCTTTAATGACTTGAAATATATGTCAAGTCATTTTGAAAAACTAAAAATGAATTTAGATTATTATTTAAGCTTTTTTTTCTTTTTTGGGTCATGGCAATGCACAGGGGTTACTCCTGGTGGTGCTCAGGAAACCATATGGGATGCTGGGAATCAAACCCGGGTCGGCCACGTGCAAGGCAAATGCCCTATCCACAGTGCTATCACTCAAGTCCCTGTTATTTAAGTTTTGATACAATTATATTTGATTTTTGTATTGTGTTTTAAGAAAATTTCATTTTAGCCTCTTGCAATTTTAAGAACATGATTAGTATGTCTACTTAAAAGGGGTAAAAAATAAATTTTTATAGAATATGATAATGATTTGAAACTACAGGATTTTAAATAGTGCTTGTTTTATGTTTTCCTCACCCTAAGTTACTATCAATAGTACACTCATATATGTACAATATTAGAGTATTGGAGACTGTTACTGTTTGTGCTTTTCTGTTTATGGTCATTTAAAAGCATAACTTGACTCAACTTTAGATTTTGTCATTTTATCTATATGTATTTTCAACATTATATTATACAACCTACCTTATCCAGTAACTTCAATTGATTTTTTACTTTCATATGCTTGCCTTTAAGGTTGTGCCTTTTATCTTAGTATCCCACCAATATTTAGGTTTGGCCTAGTTCTGAACCATGAAACGTGGATAAATCCAAATAAATAATGAGAGGATATCTGGATATGTCATTAGTTTTAGACAATCACTTAAAAGTTTATAGTAGAGCTTCAAGGGAATTTTTATACAAGTCCCGAACTATAACAATTAAATAACATTAGCCAAACCCAGAGCTGCTCATTGACCAAGATGTGGAAAAAATATTTATAAAAATTATGATTTTATTTTCATGTTAAGGTTTCCCTTAACATGTTATGATTTTAAGGTTATGTTAAGGTTTCCCTTAACATGTTATGATTTTATTTTCATGTTAAGGTTTCCCTTAACATAGATAGCAAAATCTTGTATCAATTTTTCAAACATATAGGATGTTATTTGATTATGAGAGATAAAGAAGATTTTTCTATGATTGCAAGACAAGAGTTTATACATACACAACGCACAGAATTTTCAATAGCATTTCTGTGTAAAAAAAATGGGCTATCCATGGAATTGAATGCAAATATATACTAAAAATATATTTTAAATGCAAAGACAAGCAAGACCAAAGTACAATTGTACCATAAAAATTTAACACATCTTGGGACTGGAGCAATAGCACAGCGGGTAAGGCGTTTGCCTTGCATGTGGCCAACCCAGGTTCGATTTCCAGCATCCCATATGGTCCCTTGAGCATTGCCATGAGTAATTCCCGAGTGCAGAGCCAGGAGTAACCCCTGTGCATCGACAGGTGTGACCCAAAAAGCAAAAAAAAAAAAAAAAAATTAAGACATCTCATTTGGGATTAGTTCTAATGACCCCAGATGAATAGGTAAGTAGACTTTTTGACAAGTGGAGAAGTTTAAATATGTGACAATGCACTTGCTACTCTATGAAATAGATACCAATTGGACATTAATTTTACCAAAAAGAAAATCTTAATAAAAATTTCTATTCATATGTCACAGGTTGCAGTTTCTGATCATGTTCAATAAGGTTGGAAATGAATATGTAAGAAGTAATAAAAAAATCATTGTTGTTGTTGGTGGTGTTTGGGCCACACCTAGTGATGGTCAGGGTTTCCTCGTGGCTCTGCACTCAGGGATCATTCTGACAAGGTTTGGGGACCATATGTAGTACTGGGGATCAAACCCAGGAAGTCTCTGTGCAAAGCAAGTGCCTTACCTGATGTACTATTGCTCTGCCGCCTACCCCAACTCAAGTATTTAAAAATGAACACATTCTTGGTTCTACATAAAATAATTAAAAATGAGTCTCATGAACATACATTCATTGAAACAGCAAATAATGTCAGGGATAAAGGAAAAGGTTAAATGACAAATTTGCTGAACATAGATATAAATCTAAAATAAACATTACATGCTAATTTAAAGAGTTAAGTACAAATCTCAGAACTGAACATCAGTAGTGTTTAAACTGGTGTATGTGAGAATACTTTAAATGTTTCTAGGTTCTTGCTTTAGTAAGGAGAATAATATAGAGGTTAATTTTAGCCTTAAGTTACATGTGCATTTGATGAACTGTGGAAACATAAAATTAAGCAAAAGAATGCAGAGTTACCTAACCAGAGAAAAAGTCAAAGAGAAAATAAGGGATATTCAAATTCTAGAAAAAGCAAGAGGTAGAAATATACATACAAAAGTGTAGAAATAAATTCAAATACAGTACCATGTTGAATCTAATAAAACCATAGTACCAAGTCCATAGAATATTAAATTGGATTTAAATGTCCAGAAATGTATGAATTGTTTTATAAGGTACAAACATGCTCTTACATTCTTAGTTTCCTGAGAAGCAGATATAAGGAGGGTTAAGATGTATAAGAAATTTATTGGGGGAAATGCCTGCACAAGATTTAGAGGAAAGGGAAGGGGAATATGAGTTGAGAGTTCCATATGGTGAAACAAATCTGAAACATGTAAAAGGGGAAAGGGAGAATTGGATACGAAAGTCTTATGGCACCTACCTTGCTCTAAAAAAGTCTCAACTAGACCGACAGAGTTCATGGCGAAGATTTACTATAGTGACTTCATAGTAGTGAAAATGGTCAACCCTGCTATTCCCAGTCATTGATTGACAGCATTCTCGGTAATGCATGTCCTTGATGGAAGTACTGGGATGGATCTAAAGGTGTGGGGATAAGAAGAGGTCAGTCAACTATTCCCAGCACCTAGTTCTCCTAAAGGAGATTCGAGCAGGCCAATCCCTTGGCTGCCACATCCAGAACTGCTTACACTAAAGGAATGGAAAATTAAGTACAAAGCTAATAAAACAAAAATAAAATGAGGTATAAATAAATGTTTAACATAAATGTTAAATATTTTAAAAATAGACAATAAGACAAAAGATTTTTGAATCTTTTCTATTAGTTTCTGGTTTTTCCTTTTGTATATTTCTCTTTGCAGATACATATGTATATATATGTCTATATTAATGTATATACACACATAGGACCACACTCAGAATATTTCATTACATCAATAGGAATATGAAAAGCAAATTTCAAAATAGAATGTAAACAGAAACATTCATTCCTATTTTAAATTAATCAAAAAATGGAGAAAATGAATAACTAACTTTTGTATAATAGCATTACTATGCATCTTTTATCTGAATATAAAAGAAATGTAAATAAAAGAGAATTCCAATCAGCTATTTATGCAATAGCATGAGTTAGAAATTCTGAAACTTTCTGTGTACAATACAGATTAAACTTATGGAAATATCCATTTGTTAAATGGGAGTCATCTATTCACATTTAGTAAGAGGCCACAAATGTGGATGGGGGAATGACTGAGTCATCTACAACTGAACCATCAACATTTGAAAGTGGAAACCTAAACTTGTGTGTTTTAAGTCAGTGATAGGTGGTAGGAAGAGATAGTAAATTATGTATATTTGCTGTCTGTTAGTATCCCAAACATGTTTGCAGAATAGGCCTAGAAATAAAGCCATTCTATTAGCAATAAGCACACTATAATTTGGATGCTTAAAGCCATTCCTGTTAAAGAGAAAGCTGAAATTCTTGGAATAAAATCTGACTATGGTATGACAGAAAATGTAGAAGATGAATCATGAAAAACAATAGGATTAAATAAAATAGTGGTGAAATCAAAAAGATACAGGAGTCCACTCTAAGGGGAGAGGGAGTTCTTACAGAGTTCTTACTCTGTTATCTAAACAAAACTCTGTTGACCTAACTCCATTCCCTGGACACCCTCCCGTTCCCACTTTTTTCCATGGTCCTTGGATGCAGGTATTAGAAAGCATCCATGGGATTGATGGAATCTCCACTGCTTGTATTTTGTATAGGAAGTCCAAGATCTCAAGTGAATTATTATAGTGGTTTATTTGGCAGTAAAGATCCTTTGGAAATAAGCACAATTGTGAATTATTTGTTTCCAATCAGTCTAATGTACCAAAAATCACATCACAAATTTATTCTTAAAGGTAGGCATATATGACTGTTTTATCTATTACTTCTCCCCTAAATCCATATGCTTTATCTTAATGTGTAAGTTTTGGAAAGATTCCAAAGAACAGATTTAGGTCAAACTGAACAGTCTTTTATTTTCACTATTTTGGCTTTCTTGGGTGACACTGATGGTGCTCAGTGCTTACTCCTGGCACGCAGGGATCACCTCTCATGGGACTCAGGGGGACCATGTAGGGTGCTGAGCCTGGGTTGGCTGCACACAGGCAATGCCCTGCCCTCTGTACTATTGCTCCGACCCCAAACTTTACAGTCTTATGCTAAGTTTTTGTTAAGTGACAGAGTCACCTTACTTTACTAAGGAATTGTACTATATCACTGTCTCTCAAAGGTTTTATTCCCCCAATTATTTACTTCTAAATTTCAAGAGCAATTAGGTTTCCATCCTTGTGATTTCCAACTGAGACTTTCATTCAGTTTTAGCATTAGGTCATTTTTGTAAAACCTTGCTAAAAGGAGCAAGAAAAGCCACCAGATATTTTTTTCCCTACCCATTGGGGCATTTGCCTTGCACAAAGCCAATTCTAGTTTGATCCCTTTGCCCCTCTCAGAGAGCCCGGCAAGCTACCGAGAGTATCTCCCCGCATGGCAGTGCCTGGCAAGCTCCCCAAGGCGTATTGGATATGCCAAAAACAGTAACAACAAGTCTTATAATGGAGAAGCTACTAGTGCCCGCTTGAGCAAATCAGTGAGCAATGGGTTACAGTGACAGTGACAGTGACCCATTCTCTTAAAGACATAAGCTGAGTAGCACATGGCTGTTTGATTTATGACATGTGGAACCTTGACATGTTGACCAAACATTTCATGTCTATATAATGTTTGCAAATAATATTGCTTTTTTTTATTACTTAACTGACCTGGTATCTGCTATAATGTACTTTTGTTTCTATATTAAGGTGCAGCTTTCTGTATTAATTAATGTAGTATACCTGCTATTGTACATACACCTAAACTGTTAGTGATGTGTACTTAGCGCAAAACTCCAACTGATGTCTGGGAAATTAGATCATGAAACCTAGAAGTAACCCATAACTTCAACTCACTTCACATTCCATTGGTGAGAAGATACTCTGGAAGAAGCCTGTTTTTGTGTTTTTTTTTTTTGTATAAAAATGACATGCTTTAAAGCTAAAAGTACATAACTCCGTGGTTAAATTAGATAGTCAACTGCACAAAACCTGACATTTTTGTCTGCTTTCATTCCCAACCTGGTCAAATTAACCTCTAATTTTTTTTTGAGTAATCAAGTCAATCTCTAATGTAAAATCAATATCTTAAATATTGCTTTTTCTTTAATTAAAATTTATCCTGTCATTAAAATCTCAAACTGGTCATAAATTAAAGAACTTATTATATTGAATAAAGCTTTGTGATGGAAAGTAGA
The DNA here is from genome assembly GCF_027595985.1 of Sorex araneus. Classification (NCBI taxonomy): domain Eukaryota; kingdom Metazoa; phylum Chordata; class Mammalia; order Eulipotyphla; family Soricidae; genus Sorex; species Sorex araneus. The sequence continues at coordinate 10,481,408 of NC_073311.1, read as the reverse complement.
AATAATAAGCTTGGTGTTAGGCAAAGCCTTATTGGATTTTCTCCCTTCTTAGTTATGTTTTTTAGTGGTTGTATTCTTCAGAATAATTGGTGCTTGATGCTTTCAAGGTGAATAGAGCCATGACAAAATCAGAGGAGGCAGAACCATCCGAATAATCTAGGAAGAGTCAAGAAAGATAAACTGATCTTCAAAGATAAACTTTGAAGTATATCTTTGAAGATATACTTATCCAACTTTTTTTTAACTTTTTTTTTAACTAAAGGAGGAAATTAGGGGACATTGACTATATAGATAAGGTAATTATATACAGGGCTGGAGCCATAGCACTGTGGGTAGGGTGTTTGCCTTGCACGCGGCCCACCCGGGTTCGATTCCTTCGTCCCTCTCGGAGAGCCTGGCAAGCTACAGAGAGTATCCTGCCCCCATGGCAGAGCCTGGCAAGCTACCCGTGGCATATTCGATATGCCAAAAACAGTAATAAGTCTCACGATGGATAGGTTACTGGTGCCTGCTCGAGCAAATTGATGAGCAACAGGATTACAGTGATACAGTGATACTTATCCAAAGCCTTAATGGGATTGTCGTTCTAAGACCTTGATTTTGGACTCATCTTAGGACCCTGTTATCATGTTATGGAAGTCCAGTCTGAGGAAACTAATGCAGGCACAAAATGAGGGATTTAACAGATGTGGGCTTGAATATGCCTTTCTTCATTTGCTGGCAGAACACTTTATTTATTTATTTATTTATTTATTTATTTATTTATTTATTCATTTATTTATTTGCTCCTGGCTCTGTGCTTGGGAATTACTTCTGGCAGGCTCAAGGGACCAGGACCATATGGAATGCAGGGAATCAACCTTGGGTTGGTTGAGTACAAGGCAAACGTCTTACTTGTTGTACTATTGCTCTGGTCCCAGAATGCTTTATATTTTAGAGACAGTTAAATAAGAAATAAATGGAAGTGAATAATAATTACCTTTAAGATAGAATTTAAATATTTATTTATCTTGCATTGATGAATATCAAGCTTCACTCTGGGTTATATCCTTAGACCTAAGAGAATTTTAAAATCTTTAGTAAAAATCCTGACACACTTGAACTACTTGAAGGAAAATTACTGTGGCAAACTATTTATTTGCATAATAAATGACCAAAGTGTATAGATATTCTTCCAAATACTGCTGCTTTTGCATATTCCCACGTATCTCTGTGTTCAGTCATTCAGAAAATAACTATTCTATGTACAGACAAATGATCTCTGTAGCACTCGTCTCAGAAAAAGCAAAGTCTTTTAGGTTGATAGATTCAAGAAGATATAGTGATTTATTAATTTATTAATTGCTTGATTTATTAATTCAACAAATATTTTTGTTAGAATATTGCCTGTCACTGTGCCAAACCCAGACTGATGCAGAGAAGAACAAGGTAATGTTCTCTTACAGGTAACTTAAAGGCTGGGTCTAGATATGAGATTTGTAATGACAGTGCATTGAGAGAGCTCAGCAAATTCACTGCAGAGTGAGTTTACCCACCTTGAGAGTCAAGAAAGGCCTTATGGAGAAGCTGAGCTGAGCTGCCAGATTTGAAGACTCATTATTTAGATGAATGGGGGCTTTTGAGGGCACAGTTGTCCAATTGAATGCAAAGGTCCTGTAATGGTTCAGATATCTGTGAGTTGTCAGCAGCACCGAGGTATAAATTGTGGACATATTGGTATATTGAAGAATATAACTGCCCTTGTCTTGCTTAAAGCAGTCCAGTGTTCTGTTACAATCTTTTAATGTGCTCTACATTTATTGTTAAAAATTACACTGGATGAATAAAATAAAATAACATAAAAGAAATAAAGTTCCTTTCCTTTACTTTGTACTTTATTAACAAAGATCCTATCTTGCCCAACAAGATAAATTTTCTGTTTCTTTTATTTTCCAAATAAAGCTTTTTGTTTGTATGTGTTTGGCCACAATCAGCTCAGGGTTTACTCCTGTCTCCTGTCTCTGGGTTTCAGGGGATTACTCCTTTTGGGGTTCAGGAACCATATGTGATGCCAGGATTAAGCCCTGTTAAGTTCCATTATGCACGGCAAGTGACTTACCCACTGCACTACTGTTTTAGTGTCTCCCCACCATTACAATTTTTTAAAAAAAAATCATCATTTTTTGGAGTTCAGCATTTAAAATAAAAATTTTATAGAATCACCATGAGATAAAAAGTTGTTCATGATTGGGTTTCAGTCATATAGTGCTCCAACATCCACCCTTCCACCAGTGTACATTTCCCACCACCAATGTCCCAAGTTTCCCTCCCGTTCCCCAAACCCCTCCCCCAATTTGCCTTTATGGCAGGCACTTTTCTTCTCTCTCTGTCTCTCTGTCTCTATCTTTGTCTCTTTCTCTCTCTGTTCCTCTCTCTTTCTCTCTCTCTCATTTAACATTGATTAAAAAATGGTTTGTTTCAAGTTCCAAAAAGCTACATTTTAAAGATATCAAATTAACATGTAGATGTTGTAAACATTTATAATAATATCTGGTGATATATCGTAATATATACATAATATAAACATTTCAGCATGTTATTTATATCTCAATTAAAAATTTTATAAGACCAGAGAAATGATTCAAAGGGCTGGAGTGTCTGGAAACCCTGTTTGATCTCTGGAAACATGTGATTCCTCAACAACTAGAGTGTAGATTTGGTGATTCTCCTGAGTACTGCCAGGTTCAAGCAGACTTATTGCCAGGCCAAGCATCAAATCTTTAGGCCTGTACAGTTGGGCCAAGTGTGTGAGGGGGTAGTCGCCACATGTCCTGAGCACTGCTTAGGAAGCCGCTCCCAAAGTTTATCTATTTGAATTGTACTCTCTTTGATTAAAAAAGTATATAGAGAGAAGTGGCCAGGCATTCTGGTGAGCAACACGGCCCGGAAAATGCTCCGGACCAGAATTGGGGCCAGCAACACCGGGGAACCGGACGGAGGAGGTGCAGCCTGCACACCTTCTCCAGATGGAGCCCTGGTTACACTGAGCAGCAACTAACATGGCTCCGGGATTCGGGACTAGGACACATCCGAGCCGCACGACCTTTTCTAAAACCTGAAAACATACAATCTTTTAATGGAAAACTAATTATCAAATGCTTCCTTCGTAGGGCTATCTTGTTTGGGAGTATAACTCCCACAACAATAGTGAGTTTTGTGTTGAAATATGGAACGTAATCAAGGTAAAGAGAAAATGAAGTGAAAAAAAGTATAGAAAAAGGAGCTATCACTGGTGATGCTGGGAACTGAACTTAGGGCCTCACTCTGCTTAGTATATACTCTTGGTATATCTCCTTGACTTTAAGACTTTAAAACATACTTTCTTGGGGCTGGAGAGATAGTATGTGGGTAAGGCATTTTTCTTGCATGTGTCTATCTCAGGTTTGATCCATACCATATGTGGTCCCACAAACACCATCAAGAGTGATCCCTAGCACAAAGCCAGTAAGCCCTGAACACCATTAGGTGTATCCCCCCTCCCGCCCCCAAAAAAGAATCTTTGGCACAGCATATGAACCTTACCACAGAGAGCCAAAAATTAGGCTCTGGACATGCCTGGGTGGCCCCAAACTCAAGACAAAACAATCAAGCTAACAAGCAAAACACATTTTCTTGACAGAATAGAGTGTAAAATGATAATGTAAAATGAGCATGAAGGCCTTTAGCTTATCAGTACTTTTTCTTTAACTATGCTAGGGGTTAAAAATATTTGTGTAGACTGCCCTACTTATTTCAAATAGTGGATTGCCCTATTTATTACATATGTAACACTGGCACATTTTATACATGACTGGAAATTTTACAGATGGTTGGGACCCAAGGTTATTTAGGGCATTTGCATTTGTGTTCACTCATCCCCCTGTATGCATGTGGATAACTGTCCTCTTCAAACTGGAGTTTGTAAGAGGGATCCCTTGGGTGATTTTAGTGCTTTCTTTAAATGTCCCTCCACATCAACTTCATTTATTCTTTATTTACACTTGAGATTCCAAATTTCATTTATTTTAGAGCTCTGCTTGTCCCATGAGCCACGTTCTCTTTTTACATGTTTTGGCATGAGATCATACTTATAATCTTGAAACGTTTAGCGCTGAAATCTAAGAAGTGAGCTTAATAATTCCAAATTCCCTTCACTGATTACTGTAGACACCAAGATGTCCTAGAAATGTAGACAAAAAACAATTACCTAACTTGTAATAAGATACCAAATGCAAGTGTTCTTACTGTATTAGAGATTTACAAAGATCCCAAAGACTGTAAGCAATTGATGACATATTCTGTGTTCCAAAGTAATGACCAGGCAGAACCAGAGCTGAACATGCAAAAAACATGGACAAAGTAGATTAGGACAAAGAATGTCTTCTGCCTTTTTGAGTAAGGCTGTACTGAACAATATGAGACAATACTGAGATGTTGAATCTTCTGGTAGGTAGGTTACCTTTTGAGAGAGCCATTGGTGTACTGAGAATTTCTAAAAGAAACCCCTACCTTATAAGAGAGTGGAGAGATGAGCTTTCATTCTCCTGAAACCAAGTGAGAATGGTTTCAGTCAGAGAACTTTTCCCTCTGTGACAACACCCAGATACACTTTTATGAATGTAGAGAACTTCAGGTCAAGACAATCTGATAACTTATCCCCAAAAGCCATTCTCTCCTTTTCCAATCTGGAGATCCCATGCTCACTCTCTCTGTCTCTGTCTTTTTCTCTGTCTCTGTCTCTTTCTCTTTGTCTTCTCTATGTGTCTCTCTCAGTGTCCTCACATTTCTCTAAGTAAATTTATTTAAATAAAACTATTCACGAGGGGCTGGAGTGTTAGCACAGCAGGTAGTGTGTTTGCCTTGCATGCAGCCAACCCGGGTTTGATTCCCAGCATCCCATATGATCCTCTGAGCACCACCATGAGTGATTTCTGAATACAGAGCCAGGAGTAACCCCTGAGCATTGCCAGGTGTGACCCAAAAAGCAGAAAAACAAACAAACAATTTCTTCACTAAAAACAAATAAATTGAGGTAACATTAGTTTACAAGTATGTGTTTTGTGGTTTGATTTTATTATATTACACTTGCCACCAATTTTTCTAGAGGTAAGGTAGGACAGGGGCTGGAGGAATAGTACAATGGGTGACTGCCAGGGCTTTCAGAAGTACTGGGAAGTTGGGGGAAGTAGCCCATCCCAACTCCGAAGAAAACCTGGAGATTTCAGTCACCAAATCCCGTACACCAGAATTTTCAGCAGATTATATCTTGGTGAGGTCTGTCCTGATATGGTGGAGTCAGATCGGGGGTATGGCAGCAATTTTGGATTGTGGAAGCAAGTGGCTGCTGGGGGCTGGCTCTGCTTAGGTGGGCACCAGGCTGACCTGACCCCCTCCAATTTACCCTGGTCTGTTCAGCCATGCGCAGGTCCAAGATTAAAAAGTAGCTTTTGGTCTCTTTTGAGATGTATTTATGGGTCTCTGAAATAAGGCCAATAAATGAGCTTGTATATCTGAACCAGAGGTTGTTTGTGAGTGTGGCTCCCACACACCTAACTTTTGGCTGTTTAATTTCTTAGTAAATTTGGCCCCAAGTTGTTGGGGTCTGGGCAAAGGCACAGCACCAATTTGGGTGTGTCAGGAAGCCTGAAGGCACCATCAGGCTACTGATGCACTAGCCTCGCAGGTATATGTTGACCTGCTGGCAGCACCATACCCTCGTGGTGACTCCTTTCTTTCTGCACTAGAAATTCTTATGTGACCCCAGGTACAAGAAATAGGTATATAAATCAAGCATTCACTAATAATAAATTACAAATTTATTTTCAAGCAAAGTTTTCCCAACCACTACATTCAGGTACATGAATCCTATATGGGATCAATAGTAGAAACAACCAGTGCTGGAAGGAAATGTGTGGAAAAGAAAAAGAATTGACTCTTGGTGGTAATATCATCCAATTCAGCCTCTATGGTAAATAGCATGGAAGCTTTTTGAAAAAATTAAAACTGTGCTTTCATATAACACAGCAACTCCACTGTTTATTAACTATCCTAGGGGCTCAAAAATACTATTTTGAAAAGACATTTGCACTCCTATGTTCACCACAATGCTACTCATAACAATCAATGTCTGGAATTAATCCTGTGTAAACACAACAGGGCAGAAGTGCTCTATCTCTTCTGTTGCCCATGTTCCGTAGTCTCGGGCCACTTCTCCCACCCTGGGAAGGTGGATGGCAGTGGGCAGGTGAAGGAAGGAATGAGGGCCAGGGTGGTTGGTCTCAGGTGCAGTTTATTCCATTCCCATCTCCATTCTCCTCTGATTCTCCTCCTGCTTCTCCCTCCTCCATGCTACTTCATTCTCCTTCTCAATCTCTCATCAATCTCCTTCTGCCTCTCTCATTCTCCTCCTCTGGCCCTGGCTCCCCCAGCCCACACTTACTGCCTAGTTAAATTCCCAAGCATGAGGGGTTGGGGCTTACACATAATTGTGGTCACACAATCAGTAGGGTTAAAGTTCTTCCCTCAGGGGACGCTACTTCTAGGACAGATTCTCATACAGCAAGATGACCCGCCTAAGGGCAAAACACCATCTAAAAGTGTGTTTCTCCTTTCCTTAGTCCAACAATCATTTAAACATACGTCTTAATTCTACTTCTTAATATTATTCACTTTGTGTGGACATAGTAAGAGATACATTAAGCTTATAGAATTGCTCTCTTGGGATCATTTCATTCTCAGACTAAGTGATCAGGCCAGATTAGTCTTTCCTATCCCCAGCAGGATCCTAATCTCATTGTTACTTTTGGACTATGACAACATTTGTCCATGATCAAGCACTTAACTTATAGTTAAGAATCATGGCGCTTTGGTCTGGCCCATTTCAATGCCAGGGTAGCTCACAGCTTGAACTGGGTCCATTCAGTCCCTCATCAGGACCCTGATTTTGGGTGCTAGGAACTAAGGGCAACTGAGGCTTAAGTCGAGAAAGTAGATGCCTGGGAATGAATAATATTCAAAGCCAATTAAATCCCAAGTTACAAAAGCATAATATTAACTGTCTTCCTGTGTCTATACAAAAAGGAAATTGCTTTAAAGTATTCAAAAGACATAAAGAGAGGAGAAAGGCAGTATTTAACTCATACATATAAAATCATAGATTTCTGAGTAATCTGACCTTACAAATTAACGGAGTCTGATTAGGGGGAAAAGGTGATAGACCGGTTGGGGAAGAGAGCATAGAGAGTAGTTTACAGATAAACACAGTGGAAGGAAGTGCCTTAGGAGCACTGTGATGGGTGTAACCCAAAAAACCCAAGCTCTCTATACCAGGGGAGAAAGGGTAAACCAATGATATCCTACAAATCCAAGTGCCCAAGAAAATATGAGTGAATAAAGAATAAAGAAATGGTGGCTTATATACACCATACAATAACCCTCAGATGGAAGGAATGATGAAACCATGACATTTACATTTTCTATGATGTGGATGGAACTAGAAGATATAAAGCTGAATGAAATCAGTCCGAGGCAAGTTCAGAAAGATCTTTCTCAAATGTGAATTATAAAAAAAAAATCATAGTAAATGAATAACAATTGTCCAATGATACCAGGAGTGTAGAGGGAATGAGTGGGGGCAGGTGGAAGGGGACCTTGAGACATTGGTAGAGGGAATATTGATACTCTGGTAGTGAGTGTGGTATTGGAATATTGTATGGCTGAAGCTATTATTAACAGTATTATTAACAATATTACAAGCTATGGTGCCTAATTATAAGTTTTTGGGAAAATCCTAGAATCTAAAGAATACACAAATAACCTAATTTAAAAAGGTTAATATCTGGCACTGGTACATTCAAAGAGAACTAAGGAGAGTTTAAACTGAACCAGTCAAGTCATAAATTGTGCTCTCATTCTATTCCAACCCTGATGGGACTAAGGGCATGTGAGTAAAAGGGAGGATAAAAGTGGAAAAACAAGATGAAGAAATGGAGAAGGAGCAGTCAGGTGGCAATCCACCACCAGGAGCTGTGCTCCTCTCACATAAGTGTATCAGAGAGGCAACTGCTCCCACCTTGGATGCACCTTTCCCAAAGGCAATGTCCTTTGTAACCACATAGGAGTACATCATAGAGATGCCTGGTAGAACGTGTGTGAAAATTATGTGGTTTATTTGCTACCCTGGTCTATATTAACTACCTATAAAGTTCCCTTTGTTCTATTGCTTAATCTTCTGTCAGCTGAATAGAGATGTCCTTGGTGTAAAGGACAATTTAAATGCCTCATATATGTATGTTGCCACTATTCCATATTCTGGATGAATCTCATCCTCTGAAGACTTTAGTCACTGGAATCTTTTGGGTCCTTAGATATGGCAAAATAGAAATGCCAGGGAACAATTACGTCCCATTGTGGAAAAAATCCCAATCCTATATTGTCTGGAGTTGGTGGATAATTACCCCACCAAATCCTCGGGCGAGCTAATCTTGAGGCACGTTATCTAGAGTTTCCCAGCAGGATTAGACTCCAGGTGCCCCCATTATTGCATCGTTTCCTTTTACTATGACATTTTCTAGCTCTTTAGCAATTAGCTTCAATTGCCCTTCAAAAAAAAAACTGCTTTTACTCAATCCCTATTTTAGGATCTGCTCTGGAACAATCCAAACTAAGATGAGGGCAATTGCGGAATCCACGTGACGGATAACAGCTGAGCTTGAGTCATCTTGGATCCACGGATGGCTGGTGGGACAGAGGTCCAGCTTCCTAGCAACACCAAGTCACTTCAACCCCACTGCAGCTGATCTCACTTTTTATGCCATAAAGCTAAATTTTTGTTGTGATAAGTCACTGACATTTTAGGATTTACCTGTTCCAGAGCTGTAATGAGCATTGCTGTATATGCCTACCTCTCCCTGGGCAGGCTTCCCAAAATAAAACCCATCCAGACCAGGAAAGGGAAAGGCTTTAAATTGAAAAAGAGTTTGAAGTTTTCATTTTACTCTGATTTGATTTTTTTTATTACCTTCAAATGAAACCTAAGATTTATTTTCTGAGTGTGACCAAGAATTTCATCCACAGTGGGAATGAATAATTTGAGAGAATGATGCTTTTTTCTATTTGCTTGCATACTACTAAATTCAGGTTGATGAATAAACTGGTTATAAATTATCTGTTTTTGGATTCACTAAAAATAGTTACATGGATAGGTGGATAAGTCAGTGTGAGCTATGGGATAATTTAAAATGGTTCTGCTTGAGAAATTAATGAATAAATTAACATTGTCCTATTTCCTGTATTAAGGCCCACCATATTATTTGAGCTGCATGAAGAGAAAGAAATTCTAGTCTGAAAGTTTTTGGTAGAGGGCCTGGAGTAATAGTACAGCGGGTAGGGCATTTGCCTTGCATGCGGCCTACCCAGGTTCAATTCCCAGCATCTCATATGGTCCTCTGAGCACCGCCAGGGGTGATTCCTGAGTGCAGACCTAGGAGTAACCCCTGTGCATTGCCTGGTGTGACCCATAAAGCAAAAAAAAAAAGCTTTTGGTAGAAATTTCTAAATCTCCCACCCACTCCCTCCTCCTACCACAGGGCCCACGTTTCTTTCTGCTTGAAGCCTTGTTTCCCTAGAAGCTATTTTCTATCTTCCAGGAACACCCTCCTGTCAAACAAGGTCTTTGCACACCACTGTTCCTTCCCTAATCCTTCCTCTAATCTCCTCATCAGGAAGGCCAGGGATCAGGCTTTCTAGAATGGAAATTAAGAGAATAAATAACAACAAAGAGTAAACTGGAATAGGTTATGAATACTCCAGGATCCCCCAGCAAAAAAAAAAAAAAAAAGAAGAAGAAGAAGAAGAAGTGGAAGAAGTAGCAAAAAGAGCTTTTGGTCATGAATGCAAAATAATGGATTCACAGAAGCCAAAACAGAAGTGGACAGTGTCTATATCAATCTTACTTTCTGTAAAAAAGCATCTTTCCAGCGTAAAAACTGTAATGTAAAATTTGCATGTGAAATCCAAATTTCTTTGGCTTAACAAGAATACTTTTATTTATTAGGTCATTACTGCATGCCAACTGTTGTTCAAAACTCTCAATATTTCCAAACTCATTTTGTCCTTACAACAACACATTCTGTTAGGCAATGACACTCCTTCAGCCCACTTTACAGACACAGTGTTGATGCATTGAGGAGACAAGAAAACTGTTTCAAGTCACACCACTCATAATTGCTGGAGCAGTTTTTTTTAAAGAGCAGACAGGCCCACTTCCTGCCAAGGGTCTGACCTTGGCCTTAGCTACCACTGCTTCTTGAGGGGCCACATGGAGCCAGACCCTACTTCTCCACATTCACCGTTTAAGGAAACCCCCAGCACCACCTCCAAGATGCAGGATCAATTTTAGTCTCCAAAGTTCAGGTTACATTTTCTCCTCCCTCAGGCCCTCACACATGCAAGGTAAAAGGTCTACCGCTGAGCTACCTGCACAGGTGACAACAAGCATCATTAACAATTCTACTGTAATAATAGGTACCAGTCAGGTCAAGATTCTCCCAGGCACGCTCTGCTAAACCCTACTAGTTGATGCCATTCTACCTCAAACTTTTGAAGAGTTCTTCAACATGATAAAAAATCAAAGTGTTCCTCCAGTTTTAAAAACTGGCATCTCTCTTCTCTCCTCATCCTACGTTTATGTTCTCTATCTTTGGAAACTTAGACCAACTTCCTCTTCTCTACTTCAAGTATCTTGGGGGGAAAATCCAAAACACTGTGAGGGGGCAGAGTAATAGTGAAGCAAATAGGGTGCTTATCTTGCACACCACCTTCTAACCAGGTTAGATCCCTAGAACTCCATGTGGTACCCCAACCCACAGGGAGTGATCCCTGAGCACAGAAACAGGACTAAGCCCTGAATACAGTCAGATGTGCTCCTCAAATAAATAAAAGTGTAAAATTAAAAAAAATCACAATTAGATATTATGAGTGTGTTTTCTTTTTATTTTTTATGGCATGGATACATTTAATTTTTTTATTTTATAAAGTAGTTCATAACATTTCATTACATTTAATATTCAAACAACAATCCCACCACCATTACAATGAGTGTATTTTCTTCAAGTGTGAAATAACAGTTTATTGGAGCACAAAGAAAATAACATCCTTTCAAATAAAAGAGCCTAAATAAATAAGATAGGAGAGAGCAGCAAGTACCAATAATTTAAAGAGAAATGTATAGGTGCACTGAGAGCATGATTAAGAAATACTTTTCGCTCTGCTTCTTCAGGGGCAAGAAAATAGCATTCCAAACCAGATGTGCATGGGACTCTCCTCAGGCATTAAAAGCAATACAGATGCCCAAGGTTCTCCTCAGAGATTCAGTGTCAGTCTCTTCTCAGGCATCACCAGTAATTCTGACTCAGAGATAAGCAGAACAAATCAATATTAAATCCCCTTGACCCCAACATACCTTTCTTGTAGAAAGGTGGGACATGACTATTAATATTTATCTTTTAACTTTCAAGTTACCAAAGTATCTTTTCCTTCATGTTCTTCAACATATTTTAGTCAGAAATTTTACAATTACTTTTTAACATAAAACTGATCAAATTTTATCTTTCAAACCTCTTTAAAATTTTTAAATTCTCTCATTTTTGTGCATTCTCTAATGCCTCTAAATTTTCTGTATCCATCATTGAGAAAAATTTAAAACATGAAACAGATTAAAAGAATTTTTAACTGAATATCCACAAACCCACCCCTGGATTTTACTATAAGTAATTTATTCTACTTGTATGATCACATACATACCCTTCCATCATTCCTCTGATAATTCTAGTAATTCATCTTCATTTTGCTTATCCCAGTCTATTTACAATCTATAGGTAAATTTTGAATGAAACATATAAAAGTAAGTATATGTATATATAATAGTAAGTATACATATACTATATATTATATATAATATATAATACAATTATTATTGTATATAACATGTGTTGTATATTATATATAATTGTTATATATAAAATTATTATTATGTTATTATTTACTATATATTAATTGTATATAATTGTTATATATATGACATCATATATCATCATATATCATATATATGACATCAGCAACTATCGCCCAATCTGCCTGCTGTCTGTCATCTACAAGTTGTTCACTTGTGTCATCCTGAATAGAATAGGCAGAACACTAGACGAAGGACAACCAGGCGAGCAAGCCGGATTCCGAAGAGGATTCAGCATGATAGACCATATCCACACAGTGACCAAACTCATTGAAGTTTCGGAGAGTTCAAGATGCTGCTCTGTCTAACTTTCATCCACTTAAAGGCCTTCGATTCTGTTGAGACTGAGGCGGTCATCAAGCCTTGGTCAAACAGGGCGTTCAATCTTAGTATATCAAAATCCTCCTTGAGCTGTATTGTGGATTCACCACCAGGGTCTCACCATTCTACAAGGAAGTGATCATTGATGTAAAGAGAGGGGTGCGGCAGGGTGATACCATTTCACCAAAACTCTTCAGTGCCGCCCTTGAGAACATCATGCGATAACTGGAATGGGAAGGAATGGAAGTGAAGATAGACGGTCAGCAATTACACCACCTCCACTTCGCTGATGACATCGTTCTTATAATGCCAAACATTAGCCACGTGGCACAAATCCTGGCCGACTTTGACAACAAATGTGGAAAGGTTGGATTGCAGCTGAATCTCAACAAGACGATGTTCATGAAAAACAAACTGGTCCCTGAAGCTCCATTTGCTCTCAATGGAATGAACATCTCCGAATGCAGCAGCTATGTGTACCTGGGTCGAGAAATCAACATGAGGAATGACTTGGTGCCAGAACTGCACAGGAGGAAGAGAGCAGCGTGGAATGCACTCAAGAGCGTCAAAGAGGTGGTTAAGAGAACGAAGAACCTCCGACTCTGGGCACATCTTTTCGATTCCACCGTTCTTCCTGCACTAACATATGCCTCAGAGACCTGGGCCCTACGCAAGCAGGATGAGAATGCTATTCGAGTATCCCAAAGAGGAATCGAAAGAGCTATGCGGGGAATATCATATCTCACTCAAGTGAGAGAAGGAATCCGGAGTTCTGACCTCTGTCGACGGTCAAAAATCAGGGATGCTGTCTCATTTGCCAAGGCATCAAAAATCAGATGGGCCAGTCATGTAATGCAATTCAGAGACGACTGTTGGACTAGAGCTGTTACCGACTGGATTCCACGGGATGTCAGAAGACCTCGTGGCCGCCCACCAACTAGATGGTCAGATTTCTTCATCAAGTCTCTGAGTGAACAATTTGAGGCTCTTCCTGTTCCTGGAGCGAGCAAGTTCATTGGTCTACACTAGCTCACGACAGGGACAAATGGAGATGTTACTGGTGCCCACTCAAGCAAATCAAAGATCAACAGGATGACAAGTGATACAAGTGAATTATTATATAGTTTATCACTGTATTGCTGTCATCCCACTGTTCATAGATTTACTTGAGCGGGCATCAGTAACATCTCTATTACACTCAGCCCTGAGATTTTAGCAGCCTCTCCTTATTTGTCTTTCCCAACGATTGAAGGCTCTATCAGGGTCAGGGGAATGAGACCTATCATTACTGTTTTTGGCATATCAAATATACATGGGTAGCTTGCCAGGCTCTGCTGTGTGGGCAGAATACTCTTGGTAGCTTGTCGGGCTCTCTGAGAGATTCTCCAAGATGGAGAACTACACTATTAGATGTCTCGAGGCTGCATTGCAGCCCGCATACTTCCAGGAGCTTGGTTTTATAGTCTCTGGATGTTGGTCGTTGATGGGATTACACGGCGCTGGGGGAAGTTTCTGGGTGTGACTGCCTAGCTACTGGAAAATGGGGGATTTGGGTAGAAGAGACCCAGTCCCAATCCGAGAAGCTTTGGATATCTCAGCCTCGGTTCCCTCACATCTGGGTTCCTCTCCTAGTTCTTTCATGTGTGAGGCTCGTCAGAACGTGTGGAGAGTGACCTTGAGCCTGGCTGTGGAATTACACAGCACATATATGTACTATATATTATATATCATATATAATACTATATATTATATATAATACTATTATATATTATATTGTATACTATTATGTACAATAGTATATATAGTATATACTATTATATATAATATAATAGTAAGTATATATCTATATATAAGTATGTATGTAACTCTATCCATAATTATAAATAAATTGCAGTAAATTTTATTTCTAATACTAATGTTAAAGTTGACAAAAATACTTATACTACACATAGTCATTTAGTCAAGCAAGCCTTGTTCAAAATAAGTCTGTGGAAGAAGATGAAACAGGTGAGACCCCATCTTGAGGAAAATAAATAATGTTATCTTTTGCTGGAAGAAGATTTAAGGGCAGGTGTTAAATCTGTCACTGTCACTGTCACTGTCATCCCGTTGCTCATCAATTTGTTTGAGCGGGCACCAGTAACATCTCCATCGTGAGAGCTGTTGTTACTGTTTTTGGCATGTTGAATACGCCACGGGTAGCTTGCCAGACTCTCCGAGAGGGATGGAGGAATCGAACCCGGGTCAGCCTCATACAAGGCAAACGCCCTATCTACTGTGCTATCGCTCCAGCACAATATAATATACATTTTTATTTAAACAATCACCTTTACAATAAAAATATTAACCTCTAAACTTTGGACCAAAAATATTGAATAAATGATGACTATTTGCCAAATATTATTAAGACAAGGCATCAACTGTCTTAACTGTTAAGTATTAACAAGGTTTAAATTTTGTCCTTATACCCAAGCATTAACTGCTGATATTTGTTCAGATGGAGTTTGGACTTGAGAGAGTAAAGATTAGATTTTCGGTTGTTGCCTTTATGAGATCTAATCTTCACATCATAACTGAAAGGGCTTTCATTCTTCTTTAGTATGTTTGGCCTCAGTCACATCAATCTGTTCAGCATTCTCTGACTATTTAAGAGCGTGGGTGCTAAAGCCAGGGAGTGTTGGGTTCAAATTTTGGTTCTGCCACATATCAATTTGGACATCTTGCTAGTCGCTTACCTTCTAAAATTTCATTTTCATATGTAAAATGAGACGACTATAACTTCTTTTTCACTGAATGTTGATGTACTTTTATTAAAATAAATGTCTGAAAAGTGATTACAGTAATATGGCATACTAGAAATTCAAAAAGAAAATCTTAAAACAATTGAAAATATTGTCTCACACACAGCTATTTATAACATAAAGTGAGTTGTAAATAAATAAACAACTAGGAATGTATTGTTATTTGTTACTATTTTTTGCTCCTTAGTCATCTGACAGATTTCTCTGGGAATGGCACTGTGGATAACAGGCTGCAAAAATGGAATTAATTTCTTTTATTCCTTCCTTATTATCTTCCCTCCCTAAACTCACTAAAAATTTACTCTATATTTTATTCATTTGTTTGTTCTTTCTAAAAGATTTCATATAAGGCATTGTATCAGGGAGACATGTGGATTAGGCAGAATGAGACCTACAGGTTATGTTAAGGAGCCAGATTTTCCATATAGTTTGAGTTAAAGAAAAGAATTTCTTTCCATTTGCATATTTGCATGTTACAAGAACCACTAAGACCACAATGTGGAGAATGGATTTATAGTGGGGACACAGTGACAGGGAAATCACTAGACCTTATGTATGGCATTGCAAAGTGCTAGTTCTGCCTTTACAGCTTTGTGTAGTCTGGGAGACTCTTATAGTGCTCCTTCTCCAGATGTTCTTCCTTCAGGAAGCCTTCCTAGGCTGTTTCATTAATGGAGTGGCTCTGGTTTGGGTTTCTCAGAAGTCAATACTTATATCAATTTTAGCATTTATAGTATTAAAAGTTTGTTTTTTCTACTTATTTCTCACACAGTATTAAAAATATTTGGAAGGTAGTACTCTAACTTCTTATATCTCCAAGACTCATTTTTGTGCAAACTAAATGCTCAATGAGTAGTAAATGAATAACTAGATAGTCTGGACTAGCAGATGAAGGTCACACTGTTTGATTCTATTCTCAGGAGTTATGGTTTAATAGAAAGGACATTAAAATCTCATAAAGAAGCGAAGAGACAGACCTGGCTTTTAGAAGTGGACTTTTGAATAAGCACAGACTATGGGTTGCAGCAAGCTTTAGAGCATCATCCACCATTGTTTGCGGGTAGGAGGGACTGGTTTGCAACTTATTTTCTTGAATAATAACTGAAATATAGTTCATACCAGTTTTATTTGTTTTTAATTTGGAGCCATACCTGGCAATACTCAGGGCTTATTCCTTGCTTTGCACTCAGGGATCACTCATAGTTGTACTCAGGGAACCATCTGGGGTGCCAAGGATAGAACTCTAATTAGCTGCATGCAAGGCAAGTTCCCTGCTTTCTGTACTATTGCTCTGATCCCCTGAATCCAGTTCATGTTGGAATAGATATTAAAATTGGACCTGACTACCTTATTAGGAGTTCTCCTAATTTACCTAGGGTTTACTTAATACTGGTACCAACACTGATTTCTATTATCAGGTCAAGCCTTCTATGCCAAGCCCCATTTAACCCCTGTATGGCAGGAAATAGCCAGGCTAGACTAACTTCCCCAATTTTCCTCTAAGTGTAAAATACAATATTGACGATGGGGAGTTCTAAGGAGTGGTCACTTGGAACTTTGTCTTGATTTCCTTATATGTTTCTTCACATTAGACCTTTGCCTTATTTCTCAATAGGATGGAGTATTTTCGTGCATTGTGTGTTTGATGTAAAACCAGGAGTAAGTTATGAATGAATGGCAGAGAACAACAATCATCAGGTTGTCTAAAGAGAGATCTCTGAAGGTTGTTTCACAGGATCCTAGAGGAAGAGATTGTTGTTTCAATGCTTTTAACAGAAGCAGACAACCATCATCAGGCAACTGAAGGCTGCAGGGTAATCCCGTGACTAGGCCCCTCCTCCCCATTGTCTACTGTTCTTTTTTCCCCTCTATTAATCCCAACACCCTAAAAGTATGGCTATCTTTTTAGAACTCTTCTTACTTGTTCATCTCTTACCAACCCTTGTCCTGAGTATTAGCTTTAGATGGACCAGACTGTAGATTTGATAACAGACCATCAAAACAGTAAATTATTACATGTACAATACATAGAATAAATAAATAGTTGGGGGAGAATTTTGGGAAGTAATCCCAAAGGAACTGATAGTATCTTTGTGTCTTAAAGTTGAATAGTGTATTTAGAACTTCTGAGAGAAGGAAGAATATGTGCAAAAAAACCAGAAGAGTGAAAACTAACTAGCATGTTGTGTCCAAAATGTGGAATCATGAGAACCCACAGGCATTTAGGTGTCCTAATCAAGCTACTCTGAATTCCTCCTTCTACCCCAAGCCCTACTTAACCCCTGTATGGCAAGAAATAGCCAGACTAGACTAACTTCCCCAATTTTTCTCTAAACGTAAAATACAATATTTACAATGGGGAGTTCTAAGGAGTGGTCATTTTGAACTTTGTCTTGACTTCCTTATATCTTTCTTCACATTTGGCCTTTGCCTGATTTCTCCATGGGACGGAGTATTTTCATGCATTGTGTGTCTGAATTGCTCCTCCAAGGAACAAAAATTTTCTGAAGATTACTGTGGAGTTTCTAAGAATGAAAGAGACAAACTTGTTAAACCTTATTCTTAGAAAAGGAGCAGAATTTTGAAAGGTAGGAGAAGGCTATTGCTAAGTAGTTATAAAGAGGTGCAAGTTCTGCTATTAAATTGATTTCAACTGGTTCCAAGCCTTTGGTTCCATTCTCTGTCGCTAGGTGTCGCTAAGTAATCTAATTAAATGTCCAATTTATGGCACAGGCAATGAAAAGACATTGAGCTGAGAGAGGCAGAAATAAAAATTAAGGTCATGCAGCCTAAATAAAATCTTGCAGATTATCTGTACTAGCAATTTCAAAACAGCAGGATGAGTCCCTGAAATATGAGTTGGAAAGTTCATGAATTAGCAAGAGCACATGAAGGGGTTTAGTCTTTATTGGGGAAAACGAATAAATCCTTTATAGTTTATGTATCTTTCCTTTTTCCTCTCCTATTAAATTAGGCATCCTGCTGCCTGCATTTTCATGAGCATAATTAGATTTTTTTGTGGTCTGAACATAAGACCAGGGCTGTTAGCATCTGCTGAAGCAACTTGACTTGTTCCCATCCCTCATCACTTGTGTGTTTTACAATTAGACTTTTCAGAGGCTATTTTTGAGGGTACTGACCTGAAATATCTGTAAAGTGAATTCACTGCTGGTCCTTAAGATTACCTTTGGGTGAATTTCAACTTATCCTTCAAGACCCAGATAAAATATTTTGGAGTCTGTCAAATTTGATCACCAGAAGGCACTTCCTTTTCTTGGGGCACAGCTGTAAATTCTTCCAAGAGGCCTTTTTCACTTTGGCTGGGTAATGAATTGTTAATTGTTTGTGTATCTGTCTGTTCCAGGGCCGAGCTCCGGAGGGCAATGGGGCCAGCTGATGGAAGTCTTTGCTCCACAGAATTCAGTGCTGCTGGTGCTGCAGCCACTTTGCTTCTGGCTCTTCTTCCTTCATGTGAACAACTCAATGGGCAGTTACGATTCCCTGAAGCACACTACTAGACTCTTCTCTCTTGTCATTTAAGCAAGAGGTAAACTGGCTGTGAGTGTTTTTTTGTGTTGTACAATACTTTGTATTTAAATAGACTGATAAAATCTCAATAAATCAACAAAGAAAGAGGTTTTTTGTTTGGTTTGATTAGATTGTACCTTGAAATTTGTAAAAGATGGTGCTGATTGTTCATACATTGCCTATACATTTAAAAACTGTTACACAGAAGAGGGACCTGCATATTTATGAAGAATTTCATATTGACAGTTAACTTATGTGAAAGTTTTAAAACAAGTTATTGCAGTTTTCCTCCTTCTATTTTCTTTTCATTTGTAATTGCTCATTGGCTGTGTTTTATTTATAATTCAGTGCCCAGAACATATTAAAGGCAATAATTATTTCCTTTTTCTTTTAGATTCTATTTTCTCATAAAATGCTGATTAATAATAATTATATGATGGCTATATCTCTAATGGAAACACACCAAATATTACACTTTTCCTTCTCAAAAGAAGCGACTTGGGGTTAGAAAACATCTTTTCTAAAGAACACTTGTAAATTCAAGCAAATACTCCAATCAGTATCTTAATTGCTCACTAATGTTATAAGAGTAAATTATTTTAAGTAATAAAAATGAAAGTCTACACATATTTATTTAGCACTTACTCTGTTACTGGTCTTGGGTTAGAGGAGGTGATACTCACCAGATTCACATTTGGTGGGACCATATATACAACTAAACTAAATACAAATCTAAATATAATTTATTCAGAGACAGGAGCCAGTTTTTTTTTTCTTTTAGACTTTGGTGCATACTAAGCAGTACTCTGGCTTACTCCTGACTTAGTGCTCAGAGCTTACTGCTGGTGGTACTCTGAAATGCTGAGAATTAAACTGAAGTCTGCTGCAGGGAAAGTAAATTCCTTAACCTCAGTACTATCTTTCCTACCTCTAAAGATTTTATCTATCCCATAAGGGAGGATGGAACGAACAAGGTGAGAGACTGTCTGAGTTCCTCATGTCAACCAAGACCATCCAGTTCCAGAAGGCTGAATCTGAACGTTGGACATGGGAGTCTCCCAGTGGGCACTTCCACAATGAAACTGACCACATCATATTCAACTGACGATTTTGCCTGACTGATGTCGCTGTTGTCCCAAAATTCCAAACAGGATCAGACCACCATCTCCTTCATGCAAAATTCTACTTCACGGAGCAGGGAGAAAGGGCTGCAAAGTTTAAGAAGAGATCTCCCATAATGACCACCAACTGGGAGCTCTTTAGCACTACTGCAACAATATAGTAAGATGCCATTGTTGACAACATCTATGAAGAATACGAGCACCTCCAAGATTGTGCAAGGAATGCAAAGAGACAGAAAGCCACAAAAAGTCACCTATCTTTGGAAACTCTTGAGCTCATTCGCCCACATGGTCTGTCTTGAGCCTCAGGCAATTACAAGCTAATGTCCGAGCTCAAAAGGCTGTGGAGAGAAGTGGTAAAGGAAGACCTCAAAGAGAGAAAAGCAGCAGTGTTGTCCGATGCAGCAGAAGCCAGGAAAAGTATTCTTGACACCCACCTGTCCTTCACCAACTATAAGACCAAGATGACTGCCCTCCAACGTCCTGATGGATCTATCACATCTTCCAAAAGGGCAATGGAAAAGGTTATCCATGACTTCTACTCGGATCTCTTTGATAGCCATGTCCACCTGCCCACATACCAAATTCCACAGGATGGATATGTCGTTCCCAGCGTTCTCCCTTCTGAAATCTGACACGCCATTTCATTAGTAAAGAAGTGTACAGCACCTGGTCCAGACAAGGTCAGACCTGAACACCTGAAGAATCTGCTGCCAGTACTCATCAATATGCTGGCTCAGCTCTTCACACACTACCTGTCTGGATGCAAAGTTCCATCCCAATGGAAAATCAGCAGGACCGTCCTGTTGTACAAGAAGGGAGACATCCACAACATCGGCAACTATCACCCAATCTGCTGTTGTCTGTCATCTATAAGGTATTCACTCGAGTCATCCTGAATAGGATTCACAGACCACTAGATGAAGGACAACCATGCTAGCAAGCTGGATTCCGAAAAGGATTCAGCACATTCGACCATATCCACACAGTGACCAAGCTCATTGAGGTCTCAAGAGAGTTCAAGATGCTGCTCTGTCTAACGTTCATTGATTCTGTTGAGACTGAAGCAGTCATCGAAGCCCTAGCCAAACAGGGCATTCAAACTCAGTACATCAAGATCTTCCGGGAGCTGTATTATGGATTCACCACCAGGATCTCAGCATTCTGCAAAGAAGTGATCATCGATGTAAAGAGAGGAATTCGGCAGGGCAACACCATTTCACCGAAACTCTTCAGTGACACCCTTGAGAATGTCATGCGACCACTGGAATGGGAAGGAATGGGAGTGAAGACAGATGGTCAGCAACTACACCACCTCTGCTTTGCTGATGACATCGTTTTAATAACACCAAACATTAGCCAAGTGGCACAAGTGTTGGCCAACTTCGACCATGAGTGTGGAAAGGTCAGACTGCAACTAAATCTCACCAAGATAATGTTCATGAAAAACGAACTAGTCCCTGATGTTCCATTTGCTCTCAATGGAATGAACATCTCCAAAACTCCAAATGCAACAGTTATATATACCTGGGTCAAGAACTCAACATGAGGAATGACTTGGTGCCAGAACTGTGCAGGAGGAAGAGAGCAGCGTGGAATGCCTTCAAGAGCGTCGAAGAAGTTGTTAAGAGGACGAAGAATCTCTGGCTCCGGGTACATCGTTTTGACTCTATCTTTCTTCCGGCACTAACATGCCTTAGAGACCTGGGCCTTACAAAAACAGGATGAGAATGCTATTCAGGTATCCCAAAGAGGAATTGAAAGAGCTAAGCTTGTAGTATCATGTTCCACCCAAGTGAGAGATGGAATCCAGAGTTCTGACCTCCATCAACGATCAAGAATCAGGGATGCTGACTGGGCACCAGCCCCGGCTGGGACTGCCCCGGTATCCCGCAGCTGTTTCAAGTTCAAAGCACATATTTTTTTTTTTTCCGCGCCAAAAGTTCATACCTTCTCAAAGGACCCACAAAATGTCAGAACGAGCGGCAACCAGAGACAGCTTTAGGATTTGGGGTTCCAGCAAGTGCTTGCACCCATGTATGGAGACTGTGAACTAAGCTTTTGCCCCACGCTGGCTAACGGAGGAAATATCCTTCCTTCTTGGTCTCTCTCCCCTCCGTGAGAAGGTGTGGTGTCCGACATTTTGTGGGTCCTTTGAGAAGGTATGAACTTTTGGCGCGGAAAAAAAAAAATGTGTGCTTTGAACTTGAAACAGCCTCGGGATACCGGGGCAGTCCCAGCCGGGGCCAGTGCTTGGCTCCGGTCAGGTTTCGGCCCAGGTGCCCATGCCTGTGCACAGCCGGTGGATGTGGAACGAGCGGGAACCAGAGACAGCTATAGGATTTGGGGTTCCAGCAAGTGCTTGCAACCATGTATGGAGACTGTGAACTAACTTTGGCTACATGCTGTTCCAGGAAGGGAAATGATTCATTTTCCAACTTAAATCTTCCTGGACTTAATTACTATAATACAGAAATTGTAAACCGTGTGGCCACTACTGCGGCCGCGCAACATTTTATCGCTTCATTCTCATAAGTGGAAAACTTTTTATCAAATATTTCCTTGTTAATAGAGCTGTATTCTTGGGGGATAAATTCCAACAAAAATAGTGAGTCTGTTTTGAAACTCTAACAACAATAGTGAGTTGTGTGTTGAAATCTGGAATGTAATCAAGGTAAAGAGAAAAGGAAGTGAAATTATCACTCACGCAGGGGGGGTTGGGGGTGAGGGGTGGGATGTATACTGTTTTTTTGTTTGTTTGTTTTTGCTTTTGTTTCTGTTTTGTTTTTGTTTTTATTGGTGGTGGAATAGGGGCACTGGTGAAGGGATGGGTGTTTGATCATTGTGTAACTGAGATATAAGCCTGAGAACTTTGTAACTTTCCACTTGGTGATTCAATAAAATAAATTAAAAAAACAAAAGAATCAAGGATGCTGTCTCATTTGCCAAGGTGTCAAAAATCAGATGGGCTGGACGACCTCTGGACTAGAGCTATTACTGACTGGATTCCACGAGACATCAAAAGACTGCATGGCTACAAGATGGTCAGACTTCTTCACCAAGACCCTGAATGAACGGTTTGAGGTTCTTCATGTTCCTGGAGCGAGCAGACGCCATTGTACTACACTAGCACATGACAGGGATGAATGGAGACGTTACTGGTGCCCACTAGAGCAAATAGATGAATAAGGGGATGACAAGTGATACAAATGGTAAGGGAGGATGTAATTATCGAAGAAAGCTGGCATTTGAACTAAAATCTTATCATGAGGAAGCTTCATACTTTCTATGTTATGGTTTAGATAATTAAACCAATAAAGAAACCAGGTAATATTTACATATTTTTAAATGTAGTTTTTTTATATTCAATTAATTGACTGCATGTATTTCTGAATTAGTTTTTGTGACAAAGTTATTAGAATCAGTCAAAATAATTATTGTATGCTATTATATTGGTATGGTCCTATCAGCATGATATCAGCATGATACTATCAGCAAGGTTGCTAAAATATAGGTTATTTTCCAAATATACTAAATCTGAACCTCCTGGTACTACAGTTAATGGTGTTCAATAAGGCTTCCATGTGATTCTGGTTTAAGTATCATTATATATTCAATTTAATTAGAGGTAAAACTCAACCATGTAGCGTGTACTATAGTTATAAATGTACCTGTCTTTTGTATGTGAAGCATTACAAGGCAGTATAATACCACCAAGACTCCCATTTTAGAGATGAGAAAATGTTGGCTTTAGAGAGGTTAATTTACTTGATTAAAATTCCCACAACTAATCACGATCATGATCATGAAATCCCGTTGATCGTCAAATTTCTTGAGCGGTCTCAGTAACCTCTCCATTCCTTCTATCCCTGAGATTTTAGAAGCCTCTCTCCACTTGGCCTTCTCAATGATGCTGCATTGGAGGCTCTTTCAGGGTCAAGGGAATGAGATCCAGCTGGTTACTGGCTTTTGCATATGAATACACCATGGGAAGCTTGTGAGGCTCTCCCACATGGGCAGGACACTCTCAGTAGCTTGTTAGTTTCTCCCAGAGGGAGAAGTAGGTTATAAAATATCGCTTCTGGGAGTTGCTTTTAAGTCTCTGGATGTTGGGTGTTAATGGTATTACATACACCTGGGTTCCTCTGCCAGTTCCTTCATGCATGAGGCTTGTCCGAACATGTGGAGAGGGGCCCTGAGCATGGCTGTGGCTAGGTTCCAGAGGTCTTCGGCCACCGGGAGTTCTGCTAGAAGTGGGGAGGGAAGCTGAAGCCCATCCCCTCCGAGGGGCCCCCGGGGAAGACAGCCAGGCATGCGGGTAAGAGACTCTCTGCCAACTAATAAACTCACACAACTAATAAATGGTGAAAACCAGTAATAAATGCTACTTACCTCCTTTTTTATTTCTTTTGTTTTTTTTTGGATCACACCCAGTGATGCTGAGGGTTACTCCTGGCAGTGCTTGGGGGACCATATGAGATGGGGTGGGGGGAAATTGAACCCCAAGGTGGCCTATCAGCAAACACCCTAGGGCTGTACTATCTCTCCAGTCCCCCTCTTTTTATTTTTATTTATTTATTTTTTTGCTACTTGCCTCTTTGAATATAACCAGATTATCTCAGCCCCAAGGAAATTACTTAAAGGTATATTTTTTTGCAAATTGACTATTTAAAGTTAAGTATTTTGGCTACTTAGAGTTAACTACTTGAATTTCCATTATAAACAAAAGTCAGGACTGGAGGGATGGTATAGGGGTTAAGGTGCTTTGCATCTGTCTGAATTCCTGACACTATTGTGTTCTCGAATATTCACAGCAAAGCCCTGGAGTCCTGAAAGCACCACTGGAGTGGCCCAAGTAATTTCCAACAACCCAGGGCTCAACCGCATCTTATCTTCAGGCATTTAACCACTGGAGAATCTCTAGGAGCAGCCCCCACTCCCTGAACACTGAGGCTCCCATCAAACAAAAGGGAAAAACTATGGTAATCAATCTCACTCCTGCACTCTGGACTGGCTGCTGGCAATTCAATTTATAGAGGGGGAAAAATGGGAAAAAGTGACTTCTGTACCTGACTTTCTCCTTCACTTCCCTGCAGTCCTCACACATCTTCCTTAGATTCCTGGGCCAGAAAACACCGGTGGACAGATCTAATCAGTTGCAGACAAATAACACCATAGCACTTACCAAGGCCATAGTTCAAATGTCACTTGGCTTCTTCCAAGCAGGCAAGTTAGAAGTGGGACAGCTGCTTAAGATAATAATCCATTTGCTACCATTACATTAGCACAAACCACTTTTGCAAATAAACAATTAGGATTTAGCCAAGCGCAGAGAGAAAAACTAGCAACACATTTATTCTCTCACTTTGGCTAACTACCTTATGCCTAAAGTGGGCTGATTGACAGGAAGTTGGGAACACTCATTCTTGCAGTCCTCTGCATAGTTAAGAAAGCATCAAGGCCTGAAATGAGCCAGCCCAATTCAATCCTAAAATAATTCCAGGAACTAAGGATACTGAACTTTTTATCTTTAAACAGTGCTATGGAAAGTGCCATTAGATGGCCTGCCATGATTGCTACCAATTGCTACCAATTGTTTCGCAAACAAAATGAGGAGTGCAGTTTTTCCCCTTAGCTGAGTACCCCAAGAGATAGCAACAGTCCTGTTGTAGAACACTGTCCAGAAGATATTTGGGATGCATTTGCAAAATATTATGTGGGCATATTTGGATACAGTCTTTGTTATCAGAGGGTTGGCACTGTAACTTTTTAAGTTTATTTTTATTAATATTGACAGCCTTAGTTTCTAATAACGCAAAAGGACATGGAATCAGACTTTGACTATTATTCCTTTAATAATGAGAACCCTGAGTTCAAAAGCTAAAATTTTAAACACACCAAAGTTAATACAAAAAATCAATGGGTAAACCAATGGCATAATAAGCACAACTTTAAAATTCAGCATTGAATTTTCATTCAATGAAATCACTGTTAGACAGATTTCAGTGTTTGTGCAATATAAACAAATAATGAATAACATTCATATAATTTTATTATCAAAAGTTTCCCCCTCATACTTAGTTTTTTTAAATTTTTAAGTTATTTTATTTACTTATTTTACGAGCTGGAGTGATAGCACAGCGATTGGACCTTCGCCTTTCATGCGGCCAATCCATGTTCAATTCCTCTGCCCCTCTTGGAGAGCCCAGCATACTGAGAGTATGGAGCCCGCACAGCAGAGCCTGGCAAGCTACCCGTGCGTATTGGATATGCCAAAAATAGTAACAATAAGTCTCTCAATGAGAGACATTACTGGTGCCCGCTCAAACAAATCGATGAGCAACGGGATGATGGTGACAGTGACTTATTTTACATTAATAGCATTTTTTTTATGCTTCCAGTACTGCTCTGCCCTGCCCACCATCACGTTTGCCATGATGCCACAACCATGATCTCAAAGTCC
Organism: Sorex araneus; assembly: GCF_027595985.1. Lineage (NCBI taxonomy): Eukaryota > Metazoa > Chordata > Mammalia > Eulipotyphla > Soricidae > Sorex > Sorex araneus. The sequence continues at coordinate 10,455,146 of NC_073311.1, read as the reverse complement.
CTTTCCTCTCTCCCCCCAGGACGTTCCCTCCCTTGGCATCCTTGGATCAGGGTTCTATTAACCATATCTCAGAGTTTGTTTCCACTGGGGGTTGTCTAATCCTTGTTTCTTTATACTCTACACACGAATAAATAATCCAGTATTTTTCTTACTAACTCTTTCTTAACCCACTTCATTTAACATGACTTCCTCCAATTCTATGTCTCATAGCTGAGTAATATTCCATTGAGTGTGTGGTGTGTGTGTGTGTGTATGTTTGTGTGTGTGTGTGTGTGTGTGTGTGATGTGTGTATGTCACAGTTTCTGTATCTACAAATCTGTTTTTGGCCTTAGCCATTCATGTTGTTTCTGGATGTGGCTATTGTAAACAGTTCAGTGATGAACATAGGTGTGCCTATATTCTTCTGGGTTAAAGCTCTTTTGTTCTTGGGGTAGATGTCACAGAGCAGAAACACAGGATCATGTAGAAGTTCTACTCTGAATTTTTTTTACAAGTATCCAAACTATTGTAAGGGGCTTAACTAAGCAACATTTTCTACCAGCAATAAATGATAGTACCTTTCTCACCATATCCTCACCTGTACTTTTTGATGTATATCATTTTAGCTCATATGAGGTATTTTATTTCATTTGTCATTTTGATTAACATTTCCTGGTAATCAGGGTAATCAGTGCCTGTTGGCTAATTTTATGTCATCTTTATCTGTGCATGTCCATGCATCTCCTCTTCCCATTTTTCTCATGGGGTTGATTTTTAGTTATTATTGAGTTTTGAGAGTCTTTTATATATTTATGTCTTGAATGTGTTCTGAATTTATGTCTTGAATATCAGTACTTTTCATTTACCTTTTTTAATTACGTAAGTTTTGCCCAGGTACGGTATGTGTATGTGCAGGTACACCTCACTTCAGTAATAAAAAATTAATGTGTCTGTATTAACAGAGTTATAAAGTGACTGTCCCACAATTCTGGAAATGTGATGAAAATGCCCTGTTAACTAAAGTAAATCATTTCTGCATTTGGAAAAAATGAAGAACTTTATTTATTTGTTTGTTTGTTTTTAAGTTTCAGGACTGTGTTGGGGAAGAAAGCAGACAGAGAATATTCAGCAGCTTCTTGTGATTAAATACAGACTTTCTCTTATAAATTTTTGACAACCAGAATATCTTTAAAAGAGCAGAAATTTACATCTGAAGTAAGTTAGGGAAAGACAAAACACTTCTCTCCAGATAATTTCCAACATACTGACTGATTGAAGGCTGCACTATACTTTGGAGGTCTGAGACCAAATGTATGGTAGGTGTGAGCAAAATGCAACCTTTCATATTAGAAATTAACTTTCATAAAACGTGGTAAAACAATGTTCAACTCAGTGTCTGGTTGTAAATAGCCTGGACTATTTATCAGCATGTCTTCAACAAAAGCTGGAATTTTAAATTGGGTGGGGAACATTTTAGAACTTTATGTGAAATGGAAAAGTGTTTTTGTTTTTGTTTCCAGGAAGAAAGTCATTGTGAGAGTTTACTTCTGGCCAGTAGAATTTCTTTCTCATTCTTTTTTATTTATTTATTTATTTATTTTTGGTCTATAATTTCTTGATTTCCTCCAAAGATAACTCTAACAACTTTTCTGTTAGACTTCTTCACCTAACCTTTGTTGTTCCTGCTTATAATGCAATACATTATTTTTTGTAGAAGACCAAGCTTAATATTCATTTGTAACCCTTATGCTATTTAAAAGCTACTGTTTCAGTAGCCAGCAAAACCAATGATGTAGGTAGCCCTTCAGCAATCTCTGGTCAACAAAAGAAATGAGCTGATTGGCTAGGAGCAGAAAACTGTTTGCCCAGATGGATCAAGAGCTTGCCAAGATGGGAGTATTTTTCTGGGAAGTATTCAGCATGGCTGTCCTGTCTGGTCTGTCTCTATTCCATTGTTCCCAGCCTCCTCCACACTAATGCCTTGGATTGAGACTGGCTATGCACCCCCTAAGTACTAATACTAAGAGTTGACTTAGTGATAGGACCTAGAGGAAATGCAGGCCCCCGCTGTTCTTTAGCAATGTCCTTGCATAAGAACAAATGTGGATTATTACTTTTATAATGTTGATGTCAGTGGGCCCCACGGGTGACTTAAATGAAGTGGGGAGGAGAAAGACGGTCACTTTCTCCCCAACTGCCTCTACCACCCGGGACCCAGAGTTACTGGGTTCTTGTCTCGCTCTCGGAAAAGAATTTCAGGAGTAGACAAGCAGTGAAGTAAGTAGATTTTATTTAGAGGTTTCTGAGGGAAGGAGGAAGGGATAAGTGGGAGAGAGAATAGTGAAAATAACGCGCTCAAGAGAGAACGCGGGCTTCTCCAAGGGTGGAGGAAGCCCCTACACATAACCAAGCTCTAGACACAAAAGTATGAAAGCATAAAAGTACACATCTCAAGGGGTGGGATGCGGGCGACACATGTGCTTGGGCGACACGTGTGCTCGGCCACGTGGGCGCAAGCAGCACATGGGCTCAGGCAGCATATGCGTGCACTTCCTTTGTTCAAGGTGTCTTTCATAGGGTTTCTTCAACCTGCCCCCACATGGGGTTTCCTTCCAGGTAAAAGTTTGTTGCTAAGGTTACCAGGGAGGTTGGGAGTGGTGATGGCCTTCTTTGGGGAACTTCCTGGGGAGGATCCATTATCCTCAGGGTCTGCTGATGGTTTCCTCGGGGTCTTTTGTTTTCTTGAATCTGCAAGTCTTAAGAGTCTCCTTCCCAGAGACTTGGTTAAATCTCAATTTTCATTTCTATGGGCCTTTCCCTACCTACCTGCCTACATCAGTGTCAGCTCAGTAGAGACTGCATTGCTACAAAACACACAGACACAGACACACACACACAGACACACACACACACACACACACACACACACACACACACACACAGACTGTGAAGGACTGGCCCAGGAATTCCAGGACAGGCCACAAGAATCTATTTAGCTTTCTTAAGATTTTTTTTACAGGAACCTGCATTGTAAAATAACTTGTCTATCTGTCCCTGAGCAAGGAATTTGGAACCAGGCACCCTGGGTTGCAAAAAGGGTGGTGGTCAGACCAGATAACCAGATGCATATCATAAGGCCTATATCACAAGACCCATGTCACAAGACCCTGGACTGCCCCCAGAACCAGGACATTCCTGAATATTGGCGCTAATACTGATCTCTAAAACCATAGGCTAAGGAGTAATGTCCTTTTAAATGGATTGGTTAAGAAAGTTTACAATGTTACAAATCTATTGGCTATGAAATGCGCGGGCTCTGCTGTAACGGCCGGAGAAGGCCTATATAAGCTCTCCTTTGGAGAAGCTTGGGGTCTTTGCCCAACCTGCTGGACCTGCATGTCCGCATTGGCGGCTGGACCCTGGTTAGCCAGTCTCACAATAAACCCTGCTTGCTGTTTGCAGTCTCTGGAGTCTCTTTGTCGTTATAGGGAGATTTCGATCCGTGCCCTAACAGAGACAGTAAATTATAACTTCTCTTCTACTTTTACTAGTTCCTCCCAATAGTGTGTGATATGTCTAGGCTGATGGGTTGTTGGGTGGGATTCTCAGAGAAGCTCTTGTTTAGAAAGGAGATGTGTTCTTACCTTTTCTACTTTCTTTTTTCCTGGAACTCAAGGTAATTGTGAAAATAGAAACTATAGACTCAGGAGGATGTGGGATGAAAATAGAAAGATTCTCAATTCTTGATGATTTTTGAGCACATTACCAGTCCCAGGCTTTCTATCTTCAAACTTATGTGAAGATAAATGTATCTATATCTTTTTAAAGGTGTTTTTATGTTTTATTGTTGTTGCTGTTGTTAAATGCAATTGAGCCTGGTGTATTGCAAAAGACACTCATGTACATAATCAAGAGTAGCTAAATCCTGACCTTTACTAACCCATCACCTTTACTCCTTTCTAAACAACCACCCTTAGCCTAATCCCCAATGGTTACTCTCTTTCTGGTTTCTAATCTCTCTTTGGTTTATCACAGGAGAATTAGAAGGACCCCAAACTGCCAACATCACCGAACATAGGCATCCAGTATTTGTAAAACCTGAACCTTTCTTTGCATGTAGAATCCAAAGAGCAGTAGTCAATATTCTCTGCTGGTTTTAAGTAAAACGATAAAAAAAAATCACTTCTATTTTCACAAGGAGGAACAAATAAAGCTGAGTTTTTTAAAAAAGCATGTGTCTTCTTAATGGTGTCTCTAAAAAGACAGTTTTGGTAGAAATTCCTTCTTCCTTGAATTAAGAATGGAATATGGAAAAGAAGAGAGAATTTCTCTAGGTAAAGTTTATCCTGTTTATCCTGTGCTTTTACTTTCACATCAGTCTTCAATGGTTTGTCATTTCTACTTCTCTATTATTTTATTTTATTGTTTTTTTCTTTCCCATCCCACCCCTTTTAAAAATTACTTTTAAGAGAGAGAAGGAATGAATAGATGACTTTTAGATCCTGAGTCTTTTTCAGCAATACATGTAATTCATCTTTAGCTGTCTTTTAGCTGGTAATTCTGAGGTTCCATTAATCCATGCAGGAAGACATGTTCTTTACATGATGAAAGAATAATGTTCTCTACCATGTAGTGAGGTGCAGGAATGACGTCAAGAACTCAGGTTGGAGGGGCCAGAATGATAGTATGGTGGGTAGGGTTTTGCTTTGCAGGTAGGCAATCTAGGTTGGATCCCAGCATTCCATACGGTCCTCTAAACACGGCTAGGAGTAATTCCTGAGAGCAGAGCCAGGAGTAACCCCTGAGCATCGCTGGGTGTGACCTCCAAAATAAAACAAAACAAAAAGTCAGGTATGTGAATAGACTATGTCACCCTGCTTACATTTTACTCTGTAAGAATCCTAGACTGGCATGCATCAAATCATAAATGAACATATATATTCTTTTGTTATTTACATATGTATTTCATTTATTTTATTTTACAATGACTAAAGTATAGAAAGTAACAATTTGCAGAGGCCAGAACTCAGGATTCCTACCCTGTTCGTCTCTTCCATAAAAGGGTAAATAAATACTGACTTTCCAGAAAATGAAGTTAGGTACCTTGTCCACAGATGTCAGAATTTTATTCATCCTGTCTATTATCTTTAAAGAAAACTGATGGAAATGGATTTAGATCTTCTTGGTCGCAGCAAAATTGATTTGAACAGACCTCTCGTAAGCACTATTTATTTTTCTTCCAAGTCAGATGACGGATGTTCTGCATTATTTTCTAAAAGATTTGTCAGAGTTGACAATTTTGTCAGGATTATCTATTTTGAAAATGGAATTTAATAGTTCTTCATAATGATTGGAGTAAGCGTCTAGAGCTTATATTTCAAAGCAGTGTGTGCATATGTGCCTGTGTGTAGGAAGGTGTGTGTGTGTGTGTGTGTGTGTGTGTGTGTGTGTTGTGTGTCCCAGGCTTTGTGCCTATGGGTGATGAACCATGACTTTAATCAGTTAGTGCCGTGTGCACCAAATGAGACACTCCATGTCTAAGAAACAGTTTCTTACCCAAATGTCTAAGATTCAAACCACCACATTATGGCTCTTTAAAGCTTCATTAGTGTGCTATATTGCCTGGATTTGTTATCTTGCATTTCACTTCATGTGTTGCTGGGAAACACATACTCTCAACAACATACTCAGGTTTTTTCAAAATGTGGACGGTGTTCTTATATTATTGCTGGTGAGGAAAAATAAGCAGCAAAATGTAGTCAGATGACTCCTTGTAGATCCACTACAACCTTTGTAAAAACTGAAGCTCATTTTTCTTGAGTTTTAGCTTATTATAATGTGTTGAGTCAGCAATTAATTGACTTTTTTCACATACTTGTTCTTAATTTTTATTCTATCTCATATGCCATAAACCACCCTTTCAACTGTGAAATGTGGGGTTATTTTCCATATGTACACAAAATTGTACAATGACCGTTACTATCAAATTCCAGAGCATTTTAATCACCTCAGAAAAGTAGCCCATTACTTTTTAGATCTATTGCTGTTATTTTCAAAGTATAGGACAGAATACCGAGTTAAATTTTAGAAGAGCCACTTCAGTATTTGTATCATGTGAGTGAATGTTTGTAAACTGAACACCAAAAAAGAGGAGAGTCAGCCAGCTACCATAATCAAGTATTGTGACAGATAAAGGAAAGGAATGTAAGATACCTTGTCACTTACCAAGAATAATTACAGAATATAAAGCAATCGTTATTACAATTAAAATTTTAAAAACAAAAAAAAGAAAAGTAGCCCAAGGGGCTGAGGAAATATAGCTCAAGTAGTGTATATATAGCTCAAGTGGTAGAGCCACTATCTGTTCATGAGAATCATTAGTTCCTCAGAGTTTTCCTCACATCCTCATATCAGTGTGTGACCTTGAACCTTTTGGGCAGGTATGGCTAGAAATTGCCCTCGGTTCCCTGAGCTCCTCTCAGGTTGCCTTTTACAAAGAAAGTAAGACCCATACTTACTAGCATCTTCTTTTAACCCTAGCAATTATTAATCTTACTGTCTTTGTTGGTTTGTCTATTCTGGACATTTCATATGAATGAAATCATATAGTACGTGTCATTTACTGCCTTTCACAAAGTTTCTTTCACAGAGTCTATTTTTTTTTGTGGTGAATGCTTAATTCATCTTTATAGCTGAAAAAATTTCATTGTATGGATATACCACACTCAATTTGTTAATTCATTTGGCAGTTTATATTTTGGGGCTTCTCTAAATGTTTCTATGTACATATTTTGCGTGTGTGAAGTTTTCAGTTCTCTTCTGTATATGTCTGGGGTAAGATTGCTGAGCTATATAGAATGAATGTGTTTAATATTTCTTTCTTTTTTTGTGGTGGGGTGGCGCTTGAACCACTCACATGGCAGTGGTCAGGGACTATTCCTAGCTCTGTGCTCAGGGGTTACTCCTAGCATGCTTGGAGGACCCTGTGTGGTGCCAGGGATAGAACTGGGCCAGCTGAGTGTGAGGCAAGTGCCTTAACCCTTATATTACTTCTCTGGCCTTGTGTTTAACTTTGTAAGGAATTTCTGTAATTTTTTACAAAGAGGTATCATCGTTTTATGTCCCCAGAGCAGTATGTATGAGGCTTCCATTTTCTCCACATCCCTGTAAACAATTGTTGTTGTCACTGTAGTTATATTAACTGTACTAGTAGTCAATGTGGTACTAAAGATTTTTTAACAACACAACGAGATGGATTTTGAGGACTTGGGACACTTTCTAAGCCTGGCTTCAGTGTTTCCCAGAAAAGGAATCTTTGTCCTTACTAGACTTCCCTCATTTCATTAATCTGTCCCTTCTCTGTGACTGACTTTCTGTAGTTTATGCTTAGTAGGAGAGAAACGAAGGCTTGAGGCTTCACATGAAAAAGAAGTTTGGGGGAGTTTTATTTTCAGTGCACACAGAAAATTTTCCAGTTTTAAGCTCCAATTAAACTGAAACTCTTTCTGTGGTTTACATCCATCTCAACGAACTTAGAATCACTGTCTTCTCCATCTATTCTAGGGTATTCTTTACTTCCCTGTTCGAGGCATTACATTTTAATAGTGATACTCTATACTAAGTATAGTCATAGTTCTTATTATGCATTCTATGATTTAATCCCTATAACAACTCTGTGATGCAAGATGTGACTGACTCAGAAGTTTTGGTGCTAAGGAAATTGAAGATGAAGAGTTCATTTTCTTTGGCCATACAGTAAAGTAGGACTGACTGGGGAGAAGGTGTAATGGAGGACTCGTCTGCTCTAGTATTTATTTTTTCTTGACTTCTTCACAGGCTCTGAAAGTTTGGAGGACTCACTTAGACTGGAAAATGCTGAAAAGTGATTTTTTTATTCCCCCTCCCTCAAATGTCACAATAATTCCTGAGGGAATTAGAGAGCTAAGTAGGTTTAGGATGACTTGGTTTTATTTAATTATAATTTTAATTATTCCATTAGGCCATTTATATCTCTGGAGTGAATTCTCTCTTTTTTAAATTTTTTTCTGATAATTAGAGAATACCCTTAAAATTTTTTTTCATAATTTGAGCAAGATCTGATCCACTGGGTCAGTTCAGGTCAATTAAGTTTGAGGTTATTGGCCTGGCAGATGAAAATAAGCAAGGCTAATCTCATGCACATAACCTGACAATCATAATTTTTTTTAACCTGTGAAGCAGAATCCAGAATTGTCGTTTTTTTTAAGTGAAGAATGGCTTGTCTGAAATAAAATATTATACTCACCACACATTCTATGCTTTCGCTGGTTTGTAAAATGCATTGTCAGAATAAATGGTGATGTTAGGGTGGACTCTGAATTTTATGTCAGACTGGAATTAAATGAAAAAGAAACTAAAAACTCCAACATTCCAGTAGGAAAGCAAAGGAGCCTTTATTTTTACGATTATTTTTAACAATTCCAACCTGCCCATCCACCCCAAACCCACCCTCTAAAGAGAAAAAAGGAAGAATTTTAATATGTGAGGAATGTAGTCATTACCATTTTGCATGTACCAAAAGGTCTACTATTCCTCCTCAGTTTTTGATTCTTCTTACTTGCAAAACTAGAAAGAAATGCATTCTTGACCCAATTAAGAAATAGGAAAAGGGTAACAGATTTTTTTTTTATACTTATTCTTTATAAGAGGCGTGTGTGTGTGTGTGTGTGCTCATACACTTTGAAAATTTTAGGGGAAAGTAGAAAATAATAGAAAGTTAATTTAATTTGGTATGCTATAATAGCTAACCTCTGAGTACAAACTTGACGTTTTTATGAGTAACAGTTTACTAAGTAGACAAACATGAGCTCAAATAAATGAACCCATTAATTTTTTAAGTCATTTAGCTCAGATTTTTGCTCATAACTCTATTTCCTTTAAAAATTATTCTTTTTGGAAAGGGTATAATCAAGGGAATTTAAAAATGCTCCCTTTAACACTACGAGTTCATATAACATTAGGGAGAAATGTTTTTCTGAGTTTTAAGAAATACTTTTTTAAAAAATACAGTTAAGGGGTTGGAGTGATAGCACAGCGGGTAGGGCGTTTGCCTTGCACGAGGCCAACCGGGGTTTGATTCCCAGCATCCCATATGGTCCCCCGAGCACCGCCAGGAGTAATTCCTGAGTGCATAAGCCAGGAGTAACCCCTGAGCATCACCGGGTGTGACCCAAAAAGCAAAATAATAAAAAAAAATACAGTTAATTAACAGAGTTTCAGATATTTCTTCTCTGACAAGTTTAACATTAAACAAAAAATATTACTTTAACTCAAACAAAATTTTAAAAAATAGAGGCTCTCAACGTCTCCTAGAATGTTAAGATTCATATTTCTTCTTTCCTGCATATGGTGTGTGACCAATACTCAGATGCTTCTTGTAACTAGAATGTTTTTAAAACAAAATTAACATGAATTGCTTTCTGTTAATTTTGAAATTGTCAATGACTGAGACATTTGGAAGTGTATTCAACTCAGAAATATATATACATATGTATATTCTTATTCCTACACATTTAATTGTCTATCATGGAGCTATAAAATCCATCAATTAAACTTATTTCAAAATATATTTTATATTTTAGGCAGAGAGTCTCTTGCCCACACTTATGGCTGTCTTCCCCGGGGCCCCTCGAAGGGCATGGGCTCCAGCTTATCTCCCCACCTGAGCAGAGCTCCCAGCGGCCAAAGACCACCAGAACCTAGCCACAGCCATGCTCAAGGTCCCTCTCCACATGTTTGGACAAGCCTCACACATGAAGGTACCGGCAGAGGAATCCAGGTGTGTGTAATCCCATCAATGCCCAACAACCAGAGACTTAAAAGCAAGCTCCCAGATATCTTATAACCTACTTTTCCTTCTGGGAGAAACTCGAAAGCTACTGAGAGTTTCCTGCCCACATGGGACAGCCTCACAAGCTTCCCATGGTGTATCCGTGTGCGAAAGCCAGTAACCAGCTGAATCTCATTGCCCTGACCCTGAAAGAGCCTCCAATGCGTCATCATTGGGAAGGTCGAGAAGAGAGAGGCTTCTAAAATCTCAGGGATAGGACGAATGTAGAGGCTACTGAGACTGCTCGAGCAACTTGAGGATCAACAGGATTTCGTGATCGTGATCATGATTTTATTTATTTATTTATTTGCTTTTTGGGTCACACCCAGCGATGCACAGGGGTTACTCCTGGCTCATGCACTCAGGAATTACTCCTGGAAGTGCTTGGGGGACCATATGGGATGCTGGGAATCGAACCCGGGTCGACTGCGTGCAAGGCAAACGCCCTACCCGCTGTGCTATTGCTCCAGCCCCCGTGATCATGAGTTTTTAGTAAAATAATACATTTTATTTATTTATTAAGTATGCAGGCCTGGGGTTGGAGCGAGCACAGCGGGTACGGTGTTTGCCTTGCATGTGGCCAACCGGGATTTGATCCCCAGCATCCCATATGGTTCCCAGAGCACCTCCAGGAGTAATTACTGAGTGCACGCATGAGCAAGGAGCAACCCTTGTGCATCGCGGGGTGTCACCCAAAAAGCAAAAAAAAAAAAAAAAAGTATGCAAGCCAGACTGTACATTCTTCCTTTGTTCCTCTACTAAAATTCTTTCAGTTTCTTTCTTATCAATATATAAGCAAAGTCTCTGAGGCAGGTAATTTAAATGAAAAGAGTCAAAAAAATCTAAAATAAATCCAAGTCCTGTTATTTGCTTATTTTGTGATTATAGATAAATAAATTACAAGACTCCTCTAAGGTAAAATTTCATCTATAAAACTGAGAAAGTGCTTGATATTTGTTATTACTCTTAGCCATTAGTTTAATTTTCTAAATGAAAGTTTATGACCATAATTCTTTTAGAATCAATAGTTACTTGAAAAATTAAATATACCAGTAATTTCCCTCTGGTCATTGCTCTTGTGTCCCATCTATTAATTCATCATTTATATCAATATTTGTCAGTGTTTAAACAAATTATAATCATCCTTCCTCAAAGAGATTTTTAACATTTTGTTGTACAATATTGACATTTTTCTGCTTCACATCATTTTTGGAAGTGGGTGACTAATGAACAAAACGAATATTGATAAATCCTTGCAAAACAAATTGACCCCATTGTTTCAGAGAGCTGAGCTTGGACAATCAACATAGTTTTTCAGAGCTCTAAGAAAGGTCTATGGAGAGTTTGTTTCAGAAATTCTCCAAAGGAATAAGAAATACTAAGAAAAGGCAAGAGAGAGAGTCCAATAGCTGCCTACTAGCCAAGTGAAAGTGACCCATGAGTAAGAGGCTAAACTTCAAGGTAAGAATGCAGTGTCCTTGAAGCTGTGGGTCAATTCATGAAATGTCTGTGACGCTACCTGACAACAGCTGGGCATTCGCAAGAAATATGGCTACTGGAAAGCTCAGAAAAGGGCTCTGGGAAAAGGCACTGAAGTTGCTCGCTGCACAGGACACCTCATCCAGCAAGACCAGGTGAGGGAAGTGTTTGTCTGAACACAAAGGACTGTCTCTTGTGAGGATTAGAAGCCTACTGCCCAACAAAAATCATACTGCCTCCCAGCTTGATTCTGGTATAGAATTATTTCAGTCACCTAAAATAATAATATTCTTTGTGGGCCACTAAGATACTATGAAATATTTGTTCCAAGTAAATGGTGTGGACTTAGCAAATGTTTAATGAATATATTTATCCATTTATTCTTTTAAGACTAGTTATGAAGCCTATTTTTATCCTGTTTCTATTTAAAGAATAGGGTATAGAAATAGATAGATAATCCCTTTAGCCATAGTATTTATTTTCTAGGATGAAGGTCCAAACAGTAAACATGTAAAGAAACAAGCACAGGGGCTGGAGCAATAGCACAGTGGGTAGGGCATTTGCCTTACACGAGGCTTACCCAGGTTCGATTCCCAGCATTCCATATGGTCCCCCAAGCACTGTCAAGAGTGATTCCTGAATACAAAGCAAGGAGTAACCCCTGAGCATCACCACGTGTGTGACCTAAAAAGAAAAGAAATAAAAGAAACAAGCAGAAAAATATCAGATGTCAAGTGCTATAGATAGGCTTATCTTCTGTGATACTTGAGATAGAGTAGACAGGGTCTTTGAGGTCTTGGAGACCTGAGTTGTAAGGATTATCCATCCACCCAGAGATCCATGAGAAGAGAACCTGGATCATGCTCAATAACATATACTATTTTCTTATTTATTATCTTTTGAATACTTCTCATTAAAGTACACTACGCAAGAACGCTTCGTTCAAAATTACTATTGTTCATGTTCTGATTTCAAGCAATGTGTTAGATGATAAGGATATAAAAATATCAGCTCTGTCTTCAAGAGATTGACATAATGTAGAGTCTAACTTATAAAGAATCACAATAAAATGTAAAAACTGTAAATCATTTAGGTAAAGTGAACATTTAAATAATATTGTTACATCTAATATATGGCTACTAAATTTCTATCCAACTCTGTGTAATTTTCTACTTCTTAAACCAATTGTTTCAATGATGATAGTTTCAGCTCCTTGGCTAATTCTTATTCTTACACATTTAATTGTCTATCACGGAACTATAAAATCCATCAATTAAACTTATTTTATTCAATTATTTATTTATTTATTTATTTATTTGCTTTTTGGGTCACACCCGGCGATGCACAGGGGTTACTCCTGGCTCGTGCACTCAGGAATTACTCCTGATGGTGCTCGGGGGACCATATGGGATGCTGGGAATTGAACCTGGGTCGGCCGCATGCAAGGCAAACACCCTACCCGCTGTGCTATCGCTCCAGCCCCTAAACTTATTTTAAAATAATGTTTCTTTTCTATCCATTTTGAATTTTTATCTTAAGTGTTCATGAAATCTTGTCGAGTTCTTTCCAGATCTACTGATATTATGTTTTTGATCTTTCCTTTTGTTAATGTGATATGTCATATTAATTGATTTGTGATGTCAAGCCATTTTTGCAACCTTGTAATAAATTCCACTTGATTGTGATTTATGATTTTTTTGGTCAAAAATTCTGTTTACTATTATTTTGTCAACATGGCCATGTTTTATAATTTGTGCGTTTATGTGATCCCATTGTCTAGTTTTATTAAATTTTAAAAATTGTCCCCACATTATTGAGTTTTTATGATTTACAATACTTTTAATCATAGTTTCATGCATATATCATTCCAACATTACACCCCCACCAGTGTCTGCTTCCCTCCGCCAATGTTTCAAAGACCCCTACTACTTCTTCCACCTCATAAGCTCAGTTTTGTAGACCAATTCTCCAGTACTATTGTCTTTGATTATTGTCTTTGTTGCTCCCTTACTATATATCATATTTCATATATACATAGGAAGAAAATGAGATTCAACTTTTAATGGTCTTTTGAACTCATAAAATATTTATTTATAGTTTAATTTCTAAGTGTTTGAGTCTTCCCCTACTTTTGTTTGTGATTAAATTCAAATTCTATTTTCAATGCATTGTATTTTGAGAGAAGAGTTGATACAGTTTCTATTTCTTGATGTTATGAAGATACATTTTATGACCCAGTATATGATCTATCTTAGAGAATGTCCACGTGCACTAAAGAAAAATGAGATAAATGGCTCTTATATGTCTCCTAGACCCAAATATAGAACTACAAATGATCCTGAAGAGCCAAAGTAACTCTAAAGGAGCAAATAAAAATAATAATTAAGAATGATATCATGCTCCTCACCATGAAATGAATAAGGAGAGCCAAAACAGAATAGTCCTAGAATAAAAAGACACAAAGAATTGAGCACTCAGTAATAAGTCCATATATAAATATGCAGCAAATTTATGACAAATGAGCCAGAACATGAGAAGGAAAAATGAAAGCCTCTTTCATAAATGGTGCTGGGAAAACTAGATAGCTACATGCAAAATAATGAAATGGATTACTGCTTTATATCATACACAAACACTAATTTAAAGTGAATCTAGAGGGGCTGGAGTGATAGCATAGCGGGTAGGGTGTTTGCCTTGCACGCGGCCGACCCGGATTCGATTCCCAGCATCCCATATGGTCCCCTGAGCAGCGCCAGGGGTAATTCCTGAGTGCAGAGTCAGGAGTGACCCCTGTGCATCGCCGGGTGTGACCCCCCAAAAAAAAAGCAAATAAATAAATAAATAAAAATAAAGTGAATCTAGAAACTTAATACCTAACATCATAAAACATATAGAAGAAAGCATAAATTATATGCTTCTTGGCATTAGCCTTAGAGTTGTTTTGGGCTTTTCAGGAACAAGATAAAGTATGCAATTAAAATTCAAAAATATATATGTACCACCTGTATTAATTGCAGTTTTATTACTGCAATGCCATGATATAACCTGAATGCCCACTATAAATGAGAAATAACCTGAATGCCCACTAATGAACGAGTGAATAAATAGATGCTAGACATACAAAAAGAACTATGTTTTTAAGAAATGAAATTTTGATATACACAAAGGACCATTTAAAAAATAAAATTTAGCTATAAATAAAACTTTAAAATTTGATATCCTAAAGGGTAATTGTACGTTATATGAAATGTCAGACAAAGACAAATGCTTTATGATTTAATTCATAGGAGGGAGATAAAACAATAAAATAAGACAAAATAAGAGCAAAAATCTTATAAGAATGAGGTTATTGTAAGAACAAAATAATTATTATGAGAAAGTACATAGGGTAGAGATAGGCAAAAAGAACGAATTTGGGATGGAGACTTTTGATGGTGATCATACTGTAGTATCTTCAGATGTCAAGTAATATTTTAGCACTAATGGAACTGAAACAACTTTCAGATGATATTTATGAAAAGGAAGAAAACTACTTCCACTGCCATAATACTTCTTTCCCAGTGCCTGTAATTTTCACACAGTGGTGAGATGATTTGGATCATGTAAATGGGAAGGCATCTACATGGTAGAAGACAGTAGAAGAATATGATAGAACAATATCTCTATATTTGTGAAAAAAAATTCAAGACCTGAACCACTGATTTAAGATGGTTATTTGAGAGAAAAGTAAATTTCTGTTTTGTTTGAGTCACTGCTATTTGGGATCTCAGTCAGAGTAATGGGCCATTATTCTAGGTGGAGGAGGAATGGGTTATCAGAATGACTTAGAAGGATTCAGATGGTGACTGCAGAGAGGAGAGAGTCCAGGCACGGATAATAGAGTGAGGAAGATTACCTAGCTATGCAGTTAATTGGGTTTTCCTCTTAAAGATTCTAAATGTTAATAAGCCCTACCTAGGCTATGAATTCTTATAAAATGTTGTAATTTAATCATCAAATAACAATAAATCTTTATGATAGGTCTGACAGGTATCTTCAGATTTCATAGGCTTTCTGTCCTGGACTGGAGGAATAGTTTATTGGGCTGGAGCTCTAACCTTGCTTGCAGGAAGTTCAGCCTAATCCCCATCACTGATGGTCTTCCAAGAACCACCTAGAACCCCTGCAAACACCACTTACAGTGACCCCCCCAACCACTAAGTCCAGTGGCCTATGAACACTGCTGTATGTACCCCCACCTCCACCAATTATTCTAGTATGCCTCTATATGAAGAGGGCTTAAAATGAAGTACTTTTCAAACTTGTAAATGGGTTCTTTTATCCTAAAATTTCCAGTATTCATTATTATTAATGTTCCAGGGAACACAGTTTGGGAAACATGATCTAGTGCCTGTTAGAGTTGAAGAAATAATTCAGTCCTATATGAAATTTTAATATGAGATAACATCAAATAAAAATAACTTGCAAACTGGTGAAGGGGTAATTCCATAAACAAACCATGTAAAAGCATCTTGTATATAGCAAGGAGCAAATAAATATTAGTTTCTTTTCTTTAAATAATGTGGTTAAAATTGTTTTTAGGTGTTTATTATAGCACATCTCCTAATTTCAACTGTCTCATGTTGAACAAGCCTAAGATTCTATCTGGATTTCCACTTGACTTTTGAAACCAGCATAAGTTTCATGAGAGGGCACACCGCCCTATAAACAGATGGATGTGAACACACAGGTGCCAGAATCCAGCACGGCTACAGTTCATGTAGAATGTGAAAATAGTTGACAGTTCTTATGACTTGTCATCTGCTCCTAGTGATAACTAAGCCTATCGGAAATAAGAAGCAAATTCTGAAATACACAAATATTTATTCAGTCATGAGCAGGAAAAATGTTACATTTCCCCCCCTGTTTGCAGCAGGAACTTTTAAATGTTGTGTATTCAAACACACTATCAATGGGCATATGGTATAAAATCGCTTTTTATGTTTATTGATAAAATATTACCAATCTAAGTTGTCATTTTACAGAAATAGCTATGCTTTTTCTAGTTTATGCTTTCTTTTTTGAGATTTATTCATTTATTTAGGTTTTTGGTCCACAGACAGTGATGCTCAGGGGTCACTCCTGGCTCTGCACTCAGAATTACTCCTAGTGTTGCTCAGGGAATCATATGGGATGGCAGGGATTGAATCTAGGTCATCCCACATGCAAGGCAAGCACCCTACCACTGTACAATCTCTTCTGTCCCAGTTTTTGCCTTCTTAACTTAAATTCAGCAGTCACTTCTCAAATAAATAGGCAGAGATTAATAAATATATAGTAATCACATTTATAAGATACAAGGATGGAATAACATATGACATGAGGAAAACAATTAGGATGTTCATTTTAGTGCTATTTATAATAGAAAAAAATGGAAATGCTTAAATGATTAACAAAGGGCTGGGTTTGACTCCCCAAATGAAACAAAAAAGAAAAATAAAGTAGTACTGGTATATATCTCCAAACTATATCATGCACCTGATAATATTATAGCACTGCACTGTCGTCCATTGTTCATCGATTTGCTTGAGCAGGCACCAGTAAGGTCTTCATTGTGAGACTGTTCTTACTGTTTTTGGCATATCGAATATGCCAAAGGTAGCTTGTCAGGCTTTGCTGTGCAGGTGGGATACTCTCAGTAGCTTGCCAGGCTCTCCGAGAGGAATAAAGGAATGGAACCCAGGTTGGTCGTGTGCAAGGCAAACGTCCTACCTGCTGTGCTATCACTCCAGTCTAGGAAAATAGTTTTAAAAATTCAGGGCCAGGGAGATAGTTCTAAGGGCTGAGCATATGCTTTGCATTCAGGAGGCCCAGGTTTGATCTCTGGTACCACATGGTCCCATGAACACCAAGCCCAGAGTAACCCTTAAGCACTGCCAGATATGCCGACTCTCTTAAAAAAATAAAGGAAATGGGGAAATTATGATGATATTTTGCCATGAAAAATAAAGCAAATGTTTATAATAAAAATGTTTCTATCAATATTAAGCTAGACTGGGGCGCTCTTGGTTCAGTATTCACAATCTGCTACTACCTCTAATCCATACCATCCTGTCCTTTCACTGGGCTTTAGCTATTGCAGCCTAACTGGCCTTCCTGATTCTGCCTCTTGTTCTACTTCAGTTGGATCTTCCTTTTTATTGTTTTCTGGTTTAGAGAACACACCAGTGGTTCTCGGGGTTTTGTTCCAGCCTATGCTCAGGGATCACTCCTGCTGGGCTTGGGGGACCCTACAATAGGCTAGGTATCGAACATGGACCAGCCGCCCGCAAGGCAAGCACCTTAACTCCTGTGATCTCTCTCCACCCGAGTCAGGGCTTCTGTTTCCTGTCCTCTCCCTTCCCACTGTTCTTGTGGTTGGTATTATTGTTGCAATGACTGGGAGTTACACACACCCCTGACTGTGGTGCTACAACATTTCAGCCACACTGTTTTCTGATCCTCCACACTTGGTCATGGTGCTCACCATGGTTGAGTTTTCTTTTGGGAGAGAAGGGTTGGTGACACCCAGCGGTACTCAGAGACAACTTCTAGCTGTGCTCAGGTAGTGTGAGAAGATATTTTTTACAGAAATCTAAGTTTTGTATTTACAAAGTCATTGACTTTTTAAAAATAAGAAACTGTCTTCATGAGAGTTATAACGCCCATTTATCAATTTAATCCATCAGTTGGTGTTTGTTGATTGCTCCCTCAACCTGTCAATTTCCTTTGTCTCCTGATCAGACTCTGACTTGTAAATATTGTCTTTCTCTTCCCCTTACTGTTCTTTGCATGGTTAGTTATTTCAGAGCAATTGCTTTTTGTATGGATGCAGAGAGTTTCTTGCCCGCATGCCTGGCTTTCTTACCCGGGGCCCCTCGGAGGGGATGGGCTCCAGCTTCCCTCCCCACCCCGAGCAGAGCTCCCGGCATCCAAAGACTACCTGAGCCTAGCTGGAGCCATGCTCGAGATCCCTCTCCACATGTTCAGACAGGCCTCATGCATGACGGTACCAGCAGAGGACCAGGTGTGTGTAATCCCATCACAACATCCAGAGAGAGATTTAAAAGCAAGCTCCCAGAAGCGATATCTTGTAGCCTACTTCTCCCTCTGGGAGAAACTGGCAAGTTTCTGAGAGTTTCCTGCCCACATGGGACAGCCTTACAAGCTTCCCATGGTGTATTCAGATGCTAAATCCAGTAACAAGCTGGATCTCATTCCCCTGACCTTGAAGTGTCCCCAGTGCGAGATCACTGGGAGGGCTGAGTTGAGATAGACTTCTAAGATCTCAGGGAAAGGATGAAATGAGAGGTTACTGAGCCTTCCCGAGAAATCATTGATTAACGGGATTTTGTGATTCATGATTCATGATGGATACAGGAAGGCAATTAAAAAGACAAACCTGTGACTTGGGAGATTATTGACTCCAGATAATATTATCTCCTGGACATCTGCTCTCTCGACTTAAGCCTCAGTTGCCCTTACTTCCTAGATCCCCAAAAGCAGGCTCCCAACCAGGGACTGGATGGACCCAGGGCAAGCAGTGAGCTATGACCTATCTTGGCATTGAAATGGGCCTGGCCAAAGTGCCATAATGCTTAACTGTAAGTTAAGACCTTGGTCATGGACAAATTCTGTCATGATCCAAAAACTAATAACTAGATTTGGACCCTGCTGGGGTTAGGAATGATTAACCTGGCCTGAACACTGTAGACTGAATCTGTAGTGAGATGTTCCCAGGAGAGTCACCCTACAAGCCTAAAAGTGTCCATATAGAATGTGTAGACATAGAGGGAAGCTAGAGTGAGGACAAATATGGTAGCTAAAACATTTCTAGAAATGTGGAAGTCAGTCTGATCACCTCACTCTTTGCACTTCCCACAGTTGTAAACATAAGAATTCACATGATGAGGCCAGAATGAAAGCACAGCGAGTAGGGCTAGATAGTGCACTAGGTTCTGTCCCCAGTATCCCATATGGTCCCTCAAGCACTGCCAGGAATAATCACTGAGTGCAGATTCAGAATCAAGCATCACCAGGTGTGGCCCAAACACAAACATCAAAAGTAAGTTCACATGAAGCTTCAGCTCTGCTCAAAGCTACTGGGTCCATGTTAGCCTTTGTGCAGGATAAATTTAAGCATTGCAATGGCCAAAGCTCACAGTGCTCTGCAGCAGGTGAATCGGTTAATCCTCCCGTGATCCATGTTTTTAATCAAGATAGTTAGGTTTCCAGGTGGGTCCCTATTTCTCAAGATTGGAGTTAGTCTCCCTGACCACTCTCCCTCCTTTGAAGCGTACTGCTAGGAAGGAAAGTACTTGTTAAGTACCAGGTCTGGTTGTGTTGCTCTCAAAGCAAAAGATTTTATGAAACTTAAAAACACGTGGGGATAAGTTTTACTTCTACCTAACACTTGTGACTGACTTTTTGTATCCTAAAGCTGGTAACTAACAACTTCACTGCACAAATTCTCAGGTAATGGATTCCCAACAGCTGGAGCCAGAGAGATAACACAGGAGGTAAAGCACTTAAACGTGGCCAACCCCGATGCAATCATGGAGCACATACAGTGTCCTGAGCTCTGTTCGGGTCACTCCCGAGCACAGAGCTAAGAGCAGCCAGAGTGCCACGGGGTGCCTGCGATCCATACACAAAAGCATCCCAGGAGGAAAAATGATGGGAATCTTGACTTCTCCTTTTCCTAGCTAAAGGAAATGGACCACATCAACGTTTTCAAACTCAAGGGACTGCAATTTGAGTGTCGCACTGTGTAACTCTGTATGTTGTAGTATGCTATATATGTTTATAAATGAAAAACTTCAATTTTTTCCTCCGTATACATACTCACACTTCACTTCTGATATCTGTTAGTCTACAAGTGTACTTCCCCTCATCAAGAAATTCTTCAGTTCTCAAATTAAGAGTGTGGATGATATCAACCTATATTAAATGTTGGATATTAGAATACAAACCCAAGAGTGTCTGAACATGGGAAAGGGGGTGGGAAGTGAATGTCAGGAACATGGGAACTCGTAGGTGGGTGGCCATGCGGTCTTTTGACATCCCATGGAATCCAGTCGGTAACAGCTCTAGTCCAGCGGTCGCTACAATTTGCATTACGTGTCCAGCACATCTGATTTTTGACTCCTTGGCAAACGAGGCAGCATCCCTGATTCTTGATCATCGATGGAGGTCGGAACTCTGGATTCTCTTTTTCACTTGAGTGAGACGTGATACTCCAAGCATAGCTCTTTCAATTCCTCTTTGGGAAACTTGAACAGTGTTCTCGTCTTGTTTTCATAGGGCCCAGGTCTCTGAGGCATATGTTAGTGCAGGAAGAACTGTGGAGTCAAAAAGATGTGCCAAGAGCTGAAGGTTCTTCATCCTTTTAACAACTTTTTTAATGCTCTTGAAGGCATTCCACGCCACTCCCTTCCTCCTGAGCAGCTCTGGTGCCATCTATGAGATGCTCTGACTTCTTTGTCAAGACCCTAAATGAACGGTTTGATGCTCGTGTTCCTGGAGTAAGCAGACACCATTGGGCTACAATAGCATGCAACAAGGATGAATGGAGGTGTTACTGGCACCCGCTTGAGCAAACCAATGAACAATGGGATGACAGTGCTACATAACAGTGCTAATTTAGGTGTTTTAGGTTTTTTTTTTTTTTAAAAAAAAAAGCCCTAAGAGTCCTGCTTCAGTTTTACTTTCTAATGCTTGTCTGCTAACACTGTTCCCACTGGGAACAAGAAGTATGTCCCTGTTCTCTGCAAGCAGAGGCTGAGCAGCTCATTCTTGTCACATCTAAGAGCTAGAGATGCTCTATGACAGCAGAGGTCCAGATCTGTGCTGAAATGAAGTCTCCAGCTGCACAGGGGCCCTATTTCAGCAGTTATTTTGGTTGTGTTGTTTGGGGGTGTTTTTCACTATTGTTATTAGTTTTGTTTGTGGCTGTTTGGGGGCTGGTTTATTGGCAGGGCGGGGGACAATACACCCAGCAATGCTTAGGGCTTACTCCTGGTAGTGCTCAGGGGACCATATAGGATGTTGGGATTGAACCTGGTCAGATGCGTTCTGGATGCTCTTCCTTGCAACAGGATCAGGAAGTCTCACAGCACAGCATTTTATAGTCCCTGAAGCAGCACTAGAGGCCCTGCCGACTGTCCCACGTTTGAAGGACTCAAACCTGATGGGTATGTTTCTTCTTTTATCTGTACCCTCCCTCTGCAACGCCATTGAATCTTTTGGGGCATCACAGGATGTGAAACAGGAAAGGCTGCCAAGGATCGGGCCAGTCAGCCGGACCCCGTGCTTTAGGAAAGAGCAGAACACCCTGTCCAGATATTTTGCTGTTCGAAGTCTAGGGTGGACCAAGACCAGAGTGTTTTGACCACAGTGCCACCTCACCTGGCAATGCGTGCAGAGCCGTGAAGGAGGCAGATGGATGAGGTGTCCCCTCCCCTCCCACTCAGCACGCATGGTCATCACACCAGAGGGGCCTGGAATTCTCCAGGCTCTGCTGCCTCCGCCATACACGGGAGTGTATGAACCGGCCTTCCCCACAGGGGAGGTAAACAAGAGTGGGATTCCCGAGGAGTGCCCAGGAGGGAGCTTTGAACACCTGTGGTGTGGCCCACCCATGCCCCCAAGTCAAGCTGGGGAAGCTGGACCCGGAATGAGGGCTGCTGGCGCCCTCCTTCTAGTGGCTAGTTGCTAGTTGCTGAGAAGGCGCAGGGCCTCGGGTAGAAGCTGATCCTGCCTGGGAGTGGGGTCAGGGTCTCGCCTTCCCAGGCCTGCCGTGGCGCTCTGCCTTTGGAAACCTCCTGAAATCCTCCCCAAGGCCTCCCTGCGGCTTCCCGACGAGCTTCCTAACCCTCACTCCTGACCCGTCAAGGTGGGTGAGCACCTCGCCCGGAGCTGTTCAGAGTCAAGGGGGCTGGTCAAGCACATCTACAAGCCAAGGGCGCTGTGTGGTGCCCCTGGACACAGCCCGAGAAGGTCCCACCAGGGAGCGTGTGTGGCCTGGCCCTGGAGCCACTTACCCACGAACTTTCCATCCATCATCGTAATGAACATCAGCCCTCCTGAGCCTAGGTACCGGAGGGATGTTTTCTAATATGTTAATTTTCAGAATGAGTCTAGTCCACAAGAACAAAACATGCTTAGCCAAAGTCCACGGAGCCACTGAGATTTGGAAGTGGAAGAAAAAGCTATCCACAGATGCCGACTTTAAGATTGTCTTCCTTCCCGCACCTGTCCTGTCCAGAGTCAGTGCCACTGGGAGGGTGCAGGGGAGTCTTTTGTTTCCTGTTGTTCCTGTGGGGGCCACACCCACTGCTCCGGGGACACTGCAGTACTGGGGATTGAACCCAAGCCTTTTGAGGGGTCGGCTGTGCTCTGCCCTCGGGCCATCCCATCATGGCACCTTTTCTTGGGGCAATCAGCTGTGTTTGGGACATTGGTCCCATTCCTGTGTGGCTTGTGTGACTTGAGCTCATAGAGGTCTCAGGGAAGGTCGCAGATGGGCCAGGTGGGGGTTATGTGGAGCGGGTTTCTGAGGGTGTGTGTGGGGGGCGGTTACACCTCTCATTCTTCTCTGTTACTATAGCTGAGGATTCTGTCACTATAGCTGTGGGACCACCGCAGGCCACAGCCCAGTGGGATTGGAGCCTCATTTACCAGTACAAGATAGAAGATAAGAACGTGTCCCTGTTTGCCAAAGGTGTGTCCCCTGCTGTTCTGTCACTTCTCTTGGGGGCTACTGAAACTGCCCTGGACAGCCTGGCTTAATTTTTTTTTTTTTTGCTCTTTGGGTCACACCCAGCAATGCACAGGAATTACTACTGGTGGTACCCAGCGGACCATACGGGATGCTGGGAATTGAACCCGAGTTGGCCTCGTGCAAGGCAAACACCCTATCTGCTGTGCTATCGCTCCAGCCCCTGGACAGTCTGTTTTCAAAGGTTAATTATAATCAACCAAGTAGGGTGAATGTAGACGTGGGAAACCAGGAGGGACCGGGTGCTCAGAGTAAGCCGGAAATGGTGACTTAGTTCTCCGAGTACTGCTCAGAAGTCACCGCAAGGGATCTGCTGTCCCGGCCCTGCTGAGATCCAACACTGCATGTTGAGCCCTGTGGAAAGGACCCTCGGATCCTGCCAGGCCTTGGCCCAAGTGGTGGTCTTTGATAACTGCTTCTCGGGGCCAGAGTGAGTTTGACTGTGCAGTCTGAGGAACATCGCCTGGCCTGAATCCACAGTGACAAGACAGTGATGGCTCCTCACAGAGAAGGAACCATGTGGCCACCCTGGATGGTCTCCCCTAACTTTCACCGTCACGCTACAAAAGGTCTTTTCCCTTCCGTCCAGTGAGGAAGGGGATGCAGAGCGATGGGAAGCAGCAAAGGCCAGAGAGCGGGCTGTCCCCTGGGACTTGGTGCATGCTTGCGCCCCATGACTGGCTGTGTTGGAGGAAGGCTCTGACCCGGTTCACAGGCTCTGACTTCTCTAGTCTCTAGGGGACCTGGCCCCCATGTGCTCATGACGACTGAGCCATCAGAGCCTGGCTCCCGACAGCTGTCCCACGAGGCCCCAGAGAGTGACTGGAGGGAATGATCTTTCTGCCATGCATGGGCGGAGTCTCTACCCTAAAGGAGAGTTGGTGTGTGTGGTGCTGAGGATGCACTGAGGGCCTTGTGGCCCTACAGCAAGTGTCATTTATATCTTAGTGAATCTAGTTGGAAAAATAAAATGAAAAAGTGGCTCGTTTGTGGTGACTATGAAGTTTCATGTTAAAGTTTTTATAACTTGAAATATTGGTAAAGGGGAAAAGTTCATTCTTTGTTTTCCCCCAATCCTAGTGCTTCTGTTACTGTCTGGGAAGAATGGAGTAACCCAGTGAAACTGATCTGGTTCTCAAAATGTGCAGACCTCTCTTTAAAACTTGAAAATTGGGGGCTGGAGTGATAGCACAATGTCTTGCATGCGGTCGACCCAGGTTCGATTCCCAGCATTCCATATGGTCCCCTGTGCACCGCCAGGGTTAATTCCTGAGTGCCGAGCCAGGAGTAACCCCTGTGCATCACCGGGTGTGACCCAAATAGCAAAAAAAAAAAAAAAAAAAAAAGAATTGAAAATTGTGAGTGTAGAATGAGAGAAAGGGTTTACTCAGGAATCTAGTTTGTCCTTTTCCTCTTTCATGGGCTTATCTGGCAACACTTGGGGGACCTTGAGGTGCGGGCCATGAGCCCGGGTCTCTGGATTGAACACTAGCCCTTCCTGCCGGATATGGAACCAGGACGGCCTGTCTGGAGATCAAAGGGTCAGCCTGGAGCTCTCTCCCTCTTGCCCGTGCGTCTTTCTTTATTCTCCAGTGTTGATATTCCCTGCAGAGGAGCTTCGTGTGCACGTGTTTCTTTTGTTTGTTTGGGGGCCACGCCTGGCTGTCCTCAGAGTTTCCTCCTGGCTCTACTCTCAGGAATCACTCCTGACGGCGCTTGGGGGATCCTAGGGGATGCCTGAGATCTAACCCAGGTTGGCCACATGCAAGGCAAGCACTGTACTACCTGTCCACACCTGAGTTTCAGTTTGGAATAACAAAGATGCCACCAGAGTTTCCTTCATATGAATTTGGCTATGTTTCTTCACAAGCGTTGTAAATGTTCCTAAGAAGTTTTGTGTCTCAAAGGACCAGCATTTTAGTGTCATATTCAACGTTCCTTTGCTCTTCTCTTGGTATTTGGTTCAGTTCTAATCATTCTAAATAATATTACAAATAAAATTTTTGTAAAAAGTATAACCGAACTCTCCCAGGGCTGGGACTTTGTACAGGATGCCAGGGATCGAGCCCTGGTCAGGCACATGCAAGTAAAGGACCCTATGCACTGTCCTGTCACTCCGGTCCTTAAATTAGAATTTGTGAATGCTGACAAAAGACTTGGCCATTTCAGTGGACTCAGCACCAATGGTTAAGACAGATCAAACAAAAAATAAAATGGACTCTTTCCCATTCACACAATCAAGTCTTAAATCAAGTCTTAAATCAAATATTAATCATGATGTGGATTCATGCTGGCTAGAAAGCATGTTCTAGGAAAGAAGGGTGTGAAGACAGGCACATCGCTGAGTGTCAAGTCTGCCCAAATTCCAGGCAGTGTATCAACAAAAAATGAGTTGGTGAGAACCAAGTTCAGACTTCAGAGAATCAAGAAAAGTCAGGAAAGAGCCAGTTTCTGGACAGAACCAGCAGGACCTTACCTGGGGATACAGGCCATGGCACAAGGAAGGGGGAGTTGGAAAACAAGATGGCCGTTAGAGCAGAGGGACCTCAAGCAAGGGGCCTGGAGAAGGAAGTATCAGTTGGCAACACGGTGGGGGAGGGGCCTTGGGCACCAGACCCAGTGGAACCCTGTGGGATTCTCCCCTCCTTTGTGATGCAGGCGATGCTATATAAGCCCGAGCCCCTCGCTCACACCTCAGTTGCCTCAGGCAGCTTGCCGGCAACATGATGGGAGTTGTTCTATGGACTCTGTTCATTTTGTATGATAGTTCTACTGAGCAACTCTTGTGCTCTGTCCTGGAGTTGCTGGGTATTCACCCCACTACCCTTTTCCTTAGCATTCTTACGTCTGTTATTCATCTGATCCTATATGACGCCATTGAATCTTATATTGACTTCCGCCAAAAGAACATCAGAACGGTAGGAGCCAATTGCAGCGCCTGAGTGAGTGGGTGGTGGTGGCGCGGGCTGGTCCTCCTCACACGGCACAGAATGAGCTTGCTTGCTTCAGAGGAAACCTTAGTTGGGGGGTCTGAGGAGGGAGCACCTCACTCTCCTAGGAAGGCAGACTGCAGGGCGGAGATTCGGGCGAGACAGGGCTCCCCTGAATCTCACAGGCGATTGGGAGGGGCGGCAGGTTCCCAACTCGGAACCCCCAACTCCTACAATGACCCAGAGCCGGCTTCCCTTTCTGGAGACTTTTAAGTTCTCCCAAGAAACAAATCTCCCAGAGTGACCCTTGGGGTTAGGAGGGCGGCATCAGCCTCCCTCCGTGTCAGCTGTGAGAAGGGCAGAGGAGGGATCGGGGTCCTGGCCCGGAACCCTGGACTGCCAGGTTGCCCCGGGACAGGCCCATAGTTGTTCACAGAAGGAAACCGAAAGAGCAGGATCGAGGCAAAGCATTTGGTCACATGGAATGATGAATCCAGGGCACAACCCCCCTGCTTGTAGCAGGACTTCTGTTGGTTTAGGGTCCTGGTGTCTGAGTTGGAGAGGAGTGAAAACCTGGTCCCAAATGCTCATTGACTTTTGTCTTCTCAGCGTCCATATAGGATCAGAAGAAGAAGGACTACTGCCCTAAGATGTGAGATTCTGCCTTTGAGCTGCACCCTCCGGGGTGACCCCCCCATTCCCTGCAGTCCCAGGGCCCTGGTCTCTGAGGGGGGCTGCTGCTTCCACAGACCCTCCCTGGAAGCAGGGCCTCAGACAGCTGCTGAGGGGAGGCAGTCACAAGTGGACCGAGGCCGGGGGGACGAGGCGAGGGGTGCGGCCCTCTGGGTGGCCACGGGAGACGAGAGGAGACAGACTGGAGCTCTGAGTTGGGCAGAATGCGGGGGGTTGGCGGAGATGGGATTCCCCTGGCTCTCCCGCAGCTCTCCCAGGGCCGCTCCTTCGTGAACAGACGCCATGTCTCGGGTTCCTAGGTGCGAACTGTGGCCTCAGCTCTGCGGAAATGAGGAGACCCTGGACCAGCCTGCACCTGGACAGGTGACTGTCTCTGTGTCTCTTTGCCACCCCGTCTGAGGAGGAGTGTCGCTGGCCTGCTCTGGGCGGGCGGGGCAGGCACGGGGACAGGGATGGGAGGACAGGCCTCGGGGAGGCTGAGGGGCAGAGTGGGAAGTCAGGGCTGGAGACAGTGGGAAAGGGGGAGGCTTCCGGGGCCCCCACTCCTGCCCTCCCCAGCCAAGGGCGAAGGCCCTCCAGGCCCTGTTGGCTCCTCCCCATCTCCGTCCTTCCTGTTTTCTGCAGATCCCGCACCCTGGATGGGGATCACCTCACCTCTGAGGACAGCCGGTGCAGACCCAGCCAGGCCCGGAGCCACGCCATGTTTCAGCGGGGCTCGGCGGTTCCACACCGTGCGGCGTCCTGTCCTTCCTTTTATGTTGCGACATGGGACTGGGTGTCTGTCGTTTTGCCTGTTGGGCCTGCAGCCTCCGCCCGAGGTCTGGCGCCCTTTCCTGTGGCCCAGCGTCCCACGCCTGCCCGCTCAGTGATCCGCACTCTCACCCCCGTGTGGGGCCTGAGGAACAACTACCTGGGACCAGCCCCTCCAGGGCCTCCTGGACCACTAGCCCCCCCTCCCTCCGAGCCTGTGCCCCTCGACACAGAGGTGAGGGCTCCAAGCAGGGAGCAGCTCCCAGAGTCCGGGACCCGTAATATGACCCCACGGGGCCTGAGAAATGTCTTAAGAAGACTAATGAGGCCCCGGCGCCCAAGCACTAGGGGACAGACACCCCGCGTGGGCCCGCTAAACCGAGCCCTAAGATGTTGCCTGCCCTGCATCTATCGCAGGCCTGACCCGTAGAGCTGCTCAGAGTGGGCCTTCCCGGACACAAAACTCCCTCTTTCGAGGGAGCACTCCAACCCCTGCCCCTCCCTGAGAGCTGCGGTCACAATAAGCACAGAAGACAGGCCGACACCCCTCACCCCCATCCCCGACTGTCCCCTCATTAAATAATGTTAAATCCTCAAGAATTGTTCTGTCTGCTGTGTTGGGGGTTGGCGGCAGAGTTACTGGGAGCCTGATCTCAGGGAAAGGAAGGAGTTTGTTCAACACTTAGAAAGGAACTCGTGGGGGCTGGAGTGATAGCACAGCGGGTAGGGGATTTGCCTTGCATACGGCTGACTGGGTTCAATTCCCAGTATCCAATAGGGTCCCCTGAGCACCTCTAGGAGTAATTCCTGAGTGCCTGAGTGCAGAGCCAGGAGTAAACCCCCTGTGCATCGCCAGGTCTAACCCAAAAAGCAAAAAAAAAAAAAAAAAAGACAAAAAGACGGGGGGTGGAGCAATAGCACAGCTGGTAGGGCGTTTGCCTTGAAAGGCTGACCCTGGTTCAATTCCCAACATCCCATAGAGTCCCTTGAGCACCGCCAGGAGTAATACCTGAGTGCAGAGCCAGGAGTAACCCCTGTGTATCGCCAGGTGTAACACATAAATAAAAGGAAAAAAAAAAGGCGGCCCATTCCCAGAGCTCATGGGAATCAAGAAGAATCACCACCAACAGGAGTGCAAGCTCTCAAAAGCACACGTGCAAACAACCAAAGGAGTGTCAGCCTCAGTGAAGCCACATCTGAATATGGAAGCACAGCATCCTGGTGTGTGGCCCTGGCAAACACCACAGCTGCGAAAGTGTGAGCACCATATTCATGTATGCACAAACCCTGGTCAGCACAACAACATTAAGGACAATAATGAAGGAGGGAGGGAGGGAAGGAGGGAGGGAGGGAGGGAGGGAGGGAGGGAGGGAGGGAGGGAAGGAAGGAAGGAAGGAAGGAAGGAGGGAGGGAGGGAGGGAAGGAGGGAGGGAAGGAGGGGAGGAAGGAAGGAAGGAGGGAATGAAGGAGGGAAGGAAGGAAGGAGGGAATGAAGGAGGGAAGGAGGGAATGAAGGAGGGAAGGAAGGAAGGAAGGAAGGAAGGAAGGAAGGAAGGAAGGAAGGAAGGAAGGAAGGAAAGAAGGAAGGAAGGAAGGAAGGGAGGAGGGAGGGAAGGAGGGAAGGAAGGGAAGGAAGGAGAGAAGGAAGGAAGGATGGAAGGAAGGAAGGAAGGAAGGAAGGAAGGAAGGAAGGAAGGAAGGAAGGAAGAAGGGTGGGAGTGAGGGAGGAAGGAAGGAAGGAAGGAAGGAAGGAAGGAAGGAAGGAAGGAAGGAAGGAAGGAAGGAAGGAAAGAAGGAAGGAAAGAAGGAAGGTGGGAGTGAGGGAGGAAGGAAGGAAGGAAGGAAGGAAGGAAGGAAGGAAGGAAGGAAGGAAGGAAGGAAGGAAGGAAGGAAGGAAGGTGGGAGTCAGGAAGGAAGGAAGGAAGGAAGGAAGGAAGGAAGGAAGGAAGGAAGGAAGGAAGGAAGGAAGGAAGGAAGGAAGGAAGGAAGGTGGGAGTCAGGAAGGAAGGAAGGAATGAAGGAAGGAAGGAAGGTGGGAGTGAGGGAGGAAGGAAGGAAGGAAGGAAGGTGAGAGTGAGGGAGGAAGGAAGGAAGGAGGGTGGAAGTGAGAAAGGAAGGAAGGAAAGAAGGAAGGAAGGAAGGAAGGAAGGAAGGAAGGAAGGAAGGAAGGAAGGAAGGAAGGAAGGAAGGAGGGTGGAAGTGAGAAAGGAAGGAAGGAAAGAAGGAAGGAAGGAAGGAAGGAAGGAAGGAAGGAAGGAAGGAAGGAAGGAGGGTGGAAGTGAGAAAGGAAGGAAGGAAAGAAGGAAGGAAGGAAGGAAGGAAGGAAGGAAGGAAGGAAGGAAGGAAGGAAGGAAGGAAGGAAGGAAGGAAGGAGGAAATCTTCAGTTCCCTATATAAACCAGTTAGGTGTTTTACAATTCAGTTTAGTTTCATTCCTATCTTTTTGGAGATAGCATCAGAGGTCACGATAATAGCTCAATACTGTCCTTAATTTAGATGCCAATTGCAAGCCCAGGTTATTGCAAGAGCTTCTGATCAATTGGCTATAAATCTGGAAGTATTCCCATAAACCGTTCCTTGGATTAGATTAATTTGATAGAATAATTCATACATGTCTGGAAAATAAACTACCAGTTTATCATAAAAGGCATACCACTAAAGCAGAGACTGAAACATGACTGAAACAGCATGACTGAAACCCAACCAAGAATGACTTTGTAACTGTGTATCTCATGGTGATTCAATAAAAAAAACCCAAAAAACGAAAAGAAATTGCAGCTAGCAGTACACACACACACACACACACACACACACACACACACACACACACACCACAACACGCCCATAAAGCAGTTTACAAAGAATGTTCCTCAGATTAGTATTAATAAGCACGTTCATTAGTATCACTAAGCATATCAATATTCTCATACATGCATGCTAACACATGCATACATATACATCACTTACACAAACTGAAACTAAAAATTGTTTTGCTGCTTAAGTACTATTTGTTATCATTTTTCTTTCATACAGAGTGAAACGCTCCAGCTTCTTTCACTATATCAATGAATGAAATGAGGGTGAAAAAAGAAGTGATTAATTTGATTGCACTAGGGAAGAAGCTCATGAAGAAAAGTACTTGTGGGAACTTAAATGGTGTGAATACTAATTCTCGAGCAAGTGTCTAAGTTGCATGGTGGACCGCTTCCTTGGAAGCCTACTCAGGAAGTCCATAACAATTTAAGAGGCGAATTGACTGCAGGCAGAACAAAACCTGTAAAATCAGAATCTTGTGACGTTGGCTCTGAGTGTGTTTGATCTGGCAGGCATGTTTTCCATGAGTCACTGAGTCCCATATAGCACTTACAGGATCAAATGGCAGTATAAATTGGATCAACAGTTAAAGTCCTAATTCTCCCCATGACCAATGTGAGAAAAAGTAACTCAATTTAAACCCTTCTTAGAAAAGAAAAAAAATGCTTTGTGCAGAATACTTGAAGAAAAAAAATGTTAATCACAACCCCATGCCAAATATTGCTACAATTTTTTTTCCAACTGCACAGCTAATTCTATGCTGGCAAAATCCAAGGGTTTTTTTTTCATTATTTTTGGTTTATATTAGCAAAGGAGTTCTTAGATGCAAGGGAAATAATACACAGAGATGTCACGCCACACTTGACACTGTAAAGGGGTGAAAAGGTTTTCCCCACAGCTGTCAGTTTCAGAAGCTTTTCATTTGAAGCGCACAGCTCTGCAGAGAGAAGTGGCAGGCAACCCTCTTAGCCTTGGAATGTCTTCATTAGTAACAGCAGTGAAAATTTGCCTGGCAGAATAAGAGTACAAAAAAATGGTTAACTTTATAAGCTGGGGTCTTCATGTAACTACCCTCTATCTTTTGATAGAACTAGAGGGAACTCTGTAGCAGTGGGACTTTATATGTTGGGAGGGAAAGGAGAAGCTTCCTTGTCTTTTCGGCTTGTTACTTACTTCAGACATCCCCGTCTTTCTGCGTTTCTTCACTCCCTTTAACGAGTATGAGTTCTTGCCTATCTAACAACATGCCAAACAGACAGCACAGATGATACGGGTGCTGTCTCCAGGTCGAGGCAATGAGAAGTCCACTGCATCTTAAGTGCCAGGAGATAGAGGACATTTTCTGAAAATTAGTAGCAAGATGTCCTGACATTCAATGAGACACTGATTCTGTGTCATGATAATAGGCACAATGAAAAATTTCAGGGATTTTTTAAATCTAGGTGTGAGAAACATCAGTTTATGTCAAGTTAACCCATTTTCTTTCTAGGTAGGTTTTCTGCAGTCTTTAGTAAGATGATTATATCATAAAGCCTCAAGTTAGAAGGAAAATAGTGTCAGCTGAGCCATAGTACAGTGGGTAGGGGCCTTGCCTTACACACAGTCAACCCGGGTTTTTATCCAGGCACCCCTGAGCCTCACCAGGAGTGATCCCTGAGCACAGAGCCTGAAAGTAAGCCCTGAGCACTGCTGGGTGTGGCCCCCAAACCAAAAATCAACAAAACAAAAAATAGTGTTTCTGAGTTTATTTTACCCAAAATAATTTATTATGGTTCTCAAGAAGTCTGTGAATAATCAATTTTGGGAAAAGGCCTTAAGGAGTCAGTTAATGTCAGCCTTTTAAGGGAAGAGATAAATTAGGAGGTTGAGGGTCACACCTGGTAGTGCTCGGGGGCTACTCCTGGCTCTATGCTCAGGGGTTATTTCAGTGATACTGGGGGGACCATATAGTGCCTGTCGAACCCCAGCTTTCCACATGCAAAACACACAGTACATTGAGTTACCTCTCAGTCCTAACCTGTCAGCTTTTATGTCTAATGAACATGTTTCTTCAAAAGCCTGATAACTTTCAGGAAATGTTTGCTAACTTGTCTATCTTACCAAAAGTCCACATTCTTGATGAGTAGTTTAAATGAAATACTGTTTCATAGAGAAATAGTTTCATCCTTGAGTCTTTTCAAAATATGGAAGCCAAGGTCATTCACATTGAGCTGTAACAGAGATAGGCTGCAAGTTTATGCAACTCCACACCTTCCAGGTAAGAATTCTCCCTGTTCTCCATATATATGTAAAAGACAAAAATGCAAGTACGCAAAAGCTGTTATTGTAGGAATAGAGCTATAATCATATCTAAAATGTGAAAGAAAGTTTTAAAAGGCATTTTCTGGTGATTATGACATCCTACAAGTTAAGGATGACAATCCAAATGGCTCTGTGGGTGATGGTTGGTGGCCCAGAAAATCCTGGTTTCTGTTTGCTGTCAATGAGTGAGTACACACAGCATTTGCATGCAGCAAAGCATTGCCTAAGTTCACATATGTGTAAGTGTGTGCAAGTTCGCACAACTCTGGATTGGAGAGGAGTGAGGAGACCTCAGAGAAGCTGAAATAAAAGACGTTATTTCCTCAAAGTCTTCGAGGCTAAGAGTATCACAGGGACAGAAATTCTTTTGAAGATTCCTTCATCACACTTTATAGGATCTGTGTTTTCAAATGATCACAAAGTACGGATGCTCAGATTTAGTCCTGTGGCTTTTTGCCTTGTGATAGAGAACTCTCCACGACATCTTGTATTACTGCATCTGGGAAAATGTGACAGACAGATATTCTTTTTAGGGGTATAGGCTCACTTAGTAATATTTTGAAGAGATGAGATGAATTTGATAGGCGGCTCAGGATAAATATGAAGAATAAGTATTCTTGAGTTATCCTGGCTGAGTCTGAACCTAAACTCTGTGCCTGAGAATGGGTTACTTATTTGTCAGTTTCCTCATCTGAAAAATGGGAAAGATAATTTCAGAATAGACCATTTAAACAGAATAGTTAGAAACTAACCTGCTTCCAAGATCACAGGCTATGGCCTATGCAATAAAAAGTAATAAATAAAGGCTGGGGCACATGTTAAAGTACATGCTTAGCTTTTCCTCCTTCCTAGGAGGGGACTGGCAAGAATCAGTCCCACTAGTTGCCCCACAGCACCACCCACTCCATTCCCCACCACCTCCTCTGGCTTATCAGAATAAAATTCTTGGCTCTGGCATGCATAGGCCAAGGAAGTCTACACTTAGTATTCACAATTCTCTCTGGTCAGGTGCCTTAAAGTTCAGTAGACCTGTGGAGAATACTGAAGAAGTTAGCAAACAACTCTGAGAAGTAAGTTTAGTAGGGAAGCTGCTTTGGTGCATAGAGAGGATTGTATTGCGCAAAGAAAAATCTAGAATCTCACTTTTCTATAGTCTTCTGTGGCAGAGACTACTTACACCAACCAATCATCTAGTTCTCTTTTTCCTGAGCACCTGGATTTACCAGTGTCCTTCGTACCAGACTGGCCACATGACCAAATTCTAGCCAGTGGTTCAGGAGTGATTAGAATGTGGGTCACTTTCAGTTGAGGTCCACACATATGGTCTAGCTCCCTTTATGTCCTTCATAAAAGCAAAATTCCTTTCCACAGGTTGATGAGGAAGAGAAACAAAGAAGCTAGGATGAAATTATTGTGTAAGAAGAGCCTCGTGCACCCTTACCTGCAAGGGACACAAGAGCATAAATGAGAAATTCTCCTCTCATTGCTCTTCATTATTATTTAGGGTGTTTTTTTTAATTACAGAAGATGGTGCTAGCATTTACCTAATAAACAAGCTTATTAAGTCACATTAATGAAAATCCATGGAAGACTAGTACCTACCATGGTATACTCCTCTTTAAATTTAAAGTGTCTGTCACACACTACAGAAATATTCATTTGGCATGACCAAAGGCTTCTCTCCCTGTAGTCACACTGCTTGGGACCCAAACATAACCCAAAGTCACTTTATCTACTTGCCATGAAAGATGACTGCTCTAGGACTGGACGTGCATGGAGTTTATACACTGCAGAGATTCTGAAAGAAACGGGCCTAGTGTAAGAAAAAAGGGAGTCATGCAATTTTGCTGTTATGTGGATAAACCTGAAGCATTTCATGCTGAGTGAAGTTATTCAGCAGGAGAGGGTCAGACAAAAATGGTTTCTCTCATATGCGGGATATAAAGAAATAAAGCAGGGGAATAACAAATGCCGAAGTCAAGGAAACACTGAGGAAGAGAGCTGTTTGCAGTAGGAAGCTTGCCACTGGGGGCAGACTGGAGACTTCAGGAATGGGTGCATTATAAGTTTGGTGGAGAGAAGTGGTCGCTCTGAAGGAGACTGCCAGCTGAAAGGTGTAAAGTGCTTTGCAATAGAGGCAGGCTTGTGGGGGGAGGGGAAACCTGGAACATTGGTGGAGTACACCAAGTAGTCACTGGTGAAGGCATTGGTATTGGAACATTGTATTACTAAAACTCAATCATGAATAATTTTGTAATTTTGAAATTCACGGTGATTTAATTTTAAAAAAAAAAAGAAAGAAAGAAATGGGCCAGGGATGCAGCTCAGTGGTAGATCATTGTCCCGAGGCACAAGAAGGCAGAGGTGGTCCCCCCTCACACACTACCCCACATGCTGTAAGATCCTGGTACCACTGCTGTTGGGATCCCTGGTGCCACAACAAGTATGTTCTCCATCACACAGAAATGAAGTGACTTATACACAATGACTAAGTCTGAAGAACTACAATAAAGTATGTGGTCCCCAGCCATGGCTTCAAAAACAATAGAAGGTGAAGGGGGAAATAATTTTTGTAAAAGTCTTTAATAAAAGAAAACAATTAGAACAATGATAACTATGGACATAGATAAGGGTAATTAGATATAACCAGGAAGCTCTGAAGTATTTATCTCTGGAGAATGCTTTTCCAATGTGACAAAAATATTTGAGGTCTGATAACTAAGATTCCTTATTATAGAATTCTTGGCAAAGTACTCCTGATCTGTGTGTGTCTTCTTTTGCTGTTTCTCACCTTCAATCCCATTAGAAGCATAGTCATTCTGTAGTTGTATTTTTGCATTTAATCAGGATATCACTCTGTGTGTGTTAGTGTGTGTGAGTGTGTGTGTATGTTCATCTCTATAGTCCCTTAGGTTGCAGTTGTAAAATGGAAGCTGAAGAAACCTTTCTAAGGCTTCCAAAGAGGACCAAGATTAGTCCTCTTTGTACTCTCTTACTATTGGGTTATAGAGAAGAATGAGGTCGGCACTTTATCTCACAAATCATGAATCACCAAATCCTGTTAATCACCGATTTCTCTGGCCGGGCTCAGTAACATCTCATTTTGTCCTTTCCCTGAGATCTTAGAAGTCCATCTCAACTCCGCCCTCCTAACAATGTTGCACTGGGGGCTCTTCAGGGTCAGGGGAATGAGATCCAGGTTGTTACTGGATTTTGCATATGAATACACCATGGGAAGCTTGCAAGGCTGTCCCATGTGGGCAGGAAACTCTCAGAAGATTGCCAGTTTCTCCCAGAGGGAGAAGTGGGCTAAAGATATCACTTCTGAGAGCTTGCTTTTAAGTCTCTCTCTGGATGTTGGCCATTGATGGGATTACACACACCTGGGTTCCTCTGCCGGTACCTTCATGCATGAGGCCTGTCTGAAGGTGTAGAGAGGAGCCTCCAGCATGGCTGCAGCTAGGTTCCGGTGGTCTTCGGCCACCGGGAGCTCTGCTCGGGGTGGGGAGGAAAGCTGGAGCCCATCCCCCCGGAGGGGCCCCGGGGAAGACAGCCAAGCAAGAGACTCTCTAGAGACATAAAGTTTTGAAGCACTGTAGTAAACATGGACAGGCAAGCACATAAACATCCAAGTTATTGTGGGGTGTTAGATACAACTTTAAGAAAAGGCACAAAGTCTGTGAGGAAATAAGGGAAGACTCCCTGTAGGAGGTTGCAGTTGAACTGGTAATGGAAGTCTTCCAGTAAGGAGAAATGTCATAGCAAAGAAATAAAAAATCTGAATTAGGGTTCATCACAAGTTGTAACTATTTTGTGAGTCAAAGACGGGTGTTGATGTGAGAGAAAGGAGGGAGGAAAACCATTTTGCCATGAGGGTTGTTTAATAAAGAGCACCTGCATGGTTGCTGGCTAGAGTTGTGGCAACAAAGAACCCACACTGGGTGGCTTTAACAGCAGAATTTTATTGTCTCTAGGGGCGGGAAACCCATGAGCAAGGTGTTGGCAGGGTTGGCTCTTTCTGAAGCTGTGAGAGAAAGTGCATTCCATGCTTCTCTCCTCACTTCTGGTGGGTTGCCTGAAATTTTGGGTGTTCCTTGGTTTATGGGAACGTCACCCTGATTTCTGTGTATCAGTATCTCAATCCCTCCCTACTTTTGAAAGGACATGAGTTATATTGAAATCAGATCCAAAGAATGATTTGACTTAACACGAGTGTGTCTGTAAAAGACCGTTTCTGCAAAGTAGGTCACATTCTGAGGTACTTGCAGTTAGAAATTCAGAATAAGAATGTGGTGGGTGATACAATTCAATTTGCATTAAAAAAAGCATGGACCAGAAAAATCAAAAGAGAACAGCAGTGTTGCAGCAGAGCTGGAGGAGGGGGTTAGCAAAGTTCTTGTTCCTTGAGGGCCAGGAAAGGCACCAAACCCTATTTCTGCCCTTTGTATTTTATTACCTTCTCTTGATTTGCAAGCAAAGGCTAATACTGCTTCCCCACAGAATTGCTTTGAGGATTAAATGTGATTATGCACAGATAGTCTTAGCACACAGCAGGCAGTCAATAAATAAAAAATAAATCGCATTAAAAACCTGAATTTTTCACATGAGACTGACATCGTAACATGCACTCACTACCTAATGCCAAATGAGTTCTAGATGGCAGGGACTCACTTCCTAAATACACATCACTGAGAAGCTGACACCTTGGGAGGCTGCTCTTGGCTCCCACCATGTGTGGAGCTCATTAAATTCTATATTCAGGCCACGTGACTAAAAGCCCTTGGGAATGCACAAGTACAAAGAGTGTGAATTACGGCTGTGAAACAGGATTTCAAAATATTCCCCTCTTGTACTATTTGTGGAAATTAAACATCTGATTTGACACCTCATGAATCTTTTTCTCCAGGTTGTTTGGTTTGGAGTTAACATGCTAACTGATCTGCCCAGGAGAGCAAACAAAAGCCCTGCATTGCTCTGTACATTTAGCTGGTGGGTTATCCAAAAGGAAGCTCCTTCTTTATCATTCCTACCACGGAAGAGATACTAAGAGCTTTCATTTCATGTAAGCACTGTGGTGATTTCCCTCAAAATATGCATTTTTTTTGATATTTGTGAAACACACTCTAACGATGCTTAAAAGCATCTCCATCATGGTTTGTGAGTTCTTCAGTCTGAGTCTGGATTTTTTTTAAGCTCCTCCAGCCTCCAAGCTCTGGCATGACCAGCATTTTTTACTTCCAAAACAGCTTGATTATATCTTCTATCAATCCCAATCCTTTTTGTTGTGAGAGTAGAACCACTGTTTTGCTGTGCTTGTTCTTAACGACTCCAAGCAGCCTGTTTGAAATAAAAGGAAAATTCCAGGCACTGCCAATCATCTCCAGTTACTCTCCTCATTGCTGCTGGGATCAACAGTCTAGAGAGGAACACGCACAGGAAAACCTTCATGCTGGCTGCTTCAGTTCTAAGTTTCTGAGTCACAGAACATCAGGCCAAAGAAAGATGTCAACCAATGTTTTTGAGTTTCTCCTCTCTCTTCCTTCGGTCCCAATCTCAAAGACCTCATCCCCTTTTGCCTGGATTTTCACAA
Organism: Sorex araneus; assembly: GCF_027595985.1. NCBI lineage: Eukaryota > Metazoa > Chordata > Mammalia > Eulipotyphla > Soricidae > Sorex > Sorex araneus. The sequence continues at coordinate 10,416,944 of NC_073311.1, read as the reverse complement.
TAACTTTGAAACAGTCTCTCCTCCTTTATGTCAGTATCTGTTCATTTCAACTCCTAAGGACCGGACTTTACCTTGGGCTTATGAACCTCCACTGATCTCCATTGCTTCAACTATGAAATCCAATATCCTTATCTTCTGAGGTCTTCAAATCGGTTCCCACACTACATTCACCATGCTCTTGCTCTTTCAGAACACTTAGTATATTATTTGCTCTCGTCAAATAAAACTCTTTTCTGTGGACATATCTACCATGCAGTGTGCTGTGCTAATTCTCTTCCGTGAGTAGGAGGCAGTTCCCCATCTCCCTCGGGGCTCTGCCTTTCTCCTCTCAGACCCTTTCATGAAGACCCTGTGCATTCCCATGAGACCACCTTTAGGCCTCTTTGGGGGCTCACTCCACATTACACTTCATATCCTACTTGTGTGTCTATCTCCTGGGCTCCCTTCTGCATTGTGAGCTCCAGGATAGAGGCATATGTTATTCCTACCACCAACTGTCTGGCTTCATACACATGCAACCAGCACCAAGTCTGGGTCTGAGAGACTTAATGCCAGGCCGTGGGAAGGCGTGGGACAAGGAAGTTTTATAAGAGAATTTTCCAACATCTCAGCAAGTTTTTACATATTGTGTCTGCTGAGTTTTCTCAGCTGAAATTAATCTGGAAACAGGAGTTTACAGAGCAAATTACTTTCATATGAATTCAGACTTGCAGCTAATGCATAAAGTGAAACCTCAAAAATCTTCATTGTGCATTGTCAGTCCTGTACAACCTTCAACTGTATGTTTATAAGCAACCCTTCCGTGCCTATCAGCCAGATAATTTGCCACCCTGTGACAACCCCCTTTTGCTTTCTCTCGTATATTCATAGCACAGTCCCCGTGGTAATAAAATCTTAGTTTGAAAGCAAAGGCAGGTATGCAGGGAAGGATGGGAGGTGAGTAGTGTCTGACTTTTCGTGCTGTTTCTTCAACTTATTTATGCCCATTTGGTTCTGTTTTGATAGATTAAAATGATTTCAATAAATCTGATTGTTTCCCAAAAGCTCTGCTAAAGTGCATTTAAAGATAACTCATAACTGTTGTTGTTCTGGGCCCAGAAATGTACTCATATTTGGCTCCCATGGTTTTTCCCGAAAAAATTTAGAAGGGTCTGGTTTTGCTCGTGTTTTTTGATGAGAGCAACTGGGTTCCCCAGAATAGAGGCTAAGAAGAGCAGCAAAATAAAGCAAGGACCTGAGGTGCTACTCTTCTGAGACAATGAGTATACAAGTTCATGTGCACATGTGTGTGTTGTGTGTGTTAATACTAAGAAGTGTATGAGGTTGTATGGCTGGAAGGAGAATTTGGCAAGGATGAAATAGTGGGTGATGAGTTAACATCTATCGATGGAGAAAGGAAGTGATCCTCAACTGGGATAAGAGCAAGATCTGGACTCTGGATGACTAATGACTCCACAAACATGACTAATACAATCAACATGACTGATTGATTGTACTTTTCCACACACTGCTTTTCCACAATACCCCCAGATGGCATATTTAGCATTATGACTTTCTTTTCTTCTTAATATTTATCTTAGTCTTCAACATTATCACTTAAATCTATGGTCCTGGAAAAAATAATAAAGGTTCACAATATAATTTGTGTATTTTTCCCCTCTACTTTTCTTTTTTACTCTCTTCCAATACTCAGGAGGTATTCTATCTAGAAAATGTCAAAATTTTCTTTTTTGTTCATGTTCTGTGCTTCCTCTTTACCTCCTTGAGATATATTTTAGTGTCTAAATTAGTGAATCATTAATTGTAACTTCAACTCCTAATATAGTTGTTGGATATGTTTTTTCATATAGAAAATGTGAAGTGGATAAAGTCTAGGTACCCTGGTACTTCCTGACATTTCTGAGCTCCCCTTTACAGCAAGGCTTCCTAAACATTGAATTTATCTCTTACTAGTTGTTAAATGTTTGATTTAAACATATTTTTCTCTGATCCCTCCCATCTCAATCTCTTCAGTGGTTAAAAGTGTTTGAGGCCCGATTACATGGCCTGGAAGCATCACAATAATGTGTCCCCAGGAGTACCCCATCTTTCATCTCATTTTCTCCTGAATTCTCTCCCAATCTCAGTGTTATTCAACACATTTCCTTCTGTGATATATTCTATTTGGACAAATTTTGTGTGTACGTATGTGTGTGTCAGGGAGAGAGAGAGAGAAGAAGAAGAAGAAGAAAAGAGAAAGATCAGAGAGAGAGAGAGAGAGAAAGCAGAGAGAGTTACAGAATGATAGATGATATAGGCAGAAAGGGAGAAAATGAGGCACTCTTGTATCCTTTAAATTGGACCATATCCAATATCATGCCACCTCACTTCAAAATCTGGCTTAGGAGGGGCCAGAGTGAGAGTAGAGTGGGTAGGGCACTTGCCTAATCAACTAAGGGTGGAAACAAGTAAAATAAAAAGTACGAGAGAAAGGTAGCTCATACTGTCTCCCACCCACGTGCAGACAGACGGCAGGGATAACTGGCAGTAGGATAATGACCAGCAAGTACTCAGCGGCAAGCAGTGGGGCACCAGTGACCGTGCAGAAGACCTCAGCTTTGCAGACCACAGACATTCAGACCCACCCTGAGAAGACAGGGCATTCCCAGGTCATTCAGCAGCTCACACTGGCTGGACAGTGTAACCAACAGTGAGGCAGCAGTGAGACAAAAAAAAATCACTAGACAGTGCCTTGTGACCCACAACTGGTAATAGCAAACTTCTGAGTTGAGATGAACAGACCATGGACACAGGGAGAAAGGAAGATGGTTGAGATGGGTGAGGAGAGATAAGCAATTGGCCTGCTCTCCCAGAGGCTGAGGTTCCTGTTTCTGTGGCTGCTGTAGACCAACATGAGCTCTTAAGAGCTGCCACACCAGAGTCATCCTGTGGCTCTACAGTAATCTTAACCCACATCCACAAGAATCCCGCAGTCAGCCGGCACCCACTGCATCATCAGGTAGCCCAGATGGTGAGAACACGACTGCCCCTCTGCTCAGCTCACTTAGACCTCATCAGGAGGGTGTTTGGGGTGGGAACTGCTGAAAGTCTGCCATAGGCACCTAAATGGCATGGATACTAGCATGCTACCATGCTACATGGCATGAATGCACTCAGATCCAACCAGTCCCATGGGGCAGCTGTCAAGCTGCACCTACCTGCCACTTGACCAGGAAGCCTTGGGAATGTTCCTACCTCCCAAGTTTGGGGACAGCCACGATTCTCAGACTGAAGTGAGGATTTGCTCTTTGCAAGAAAGGGAAAAATCAGTCCTGACCTCCACCCAAATTCCCCAGGTTTACTGTAAAAAAATTTCAGGAGGGGAAAAGTGCCTGCCACAGAGGGAGGCTGGAAGGCTGGAGGGAAACTGGGGGCATTGGTGGAGGGTAGTGCGCACTAGTGAAAGAGTCAGTGGTTGAAACAATATACACCTAAATCTAGACCATAAATATATTTGTTACTTTGGAGTTCATAGTGATACAAAAAATAAGTGTTTAAGAGAGAAGAATGAATTTCAGAAAATAATAGTGAAGTAAATAAACAAAAACAAACAAAATAACCCTCAACCTTGTTAAAAGGAGAGAGAGAAAAGGACAATTCAAGAGAGAACACAGGCTCTCCAGAGATAGGAGAGAGCCTGGGTCAGCTTTTGAGAAGGGATTACAAATGGGTTTTCCCCAAATCCTCTTGGTTCAATCCCGAGCATTCCTCCATATGGTACCCTGTGCACCACCAGAAGTAATTCCTGAGTGCAGAGCCAGAACTAGCCTTTGAGCATCACCAGTGTGGCCCCAAAACCAAATAAATAAAATATGGTATGGGAAAGCCACTATGTGAATATAGTGGAACTAACTGCCTTAGAGTCCCAAGCAGAGAACACAGTGAAGGAGTAAATATATGGTTATTGTCAGTCACATGAAAGGCAAGTAGCCTTTTTGCTGTACAATCTCTCTAGTTCCCTCATTTTCTAAAATTTAGTAGATTTGAAAAGTCTTTTCCTATAAAGTTATGTGAATTTTGAAGATACCAGAGGTTTTTGTTAAGAAGCCATCACTTGAGTTCCCAGCAAAGCTTATAAAACACTAAATCTATTTCACTTCAAATGGCATGAAGCAATTGTTTATTTGTTAGTTTTGCATGAATCTTTATAATTGATGTTCTGAGAAATTTCTCTAAGATTAATCAGGGGAAGTCATGGAGCTGTGGGTATGTCAGTCTGACTAGGTTAAATTTTGAAAACCGTAGCAGCAAAATCTAAGTTAAGGGTAGCACTGTAGCACTGTCCTCCCATTGTTCATTGATTTTGCTCAAGTGGTAACCAGTAACGTCTCCATTGTGAGACTTGTTGTTATTGTTTTTGGCATATCAAATACGATATTGGAAATTAGTAGGTCAGAATTAAAGATGCTCACAGGAGAGCCTTATTTTATTACTTACATCTCTTCGATCTCAAGCTCCCTGCATCCAAAAAATTTAAATCTAAGAGTAGAACAATGAAAGTGATTCTTTCCTTTCAGTATAATTTTTCACCACAAAAATTTATAATTTTAATGACCATTTTTTAAAATAAAATTGTGCCTTTGGTAGGTAAACTTTACCCCAAATAGTATTTCACACAGTGCATCTAGCCTTTCACAGTAATTGCACATCCAATATCTCATTTTGTCCTTACAAAATCATCTAAGATAGATTTTCTCATTCCTATGAGAATAGGGCTAGAATCTAGGTTTTTCTGATTGCCCATTTGTGTTACTTCACTGGCTCATAAAGAAAAGCAAAAGGGAAGAGTAATGACTGACAAATCTTTACAGATGTGAATTTGCTCAGGTTGATAGGATGTCACTGGTGCAAATGAGTAATTTAGGGGTTCAAATGCAATTTCTTTTTAACTTATAAGTAATTTCTAATAATATTTTATAGTCCAATATAGTAATTAATAACTACTTAAATTTCTTTAATAAAACTTATACAATCATTTTGACACCTTTACATAAATAAATGCTACATTTGCAGTCTTACTGGGTAATACTAATTAACTATCAATAAAATATTAATTTATCACTTAACATTTCTTCAGATTTTTACTAGAATTACTTTATTAGACTATTTTAAACTCTTAATGTACAACACAAAGGATAGGGCAGACACAGAATGACTGCACTCACTTGTAGGATATAAAAAAAAACATAGTACGAGACTAATACTCAAGGACAGTTGAAACAAGAGCCAGGAGAACTGGTTCATGGTTGGAGTCTTGCACAAGGTGGGGCAGGTGTCAGGATAGAGAAGAGACGACTATGACAATGATAGTTGGAAATGATCACTCTGGACAAGAACTGAGTCCTGAAAGTAGGTAAAGGGATACACAATGTAACCTTTAAGTGTCCTTATTGAAAACTATAGTGTCCAGAAGAAAAGAGAGAGAGAAGGAAGAGGTGGAGAAGGATGAGGAGGAGAAGAAGAATGAGGAGGAGGAAGAGAAGAAGGAGGAGGAGGAGAAGAAGGAGGAGGTGGACAAGGAGGAGGAGAAGGAGGAGGAGGAGGAAGAGAAGAAGAAGAAGAAGAAGAAGAAGAAGAAGAAGAAGAAGAAGAAGAAGAAGAAGAAGAAGAAGAAGAAGAAGAAGAAGAAGAAGAAGAAGAAGAAGAAGAAGAAGAAGAAGAAGGAGAAGAAGAAGAAGGAGGAGGAGGAGGAGGAGGAGGAGGAGGAGGAGGAGGAGGAAGTGGAAAAGGAGGAGGAGGAGGAGGAGGAGGAGGAAGAGAAGAAGAAGAAGAAGAAGAAGAAGAAGAAGAAGAAGAAGAAGAAGAAGAAGAAGAAGAAGAAGAAGAAGAAGAAGAAGAAGAAGAAGAAGAAGAAGAAGAAGAAGAAGAAGAAGAAGGAGAAGAAGAAGAAGGAGGAGGAGGAGGAGGAAGAGAAGGAGGAAGAGGGAGAGGAAGAGGGAGAGGAAGAGGAAGAGGAGGAGGAGACAGATTTCAGTAACTGCAATAACTGCAGTAACATTACTGCTCATTGATTTGCTTGAGTGGGCACCAGTTTCGTCTCCAGTAACGTCTCCATTGTGAGACTTTTTGTTACTGTTTTTATCATATCGAATATGCTACAGGTAATTTGCCAGGCTCTGCTGTTTGGGGGAGATACTCTCGGTAGCTTGCCAGGCTCTCCGAGAGAGGCAGAGGAATCGAACCCAGGTCGGCCACGTGCAAGGCAAATGCCCTACCCACTGTGCTATCGCTCCAGCCCATCACATCAATATAAAAGCAATATTACAATAAAAGAACGTGTTTTCCTACTGCCTACTTGGAAAAAGGCTATTTCTGGATCTGAAAATAAATTCTTGGTGTTGGGATTGTGGCCCAGTGAAGGAGCACTTAACTTGCATATGTGAGGACCTAAATTCAAGTCAATGCACTAGATAGTCCACACCCTCCAGCCCCCACCCCCATCACTGCCAGTAACAATTCTCAACACCATCACCAAGCCTGGAGCAGTCAGATATGGCCACTAACCCAAAACTAAAAACAGATTTAAAAAATAATGTAGCCCCCACTCAAGAGTTAAGTTGGATCTATGTCCTAAGGTGTGGCAATGCTTAAAGAGTTCTAATGTGTGCAGGCTAGATTATTCCCAGCCACAGGAAGGAAGGAGGCTGACCATGAATTAAGCCACTTATGGCTGGAACCTGCAGAAACCCTAAACTGGGAATGAGTGAGGATATATTCACTGCATATCTGTGACCCTGAAGAGCTGGTTGTTATGAGGGTAGAGGTGGGTGAACATTGAGGTACAGCAGTTATGAGAGTTATTTGTTTGGAATTGCTGAATCCAGGTGTCCTTGTAGCACCTCCCAGTATTACAATAAATGGAATGATTTCTTTCCATGTATATGGAATTATTGTTAGTATTGGCCATGCATGGTATCATTCTTTTGTCTGCTTTCAGAAGCCTGTTTCTAACTTGAAAATCCATAGGCCCAATTCCTTCAAAGCCTACTTCCCTTTTTATATAGAACAATGGGAAGAGCAAATCTATATACTCAAAAAAGGTGAAACTGATCATCAGCTCATCAAACCATCACAAAGCATCTGCTGAGTGTATGCACACTTTTAAGGACACAGTTTGACTTGCACAGCATATATATATGAATGATTCAGTAAAATTTCACTGAATGTAAGATATAAACAATAAATACATTAATTCTCTAAGTATCTGTGCACTATTTATTAATTAAAACTTAAATATGGACTCCTTTTAATAATTGCCTGCTTTCATAATATAAGGACTATTGACTGCGGTTTACCAAGAAAGCTTCCCAAGAGATATGCCGTATATTATAGAATTATGCTGTTCAATATAGCATCTGCTTGTCACATTAAAATGTGGGCAGAATGCATTAAAAGGCACTATAAAAATAAAATACATGCTAAATTTTGAATTGCCTAATTAATAATGTTTTTCATTTGTCATGTATTGAAATGATAGTGTTTTAGATATACTGTTAAGTTAAAGATATTGCTAAAATAAATTTTACTTATTTCTTTTTTTTTTCAAATAAAATATGACAACTAGGACTTTTTTATTGCACCTATGATTGGCAATATTGTTTTTGGAGAGAGCTACTATAGAACAAACATTTTTAAAGGGTATAATTGAGAATAGAGAGATAGTACAGTGGGCAAGGCACAGCCTTGCATGCAGTTGACACAGGTTCAATTCCTGATACCCCTATAGTCCCCTTAACCCACTAGGAGTGATCCCGAGCACAGAACCAAGAATAAATCCTGAGCAGAGTTCAGTGTGGCCAAAGAGGAGGGGAAAGTGAAGGGAGAATTTACTACATAGTTTTAGTGTAATTTTATAATAAAACTGAAAATTTCTTTTCTCATCCTTCTGCTGTAAGTTATAAGGTAAGACCTCATTTCTTCTCTTGGTACTGTAGTGATATTAATAAAGGAAAAATTACTAAAGTCGGGTAGTAGTATAAAAGTAATAGCACACAATATGTAGAATACACAGAATGTTGAGTAGGTTAGACATTTAAGAACTGAAAGCAAAAATAAATTAAGATGATTTAAAGAAAACTGGTAAAAATAATTAAGATGATTTAGAGAAAACTGAACAGTGGGGAGTAAGCCTGTCAGAACAGAGATTACCAGCAACCAAAAAGTTAATTCTGAGTATATGTCTTAAAGGGAGGGATGGTATTTGGAAAAAATGTTCGTAGGTATGTGTTAATCTTTTAACATCTTAAACTTCTTCAATGCTCTTTTCAAGCAAGATGAACCATAAAGAGGTACTTTTCAGAAGTCTCATTTTTAACGTACTATCAAAGTCCTGATAAAACTATTATTTAGGGCCAGAGAGACAGCACAGAGGTTAAGGCAGCTTGCTGAGAATCACTGGTGGAGTCTCATGCATTCTAATTTGGAAACTGCTAGAGAGAATACTAACGATCTATCTGATAATGTTCTATTCAACAATTCCAATACATTTGGATCACATAGCGATAATTGTGACTCGTCCAATTATCCTTTTAACCACTGAAAATTTGATCTTGATTACTTTGGGAGGAGCTTCCCAAGCTGTGCTGAGGGTGCCTGAAGCCAAGTCTGTCAATTCTTAGTCAACCAGGCTAAGAATTGGGGGTTCAATACAAGAGCTGGTGGTACTGCTCTTGCCCTATGGTTTCAGGGCCCACTGGACTGCTCCCATAGTAGTGGAACCACCAGAGTCACACTTGGTGGTGCTCAGGGCCTCTAAGGCTACATCCAGCGATGCTAGGAAGTATGGCATAAAATGCCTAGGATTGAACCTGGGTTGAGTGCGTGCAAAGCATTTACCCTGACCCCTGTACTCTCTCCCAAGCCTCCCTAACTACTTTTAATTAATAGTTGATGAAAGAAATAGCTATGTAAAATATATGTAAAGTATAGTTGAAAAACTGGATACTTTCCATTGATTTTCTCATACATTTTTGTCTTTTAGATTTATATCAATAATTTGTCCTCATTTTTGAGTAGATAAAAATGTTGCTCTCTTTAAAAACCCAGTCTTTTCTTCTGCTGAAGATTCCCGTGACACTTCTCTTTTTGCCTTGGGTAATCATAAGCTTAGAATTAATTTAGTACTTAATTGTGATAATAGCTTAATTTCTGCTTCTTGATAAAAATTATCTTTCTTTGGCTCCTGACTGCTTTTTATTTTTATTTGAGAGACCCTGGTACGTAATTATAGTGGTGATGCTTACTGATCTGGGGACCATGCTTAGCTAGTCTTAACAAAAGTAACACCACCAACCTTCTAACCCCTATTCAACCAAAAATAACAGAAGGGAAAGCTTTTTTATGCTGTAGTTCAGCTGTTGATTGATTTTCCTGATGACTTGCATTGGGGGCATCAGAAGCAAGACAGTATTTATTTATTTATTTATTCATTCATTCATTCATTTATTTATTTATTGAATCACTGTGAGATACAGTTACAAAACTTTTGTGATTGGGTTTCAGTCATAAAATGTTCCAACAGCCATATTTCCACCAGTGTACATCTCCCACCATCACCAATATCCCCCACATCCTTCCTGTCATCACCATCCCCCAACCTTTCTTCTCTCTCTCTCTCTCTCTTTTTCTCTCTCTCTCTCCTCTCTCTCCTCTCTCTCTCTCTCTCTCTCTCCATACACACACTCTCTTTCCTTTTGGGCATTATGGTTTGCAATACAGATACTGAGAGACCATCATGTTTGGTCCTTTATCCACTTTCAGCACACATCTCCCATCCATAGCGATTCCTTCCAACTACCAGTGTCATAATGGGCAAGACAGTATTTAACACATTAAAAGACATCTGAACACAATTTAACCTTAGTTCTAGGAGAAGGAAAAACAAACTTTTTGTTCTCTAAGAAAGGTCTTTTCTGGGCTAATCAAAACAGGGAAGAATTATCAAATGAGAAAGATGGCATTTATAAAACCACTACATGCAAAGCCCCGTTTTGTAACAATATTTTATATAAAGTACTGAGTAGCACAATGTTCATCCAAACTGCCTCTCCAGGATGACTTCCATTCTCTGTCACTCATTGCTGCAAGCATACACCGGACCCTAATGTTCTCCAGCTGTGCCCACCTCATTCTAGTCTCAGGGCCTTTACAAAACCTCTGAATTTTCCTTGAAGGAGTCTTACGGAGATGCATGTTTATTTCTTGTTATTATTCAAGTTTCAGTTCAAGTAACCATCAGAGAAAATTTTGATGTCAACCCATTTGAAGAAGCTCTCGACCTTTGGTCCTTCTTGAGCAAGATCCTCTTGTACTATTCACTACCCTTATCACTATCTGAAATGATACCCATTCATTTTCTTTAGAATGAAAGCCAGCTGATATTAAAGTTGTCTTTTCATCTCTCTTCCTAGCATCTAGAACAAGGCGAGGTGCACAGACAGATGTCAGAAACATTTGTTAATACTTTTATCTATTCATTCACTAATATCTTATATAGATTTCCCCCTAAAAACAGGCTCTTACCTAGTTTGTTTACTTACAGGAGCCTTCAGGATAGACTTCTGTGGTATAGGAAGGAGGCACAATTTGACTGAGTGAGAAGTTGAGTAGTAATGTTAACAAGGCTTCCATCAACCCACCCCAAGAATCTCTGGAACTGGCACAGCTCTTCAGAGTTGTTCCACCAAGAGACAAGAGGACTGTGTCTTCACAAATGAATCTGCAGAGATGGTTCTGGACTTTGCAATAGGCCATTTTCATCGGGCCACTCCAGACAGGGGCAGGTGCCATTCCTCTGCCTGCCCCCGAGGAATCCCGGCAGCCGCCATCTTCTAGAACTCAGCGAAGAGCTCCAGGTACGGGATGGTGGTGGCGAGAAACACCAGGCCTCACTGGACAGGGGAGAAGTGGCCCTTCTTCTTCCCCCTGCCCCGATGGGACTCTGAGATGACACCCACATCCAGCCACCATCTGCTTAAGCTCCCACACAGCATGATCCAGAGACACACAAACATATCTCCAACCTGAGCAACTTGCTGCAGTGATCTCTCCAGATCCTAATTATTAAAACTTTAAAATTCCTAGAGCACGTGGCTGCTCTTGTGGCCGCACAACATTATATTGTGTTCATAACAAGCAATACAAAGCACATTGTCTAGCATTGCCTTTTCTGCAGGTATGAGTAGTGTGGCTCCGGTCTCAAAATATTGAAGGTAACCAAAGTAGAGAAAGAGTGTGTTGTGTAAATTCTCTGCCACAAAGACAGGTGTGGAATGCAGTGGGGGTGGGGATACTGGGGATTTTGGTGGTAGAAAACATGCACTGGTGAAGGGATGACTGTTTGATGATTGTATGATCAAATCTCAAACATGAAAGATTTGTTACTGTACTTCACAGTGAATCAATAAAAAGGTGGGGGAGGGGAAAGAGGACCGTGTCTTTAGATCTATGGAATGTAGAAGAAATCTTAAGTCACTCAGTTTCTAGGTGAGACTCAACCAAATATAGTCAGTCACCAACATGTGGCAGAGAAAGGGGGAGTGAGGGGGTATGAAACTGTGTATCACTTCATTCACCATAGTTCAATATTACTATATGCCAAGGGCAATTCTGGCTTTTAGAGAATTTTGTCCCTTACATTTGCCTTTGCCCAATGCTCAATTTATCTATTATTCTAGATAGAAAAACACTTATTTTCAGGCATCCTGGGCTTTGAAGTATGTTTTCTTTTAGTACCATGATTAAGTTCTCCCTCTTTCTGAAAAACTTGCTTTATTTTATTTGTCCATTTCTTTTTTGCTTACTTTTGGGCCACACCCAGTGATGCTCAGGGATTACTCCTGACCCTAGCTATCCTCAGGAATCACTCCTGGTAGTATTTTGGGGACCATATAGGATGCTGAGGATTGAACCCAGGTAAATGCTTTACCTGCTATATTATCTCCCCAGCACCTGTTTTTCTGATTTTTATTCAGGCATTTTGATTTATAATACTGTTATTAAGCATTTCAGGCATGCAACATTCTCACATCACATTCACCATGCTAACACTGATTCACCATGTTAGTGTCCCTCACCAGTGCCCCAAGGTCCCCTGCTATCCTCCCAACCTTTCTGTTGGCAGATTGTCAGGGTATACTACCATGGGCCAGTTGTTATTTTATTACTGTTTCTTTATATTTTACGCATGACAGAGACCATTTGGTATTTGTCTCTTTCTCTCTGATTGATTTCACTCAGCAGGATATCCTCTACTTTCATCCACACTGCAGAAAATTGCCTGATTTCCTCTTTCCTTATAGCTGAATAGTATTGTTATGTGTATCTATACACAGTTCCTTATCCACTCATTGGCTCTTGGGCACTTGAGTTGTTTCTAAATCTTGGCTATTTTAAATAGTGGGTGCTAAAAAGTCAAGTTGCTGGGTCATACAGAATCTCAATTCTTAATGTTTTTGTGGGTCATGACATGGTATTCAGGGATTACTACTGGCTCTGTGTCAAGGATCACTTTCGATGTTGCTCAGGAGATGCTGTGCTGTATGGGGAATTGAACCAGGGTTTACTACATGCAAGACAAGAGCTTTAATCCCTATACTATCAATCCAGCCCCTATTATTTTTTTTTTAATATTTCACACTGTTTTCCATAGAGTCTGAAGCAGGTAGCATGCCCACAGTGGATGAAGGTTCCTTTTATCTTAACACTTCCTCTGGTATGAGTTGAAAAATCTGCTTTAAAATTTGTGTGTTACGGATCACTCATTCTAAGGGACACTAGGCAAACAACATAGGTAGCTGTTATGTCAGGTCAAATGTGTCTCCTTGAAGAGTGACCACTCATGTAAGACTCTTTGAAGTCCTACCAAAGAGATACATATTTTTACTGTTTGAGCAACTATTTCTCAAACTCATTTAACCTCTAGCACTATTGTTACTTTTGTTTGTGATACAATTCATTTTGTATAACTGTTCCTTAGAACAGTAAAGTCATAGCCAAGAGTATTCTCTTAATGTCTGCCTCCTCAGCTTGTCTTCATTGTTTATCTTGGTTCATCGTGCCATCTTGTCTCTGCCATTTCAATTGGTTTCTATAAACATTTATCAGATTATTGGGATACCTTATTCTTAAGAGAGTGAGTATAATAGTGATTGCCAGTGGGTGGGTCAGGGCAGAAAGATGTTCAAAGAATTCAATTTTCTAGCTATACAGTGAATAAAACATGAATATTTAATATATAATTAAATAATATTTATTTAATTACTATTATATTTAATTAAATATTATACAATAGATAATTATATACAGCATAGAAACTAATGAATAATACTGCACAATGTACTTAGGTAGTTTAAATATTATTACTATATGAATAGTAACTTGGGGGTTTCATGAGATGACTTAATGACTTAAAGTGTTTGCCCAGTAAGTGAAAAATTGTGAGTCAGACGATGCTGTGTTGAGGCAAGCCATATAGCTCTACTGTTTAGGGAACACAGAGGAAAAAACACCAAAATGGAGCTCAATGGCTTAGCAAGCAGTCAGTGTAGTATGAGATCTTGAGCTTAATCCCCAGCACCATACATTGATATTACGATCACGATATCCCGTTAATCACTGATTTCTCAGGCAGGCTCAGTAACATCTCATTTCGTCCTTTCCTTGAGATCTTAAAAGTCTATCTTGACTCGGCCCTCCTATAAGGATGTTGCACTGGGGGCTCTTCAGAGTCAGGGGAATGAGATCCAGCTTGTTACTGGATTTTGCATATGAATATACCATAGGAAGCTTGCAAGGCTGTCCCATGTGGGCAGGAAACTCTCAGAGGATTGCCAATTTCTCCCAGAGGGAGAAGTCAGCTATAGATATCTTCTGGGAGCTTGCTTTTAAGTCTCTCTCTGGATGTTGGCCATTTATGGGATTACACACACCTGGATTCCTCTGCTGGTACCTTCATGCATGAGGCCTGTCTGAACGTGTGGAGAGGGGCCTCCAGCATGGCTGCAGCTAGGTTCCGGTGGTCTTCCATACATACACCACAGAATCCTGATTACACAGTGGCCTAGGATCCCTGGTGGAGAGAATATAACAATTAAAAAGGTGATAGTGCTAACTAACTTTATTGTGCTAAATGTTTTGTGATACATAGGTATCAGATCATCAACACCGTCAGCATACATGATACATATCAATCATGTTTCAAAAATACTGTGTAATTGGGGGCAAATAGTTCATCCTATTCCTTTCCTTGCTGAGGATGTTTCCTGCGCCAACACATCTAAAAACCTTGCACAACACAGTAAATTTTGTGTCAAAGTTCCTAAGTTCTATTGCTATTACTCACTTCTGCTTATCTAATCAGTATGTCACCCTCAACAAAAGGCTGCTTTATTTCTTCCTTTGAAAATATTATATCTGCTACTATTCTCTGACCGATTATGTTCTGTCACTGTCACTGTCATCCTGGTTTTTTTTTTTAATTCTTTTATTGAAACACCATGTGGAAAGTTACAAAGCTTTCAGGTTTAAGTCTCAGTTATACAATGCTCAAACACCCATCCCTTCACCAGAGTCACTGTCATCCTGTTGCTCATTGATTTGCTCAATCAGGCACCAGTAATGTCTCCATTGTGAGACTTGTTACTGTTTTTGGCATATTGAATATACCACGGGGAGCTTGCCAGGGTCTGCTGTGTGGGTAAGATACTCTCTGTAGCTTGCCGGACTCTCCAAGAGGATCAGAGGAATTGAACCCGGGTCGGCCGCATGCAAGGGAAATGCCCTACCCACTGTGCTAATTTCAAATATCTCCTTCTGCACATTTTCATTTCTTGTTGACATTTTATGTCTTCAATATACCGATACTTATCTAATTATTTTAAGAAACATTTTAAGACAGAGTGGTATTAGTGCCTCTCATATAGTAGGTACTTTATTTTTTAAGAATTTTTATGTAGGGGTCAGAGAGATTGTGCAGGAGGTAACTCACTTGCTTTGCATGCCACTGACTTGGGTTCAATCCACAACACAATCAGGTCTCCTTATTACACACAAGGCAAGAGCTTTAATCCCAATACCCTATACTATCAATCCAACCCCTAAACACATAACCAGAAGTAATCCCTCAGAACCACTGGGTGTGACCCAATCCTACTCCCTAAAAGAAGAAAATCTATGTAAATGACTAATATTATGTTAGAAGAGCAACAATTAAAAGATGATGTTATACTTGCCATCAATTAACATCAATTAACAACTCATGGCATACAAAATACTTAAAGTAGAAAGGGAAAAGATGATCTGGTCCCATTACCTCTTTTTTAAAGATAACCTAAAGGGAGGATAGTAACATTAAATAAATCATCTAAAGTCACATATGTTGTCAAAGTGTTTTTGGAACAGAAGTTCAAGCTACCCGATTCTTAAACCCACACATATTTAACTTCCCTGGCTAATCCTAAACAAGTAGGTGAATATGCGAACCACGACTACTTAATCATTACAGGGGCAGAAAAGACATTGGGAGGTGATGGATAATATAAAAATTTTAGATAGTCATAAAGCACAGTTTATGTTACAGTTTTCAGAGGGAGTTAAGGACTATGAAATCTCAGACCAAAGAACCGAGACAAAAAAGATGGACAGTGGGGGTAGCGTAAGCAATTAATTTGGTAGATACCAAAGAAGGCAACTGTTTGGGAATGAGACAATATATGGTATGTTGGAAGGAAACACACAGGCAATGTAGCTAGAGATAAGAAATATAGCTAACAGACAGTCTGTCCTGCTTGTGTGCCTCAGGCACATTCTAATATGTCAGGAAATGAAACTTTCATTTCTCCCACTAGAACCTATAACTTGAAGCCTGGAAAGAGTTCTGTAATTATGACACTAAACATTTTCTAAAGAGAGAGAAGCAGTCTTCCATGCACGGCCATGTTATTATCACAAAGAGACTGGCTATGCATGTTTTGTTTTCCAAGAATTAAGCTGGTTCACAGTTCCACTTCTAACTTGGCTATCAGGCACTCTTTTTGGTTACTGATGATTACTTATGTGATTATCTGGCAGCTAATTTAGCTGCTTCGGGTAAAGTGTCCTTCCTGTTGTCTTAAAATTAGCTGGTGGTAGCAACCTTCAGGAATTAATGCCTGCTGGAAATTAAATTCTGATGAGTACTTAAGAATGGAAGTATTCCAGGAGAGCAAAGCCCTGAAGAGGTTAGATGTGCATGTGTACTGTAAGAGTGACCTGTTGTATATTTTTTTGGCAGGCACAATCAGTCTCCAAGGCTGCCATCGAACACAATTGTATTGGCTTTGAGGGTTGTTATTGATTATATTGAATGTTGTCAACAGCAATGGTCTCTCATCAGCAGAAAAGTCCTGAGGCAATCCAAAAACACTTATCAACACACTTACATAAAGCCAACGTGAGAAAGATTTTCAAATTGGAAATGTCTATTTGGTGTCATTGTTTCCAGACTTAGTCCTTTCTTACGATGCCAGATGACAAATGATGCAGCTGCCCTTCCCTTCTTCCACTGGACACATGTACAAACTAAGGAGACAGGAGCAGTTGTTATGTATGCCATTTGGATTCCCCATCTCATTGGCTCAGGAAACTGCTCCTTTTTATGTGTCAGATCTCAGATGACACGGGAAAGTTGTTTTAAAAATAGTCCCTGCCTGGTAATGAGTAAGTTCCGTTGTCCCAGGTGGCCAAGTGTTGGTTTCAGTTGAAAAAATAACCAAACCCTCAGCATTTTATAAATGGTGTTAAGAAAAGGTGTGGCATTTGAATCTGATTGTTGAGATGTGGAATTCCAGAAAAACGAGGCATTTTGAGTAACAACATGAAGTCAAAGTAAACAATCTACCAGTCTTTTATTTAATAAGTTCTAGCAATAGAGCAAAAATTCACTGGAAAGCTCTCTGTTTGCTGCCTCCACACATACCCTATTTCTGAACTCTCCCTCTCTCTCTCTCTTTCTCTCTCTCTCTCCTCATACACTATGGTGTTCAGGGTTTACTCCTGACTCTGTGCTCAGGGATCCCTCCTGATAAGGTTCTGTAAGCCATATGGCGTGCCACAGATGCAGCCTGATATCAGCTTTATGCAACAAGCATCCTGCCCACTACCCACTATATTATCTTTCAGGCCTCTCTTTCCCCCTTTTTTCAATGTATATGACCACTCAGATAAGATATATAGATTTAAAAGCCAAAACACAGACAAGTTGATTCAGTTCTCCTACACTGGTTCTTGATATGACACATAGGTACAAGCTGTAATCTCGTGGCTCCTATATGTCAATGAATGTTTCTTGATTGTCATCATTTCCGGGCACATTCACAGTATACTTACAATGCTATACTTCATGTAAAGGTTTTAAATTTCAGCATCTGGTTTCCTATCTTTTTGCCTCTGTGATTGGGTTTTTGTACCTAATTGCTGGCCGTTAGAGGAGTCTTTTGTTAACGGGATTCAGTTATGATCTTCTATTCATTTCAGAACCGAAGATATTCCCTTAAACTCAGAACACATCATGGAAATCCTAAAAACTCTCCTAAGACCTCCACCTATTGTCCAACACTTTGTTCTTCTGCTTGACACTTCCAACTCAGTAGGGCCCCCTGATCTACTCAGTGGTCAGTCTCTACTTGACCCTGACCAACATCTACCAAGTCTCCATCTCACAGGTCAAGACTGTGGGAAATCAATTCTTCCTTTATTTTAACTGTTTTTTCATAAGCAACTTTTGACTTTACATAGCACTTTCAATATTTATTTATACATTCAAATAATTTGTGTTTTTATTTTGTTTTGGGGGTACATGCACATGTGCTCAGGGCTCACTCCTGGCTTTGTGCCCAGGGATCACTCTGGGCACTTGTGCTCAGGAAGATATGGGGTTCTAAGGATCAAATTTGGGTCAGCCATGTGCAAGAGCCTTGCCTGCTATGTCTCCTACTTCTACATTTGATTTTTATATTATGTAAAAGAGTAAAGTTGCCAGTGAAGGTGTGGGGGTGGGATATGTGCCTCTTCCTTTGAGCAAGCTTACAGTCTAAGGTCACACACTATATAATAATATCTCATATTTGTATAATATAGTTTTAGTGTTTAGAAAAGAGCTTAACTATATTGACTCTTTATCCTTTAAACTGTCAGATTAATTGACTTTCCATATTCAAGACCACAACTATTCCAAAGGACTCATGAAACTAGCTCTCCCATGATGTAATTCATATTCATACTGGAAAGAAATCTTATAAAAGTAATGAATGTGGGAAAGCCTTCAGCCAGAATCATCACCTTTTTCAACATGCAAGAATTTGTACAAGGGAGAAATGCTATAAATGTTTCACTGCCTTAGCAAACTGGTTTTTTGACCTATATTAGCTGGTGAATTTTCTATTTAAGGAGACCTCCAGTTAGAACCATTTGGGGTTTTAATATTAGGTTAATCTCTTTCAAATGGAGACAATGTACAATACATGCTTTTGAAAAATAATTGACAAAACAGTTTAGCACAAAGTTACTTAGCCTGTTAAAAATCCAGTGGGATCACAAAATATTTTTAACACATTTTTGAAAAAGCTGACACATGGTGAATATACACTATGATCAGATAAGGTGTAGCTTTGCCATTGGAAACTATTAAAATACTTAAAAATTATTCTGTTGTCTATATGGTCAATTGAAAGCAATTTTTGAGGATTTTGAGAAAAGTTGTCAATGAAAGCTAGTATCACATCAAGAAAGGTGTGATAGCAATATGGTCTGTGGTGCTACATTTTTAAATTTGCTTTATGTAATTAAATAATTAGAAATTTTTGCAAATTTGTCCATTTTTTGTCCCATGAAACCTAATAAAAAGTCTCTAGAGTTAGGAAAAGTTAAAAAAGAATGGCTTGAAGCCTATTATTTAAAACTACCTGATAATAAACTTTTAGCTTTAATTGAGCCAAAACAGAACATTAAGAGCACCTTTGTACTGACAGGGATCACAGGACCCCAAGTAATAATACTAGTTGGTAGAGACGATTCAATGGAGCCCTCTCTGAAATCCCACACATCTTTCTCTTCATTATGCTAAAATATACACCCCTATAATGTTTCTCTGTCCTTTTCTATAAATGCAAGATATGTCTGTTACATGTTCCTCAAATGCACGTGCTCATTATCCTTCGTCATTAATATGCATGCGTTTCCTAAAAATAGAAACCCTACTACAATTTTGACTGTTCTGTCATCCAAACACTGCTGGACATAAAATCAGATCTCCACTTTCTCTCTTCTATTTAGACTTTCCAACTTACTTTTTTCATTCCAATAAAGCCCTACTTTTCTATTCAGTTGTTTCAGTGGTTTTTTTTGGGGGGGGGATGGGCAGGGAATGATAGCTAAAGTCTTATATGAGGCATTATGCTATAATTAGAGATATATTTTTATATTTCATGCTGGGTGTGCGACACATAGACACACACACACAAATACACACACACACACGATTCTCAAGCTTAGAAGACAGACAGAAAGGAGTAAAACAGGGACACCCAGATCAAAACATGTCCTGCTTCTTGACAACCTGGAAATGCTCAGATCTCTGAAGATAACTGAAGCTGACTTGCCAAAAATAAGAAAAATATAACTGGCTAATAAACAGATACATTTATAGAAGAAGCATGTTAAAGTCACAAATCCCCTTATTGCTTAGTTGTACATGTGATAAAATTCAAATTATGAAATCATACAATGAATTATTTAGAATTTCTTTTTTTTTTGCTTTTTGGGTCACACCTGGCGATGCACAGGGGTTACTCCTGGCTCTGCACTCAGGAATCACCCCTGGCCATGCTCAGGGGACCATATGGGATGCTGGAATTTGAACCAGGGTCGGCCGCGTGCAAGGCAAACGCCCTACCCGCTGTGCTATCTCTCCAGCCCCTAGAATTTCTATTTTTCAGTTTTTGTGCAAGTAAGTCATTCAGGCTGGATGTGTTAAGGAAATGCCTAATCAAATTTCTTTTAAAAAGTGGTATTGGTCAAAGTACAAACTTTGCTAAAAAGAATCAAGAATTAGGAGAGTTAATGATTTCATTGAATACTGTAGATTCAATGTAAAAAAAATCTATTTTTCTTCCCAAAAATGTAAACCTGGTTCAAATTAAAGAGAAATTTAAAGAGGTGCTAACTCCCCCCAGAATAATTTGCCTTGTAATTGATAGCAATTCTCTGTCAGAAGAGGTACCTTAGTTGTTCAGAGCATTTTTCTTGCCCCACTTCACTTTTTTTTTTTTTTTTTTTTTTGCTTTTTGGGTCACACCTGGCGGTGCACAGGGGTTACTCCTGGCTCTGCACTCAGAAATCACTCCCTGGCGGTGCTCAGGGGACCATATGGGATGCTGGGAATCGAACCCGGGTCGGCCGCGTGCAAGGCAAACGCCCTACTTGCTGTGCTATCGCTCCAGCCCCCCACTTCACTTTCTTTCTCTGTTGTTACAGTTGCATGAGAAAGAAGTAAGCTTGGGAAATTAACGCTTCATGATTTTCTACTACATCCCATCTATTGAGATTCATATTAAGGCTGTTGTTTCCTTTTAGATTTATGTTGTGTAGGTATGATTGTGCCTGTTTTGCATAGGAGAGAAGTGGAACTGAACAAGTTTTAGTAATTTCCTCAAAGCCACAAAATTCATCAAAGTCCACTCGCCTTTTGTCACCTCGAGGTACATAGTGCTGGTGATGCACACACAGACAAAAATCTAAAAACTAGACAGTGATCTAGAGGGGCCAGAGGGATAGTACAGCGGGTAAGGTGTCTGCCTTGCACGTGGTCGACCCAGGTTCCATCCCTGGCATCCCATATTGTCCCCCAAGCACCACTAGGTGTAATTCCTGAATACAGTCAGGAGTAACCTCTGAACACTTCCAGGTGTGACCTCAAAATTAAAACACAATAAACAAAAAAATGTGGTGGACTAGATACCTGTGCTCTCATCAGGGATTATACATTCTTTTTGAAAAGACAAAAAAATAAATAAGTAAACAGATAAGGAAAATGGATCATGTGTTATGTGTGCCATAAAGAAAATAAAACTTATATATATATATACATATATATATATATATATATATGAGAAGGGGGAAAAGAATTAGAAAGTGAGTTCAGAGATGATGCTGGGGAGGGCTTCTGGACCAATACCTGTACAAAGAGAGGAAAGTGGGCCTTGGGGGAAAAAGGAGAAGAAAGTTTTAGGTAAAGAACCAACAAGGCTCCTGTCCTGAGGCAGAAATAACTTCATTTACTTCAGAAACATAAATGCAAGTGTAAAAACGTTACCCAAAACTTAGCAGTTGAACTTGGCAGAGACTTATCAAGACATTGTCAAATCATACAAAGCTGTTGCAACATAAGCACATCTATCAAGGTATTCATTAAATTTAACAAAGAGAACTAGGTGATTGTCATGGCATAATGGGAAAATTTCATTTTCCCAAACATAAAACCCATTTATAATTTTTAGGAAAACAGACTCTTAGGAACTAGAAATATGAAGAATTTTATTAACTTAATATAGGATAAGTACGGTTAATGTCTTTAGCAAACATCTTTCATACAAGGGAGAAATATATATTAGAGTCAATTTGGTTTAAAATAGCATTATTAGGGGCCAGAGTGATAGCACAGCGGGTAGGGCGTTTGCCTTGCACGCGGCCGACCCGGGTTCGATCCCTGGCATCCCATATGGTCCGCCAGGAGTAATTCCTGAGTGCAGAGCCAGGAGTAACCCCTGAGCATCGTTGGGTGAGACCCAAAAAAGCAAAAACAAAAAATAGCATTATCAAATCTAATGTTATTTGACATTATCTTGATGACCCCTGCCAATAAAATAAGGCAAAAGGAATGACATGTGACTATCAAAAAAGGAAAAGACAGATTTTGGTGCACAATATGATTATCTGTCTTGGAAGTTTCAAACAATTGATTTATATTCTAGTACAACTTAAGTTTATCAAGTATGCAGAAACTGCAGTCAGCATGCTTAAAAAGCAACAGCATTGCTTCTTTTAATGGTAAAACAGTTAACATGAAATATACCCTCTTAAAATTTTAATGTTATATATTTTGTTGGCAACATTGTACAGAAGATCTCTAGGGTTCATTCAACTTACTTGACTGAAACTTTATGATCATTGATTAATAACTCCCTTCCTCCCCATCACAGATCACCACCATTCACTCTTTGTTTCTATCATTTGGAAGCCTTTAGATTCCTCACCTAAATATAGCAATGCAGTATTTGTCTTTCTATGACTGGCTTACTTGACTTAGAAAAATGTCTTCAAGGTTCATAGAAGTCACAAACTGCACATTTCTTTCTTTTGTAGAATGAATAATATTCCATTTTAGTTATGTATCATATCTCCCTTATCTATTGATGGATATCAGATTGCTTCCACATCTTGTCTATTATAAATAGTGCTGCAATAAACATAGGGGTGCTATTGTTTTATGTTCACCATCAAAAACCATAAGAACTCACAATTAAAAAAATCGAATTAAAAATATTTACAGTAGCTAAAAAGTTCCTAAGAGTAAACTTAATAAATATACTGGGACATCATAGAAAAAGCTGTAAAAGTATACTGAAGGAAGAAAAAACAATGGACTGGATAATGGAGAAAGGCATTCATGTAAGAACTTAATATTAAAAGATCAAGGTTCTTCCTAAATTTGTCTTCTAACATAGTGCCTTTCCAACTAAAAGTCCTACAGTATTACTCATAGAAAAGACTATGTGTAAAAGTTTTCGATATTATTTTCAAAATACAATATAAAGTAAAATAACTAATACAGGTGATTTGGGCATAGAATAGAATAAATAGAACCATGGAACAGACTCAAAGGTCCAAATGGATCGACGCAGTATAGTGCTACATATATGATTTTAGTCTTGATTTTAGAGTTTCAGTTCAGAGGAGAAGGTATAAACATTTTAGTAATGGTGTTGGGATAACTTGTTCCATTCACAAGAGTAAGTTCTTTATGGGTTATGTTATGCATCCGCACCTGTGTCTGCATGCACTAAACTCTACACTTTACCTGAGAAATATATATGTATATGTATATATGTGTGTGTGCGTGTATGTTGTGTACAGAGAACCTTGTGAAAGGACATTCATTTCATGGTTATTTTCAAATTGAAATATCAGAAACAACGCAATTGCTAAAATCATAAAATAAATTAAGTAATATCCAAATATAAAATGCATTGCAATAAAAAATTAAAGTTTATTCATATAAAATCACATTGAAAGAATCTAGTCATGTTTTTAAGAGTAAAATAAAAATCATAGAAAGTTTCCAGTAATATAGGTTTACATAAATATTTCCACACAAGACTCTGATTATGTCTTTCTATATGTATATTTACTATATATTATTTTTTTGTATTATTGATATATTTTTAAAATAAATTCAAATTATTTCGTATATTTTAATGTATGAATGTATATTTAATGTATTTAACATATGCATATTTTGATGTGTAATATATTAAATAAAATTTAATATTTATGAATTTAGCAAGAATAGTTTTTGAATTTAGTAAGTACTTCTTTTTTTGGGGGGGGTCACACCCAGCAATGCACAGGGATTACTCCTGGCTCATGCACTCAGGAATAATTCCTGGCGGTGCTCGGGAGACCATATGGGATGCTGGGAATCGAACCCAGTTCAGCTGCGTGCAAGGCAAATGCCCTACCCGCTGTGCTATCATTCCAGCCCAAAATTTAGTAAGTACTTCTTGATGTTATGAAAAATAGTACTTCAGCCCATGTTCTGTGACTCTTCTGACTTCTTTCTTAATAATTTCTTAATTCAGAGAAATTATTAGTTTTCAAATAGATATCTCTTCATTCTAGCCTGCAAATGATATGATGCTCATTTTATTTCTTTATCAGTTTATTAGGTCAAGAGCA
This sequence comes from Sorex araneus, assembly GCF_027595985.1. Classification (NCBI taxonomy): domain Eukaryota; kingdom Metazoa; phylum Chordata; class Mammalia; order Eulipotyphla; family Soricidae; genus Sorex; species Sorex araneus. Next base: position 10,392,917 of record NC_073311.1, on the reverse strand, counting down.
CTTTTGTCCAATATGTTTCTTCCAAGTTCTCACATTTAAGAAATAGAACAATTAATTTTTACTGTCTGGCATATTCATTATATTGCTTCTTTTTCTGCAAATAAGCTTAAGGAATTTATAGTTCTTTGGTTTTGCAGAACCCTGTATGACATTATTGTGTTCCCAGGTGTTAATCAAGATTTCTAGAACCTTCTTTTGCTCTTTGTTATATCTTCCATGACAAAGCCTTTAAATTCTAGTAAAGTACATAGTTAGCCTGCTCTTGTAATTTTCAGTTGAACTTTAAATAACATCTAAAATTTATCTTTTTAAATTTATTTCATTCTTTAATTAGTGAATCACCATGAGGGTACAGATACAGATTCACACATGTTAGAAATTGTTTTTCCCTCATACAATGTTTACAAACACATCCCTCCACCAGTGCCCGTTCTCCATCACCAATAAACCCAGTATCCTTCCCCCCGCCCTCGCCAATCCCATCTCTCACCCCACCCCACCCTGCCTCTGTGGCAGGGTACTCCCTTTTATCTCTCTCTCTCCTATTGGGTGTTGTGGTTTGTAATAGGGGTATTGAGTGGCCATTGTGTTCAGTCTCTAGTCTACTTTCAGCACACATCTCAGAGACAGACATAGAAAGATTGCACTCATCTATGGAATATAAAATAACAGAATAGGAGACTAATATCCAAGAATAGTAGAAATAAGTACCAGTAGGTTGGCTCCATGGCTTGGAAGCTGGTTTCACATGCTGGGGGAAAAGGCAGCTCAGATAGAGAAGGGAACATCTAAAATTTAAATGTCAAACACTGAGCTCTTGCTTCACACCGTCCTTAAATGCTCTTCCTGAGCATACCCCATTCAAGCAGCACTTGACGGTTACTTGCGCCAAAATTTTTAGAGTCATCTTTAAGTTCTCTCTTTCCTTCAAACACCTTATCAAGTTACCAGGAAATATTGACTTATAAATATGCTCTTAATCTGATTCCTTTCTAACCAACTCCCTGGTGGTTTAAATCTCTGCCTCTCTCACCTGCCCCCTGCCCTGGTGTCATTTTTACTTACACAGTTTTGCAGAATTTCTCACTAATGCTTAGTGGCCACAGGGCCCCCACCCCAGCGGTGGTTATGGACCACCAGGCTTGCTTCTGGTGATGCTCGAATGTCCATGCAGTGCAGGAAATTAAACTTGGGCCTCATGCATACAGGACTTGTCCTTCACCCCGTTGAGCTATTTCTCTGGTTTTCTCTACTCCTACTCTTTCCTAACTTTTGGAGGTTGTCCACCAAACAACAGCTGAGAGCCTCTTTTAAAATATAAGCCTGAAAAATGTTTTCATAAAACAAAATGTGAATTTGATTTGTTTCATTTCTCTGATTAAATAACTTCCTCAGTTTGCCATACACCTTGAACACAACTAATAAAATTTTTGGAATCCAAGACTGTGACTTGGTTCCTAACTCTTTGTAAGTTAATTTCTTTGTCAGTTTACTGGGTCAAGAGCACTTTTTGTCCAATGTGTTTCTTCCAAGTTCTCACATTTAAGAAATTGTAAGAGATGTTCATTTTTATTTTATTCTTTCCTCTCTTATTTCCTCTGCCTACTTTCCCTGCCACACTGATAATGTTCCCCTAACTTTTTCTCAACAGATCATTATAAGTATGCTTCTGCTTCAGAGCCTTTGCCCTGGTTATTTCAAGTCTGAAAAACAATCCCAAAATATTACTGCGTCTAACTTCCTTACTAACCTCCTCAGAGAGAAAGTTTGTGGACACTAAAATGAGACACCAGACCAAGTATGTCCAGCCTCTGGGTCTTCCATGCACTGCTGGGAGGCCCCATCAAAGTAGGACAGACTTTTACTATCTTCTTTCCCATTTTATTATATTTTCCTAAGTTTTAAATTATAACTCTGTCAATTATCCATTTCTCTAGAAGACTTGAAACTCTTAGAAACAGAATCCTCAATCATCTTATTCATTGTAGTACCCCAAGACCCAGTACATGGATGAGTTTTTGACAGCATTCAAACACTGTATCACTGTATTACTGTCATCCTGTTGCTCATCGATTAGCTCAAGCAGGCACCAGTAACGTCTCCAAGTGAGCCAGGTTCAATTCCTCCGTCCCTCTCGGGGAGCCCGGCAAGCTACTGAGAGTATCTTGCCCGCACAGCAGAGCCTAGCAAGTTACCCGTGGCGTATTTGATATGCCAAAACCAGTACCAATAAGACAGCATTTAATAATAACTAAAAATGAATAAGCATGTTTTATTATATATAAATTATCTCATAAGGGTTTTAAGAAGATCCCTAATTGAAAAGTTGAGATAAAAGGATAGAATTAAATGAATTAAAACAATAATTGACTGTAATTCTCAAAACAAAATTTAAAATATTAACCTATTAAAAGTAGGGCTTTCTGAGACTTAAGCCTGAAAGCTTTGTAACTTTCCACATGGTGATTCAATAAAAAAATAAAATTAAATAAGTAAATAAATAAAAACTCTTAAAAAAATAAAAGTAGGGCATCTAGTTGTAATGCCTGATTTCATTTAGTGAAAGTCTATTTTTTAATTATATGACTGAAATTTTGATATGCGGAAATATAATATTTCATATAAATCTACTTACATACTTGAATGTTTTCTGAGTTGCAGACACTGTACTAGTTTGTACATAAATTATCCCACTAAATCCTTGTGGGCAAGTGCTGTAAGAGCCTCATGATGAGGAAAATGTGACTTAGAAACACTATTTATATACAAGGAATTAAATGATATTTCTTGAGTTTGAACCCAAATTAGTTCTAGCATCCTTTAGAACTAATCCCTATTAGAGACTGAAATAAAAAAAAACCATTAAAATTGTCAATGAGATAAACACCAAATTGCTAATTTATGTAAAGTGCTAGAGATTCCAGAATATTTTAACTATATTGTGTCTCTTGCTTCCTTTATTCCTTCTACCAGATGGGGTGGGTCATGATACCACGTCAAGCACAAGAACACCCTTTGTTTCTACCCAATTTCTTTCATGTTGATTAGCTGTGTTTTATAATTCAGAGAGTATTTCAGCATATTTTATCAAACAATTGTTCTTAGTCTCTACAAAAGGAGGACTGGAGCGCTAGCACAGCGGGTAGGGTATTTGCTTTGCTCGAGGCCAACCCGGGTTCTATTCCTCCATCCCTCTCGGAGAACCTGGCAAGCTACTGAGAGTATCCAGCCCTCATGGCAGAGCCTGGCAAGCTCACCGTGGCGTATTCAATATGCCAAAAACAGTAACAACAAGTCTCACAATGGAGATGTTACTGGTGCCCGCTTGAGCAAATCGATGTACAATGGGGCGACTGTGCTACATTGCAGTGCTACTCTACAAAAGGACATGCTTTCTTCTTAAATTTGTTTTAAATATAAAGGGGTTTATGAGCTCTCCCAAATCTGTGTTACAAATTCATTATACAAGGAATCACCCATGTAAAAGTTGAATATATACAACAGTTTGGGGGATCTTGATCTATCTGATTGCTACTCAAATCTCTCCAGGTACCTTTCTCTAAAGCAGTTATGTAAGGGAAAAGACAGGAGTCCTAATACAATTTAATGATTTTCCTGTGACTGCTGCTCAGAACTGACATCTGTCTATACTATAATCATGAATAATTTTCAACCCAGAAATGTTTTTCCCAAACACAGATCCAGCTCTCCCTCTTTACTACATTTTGATTTTCCTAGTACTCTCTATATTTTTCCTTATATATGGCCTTCTCAAGCATTGCCTTCTTGGTTTCTCCTTTTTAATTTTAAATCTCTCACATATGACATTTCCAGTCTCTCATATTTAGCTACATATTCTCCGACCTGACTGTGTTTTGTCTTGAAATAAGCTCTTTCCAGCAGTGTATTGCCTTGCACTTACATAGCATTAAGGTTCTTTCCATACTTAATTTAACCGAATCTTTCCTGAGCACTACTATGAGGGAGACACTGTCATCTAAATTTGAGGGGAAAATATTATTGAGCCTTGCTCCATGTCCCACACTACCCAGAAAGTGGAAATTCAAATGCCGAGTTTTGCTTTTCATTTCACCACAGACTACAGACTGCTGTATTACTCATTAGTTGCAGGAGAATATATTAAGATTTATGCTGTCTATCATGGTAGCTAGTGGTCACATGTGACTACTTAAATTTCAATTAATTAAAATGAAACAAAATCAAACATTCAGTTCCTTAGTAACATTAGCTGAGGGTTAAGTGACTGTAAACACATTTTGAAAGCCACTACTGAATTGGACAGTGTAGATATTGAAAATTTTAATCCTTGCAAAATGTACCATTGGATAGTACTGAGAGAAAAGAAGAATTTCCATCATACTGGCTTTCTATCTGCAATGTTGGAAAACACTGTACAGTGTATCCCCAGGAGATATAAATCAACATCAGTTTCATTGCTCTCCAATCTGGAAAGATGATCAAAATTACAGATTACTAACTCATTTATTCTCAAATGACTCCATAGCACTTAGAGATAGATTAACTCCTGATGTGTCCATTGGGGATCCTTGTTATTGGTAAATCAAATAATCAGGAAAGGTGAACTGACTCCAGGGCATACTAGTATTGACATTCTTTTATTTAATTATTGCAGAAACTGAAGTAACTCTTCAAAGCCACACAGAGTCACATGGCAGATCCAATAATAAAATAGGAGACTCCAGATTCCCTATCATGTGCTCTCCTTTCTAAGCCATGCAGCCTTACTGATGTCTTGAGTGGTTGTCACCTACCCAAGTCTATTTGAGATACTAATGAGGAATGTGAGTTGGGAAGCAGTTTCTTCCTTCTCTCTGCCCGCCTTTCATTAAAAATGGAGAGCTGTTTGTCTAGGGCCGTGCCAGAAAGAAACAGACAAATGAGGCTCTTAGGATAGCTGGCCAACAGGATTACACAGCCTTGGCTTAGATAATGAGACTATGTCTCATACCACACTTCACGCAACTTGCTCCAGAATCTGTCAGCTGAGAGCACTTGCCACACCACCGTTCTTTGTTAACCACCACCTGCAGCCCCCATCTCCTCTCCTTGGAGTTCTAAAGAAGTGCGAATTGGGTAGCTGCAGAAGCATCCTTATCTTGTCTACTACATCACAAAGCAACAGCTGGTGTAAAAATATAACCCTTGTAACTTTTTTGAACAGCATTGGACCGCTCCTAAAGAGACCTGAGGAAGTTCCGGGGCATGCTGTAATTCACAGCTGCTATCCCAAGGAGCATTTTCCTTCCTTGAGGTTTAGGGGGTAGTGATCTTCTTCTAGTGCTATTTTTTTTTTCCTCTAGGACCCACCTATATGTGAACTGCAGGGAACTTGCTCCCTCTAGTCTTCAAAATTTGCATGTGGCTTCATGTGAAATTCAATGGCTTTGGGGAATAATCCCTTGAAGCTACTTCTCATTACTTCTATAAGAAAAACTTAGATTCCCCAAGCTGAAGGCAGAGGCCAGAAACAGTTGTTGCCACTTCTGATGTGATCTTTCACTTATAAAGAATGATTATGGGGGAAAACGGATTATGGCTCTCCTGAACATAAAGCAGAGTGAATAGTTAGTAGTGTGAATTCAACAGCTGCCTTTGTTCATTTCTATCTTATGAATCTGATGAACAGGAACAGGAATGCATTGTTTTAAGTAAACAGCCCATTTTCAGAAGGGACCTTAATGCAGGGAATAAAGTGGAGCTTGGGTCCAGCTGAGCTCTAGAATCAGCAACACCATCTGTCAAGGCTGGCCCCTTCGCCCTCAGCCTCTGGCTCCTGGGGTCCAGCTGACAGACAGAGATCATTAGCTGGCTTGTGCACAAGGTCACCCCACTGGGACGGGTCACCTTGTGTCTTTGGGGTGCTTTATTTCCTTCAGTTCTCAATTCTAATCCCATGGAAAGAAAATTGAATCCTAGTTTTTAAGATGAAATGATGACAGTGTGCAATCTGTCGGCTCCTTGCTGGTAGCCAAGCAGGTTGGCAAAATTTAAAAAGAAAAGGGAAATCTGATCCAACCTCTCCCCCTCCAGTCCACAGGGATCAGACACAGGGGGAAACCTGTGTCCAGCCCATTTAATTGCAAACACCTCAATGCAAACATCTCAAAGATGCTTCCTACCTTCACAGTGCTATGTGGATTAATGAATAGGCATCGAGAGTTCATAGATTCTGGCCAACTTGCAGTGGAAATGAGAGACAGGAGCCAATGGGGAATCAAAGAAAGAGACTCAAAGGGCTGATGAGTCTTGGCAGGGTCCAAACAAGAAACCACTAAGAGCACAGAGAGCAAATGCAGCTACAAGAGAACACTCTGCCCCCAACGTTTTAAAACCAGTCATCTGTTTTAACACCTCATTTGGGGGCTCAGACTTCCTTTCACTGTTTTTTCCACAGCTTTCCCTTAACCTACTTAATCTTATGAGCTCTACACGTTTTCCTCTTTCTCTAGAGGCAGCTGTCACCTGCTAATCTTCTGCACTGATGGATACCCAGGCCCCTTAGCTTCCTGACCCCCATGTCGAACTCACTTTTTTTTCTTTCTCATCTTGCTTTCCTCGGGCTTTCTCAGGAGTGACAGTGACCTAGTTCAGGACTTGACTGTAGATGAGTTCTGTCAAGGACTTTTTATTAGTCAGGTCTCAATGTCATCAATATTCTCTTTAGAGATAACTCAATTAATTCTCTTGAACTAGGAATACACATTTTGGGCAGTGACATAATTATAAATTCAACTGCATTTCAATTTAAAAGGAGAATATTTGTTAGAGCCTAAAAATATAAAATGGAAAATCTTCTAGATTTTACTTAAGTGAAGAATGAGGGCAAATATAGTCCACTCATTGAGAACAACTTCAAACTCCAAATTGGTGCAAATACCTTTGCATGGGAAATGTTTCCACATAGGATTCATCCTGTTAATGGGTGGATTTCAATGCAAAGGATCTTACCGTTTTCCACCTGTGGAGTATTTTGGAAATATCCAAAATGCAATGAGGGCTTGACCTTCTCTGCTCTCTCCTCAGTCATTTGAGGAGGCTGGAGGAAATCACCGAATGCGGATTGAGGTCTCAAATGTCTTAACCTTTGAATCTCAGCTTTCACTTCATCATAAATGGTATAGTTCCTGTTCCCCTCTGTTGCCTCCTCGTGGTTATTTAGCGCTTTAGCAATGCACTCCACGTTTCTTCTCTGCCCTTTCCCCTCCCATTGGGATACGTAACCTCAGTACTGATTTCACTGAGTGGTGTTTAGACATTTATCTCCCTCAGACCCAGCTCCATTGCTACAATAAACAGGTGTCTGTGCACTTGTTCTCATCTGCTTCCCAGTCCCAGTCCTCAGTAGAAGGATTTGTTCCCTGCCACCTGCTTTCTTCAGCACTGGGGGCATCAGGATCTGCTCATCACTTTCCATAGGCTCCCTCCTCTCAACCTATAAGTGTTTTGTTGTTGTTGTTGTTATTTTTTGCCCATTTTAGATTTCCATCTTTCACCTGAGTTTGTCCAGTTGTTTCCTCCCTGCTGTTAAAAATATGGAGGCCTCCCCCTCACTTTCTCAACATCAAGTGCTTTCTAATTCTCCACTAAGCTAAAGCTTCAGTTTTAGCTCACAGACTTGCATAAGAGAAAATATACAAGTTTGTCTACAACATAAGAATTCCACATGAAAACAATATGGACTGCTTCTTAAAAAATTAGAAATTGAGCTCCCATTTGACTCAGCAATACCACTTCTGGGAGTATATCCCGGAGAGGCAAAAGAATATAGTCGAAATGACATCTGCACTTGTATGTTCATTGCAGCACTATTTACAATAGCTAGAATCTGGAAAAAACCCGAGTGCCCGAGAATAGATGACTGGTTAAAGAAACTTTGGTACATCTACACAATGGAATACTATGCAGCTGTTAGAAAAGATGAAGTCATGAACTTTGCATTTAAGTGGATCAGCATGGAAAGTATCATGCTAAGTGAAATGAGTCAGAAAGAGAGAGACAGACATAGAAAGATTGCACTCATCTGCGGAATATAAAACAACAGAATGGGAAACTAACACCCAAGAATAGTAGAAATAAGTACCAGAAGGTTTGCTCCACGGTTTGGAAGCCGGCCTCACATGCTGGGGGAAAACGCAGCTCAAATAGAGAAGGGAACACCAAGTAAATGTGGTTGGAGGACCCGTTCAGGATGGGAGATGCGTGCTGAAAGTAGACTATAGATTGAAAACTATGGCCACCCAATACCTCTATTGCAAACCACAACACCCAAAAGGACAGAGAGAACAAAAGGGAATGCCCTGCCACAGAGGCGGGGTGGGGTGGGGGGGATGGGATGGGTGGGGGGATGGGATGGGTGGGTGGGAAGGATACTGGGATCATCGGTGGTGGAGAATGGACACTGGTCGAGGGCTGGGTACTTGAGCATTGTATGACTGAAACACAAGCACAAAAATGTGTAAATCTGTAACTGTACCCTCAGGGTGATTCACTAATAAAAAAATAACAATTTTTTTAAAAAGAAAAAAAAGAATTCCACATGAAAACCCCCAAACACAAACCTGTGGTGTGTTCCAAGTTGATAAACATGTCTTTCCCTTACTTTCAATGATTTTCTTCCTTTGACTAAATCCCCTGCCCCAGAAACCTGTGTATGTACCCAGATTCCTTTCTGGTAGCCCACTGCCCTCCTTCAAGTATCTTATATCAGACCCCATCTCACTTTCCATGACCCTTGGCACAACTGAGGCCCTCACTGTATCTTTTTGATAATTGTTCCAGTGTCCCAACTATTGTTCTTGTCTTTACTCCAAATAACCCTTCACCAGGCTTCTAACAAAGTATTCAAAACAACAGTATTATCATTTCCTTATTAATTTTATCTAGGCAGGATGCAGAGAGGTCAAGCGATTTGGCCAAACTCTAAAATATGAGTGAGAACCTGACTCTTCCAATGAAGAAAAACTGAGTGAAAAACTGTGGTCCTAACCATTTGTCAACCCTGCCCCTGAGAGTGAAAATGAATTACACCTGAACTGCACTTACTGCCTCTCTCTCTGCCAAATATTCCACAAGACTTCCTGATTTTGGTTTGCCATCATTTAGAATTAGACAACCACAGAATAATGTATCAAATCCACCTTTATTGAGCCCATTCCTATTTGAGTCTAGACATACCTAGAGACACATACAGACCAGTACAGCAGTTTTCCTACAAAACGCTGTCTTGTCAAATCCAACAAACTCACTGCTGCTTAAAAGAAAAAATAGTAAAATATAAACTCTAGTGAGGCAACTACCTGACTCAATTTTTTCTCTACTGAAAGCATCACAGATAAATTTATTCACTCTTAAAAAAGTAAACTAAGAAAAATGTATGTATCTCTCCAAAAATTGTTTCAAGGTTAAAACTAAAATTACAGTTCAAAGATGTATTTAGATTATTTGTACCTATGGCTACCTTTTATATGGGCTCATGAGTTTTCATTTGCTCTTTTAAATAACACTGTAGAAGGAAGGAATTTTCATCCTTTATTTTATGAGGTTATATGCTGAGCTTTAAAAACTTGTTCTGAGTTGGTTGGATGGGGGAAGCAAAATTTGAATCTAATTTTCTCATATTAAGATCCAAGCTGTTCTACTTTTCAGCCTCTCAGAGATCCCAATATACTTTTTGAAAAAATATTCATAGATGCAAATACTAAGAGTTCCTATGTACACTTCAGCTGTTTCCTTTAATGCTAACGTTTTTCATTATAAAATAATTATCAATTGTAAGCTAACACTTAGACATTATTAATGAAACTCCAATCCTTCTTTATTGAAATTGCACCTTTTCTGTCTTTTGTAATGGTTTTCATCTGTTCCATCTAGTTCAGGACACTACACTGCATTGCATTCAGTCATCACATCACCTTTGATCTCCTCCAGTTTGTGATATTTCCTCGGACTTCCTTTGGTGTTTATTACCTTGACATCTTAAAGCAGCACTGTCACGTATTTTGTAGATGTTGTATTTTTGATATTCAAAACTGTCACTTTTCTGCTTTTAGCATGTCATGCCTCACCTGTTTGATTTGTGTAGATCTATCTAAAAAGCAATGCTATTTTTCTCTTTTGTTTTTTGAATAGAAAAGATAGTACATTTCTTCTTGACCCCATTAGAGACCCTAACTTCTTTCAAATGTTTTTTACAAATGTTTTTGCTGTTTTTTGCAGAGTCTTGATGCTTATCCTTAAGGAATATCATATCTATATTCATATTTCTAGATACTGGATTCTTAATTTCCAAAAGAGTAAGTAAACTGAAATTAGTGTTAAAAAGATGATGATGATATGGATAAAATAAAGGTGAGAGTCTGTTTCACAGAATCATAGAATAGTGTGGGAAATCGTGCTCTTAATATAAACGCCAAGGTTGGAATAGTTACCTTTTAAAAAATAGTTTAGTTTAGATAATAAAGGACTGTAAATGTGTGCCCAGTTAGGAACATCTTAGTGACATACAGAACCCTGACTTCAATGCCATAAAGTAAAAGGTGCTTGTTGATTTTTTGTTACCCTATGGCCACAACTATGTAAATATCCCTGTCTTTGCTCTTAATATACCTGCTCACTGTTCTTAATGTACCTATTAGTGGAAACAATAGCTCCATGTCTGAAGCAGAGGACCAAAGGTAGGGGAGCAGAAAATGTTCAATAAATGGCCAGATTATCTCCTTTTTTGGATTATTTAGGCTAACTGACAACCTTGACAAGCACAGTACCTGTCTGCCCATCCTTTGTGACTGACTGTGCTACAGAGAGAGATCAAAGGTGCCAATCCAGATTTATTGGATTTATTGTGGTAAACCTCCACAGAGTAGTAGCAATGGCAAAAGGATATTAAATTCTAAGAAATAAAAGTTTCTTAAAATTTATAAATACTATAATAGATATTTTTAATGAACAAGAGATGTAACATACCACATTACCTTGTCCCAGATTCAGTAATTCTGTATTGCCAATCACTTTTGACTTGAGGAATGCTGAAGGCTAGATTGTGCATTTTATTTAGTGTATTTACTGCTCATAACAAAATAATAAAGTAACATCCAGGCCCTCCCCTTCAATACCTCTTACACAGTAAGTACTTGGTAAATACTCATTTCTTTCAAGAGAATGCTTTCCTGGAGCATAATAAGTGTCAGCAGTTTTCTTTCTTTTTTTTTTTTTTTGCTTTTTGGGTCACACCCAGCGATGCTCAGGGGTCACTCCTGGCTCTGCACTCAGGAATTACCCCTGGCCGTACTCAGGGGACCATATGGGATGCTGGGAATCGAACCCAGGTCGGCCGGGAGCAAGGCAATCGCCCTACCCGCTGTGCTATCGCTCTAGCCCAAGTGTCAGTAGTTTTCTAATGGTCTCATTTACCATATTAAATTCTTATCATCACCCCATTTTACAGTCGAGGGTTTTGAGGTTCAAAGAGGTTAGGAGGGTTGCAAGGGATACACGACACAAGTGGTTTATTGCCTGGGATTTAAACCTGGAAGTCTAGCAACTGTACGCATTCATTTGACTATGATGTTTCAGTTTTTATTTGTGCAGACTAATCTGAGAAGTTATTGTTTGCACATAGTAAATTCTCAGTACTATTGAATTTTTAATAATTTAACCCTTACTTTTAGAAATATTCCTATAGTGTGTCACTTTTTTTCCTCATACATATAACATTATTTATTTATATCAGTGAGTTGTGCCAAACTTTGTGTTTTGCTAGCCTATTTTTACTTTACTTTTCACAGAATGGCCCATTGTGATGAAATATTGATGAGTTATTTTCCCACCATCTTGGTTTATCAGTTTCCTTTGTCACTGCCAATTCTCGACAGATTCTTCTCACTACTTTCAGCTGCCTGACTCTAACAATGTCCTTTCTCACATGGCTACCAGATTATAATCTTCTATTAGAATTATATCTATAATAAAGTTAAAGAAAGACAGAAGAGTTCCCTATGGTCTCTTCTATGAGCTCCGAGCATTCAAGAATATCCGATTTGTGACATGAATCTGAGTGCTCAGATCACTAATGTCCCACATTACACTACCTCTCTGCAGTGTACATACAATATTAAATATATAAAAGCCCTCTCCCTCCAAACTGCGCATAATATAAACTTAGGAAACATAGTTTTATCTCAAGAGATTGCCTACCTTGAGTTCAATAAGAACTAGACCTTCTTTTAAAGCTCTTCACATTAAGTCATTATAGGCATCTATGTACTAGTGGCTCAGAGTCTAAATCAGGTTTTCAGCTGCCAGTGTCAGTGGAGAGTCAGTCCGCAGGTGCCAAAAGGTTGGAAACATCTGGTTGAAGTAACAATGGAAACAAAAAGCTGGGGAGATTGTACACAGGACTGAAGTGCTAGATGTTCAATCCCTGATCCCCTGAGGCACACAAAAAATAAAAAAGAAGAAAAATTTAAATGCAAACACAATAAATTTTACCATTGATAGCTCCGTGACCATCATGTGAGAATTGGGGCACAATGTTTTTCTTTAACCTGAGAAAATTCTCCTCTGGGGCAAATATTCTAATTGAATGTGGCACTGGGGTCTCTGAGTGGGCTGTGAATTAGCAAGATGTGGTGACCTGAGAGGCACAGAGGAAACCATCTCTGACAGAGATCTGTTTTCCACCCTCTGGTCTAAATCTTTATCAATGAAACCAAGAGGTGTTTTGGCTTATTTTATTATTTCATCTTCTCCAGAACTGAAATGATACCAAGCATCTTATGATAAATTACGTTCTTGTTCCAAGCTCGCCCTAGTGAAAACAGAGGATTCTTCTTTTTGTGCCGGGTGCGTGTACAGAGGAGGAAGTGCTGTCAGTGGCTGTTTTAGATGTAGTGCTTTTGGAAGAGAGTAGCTGGAGTCTGACCAAGGTGTTTGTTTTTGACTCTCAAATCTTCCATGGTCTTTGGCACAGATTCCCTTGGTGGCATCCCAAAGCATCCGCAGAGGAGAGGAAGCCCAGCCAGGTACCACTAGGGAAATTCCACAGAGACAAATTGTTTCCATAGCTTAGAATTTTTTTTTCCACACAAGCTCTCAACAAACCTGCAGCTGGTTGCTCATCATTCAGAGAGAGAGACTGTTCCATAAGGGAGAGTCCTCGGTCCTCAGGCTGTAAAACAGAAAACTCACAATATGGCTTTTATTGATTAGATGCCTGGTAACTATTATATTCTTCTATAAATGGCACAAAAGAGCTCCCAAGAGACTTAGTTCATCAATGATAAAATATTGTCATTAATTATGTGATTAGCAAATTTTTAGTCTGAAATTTAATCAGTTTATCAAAATTCAAAAATATCAAATTAAGAAATGATCCTGTGTTTCAGTTCTATGACTATATATTTCTTACTCATTAATAATCCATACAGTCCTCCCAAATTTGATAAATAAATTATTATTCATTCTTTAATTATATTTAACTAATTTATTTCCAAGTGCATCGCCATTATTGTGCATACCATATGATTGAAGAGGTATTCAACTTTGACACTGAATTATCGTCAAGGCGGTTTGCTGAAGGATGAATTATTAATATTCACGATAAATCAGCATACCAGGCAAGTTTCCAGCATGGCTTTTTAAAGCAATAAGAAATATAACTGATGCTTTTCAGAAACAGCAGTATGGTTCAAGATACTACCCATCAATTGGCCCTGATTTTATGTGTGATAGTACACAACTATGAGAAAGTCCAGATTATGTCTAGTTTGTTTGATTGGGGGCAACATCATGTGGTGGTCAGGATTTATTTACTCCTGGATCTGTACTCAGAGATCACTCCTAGTGAAACTCTGGGGACCACATGGGACCACATAGGGTACTAGAGATGAAACAAACCCAGCTTTACCACATGCACGCAAGCATTCTACTCGCTGTCCAATCAACTCCAGACTCTTTTAGAGGTCGTTATTCAAAAAATAGTCACTGTTCATCCAAGGACAGTAGATACAAGGGCCAGGGGGATTACCCCATAGCTGGAAGCCTGCTTCATGAGTGGAGGGGAGAAGGCAGATGGAATAGAGAAGGGATCACTAAGAAAATGATGGCTAGAGGAACCAGTTGGGATGGGAGATGCATGCCGAAAGTAGATAATGGACCAAACATGATGACCTCTCAGTGTCTGTGTTGCAAGCTATAATGCCCAAAAGTAGAGAGACAGTATGGGGAATATTGTCTGCCATAGAGGCAGGGGGAGGGTGGGAAATGGGGAGTATACCTGGGATATTGGTAATGGGGAATATGCACTGGTGGAGGGATGGGTGTTTGATCATTGTGAGATTGTAACCCAAACATGGAAGCTTGTGACTATCTCACGGTGATTCAATAAAATTTTTAAAAATTAAAAAAAAGTCACTGTCACTGTCATCCCGTTATTTATCGATTTGCTTGAGCGGGCACCAGTAATATCTCCATTGTGAGACTTGTTACTATTTTTGGCATATCAAATATGCCACGAGGAGCTTGCCAGTCACTGCTGTGCGGGTGGGATACTCTCGGTAGCTTGCCGGGCTCCCAGAGAGCGATGGAGGAATTGAACCCAGGTGGGCCACATTCAAGGCAAATGCTCTCCCTGCTGTGTAACCAGTAATTTCTAAAAGTAGCACTGACCACATATCAATAACCAATTAAGGCATTGCTTGCTGCTGCCTGCTTATACCCTGCATCCCTCAATTAGCCTGGAGAATTGGATCCTATTTGAATAACAATAGAAGGGAATTATCCTGCCCATTGATTTTATTTTTCTTTTCTTTTCTTTTCTTTTCTTTTCTTTTCTTTTCTTTTTTCTTGTCTTCTCTTCTCTTCTCTTCTCTTTTCTTCTCTTCTCTTTTATTCTCTTTTCTTGTCTTCTCTTCTCTTCTCTTCTCTTTTCTTTTCTTTTCTTTTCTTTTCTTTTCTTTTCTTTCCTTTTTAAGCAGCTGACCTGGGGAGCAAAAATGTTTCTCTCAAAGCTCTCAAATTTCTCTTTCTTTTTTCCTTTTTGGTTTTTGGGCCACACTCAGTGGTGCTCAAGGCTTACTCCTGGCTCCATGATCAGGAATTATTTTTGGCAGGGCTCAGGGACCATATAGGATTGCCCGGGTATGCTGCATGCAAGGCAAAAGTCTTGACTGTTATACTATGTCTCTAGCCTCTCAAAGGTTCCCTTTCATAGTGGTATCTGAATAAGGAAGATGTATTGCCTGTTACTCACAATACAATGAGTTGTACTTAGAATATGGTCCATTTCTAGAGGTCTCTGGGATGAAACTTGGTACCTCACATATACTAAGCATGTGCTTTGCTATTTTGAGTCATATTACCTACCCCAATATAATGGCTTTTTAAGAGCAATTGACCTAAGAAAAGAAAATCACATTCTCTAATTAATAAATGCATAAAGTGCACTAGTTTAAAGTTTTTAAAAAATTGCTTAAAGCACTTTTCCATGATTTTCTCTTTTTACTTTCTTCTCCCAGCTTTGATTGTCTTCCTTCTCTTATTGTCCCACAAACTCACTCACTCATTTCTCCTAACCTGTATTCAGGTTACAAGCATTTTATTCTGGTTGGTCTTCATCAGATTCTTACCTAAGGATTTGAACCAGATAACCAATACAGTGCCTGGTTTGTCTGTTCCCCTTTAGACAGAAGTAGAGAAACTCTTGCCAGCAGATTATGCTGAAGCCTGGAAGTAAGAAGGTAGCATAAATTTCTCTCTTCATTTTCAGCTCTAACAGGTGCCTCTATTGTAGCTGGATTGTAGTCTTTCTCAAAAGAAAGACTAAGGATATGGGGCGGGGGTGGAGGGAGTAGTTGAAGGATGAAGGATGGAAAGCTGAGAGGTATGGGAGGGAAAAAAGAGATGAATTAGGGACCTGATTGTAGTTGGTAGGGTGCTTGCTTCATGCAAGCCTAACTTGAGTTAAAACCTCAGCACCCCATAGGGTTCCCCAAGTCTGCCAGGAATTAATCCTGTGCAGAGGCAGGAATAACCCTTGATCACCACTGGATATGGTCCAAAATCAAAAACAAAAAAAAGAAAAATTACTCATTGCTGCCAGTGCTGAAGGCCTACTTGAATTTAAGCTCTTCAAATGCATGAGTTCATTTAATTCCATGACAGCTCTGCAGAGAAGTACCCATCCGCATTAAAAAGACAAAGTTTGTGAGACTCAGAGAGTTTGAGCAACTAGTTCTGGGAAATCTAGCATATTACCTAATTATAACCTAGCCCTCAGTCAACCTGGAGAACTCAGTGGATTTTCCTAAGCCTGAATGTTTGAGTCTACCTCAAATCCAGAATTTGAAACCAAGTCTCCATGTATGACTCATAGCAGAGAAGCTTCCATCATTCCTAGCTGACTTCAGAGAGGTTGTGTGAGTTCAAATTAGGTTCATGGCGCACTCTCATCCTCTCCTCTCCTCCCCATGGAGCCATTCAGGTGAAATAAAAGTTTTTCAGTGCCTCTAGAGAGGAACCTAGGAGTCTGACTATCAGTGAATACACTGAGTTTTCTGGAAAGGCAAAGCAGCACTTCCAAATATGAGGTATCCATCTACCTAGAAGTTGCTGACATTTAAATACAAAGACAGCTTTGTTGCTCGCTGCCAAAGACATATTTTTAATGACCGTTTGGGGGCTTTTAAAAAACTATGTCTAATAAATTATAATTGATCCAGTAACTATTTTTAGAAGCTATATACGAGATGACGGTTGATGGCTATATTTAAAGTAAAAATTAAAATATTATGATGTATGCTTGGTCTCATACCACCAAGAACCCGAGAGTACCACCATCATACAATAAATAAATAAAATAAAAACAGCTACCCTAGGTGCTAGGAGGCAGTACAGCAGTTAGGACACATGCTTAGCATGTATCTGACCTGGCTTCGATTCTGGCATCACATGGTTACTGGAATATTGTCCTGTGCAGCCCTGGAGTCCTTCAACATCATTGGGTATGACCCTAGGGAGCCCCAGCACCAATGAGATGACCCAGATACCCAGGGCACCATGGGGCTCAAACTGTATCACATCCCTAGGACCTTGCAGTGAACCTCCAATTTAATTGTCTAGAATAACCCAGGATCTCCTGAACACCACTTGGGAGGTACCCCAAACAAAGAGTTACAACCTAGTACAAATTGTGATTTAATATCACTTCTAATTACACTGTAATATAGTATTATGGCTCCATTTAAGATTTAAGAAAGAAAGAAAGAAAGAAAGAAAGAAAGAAAGAAAGAAAGAAAGAAAGAAAGAAAGAAAGAAAGAAAGAAAGAAAGAAAGAAAGAAAGAAAGAAAGAAAGAAAGAAAGAAGGAAGGAAGGAAGGAAGGAAGGAAGGAAGGAAGGAAGGAAGGAAGGAAGGAAGGAAAGAAAGAAAGAAAGAAAGAAAGAAAGAAAGAAAGAAAGAAAGAAAGAAAGAAAGAAAGAAGGAAAGAAAGAAGGAAAGAAAGAAAGAAGGAAAGAAGGAAAGAAAGAAAGAAAGTCAATTCTCCACAACCAGAGAGATAGCGCAAAGGTTAAGGCATTCTCCTTACATGCAGCCCACCCTGATTCGATCCTCAACACCACATATGCTCCCCTGAGCCCAGATCTTAGAACTGCCCCTGAGCTCCAGGGTGTGTGGTCCAAAAATTCTCAAAAGACAAGAAAAATCAAGGTTCAGAGGAATTACGGAACTGCCCCAAATCAAACAGCTGAGAAGTAACTGGATGCTGTGTCTCTGAGCACCCAAACCACAGACTCTTCATTCTGTCGCAGCTGCTCCTCTCGGTGCCTGCCAGCTTGGAAAGAAGCCTGGTAAATAGGCTCTGAGCATCCATGCCTGGGAACAATCTGATTCCCACCCATGATTAAACTGAATAATTGAAAATCCTCTGCTTCCTTTTGATACTAGATTTGATTGCAAACCGTCTTGGCCTCATTTTTAATATTAATAAGCTCTCAATGGCTCCCCATTACCCAAATGCTTTTGTTGAATGTAAATGATTCTACCAGTTCACGTTACTCAGCCTTATTTTTTCCTATTTTTTCCTGACCATCATTTCACTAAACCTTTGCACCACCAAAACACGTATTATTTATTAAACTCTAAATGCTTGCCCACACCTGATTTTTGCCCTGTGCAACCTGAAAACCACTGCTTAAGATTTACTTCTTTGGTTGTCTAGACAATTCACATTGAAATGCCTGCTTCCGGCTTCTGTCAGCACAGTTAATTTGGTAATAAAACAGGCTAATAAGAGAGGAAATTTTCATCTGATCCTCTGATACCTTCTTTGACCATATCTTCTGATATCAAAAATCACTGAAGTCATATAGTAAGTCACATCCCAAGTAAAGGTTGGGACAGAGTGTTTTTTTCCTTTCCTGCAAACCTCACCTCAGCCTGAAGACTTAGTTTTCTGAAATCCTGGTAGTAAGGACTAATCTCTAGGCCCACGAATATTAAGTGGAAGTAGGTGCAGTTTGCTGGCTGCTTTGGTAAAGCTGGCAGGACCATAGTATGTGTGTCAAGCAGGAACCCAGGCAGATTTTGCCGATCCTGACCTCCCTATACATTCTTCTCTACTTCAGGACCTTGATATATATTCAAAACTTAGAATGCTGCTTAACTTTTAAAAAATTATATATGCCAGTTAAAGAGAGTCTCCTGTTATATTCTTCACATCACCTATGTAACTCTAAATATACAGCTTAGCAGATAGCTGGCATTATCTTGGCCATGGCTTCCCTAAGCACAGTGCATCATCACACCTGTCACTGAGACTGTCCTTATAACAAAGGCAACCTGGACTAGAACTAACTCGCTGCTGACCCTTTAACTTGGAGGAAAGTCACGGTCATTTTATTGATTTAGTGTTTACTTTCATTTGACTTGAATGTGAATGGAAAGGGAAGTGGGACAAGATAGGCAGGGTGCTTGCCTAGCACATGGCTGACCCTGGTATGATCCACGACATTCCAGAATGACCCTGAACATAGAGCCAGAAGTAAGCTCTGAGCACCACTGAACGAAGCTGCCCAATTTTTGGTGGGGGGAGGTCACATCGGCAATGCTCAGGGGTTACTCCTGGATCTGCACTCAGGAATTACTCCTGGCAGGGCTCAGGAACCATATAGGATGCCAAGGATAGAACCTGAGATCCCTTTGTGCCAGGCAAATGCCTACATGCTATTCTATTGCTCTGGTCAACACCCCCCCCCACATACACTCAATTTTTTTTTAAGAATGAAATGTGACTTGGAAGTATGCCATTCTCACACTGGTCTGTATGTATTTGTGTAGGCAACTAAAGAGATCAAGAGGAAAATCAAATTTTGGATTGAAAGAATATCTTTAAACTGATAGTTCTGTCTAATGCATGGTCTGCCTGAGAAAATTTCTTTCTTTTTTAAATTTTCCTCCTGGGTCACATCCAGCAATGCTCAGGGGTTACTTCTGGCTCTGTACTCAGGAATTACTCCTGGCAGGGCTAGGGAACCATATAGGATGGTTAGAACCGAGGATAGAACCTGGGTTCGCTGCGTGCAATGCAAACACCCTACTTGCTGTGCTATCCCTATGACCCCTGAGAGAATTTCTTAGCTTCAGGAGCCACATGGGTTATAGAACTACACTACACCATTGTCACTGTAAACAAACCAGATATAGTGCTTTCTTAATGTTCTCAGCATTTTGTTTCTCAACCTGTTCATGAGTTACTGGTGGGAAACAGCCCAACTACTGAAGGATGATCACCTCATTTGCCCAAGACTCGATGACTCCAAAATTCTTTTCATCTTGGATAAATAATTTTTTAAAAGTAGAATTGCAAACCTATTCCCTCAAAAAGAGAAAGATATATCCTTCCCAAAAGCCATTTGTCCATAACCCATTACTGTAAATCTCCTCTGGAAAATGAGAACAAGAGCCTTCATGGACGCGCCAACTAATTATAATCATTACCTCAAGTAACACACCTTTTGTGACAAGGGCCAATGCTGTCAGACACTTAGACTTAAGTTCCATGCTTTTCATTTTAGTACAAATTACTCTCCCATTCCCTTTGACAAATGTCCCAATTTTCATCTCAAACTTGCTCTTAGAATGAGCATGTAATTATCTGGTCTTGTTTACAGCAACAAAGGTCAGGTTCTTTAGCAGATATTAATAATCACTGTGCTGAAATCATTCTCCCAGCTCACCCCACACGCTGAGCTTTGCCCTGTTTTCAACCTTGTGAAAATTTCATGGTGCCCATTCTGTGCCCAACCAACTTTGTAGACCTGCATATCCATGGTGATAACCATTCTCTGCACAATTTCCTCTTATTAAACCCAATCATTATGTATTAAAACGACATCACCTTGTTCTATTAGGGTTAACAGAGTCTGTCAGAGCAATAAAGAAAAATCTGACTTTTTGAACCTCTCCTGGCTTGAGAGCCTGAAAGAGCACGCATGAGAGACAAGTTACAGCGACTCATGAAGATTATAGCAGTCTGCCATCCCTGAGGTCAGGTTTAAGAAGCAAAGTGGAAAAAACCTTTTGTTTTGTTTTTTTATACACAATACAGCACCAAGATAATGCAATCTCAAACTGGCTATTTCAGATCTGAAGTGAAGCTAGCTTTTTCAATTTTTAAACTATTGTTATTTTGGGGATAGAGCGGGGGTTCCCTAAGCAGTGTTCAAAGGACCCAGGGATCAGTCCATGAGACACTCTACCAACCCCACTGGTGGTTCAGGGCTAGGGCTGAAGGGTGTGGTATTGTACAAGTCCTGAACTATTGCTTTGTGATCCCTGGGACCACCAATATCACCCCACTGGTGATTTGGGGCCTTCCAGGGCCACACTGGATCATCCTAAGGAATACTTTCTCAGGAAGATCAAATCCAAGTTGGGTAGACATAAGGTATGCACCCTAATGACTATACTATCTTCCCAGCCCCTGTCACCACATTTTAAACTGATAAATAATTGCTTCACGTATTCTAGACACTGTAAAAAAGTATTAACTACTTAACATTCATAACAATACCATGAGGTAGCTATTATTGTTTCTATTATACAGATAGAGAAGATGAGACTCTGGAACTAAATAATTGGCTCTAGGTGATGCAACTATTAAATGGTAGAAATAGGATTTGAACCCAGAGAGATTGGACCTAGATGGCCAGGGTACCCATGAAATGTTTCTGTCTTTCAGATCTAGTTCTTAATGGCCAGGGTCTGTCCATGTTATATGATTCTGGCAAGGAGAAAACATTGGCCAAATCTTACTTGATTTGGGGTTCAGTATATAATTAAGAGCATAATTTGTGATTGATCCAGCACATGGGCAAATATTTGAGAAAAAAATAATCTTATTATTTCAACAACCTTATGAGGTAGAATTTTAAAATAGGTGTTCCTCTATTTTAGTCAGAAAAATTAACTAAAATACCTACTTAAGAGGATAGAAAGTTTGAGGTTTGATTTGCTGTGATTGTGGAAAAGACAAATAATAGTTCTGATTCAACCACGGTGGCCCCACATCAGAGATTTTTTAACTGCAGGATTCTCACAGTCTTTAATATGTTAATGCACTTTATAAGAATATACTGTGAATTAATTATTTCATGCTAAAATTCATTTTTGTAAGACACTTTATGGTAATCATTTTCTATGAAGCACATTTTATTGTTATTATTTTGATTTTGAGCCACACCTTGCAGTGCACAATGCTTACTCCTGACTCTGTGTTTCAGGGATCACTCCTAGTGGTGCCCAGGGGGCCACATGGGGTACTGGAGATCAAACCTAGGTTGGCTTCATGCAAGGCAAAAGCCCTACATGCTGTCCTATTGCTCTGACACCTGAAATACATATTTGAAAATGCTACTATTGAGATCCATTTTAGAAATGCCACTAGAGGTTCTCAGCAAAATAAGTGGTCCAGAAAATACCATTGTTTCATTATTTTCTTTAGGGCAAAGGCCAGAGAGTGCAGAAAGGGAGATGACAACTCACTTGAGTTTGGATTTTTATCAGCAATGTGTCAGAACCACAAAAAAGTATTCAGTCAAAAGTAATTTGAAGCATAAGACTGCTGTAATACAGACTCTGTATTTAATTAGTATCTAAAATTGTGTAGTCAGAATTACTTCTTTAGATCTTATAAGCTATTTGTATGCGTATCTGTGAGTCTATGTCACAAATACCTAATGATGTTTTACACTCCTTACTACATTGCTATTTTTATGAGTATTCATTCATATATTTCATTGATCAATTTGAACCAGGCATTCAAAATTGGAAAGGTGGCAGGGATTGTCCTGAGCAATATGCAGGGGGACACCTTGGGGGTGACTACTGATGATGTTACTACAAAAGTGGACTTATTCCTGAGCCCATGAGTTCTTGAGAATCCTATGAAAGATTTACAACAATTCAGATGCTTAAAGAAGTTAAAGCTTTAACAACAATGAGATATCATCTCACACCACAGAGACTGGCCCACATCCCAAAAAACAAAAGCAACCAGTGTTGGAGTGGATGTGGGGAGAAAGGGACTCTCCTTCACTGCTGGTGGGAATGCCGACTGGTTCAGCCCCTTTGGAAAACAATATGAACGATTCTCAAAAAGTTAGAAATTGAACTCCCATTTGACCCAGCAATACCACTCCTGGGGATATATCCCGGAGAGGCAAAAAGGTATCGTAGAGATGACATCTGCATTTCCATGTTCATTGCCGCTCTGTTTACAATAGCCACAATATGGAAAAAACCAGAGTGCCCGAAAACAGATGATTGGCTAAAGAAACTCTGGTATATCTACACAATGGAATACTACGTAGCTGTCAGGAAACATGAAGTCATGAAATTTGCATATAAGTGGATCAACATAGAAAGTATCATGCTGAGTGAAATGAGTCAGAAAGAAAGAGACAGACATAGAAAGATCGCACTCATATGTGGAATATAAAGTAGCTGAGAGGTACAAGCTTACAATGTTGCGATGTCTGGCAGATATTTCTCTGGATTTATTTACTAAAATACTAAAATACAGAAATCCAAAACTGTGAGGCTGCTAGTGCGGCCTCCTGACCTCATATCTCTTCATTCTCAGCAATGGAAAAAAATTACCAAATGCTTTCTTTTCAGTAGGTCGACTTTAGGGGGGAGAAACTCCAAATCAATAATAGTGAATTTTTTGTTGAAATATTGAATGTAATCAAAGTAAAGTGAAAGTAAAGTGAAATTTACCAGTTACACATGCGGGGTGGGGGGCTGGGGATTTGGTGGGGAGGGGGGAGGTATACCGTGGTTCTTGGTGGTGGAATATGTGCACTGGTGAAGGGATGGGTGTTTGAGCATTGTATAACCGAGACTTAAACCTGAAAGCTTTGTAACTTTCCACATGGTGATTCAATAAAAGAATAAAATAAAAAAAATGAAATAACAAAAAAAAAAAGAAAGAAAGGAGAGAGAGGCACCAGAGCTATATAGTACAGTAGGATAGGGTATAGAAGGTATGCCACCTTGTGTGTGGCCGACTTGTGTTTGTTTCCTGGCACACTATATGGTCCCTCAAGCCTGCTATGAGTGATTTCTGAGCACAGAGCCAGGAGTAAGCTCTGAGCAACATTGGGTGTGGCCCTAAAACAAAAACAAAAGTAGACATAAGAATAGCACACATCCAGCACTGGTGAAGGGATGGGTGTTCGAGCATTGTATAACTGAGACTTGAACCTGAAAGCTTTGTAACTTTCCACATGGTGATTCAATAAAAGAATTAATTAATTAAAAAAATAAAAATAAAACTATCTTGATTTAAAAAAAAAAAAGAATGGCACACATCCAAAAGAACAAGAACAACCAGTGCTGGCATGAATGTGGGGATAAAGGGACTCTCATTCATTGTTGGTGGCCAGTCTTTGTGATGTGAGATGATATCTTGTGGTTGCTTTGATTCGCATGTCAGATAATTAGTGATGTAGAGTTCTTTTCCATGTGCCTTTGGCCATTTGTATTTCTTCTTTGAGAAGGTTTCTCTTTATTTATTCTTTTCATTTTTTGATGGTGTTTTATAGTTTTATTTTGTAAAGTTCTACCATTATGTATGTATTTTGGGATATTAACTCCCTGGGTAAATGATTTTTCTCATTCAAAAAAAAAAAAGAAGTTAAAGCTTTTTGTGCAGAGTAAATCTATGAGTCGGGGTCCCTCCCTACTGTCCCTGCCTCTTCTTTCTCTTCTTTCATCTGTGTATGATGTCACCCATCTTATCCCTTGATACCTGGTCCAGATTATAATGGCCTTGTCCTGTCCATGGGCCATCTGCCTGCCTTGAGTACACTGTGGCCTGATCTCATCCCTACATCATTGTCTGTATAGTGTATGCACTCCTGATCAGAAATACTCAGCTTAAAACCGTAATCTGAGTTCCCTTGCCGGGGCTTGGTGCTCTGTAGCCTATTGCTGGGCCTCTCTAAGGCTCTAAGGTTGCACCTCAGTGGCTCCCTGTAAAATACATGTGCCAGGGGTGGCCGGATGGCTCTCCCTATCGGCTGCACCCAGGGTTTGGGGTGGGGTGGGGGGTGCCTGTCCCAGGCTGCTTGCCCAGGCAGGGTGGTTCATGGGTCAGATAAAAGTGGAAACGAGGGCCAAGCTGGTTGATTGATCAGTTGCTGTTTATTCCATTCTCTCCACGTGTCTGTTCCAGTCTCTCTGAACTCCACATTCTAGTCTCACACTGTCCCTCATTCCTGTCTCCTCCTGTCTCTCATAGCTCCTCATTCCTCCATCCCAGCTCTCTAGATTCTGTTCTTCAGACCCAGCAAAATCAACATAAGAAAGCCCTTCCTGACTGCCCACAAGCAAAATACCTCTTAAGGTGTTTTTCTCCTTTCCTCAGTCCAAAAACTCCATCAACATCTTAATACTAGTTATTTTTGAATGGACACAGTAAAAGATACATTGAGGCTTGTGGGGAGCTCTCTAGGAAACATCTTGCCACAGACTCAGACTACAGTGCTCAGACCAGATTAATCATTCCTAACCCTAGCAGGGTCCAAATCAAGTTATTACTTTTTGGATCATGACAGCATTTGTTCACGACCAAGCTCTTAACTTATAGTTAAGCATTAGGCACTTTGACCAGGCCCATCTCGATGCCAGGATAGCACACAACTCATTGCTTGCCCTGGGTCCGTCCCGTCCCTCATCAGGACCCTGCTTTTGGGGGTGCTAAAAAGTAATGGCAGCTGAGGTTTAGGTCTAGAGAACGGATGCCCAGGTGGAAAATGTCATGTAGAGTCAAATGACTCCCAGGTTACAAAAGTATAGCATTTACTACTGTCTTCCTGTGCCCATACAAAAAGGACATTGCTCTGCATAAACTGTGCAAAGGACTTAAGGAGAAGAGAAAAACAATATTTACAAGTCAACAGAGCACAAAAAAAGAAGTTACAAATAAACACAGAGGAAAGGGAGCACTGTGATGGGAACAACCCAATAAACCTAAACTACCTGAAGCTATGTTATTCTACAGCTCCATGCTTCCTTGGCTTTCTGGCCACATGCACATAGGTGTGGACGTCTGCTGTCCTGCCGTCTGTCTGAGTGTAGATGAGGGGGCAAAGAGAATATTGCCTGGCTGGGGACTTTATCTCTTACTATCTTCCATCTCCAGCCACCCTCTTAATTATATTTTGATTAGATACCTTTTTGGCAGAGTCTCTTGCCCCTGTGCCTGGCTGTCTTCACCAGGGCCCCTCAGAGGGGGTAGGTTGAGTTTCCCTCCCTGCCCGGAGCAGAGCCCCCGAAGCTGAAGACCTCCGGAACCCAGCCACAGCCACGCTCAAGGCCCCTCTCCACACGTTTGGACGAGCCTCATGCATGAAGGAACCAACAGAGGAACCCAGGTGTGCAGGATTTGGGGCTGAGATCTCCAAGTCTGCTCAGATTGGGACGGGGCCTCTTCCACCCAGATTTCCCATTTTCCAGTAGCTAGGCGGTTATACCCAGAAACTGCCCCCAGGGACGTGTAATCTGATCAATGGCCAACATCCAAAGACTATAAAACCAAGCTCCCAGAAGATGTCTTACAGCCAGTTCTCCCTTTCCGAGAAACTGGCAAGCTACCGAGTTTCCTGACCACATAGGAGAGCCTGGCAAATTCCCCATGGCGTATTCATATGCCAAAATCAGTAACAATGATGGGTCTCATTCTCCTGACCCTGAAAGAGCCTCCAATGTGGCACTGTTGGGAAGGACAAGAAAAAAGAGACTTCTAAAATCTCAGGGCTAGGACGAATGGAGACATTACCGAGACTGCTCGAGAAAATTGACGAACAATGGGATGATTATAATGATAATGATGACCTTTTTGGCAGGTAAGACTTAAATCGACCAATTAAATTAACCACCTCGAGCAAATCGATGAACAATGGGATAACAGTGCTACAGTGCAGTGCTACAGTTTACCTGGTGTTCCATCCTTCCACTCTCACTGTAGCAGTGATATTTGACCCACTAGGCCTATGACTAGATCTAAGGATACAGGGCTGTTCAGATGCTCTGATGCTGGGGGCCACCAGCATGGAGCTAACAGGCCAGGTCTCATCCTGCATTGTTTGGTAAGCCATATGGTGTTGGGGATCAAACCCATATAAGGCAAACGCAACTCATGTGTCCTAACCACTGTGTGATCTCCTAGCTCCTGACATTCTCAATTTTAAAAAAAATAAATCATCCTGGGGCTAGAGCAATAGCACAGCGGGTAGGGCATTTGCCTTGCATGCGGCCAACCCGGGTTCGATTCCCAGCATCCCATATGGTCCCCTGAGCACCGCCAGGAATAATTCCTGAGTGCAGAGTTAGGAGTAACCCCTGTGCATTGCCAAGTGTGACCCAAAAAGAATAAATAAATAAATAAATAAATAAATAAATAAATAAATAAATAAATAAATCATCCACTGGATTTTACAGTGATCAAATAAGATAATGTATGCACTGCACTGCACTGTCATCCCGTTTTTCATCGATTTGCTCAAGCGGGCACCCATAACGTCCCCACTGTTTTTGGCATATAAAATATGCCACAGGTAGCTTGCCAGGCTCTGCCTTGCAGGCAAGATACTCTTGGTAGCTTGCCGGGCTCTTCGAGTGGGGCAGAGGAATAGAACCCAGGTCGGCCACGTGCAACTCCCTTCTCCCTGTGCTATTGCTCCAGTCCAAGATAATGTATGAAACATTATTATTATTAGCCAAAACACTAATATAAATTCAAGTTAATTCAAAAGTTTTAGAATTTAAAATTTTGATTTAACTATACTATAACCAACTCTAATTCAGAAATTTGATTTAAACATTGCCCCATTACAGGCAGAAGAGATAGCTCAAGGTCTGAGAACATACATTGCATGAAGGAGGCCCAGATTTCATCCCTGCCATTGCATGGTCCCCTGAGCACTGTCAGGAGCTACCTCCAAACTCAGAGCCAGGAGTAGCCTCTAAACTCCAATGGATATGACCCTCCTTGTCCCCAGAAGTGGTCCTTACTTTATAACTCTGATCTTCTAACTCTGTTAAGATTCTCAACAACAATATTACAGCAGGCTTGAAATGAAAAAAGCTCTTCCCCATTTTAATTTGAAAACTTGAATCAGTATATTCTCATGCTTAGAACATTTCTTGCCATTTGATTCTTTCTGTTGCCCTCACTCACTCCTAAAACACATCTCTGATTTCCTCACATGGATTTTAGCCTCCTCTAACTATCGCAGGAAAAGAAATGGGAGGCCCCCCTAGTAATAGCTATTGGAATAAACACTGTCTGGAACCTGCACCAGCTATACCCAAAGGCATGAAGGCTTTTGGGTCACAACACCCATCTGAGGAGAAAGAAAAAAAATCCTTAAAATGCAGTTCCAGGACCAGGACAGCTAAAAATTTCAGGAGAGGACATTCTAGTAAACAATGCATATGTTTTATTGCCTCTTATTACCTTGCATCTGAAGTTTCATTGATCCAGAGATTTTGCACTTGGTAACATTATATAAGACAGTAACAAAAGTCCATTCAATTTCAAGGGTGTTGAAATATGAAACACACTAGCTGATAAGAATGTTAAAATTTCACTTTAAGATGGGCAAGTACTAATTCATTAGTCAGTATTTTGTTATACAGCCAGAGGGTAACCTCAAAGATGTCTGTAGCACTGTCGTCTCGTTATTCATCTATTCGCTCCATTGGGTACCAGTAACGTCTTCATTGTGAGACTTGTTGTTACTGTTTTTGGCATATCGAATATGCCATGGGTAGCTTGCCAGGCTCTGCCATGCGGGAGGAATACTCTCAGTAGCTTGCCAGGCTCTCTGAGAGGGATGGAGGAATAGAACCCTGGTCATGCAAGGCAAACGCCCTACCCACTGTGCTATCGTTCCAGTCCGGCTCTGAACTTCAAAGATAAAGAAACAAAATCTTTTATTTGTGTGTGTGTGCTGGGGATTTAATCCAGAGCCATACACAAGGAAATCATGTGCTCTGCCACTGGGCCACGTCCCTGGCTCATCTCTGTTTTGAAACTGGAGATATTGTTGCTAGTTGGAAGTGCTGGTATGCGGAAGAGTCCCATTCCTGGCCGATGCTTCCTTCAGCCCTTTCAACAGCCACAGTAACTCTCCTGTTCACCAACTTTCTAGACACCTGAGATTTAGTGAGTGCTGCTTCCAACATTCTCTCATCTGATTCTAATGAGTTGTTTTTCTCACTTCATTTATGGCCATATCATTGATTAGTTACCTTCTAAGAATGTGTATAAAATGGGGGATCAGAAATTAAACGTGTACTTCTTTAATGTACTTCCCTGGCAATTTCAACAGAAAATCGTAAAGGAGTATTTCCGTGTACCTCTGTGAGCACAAATAGTTACCTCACAATCATTGTTTTTTATTAATTCATATAAATGATAATTGTATTTGCCCATTTATTTTATCAATTTATAATTGTACAATATTTTTTAATTATTTATTTTTTTGAACCATGTGGAAAGTTACAAAGTTTTCAGGCTTATGTCTCAGTTATACAATGCTCGAACACCCGTCCCTTCACCAGTGCCCATATTCCACCACCAAAATCCCCAGTATAACTCCCACCCCCACCCGCCCACCCCCGCCTGTGTAACTGATAAATTTCACTTCATTTTCTCTTTACCTTGATTACATTCCATATTTCAACACAAAACTCACTATTGTTGTTGGAGTCCCCCCCCCAAAAAAAAACCCAGCTCTACTGACAAGGAAGCATTTGACAATTAGTTTTCCATTGCTGAGAATGAAGAGATATGAAGTCGCGCAGCCGCTACTGTGGCCACGCAGTTTAGGATTTCTGTATTTTAGTATTTTCGTAATTAAGCCCAGGGAGATTTATGTTAGAAATTGCATCATTTCCCTTCCTGGGGCAGTATCGGACAATGGCTTAGTTCACAGTCTAGAGACATGGCTGCAGGCAGTTGCTGGGACCAAAAGTAGTCTAGCTGGCCTCTGGATCGTGGTTGATTAGCAGCAAAGCGGCCACACAAAAGTGTGGCCACCGGGGTTGAATCTCAGTGGAGCATGCGCCGGTATTGGCCCCGGCCCAAGACTCCTCACAATCATTTTTAAGATGTTCAGCTAACTGGTGCTGGGCTAAGAATTACATTAAAACAAAACAAAAATTAGGACCTAGAAGATAGGAAAATAGCTCAATAAGCTGGAGTGCTGGTTTGCAGGTAAAAGCCCCAAGTGTGATCCCTGGCATTGTGTGGTTCCCGGCATACCACTGGATACAGTATCCCCTCAAAAAAATCAAAGAGAAGAAGCAATACGACAGGATTTCAGTCCCATCATTCTTCCTTTCACCATTCATGGATGCCTCCTCACTCTGCATTTCTGGTTTGGCAGCAATTTCTACAGGGAAGGAGAATGTTAGCAGAATATAATGGGGTCCTCAAAGTAGTGGAAAATAATGTTTTTCTCTTTCATATCAGCGTTACAAATATCTATATAGCTTTTAGGGGGGGTTGCTTTTATTTTTACTTTCTAGGAATTCAAATAGGATAACATCAACATTTAGTGAAAAAGATGATGATTTCTCTTTGAGGTGCTTAACAAAGGGAAGAGGGGCAAAGGGAAAGAATATTAATTCTTAAGTATTTTCTACTTTTTTAGTAAGGAAACATTGTTTTCCCTGTTCCCTACACAAGAAGAGAATAGATCTTGGTAAATTATGGCACTAAATTGTGAATTCTAAAATTAACTCATCATTACCTTACTCGAACTGGAGCGATAGCACAGCGGGTAGGGCATTTGCCTTGCACGCAGCCAACTGGGTTCAATTCCTCCGTCTCTCTTGAAGAGCCTGGCAAGCTACCCATGGCATATCCAATGTGCCAAAATCAGTAATAACAAGTCTCACAATGGAAACGTTACTGGTGCCCGCTCCAGCAAATTGATGAACGGGATGACAGTGCTACAGTGCAGTCACCTTATTCTGGTTTGAATCTGAGAAATGAATACCATACAATTTCAGATTTCTGGATTAGTTTAATCAGTCACTGCTTTCTATGGGCTTGAGTCTGGGATATTTATGGGTAAATTATCTAGACCTATGTATTAATAATTTAGTGCTGATAAATAATAGCCCATAAATTTATTGGGGGAACCCCCAAACATTTATATCTCCAGTCTCAGTGGCTCAAGAATCAAGTGAAGTTTCAGTGACTCTGACTCAAGATTTTTGGGGAGGTTTATAGTCAGGTACTAATCAGGGTTGAGGACTCATCTGAAGGCTTGATTGGGAACAACCTGCTTCCAAGTTCACACCTATGGTGGATGGCAGCATTCTAACCTGGGGGCTAAGTTCTTCACTTGCTTTCTTCCCTCTGTTCTTTACATGGTGATCTTCTCTATACAGGAAAGATTACAGTAACAGGGGGAAACTATTACCCCCCTCCCACACACACATACACATACCCTTGCCAGAATAAATGCTCTGAGAGACTCACAGATCAAAGGAATAAGCACAGTAAAACATAATTATTTCATAATCCAATCTTGGAATGGCATTGCATCCTTTTCGGTTATTTGATTTTTGTTTGTTATGTTCTAGAAGCCAGTCATTGGGTCTAGTTTGCTTTTACGGGAAACTGGGGGTGCAATAAATAGCGGGAGGCAGGGTTCATGGGAGACAATCTTAAAAGCTTCTTCCCTCTGTTTCAATTCCTTTTGTGTAAGGAGCCTACACTTTTGAAAGCTGTAATTTTTGGTTCTAAGAATATTCCTAGCGTCATTCCCTGGACTGTGAGCATCATGAATTAGGACTGTTTCTTTTACCTTTATGTTCTAGATACCACCAGAGTCCAGTTTAGAGTGAGTATTCTTGTATTTCATACATTCAACAAAGATTTACTGATAACCTACTATGTGTCACAACTTATTGCAATGCTAAGGAGGTGACAGTGACTATGATAAATTAAGATTTTCAGTACTATTTGGAAGTGACACTGTAGAGGGCAAAGGCAGATAATTCACAAATAAAAATAAATGGAAATGATACACAGAGATAAGTAATGTTCCAAACTAGAAAAAATATTTAAAATCTACACTATAATCATCATTTACATAACGCTATTTTATGAAGACCTATATAAATCTGTAAGAAAAGGTTGAACATGCTAGAAAATAATTTTCAATAAAAAGTTGATAGAAACAGGTTTAGTACCACTACTTGCCTAAGATCTAGAGATTAAAATACTTTACTAATTTCAAATAGCTGTTGCCATTGTTATTCATAGGAAAAGCTCTGTTGTTAACAGTTTGGGAAACTGGGACTTCTCACCAACACTCCAAGGGAGGGAACATTGATTTTTCTTTTCTGTATGGTCCTGTGGCAAGATGTATCCAAATCCAAAAATAAATGCATAGCTCTTTTGATTCAGGAAAAGTGAAACTAAAGGTTAACCTCGTGGGCTGTTGAGTTTCTGCCTGGGGTGATGGAGTTGCAGGCTGATCTGCTTAGACTCCCTGATGAAGTTCTTTGTGAGCTTAGCAGGAGTTAATAGGGCCATCAGGGGATAGTTCTGAAGTGCTGCAAGCAAAGGTGAGCAGACAGTTTCTTGGGGGCTGAAACCACAGGGTATACTGTAGGGAATGTGAGAGAGGCAGTGAGAGAGAAAGGCGTGATTCCCAGGTTTTTCTCCTGGGCTGCTGAAGGATGGCAAACCATCACCAAGAAAGGAAAAATTCTTGCATTATAATAATCATGGTTAATCATGGAAAAATCATGGATTTCCAAGCCCTTTGGCCTTTTGGCTCACCCTGGTGATGTCTAAACTAGCTGATGGTCAGCTGTTCCACACATTAGGCCCTGGTTGCCTCCTTTTTCTTTTATTTTTTGTTCTAGAAATGAAAACTGAACTAATTCTAAAATAGGGCCATAAGCAGGTTGGTACATTTTTGTGTGTTAACATTAAACAAATGAGTATGTTAGTACATAATTGCCTGTATATTCAAATACACACACACACACACACACACACACACAAACAAGTGTTCCTACCTGCTCCTCAAGATCCTCATTCATACCATCTCTGGGCCAGGCTCTGCTCTCAAACACGAGACCTCTTCATTTTCGTATCATGAGTGTTTCTCAGAATAAAACTAAGTTCAAAGCAGCATTTTTCTTCTTTACCAGCCTGGTTAGTTGCTCCCCAGATCCTTCCTTCCTTCCTTCCTTCCTTCCTTCCTTCCTTCCTTCCTTCCTTCCTTCCTTCCTTCCTTCCTTCCTTCCTTCCTTCCTTCCTTCCTTCCTTCCTTCCTTCCTTCCTTCCTTCCTTCCTTCCTTCCTTCCTTCCTTCCTTCCTTCTTCCTTCCTTCCTTCCTTCCTTCCTTCCTTCCTTCCTTACTTCCTTCCTTCCCTCCTTCCTTCCTTCCCTCCCTCCCTCCCTCCCTCCCTCCCTCCTTCCTTCCTTCCTTCCTTCCTTCCTTCCTTCCTCTTTCCTTCCTTCTCTCTTTCTTGCTCCTTCCTTTCTTCCTTCCTCCCTTTTTTTCTGTGCTCTCTCTCTCTCTCTCTCTCTCTCTCTCTCTCTCCCTCCTCTTTCTTTCTCTCTCTCACACTCACATTTAGAAGGACTCAGCTGGAATCAGAAAGACTCAGCTGGAATCAGAAAGTTAAAAATGCTACCTTTAAAGGAACAGACTTAGGGAGGATGAGACTCCTGGTGGCTAGAGTTTCCAATCTTTACTGTTCTGTACCTTAAATAACTCAATAACTCTAAAATCTTTTAGAAGAAACCCGTTCACATTCTCTGACATTTCTAGGTATGACCTTTAGAATCGTACTTCTATTCTTAAATTTATTTCTTTATGTTTTCCTTGATACATTTGATTAGACCCGGAGTTATCTATATGAGAAGTTTAAGGTTTGGTTTAATTTGCAATTAGATTCTAAACAATTATTAACTTAAAAAAGTATTTCATGCTTTCTAGTTAATTTTGTGTCAGTTTGATAAGTTCTACATTTTGGGGTAATGGATCTGTTTCATCTATATTTTTAACTTTTGTGGCATTATTTTTTATAGTATCTATATGACTTTTTCAATAACTGCAGTTTCTTTAGTCAAGGTTTTCTATTTTATTTGCCTTTGTCTTGCTTTCTTGCTTTCATTTCCCTGTTCATTTTTCTATCTATTTGACATATCAATGTCAAACCATCAGGTTAGTTCATTTTTTATGAACTTATTTTCCACTAGAAAATACATTTTATTTTAGGCCTTGGAGTGTTCGTGAATTACTATTTGAATTGCATCCTACAAGTTTGAGGATGCAATATTTTGTTAGCATTTTGTTCAAAATATTTTCTGAGTTTCAGTATAATTTATCCCTTGACTCATAAAGAATTTATTTATAATGCATATTTTAAGCTCCCAATATGTATAGATTTGACATTTTATCTTTTCATTAATTTAGGTGAATCATTTTATTGTGGTCAGGAAGTAATTTTGAGTTTAGTCTTCCAATGCTGTTAGTTTTGTCCCTGTTCTAGGTCATTCCCCCTATCACAGCCCACTGGGTGCGCTGGTCAGTGTTTGGATGCTGTAACATGATGGTTCTCTGTGCAGTGGGAGCCACCAGAGCAGCCCTGGTAGTGCTCAGAGGCTACCAAAGCCACATCCACCATAACTCGGGGTGGAATGCTGTACTGTGGATTAAAGCTGGAGTTTTATGAGTACAAAGATAGTCCCCTGATCATTGAGCTTGCTCCCTGGCCCCTGATGCTTTCTTAAAAGAAACTATTATGAAGTTGCTTTTAGATGTTGTTCTAAGTTGTCTGTGTGTTTAACTTTTTCAAAAGATTAAGTTTCTAATCATGTTTTATAATTGTCCATATTTCACTAATTTTTGTTTCATATGCATTTATTTTTAGGGAAAATGTGTTGTTCCTGTGTAGGAAATCTGCTTCTCCCTGATTGCTTTTTAGCTTTCTGCAATTTTACCATACAGATTTGGATTTAATTTCATATGTCCCCTTGTTGTTCATTGGATTTTTTTTATAATTTCAGTCTTCAAAAATTTCTGAGCAATTCTAAGTCATTTTCTCTACGTTGCCCTTGCCTTATTTCTAGTTTCTCTCTTCCACATGAAAATAATTCCCTTTCTCTCTAAGTTGAATGTCTCTCTCTAAGACATTTTATGCTTTGTTCTTTATTTTTTACTTATTAGCCTATCATTTCCATTTGGGGATTTTTTATGCTTCCCTGTGTATAATTTCTTTTAATCTATACTAGCTTTAACTATTTTATTTTTGTTTTTAAAACTGTTCACTCAAATAAATTTTTATTAAATATTTTGCTCTAGAATATCTATTATTATTTTATTTGAGACTCCTAATTTCTCCCTCCCATTTTTATGTCAATTATGTATATCTTTAGTACACCAGTTGTTTTTATCTAATAATGTATGCCTGAATATTCCAATATCTGAAGTACTTGAGTATGTTTCTGCTGTAGGTTATTTTTCATGAATCTTACTCTTGGTCTTTTTTTCTATCAATGTTCCTTCCCTTGTATTAAAAAAATATATATTGTAGGAACAATTTGAGGCATAATGTGAAGTTAACTTCTTTTAAAGAAGATTTGTATTTGCTTCAAGCAGTACATTCTCCCATCCTGTTTTTTCCTGTAGTGGAAATACCAATTTTGATTACTTTATGTTTAAGTATTACTCTTTGTGGACAGAGAACATTATCACTGTCTGTTTTGAAACCATTTACAAAGTCACTACTTATTAAGTCAATATGTATTAAGCATTAGTGATAGAACCAGAGGCACTCAATATCGAAGGTACGTAGGGCAGAAAAACATTTCTTTATATGGTGCTTCAGAACTAAGTTAAAATAACATTCTTTTCAGAATATGTTTCCAAATGATTTCACTAAAAATTGACATAAGAATAGTCTCTCTTGTAAGAGTCTGTAGCTGAGAATGGAAACAAATACTTCCTGATGGAGAGAAAGAGAACTTACTTATACAACAATATGTAGCTCACAGGGCATTGCAGAATCTAGGAATAAGATACGGAATCTAGGAATAAGTGTTTTCCCACAAGAGAAAGAATTCTGAAAGCCTCCACAGCATAGTTTTCCTGCTCCCAGAGGACATACTTTCATTTTGTCCTTCTGTCATGTTCTCCCATTCTGTGACCCTAACTTCTGACTGTCCAATTCACTAAACCTTTGATGTGAGGCTGCCTTAGCCAAAGAAGAAACTAGGAAGGAAGAATCTGGCATTTTCTTGTAGGTTCTGTATTTCCCACACTGGTTCTGTTTCTGTGTTTGTTTCCCAATAAGATAAAGATCTTCCTAAACATGGTAAAGTAGTGAAATTAATAGACCACCAAAATAAAAATCAAGTACCTATTTATCATTTGCTGAAAGTGAAGTCTCTACCAGCCTTAGTGCTTTGGACACATAATTTTGTATAATGTTTATAAAAAACTTAATGCCATATAGCAGAGGAGGAAGTTCTGTAATATAGGATTCAGAGAGTTAAATGTATCCCTTGGTCCTGTATGCAGGATATTACAGAGCTGAGTTCGTATTTTATTTATTTATTTATTTTGTATCGGGGTTACTGCCAGCATATCTATAGTTAGGAGTCATCCCTGCGGTGTTTTGGGGATCACATAGTGCCCTGGATAGAGGCCAAGCCACACAAAGCAAAACACGTACTCATCCCATTGAGCCATCTCTCTGGTCCAGAGCTGTTATTTTAAAGCATAGCAATCTTGCTGCAGAGTTCATTTTTTAATTACTTTTTAAAATTTAATTTTATTGAATCACTGTGAGATAGTTACAAGCTTTCATGTTTGGGTTATAATCACACAATGATCAAACACCCATCCCTCCACCAGTGCACATTCCCCACCACTGATATCCCTGGAATACCTCCCCTTTACCACTCTCCCGCTGTCTCCATGGCAGACAATATTCCCCATACTCTCTCTCTATTTGGGGGCATTATGGCTTGCAACAAGACACT
This sequence comes from Sorex araneus, assembly GCF_027595985.1. NCBI lineage: Eukaryota > Metazoa > Chordata > Mammalia > Eulipotyphla > Soricidae > Sorex > Sorex araneus. Next base: position 10,356,287 of record NC_073311.1, on the reverse strand, counting down.
GAGAGGTCATCATGTTTGGTCTATTATCTACTTTCAGCACACATCTCCCATCCTGACTGATTCCTCCAGCCATCATTTTCTTAGTGATCCTTCTCTATTCCATCTGCCTTCTCCCCTCCATTCATGAAGCACCTTCCAGCTATGGGGCAATCCCCCTGGCCCTTGTATCTACTGTCTTTGGGTTTCAGCCTCATGTGATAGTCTTCTATACTCCACAAATGAGTGCAGTCCTTCTATGTCTGTCCCTCTATTTCTGACTCATTTCACTTAGCATGATACTCTCAATGTCTATCCATTTATAAGCAAATTTCATGACTTCATCTCTCCTAACAGCTTCATAGTATTCCATTGTGTGGATGAACCAAAGTTTCTTTATTTTTTTTTTGATCTCACTAATTTGTTTTTTTTTTTTAATTTTATTAGTTCACCATGTGGAAAGTTACAAAGCTTTCAGGTTTAAGTCTCAGTTATACAATGCTCAAACACCCGTCCCTTCACCAGTGCACATATTCCACCACCAAGAATCATAATATACCTCCCCCCTTCCCCCCACCTCCCCAGCCCTCCACCCCGCATGTGTAACTGGTAAATTTCACTTTACTTTCACTTTACTTTGATTACATTCAATATTTCAATAAAAAAATTTCACTATTATTGATTTGGAGTTTCTCCCCCCTAAAGTCGATCTGCTGAAAAGAAAGCATTTGGTAATTTGTTTTCCATTGCTGAGAATGAAGAGATATGAGGTCCGGAGGCCGCACTAGCAGCAGCATAGTTTTGGATTTCTGTATTTTAGTAACTAAGTCTAGTGAAATGTCTGCCAGGAATCACAACATTGTAAGCTTGTACCTTTCAGCTACTTTATATTCCACATATGAGTGCGATCTTTCTATGTGAACCAAAGTTTCTTTAACCAGTCATCTGTTCTAGGGAACTTGGGTTGTTTCCAGATTTTGGCTATTGTGAACAGTGCTGCAATGAACATATTGGTACAGATGTCATTTCCGTTGTGCGTTTTTGCATCCTTGGGATATATTCTCAGAAGTGGTATTGTGAGATCATATGGAAGCTCAATATCAAGTTTTTGAAGGACTGTCCATATTGTTTTCCAGAAAGGCTGGACCAGTCAGCATTCCCACCAACAGTGAAATAGTGTCCCTTTTTCCCACATCCATGCCAGCACTGGTTGCTTTTGTTCTTTTGAATGTGTACCAGTCTCTGTGGTATGAGATGATAATTCATTGTTGTTTTGATTTGCATCTCCCTGTTAACTAACGATGTGGAGCATTTTTTCAGGTGCTTTAGGCCATTTGTATTTCTTTTTTGAGAAAACTTCTGTTCATTTCTTCTCTCATTTTTTTATGGGGTTGGAGGTTTTTTCTTATACTATTCCACTAGTGTCTTATATATCCTGGATATTAATCCATTATCAGATGGTATTGAGTACATATTCTTTCCCATTCTGTGGACTCTTTCTGTATTTTGGTCACTGTTTCTTTTTTTTTTTTTGAAAATACAATCTTTCAATAGCAATTTTATTAAGAGAAAATGGATGAGAATTAAAGCAACTTGTTATTTTTATTGCTCATATTTTAATGTGCTGAATCAAATATTGTATCTTATATCATAATTCTATTTAATTTTTAAAATAGTAATGCTTGGGTTTTTTGTTGCTATTAGTATTTTTTTCTTTTATTTTTTTTATTTTTATTTTTTTTATTTTTAAATTTATTTATTTTTAATTAGAGAATAACCGTGAGGGTACAGTTACAGATTTATACACTTTTGTACTTATACTTCCCTCATACAAAGTTCGGGAACCCATCCCTTCACCAGTGTCCATTCTCCATCACCCGTAAACCCAGCGTCCCTCCCACCCTCCCCAATCCCATCTCCCCCCCACCCCACCCTGCCACTGTGGCAGGGCATTCCCTTCTGTTCTCTCTCTCTAATTAGCTGTTGTGGTTTGCAATAAAGGTGTTGAGTGGCCGCTGTGCTCAGTCTCTAGCCCTCATTCAGCCCACAACTCCCTTCCCCCACATGGCCTTCGACTACAATGTAGTTGGTGATCGCTTCTCTGAATTGCCCTTTCCCCAGAACGTGAGGCCAGCCTCGAAGCCATGGAGTCAACCTCCTGGTACTTATTTCTACAGTTCTTGGGTGTTAGTCTCCCACTCTGTTATTCTATATACCCTAGATGAGTGCAATCTTTCTATGTCTGTCTCTCTCTTTCTGACTCATTTCACTCAGCATGAAACATTTCATGCCCATCCACTTAACTACAAAATTCTTGACCTCCTTTTTTCTGACAGCTGCATAGTATTCCATTGTATAGATGTACCAAAGTTTCCTCAACCAGTCATCCGTTCTAGGGCATTCGGGTTTTTTCCAGATTCTGGCTATTATAAACAGTGCTGCGATGAACATACATGTGCAGATGTTGTTTCGATTGTACTTTTTTGCCTCTCTGGGATATATTCTCAGCAGTGGTATTGCTGGGTCAAATGGGAATTCAATATCTAATTTTTTGAGAATCGTCCAAATTGTTTTCCAGAAGGGCTGAACCAGTCGGCATTCCCACCAGCAGTGTAGAAGGGTCCCTTTCTCCCCACATCCTCTCCAACAGCCGTTGCTTTTGTTTTTTTTGGATGTGTGCTAGTCTCTGTGGTGTGAGGTGGTATCTCGTGGTTGTTTTGATCTGCATCTCTCTGATGATTAGTGATGCAGAGCACTTTTTCATGTGCCTTTTGGCTATTCGTATTTCTTCCTTGGTAAAGTTTCTGTTCATTTCTTCGCCCCATTTTTTGATGGGGTTGGATGTTTTCTTCTTGTAGAGTTCAACCAGTGCTTTATATACCATTGATATCAACCCCTTATCTGATGGGTATTGTGTAAATATCCTTTCCCATTCTGTGGATAGTCTTTGTATTCTGGTCACTGTATCTTTTGCGGTGCAGAAGCTTTTTAGTTTAATGTAGTCCCATTTGTTGATCTCTGTTTTTACTAGATTTCTTAGTTCTGTGTCACCTTTGAAGATACCTTTATCTTCAATATAGTGGAGGGTTTTGCCAACCTTGTCTTCAATGTACCTTATGGTTTGTGGTCTAATGTTGAGGTCTTTAATCCATTTTGATCTGACTTTTGTGCATGGTGTCAGGTCAAGGTCTAAGCCCATTTTTTTGCATGGGGTTGTCCAGTTGTGCCAGCACCATTTGTTAAAGAGACTTTCCTTGCTCCACTTCACATCTCTTGCTCCCTTATCGAAGATTAGATGGTCATACATTTGGGGTTGTGTATAGGGATATTCCACCCTGTTCCATTGGTCTACGGCTCTACCTTTGTTCCAGTACCATGCTGTTTTAATTGTTACTGCTTTGTAGTAAAGTTTGAGGTTGGGGAGGGTGATGCCTCCCATCGTCTTTTTCCCAAGAATTGTTTTAGCTATCCTTGGACGTTTGTTGTTCCATATGAATTTTTGGACTGCTTGATCTGTTTCTTTGAAGAATGCCATGGGTATCCTTACAGGGATTGTGTTGAATCTGTATAATGCTTTGGGGAGTATTGCCATTTTGACAATATTGATTCTACCTATCCATGAGCAAGGTATATGTTTCCATTTTCTCATATCCTCTTTTATTTCATGGAGTAGCGTTTTATAGTTTTCTTTGTAGAGGTCTTTTACATCCTTGGTTAGGCTGATTCCGAGGTACTTGATTTTCTGGGGCACAATTGTGAATGGGATTGCTTTTTTCGTGTCCCTTTCCTCTGCCTCATTGTTTGTATATAGGAAAGCCATGGATTTTTGGGTATTGATTTTGTAGCCTGCAACTTTACTGTATAAGTCTATTGTTTCTAAGAGTTTCTTAGTAGAGGCTTTGGGCTCCTCTAGATATAGTATCATATCATCTGCAAATAGTGAGAGTTTGATTTCTTCCTTTCCTATCTGGATGTCCTTAATCTCTTTTTCTTGTCTAACAGCTATCGCAAGTACTTCCAGTACTATATTGAAGAGAAGTGGTGAGAGCGGGCATCCTTGTCTTGTGCCTGATCTTAGAGGAAAGGCCCTTAGTTTTTCTCCATTGTGGATAATGCTTGCCGTAGCCTTGTGGTAGATGTGTTCTTTAACAATGTTTTAAGAGGTTGTCTTCTTGATTTTCTTAATGTAAATTAGCAACAAGTTTTCAGAAATGACAATTTAATCCATGATATCTTCCCCTCACACTCAGGCACTGTGCTTACCTGCTACAACCTCCTAGGTATTGGGCAAAGAGCATGTGGTCTAGGGTAAAAAGAAAGAACAGATATGATGTTTAAGGTAGATTTTAGTCCTTATCCAATTGACACCTTTTCAAGGAAGCCTCTTACACATTTGCTGAGCTCAAGAATCAGGAAAGGATGACTTACCACCTAAGATGTAGCTATGAATACTGCAAGTTGAAAAAGTAAAGCTGTTTTTATCAGTCTGGGACTTCTCAACCAAACTGGAAAAAGTAGCAGAAAAATATGATGGTACAGACATAAAGAAAGGCAGGAAAAGGGAACTTTCTGGGGGCTAGAATAACTAAAGATGTAACCCAAGTGTCCTAATACTGAAGTCCTTGAAATGACTTTTCAGTTACATGGCTCTGTGAGAGAGCGAATCTGCATATCAGGAATCTCAGATGGATCCAATGGAAATAGGAAGAGGAAACTGAAATGGAATGAGGAACATGAAATTTTAAAGGAAACTGTCATGTTGGTGAAAAGAGAAACAAAAGCAATAGTATTCTCATGCATAGAAACATATGAAAATATCTGCCAGGCTAGAGAAATAGTCCGGGGATAAGGTGTTTGCAGTGCATGCGGCTAACCTGGGTTCAGTCCTTGCACAGCATACAGTGCCCTGAGCACTGCCAGGAACTATCCTTGAGTATAGTGATTTTAAGCACCACTGAATGTTGCCCAAATCTTCAGTCCTCCTAGAAAAAAAAAGAAAACATTTGAAACATCATTAGTATAACACATGATTTTATTTAATTGCTATTTGAATATACATAGCACTGTAGCACTGTTGTCCTGTTGTTCACTGATTTGCTCAAGCGGACACCTGTAACGTCTCCATTGTGAGAGTTGTTACTGTTTTTGGCATATCAAATACACCACGAGTAGCTTGCCAGGCTCTGCCTTGCAGGCGGGATACTCTAGGTCGCTTGCCGGGCTCTCTGAGAAGGATGAAGGAATCGAACCCGGGTCGACCCCATGCAAGGCAAACACCCTACCTGCTGTGTTATTGTCCAGTCTTTGAATATACACTATTACAAAATTTTGACAGAACGGTCTGAGTAGAATTGAGCTTATTGCCACTGAAACATTGATTTAGGTGCTTCTGACTTTTGAGGGTGCATAGTTTCTTTCTTTTTTTTTTCTTTTTGGATCACACCCGGCTATACACAGCACAGGGGTTACTCCTGGCTCATGCACTCAGGAATTACTCCTGGCGGTGCTCAGGGGACCAAATGGGATGCTGGTAATCGAACCTGGGTCAGCCACATGCAAGGCAAATGCCCTACCCGCTGTGCTGTTGCTCCAGCCCCAAGGGTGCATAGTTTCTTGTAGCTGGTGCTCTAAGAATAATTTTTCATCTAGTTTCCCTAAGAAGGTAATTTTACTTCTTTGTACTTTTATAAGGCTTCAGGTTTTGTTCCAGAGTATTAAAAAAGAAAAGCCTGCCAAATAGAGTCACCGCCACATAACCTTGGAAGAAAAGAATATCTCTGAGAACAGAATTCACCATGTAACTATTTTTGCCCAAAGAAACCCTCTTAAATGTATATTGTGCAAGAACCTTTCTGGGCTCTGCTTCAAACTAAATTGGCCTGGATTTTCATACTGTGTGCTGACAAGTGTTTAAAGTTAGATGATAAATCAGAAGTTGTATCCCTGGAGAAGCTATCAGTGCAACAAAGATACTCTCTCCCATCCCACCTCAGAACAAGCATTTTTCCAAACATGTGCTTGCTATGAATAGAGATCACCTATTGAAATTGAAGTCAGTCACATAAAAACCATTCCACTCTCTTTTACATTCCTTTTCTATGTCCCAACCTGTGTGACATTATAAAACACAACCAGACATCTCCAGGGCGTTTTCTTAATCAGAGTGGATTTTGTCTTTTCCAGCTAAGTTCAGCAGCCTCTACTATATCAATAAACTTATCTCCACATCTCCTGATAAACAGTGAAACTCTAGCCATAAAATTTCACACTGCTCACAGTTATACTTCCTATCACTGGGTTAAGATGAGCAGGGATGAAGAAGAAAAATTCCCAACATAATTCCTCAGACATTCTCGAGGGACTAACTATATTAATACTCAGCATGGCAGGAAACCAGCAAACCCAATGGGGAAGAGATATAGAAAGAAGACCAAGTTCAATGAGCAAAAAACACATTAGGTAATGCTCAACCAACACCAACCAGCTCTGTGGTCCTTCCGTGACACCATGGTAAGGATGTTTAATGAGCTCAAAGTGATGATGGTACAGGTAATCAAAAAAGCACAAAAATTATGAGAATGGAAATGAGAAAACTATGATCATAAATAATTAAAATGAAGAGTATGTTATGTTAAAAAAATTAACTCGGGGGCTGGAGCAATAGTACAGCAGATAGGGCATTTGCCTTGCATGCGGCTGACCCGGGTTTGATCCCCAGCATCCCATATGATCCCCCAAGCACTGCCAGGAATAATTCCTTAATGCAGAACCAGGAGCAACCCCTGTGCATCGCTGGTGTGACCCAAAAAGCAATAAATAAATAAATAACTCAATAGAAGATCTGAGTAGCAGAATAAAAGTGGTTGAGAAAAAGATAGAAGAGCTCTAAAATAAGATGAGATAAACCTCGAAAAACAAAAGATGAAGAAGTCTGTAAAGAAATAAATAGCACACTACAGAACTATGTGATAAATTCAAGAGGAACAATATAAAAATCAGTTGAGTTTCTGAAGAATAGGAAGACAAATTTGATGAGAAAACTATAGTTAAAAAAAATCATTCATAAGAATTTCCCCGAGTTGATGAAGTCAGGTACCCAGATCTAAGGGGCCTGAAAGGTTCCAGTGAAAACTCCAACACACATAGCACTCATTGTACTCTAAATGAGAAATACCAAATTCAGAGGAGACAATACTGAAATCAACAAGATCAAGAAATAAAGTTTGGGGACTGGAGTGATAGTACAGTGGGTAGGGTATTTTCTTTGCATGTGGCTGACTGAATTTGATCCCCAGCACTCCTTATAATTCCCCAAGCACTGTCAGTAATTATTTCTGAGTGGTAGAGCTGGGAGTAACCCCTGAGCATTGCTGGATGTGACCCAAACACCAAAACAAATAAATGAATAAATAAATAAATAGATTTTTATTCAAAAGAAAACCCATAAGATTTACAACAGCTCTATAAAATGAGACTCTAAAAGCCATAAGAGAATGGAGAAATATATTTTTTAAAAACTCAATGAAATGAACATATCACCATAAATACTCTATCAGCTAGATATCATTCAGAGAAAAACATCCTACTCCTTTCTTGAGTGACAAAGTTTATTTAAGGAAAAAGAAACAAAAGTATCCCTCACTCTTTTTCTAGAAATTTAATATAAATGAACTTCCATTCATGCAAACTGAATGCTAGAGAAGGCGCAAACTCTCTAGTTCACAAAATAGCTGAGCTTCCAGTTATACAATCGATTTAACCAAGACATTATATTCAGTTGAATATAATATTCAGCAAATAAAGTATCTTATTTCTACTAGATTACAAGTAGCCTATCAACTTTGTACACTCTGTCTCCACAAGATACCTAAAACAATACATTTTTTATTATATTTAATTGTATTGGTAATGACCTTTTATGTGTAATACTAGTAAACCACAAGAGAAATGACTGTATGTCTTCACCAAGTCACATGTAAAGGCAACACAAAATAGTCTGCATAACTTAAAAATTTATATATATATACACACATATATATATATATACTCACTATTCATAGAGTATTAGAGTTTAGTGTCAAGCATTCATGACCCAAAAATTTTCCAGAGGCTTGCTTTTCAAGCCCATATTCTCCCTTGAACATGTACCTTGCTTACTTGTCTCTCTATCTCTTTGTTTTATCTGGTCTGGAGAAGTCCGTGTTCTCTCTTAAAGATGTATTTACATATTTTCTCTCTTCCCCTTACATCTTCTAAATCAGTTTCAATAAAAATTATATTGTTTCGCTAAAAAAAAATCCTGAGGCCCTTCTGGGATTGGTTTTCACTTCCTCTTGTCAAAGTTCTATATCATAGCTATTTTTTTAAAAAAACAAACTAGCAAACCGTTGTCCTTGAAAAGGCACAGGAACATGTGACTAGAAAGTGGGTTTTCTTGGCAATGAAGCTCCTTAGGCAGAGAAAGATGTCCGTGAGCACAGAATAGAGAACAACTTCAAAGAGAGGGAGTAGGGGGTCTGATTTTATGCCCAGCAAAGATATAGTGACATAACAGTTTGTACATATTCTAGTAATCTTTCAAGAAACTCATTCATATTCATGAAGGAGAATGTTAAACATGTACAATTGAGGAATGAGCATTGAATATGTGTTGCATGTATCAAAAAATGACAGAGAATTGGCATGGTGATTTTAGAAGGTGATGAAGAGCAAGGAGGCAAGGACGCTGCCACTACTCAGCCAGGGGTCTGAGTCCTGCTCTGTGCAAAAGCATACTGAGAATTGTGCTTTGACCCAAATGAGTCACTAGATGCAACTGGACAGCTTCTCCCGGAAAGACGTTGTCACATATAAGCTGCAGCCAGTCTGCTTTAGCCTTTCCAACCTTATAGTGTCTTTCTCAAGTTTTTAGGGAGAAGATAGAAGGGGTAAAGCTGCAAAAAACTTCAGCAAAACAAACCGCCAATTTTTTTTCTATTCTTTTATTTCCTCTACCATATGCTCAACTTGAAATACTTTATTTTCTGCTCCCATTCAATCAATCTCTCAAGGAGAAAATTCACCTCTGTAATGCAGTTTCATTTCTCATCTTGGTCATTTTAAAACTGACAATCATCAACCTGGAGGGGGGAAGAGGGTAATTCAAGAACTAATAACATTCACGGTAATCCTTTTTTCCAAAATAAAGCTTTGTTTTTGTGTTCCTGTTTATTTCTTTTAAAACTTAAAAAGCAAATTAGGAAATGAAAAATCTACATTAGAGATTTTTAGCAATTTTTTTACTCAAAAGAAGTTCTAAGGGACTGGAGAGGGCAGGTTATTGCCTTACACATGGCTGACCGGGTTCAATCCTTGGCAGCACATATGATCCCTGGAACACGGTCAGAAGTGCTCCCTGCGTGCAGAACTGAGAGGAGACTATGAGCAATTCTGGGTGTGGCCCACTCTTCTCCTAAAATGAAAAGTTCTGACACAAAATATGGATAGTTACAGGAGATATTTTTATATAGTGTTTGAACAAGCGCTTTTTAATTTTATGTTTTGCCCTTTTAAGTTTCCATCAATCTAATAAGCAAAGAATTGTCAGAGTGAACCTGAAAACATTTTATTTATTTATTTATTTAATCAATTTATTTGTTGAATCACCGTGAAAGCAGTTACAAAGCTTTTGGGTTTAAGTTTCGGTCATGCAATGATGAAATACCCATCCCTTCACCAGTGCACATTTTCCACCATCCAAAACCCCAGTATACCCCCCATCCCACACCCTCCCCCTACCTGTGTGGCGGATGATTTCCACATTACTCTCTCTCTGCTTTGATTACATTCAATATTTCGACACCAGACCCGCCATTACTATTTAGGATTTTACCCCAACACTCAGATCTGCTGAAAAGGCAACATTAGATAGTTTGTTTTCAATTGTTGATTAGGAACTGTGGCCGCGTGATTTTGGAATTCTGAAATTTTAATAATTAAATCTGGAGGGATTTCTGTCAAAAGCTACTGGGTTCCAAGATTTGTTTCTGAGTCTCTGGGATCATGGCCGTTAAGCAGCTAGTTCAGGAGGCAAAGAGGCCACTCAGGGTCTCGCTGGGGCCGGGGAGGGAAGGGCTAGCTCCATCCCCATCCCATGAGGCCCCGCGTGTCGCCCATACTGACTGTACATTGGCCTCTGGAAGATGGCCAAGCCGCCAGGGGGAACAGGTGGGTTGGCACCTTTTCTCACCTGGGGTGGCTCAGGCCCTGTAACCTAATGCGAAATCTGGAGGCATTTCTGCCAAAAGCTGCTGGAGAACCTGAAAACATTTTAAAGCCCTGTATCAACTTGTGTGTGGGGGGATGGAATAAAGAAAATTACACTTGGATATGTTTTTGTTAGGGCTGGAGTGATAGCACAGCAGATAGGGCGTTTGCCTTGCATGCGGCCGACCCAGGTTTGATTCCTCCACCCTTGGAGAGCCCAGCAAGCTACCGAGAGTACCTCACCCGCCCGGCAGAGCCTGGCAAGCTACCCATGTTGTATCCAATATGCCAAAAAACAGTAACAAGTCTCACAATGGAGACTTTACTGGTGCCTGCTTGAGAAAATCGATGAGCAATGGGATGACAGTGATGTTTTTGTTTGTTTGGGGGCTACAACCAGCAATATTAAGGGGCTACTCCCAGCCCTGTTCTTGAGGATCACTTCTATTGGTACTAAGAATACCATGAAGTGCTGGGAATTGAACTTGGGCTTCCTACAAACAAGGTATTTGCTCAGCCCCTTCATTGAGCTATTTCCTCAAGCAAGGAAATGTATTTTAAGGCAAATTTTGTTAGACCTTTGACATGAAAAATGGGATAAATTATTTGCTTTTCTTAACTTGCTTGAATTTGAAACTTTGGCTCTGCACTTAAGGATCACTACTGTTGGTGCTCAGGGGACCATAGCAGTGTCGAGGATTGAACGGAGCTTGGCCACATGCAGAGAATACTAGCTCATCAACTATCTCTCCAACCCAGACCTAAAACATTTTTTCTCAACGTATCTTTATCAATATAAAGTTGCACCAAATGCTCTATTAGAAAATGATTCTCTAAAGCATTGTGTGCTACAGTGATATTACCAATCACTGCTTTTATGACTTATTGTATACATATATATGTACATATTTTATATGTACACACATATGTATATATAATGTTCCTAAAACCTTGGGGTTACATAATTATTATAACAGCAAATAACATTTACTGAGCATTAGTTACATATAACATAGTGTGTCACATATTTGCATACATACATGTAGTAAATACTTTACATACGTTATCCCATATAGTCCTCCTAAGATAAGCACAAAATAGAAGTTATTGTAATTTCCATGTTACAAATGAGGAAATTAAATCATGATAAGATATACAATTAAGAGATAGAAGTATAACTTAAACCTCTGCAGTTATACTTCTTTTTTAGAATACTTTTTTAGAATAAAGTCTTCTTTTTTAGAATACTAAACTAAACAGAATACTGCAAGTTTTGTTTGGCTAACTATGATTGGGGCTACATCAGATGGTAGCTTAAGGCTCTTCCTGTCTCTGGGTGTAGGAGTGATCTGTGATAGTACTTAGGGAATTATATGCAGTTCTGGGGTTCAAATCAGAGTTGGCTTCATTGGATGGACATGGCAACCTTGTTCCATCTCTCTGACCAAACATGATGTTTTTAACATGAATGAATGCGTCAGTTGGATTTGAGATTATGCAACTCCAGAGATAACTGTAGCACTGTAGCACTGTCATCCCGTTGTTCATCAATTTGCTCGAGCAGGCACCAGTAATGTCTCCATTGTGAGACTTGTTGTTACTGTTTTTGGCATATTGAATATGCCACAGTTAGCTTGCCAGGCTAATATTCTTGGTAGCTTGCCAGGCTCCCCAAGAGGGGCAGAGGAATCAAACCCGGGTCAGCCTCGTGCAAGGCAAACACCCTACCCGCTGTGTTATCGCTTTAGCCTCCGTAGATAACTAAGCACCTAAAATGAGCCACTTTTTTCTTTAAAGTTTTTTAGGTATTTAATTCTTACAATAGTCATAAAAGAAAAGTATTAAACTGTGCAAAAAAATTTTCCATTTAATATTGAATGTTTTGCCAAGAGAGAATATTTCACAAACCACTTCAGATGATTTTGCTCTCATACAATTCTAAAGTACAAACTAATGTCTTTCATGTTCCTATAAAGATTTATGTCTTTGAAAAAAATTCTGAACATTCAAACTGAGTTTAACTTAAATAAACCTTTCTTTCCAACCTACTCACAATGGTGATGTTACTGGTGCCCGCTCAAGCAAATTGATTAACAATGAGCTACAGTGGTACTAAATATTAACTTGAAGTCAAAGTAAATATTATACAGAGTAATATGCTTTGAATCTACTTAATTCTACATCCAAATGATGTTGTCTATTTTTCTTAACTATCTATAAATTGCATATATATGAAATTTAATATTAGAGCTGGAATCTCTTCTTTGCCTAAAGTCATTTCAATATAATAAAATGGCATAAAACACCTATATGACCTCAAATTAAAAGCCAGATCTCTAAGACTTTAAGGAAGTAGTAGCACAGAATCACAAACAAGAATAAACAGCAGGGGGTGTATACTGGTGAGATTGGTGGTGGGAAATGTGCACTGGTGGAGGGATGGGTGTTTGAACATTGTATGATTGTTACTCAAACCTGAAAGCTTGTATTCCAGGAAAAAAAGAAAAAAGAAAAAACAGCAAAGAAATGCTATAGAGGGACCAGAGCAATAGCAAAAAAGACAGGGCATTTGCCTTGCAGCAGCTGACGTCGGTTCAATCCCCCACATTCCATATGATCCCCCAAGCCTGCCAGGAATGATATCTGAGCACAGAGCCAGGAATAAGCGTCTGAGCACTGCTAGGTGTGGCCCAGGAAAATAAAATTCTTTAGAACTGGGCTTCTTAAACTTTTCTTTTCATGATCCTTTGAACCTCACGATTCAATAAGGATAAATGTGACCATAAACACTATGGATTCATTTTACATTTGACTTTTAATTAAGTTTTGGCCATTATATTCAGAAACCTTTTATTGTTGCCATTATTTTAGGAATATCCACATTCAGTTACCCCATCTGGGATTACAACCCACTGTATAAGACACACCAATTTGGATCAGGGTGTGATAAATAATAGTCAGTGAATGAGAAATTTCAACAAATTTCTGGATGATAGGAATTAGGTAGAAGATGTATCGCACCCTATATGAGACATGACAATAAAATGTATATAACTATTCATGATATCTGATAACAATATATGTATATATACTAACAAGAGGTGTTGCAGTGTGGAGAAACTTAGCTGAAAAGTTTGAATAGTCTCAAATTCAAAATTTGGATGATGGAAATATGGGCTGTCAACAATTTCTCTAATGTCTGTATACAGAAACTAAGGTCTACAATAATCATCCTCCATCCCATCTCTGTTTACAGAAGGCAGTCCACCAACAGAGGCTAGAAATTAAATGAACGGATAGCACAGAGAGGATAGACTGATTTGAAGCCTGCTTCTAGAGGTCAGGAAGAGAGCTGAAAGGACTATAGTGAATGAGCCAGACCCTAAATTCAAGCCTCAACACTGCATGGCTTGCTACCTGGGGGATTGCTTGGTGTGGTCTGGTGGCCCTGCGCACTGTTTAAGAGTCACCTACCTCCAAAAGTCTGTTTTTGAATCTTACTGTGTGACTTTGGTGAAGGTGATTTTAGCTCTCTGCACCTCTGATTTATATATATATATGTATATATATATGTATATATATATATGTGTGTGTGTGTATGTATATATATATTTATTTATTTATTTATTTTTAATTAGTGAATCACCGTAAGGGTACAGTTACAGATTTATACATTATTGTGCTCATGTTTCCCCCATACAAAGTTCGAGAACCCATCCCTTCACCAGTGCCCATTCTCTACCACCAGTAAACCCAGCATCTCTCCCACCCTCCCCAGTCCCGTCTCCCCCCACTCCACACTGTCACTATAGCAGGGTATTCCCTTTCGTTCTCTCGCTCTGATTAGGTGTTGTGGTTTGCAATAAAGGTGTTGAGTGCCCATTGTGTTCAGTCTCTAGTCTATATTCGGCCCGCATCTCCCTTTCCCCGCATGACCTCCGACCACATTTTACTTGGTGTTCCCTTCTCTGAGTTGCCCAGAATGAGAGACCAGCCTCCAAGCCATGGAGTCAACCTCCTGGTACTTATTTCTACTATTCTTGGGTGTTAGTCTCCTAGTCTATTATTCTATATTTCACAGATGAGTGCAATCTTTCTATGTCTGTCTCTCTCTTTCTGACTCATTTCACTTAGCATGATATTTTCCATGCTGATCCACTTATATGCAAACTTCATGACCTCATTTTTTTCTAACAGCTGCATAGTATTCCATTGTATAGATGTACCAAAGTTTTTTCAACCAGTCATCTGTTCTAGGGTACTCATTTTTTTTCCAGATTCTGGCTACTGTAAACAGTGCTGTGATGAACATATAAATGCAGATGTCATTTCAACTATACTTTTTTGCTTCTCTGGGATATATTCCCAGCAGTGGTATTGCTGGGTCAAATGGGAGCTCAATATCCAATTTTTTGAGAATCGTCCATATTGTTTTCCAAAAGGGCTGAACTAGTCGGCATTCCCACCAGCAGTGTAGAAGGGTCCCTTTCTCCCCACATACTCTCCAACACTGGTTGCTTTTGTTCTTTTGCATGTGTGCTAGTCTCTGTGGTGTGAGGTGGTATCTCATGGTTGTTTTGATCTGCATCTCCCTAATGATTAGTGATGTAGAGCACTTTTTCATGTGCCTTTTGGCCATTCGTATCTATCTATCTATCTATCTATCTATCTATCTATCTATCTATCTATATGTGTATATATATATATATTTCTTTTTTGGTGCATGAAAGAAATCATAATCATACTTAAGACAAGAGAATTTTTTGAGTAACAAATAAATTTAAATATGTGATATTCTTAAAACAATGCCTTAAGACAGGACTTCTTGATCTTTTACCACTCATGACCCCTTCTCTCCCCTTTTCACTCAAGAAATGCAACATAATGAGTATCACTAGAAAAGCCTTGAATTCATTACATGGTTTATTTTAAATTAATTTTTGATCACTGCATGTTCAGACCCATTTTACTATGCCAATTTGTTTTGCAATACACATTCAGTTATGTAATCACAGTTTAAGAAAAAAGACCTAATGATAAGCACATATCACTCATGAATAAACTCAGGAGAACATATGTGGTTTATGGTACTAGAATTGGAATTGGTGTCCAATTTAGCACCATTCTCATTCTGAAATTCAGGGAACTGTACCCAGCTTCGGATTCCTTGCTCAATTATCCTAAAATAATCCTCTCAGACACCTCCCTCCTCAACTTTATAGAACTTCTAGTCAGCTTTCTGACTAATGGACAGTGAAAGCATATCAGGAAATAGACCTATTAAGGTAATAGAAAAGTAACTCCACCCCAGTACTCATCCATTTGCTTTAAATAAAAAACAAAACCAAAGACTGCTAAGCAGAATTGAGTTGAACCATTATTTGTTTTGATATTCCAATTAAATAAGTATCTTTGACTTTATTAAAACATTTTAAATAACACTCTATACACTCTGTGTGTACAGTAAAATTATTTGGTTCATATGTATATTGGCACATGATGTCCACAATCAAGTTATCTGACACATGTTTCACCTCACAGAGTTGTCACACATTGGGTGTGACCCAAAAAGCAAAAAAAAAAAACAAAAAAGGAGTTGTAACATCTTTAAAAAAATTTGTGCAGGGAGGTGGTAGAAGATGGAGGGAACTGAGACGATGGTGGAGGGAAGTGAACACTTTGGTGGAGAGTGCAGTGTTGGAACATTGTATGCATGAAATTGTATCATTAACAATATTACAGATCGAAGTGCCTAAAAATTAATTAAAATCAAGATAGAAAAATAAACTCTAGAAAAATAAATTGGTCATACTGATGCACCCAAACTGGAGAAAATTCACGGGGCAAAAGAGATGGTGACAACAATGATATATGACATCCATCTCTGATTATAATTCTCAGAAAGATTTGAGACAATATTATACTTACCCAACATATGCACACATCCATATATATGAATGCATGCCATTAAAGAAGAAACCAAGAAACACAGAAAAAGGTTTATTGGATTAAAAACTATTTATAAAAATACTTAACAACCCCTCAAAATTAAAAATAATTACTCAAAAAAAATAAAAAAAAATAATTACCCCTCAAAATTTATGGAAAAAATAACTTTAATTAAAAAAAACATAGTGCTACATTGGTCCCAGAGAAATAGTACAGTGGATAAGTGCTTTTTCCGTCAATCTGAGTTTGATCCTCAGCCCTGTGTATGCTCCCCTAAGACTGTCAGGAGTAAAGACTGTCAGGAGTAGCCCCTGAACACAGACCCAGGAGTAAGCCCTAAGCACCACCAGGTGTGGCCCCAAACAAAACAAAACAAAACAGCTATATCTGTGTTTATGGCAGTACTTCATACATTAGACAAGATATAAAAACAATCCAAGTTTGTGCATGACAGATGAGAAGATAAACAAGTATACTATACATGGCCAGTAGAAAACTATGCAGTCCTAGAAAAAAGCTGAAACCATGCCGTGCCATTTGCTATAACTGGAATAAACCTGGAGGGTATCATATTAACACGCTGCCATCAATGCCACAAGTTATTTTAATTAAGCCACAACTGAGTGTGATTCACCAGTGGCATGTGCCGGTTCCTAGGCAAAATAAGTCAGAGGGATAAGGACAAGCACTTGATGATCTCACTTATCTGTGATCATCTGTGGAATAAAAAAACAGAGAAACACAACAAGGGAACAGACTGTGATGAGCAATGGAAAACCTTTGGTCCTGGATTACAAAGGTCCTTTGATTAGCAAGCAGTAGGGGACGAGAGAGGAGTTATTGAAGATCTGACTGGGAATGGCATAGCAGCAGTGGTAGGGAGTCATGGGTATGGTAGTGGGATTCAGTAACTTTGACCATCAACACTGTAAAACTTGAAGAGTATGGTAATCATATTATCTAAACTATTAAAAAAGAAAATTAATGCTAAAAGTTAAAATCAAGAAGTCTTCTATGATATGACAAGATGATGACAGGATGGAAAACTAGAAGCGGGGGCAGGGAGACAAATTATTTTGTACTTTTTCTTTGTTTTTCTTCTTTTGGGGAGAAGGCTTTGGATTTTGGACCACCCTGATGCTCAGACCTTACTCCTGGCTCAGTGCTCCTGGGTCACTGTTTGTGGGGTTTGAAGGATCATATGTGGTACAAGACAAGCACCTTCCCTGTTATAGCACCTCTCCAGCCCCTAAAAAATTAATTATTAAGAGTCCCACATAAAACTATAGTTGGCTCTAGGGAGAAAAATACTGCATAAAATGAATGGTACGTATGTACATATGTGAGAATCATGTCCCATAGCTGAGAACGGATTTAATGATTATGATTAAAATGGTCTGTGGACGCCAAGGAGAGAGGATAAACTTCACAGCGCTGACATTGTTAGGAAATTCAGGCTGTTAAGGCCTAGTCTTCAAGAGTAACTAAACGAACAACAAAGCAAACAGACTGAAATCAGCAACAGTGAATGCGAAGGACAATGCAGCAAAGCCTTCCAAGAACCATTCGCATATTGAGATTTATAGTAAATATAAAGATTGGTTAATGGTATGATCAATTTATGTGTTTCTCCTATATAGTTGGTCTTCTTCACCCACAGTTTCTGGACCATAGGTCTCCAAACCCTTGGCATTTCCTAACTGTTGAATGTGATAAAGGTGTCTCTTGCTATGTTAACGAGGTGACTTTTGAGCAGCCACCTAAGAATGGGGGCTGGTTGCCAGGAACACATGTCATGTGTTGAAAGGGTTGGAGCTTTCAGTTCCCCACCCCCAACTTCTAGGGAGGGGGAAGAGATGGAGGCTAATTAACCCTCAGTGGCCGAGGAAGTTGTTGAGAGAGGGCTGGAGACAGAATCAGACTCTTGCCTTGGATGTAGCCAACCATGTTTCCATCTGATACCATATATAATCTCCCAAGCACTACGAGGGGTCACTCGAGCAGGAATAGCCCTTGAGCACCATTGGTATAAACCAATACCATCTTCCCCCCTCCCAATCCCTCCGCCCTCCCCCCCCACCAAACACACACAAAAAATTGTTGTGGAGAGAGTTTCTGGGTTGATAAAAATGTAGATATTCAGGGGAAAGGGTGTTCCTGGAGATATCCTGGAATCTCCACCTGTTTTCTTGGTATGTCTCTCATCTGGCTGCCCCTGGCTTAAGCTTTTGTAATGAATCAGTGACCTAGAACCCAGGGGAAGAAGTTAGGGAACCTGCATCCTGTAGCCAGTGGGTGAGATGCACAACTAACAGCCTAGCTTGAGCGCGGAGTCCAGCCTCGAGGAGGGCTTGGGAGGCTGGGCTCTTCCCATGTGGACTCTTACACCTCTGGGGTTAGAAGAGGTCAGCACTGAGATGAAATCTCAGAACTCTGCTGCTAGCATCTGAGAATTGCTTACGGTGTGGAGAAACATAAAATTCACCCTAGAACCAGGCGTTGGGATCTTCCACACCATGCATGCTCTATCTTTGTAATAGATGGAGCTGGGTGTCTGACTTTTGTTTCCTAAACCACACATATTGAGACTCCATGGCAAAATGTAATGCTGATAGCAATATTATGTTTCTTCTGTTCTGGCCCACTTTAGCCACCTTTAAATTCCTCCCAAGTGTTTTAGGATTTCCCAGTGTGACCCAACAGTCCCTTTAGCTCTGAGAAGCAGCTATCATCCATTCTACCTCTCCAGCACATGTCCCTTTTGGGAAGCCTGTTCCTGTCAAGGTTGAGGTCAGGAGGAGGGGATGCCATTGATTATTTTTCAAGTAAGGCTGCCTTGCAGAGCACTTAATTTCACTGGCTATAGGACTGGAGAGATAGCACAGTGGGTAGGGCATTTGCCTTGCACACGACCGACCTCGGTTCAATTCCTCTGTTCCTCTTAGAGAGCCCAGCAAGCTACGAAAAGTATCCCCCCGCACGATAGAGCCTGGCAATATGCCCATGGCGTATTCAATATGTCAAAAACAGTAACAAGTCTGACAATGGAGATGTTACTGGTGCCCGCTCGAACAAACCAATGAATAATGGGAAAACAATGCTACAGTGCAATAGCAGTGTGAATGTGAATGTGAATCCAATGACATCTTAAGTATACAAATTTATTCATTTAAAAATTATTTTGGCACAGTGATTTACAAATCTGTACTAATAGACTTTGGGGCTCTTGATGATTCAATTGCAAACCCACCAAGAGTGTTCAGTGTCCCTTCATCAATAACCTAAGTTTTCATCCTTCTCCCTATCCTGTTTTGTCACTTGTCATCCTGTTGATCTTTGATATGCTCGAGTGGGCATCATTAAAGTCTCCAATTGACCCTGTCACGTGCTAGTGTAGCCCAACGGTATCTGCTCGCTCCTGGAACACGAAGAGCCTCAAACCCATTCATTCAGGGTTTTGACAAAGAAGTCTGACCATCTCATGGGTGGGTGGCCTCTCGGTCTTTTGATATCCCGTGGAATCCAGTCTATAATAGCTCTAGTCCAGCGGTCATCTCTAAATTGCATTACATTTCTGGCCCATCTGATTTTTGATGCCTTGGCAAACGATGTAGATCCCTGATTCTTGATGGTCGATGGAGGTCAGAACTCAGGATTCCTTCTCTCACTTGAGTGAAACGTGATACTCCAAGCATAGCTCTTTGAATTCCTCTTTGGGATACCCGAATAGCGTTTCTTGTCCTGTTTTCGTAAGGACCAGGCCTCTAGGGTGTATGTTAGTGCAGGAAGAACAGTGGAGTCGAAAAGATGTGCCTGGAGCTGAAGGTTCTTTGTCCTCTTAAGAACTTCTTCGATGCTCTTGAAGGTGTTCCATGTTGCTCTCTTTCTCCTGCACAGTTCTGGCGTCAAGTCATTCCTCATGTTGAATTATCAACCCAGGTACACATAGCTGCTGTATTCAAAGATGTTTGTTCCGTTGAGAATGAATGGAACATTAGAGACTAGTTCTTTTTTCATGAACATTGTCTTGGTGAGATTCATCTACAGTCAGACCTTTCCACACTCATGGTCGAAGTCAGCCAGCATTTGTGTCACTTGGCTAATGTTTGGTGTTATTAGAACAATGTCATCAGCAAAGCGGAGGTGGAGGTGGTGTAGTTGCCAACTGTCTATCTTCACTCCCATTCCTTCCCATTTCAGTCATCACAAGACGTTCTCAAGGGTGACACTGAAGAGTTTCGGTGAAATGTATCACCCTGCTGAACCCCTCTCTACATCAATGATCACTTCCTTGTAGAATGGTGAGATCCTGGTGATGAATCTGTAATATAGCTCTGGGAGGATCCTTATGTACTGAGTTTGAACACCCTCTTTGGCTAGGGCTTCGATGACCACTTCAGTCTCAACAGAATCGAAGGTCTTCTTTAAATCGATGAATGTTAGACAGAGCAGTATCTTGCACTCTCCTGAAACTTCAATGAGCTTGGTCACTGTGTGGATATGGTTGATAGTGCTGAATCATTTTCAGAACCCGGCTTGCTTGCATGGTTGTCCTTCATCTAGTGTTCTGCCTATTCTATTCAGGATGACTCGAGTGAACAACTTGTAGATGACGGACAACAGGCAGATTGGGCAATAGTTGCTGATGTTGTGGATGTCTCCCTTCTTGTACAACAGAACAGTTTGCTGGTTTTCCAGTGGAACGGAACCTTACATTCTGATAGGTAGTGGGTGAAGAGCCAATCCAGTGTATTGATGAGTACTGGCGGCAGATTCTTCAGGTGTTAATTGTTTACTGTCTGTCTTATTGTTTAAAATATACTTAACTGTAGTTTGGGTCATCTCCTTGCTATTGTATTGACTCTTTTTGTTTGTTCATTTGTGTGCTCAGGTCTTCCTCCTAGCTCTGCACTTGGGGATCACTCCTGGCAGGGTTCAGAGGACCATATGTGGTGCCGGAGATCCAACTTTCTGTGATGTTCAAGCATCAGGACAGTTTGCTCCCCCTGCCATCTCTGAATATGCACAGCTCATGGGCCTGCAGCCAATTCTAGTGTCTTTTTTTTCCTTCCAACAAGTTGTCCACCCAGGCAGGTGTCTAGATTCTTCTTTACTTCTCAAACTCTGTGAATAATCAGCCTTCTTGGCTCTGAATATGAGCTGCTGCCACCATGTCCCCTGGGTCCTGAGAGGCAATTTTGGGGACATATGTGGCTTCTGGCATGTCACTCCTCAACTAGAAGCTCTTCTGTCCAAATGACTCATCCCATCTGCAACTGCAGATGTAGGCCTGGAACTTGGGAGACCTGACCCTTCTCTAGAACTTAGAACCTAGGAAATCTGGTATGGAAGCTGCTAAAACTGGAGTCAGAGGGCTGGCTCCAGGCTACTTGGGGTGGCACTTCTGCTCCTCTCCTCTGAGGGTGTCAACCAACGTTGCTTCATTTATTTTAAGTGGAGTATAAATCTGGGGGATAATATAGCAGTTAGTGTGCATGCTAACATTTGCTAGACCTCAGTTCAATCATTGGCACCACATGATCTCCTGAGTATATTACTGGGTGCATGTAGGGCCCCCAAGCAATCACCAGCTTGGGCCCGGACCAGGTAATCTCTGGTCCTGCAGGGACTAAGCATCACCCTTCAGCGCCCTGCATTGAACTTGCTGGTTAGCTAGCCTAGAATTTCCATGGACCTGGATCCTTCTGGAGCATTGGTTAGGTGTTCCCAAAAGTAGATTGTTCTGTCCAGCTTGGAGATATAGACTGCTGTTTGATGACATTAGTATCTTCATCTAGTGCTTCCTTATTCTCTCTGGGACAAGGATTATTGGCTTTGGAGCAGGGAAAGAAAACGCCTTGCTTATATGTCATGCTCTCTCTAGACCTAGAGAATCTCAAAGACCTATTGCTTTCAACACCTCAGCTTTGATATGTCTAAGATAAAACAAAGATAAAAGACCAAGGCAGAAAAGAGCAAAGAAATACAAAGACACCAAAAAAAAAAAAAAAACCCCTTGCAAAAACTTTACATCTATCATAGTCTTGATAATCTATAGAATAGCTCTAGTTACATTTTTGGAACACTTATTGGTTGCCAAACATTCCTCTAAACCAGTGTTTCTCAACATTTTTCTGACTTAGCCCCCTTCAACCTTGATTTTTTTTTCCTGTGAGCCCTCTGTGCCACAGGTTGGCTCCCTAGTCTTGTGCTGTGGATCCCTGTTTGTGTGATTTTCACTTGTGACCTCCGTGGACTATCCTAGGGGTCCAAAGAGGGCCATATGGCCCAGACTGAGAAATGCTGCTCTAAGCCACTTCATGCATATTAATCCATTTAATCACCATAACAACCTAGGAGGCAGGAAGGATTTCATTCCTACTTCCCAGCTGAACAAATGAGCCTTGTGCAAATGAATGTAATCCAAGCCAGGTGAGTGAGGAAATCCATAGGAAAGGTGGAAATCCAGGGCAGCTGATGTGTCCAGAGCCTGCACCTCTGACTCGCCACTCCCAGACCGTCGTCCCGCAGCTGCTGCACTTCTCCTCCATCCTCTGGTAATACCAGGGGCAAAGGTCTAAGGGTTGAGTCAGAGACAGTTTGAGCAGCCTGTGAATCAGTAGCTACTGAGAATCTTTGTTATTCTTTATGGAAATTTAGCACTGTACCACTGTCGTCCTGATGTCTTCATTGTGAGACTTGTTGTTACTCTTTTTGGCATATCGAATACACCACGGGGAGCTTGCCAGGCTCTGCCGTGCAGGAGGGATACTCTCGTTAGCTTGCCGAGCTCTCTGAGAGGGACAGAGGAATTGAACCCGGGTCGGCCACGTGCAAGGCAAATGCCCTACCTGCTGTGCTATTGTTCCACCTAAGCAGTTCTCAGGGGACCAGAGCCACTTAAGTGCTAGTACACTTATTATTCTTGATTTTTTTTGCATTGGTTGGAGTTATTATTTGCTGTGTGAATTTTTCTTAGAGGGCAAGTCACTATTGCCCTGAAGGCCTGCCAGAGCCTCCAAGCTTCTCCATCAGGCCTGCTTTGATGGCTAATTCATTGTCACTGTCACTGTCATCCCATTGCCCATTGATTTGCTTGAGTGGGCACCAATAACGTCTCCATCTTGAGACTTGTTGATAGCTAATTAGAAAGGCAAAATATGAAAATCGAAGCCCACCACTCAATCAGTATGATTGTGAAACTTCAACCTGAACCTTACTGACTTTATTTCTAAAAAGGAGACAGTACTTACACAAGAGAATTATTAAATATGGGAAGTGCCTGGTATATAGAAAGCACAGAGGAAATAATTAGTTGACACCTCTCTCTTCTAAGTTTGTGGTGTGCATGCAGGTGTTTTCTAACCTGTTTCAATTGCTTCGTGTGAAATTAACTCCTAGGGGCCCCTTCATCTAGAATCAGTTGCACTGACCTTTTAAGCAATCCATTTTATAGCAATGGATGGAAAGATTCACATTTAGCAAAGTTTATTTTTCCTTCCTTCCTCCCTCCTTTCATTTCTTCCTTCCCTCCATCTCTCCTTCTCTTCTTCCTTCTTTACTCCCTTCCTCCCTTCTTTCTTTCTCTTTTCTTTCTTTCATCTATCTGTTCTTCTTTCTTTCCTTTGCTCTTTCTTCCTTTCTCATCCTTTCTTTCTTTCTTTCTTTCTTTCTTTCTTTCTTTCTTTCTTTCTCTCTCTCTCTCTCTCTCTCTTTCTTTCTTTCTTTCTTTCTTTCTTTCTTTCTTTCTTTCTCTCGTTCTTTTTGTCTTCCTTCCTTTCTTCCTCTCTTTCCTTTTCCACTCAAAAGTGGTCAGTGATTACTCCTGGCTCTGTCTTATTGTGGAAGTGCTTAGGGTCCATATGTTGTAGTATATCATTGGTTTGTCCTTTCGCCCTTGCTACAAGGAGCTTAGGTTTATTGGGTTACACCCATCACAGTGCTCCCAAGTCACTCCATTTCTTGGTTTATCTGTACCCACTTCTCTATGCTATCTCCCCCAACCAGTTAATCAGCTTTTTCCCCTAATCAGACTGTTAACTTGTAAGGCCAGATTCCTCTGAAATCTATGATTTTATATGTATGAGTGAAATATTATCTTTCTCCTCTCCTTGTGTCTTTTGAATAGTTTACTTTAAAATAATGTCCTTTTTGTATGGACAAAGGAAGACAGTTAATATTATACTTTGTAACTTGGGATTTAATTGGCTTCAAATATTATTCACGCCCAGGCATCTGCTTTCTCAACTTAAGCCTCAGTTGCTCTTAGTTCCTAGCACCCCAAAAGCAGGGTCCCAACGAAGGTCTAAAGGGACCCAGGGCAAGCTGTGAGCTACCCTGGCATCAAAATGGACCAGGCCAAAGTGCCAAAATACTCAATTATAAGTTGAGAGCAGATCATAAACAAGTGCTGTCATGATCCAATAATAACGACGAGACTAAGACCCTGCTAGGGATAGGAAAGACTAATCTGGCCTAAGCACTGAAGTCTGAGATCCAGATGGCCCCAGGAGAGCAATTCTATAAGCTTAATGTATCTCTTACTGTGTCCATACAAAATGATTAATATTATGAATGCTTATATGTTTGTTGGACAAATTGAGGAGAAACACACCAATGGGATTCCACTCTTGAGTGAGTATCCTGCTGAAAGAGAATTTGTCCTAGAAGCAGCATCCCCTGAAGGAAAGAACTTTACCCCTATTGATTGTGACCACACCTATGTGCAAGCCCCAACCCCTCATGCTGGGGGATTTAACTAGGCTGTAAAAGTGGGCGGGGATTCCCACATCCGGGGGATCCAGATCCAGATCCAGAGTGAGAAGGAGAATTAAGTAGCATGGAGGAGGAAGAAGCAGGAGGAGAATCAGAGGAGCATGGAGATGGGAATGGAATAAACTGCAACTGAGACCAACCAGCCTGGCTCCCATTCCTTCTTTCACCTGCCCATCATCATCGACTCCCCGTGGTGGGGGAAACGGCATGAGACTACTGAACGCAGGCAGTAGGAGAGACAGAGCCTGACGCTGCCCTGTTTTTGTGATGACAGGATATGTGATACCTGGGATATAACAGGGTCATGTGCAAGGCAAGTGCCTTAATCCCTGCATTATCTCTCCAGCCCAAGTGGTTCATAGTGAACATTTATGGTTCTGTTTACATAAATTTAGACATATATCTATACATATATGTTTATATATTTAACCGCACCCAAGTGCTGTGCTGACTGAATATTTGCAATCTTACGGAAAAAAGGAAATTATTGTGCCCATTTTATCTGAACAATCGCCATCACTGAGGATGAGAAAGGCTAAGTAATTAATCCAATAATCACAAAGCTAATAACTACAGAACTGGATTCTAAGCAGTGGGGTACCCATCAGAACCCAGAGCAACGACTATTTTAAAATAGTAATAGAACAGAAAGAGAAACTTAATTCTATACTCTTTTTACTTTCCAACAAATGGCATTCTAATCTAAGTCACATGTTCCATTAAGCCTCTTAATACAAAGGCAATGGCAATAATAATAATAATAATAAATTGAGCTTAGTAGGAATGTTTATTAGACCAAGAAAAAGAAAGTCCCATGATATTTTCTATTTTCCAGACATGCATAGAATTAGGTCAGGGGTTGGGAGAAGAATAACATTGATGACAAATTATTTAAATTTGTTATTTTAGCTTGCTTTTAAATTTCTATGCATGTATTTTATTCACTATACCTCTCCAATATAGTGATAAGGGATAGTCCCTAGTTTAATTTAAATATGAAAGTCAAGACTTCTAATTTGAATATTTGATACTTATTTATTCTCTACCATTGTTTGCTCTAATGCCAGTAGCATGCATTCTTTTACTGATTTCCCTTAGGGCTTCAGTTAACAAACATCCTGAGTGAGGGGAATCTTTGGAAATTAAAAAATAATAATCAAGATACAGCAGATAAGTATCACATCACTGCTCAGAAACTTTTATGGCCTTAGCAGAAGAGAATCTAACACCCACACCCTTTTATAGTCCTGATTAACAAGAAATCTTATCCAAGCAGATGGAGCATGAAAATTGCTGCCCCTTGGAATCAGTCGTCTAACTGAGTTTAATATTTCCATTTGATTTTCCACTGTTATTATTATTATTGCTGTTTTAACTTATGCATTACAGCCACAGCATATGCCTCTGGGTACAAGATGAAGGAAAATTTCAATTTTAGTGTTTGTCTTATTTGCACTTTACTTGAAGCAATTTGGTTTGCCACATGGAGTGAATAAAGCTGCTGTGTTATCCCCCACCCCCCCACCGCCAAAAAAAAAGAACACAATAACTATAATGGACTATGCATTCATTACTGAGTAGCTTTTTTTCTTCCATTATATTACATATAGGAGGGGTTAATTTAAAATTGAATTATGCCTAGTGAATTATGATGTACATTTAAAATCTAAACATATAACAGGGTTCCAGTTTCCCTACCAGTGCTTTCAAAACACATCGTGTTTTTTGTTGAATATTGTTCAGAATGCAATAAAAATTTGTTTATGTATACTAACTTTTTTCCAGAAGAATGTAAATTACAATATGACCTTTGATTCCCAGGAAGTATTCCTTATCACAAATACCCAAACTTCTTATTTTTTAGCTTTTGGGTCATACCCAGTGATGCTCAGTGATTACTCCCAAACTTTTTTTCTTGGAGACTAATTCTCTTGTCCTTTTTCCTTTTTTTTTTTTCTTAAACATTCTCTCCTCTATATTCTCAACTAATATCCAGCCATTGCTGAGCGCTTGACTTCGCCTGGATTCCATTGTAATAGACCCCTCAGAGCTCTTTTTGCTGATACCAAATATTGAATAACTCCCTAAGAAACTGAACATTATGCAGGAAGAGACAATTAATGGGGACTGTCTTGGTTTCAAGGCAATGAGATAATGTTGGAGAAGGAAGGCAATCATGAAACATGATCACGATCATGATCACGAAATCTCATTGTTCATCGATTTCTTGAGCGGGCTCAGTAACTTTTCCATTCATCCTATCCCTGAGAGTTTAGACGCTCTCTCCATTAGGCCTTCCTAACGGTGCGGTGCCGCGCATTGGAGGCTCTTTCAGGGTCAGGGGAATGAGATCCAGCTTATTACTGGATTTCACAGATGAATACACCATGGGAAGCTTGCAAGGCTGTCCCATGTGGGCAGGAAACTCTCGGTAGCTTGCTACTTTCTCCCAGAGGGAGAAGTAGGTTATAAGGTATCATGCTGCTACAGAGTGGCTGCACCCTTCTGGGAGCTTGCTTTTAAGTCTCTGGCCTTTGATGGAATTACACACACCTGGGTTCCTCTGCCGGTACCTTCATGTGTGAGGCTTGTCCCAACGTGTGGAGAGGGGCCTCGAGCATGGCTGTGGCTAGGCTCTGGTGGTCTTGGGTTGCCGGGAGCTCTGCTCGGGGCGGGGAGGGAAGCTGGAGCCCATCCCCTCCGAGGGGCCGGGGAAGACAGCCAGGCCTGCGGGCAAGAGACTCTTGCTTCCGGCTTCGGCGTTAGGCATAGTTTCTCACTCCCTCGCTTCCCCCCGTCCCTCTTTTTCCTCCCCCTGACTTCGAGGTTTCCTTTCCTCTTGGCCATCACCCTCGGCCCCTCAGGCGGGCCACCCGCTGCTCCCGCCGTCGCTGGAAGGAGCCGCAGGAGCGCTGGGGAACACGGCGGCCGTGGATATCCGAGATAATCTGCTGGGAATCTTTTGGGTTGACAGTGCACGGATCCCTATTTTGAACAGGGGAAGTGTCGTGGATTACTTTTCAGAAAGAAGTAATCCATTTTTGACAGGACGTGTAAAATGAGTGGTCAAAATGCACGGGCTAACGTTAGAACACTTAAATCAAATGGTTGGAGTGGAGTACATCCTTTCACGTGCTCAAGAACCCATTCTTTTTATAATTCGGAAACAACAGCGACAATCTCCTACCCAAGTTGTTCCAATGGCTGATTACTACATCATTGCTGGAGTAATCTATCAGGCACCAGACTTGGGATAAGTTACAAACTCTAGAGTGCTCATTGCAGTACATGGAATTCAGTCAGCTTTTGATAAAGAGCTATGTCATACTGTCGATACCATCTTTCCAAAGGGTATTTGATGGCACTTCAAAGATCATGAGGAGCAAGATAAAGTTAAACCTAAAGCCAAAAGGAAGGAAGAACCCAAGTTCTGTGTTTCAGAGACAACGTGTGGATGCTTTACTCCTAGGCCTTAGACAAAAATTTCCATCCAAATTTGTGGGTGGAAAATTTGGAGAAAAGCAAAAATATGGAGAAAAGCCTGTTCCAGTGGATCAGACAAGAAAGAGGCAGAAGCTATTCCTGAAACAGTAAAATCTGAGGAGAAGGAGATTGCGAAGAACACCCAACAGACAGTGAGCACTAAAGGCCCTCCTGAAAAACGAATCATGAAATAAACCATGATTATTTGAATCATCCATTTCATTTCTCTTCCTCCTGGGTAGTGAGGAACTATAAACAAAAACTTTAAGCATTTTTTTAAATCCAAAATTCCCTTAGACTTCCTAAGTACGAAGAAGCTTTGTAAGTACAAAGTGTGGTAACCTACATAATAGAGGGTAATACTAAAAGTAAAAAATTATTAAACTCCTTCTTCCTACTAGTCAGCATACATTATCAATATCACTATCATTAACATAGTGACCCTTTGTTAGGCCCATTACTGTTCCCATCTTGCTGTGGAGGAAACTGAAGCTGAAGGAAGATGTATAGCTTGTTCTGTGGGTGAGAAACTATAAAACTGTCAGCTTTAACATTCTAATTCAATTCTTTTTTTATAGCAATATAATTATTTATTTATTTATGTATTTATTTATTTATTTATTTTTAGTAAATTACCATGAGAGACACTATTACAAAGTTGTTCATGATCAGGTTTCAGTTATACTATCAATGTTCTAATACCATCCTTCCACCAGTGTACATTTTTCACTACCAATGTCCCTAGTTACTCTTTGGGCACCCCCACCCCCACCCCAACCTCTCTCTATGCTCTATGAATAGAAGACACTTCTCTCTGTCTCTGTCTCTGTCTGTCTGTCTATCTGTCTGTCTGTTTGTCTGTCTGTCTGTCTGTCTGTCTGTCTCTGTCTCTGTCTTTGTCTCTGTCTCTGTGTCTCTCTCTCTCTCATGGGCACTATGGTTTACAATACAGATACCGAGAGATTATCATGTTTGTTCCTTTGCCTAATTTAAGCATGCAGTTCTTATTCAGTGTGATCGTTTTCGTCTATCATTGTCACAGTGGTCCCTTCCTTATCCTCACTGCCTTGTCCCCCATCACTAGAAACAGGTTTCCAACCACGGACCAATCCTCTGGCCCTTGGATTTAAAAATTCACACTCTTGAAAACTGCCATACTGTCTTCCACCAGGACAATCTGGACACAGGAGGCTGAGTAGTCATCCACATCAACATCTATCCATTTACCTGCGACTTAAGGTGGACAGTGACAACGTGAATGCACACTTGGTAGTGCAGGCAGCCCATGCTTTTATATGCTTGTCAGAAGCAACTTACCGACTTCCTGGAAACTTCTTATCTGCTGGGTAAGAGACAAGCAAAAACAGATAGTAACTTAGATGACCACTTGGAGAATAAAATTAAAATAACTCCTGGTTTCCAAGAAAATGAAGGAGAAAGTCAAAGTGATTCAAGTGCTAATAAAATAAACTGGGAGGGAAATAAAATGAATTGTTTTGTTAGTTTTATGACCTTGTCTTTTTTTAGTGGCCTCTCTGAGCAGTGCTTGAATATTACCAGGACTGTACCTGGCAGTGCTTGTGAAGCCATGTGATGCCAAACACTGAATTCAGGGCCTCTCACATGCTAGGCATGTGCTCTATGACTTGAGCCATTCCCCTGGCCCCTTCAGACCTTGTTTTTAACCTCAGGGTGCCTAGCTCGGTGAAAGTGATACCAATAGCCCCCTAACCCCCGATCCCCGGGTCAGAATTAATGGAAAGAGGAAAATGGCTCCTTGTTTTTAATTTTTGATGCCTGTTAGTGTTCATTTGTAACTTCTGGGAAAATGAAAGCAACTCTGGATTTCTGGGGTTTTTTCCCCCTTTCCTCTGAACTTGCTTGGAAACCAGACAATTTTTGCCTATTCTCTCTCTAACCTCAGTTATTATTCAAAAACTATTGTCAAGTAGAGATCCAAATGAAAGTGTTTTGGTGCCAATCATTTCTGAAACACTGACTGAACAAGCCACAATCAAGTTAGTCCTGCCTGACATGGGGGGGGGGCGTGTTAAAAGATTAAAAGTTGACTGAACCTGGTTCACTACTAATCAATCTCCTGGTGGATTATAATAAGTACATAATTAATGGAACATAAAACAAAGTAAGACAAAGATAAATTGAGTCAAAGTGAAAAATATACATGGGGGTTTCTGCATCAGTGTTGCTTTGTGTAAATATATATTTTAGGTGGTGGTATTTCACCCCATTCTTCTAGCTTTACCACTCTGTTCCTTCAATTATTTCACCCTTCCTGGGCTTTTTTAAGAGTCACATTTCTCCTTCTAAGTCCTTTCACAGATGCACACTGAAATTATCACTTTCCTTCTTAGAACCACCTTTGTTCAAATCAAGCTACTAATGACACATTCTTGCCAATCGTTACTCTGTAGGTCCATCTGTCTTCTTGTCTGCTTGGGAAAATCCAAAAGTGTTTCTAGATCTTTAACAATCTTTAAGCCACATGGAGAGATGCATTTAAACTAGTTAATAAGACCACAGACTAAGGGCAAAGCATTAAGGTTGACTTTCATGTAGTCAATTACTGCCCTATATGTCAACTGTGCACCAGGGGGTTCTTAATGAGTTATGTAAGGACAGCCTTTGAAATGATTTGGCCTTTTCCCTTCCCGTTATCACTCAATGTCTATCTTTCTCTGCTAGAATGAGCAACTACAAAATGTAGGCGAGAACACAGCAGTAAAGAGAAAAGTTTGTTGATAGCAGAGACTTGAATGTCTTTTTCACTGTTGTATCTCCACTACTTAGCCAACAGCAGTACTAAATAACTATTTTCTGAGAGAGACAGACAGAGAGACAAATAGACACAGAGACAGGGACAAGTCTTGTATAATATAAACTCTAAGGTCCCAGGTCCCTTCATACTGAGAGTTTTAAGATCTGGTAAGAATAAGAAAACTTACATTAAAAAAAACTGCATTAAACCTATCAAGTTGCAGTGTTTTCTAACTCATCCTCTCTGTATATGTAAATCACAAAATGTACTGAGATCAAGTAAGGGAGAGCAGAATCGAGGCAATGGAAAGAATTTCCAAAGGCCATTTATTTTATCCCCAGTTGGCAACTAAATCATCCCATAAAAGGATGTAGAATGATATCATGGAAAGAGTGCGGTCCTTGGGATCAGACAGAGCTGGGTTTGAATTCCTCTTCTGCTGCTCACAAGTTACATGACCCTAGACGATTTAATAGTTTGGGGCTTCTGTTTTCTCTTTTATGAAATAAGAAAATGTCATAGAGGGGTTTTGAACTTTACACAGACTGACACAGAAGGTCCTCAAAAATATGCTCCATTTCTCCCCAGACAGCTATATGAACATAATTAAACATTTTTGTAAAGTATGTCTTTTCCTCCCTTAGGACATCAGCATCTAACACATTCCTAGCCTCTAATACTACAAATCTTATCATTCTGAGATTTAATTATTTTACTACTTTGTTTCCTGTTGGTTGAGTCTCAGTTGAAATTATTGCTACTGCCAAATTTCTATTTGTACAATCCTTCATAAACTTAAAATTTTTCATCAAGTCTTTGTGTGCAGGTTGTAAAACCCAACTTATATTTTGCCTTATTTGTCATAGCTTTTTGAAGAAAAGGAATTAAAAATAAAAACACTTAGTACATCATGAAATGTTAACCTGATTCAAGAGCAAGGCAAGTTTTCATTCCAGAAAGGTAGGACCAAAATTATTCATGAGGACTCTAACTGTAGAGGAGGTATATCAAAGCCAGAGGAAAAGGAAACATACATCATCTCCTTCTACTAAAGGAGGTTTAACTCTCTCCGATGATCTTTAAAATAGATGTTATGCAGCCAGTGAACTGGCAGGTGACTAGAAACAGAGGGATCTTTGCCTCTACTTGAAGTGTTCAGAAATGGACTAAAATTTTCTAGGCCGAGGACTGAGTCCTCATCCACAGAGACTCTCAGGAACCAGGATCATATCTGGCTTCTACTGCTGGCCAGAAGTCTCTGTCAAACAGAAATAGCCTTGCTACATAAAAACTGCAAGATTATGCAGGAATTTTTAAAAATGAATACACAGAGCATATAAAAGTTAAAACATAGGGGCTGGAGCGATAGCACAGCGGGTAGGACGTTTGCCTTGCACATGGCAGACCTGGGTTTGATTCCCAGCATTCCATATGGTCCTCCAAGCACCACCAGGAGTAATTCCTGAGTGCAGAGCCAGGAGTAACCCCTAAGCATCCCCGGATGTGACCCAAAAAGCAATAAATAAATAAATAAAAGTTAAAACAGAATCATATAAATATTTTTTCCATTCTTAAGGGGATGGTCTATTCCTTAAGAACATTTCCTTTCAACACTGATGGAGGGAAGTTGACACTGGAAGTGGGATTGGTATTGAAATATAATATCCCTAAAACTACCAGTAACTTTGTAAACCACAGTTTCATAATTAAATGTTTTACATTTACATTAAAGAAAGAATGTTTCCTCTTGTTTTATGGTAGTGGGTGTAGTATTGAAATAATATGCACATAAATCTCTCATTAACAGTATGTACATTACAATACTTACATAAAAATGGAGGTTTGAAGAATATTGCCCTCGTAAAACAAAGATAACCACTCTATTCTTAAAAAAAAACTATTGAAAAAGTATTTCAAAGGCCAATGCATTAAAAGAATTTCTGGATTAGAAACTACTCTTCCCTGGATCCAATTAAGAGTACTCAATAAGGTTTATTTTAAAAATTTGATTTGTCAGTGAGGAACAGATACTTCCTCGTATACTTCTACCTCCTGTGGCTAATTGACCACATGTACCCTGGAGCTGTCATTTCCCTTCATAGTTGACACTCATTCATGTAAATGTGGTAATGCACAGATTTTGAAAATGTATCAAGGAAATTTACCTAAAGCATATAATAATCCAAATGATTCAAGTCCTCTGTATTGTCATGTGGTAAAAATAACTACCATACGAGGCTGTGGGCAGTGTAAGGGGGATAATAGATAGAAGTCACTCACTGTAAGCATGGGACATAGGTAGATGCCAAATTAGTATTACTAGCCTAACATTATTGTTAATATTAACAATTATTTATTATCAGTGACATTGATTTAACTATTATTGCTATTACAAAGGCAATAGTAAAGAGAATATGTTTCTTTATCAGACAGGGCTGTTTAACTTTCAGTTCAGTTCAATGACTTTGAAAACATGAAATTTATGTTTATTTTTAAACCTCTCAAACCTTTAACTTTTTAATTTCCACAACTTGTATGCTTAGGGCATCTATCACAAAGGATTTTTAAGAGGATTTAATAATATTATTCATGTAAAAATTTAGTACAACTTGTGTTGTTTTTATTCATCCAATAAATGGTTTCATACATCAATGTATTCAACAGATATGAATTATCATTATCACTGTCACTGTCATCCCATTGCTCATCGATTTTCTCAAGCAGGCACCAGTAACATTTTCATTGTGAGACTTGTTACTGTTTTTGGCATATGGAATACACCACGGGTAGCTTGCCAAGCTCTCCGTGCGGGCGAGATACTCTTGGTAGTTTGCTCACTCTCCGAGAAGGGCGGAGAAATCGAACCCAGGTCAGTCACATGCAAGGCAAACACCCTACCTGCCTGTGCTATTGCTCCAGCCCATCGTTATCACTAACAATATGTATTAATTTTGTCTATTTCTCTCCAGGGATAATAGGTAAGTACATTAGTTATCAAGAAAAATACTTAATACAACACTGTCCAACAGTCAACCTCTGAATGTTTCAGGAAATTGTTCACTAACAAGTAAATTGGTGATTCAATTTGAGAATCAAATGAGTATCAAACTTTGAAAGAATAATTTAGTAGAGAAATTATAAATGTGGATAGAAGTATATAATTGGGGATCAGTTGAATATTTCTCAAATACAGGTCTTTCTTTTTCCTAAGACCTTGATATATCCTGGAGAAGTGGTGGTTGTAGGCATAAAATATTTTAAATGTTCCGCCTTTGCTTATGATATTCTCTCCTTCCTATGATGAGTCATTCCCTTATAGGATTAATCTTTTAAACATGAACTAATCATTTATTTTTTTATTTTTAGCTATAAACGTAGTTGGAAAAAATTATTTAAAATGCATTTTAAATGAAAAATAATTTTAGAGAATTGTTATGTACTTTTTTATTTTAAAAATATAGGCATTAAGACAAAGTCAGCTGAGTAGGTATAGATACGAAGGTTAAATTATTTTTTCTTTATAAATTACTTTCTTGCAACCCACAAAAATAAATTCAATAGATTGATTAACCAAGCCTGAGTCTGTATAAGCTACAAAAATTAATATATTTTGCTGTATACTACTGCAAATTCCTCAGTCCATAGAAACCCTATCACATCCTACTTTTCTGTGGCTCATCTTTCGCATATCATATAAGATAATGTGACCTGGTATTGATTTTATCAATCCAATTTTGAGAAATGTATTCAATTCATTGTTGAATGGGCTAGTAAATCCTGAAGTCACACAGAAACCTGAGCTAAAGTATGCATTTGCTTTTCTTCTCTCAACTGTAGCTCATTGTATGACCAAAGAGAAGACTTGGCTCCATAACTGTTCAAGACTCTTGAGATTTTCCCATCATATATTTTATCTTTGAAGCTCTAGACACTGTATAAAATAAATCACACTGCCCTCAGAGACAGAACTAATGAATAGGGGGCATTCATGATATTTTTAAGGTCCCAGGCAACACGTTATCCTAAGGTCATGAAAGGCTACCATTTAATTATAATTGTTCTGTTCTCACAATGATTTGCTTTTATTTGCGATAGAAAGATGACTGTCATGACCTCAGAAAGTGCACTGTCTCATAATAAAATAAAATACATAAAGGTATGCCAGTCTCTATTCCAAAATTTGCAAAACACATATAATGGTATAGATTTGATGAAGCAACTATGGCCAATCTCTGTGGACAGGAGAATATAAGACTTTGTGTGATCCACTTGGCTCAGACCCAATCTCTACACCAGGACTAAAGACTACCAGAGTTGCAAGTGACAGATTTCCCATTTAACATTTCAGGTGAACTGGATTATTGGACACAAAACTCAGAAATATCTACTACACTAGGGAGCTCAAACATGTATGGGAATGATTCAAATAGATAATATATTTGTGGGGTCTTATTTTATTTTTTAGCAGTGCTGGGGATTGGGCCCAGAACCTCATATGTGCAAGTCATGTGTTCTGATGCTGAGCTATTTCCCACATATCCAGTTCTCTTTATGGGATCCTTTAGCACCAAGAGGCTGCACTTCTGCAAAAAATAATTAATTCAGAAGATTCAGGGGGGAATTAAATAAATCGAAATATAATGTCAAAGAGAAGGGATAAAATGAGCAAAACTCCCATGACTGTCTTTGGAATCAGTTAAATGACCCTTTCGAGTAATACTCCTATTCTCCTAAGACTTGAATAAATAACCTACTACCCTCAATAATCTACTTCAATTTAACAGGCAAGATGAAAATTTTTTACATGCAGTTTTAAATCTCTAAAAAGGCTTTGGGTTTATGTGAAGCAGAAAGATGCAACCAGACTATAAAAAATTTTTCTGTTGTCTTATTTCAGTTTTAAAAGAGAGAAGAAAATACTGCTGTGATCTTTATGAGTGCATCAAGATAATTCAGAATTAAAAATTTGGCATTGGGGGCCAAAGAGATAGTAAAGCTGGCAGTGCATTTTCATTTAATGCAGTTCAATCCCCGGTACACCATAAGATCCCCTCAACCTCATCAGAAATGACTCCTGAGAATGGAGTTAGGGGTCAGCCTTGAGTGCTGTGGGGTGGAAAGAAAGAAGGAAAGAAAGAGAAAGAAGGAAAGAAAGAAAGAAAGGAAGGAAGGAAGGAAGGAAGGAAGGAAGGAAGGAAGGAAGGAAGGAAGGAAGGAAGGAAGGAAGGAAGGAAGGAAGGAAGGAAGGAAGGAAGGAAGGAAGAGAGAAAGAGAGAAAGAAAGAGAAAGAGAGAGAAAGAGAGAGAGGAAGGAAGGAAGGAAGGAAGGAAGGAAGGAAGAGAGAAAGAGAGAAAGAAAGAGAAAGAGAGAGAAAGAGAGAGAGGAAGGAAGGAAGGAAGGAAGGAAGGAAGGAAGGAAGGAAGGAAGGAAGGAAGGAAGGAAGGAAGGAAGGAAGGAAGGAAGGAAGGAAGGAAGGAAGGAAGAATGAGAAAGAGAAGGAATACAGAAAAAAGAAAAGAAGGAAGGAAGAAAGGAAAAAAGAAATAAAAAAGGAAAGAAGAAAGGAAGAAAGTTTTGCTTTGTCTTTTATTTCCAAATCTTCTCAAATTGTGATTACATAATAACACATTTTATTATACCTACAAGATACTAGATAATGTACAGCCTCCCATTTGATAATTAAATGACTATAAAGGCCACTTTTGCTTCTGTTTCATCTTGTTCTCCTGAAGCAAAGATTTGATAAAGCTTCTGATTCATTCAGTGTAGCCTGTTTCATCAAAAGCCAGAAATCCTTAATGTAAGTATGCTCTTTGAGTAGGCATTCATCCCCTTTTCAATTTTATAGGAATATAATTGTGCTTTCTTAGTGAGTTAGCCACTGAGGAATGATGAAAAGAATGACCTATTTCAAAGATTTGTGGCTCACTGTGGACACTGAGGGACAAAGTTGAAATGAAAGGTCACAATGAGATTGTCTTATTCTTCATGTTCTGACACAGATAGGAATAAAGGAAGACCTTGGGGAAAAACTTGGATAGGAAAAGAACTCTTTGTAAGTTATACGAAAAAGCAAGATAATGTGCACTTACAGTGTATAAGTATCCTCAGGAGTATTAAATATGGTTCCAAAACTGTGCTAGGAGAATTTAAAATAGTCTTTTGTTTTACTTTCCAGGGATCCCTGGTCAATGGAGGTGTCAGGATCATCTAGGTGCATACATGAGGACCACACCAGGGACTTAACTCACGACCTTGCACTTGTCATCCAAGTGCCTTAAACTATTGAGTCATTTTCTTAACCCCATATAATTATTTCTATATTTTTTTAATTCACTGTGATATATAAAGCTATTGATAAAAAAGAGTTCCAGTTATTTAATATTCCAACTCCAAAACGTGAGTTCATGCACCAAAAAAATGTTTCCCTCTCTCTAACCACCATGCATCCTTAGCAAAATAATTCTTTATTTGCTTATGATAGTTTGGGCCACATGTTTACACTAATGCTAACTCTTGTGTTTTTTTTTTGTTTTGTTTTGTTTTTTTTGCTTTTTGGGTCACACCCAGTGATGCTCAGGGCTCAGGGGTTACTCCTGGCTTTGCACTCAGGAATTGCTCCTGGCAGTGCTTGGGGGACCATATGGGATGCCGGGGATCGAACCCGGGTCGGCCGCGTGCAAGGCAAACGCCCTACCCGCTGTGCTATCGCTCCGGCCCCCACTCTTGTGGTTTTGATGTACATAATTACCTCAACACCACATCACTGAAATGACCAAGATCAGTGCCTTTATGTTATTACCAATCCACCTTTCCATTGCTCCCCCTACTCATTTCTCTTTTTCCTTAGCATTCTCATTGCTATAATTCAGGGCCGAGGGTAAATAGGAAAATTAAATTTCTAGACTCTCTGGAATCTAGAATTTATACAATATATTTGTAGTCTGTGAATCCAATTTACTTTCAATAAAATGGGCTTGGATTCAGAATAGGCCAGGGGGAACGTACAGGATGCCTGAGATCAAACCCAGGTCATCCACATGCAAGGCAAACACCCCAAATGCTGTAATAATGCTGAGGTTCCTTAGGGTTTTCCCTTGAAAGAAGAATTGACTAGAAAGTAGAGGCGGTTCTCGGGATGGGGGTGGAGCTGGCCCCTTGTCCTCCCCCTTCCCCCCCTCCCCAATGAGACCCTGAGGCACTGCCCATGAACCACCCCTCTGGCTACTGATTAAGCTGCTTAACAGCCATGATCCCAGAGATGCACAAACAAATCTCAGAATCCAGTGGCTCTTGGCAGAAATTCCTCCAGATTTCATTATTACAATTTCAGAATTTCAAAATCGTAAGCTATTAATAATCAGCAATAGAAAACAAATTGTCTAATGTTGCCTTTTTGGCAGATCTGAGTGTTGTGGTAAAATCCCAAATAATAATGGTGAGTCTGGTGTCAAAATATTGAATGTAATAAAAGTAGAGAGTAATGTGGAAATTATCTCCCACACAGGTAGGGGGAGGGTGTGGGATGGGGGGCATACTGGGGTTTTTGGTGGTGGAAAATGTGCACTGGTGAAGGGATGGATGTTTCATCATTGTATGACTAAGATTTAAACCCAAAAGCTTTGTAACAGTTCTGACGGTGATTCAATAAATCACTGTATCACTGTATCACTATCATCTCATTGATCATCGATTTGCTCGAGCGGGCTCTAGTAACGTCTCCATTTTTCCTAGCCCTGATATTTTAGCAGTCTCTCTTTACTCATTCTTCCCAGTAGTGCCACATTGAGGCTCTTTCATGGTAAGGGGAATGAGACCCATCATTGTTACTTTATTTGGCATGCTGAATACACCATGAGAGATTGCCAGGCTCTGTTGTGCAGGTAGGATGCTCTCAGTACCTTGCCAGGTTCTCTAAGAGGGAGAACTAGGCTATAAGAGGTCACACAGCCACAAATGCAGCCGCATGCTTCTGGGAGCTTTGTTTTATAGACTCTGGATCTTATTGATGGAATTACATGGCATCAGGGGCAGTTTGTGGGTGTGGCTGCCAAGCTACTGGTAAATGGGGGATCTGGGTGGAGAGGCCCAGTCCCAATCCAAGTAGGCTTGGAGATCTCAGCCACAGGACCCACACACCTGGATTCCTCTGCTGGTTCCTTCATGTGTGAGGCTCATCCAAACATGTGGAGAGTGGCCTTGAGCATTTCAAGAAACAAATTTATTTAAAAAGAAAAGAAAAGAAAAGAAAAAAGAAAAGAAAAGAAGAGAAAGGAAAAGAGAAGAGAAGAGAAGAGAAGAAAAGAGAAGAGAAAAGAAAAGAAAAGAAAAGAAGAAAAGAAAAGAAAAGAAGAAAAGAAAAGAAAAGAAAAGAAAAGAAAAGAAAAGAAAAGAAAAGAAAAGAAAAGAAAAGAAAAGAAAAGAAAAGAAAAGTAAAGAAAAGAAAAGAAAAGAAAAGTGGAGGCAGTCAGGGACAGGATTAATGGTAAGAAGTGACAAGAGCAGTATGTTAAGCAGGAATAACTATGTCTTTACAGGGTCTGAGATGTAAATGATCCTTGTGGGTGCAATAATCTGGAAGAAGATGCAGAAGAAGGCAGGATAGGAAGTGAGAGGAGAAATCAGAGATGTGAGCAGGGGCAAGTGACATAGAGACAGATAGCCCATAGATATGACACTTCACAATCATTGGAACTGTGTTTTTCTTAAGGCACTGTCATTGGCATATTTTTTACTGATTCTTTTCCCCACACTTTGGGAAATCAGTTGAAGAGGCAAAGCACAGCTATGAAAGACTGTTTGGGAACTTATTGCTATGTTCAAGAAAGCAGGTGATGGGGACTTTTCACATTAGTGTTGGCAAAGATGATCAAGAGAAATAGAATACAAGAATGATATTTAGGAGACAGAATCCAGTGGGCAAAATGCATGCACATTTATGCTTATATTTCTAGACTGCAAAGAGGTATGGAGGGTGATCCCAGTGACAGACTTCCTGAAAGGAGAGTATTTGTTAGGAGAAAGATTATGCTCAGTTCTGAAAATGTTAGTGTCAGAAGAGAGTACAGAAGAGAGTTTACAGTCAGCTATTGGAGCCTGAATATAGCAGCGAAGTCAAAAGCGGATATGTTCACAAGATTACTTGATAAGCACTTGGAAATGCTTACCAGTCATAGTATAAATTCTTTATAAATCCTAAAATTGGTTAAATCTTATTAACTCACTGAGGCAAGTGTAATTATTTGGTTATTTTGTTTGTTTTTGCTTTGGAGCCACATTTGGCTGTGATCAAGGTTTACTCCTGGCTCTGTGCTCGGGGATCACTCCTGGTGGGCTCAGAGAATTATATAGGCTGTGTGCAATTAGACAGGCTGTGTGCAAGACAAGAACCCTAACCACTGTACTACCCATCCAGCTGCAACAAGTGCAATTGTTAAACCTACTCGAACACTGAGAAAACTGAGGCCCAGGATTATTAATTATCCAACTGGGACACACAGAACTGAACTCAAATCAGAGCAATTTGGCTCCAGAGCTCTTTTTTATGTGGGTATCTCCAGAGTCATTTTTAGAGGACCCCATGAACTACTATCAGCAATATTTGTACAACCAGATTGGAGCTTTCAATGCTAGGGTCCTGCTGGTATTGTGGTGCTTTTATGGTACTGGGGCCACCAGGGCTAAGCACGGTGCTTAAATGTGTTGGGGGCAGGGGGACAAGGAGGATTGTACTGGGACTCAAATTTGTCTCTCTGTGCATACAAGGCATGCACCCTTGACCTCTGGGTCATCTCCCCAATCCACACCACTCTTAATGTGTATTCCACATTAAGAATCCACACTCTTAATCACTCAGGTCATGAGACTTTACACAGAGCTAATGGATATACATGAGACCTCAGAAAAATGAATGGAGAGAATGATGTCCTTAAGAATCTCAGCTATTAAAGGTCAGTAGAGCAGAGTATGTTGGCATAGAATGTGCGAATTTCCTCCACATAGCTCATATCTATAAGATCCCTTGTCTTAAAATATTGGCTCAGCAAGTTTTCACACTTTCAGGCCAGCAGAGCCAGGAGTGAGGGTTGAAAGGAGACTTCTCTCCACCAGTGTGAATACTGTCCTCTCAGAATCAGTCTCAGAGGCTTTCTATGCTTGCACAACCAAGACAGAGCTCCCACGTCACTTCCTTGGCTTCGCTCAATTGGTGTTCCTCCAAGGCCCAATCTTTTGCCAATAACTTCACTTGTATATTTTTAGTGAAATATCACGTAGCAAGCTGCTCCTAAAATATTTCCAGTCTGGAGTACTGGCAAGAGAGAAAAGTCTCACAAAAAAAGAAAGCTGGGAGTG
Source organism: Sorex araneus (assembly GCF_027595985.1). Lineage (NCBI taxonomy): Eukaryota > Metazoa > Chordata > Mammalia > Eulipotyphla > Soricidae > Sorex > Sorex araneus. Next base: position 10,314,730 of record NC_073311.1, on the reverse strand, counting down.
GGGGGCATCCGTGGAAAAAAAGAAAAGAAATAAAGGGGTGATGGGGCACCCTACCCCCATTCTATCACAGAAAGAACAACCTTCTTTTAGTAAGAAGGCTGGAGACTCATCAGAGGTCTCAGTTCAGATTCAGCAAGGAACTGCCACTCACCAGTGCTCACATGCTCACATAGCCCTAATGAAGCACTGGCCCGGTTCCGTTTCAGGGACATTGTTAGTTGGCTTCCACTTGGAGAATTTCACAGGGACTCCAGCCTCAGAAAGTCACATGGAGTGGTGCTGACAAGCACAAGCTCTGGAAACAACAACACGTGTATGAGCCCTGGCTTGGTTGTGTTCTATATATATACATATGACTTCGGGGAAGTGATTTATTGTGGCCTCAGTTTGTAAAATGGGGTTCTGATAAAACCCATTTCTTAGGGTTCTTATGAACTATTTGAAATATCTGACATATCAAGCAGTAAATATTCAAGGATCATTTGTCTATTTTTATTGTTGTTAGACGGGCCAGTGCTTCTCAAATGCTTTCAGTAACTTGTTACCATAGTATTTTAGGGTGCCATATCAATAGTCGGCCATAAACTATTAAAAATGGAGTTTTAAACTCAATTTCAGTATTGCGAGTTAAATTATTCTCAGTTATTATTTATATCAGGCAATATTTAATCAGAGTTATAGACAAGTTGTCTCTCCTACTCCTTCCTCTGTATGTATGGGGGGGGGACGGTGAAGAAAGGAGGAAGAGAGAGAGAGACTGAGATTTTTTGGTGAAGATTTGGCTTTATACCACTGTGGGATCTGTTTCAGTGATTTCTGTAAGTCTGTTCTTCCTCTCTCACCCTAAAACTTAAGGCCACCTTTTATGAGCAAGAAAAGGTGAGCATGAAGTAAGGAAAAGCAAGGATAGGTTGACTGGAACCCACAGGGACAAACCGATTCATGCCGGTTCTTGCTGCCTCCTGTCTATGAGGAATGGCTGTCCTGTGCAAGTGGGATCCCATGGTTGAGACCGTCTCTGTAGGTATAAAGGGTCGGAGTCAGATGGCATGGGGAGGAGAAAGCACAAAAACTCAGAGTGCATGGTTTGCAAGCAGGAGGTCTAGGTTCCATGCCCTATACCACATGGTTCCCTAAGAACTTCCAGAAGCAACACCCTCCTCTTCCACAAGCACCATGACAGGAGTAGCTAGCCCCTGAGCCTTACTAGGTGTAGTCCAAGAACAAATACAAATAAGAATGCATCTAAATAATTCTTTAGTTAATCAAACCCAAGAAAGCCCCAGGAGATGAGTCCATTCATTCCCTCACACCAACGTGAGGAACAAATAGATTATAAATGTGTGTCCACTGGACACGAGAGCTGCTTCACTAGGTCTCCAGGTATCCAGCGAAGCTCTTTGCCGTCCTGCCCCCGCTCCCAGTGGCAGTGCATGGGAAAGGAGCGCTGTATAATGCCACTGGTTGAAGTTTCAAAACCACCATTTTATCTTCTCTACGAACAAAAATAGTAAGGAGTACTGGTACCACACTAACCATTTTCCTATTCTTATTTCATCTATTTTCTGCAGAAACTCGCAAGTCTAACAGACGCAGGTGAGGAAACTGAGGAAGAGAATTCCTCTAGATTAGGTGGCTGACACCAGATAATACTTAGTTATAAATGATGAGAAACACAACTGAGTTTTGGTGTTTGATAGTGTTTGGGCTAACCAGATTTTTCTTTATCAAGAGAATTTTCCAAAATAGCTTAGCTTATAATGGCAACAGATAATCAACTTGTAGTTCTTAACCCTCCTCTTATTAAAAATAATAGAAAAAATAGGTAAAACAATGATGTAATTAGTGATAATATTGCATTCTTGGAGTCTTATGAAAGTGAGTAATTTTCATGTCTGGTTTACATGTAAATATTATTGTCTAAAAATTAAATAACACCAAATATATTCTTCAGTCTTAGTTTCTTTTGTTCAAATATGCACTGCACTGCACTGTTGTGTCGTCCCATTGTTCCTGTTGTTATCCTGGTGTAGAGGTGAGCTATGTTCACACATTCTCAGAAGCACAAATACTGAAAGCATGTGATCCAACTACAATGCCCATCTTAAAAGGCAGGCTCAGGGGTGGGCGGGAAAGTAGGAATATTGGTGGAGGAAAGTTAACATTTGGTGGTGGGATGGGTGATAGAACATTGTGTACCTGAAACTTAATTATGAGTAACTTTGTAAATATCAGTGCCTTAATAAAAATTAATCTAAAATAATAAATGTGGAATTCACATGAACCTTGCCAAAATCTGACGAGCTCACAGATGTTTTTGCTACTGTAAGAAGTCTTGTCTTCTGATGCTTAAAGCCAGAGTAATCTGCCCCTTTGAAATCCTTCCCTTTTCCATTCATTCATGCAACATGACTCTGAAATAATTAAGATATTTTTTTCATAGACATCACCTGAAATGGTATGTGGGCTCAGTAAGAAATTTTGTTGTGATGATGAGTTATGTCATTCAAGGCAGGGAAACAGTTGTTAGGTGTGACACTCAACTCTCACCTCTGTCATCCAAGCACTATTAAGTGTTTTACAAATATTATCTTACTGAACTCTCAAAATCTCTGGAGTAGATATTTCCTCCATTTTGTAAGTGAAAATAACCAAGTTTCTGAGATGTTTTCTTGTGTTGCTCACTTATTGTGAATCATGAATTGGGCTTCAAAGTCTGAATTTCTCCACCATACCTCTACATTTCTCTTGACAACATTTCCACATGGTTCGGGCAAGAACCTGGCACAAAATAGATTCTAGGTTAGTATTTTTATAGACATAATAAATGGAAGACAGGCCATTTTGGCACATCACAGCCTAAAATAGAAAGGCTCCTTTTATGGTGGCAGCAGCTGTGATTGGGAGCATCTCCCAGAAATATTTGTGATCTGACTGTGCAGGCCTGATGTTTCAGGGGTGTTTTTCACCAATTGTCCTGGGGCTACCAGGGCTCTACTCAGCAATAGTGAGATGGGGGCATGAAATTCTTGAAATCAATTTCAGGGCCTTGTACACTGAGTGATTTTCCTAGTCCTAGTTACAGGCTAGTCTGAATCAGACACAAATATAGTGTCTCTCTCTCTCTCTCTCTCTCTCTCTCTCTCTCTCTCTCTCTCTCTTTCTCATATTTTTGTCACCCTTCTCATTGTTGCAATGATCAGAGCATTTACTTGTAGTGACACTTGGTTGTGGTTCTTGTACAGTTAACTGTGGTGTTCACTGGGGCCTTTTATACTTCTTTAGTTATGGTGTTTGCGTAAGTGCAACTAGAATCACTTGTAGCTTCAGGGATCTCAAACAACAGCTGCCAAGCACACACAGTAGAGAATATAGGATGGTACTTGTTACATACAGTGGTATCAGGGATAGAATTCACAGTTTTAACCTATCAAGGCAGACATTTGGTCAGTGACCTTTCTCTTACCCCTCAATCCTGGAATATCTTTCTTTTTATTTTTTAATTGAATCACTGTGAGATAGATCATTACAAAGCTATTCATGATCAGGTTTCAGTCTTACAATGTTCCAAAACCCATCCCTTCACTAGTGTACATTTCCCACCATCAACATCCCTAGTTTCCCTCCCACCAGCCTCCTAACTGCCCCACCCCGACCCCGTCACCTGCCTCTATGATAGGCACCTTTCTTCTTTCTTTTTCTCTCTTTTTGTGCATTATGGTTTGCAGTACAGGTACTAAGAGGTCATTATACTTGTTCAGGGTCTTCAGTATTTTTATGGGGAAGGAAGAGCTGGAGTAACTTTTTTTAACTGGGTGTCAGTTTTGGGCGTGAACATGAATGCCTGGTTTTCTGGAAGAACAGGGAGGGGGAAGGGGCTGTATCCCATCCTGACCCTAAGAAAGCCTGGAGATTTCAGTCACGAAACCTGCATACCCACATTTTCAGAAGATGAATAGCTCAGTGAGATCCGTACCAAGATAGTGGAGTCTGGTCTGGGGCATGGGGGCAACTTTAGATTTGGGGACCAACAGCTGCAGGGGGCTTTGTTTAGGTTGACACTGGGCTAACCCACCCCTCTTTGATGTGTCCCAGATTGTTCAGCCATGTGCAGGTCTAAGATTAACTGCAGCTTTTGATCTCTCTGGAGATTTTTTTTCTTTGCTTTTTGGGTCACACCCAGTGGTACACAGGGGTTACTCCTGGCTCTGCACTCAGGAATTACTCCTGGCAGTGTTGGGGGACCATACATGATCTGGGAATTGAACCCGGGTCGGTCGCATGCAGGCAAATGTGCTATCGCTCCAGTCCCATCTCTCTAGATTTTTTAATAAATACCTTAAGCAGGACTGATAAATGAGCTTGTATGGCTGAGCCAGAGATGGAATTTGCATGTGAGTTTCATGCACCTTACTTTAGCGGCTTGATTTCTAGAAAAACTTGGTCCTGAGTTGTTGGAGTCTAGCCAGAGGCATTGTGGCAATTTTGGGATATCAGGAATCTGGAAGGCATCATCAGGCTGTTAATACACTTGCCCCGCATGTAGGTTGACCCTGCAGTGGGACTGCAGCCCGAGGGCCCCAGTGTCAATGGCAGCAGTGGCCCAGCAGAGATCAGGACCAGGGCCAGGGCTGCCACCATACATGACTCAGGCACTCCTGAGGGGCCGCATCTGCCACTCTCTGAGCAGAGGGCACACACCCACATCCCCAGTCTTCAGACAGTTGGTGCTCAGAGAGTTCCTCCTCCGTAATATGCTGCTGTTGGCGTGGGCTAGGCCAGGGAAGAAATGGTGTCAGGGTCACCCCACCGTTGACTTGCTGCCAGGGCGCTCATTGTGGGAGCCCAAGATGCCCCTCCAACCTCGGGTCCCAGCTCCACAGAGGTGCTGAGTTGGACCTGAAGAACCCTATTCAATCACTTTAAAACTCTGCCACCGCCCACAGCACTGATAGCTGCAGTAGCGCCGCCAGCTGGCAGCCATACGGCCACCATCCTCACGAGTTCCACTCTGGGCCGTGGCAACCAGTTGGTTTTGTTAAATGGCACTCTCCCCTAGATAGAATATCCAAGGGGATCTCACATTCATTCACGTAGAAATGTTAGACCCCGGGGCTTTTCAGAGCGCTGAGAGCTGCCATCCCTCCACCAGCTCCAGCACTGGCTGCTGTCTCCACCCTCTTGATGGGTGAATCCCTAAATTCCTTAAATGACTGCTATTGTTGATGAGAAAGTACTTACATTTCTATAGAGCAGAGAAGGTCATGGCTAAATAAATGTCTTGAGTGATTAGCCAGAACATCAATTTCAGTATACACAAGACACTAATGTAAAATCCAAATATAAATCTATACTTTTTTATGGAGAGTTTTTTATCAGATAAAAATTTAACAAAATCCTTTCATAATAAAAGTCTTTAGTGCAGAGCCCAGCTTGGGAGACAGTACAGCAGAGAGGGCCCTTGTATGGTATGTAGCCAATCCCCGATAGATCCCCAGAGCCCAGTGGTGGGAATTGTATACTGGTGAGGAGATGGGTGTTGGGACATTATATGACTGAAACCTAATCATGAATAATTTTGTAACTGTGTACCCATTGTGATTAAATTTAAAAAATAAACATGAATATATAAAATTTTAAAAAAAGACATCTCCAGAACCCCAATGGTCTTTTAAGCCTGCCAAGAGTGATTCCTGAGCTCAGAACCAGGAATAATTCCTGAGTACTTCTGGGCGTGGCCCAAAAACAAACAAAATATTCTTCAGTGAATGTTAAAAGTCCACAACTCAGCCCTAAAGTTTCATTATCTGATCAGTATCTGCATATTCATTGATTTCACTACCTTCACCCCAATAATATGGAAATTAATCAAAGTATTCATGTGCTGTGCCGTTGACTTCTCTCTATCCTCATATACTCTATCATCTCTACTGTTTTTCTAGGAACTGCCCTATATCCTTTTTTATTCTTTATTAGTTTAAAGTATCCTCTCTTCTTAAAACCCTTTCCTGCCCCCAGGAACTCTGTATAAGGGTCTCTTGTCCTTGCTCAAAGTAGAGCACAGGATACTTCTTTTGTATTATAGTTGCTGATTGCATTTCCACTTTCTTCTACCTGTAAACTCTTGGAGGACATATATTTTGCCATATTTTATCATTGTATCATCCATAATCATCCATAACTGTCATTTCTGTTTATAAATGAGACATGGGTATAAAGGAAATAAGGAAAAGACAAACTACCTGTTATAGGTGATAGGATGTAGAGAGGATCTACTAGTTTGGTTTATGAAAGTATTTATTTCCAAGTTTCCATTAGTAAATAGCCTGAAGAGTGATTCTTTACCAAAATACATTTCCCAGCCTCCCTTGAAGTTTGGTTGGTCACATGATGAGTTTGATTGAATTGAATATATGGAGAAAGGAGGTAAGCTACTTCTCAGTATGACTGAGATACAACTTCCATGTTTTATCTTCCGTTTTCATTGTATTTATTGCATTTGCTATAAAAATGATGTTAAAGTGACTTTGGAACATCAATATAGTGAATCATGATTGACAAGATGAAAATAGCTTGATTGTTGAGTGTCTGAAGAAAAGCAATTACAGAACTGCTGGGTTAGAAGCATTCTTTCCAGATTTTAAGTCACTGATATTTGGGATTAATAGTGTAGGATTTTGTATTATGAGTGGTGTTCCCTAATAAGTATTACATTTACTTCTGTGCTACTCTTTTATAAAATGTTGCAGACATCTGCAAAAGAAGCTTTCAAGAACATAAGGGACAATTTTGCAATGAAGTCGCACTGTAGCAATGTCTTCCCATTGCGCATGGATTTGCTCAAGCGGGCACCAGTAAGTCTCCATTGTGAGACTTGTTACTGTTTTTAGCATATGGAATATGCCATGAGTAGCTTTCCAGGCTCTGCTGTGTGGGCGGGATACTCTCGGTAGCTTGCTGGGCTCTCCAAGAGGGATAGAGGAATCCAACCTTGGTTGGCCGTGTGCAAGGCAAACACCCTACCCGGTGTGCTATGACTCCAGCCCGACAATGCTTGCAATGAAGTATTTCCTATTAAATCTTCCCATAATAATGTGCTCATAATAGAGAAACTGTAAGTTGCGAACAAAAGCACATCCGTATAGAGAGGACAGGAAACATATTCAATACGGACCTTTGATGTAGTATGTGTACTATCAGAAGTATACCCAAGGAATACTTTTGAACAAGTATCCTTACCACATATGGTTTATGCTAGTCAGCAGAAATGTAGGTTGCTTGGCTATTTTAGTGATGTGCTGAAAATCAAAGCTCTAACTTCAGAGAATACTAAAACATTTACAGGTGAGAAACCTGGATGAAGTATGTGTGTCGAGGGAGAAGATTTCTTTGCAATAATATTGCCCACAGCTGACATATTTTTCCCGTTAACATGCCCCTTTCCTGATCTTTCCTAACCCAGCTTTCATTGTTCTACTCCGGGGGTAATTGTTTCTGCCATTAAAGTTGTGCACAGCCTGTCAAAAGAGCAGCCAAAGTGTAACTCTAGAGATCTGACTCCTGGTAAACAAGGAAGTGGAGAAAACCAGGGGCGAGAGCTGTTATATAAGCAAAACAACCTACAGCCATCATTGTCTCAGGGATGACTTTCCTAGGATGCTGTAGAGGACATTTGCTCAACTCGATTTCATTTGGCTAGGATCTTAAAATAGAATGTGACAAAACAGGATAAAGCAAAGCTGAAAGGATCTGGTAGGAATTTAGGAATTATGAGCTGCTTTCTGACTCATGGCTGGGTACCAATAGAGCTCTAAACAGAGGCATCACTCAATCATGAAGAGTTTGTCTCGACATTTAAAACAGAGGGCATCTCTTGGGTGACTTGGGTGAAAATCATAGTCCTCTCTGATTTTCTCACAGGAGCAGTTCTGGGGCAGCCACGGAAATGCACGACTCAGATCTCTGGCTGATGAGGAGCCCAAGCTACTGCAGTTTGTTCCCAGGCATTCATACCCAAGCATACCTTCCCATAGTCTGCTCTCATTCAGTGAGTGAGTAAGGCAAGGACACTTAGGCAGGTTCGTTTTACAAGGTTGCAAGAATTTTCTCATCTTAACTTCTACTCAAATACTCCTTTTAGGTTGAACAAAACTATTTTAATGCTACACTCTTAGATTCTGCTAATACAACTTTGTTTGCTTCCTTCTTTTTCTCCTTCACAGAGATCAGATCTATATTATTGTGTCCTCTGCTGCTTTTATTTGCCCTTCACAGATATTTCCCTTCAGCATAAATAGTGAGTGTCTAATGCTGTCTTGACATCTGTTTAGAGATCAGGTCTCTGGTAGTCTCTCTGAGGGACTGAATTTTGCTTTGCCCCAGATTTAGATAGGTATTATTTATTAATTGTGAAAAATTTTCTACAGGGTATTAGACATAAATTTAAAATTGCCAAAGAAAAGTCTTAAAAATGATTTATGGAAATAACATTTTAATAGCTAGAAATTCTGAGAAAAGATTTGTCAAACATCATTTGTTATATTTTAAACATATAAAACACAAAAATATGTAAATATCACTGTATCACTGTCATCATATTGCTCATCAATATAGAAAGAAAATAATTAGGGCCCTGCGCTGCGCGGCCCTGTGAGAAACTGTCCCCCAAGTCGGCTCTCTGCCGGCTTGGGCGCCTCTGCATCCTCTTCCCCCACTTTGCCGCCGCTGCCAATCAAGCCCAGCGCCACCCCATCTCACGTGTCTTGATCAGGTAACAAGGACCAACCGGGAAACGCTTCCTTGTGCTGCATGGCCCTGCGAGAAACTGCGACCCCGCCAGGAAGATACTGGGGGCGTGGCCTGTATTTCGGTGGGCGTGGTCTCAAAGTGGGCGTGGCCTCCTGTCGGAACGCGGGCCTCTAATGCGGCCTCAGATATTATCTCCACAGATATTATCTTTGACCTTAGCACAATAGGTATTATCTATTTCTTTGAAAATCACTTTAATCATCTCAAACAGATATGCAAAATACCCGTTAGCTTAGTCTAACTTTATAAAACCTATCAGTGAATAAGGGAAGCTTAGCACAAACAGAGCCCCTCCTTCCCACAACAAGAGGGAACAGGAATAAAGAACTACAAAGCTCAGACTCTACACTTCCATATCAAGATGAAGAAGCAGCGAAAATCCCCTCCACCAAGAGAGGGAGAAGAAAAGATTCCAGAAACATCATCAGGGGCTACTCACACCTACAACCTCTCAGATAAACAATTCAGAGAGGAAATCTGGAGGAGAGTCGACCTACTCCAAGCAACCATGGAACAGACGTCCAATAAATTAAGGGAGGAGATGAATGAATCACTGGAACGATCTACCAAAAAAATGCAGGAAGAAATGAGAGCAGAAATTTCAAACCTACGAACGGAAGTCACACAAATAAAGGAAATGGTAGATGAATTAAAAATCACAGTAGATGCCCTCAACAGTAGAATGACTACAGCTGAAGACAGAATCAGCGAGCTTGAGGATGAGCTGCAGAAAGCTTACAGACAACAACAAATCATGGCCAAAGACCTCAAAATGGCTATAGAGCGAATCAGAGCCCTGGGGGATGACTTCAAGAGGAACAACATAAGAATCATTGGAGTACCAGAACCACAGGGAAATAACCCCAATGAAAAAAACACAGTCAAAGACATCATTGCTAAGAAATTCCCAGAGCTGGAGAAGGCAGGCATCCAGAGACAAGGAGTCCAAAGAGTACCAGCAAAAAGAGATCCAAATAAAAAGACTCCAAGGTATATCGTAGTCAGAATAACGGATGCTATGGATAGAGACACAATTCTGCAAGCAGCAAGGTCAAAGAAGGAAATCACATACAAAGGAGCACGCCTCAGATTTACAGCAGACCTGTCTGAGGAAACCCTCCGAGCCCGAAGACAATGGTGGAACATAGTGAAAAAACTCAACGAAATGAATGCCTCACCAAGAATACTCTATCCGGCTAAACTCGCACTCAAACTTGAAGGAACCATACACTATTTCTCGGACAAACAACAGCCCAGGAACTTCATAGACTCAAAACCAAACTTGAAAGAAGGTCTAAAGGGGCTACTGTGAGACAAGTAGGAGCCCCATAAGAACAACTAATCCCACAGAAAGATGACACAAAACCACATCACAATAATCTCTCTCAATGTCAATGGCCTAAATGCACCTATCAAGAGACACAGAGTGGCAAAATGGATCCGGAAATTAAACCCAACATTCTGTTGCCTGCAAGAAACTCACCTGAACAGAGTAAACAGACTCAAAGTCAAAGGATGGAAAACAATCCTGCAAGCAAACAACCCCCTTAAAAAAGCTGGAGTGGCCATCCTAGTATCCGACAACATAGATTTCAGGTTGAAAAAGATTAAAAGGGACAGCAAAGGTCATTTTCTGTTTATCAAGGGATATGTACAACAGGAAGAAATCACACTCTTAAAGGTATATGCACCTAATGAGCGACCGGCTAAATATTTAAAACAACTCCTAATAGACTTCAAAGAGGACATCACTAACAGCACAATAATAGTCGGAGACTTCAATACAGCCTTATCGCCTCTAGATAGATCGACAAGAACAAAACTCAACAAGGAAACACTGACTCTGAAAGAAGAAATTGAAGAGAGAGGCCTAATAGACCTATACAGGGCCTTACACCCCAAAAAGAAAGAATACACATTCTTTTCCAGTGCACATGGAACATTTTCTAAAATAGACCATGTACTGGGCCTCAGAACATACCTCAATAGAATCGGAAAAATAGAAATTGTATCAACCATATTTTCAGATCACGATGCGCTGAAGATAGAAGTTAACCACTCACCGACACGGAGAATCAAATCAAACACCTGGAAATTAAACAATTCAATGTTGAACAATGAGTGGGTCAGGAAGAAAATCAAGGAAGGAATCAAAAAATACTTAGAAACAAATGAGAATGAAGACACGAGCTGCCAAAACCTATGGGATGCAGCTAAAGCCATGTTAAGGAGAAAATTTATAGCTCTCCAAGCATTCCTCAGGAAGGAAGAAAGGGCCCACATAGACAGCTTGACTTCATGACTCAAGACCTTAGAAAAGGACCAGAAAAAGGAACCCAAACCAGAACGAAGAAAAGAAATAATAAAAATTAGAGCAGAAATTAATGACATGGAAACCAAAATGACAATCCGAAAGATCAATGAAACAAAGAGCTGGTTCTTCGAGAAAATAAATAAGATTGATAAACCGCTAGCAAGACTCACAAAGAAAGAAAGAGAGAGAACCCTAATAAATCGAATCAGAAATGAAAAGGGGGACATCATAACAGAAACCAGTGAGATTCAAAAGATCATTAGAGACTACTTCGAAAGTCTATATGCCACAAAACAGGAGAACCTAAAAGAAATGGATGGATTTCTTGATTCCTACAATCTCCCAAGACTGAACAAAGAAGACTTGGAATACCTGAATAGACCAATTAATGTTAAGGAAATTGAAACTGTAATCAAAAACCTCCCCAAAAACAAAAGCCCAGGCCCAGATGGTTTCACTGGCGAATTCTTCCAAACATTTAAAGAAGACCTGTTGCCTGTTTTTCTCAAACTTTTCCAGGAAATTGAAAAAACAGGAACTCTCCCAAACAGTTTCTATGAAGCACACATCTCCCTAATACCAAAAGCAAACAAAGACACCACTAAGAAAGAAAATTACAGACTAATATCCCTGATGAACACCGATGCGAAGATCCTCAACAAAATACTAGCAAATAGGATCCAACAACTCATCAAAAAGATCATACATCACGACCAAGTGGGATTCATCCCGGGGATGCAAGGATGGTTTAACATTCGGAAATCAATCAATATAATCCATCATATCAACAAAAGTAAAGATAAAAACCATATGATCATATCAATAGATGCAGAAAAAGCATTTGACAAGATCCAACATCCTTTCATGATGAAAACCCTCACCAAAATGGGGTTTGGAGGAACTTTCCTCAAGATAGTTGAAGCCATCTATCACAAGCCTACGGCAGCATTATCCTCAACGGGGAGAAGCTAAGGGCCTTTCCTCTAAGATCAGGGACAAGACAAGGATGCCCACTCTCACCACTCTTCTTCAATATAGTACTGGAAGTACTTGCGATAGCTATTAGACAAGAAAAAGAGATTAAGGGCATCCAGATAGGAAAGGAAGAAATCAAACTCTCACTATTTGCAGACGATATGATACTATATCTAAAGAAGCCCAAAGCCTCTACTACGAAACTCTTAGAAACAATAGACTTATACAGTAAAGTTGCAGGCTACAAAATCAATACCCAAAAATCCATGGCCTTCATATATGCAAACAATGAGGCAGAGGAAAGGGACATGAAAAAAGCAATCCCATTCACAATCGTGCCCCAGAAAATCAAGTACCTCGGAATTAGCTTAACCAAGGATGTAAAAGACCTCTACAAAGAAAACTATAAAACGCTACTCCATGAAATCAAAGAGGACATGAGGAAATGGAAACATATACCCTGCTCGTGGATAGGGAGAATCAGTGTTGTCAAAATGGCAATACTCCCCAAAGCATTATACAGATTCAACACGATCCCTATAAGGATACCCATGACATTCTTCAAAGAAATGGATCAAGCATTCCTAAAATTCATATGGAACAACAAACGTCCACGGATAGCTAAAACAATTCTTGGGAAAAAGACGATGGGAGGCATCACCCTCCCCAACCTCAAACTTTACTACAAAGCAGTAACAATTAAAACAGCATGGTACTGGAACAAAGGCAGAGCCGTAGACCAATGGAACAGGGTGGAATATCCCTACGCACAACCCCAAATGTATGATCATCTAATCTTAGATAAGGGAGCAAGAGATATGAAGTGGAGTAAGGAAAGCCTCTTTAACAAACGGTGCTGGCACAACTGGACAACCACATGCAAAGAATGAGCTTAGACCTTGACCTGACACCATGCACAAAAGTCAGACCTAGAATTGGAACACAAAAGAGTTTAGGAAATTGGTTGAAATATCCATGTGATAAAATAGGCCACAGCATCTCTGGAAGCACTGATACTGAAATGTTTTATGATGATAAACTGAAGTGTTTCAGTTTGACGTGAAAAGTTTGCATTTTTTTCACCAAGTTTTCTGAACGAAGAAGAGTTCGCAAATATGTTTTCAAACACTAGACAACCTCACCACCCCTGTATGTGGTATGTGTTGGCAAAGTCTAAATATATTTATCATTTCATGAATGCAAAGCCCCAGAGCTCTCCTAGGTAATTTCAAAACCTTTTATTTGGTTTGGAAACAGAGAAGAAGACAGATGATTAGTCATGTCTGCTTAATCTCCAGTGACAGAATTAAAGAGCATAGTTTTATTTCTGGTCTATCTCACTTCTGTTTTGATCTTTTCGGAAGCTGGGGAAAGATGACAATTGCCCTGTGGTACATTCCTTCTTCTATCAGACTGAAGAAATTCCCTCAGAGGCCCAATGATATATTTTCTTTCACGGAGGATCTAGAGTAAGGTGAGGCCTTTGTCTCTTCTTTGTGACTCTGAAAGAAGCCAAAGTAACTTCCCATCAAGAGTTAAGGTCTAAATCACTGACACTCTCATCCCCAGGTGCTTGAATATGGAACTCCAAACTGTTTGCTATATAATCCTCTTTAGAGAGAGTTCTGGCAATCTCTAGGGAGAGTTGCTGTTCCAGATCTTTAAATTGGTTTGTTTTAGCCTTTCACTCATTCTGGGATACTCACTTCTCTTCTTCTGTGGTGGAACCCATGAGCAGCTCACATCTTCCTATACAATGGGGTCCCTGTTCTCTCTTCCCAGCAGTCTGCTAGCAATTGCCTAAACAAGAACAGAAACAAACATCTCCCTAGGCCAAGCAATAACTTCTAATAATTCACTTAAATGGGAAATATAAATCCATATGGAGAAGAGAGCTATCTACACACAGGAGCAAATGAGACAGCATTTCAACTGCCTCTGTAAACCATGCTTTATTTGATATGATGTATTTAGTATACAGTACAACTCTGTGAGTCATATACTCCTATTTATGTAAATGTACGGGTGAAAATTTAAGTGTATATGTATATAAATGTATAGGGGGAAAGAAGATAGAGAAGATTTTTTTAAATGATTAAAGTGACATTTACTGAGAAGGAAAGTTGCCATCTGAGTCTATTGGGAAGTAAGGTTTTGAAATCCCTTCTTTATCTGCCTACCTTGATGGGGAATGCTCAAGGTCAGTGCATACAGCTACTGATTTTCAAAAATAAAAAATAAAAAAGAAAGGCATGCAAGGGACTTGAGCATTTGATGGCTGAGAGCTGCTCAAAGGACCGGGGGAATGGAGAAACAGGGGCACTGGGTCCCAGTAACTCAATAAACCTAAGCTCCCTGAGGAAGGAGCAAGGACAACCCAATGTTATCCAACATCTGATGACATACACACTTTTTTAACCTGAGGGATCCCTTTCTTTTCTCAACTTTGTCCTTCATCCCAGGCATCCAGCCTTGGCCTGCCTTTCTTCTACACTGATGCCCGTGCCTTCAGAAAAGAATGTTTCCCAAGCATCATGATTTAAACCTCTCACTTAAACTCTTCCTTAAACTAAACTGCCTTTAGTGTTTCTCTACTTGGATGCCCCAAGGCCAACTTAATTATAGCACAACCACCTCGGGGCACTGCACTAGTTCTTTTTCTGCCTGGAGTGATCTTTTACTAACTGTCTTGGGGTTTTTTCCACTCACACACTCCCCTGATTATCTTCTTTAAATAACAGTACCCTATCCCTCAAGCTGTTTAATAGTTTTTTAACCCCATCTTCTGGAATGTAAGTTCCCTCAGAATTTCCTTTTACCACTCTACTCCATTATTATTTCCCTCATGCCCTGAAAAAAAATCTTGGAATATTGACTCACAAGTTAGGTGGGAAGGAAAAAAAGAAAGAGAGAAGGAGAGATGAAAGGAAGAAAGAAAGGAAAGAAGGAGGCAGAGAGAGGAAGAGGAAAGGGAGGAAAGAGGGACAGAGGAAACAAGAAAGGAAGAAGGGAAGAGAGGGAAGGAGGGAGAGAGAGGAAGAGAGGAGGAAGGGAGGAAGGAAGGAAGGAAGGAAGGAAGGAAGGAAGGAAGGAAGGAAGGAAGGAAGGAAGGAAGGAAGGAAGGAAGGAAGGAAGGAAGTGAGGAATGGGAGAAAAAATAATAGAGGGAAAGAATAAAGAAAGGAAGGGAGGGAGGGAAGGAGAGAAAAAGCAAAGAAGGGAGTAAGGCAGGGAGGGAAGGAAGGAGAGAGAGAGGGAAGGAGGGAAGGATGGAGGGAACAAAGGGAGGGAGGGAAGGAAGGAGGAAGAAAGCCAGAGAGGGAGGAAAGGAGGGAATGATGAAAGGAATGAAGGGAAGGAGGGAGAAAGAAGATAATAAAGGAGGGGAGGCAGAGAAGGAGGGAGGGAAGGAAAGCAAGTAGAGAGGGAGAAAGAGGAAGAAAGAGGGGGAAAAGGAAGAGAAAGAGAGGAAGGGGAGGGAGGGAGGAACAAAGAGTGAGGAAGGGGAGGGAAAATAATGGAAGGAAGGAAGGAAGGAAGGAAGGAAGGAAGGAAGGAAGGAAGGAAGGAAGGAAGGAAGGAAGGAAGGAAGGAAGGAAGGAAGGAAGGAAGGAAGGAAGGAAGGAAGGAAGGAAGGAAGGAAGGAAATATCTCCTTGCTTGCTCCCACCACAGGTCCTCCCATCCCTAGCCATTCCACATCCAATGCTGTGCTTTAAAGTGTCACTTGGTAATTTGGGTCATAAATTAAGCAAGTGTTTCAAATCCCTTCTACATCCATCAGTATTTAACATATATACTGGTTTTGCTTTAGCTAGCTTTTTTGAATGAGAAATTGCCTCATTTCTCACTTTCCCATGAACATCCTATACAGTTTCTCTCAGTTCCCAAGTAGCAGTATTCTGTGAACCCAATGTCCTGCGTCCAGAGGAAGCTGGACCGTTCTTCATACTCTGGAATGATACACTGAACAAAGTTCCACAACAAACAATCTAGTTTCAGGGACTAGCAAAAGCTCAAGGATTTCATAGCCTCGAAGCCTATTTTGCAAGAAGCACTAAAGGAGCTTCTTTAGAATACAAGATGAACTTCTCAACACTTTGCCACTTCGTAGGGCTTTCACTCCTTATGCTTATGGTCATCTCTACCAGATTATGTTTTTTCCTAGATTGCAGAGTGGTTTATACCTTTTCAATAATGAATTAATGACTCATTTATACTGAATGTGCCCTATCTGTCAATATGAAGTTATATTAGGAGACTTCAGGGTCAGGTGGACGTTCTAGCTGCACACAGAGAAGATAAAGACCTCACCTTGCTCCAGATCCTCAGAGGAAGAGGTCTTATGACAGAAAACATTATGTTATAGATAAGGCTCAATTATATTAATTAACAATTAAAATATTATAATCAAAATTTTACAGGTGCAAAAATAAATCAGCTGGATAGACAGCTACCTCAGAATACATTTTAAAATAAAAGATGTCTTTCATGTGTGGCATATAAAGAAACATATTAAGGGAATAACCAATGACCCAAATCATCTAACTGGAAATTTGTCTATAGACAGAATTTTTATAAGAGGGGTTTGAAAGGAACCCTTGGGACACTGGTGGAGAGAGTCAGGATGCTCTGATGAGGAGTGTGGTATTAGGATAATGTATGCAGAAAAAGAATTTTTAGCAGAATTGTAAATCTTTCAATAAAAATGAGAAAAATAATAAAATTATTATTATCAACAATAATAATAATAATAATAGATTACCCAGAGGAAGTGAAGGAAGCCCGAGAGGAGGGAAAAGCCAAGGAGAGAATGGGTTAGGCCTTAAAGGGACAAAGTCAACAGCCAACAGAAATGACTGGTTCCACATCTGCCTTTACTCTAAGGAGTGCATAGGAAACAGATGACTAAATAAAGCTTGTTTTAGTTTGCATTGTAAAAAAATAGTCCAAAATAAATAATGGCAAAAATTAATAAATGACTAAGCAAAATGCATATTTATAACTTTGGGTTTTTTTTTTAAGTTTTATTGGGATTTAATGATAATATAGTGGATAAGGCACTTGCCCTGCATGTGTCTCACCCCAGCAACTATGGACAGATGTATGGTCCCTGCAGGAGTGATCACTAAACACAGCCATAGGGCCAGGAATAAGCACTGAGCACAGTGGATGTGGCTCCAAAGCAAAGATGCCACACCAAAAATGTTTTCTTTTATCAAAGATTTGCATTGGGCAGCACCAAGCCCAAAGTAGTTAGGAGTAATTTATCAAAAAGTCTGAGGGGTAATGTTTTTCATCAAGAAAACTTGGAAGTAAAGCAAGAAAATTGTTTGAGTATATAATAAGTATATAAAGTTGCTTTCTTTTGGAAAGTCTGTTTGCCTGTGTTGGTGCTTTCTGAGTCTGGCTTCCATTTTATTCCTTGGAGCAGATTGGTGCTGGTCCTCAGAAAGTTTCTGTCTGTCTTGAAGAAGTTATTGCCATTTAATACATGGATTTCTTTGTTAATATTAGAATTTAAGATTGATACCCCATTTTTTAATACAGAATGTTTTGTGCTACTCTATTGGTATCTCACAATGGAGACGTTACTGGTGCCTGCTGGAGCAAATTGATGAGCAAGGGGATAACAGTGATGACAGTGATACAGTGATTGGTTATCTGCAAGTTATTACTCCCATTTTCACTCAGTTAATTGCTTTAACCATATCACATCTTCATTTTAGGTAATGAGTACATTAGCAAACTAAGAAAATCACATGAATAATAAAGCACACATTTCAAAAGAAAATCTGTTTACATTTGTATAGTCCAGTTTTCTCAGATGCTTTGTCCAGAGGCCTATTTTCCCCAGGGAATGGCCATGGTTCAGTTTGGGAAATACTTCTCAAGATGACCTCTCACAGAACCCAGGGTCTTTCATTCATCTAGACTTTTACTTTTGTAGTTCCTGTGTCTAGAAGGCCCATCTGTCTTTTGATATCTGAAAAATTCCTATCATTTAGCCCACCATATAATACAAAGTCACATCCTCTGTGAAAACACCCCCTGGTGAGAGTGAATCTCTCCTTCTTCTGGCTTCCCCTGTATCTAGTTCTCCCCTTGGATAATGATACTCACACTGTTTCTTATTCCTGCTTATTTTCCAAAGCCCCTACTCATCAACTAAGGCTTCCTAGGGACTGACAGTCATTCAGCTCTAATACTCAGCAGTGCATCTGGGACAATGGGATTTGTTTCTATGGTATCAAACATGGAGATAGACAAAAATCACCAAAAATGTTTACTTTGATCCAAGTATGTGGAAATTATATTGTCTCCATTTGTGGGAAGGTCTAAAGAAAATATAAGCTAAAGCTCCACAGGAGGTGGTCTGCATAGGATCTGCACTGTAGCACTGTAGCTCTGTCATCCGGTTGTTCATGGATTTGCTTGAGCGGGCACCAGTAACATCTCGATTGTGAGACTTGTTACTGTTCTTGGCATATTGAATATGCCACAGGTAGCTTGCCAGGCTCTGTCGTGTGGGCGGGATACTCTCGGTAGCTTACCTGGCTCTCCGAGAGGGACAGAGGAATTGAACCCAGGTTGGCCGAATGCAAGGCTAACACCCTATCTGCTGTGCCCTTACTAAAATGCATTCAATGGTCTGAGAGAAAAAGACCTAATGAGTAGTCGAGATTCATTCCTTGAGTCAATAATTTCTGTTGTTGCCACTGCTTGCCTCTAGAGATGGAAATAAACAGCCCATCTCCAGCCCACATAAAACACAAATGTCTCCCAAACCACAAGTTTGCCCTGGAATCTTGTCACAGGCATGCCAGCTGCCTATGTCGTTACTTTCCACAAATTCTATCCACAGACAGAATGACGTCAGTGTGGTAGAGGAAAAAAAAACCAACATAAGGAAACAAATAGGCAAAACAAAACAAGCAAAAAAATAAATAAAACGGATCCTTTCCAATTAAGTTTTTTAAAAGCTGAGCATTTATTTCAAAGGTCATATAAACTGAGAAATCAAGAAATATGTATCATTCAGTGTCTTCAAACACCCAGCATTGATTATAGTACATGCAACATAGAAAGTGCTCCAAATTGGGTGATGGATGAATTTCTATAAATTGTGACAGATGAAAAAATTTCCAGAGGCACATAAAACAAGAATATAAACCAGTTCCTTTCAAGATTGTTTTTGGAGAGAAGTAGAGCTGGCTTCTCATCAACTAAGGGAAGATGGAACAGTTCAGTGCTTCCAGCTTGGTTAATCTCAGTTGTGAGCAACAAGTCCAACTAAGGAGAGAAAGGCACATAGGGGAGGGTTACGATTGCTAAGCAAAGTGTCTTGTCATTCGTGAGTCTAATTAGTAGACACCTTATTGTACTAGCAGACTAAGAGCTTTCTACTTTCATACAAAACGACTTCCATTTACTCAGTTTCTGTCTCAGGTACATGAAAAGGCCAATCATTTCTTGACTTTCCCAAATAACTTAATAACTCTGTTGTTGACTGAACTAGATGGAGTACAATGATCTCTCACCAAATTAAGTCTTGAATAAATTTTTAAATCAATTCCAAATGACTTAGACATAATTGAAATTTATTTTCCTAGTGCTGTCCAGGAAACAATTCTGTGCAGTAATTGTAACAGATCGATTGCTTTTTCTTCCCTGTTTCTCATTCTGGAAAGCTCACCCTATGACCGAATCACCTGGGCTTTTTTGTTCTGGGGCTTCCAGCTTCATTTTACCAGCAAGAAGGCAGTCAAAGTCTTTCTGGTCCTTTCCACTCGTCTGTGGTCCAAGCAATGGTCATGTGTTGCTGTGTACAGCTTCGTCAGTAGCTCTGGCTCTTTGTTCTTTTCTTCCACTGGACTCCCACCTTTAAAAAGCCTCACACTTGTTGCCAGTGGCAGTCTTAGCATTCCTTATTGATTCCCTTAAATCTTCCATATAAGTAGTTCTTCAAGAATTTCAATATTTTCAGCTAGCCTCTTAGAATGTGATTTTTGATTGATTGATTAAAGATTGGTTGATTCTTCTACACTGTTGGTGGGAATGCCGACTGGTTCAGCCCTTCTGGAAAACAATATGGACGATTCTCAAAAAATTAGATATTGAGCTCCCATTTGACCCAGCAATACCACTGCTGGGAATATATCCCAGAGAGGCAAAAAAGTATAATCGAAATGACATCTGCACATGTATGTTCATTGCAGCACTGTTTACAATAGCCAGAATCTGGAAAAAACCCGAATGCCCTAGAACGGATGACTGGTTGAGAAAACTTTGGTACATCTATCCAATGGAATACTATGCAGCTGTTAGAAAAAAGGAGGTCATGAATTTTGTACTGAAGTGGATCGGCATGAAAAGTTTCATGCTAAGTGAAATGAGTCAGAAAGAGAGAGACAGACATAGAAAGATTGCATTAATCTATGGCATATAGAATAACAGAGTGGGAGACTAACACCCAAGAATTGTAGAAATAAATACCAGGAGGTTGACTCCATGGCTTGGAGGCTGACCTCACATTCTGGGGAAAGGGCAACTCAGAGAAGGGATCACCAACTATAATGTAGTCGAAGGCCATGTGGGGGAAGGGAGTTGTGGGCTGAATGAGGGCTAGAGACTGAGCACAGTGGCCACTCAACACCTTTATGGCAAATCTCAACAGCTAATTAGAGAGAGAGAGAACAGAAGGGAATGCCCTGCCACAGTGGCAGGGTGGGGTGGGGGGAGATGGGATTGGGGAGGGTGGGAGGAATGCTGGGTTTACTGGTGGTGGAGAATGGGCACTGGTGAAGGGATGGGTTCCCGAACTTTGTATGAGGGAAGCATAAGCACAAAAGTGTATAAATCTGTAACTGTACCCTCACAGTGATTCACTAATTAAAAATAAATAAATAAATAAATAAATAAAAAGATTGGTTGATTAAAGCCATTAAAGAG
The DNA here is from genome assembly GCF_027595985.1 of Sorex araneus. Lineage (NCBI taxonomy): Eukaryota > Metazoa > Chordata > Mammalia > Eulipotyphla > Soricidae > Sorex > Sorex araneus. The sequence goes on along the minus strand of NC_073311.1, from coordinate 10,293,682 downwards.
TTTCTTCTTTTTTTTTGTTCGTGCATATCTAGAAACCTCTGAAATGTTTTAAAGATGGAGAGAAGGAGAGAGGAATTCAGGAGGGAAGTCAGATTTGAATTTGAAAAATAGGAAATTGTTCTGGGAAATTGATTTTTAAAAAGAGAAGAGAAGAGCATATGGACAGGTTAGTTAGGAATAGTGATGCAGAAGAAATCTAATGGCAACTTGAACTGTGGTATTGGTAAAGGTGAAGAAAAAGGATTCAAAAGATGTTTGAATGTAAAGTAACGTATCTAATGATAGACTCGATGCAGAGAGCGGAGGTAGGTGAGAGACTGAGATACTAAAAGTAACACCCTGTTTTCTGGTTTTAGATTATGTTATCTGAAAAGAAATTCATCTTTGGAAGATTAGATTTCTAAGATAATGTTCATGAATTTTATTTTAGGCTTGTTCATTTTGAGTGGGCTTTGAGATACCTATGTAGGCATATAAATACACAAGTCTTATAAATCAATATGGAGATATTAACTTCAATTTGCACTATTAATTGTCTCTATGTAGTTATTAATTAACCCAATGACTTACCAACCTCAGAAATGAGAAGTGTTTTTAAGGTCCCAGATAGAAATCTTGAGATTCTTTAGGGACCCTAAAAATAAAAACACTTGAACAAATATGTGAAGTAGTCATGTCAGTTGTATTATCATTCAGATCAGATAGAAACCTCTAATACAAACATGAAACATGTAAAATAATATTTTATGTTTTATTAAATACACATTATATCTTTTTTTATTACCCAAGTCAGACTCAGAATGGCTTAATGCCTTATGAGAGGCTGCATGCTAAGTGAACAAAATGATGCATGTCTGTTCTCAAAAACAATGTGTGTGTGTGTGCATGTGTTTTTACCCTGAAGTACTAAAACTTTACATTATACACATTTAAGTGAAGTTGTCATGGTAACACACTGTAGACAATAACTATCATTATTTGTGCTATTCCATATGCTAGAAATATGAAATAACTTTCTATCTCTCTCAATCATATTGAAAACCAACTTCATGATCCAGAATCCTATCTCTAGCAATTGCCAAAGAAGCTGTCCTAGATTCTTAATCCCAACTTTTCAAAAATATACACTAGATCTGATCCTGTTGCAGAATCTCATTTTTATCCATCTTTACCCTTTATGACTAAAATAGCTAAACCTGAATATGTAGGACAAAAGCATCCAATTTCTTAAATGTAACCAAGTGAGGCTACCTTTTATTTTATTTTATTTTATTTCATTTTATTTTATTAGTGAATCACCATGAGTTACAGTTACAAACTTACAAACTTTCATGTTTGCATTTTGTTTATATCCCTCCACCAGTGCCCAGTCACCTCCACCAATGTTCCCAGTATCCCTCCCACCCCATACCCCCCACCCCACTCCACCTCTGTGGCAGGGCATTCCCTGTTGTTCTCTCCTTTTGGATGTTGTGGTTTGCAACAGAGGCACTGCGTGGCCATCGTGCATGGTCTATATTCTATTTTCAGCACGCATCTCCCATCCCATGCGGGTCCTCAAACCACACTTTACCTGGTGTTCCCTTCTCTATGCAAGCTGCCTCTTCCTCCAGCATGTGGGGCCAGCTTCCAAGCCTTGGAGCCAACCTCCTGGTACTTATCTCTACTATTTTTGGCTGTTAGTCTCCTATTCTGTTATTTTATTTTATATTCCACAGGTGAGTACAATCTTTCTATGTCTGTCTCTCTCTTTCTGACTCATTTCACTTAGCATGATACTTTCCATGTTGATCCACTTATATGCAAAGGTCATGACTTTATCTTTTCTAACAGCAGCATAGTATTCCATTGTGTAGATGTACCAAAGTTTATTTAACCAGTCATCTGTTCTCGGGCATTCGGGTTTTTTCCAGATTCTGGCTATTGTAAACAGTGCTGAAATGAACACTTGAGTGCAGATGTCTTTTCGACTATATTTTTTTGCCTCTCCGGGATATATTCCCAGAAGTGGTATTGCTGTCTCAAATGGGAGCTCAATTTCTAATTTTTTGAGAAGCGACCATACTATTTTCTAAAAGGGCTAAACCAGTTGGCATTCCCACCAGCAGTGTAGGAGGGCCCCTTTCTCCCCACATCCACGCCAACAGTGGTTGCTTTTGTTCTTTTGGATGTGTGCCAATCTCTGTGGTGTGAGGTGGTGTCTCATGGTTGTTTTTATCTGCATCTCTCTGATGATTAGTGATGAAGAGCAATTTTTTCATGTGCCTTTTTGCCATTCATATTTCTTCCTTGAGAAAATTTCTGTTCATTTCCATCCCCCACTTATTGATGGGGTTCGGAGTTTTCTTCTTGTAGATTCCAACCAGTGTGTGGCTACCTTTTAAACATTAAGAGAAATTTTCTATATAATAAATGTCTATATGTGTACTTACATATATCACTGTATCACTGTCATCTCATTGCTCATGGATTTGCTCAAGAGGGCACCAGTAACATCTCCATTGTGAGACTTGTTTTTACTGTTTTTGGCATATTGAATAGACCACAGGTAGCTTGCCAGGCTCTGCCTTGCGGGCAGGATACTCTCGGTAGGTTGCCGGGCTCTCCGAGAGGGACAGAGGAATCGAACCCATGTCAGCCATATACCCACTGTGCTATTGCTCCAGTCCACTTACATATATAGTAATGTATATATTTATGAATTTATATAGTATATTTATTGACACATAAATTTACTGAAATATATCCTAAAACAATCCTTTACTATTTGCAATCTGCTCAGATTTCCTATTCTATTCTGTTCAGATTTTTAAAATGCAAATTAAAGTCCACCAATTTCTTGTCTTGGGTCACAAACTTTAGGCTAAAAATTATATTCATAGCTCTTTGTTTCATCTGTAATGCATCTTTGGACTCTCATGATGACTCAGGGAGGATTATGGAGTTTTGCTAAATTAGGGCCCAGAGTTTCTCAGTGACAGGAGGAGGATAATAGCTGGTAACACAGCAGCTATGTAAGGATTCTCTCCTGTATATACATACAAACATATGTTTTTCACAGTCCCCGAGAACATGCTGTTTTGTCTTCTCTAAGGAAGTTGTTGTATCATTTGGAATAAATTCTTGCCTAGACTTAATTACAAGAGGAGTTATGCTTCTGTTAAGAACTTGGTATGTGCTTAACTTAAGTACACAGTAAGGATAATCAGGTTCTCATTAATTTGTTGACTTCCAGAAAACTTCAAGCTAAATACAAGTGAGAATTTCCTTCATATTTAGGTCCAGCTTCCATTCTATTCTTATTTTCCCTTTATCTCTACCTAGAAGCTATTTTTCTTTTTCTGCATCTTTGAAAACTACCCATTTTTTTTCTTTGAAAACTACCCATTTTTTTTCTCTTGACCCAGCTGCTATTGGGGACTCTATTTAGCATCTGTAAGTACTGGTTTTCTCATGATTAATAGAGGGAACTAAAGACATCTTCCTGAGCAGTTATTGTGAAGTACTTGACAGAGGTTACCACATGCAGTAAAGGCTTAGTGAATCTCAGTTATTGTAAAAACATGTATATTTGAATTTGTAACTCTTTTTGGACATGCACCCGTACCCGTAGTATGTCAGCATACAACAAGAAGAAACACCAGCAGCTCTTACTGAGTGGGAACTCAGGGGATGTGTGAACAAAGGGAGTTTTCATGATACCCTAGAGCGCTAGAAGATTCACATAAAATTTTTGCTAAGTAATTGTGGTCTCCCACACAGAATCCCATCATCAACTGAGAAGCTGAACCCACAAACATTTATTTTCTCACGGCTCTGATGCTTGAAGCCCAATATCAAGGTGCCAACAAGTTGCCCATCTGCTGAGAGCAACCCCCCTTCTCTTGGAGATGCTGCTTCTCACAGTGTCCTAACATGGCCTCTTATCTGTGTGGGGAAAGATAGAGAGGAAAGAGGGAGAGCAAGACAGGGAAGAAAGAAGTGGAAGGACAAAAACAGGGGAAAGAGAGAGGCTGGATGATGGGGAAACAGATTTCAGTACAGGGAAAGTCTTTTCTTATAAGAACGCAGTTCTAAGGGATTATTAAGTCTCCACCCTTGTGAACTCACTTAACCTTAGTTGCCTCCCTAAAGAGCTGATCTCCAAATGCAGGCCCATTGGCTTAGGGCTTCAACAGATGAATGGGGGTTGGGGAGTATATTCAGACCTTAGCAACAGTTGTTAGTAAGAAGGAGTCCAGGATCTGGCAAGGAGAGAGGAAAGATTTTTTTTTTAAGATAATAATCCAGGGGACTGGAGTGATAGCACAGCGGGTAGGGCATTTGCCTTGCATGTGGCTGACCCAGGTTCCATTCTTCTGCCCCTCTTGGAGAGCCAGGCAACCTACCGAGAATATCTCACCTGCACAGCAGAGCCTGGCAAGCTACCTGTGGCATATTCGATATGCCAAAACCAGTAATAACAAGTCTTACAATGGAGACTTTACTGGTGCCTGCTCGAGCAAATCGATGAGCAATGGGATGACAGTGACAGTGATACAGTGAATAATCCAGGGGCTGGAGCAATAGCACAGCGGGTAGGGTGTTTGCTTTGCATGTGGCTGACCCGGGTTCTATCCCCAGCATCCCATATGGTCCCCGGAGCACTGCCAGGAGTAATTCCTGAGTATAGTCAGGAGGAACCCCGTGCATCGCCAGGTGTGACCCAAAAGAATACAAAAAAAGATAATAATCCAAGGGCATAGAGAATGAGATTTTTTTCCCCAGTATGGTAAAGAGAGAAGAAAGGAAAATGTAAGGGACTTGTGGGGGAGCCCTTCTTCTACCAGATTCAACAATTCTGAGAAAAGCCAGGCTTCCTCAGTAAACATGGTTGCCAAAATTGAGGTAGAAAAGCCAGGGGCTTTTCTGTTTGACAATTAAGGCCTCGGAGAATGAGGGTCAAATTGAGCGGGAAGAGGTGAGTGCCCTAATTTGTGCAATGGCTTCTGGTAAGGAAAAGAAAACCAGGAACCAATGTCTTTAATTTCTTTTTATAAATTTTTATTTAAAGAACTGTGATTTACAAAGTTAGTGATAGCTGGGTTTTAGGCATGTAATTTTTCAACACCAATCCCACCACCAGTGCCAACTTCCCTAGATCATTGCTCCCGTACTCCGGTCCCCACCCCTACCTGGCCACACCTGCCACCTTGTAAAAGGCACATTACAGAATGTGGTGGTTGCAACTTAGATCTCATGTTTTCAGTGTCCAATCACTGGAATATCAAGACCCCTGACCCCTGTTTTCCCATTACTTTTCTTTCTCATCTTCTTCCTTCCCTACTTGATTTCTTTCCTTCTCTGTCCTTCTCCTCCCTAAACTCTGGGGTCCAGGGTGATGTAGGCATCCTCCTCCTTCTTTATTACACTGCACTTCCTCACTCAGATATTCGATATACCTACCGATAAGCGTTTTTTTTCTTTTCACCCAACAAAAGACTGTAGATACTTAATCTGGAGCCAGAGCAGGGCAGGGCAGAGGCTCTGAGTACCGAGAAGGGGATGCAGAGCTCACAGGCAGCCGCTCTCACTGGCACCTAGGAGAGCCTGGCAGAAGCCAGGATGCTGGTAAGTCAGCCCCCAGCGTCCTTGACTGTTGCTCCTATCAGTTCTGAGACAGGCCGTCTCCCCCGACGCCTTCCGCCAGCCCACGCAGCCAGCCTGCCGGTGGCGACTGTGCCACCTAAGCGCAGTTCTGTGGGCCTCTGGCAGGCCTCGCCCACTCCGTGCCGAATGTTACTCTCTGAGACAAATTAAAATGCAATTGTGAACGCTTCTCAAGCTTGAGCGCATGTGTCTCCATTTCCTCGAGGGATGATGTCCCCCATAAGGGGGAGGCCTTGACTGTCAGAGCCCGGCCTGGCTCCCGCACCAAAGGGCCGCCCCTGCGGCAGCCTGGAGCCTGGCAGGGCCGCTGGCGGGCCTGGGGAGATTCCGCCCACACCCCGGAGCATCTGCACGGCCTCTGTGCAGTCCAGTCTGGAGCCAGCCTCCCCCTGCGCGGGCAGGAGCCGCACCAAGAATCCTGCAGCCCAAACCTCCGCCCGAGAGCCAGCCCGTTTCACCCGCTGGCATCAAACAGTTTAGAAAAGGCACTAAATTTAGAACGTCCAAGTAAGCACTGAAGTTCTTTCCTTAGTGCCTGGGTCCAGCGAGCTATTCAGGACATCACACCACAGAACAAAGCCGCGCGACGGCCAGCATGAACTGAGTCGGGGAAAAGGAGGGCGTTTGGCCAGGGACAGAGCCGCCCTGTACCGCCCAGCGCGGGCTCGAGGGTGACCTCAGAAAGCCCCACATCTGACTGCTTTTGCAGGGCCACGGACCGTCGGAAACCATCTCCTTTGGCACATTTTCTTTGAAGCACATCTGATGAAAGCCTCATCCTCCAGCAGTTTGCTCCTGGCACGAGGTGTTTCCGTGCAGAAAGCAGTGAGGCCGCAGAAAACGCAGTTAACATTTGATGGATTTAAGCAGTCCTGTCTGTAGGTCTCTTCTGTTAGCCTCGCGACTCCAAATATTTGTCTCTCTCAGTGCCCACATCTGGCAGGTTCAAATGTAAGGGGAAAGAGGGTTTGTAAATGATTTATAAGAATTCAATGAAGCTCATTTAACAATATGGTTCCCTAAGGTATGTCTGCACAGACTGACTTGTCCACCCGGGGTCTTTGCTTTGGACTAGGACCATCTTAATGTAGTAAATATTCTTTTTTAAAGCTTATGCTGATCCAAAGTTTGATCTAGACTTTTGGTTAACTTGAAAACAAAAATAGTAACAGAATTTTTTTGGTGATTGTGAGGACCTGAGTCTGCCATTTTCCAACCTGTAGTCCTGTTACCAATAAACATTTCCTTCTCCACTGGTCAAGAAAAATCAAACAGAAAATGGTAAAACAGGAGCTGAACAGCGAGTGGGGCACTTGCCTTGAACCCAGCCAACCCTAGTTATATCCCTTGTACCCCATGTGGTCCCCTGAGTTTACCAGGAGTAACCCCTGAACATTGCCAGGTGTGGCCCAAAATCCCAGCCCAATCCCCTAAAATTAAAATGGTAAATCAATTTTGTATACAGATGTACTTTGTACATTATCTCTTTCTAAATATGGGATGCAGGAAAATGCAACAATGAAAGGATTCCTTGCAAGCAAATTATTAAACTAATATTTTAATTATTTTAAATAATTAAAATAAATGTTTTATTTAATAAAACAATAGATATTTTAATAACATAATTAAAATAAATAATTAATAAATATAATATGATAAATTAATCACAAATCATGACATCCCGTTAATCACCGATTTCTCAGGCGGGCTCAGTAACATCTCATTTCATCCTTCCCCTGAGATCTTAGAAGTCTATCTCGACTCGGCCCTCCTTACGATGTTGCACTGGGTGCTCTTCAGGGTCAGGAGAATGAGATTCAGCTTGTTACTGGATTTTGCATATGAATACACCATGGGAAGCTTGCAAGGCTGTCCCATGTGGGCAGGAAACTCTCAGAAGATTGCCAGCTTCTCCCAGAGGGAGAAATAGGCCAAAGATATCGCGCAGCTGCTTTTGCGGCCGCACACTTCTGAGAGCTTGCTTTTAAGTCTCTCTCGGAACCTTGGCCGTTGATGGGATTAAACACACCTGGGTTCCTCTGCCGGTACCTTCATGCATTGAGGCCTGTCCGAACGTGTAGAAAGGGGCCTCCAGCATGGCTGTAGCTAGGGTCCGGTGGTCTTCGGCGGCCAGGAGCTCTGCTCGGGGTGGGGAGGGAAGCTGGAGCCCATCCCCTCCAAGGGGCCCCAGGGAAGACAGCCAGGTGTGCGGGCAAGAGACTCTCTGCATCACTCTCTTCTGAGAGCTTGCTTTTAATTTTATGAGAAATTAATATAATAAATAAATAATTGAAATAATTAAAATAAATGTTTTAATAAAATAATAAAAATAAAAATTTAAAGTTATTCTAAGACAATAATTAAAGGAAATATAGCCACAAAAAATTTTAAGCTGTTGTTGATGCCTCAGATATTAATTTATTGAAAGGAAAAAAGTATTCCTAATACATTTCTAAGTAAACAAGTAACACATCAATTTAATGATGGGGGTAAACTCCAAAGAAGGGTTCTTTCCAGGTCAGAGTCTCTTAAATGTTTTCCACTTGTGACCCCTTTTTTCCAAAGACATACAACATTTTGTGGCAAACAAAGCCACAAACACCTTGGATGTATTCTATGATTGATTCTGTCACTGTCACTGTCATCCCGTTGCTCATCGATTTGCTCGTTAATTTAGGGTCATTGCACTTTCAGAAAAATTTTATTATTGCCAGATATTTTGCAACATTTATAAGAAGGTAGGCTCTATATGGTCAGATTTTGTATATTTCAAAATGTATTATTAATTTTCTATGTTGCTAATTTTTAATAAATAAAAACATAAACTGAAAAACAAATTTCAAAACTTTACAGTGTCGTGCTTAGCAGAAAAGGGAAAATCATGAAAGCAAGCAACAATTGCATTTAGCATTCTCAAATATGCAAATACACTAGAATTAAAGATTGCTGAAATAAATATGCAGTTAATTTGAGAAAATTCAAAGCATTGAATCTAGCTAGCCCATGCCTGTGTTACTCGGGTCTGCAACATCTTCTCTACATCTCACTCCTCCTCCAACAAGCAGGAACTATTCTAATAGTGCTCCTTTATTGTTTGGGCCATATCTGGATGTGCTCAGGGATTATTCCTGGCTCTGTGCTCAGGGATCATTTCTAAGGAAACTCAGGGCGCCATATGGAATTCCGCATCGAGCCCGCCCAGGTCAGCTGCGTGCAAGGCAAGTGCCCTACCTGCTACACTATCTTTCTAATCCCTTTATCAGTGCATTGTTTGAATATGTCTTTGTCCTTTAATATTCAGAATCACATCGAGCATTTTATTGCACCTTTTTAAAAGTGGTCATGTTTAGGTATTTTGTTTTGTTTTGTTTTTTGGGTCACACCCGGGGATGCTCAGGGGTTTCTCCTGGCTTTGCACTTAGGGATCAATCCTTGCAGTGCTCAGGGGACCATATGGGATGCTGGGAATCAAACCTGGGTTGGCTGCATGCAAGGCAAATGCCCTACCCGCTGTGCTATCGCTCCAGGCCCAAGTCATGTTTAGTGTTTTTTTTTTAAATTTTTTATGGAATCACTATGTGAAAAGTTACAAAGCTTTCAGTCTTAAGTCTCAGTCCTACAATGATCAAACACCCATCCCTTCACCATTGCACATGTTCCACCACCAAGAACCCCAGTATACCTCCCATCCCACCCCCACTCCCCGCTGTGTGGCTGATGATTTTCACTTTACTTTCTCTTTACTTTGATTACATTCAATATTTCAAGAAAAAACTCACTATTACTATTTGGAATTTTCCCCCAACAATCAGATATATGGAAAAGGTATCATTTGATAATTTGTTTTCCATTGCTGAGAATGAAGAATATATGAGGTCGCGCGGCCACTATTGTGCGATTTTGGATTTCTGGCATTTTAGTAATTTAGTCCAGAAAAATTTCTGCCAGAAGTTGCATCATTACAAACTTGTACCTCTCTTTAGTGGGCTTTATAAGATATATTTAGTTTTTATGTTGAACCTTTTTTTTCTAGTTCTATCCTTTTTGATCAACGATTTGGAAACCCTTTGTGCCTGGATGTTCTTATACCTTCATGCATCCTCTGGGCTTTCTCCTTCCTGACTCCCCTACACTATGGAGCATGACCTGTCCAGAGCTTTGAACAGTTAGTATCCTTAAGCACCTGTCAGAGTTGTCTTCAAGATCTTTTCATCTTTTGTTTTAAGTCACATTGACGATTTCTTGTAGGGTGGGTACTTAACCTGATTATCTTTGTGTCTGCCTCAGTGCCTGCCTTATAACTTAGGTATATCAGAAAGAGCTGAATAAACATGGGTGAATAAAATGAGTGACCCAGTTATAAAGGCTGGCTCTGGCTTCTTTTTTGCTCTGTAATTGTTTTTTTGCTCCATAATTCCAGAATCGCTTTAGCTGGGAAGTTCTTGTGTGGTTGGAGTAGTGGGTGGTGGTAAAATTTTGCTCTCCAGAGGATATTTAGCCATTACTCCAGGTTTATTTTGAATGTCACAGCTGGGAGGAGGGGAGATGTTACTGACATCTAATGAGTAGAGACTGGGCAGGATGCTCATGTCCTGGGTGCAGAGGACAGGCTTGTACAACAAAGAATTATCTAGCCTAACATGCCAATAGTGCCAAGATTGAGTAAACCCTGCATTTACTATACATGGACCTCTAAGAAGCACCGATGAGTAGATTATCTGGTGCTGGCAGGAGGTGGCTTATGGGTGTGACGTCCAGAACTCACGGCTGCTTCTCCCAGAAGGGAGCATAAAATGAGGCCCCACATAACCATGCCACTGTACTCCGCACCAGGGGTGCCCCAGAGGGGTACAGGTGAAAGCCCTCCCCACCTTAAAGGACCCAGCCCGGGCAGCCAACCTCCAATACTCCACCACCTTCACGCTCCAGGCTGCTTTCCACATGCTGAGGCTGAGCCTCACGCATGAGTTAACATATTCCTGGACCACAGGACACATCATCATAAAGGGAAATATACATATGCCTCTTGGAGAGCAAGCTACCAAGAGAATCCTGCCCGTGCAAAAGAGCCTGGCAAGCTCCCCGTGGCATATCCGATATGCCAAATACAGTAACAATAACAGGTCTCATTCCCCTGACCCTTAAAAGAGCCTCCAATTGTTGGGAAAAATGAGTAAGGAGAGGTTGCTAAAATCCCAGGGCTATGCTGGGGTCATCAGTGAAGGAGAGTGGGCACTGGTGGAGGGATGGGTGCTCGAGCATTGTATGACTGAAACACAAGCACAAAAATATGTAAATCTGTAACTGTACCCACACGGTGATTCATTAATTAAAAATAATTTCAAAAAAGATATAAACTACAAAAAATAAATAAAATCTCAAGGCTGGGACGAGTGGAGATGTTACTGGCGCTCACTCAAGTAAATCGATGAACAACGGGATGACAGTGATGGTGATGACAATGAAGAAGCACCAACACACCACACTTCTTTCCCTCTCCTCTTTCACTGTCCCCAGTGCATACACATATGGTTTTAAAAATTCTTCAAGATTAACAGGAGAAATCTAAAAGTCTTTCTGAGCCCAATTTATGTCATCTATTTACTGATCCATCAGACCTTCCCCACCCATTTTTCAGGGTTATTGTGAGGGTAAAATAAAAGAATAACTCTTCAAATGTGCTTAGAAACAGATGGAATGCATTAATAAGCACTGCCAAGATAGATGCTGAGGGGAAAAATAGGATGTTTGGTAGAACAGGAATCTCACTCTCTCACCCATAAACACCTTTATTTCTATTCTAAGTCAACCAATAAGCATCTATTAAGCATTCATATATAATAAAATGCTACTTGGTGTTTGATAGAAAGAAGACATGCAAATTTACAACATGAGGTAAAATTTTAATCATTTGTGGGGTCTCTAGGCAGCTAGAAACTTTTTAAGCTGGAAAGTGCTTTGCTTATTTCACTATATAGGCATCAGTAGGGTTGCAGAAAGTGTTGCTAAATTAAACTTACTATTACTGTGTCCATGTCATTAGATAGTGATCATTTTTTGGAAAATATTATTGCTCTTATTTTCTAAGAATTCTGCCTTCTTTGGTTTGACTGCCAATAGCCAAATGTCAGATTTCTAGCCCTTAGATCCCACATGTTGAGTTTTCAAAAATCCAAGGATATGTACAAAGAGCATTGGAATCTTCTGAATAGAGTTTCAGAGCTAAAGTATTGGATATTAAACTGAACATTAAGAATGTGGAGAAGCATTGACAATTGTTTTGATAAGCCAGGTACACTGATTCTTTGGCCACACTCTAAAGAGTTGTTCTTTTTCTGTCAGAATTATCTGACCTAATTAGGATTGTTTCTTCAGGAAATAATTATTGCCCAGTTATCCTGTAAAAACTTTAGAACCATATCTTTATGTGCATGCTAAAGAAACACTTTTTCATATTACATTTTCTAAGTTTTTTCTAAATGATAGCCAAAGGGGGTTTGTAAATTGGGTCCCAATCAGAATATGAGCCAGTTGGGGAGCTCTGAAGGAAGAATAGCTATTTTTGAAAAGTTTACAAGAAAACAAAATTCCAAACACATGACAAATTTGAGTCAAATGTGTATCTGTGTGAACTGATAACTTTGTCATCTGTTCAATGAATATTTATAGAATGACTTATATATAGAAAGAGTAAGGTATTATGTTGGAAGCAAATAAGTCAAGAATTTCTAATTTGTCTGGAAACATACATGCACAAAAAATAGATTACACAAGATATGTCATCATACAATGGTTGAGGTATGTCAAGTGGGCGGCAAAGTAAATAATCCCAATATGTGAAAAGAAAGGTATATGAGATTTAGGGCTGCAGAAAATGACTCACGAGGTATAAAGAACTTGGTTTTGATCTTGAGTGGTCAGCAGCCTTTCCCACTGAAAAGGGAAGGGAAAACACTTTTTTTTGCTTTTTGGGTCACTCCCAGCGATGCACAGGGGTTACTCCTGGTTCTACACTCAGGCATTACTCCTGGAGGTGCTCAGGGGACCATATGGGATGCTGGGATTTGAACCCGGGTCGGCCACGTGCAAGGCAAACGCCCTACCAGCTGTGCTATCGCTCCAGCCCCTGGGAAGGGAAAACACTTTTGAGAAAAGCTTTAATGAGAGATAAAATATGAGGTAAAAATTCATTGAGATTTTAAAATAAGCAATATTAAAAGTCATTTTTAGGTCCACATATTGTGCTTATTTCCACGAATACAAAACTGCATTAACCATTTACATACCCTATTGAGTGCACAATCTATTTCAAAGATACAATTATAGTACAGTACTGTTATGCAGTGACTTTGAAAGTGAGGTGCAATTACTCCAGGGACTGTGCAAGACAGTCTGTAGGGGTAAAGAAGAAAACAACACATTTTCTAACTATATTTATTCTTATATTTTAATTTGTGTATATAAAATGTATTTTATACATATATTTGCATTATTTATATATTTATATCATGTATATTTTCATATAAGTTTAGTTATACCCTTTATATCACTGTATCACTATCATCCCGTTGTTCATCAATTCACTCGAGCAGGCACCAGTAACATCTCTATTACACTCAGCCCTGAGATTTTAGTAGCCTCCTTTACTCATCTTTCCCAATGATTGAAGGCTCTTCCAGGGTCAGGGGAATGAGACCTGTCATTACTGTTTTTGGCATATCGAATAAGCCACGGGTAGCTTGCCAGGCTCTGCCGTGCGGGAAGGATACTCTCGGTAGTTTTCTGGGCTCTCTGAGAGGTACATATATATCTTTTACTGTATTGTGGATATGAATACACCATGGGGAGCTTGCCAGGCTCTGCTGTGTGGGTAGTAGACTCTCAGTAGCTTGTCAGGTTCCCCAAGAGGGAGAGCTAGGCTATTAGATGTTGCTCGGCCGCACACTTCTGGGAGCTTGGTTTTATCGTCTCTGTATGTTGACATTTGATGGGATTACATGGTGCCAGAGTATATACCTTTTATATACCCTTTATATAGTATATTTATATCATTTATATTTACTACATTGATTAAGGATAATTGCTCAAAAATGTTTCCTAAAAATTGAGTAAGAACAAAAATTAGTAGAGCCCCATGGTAATGTAAACATAAACTGAAAATAGAAACAAATCCTTCTAAGAATATAAACCCTTGGAGTTGAGTGAAGTCAATTTCATTCCAGGAAAGAGAGAGAGGCTAGAGTTGGGTGGATTAGAGACTGGAAGGTCATGAATAGCTGAACTCACAAGGTCAGGTAGGTATTGTAGATGAGCTGTGATGAATAAACTGTGTTGTGTAGGGAAAATTCTCAACTTCAGAAGAATAATCCCTTACTCAGAAACCATAATGCTCAAAAGGGGGAAAGAAAGAAGAGGAAGAGGGGAAGGACGAGGAGGAGGAGTGGGAGGAGGAGGAGGAGTGGCAAAAGGAGGAGGAGGAGTGGGAGGAGGAGGAGGAGGAGAAGGAGAGGAAGAAGGAGAGGAGGAAGAAGGAGAGGAGGAGGAGGAGGAGGAGGAGGAGGAGGAAGAAGAAGAAGAAGAAGAAGAAGAAGAAGAGAGGAGGAGGGGAAGAAGAGGGGAAGAAGAAGAGAGGAGGAGGGGAAGAAGAGGGGAAGAAGAAGAGAGGAGGAGGGGAAGAAGAAGAGAGGAGGAGGGGAAGAGGGGGAGGGGAGGAGGAGAGGAGGAGGGAAGGAGGAAGGGGAGGAGGAAAGGGAAGAGGAGGGGAAGGAGCAGGGGAAAAGGAAGGAGAATTGTAGTGCGGGGAGGGTGGGGTGGTGGAAGAGACTCTGGTGTTGGAAAATGTACACTGGTGCAGGGATGGGTCTTGGAACACTATATGACTTACACTGGCCAGGAACAGCTATGGAGCTATGTATCTCCTGGTGATTCAATTAAAAAAAATTCTGCAAAAATTCTAGAGAAGAATTTATGTCTATCAAAAGGTCAAGTCTGCATGTTTTTCATAAAAACTGATATTTCACTGGATGATTTTCAGGAATCAATCCAACAAACCGTTATCAAAAGCTTACCTCACACTTTACAATAGTTAAAATAGTCATAGTTCATATTCTTTAGAATATTACATCTACAAATTAAAATTTCCCATTCAAGAGAGTCTTCCCCTGGGAGGGAACCTGGAGACACTGATGCTGGGAAATGTACACTGGTGGAGGGGTGGGTGTTGGAATATGTATTATGACTAAAATCCAATCATGAACAGCTTTGTAAGGGTGTATTTAACAGTGATTAGATTAAAAAAAGTTTAAAAAAAGAAGAAGAAAGACTTCCTTTAGGAAGCAATATAGGCCTGAAATCATCACTCAAAGTAGCCAGGCTCTGAGAAGATATGGCTGAGGTTAAATCACCCTATTTACCACCAAAGTCCTCTTTACCTTCCAAATCAGATTATAGACACATGAATTCACATTCTTCTTTTATAAAAAATTTGTTTTATTACAATTTAAGTAAATGTTATAATGGTGCTGACATTTATGGTTCTAATATGCAAAGTTATTGCACCTTCACCATCCAAGTGCCTAAGACCTTCCACCACTGTTCTGTGTCTCTTCTAATCCACTTCCACATTCTTCTTCCTTCTCCTTTCCCTTCTCCTTCCCCCTCTTTATAATGCTTGATAATCTCAGTTTCATGATGCAGGCCAAGGGCTTGTCATTATACAATACAGTATTATACAATACTGTGAATTTCCTTGTTTTGTTTCCCTATATACCACAGATGAGGCATATCATTTAGTATTTGTCTTTCTCCCTCTCACTTATTTAGCTTAACATAATGATCTCTAGTTCCACCCAAGTTGCAGGAAATGTAAATATTTTGTCTTTTCCTAGAGCTACATAGTATTCCATTATATATGCATATAAATTGTGTTATAATTTCTTTATCTATTCATCTGTTATTGGATATTTGGATTATTCCATATCCTGACAACTATACTTAGAGTTGTGATGATGTAGGTGTGTATACATCTTTCAGAAATAGTGTATTTGTGATCTTGGGGTCAATACCAAGAAGTAGTGGTTTTCATTTCTTATACTGGATTTAGGCATTCTCCAGTTGGAATGTGAAATCATTCTCATTCTGAGTTCCTGGCTTAGCACTAATGTGTGTGGATAAAAAATGGTTATAAAATATCACATTTAATTCCAGAAGATATACTGCTAAGAACTATGATTGTGTTTCCATGGAACATGAGAAGTGCAGACAAAGGAAGATCATAAAGTTGGAGATGTCACTGTATTGAGTCAGAGTACTCAACATACCCAGAAACAGAGTATTGTGCTGCACTAGTCTTCTGCAGTGGGGATGGTGTAAAAAGCAGGGAAGGACATAGAAATAAAGAAATTTACCTGTGACTGCTTTTGTGTGAATGCTTTCATGTATGACTGCTAATGTATTAAATAAATTTTAACAATTGTCCTTTCATTCCTACCAGAACCTTCAAGCTTTGGAATCACATAATTAGGATATAGATTATGCCCCAAAGAAAAGGTTGTTCTATGTGCTATTGCAAAATAAAATTCTATCAGTTATTTTTAAGGAAAGCTAAGTTTTATTTTTCAGAATTCTCTGTAACAGGGCTGGAATGTTAGTACAGTTGGTAGTGCATTTTCCTTTCGTATGGCTGACCAGAGTTCAATTCCTGGCATCTCATATGATCCCCTGAGTACTTCCAGGGGTACTGAGCACAAAGTCAGCAGTAATCCCTGAACACCGCCAGGTATGGCCCAAATGAAACAACAACAACACCTGTTGCTTCAGCTAATAGTAAGCAAAATGCTATATGGTAAAGAAGGAACTCTATATGCTAGAAGGAACCCCTGGATCATCGTAACCTACAATGAAAAAATATATTTCTGGAGAAAAATAGCATGTAGGGCTAGTGGGATAGTGTGTATATAGTGGTCAAGGTGCTTGCCTTGTACATAGCTCACCCAGGTTTGATCCTCTGCACAACATATAGTTCCTTTTGCACCACCAGGCAGAGTGATTCCTGAGCACAGAGATATGACTAAGCCATGAACACTGCCAGATGTGGCCCAGAATTAAAAAGAGAGAGAGACAGAGAGAGAGAGAGAGAGAGAAATAAAATGTCATGTTACAACATGTGGCTGTTACAACACAGGTTAAAGTTTTCCGCAGAGAAGTCTTAGAATTCAGCCAAGATCCTTCCTCATTACACCTTCCCATGAAGATTTTCTGAAGTCATCTGAATATTGTGTGAGAAGAAAAGGGAACTCCATGGGCTCACTCAATTCTCCAATGTCATTCTGGAGTGATCTCGAATGACATTGAAAATGATTAGGAAAAGTGGAGAACAGCACATAAGACACTTGAGTTGGACTAAAGAAGCCTTAAGTTCTTTGTGTAAATGAAACTCTACAATTAGACCAAAAAATACAGTAAGGGGAACTATTAATCCAAATTAAACTAATCTATCATCTTTCAAGTGTAGCAAATTGTCATGCTCTAGACAGGAAAAGCAGATACTTAATTTTATCAACAATAAAAATGATATAAATCTCTAAATGCATTTCTATATTGCTTCCAATTATAGTATATGTAAAGAGTCATTTTGCTTTGTTTATCACCTGTCTGACATTTTTTAAATACCCTTCTCTGCCTCAAGTGATCATTTCAGAAACAATTAGTGTGTTTCAAAGACAGCTGGGCCATTCTAATAATCTATCAGGGAAGACCCAATTTATATTTAAACAATTGTAACCTCTTCTGGAAAAGTTCCGAGTCCTGCATTAAAGCACATGATAAACAATAGGTTAAAATTTGACACTTTTCTTAGCAGTATTTATTTATTTATTTGTTTGTTTATTTATTTATTTATTTTTGCTCTCTGGCAGTTCACAGAGGCTACTCCTGGCTTTGTACTCAGGAATTACCCCTGGCAGTGCTCAGGGGACCATATGGGATGTCTGGGAATCGAACCCGGGTCGGCCGCGTGAAAGGCAAACGCCCTACCTGCTGTGCTATTGCTCCAGCCCCCTTAGCAGTATTTTAATGCTGTAATTTTCTTTTCCTTCTAGCAGTTCTATCTAAGACTTCAGGGTGTCAATCTAGTTTAGAGATTACACTAATTTAGACTAGCTGTACAAACACTGTTTGAGAAGGTCACCTTATTCAGTTCAACATCTGCAAGTGTCGTAGATCACATTTACAAGGATTGGTAGAGATAGATTGACAGATAGACATTCAGATACACGAGCAGATCCTATAAAAAATATGACAGTTGATGCAGTTACCAAGAAATGAACACCTGTAATCTCATTATGTACCAATATTTGTGATTTCTAATATTGTGTATTCAAAAAAATCAGCCTTCAGGTGTTGGGGTTCAGGATGGAAACATCTGAAATATGGTGGTGGGAAGATGTAATGGTGGTGGAATTGGTGTTTGAATATTAAATATAATCAAATATTATGAACTACTTAATAAAATAAAAAAATTAAAATTAGCCTATACTTCCTCAAATAAAATTTAATACCTACTTTGTATAGGATGTGGGGGAGAGGGCGGACCATGACATATGGTGCTCAGTCCCTATTCCTGTTTCTGTGCTCAGAACTGGCCCCTCTGGTGCTCAGGGAACCACATGCTAAGGCATTAGAATCAGGGTCATCAGTACACAAGACAAATATTTAACCCTTATGCTATCTCTTCACCCTTAATACTTCCTCAAATGGAAAAGTATATGAAACGTAGAGTAATTTAAATTTTCCAAAAGTATGTCTTCTAAAAACATGATATTGTTGATGATTTTTTTGTCACTAGTCCATATTTTCTGTTTTACACTCAGTAAATGAAATTGTAATATCCTTCAGCAAGGGGAAAAAAACCAATGCAGGCTATTAATAGCAAATGTGCATTGTATATGGAATCTGTGGGTTGGAAATAATCTGCCCTAAAGTCCCACCCAATACAAAAATTCCCAGTAAAACATCCTGGACAGATGGTTATCCTTTGTTTTTAAACCTACCAGCCACCAGGAAATACCGCAGAAGGCAACTCATTCACTGTGGATTAGTCCCAATTCTTGCCAAACTCTCTTTCTGTTGGGATGTGCATCCTTCTAACTCCTTTGTTGCTTATCAGGCTACCAGATCTGTGAAACTGACTTTCATGAAATACAGACTTTTACCTAGTGACTGATATTTTCTTCTGAGTGTTCTCTGCCAATTAGATATAAGGGTAGTGATGAGATAGAAAAGTCAGAGGAAAACTTGAATTTTCAACTGATCTCCAAGAAAGACTTAATAAGGTACATTGCTTCTTACAGGGTGTCATTTATCATGGATAAATGCAAGGGTGTAACACGACTTAAAAATGAATTGCTGGAGGCTGATAGAAGAGACTTTTAGCAGAAGCATGTAAAAGTGATTCTTTTCATTCAGACTCCAAATAATGGGGCTGTACCTAACTAAAATTAATGAGAAACCACATGCAATTCCCTAGTGTAATATGGTCAAACAGTCTGAACAATCTCAGCTTGTTAAACAGAAACATAACTTTCTTAATGATGGGAGAAGAGAAGACCACGTTTTTTTAAATCATGCCAAAACACATCCATGAACCTTATTTTCAAGGTTTTTGGACAAACTGAGTGGACCCAAAGGGGATGATCTGGACAAGGCGGATACAGAAACAATATCAGATGAACGCAGAGAACTGCAGTTGTTTCACTTGAAGGAGAAAGATTGTTGAGAAAAGAAGAATTGGCTTCAGGAGAATAAGGATCACAGGTGAAAACTCTATGAAGTCATATTTCCGCTCATATTCCATATTCTGTACTGTAAAGAAGTACTTTCTAATAGACAAGCTGCCCAGAGACTAGGGAGATGTTTTACTCAAACTGGGCTCTAGTATTTGGGGTGGGGAGGCATCCCACAGTGCTCAAGGGCCACTAAGAACTCATCCGGGTCCTCATAGGGCCATTTACTGTTGAGGATTGAACTTGAGATCTTAAGCATACTAGACATGCTTTTCAACCACCCCCCACTCTTTTTATTAAGTACTAAGTATTGAATCAGGGTCTCACATACTAAGTAGGTGCTCTACTGCTGAGCCACATTCCTGACCCTAGAGAGCTATGCTGTCAAGCACAAGAAGTCTCCAAATAATAGCAATATGCAAACACATTTGATAGAAGTTTTGTTGCAAGAAAAAAAAAGCATTAGAACATATAAAATCAAACATTAATTAAATGCCCACTACTGCTTGCCAGTGACTGAGCTTCCTGCCTTCACTAAATAAGACAGATGCAAGATGTAAGAGCGATACTCAGAGTTTATCATCATATGAGAAAGGAGTTGAAATAAATATTTTTTATATTTCCTTCTATGCCTAAAAATTTATGACACAGTCCTTACTATTCTCTATTATATAGAACCAGAAACATGTGTCAACAGTGGATTTGTTTATAAATACAAATACTTCCAGGGAGAAAATATTTTTCTTTTCAAGAGATTGATCCTTGATTTTACATTTCACAAGTGAGTTCCTCTCACTGCAGGTACCGCAGTGTTCCACAAGGAACAACCTGTCCCTTGGAGAGCATAATTTTTAATTGCAACCATCTTTATTTATATACTTATTTGTGTTTTATGTGCCACACTTAGCAGTTCTGGGGAGCAATTTCCAGCTATTTTTCCATTGGGGGCTCACTCTCTCAGAACTCACAGAGCATTATGTCATGCCTGAGATCCAGCTAAGACCTTGAACATACAAAGCATGAACTGTGCCCATTAGGTGTCTCTCTAACCCCTTAATCATCACTGTATCACTGTATCACTGTCATTCCATTGCTCATGGATTTGCTCGAGTGGGCACCAGAAACATCTCCATTGTGAGACTTGTTGTTATTGTTTTTGGCATGTTGAATAGACCACGGGTAGCTTGCCAGGCTCTGCCTTGCAGGCGGGATACTCTCAGTAGCTTGCTGGGCTCTCCGAAAGGGACCGAGGAATTGAACCCAGGCCGACCACATACAAGGCAAACACCCTACCCCCTGTACTATTTTGTTTCACTTTGAAGGCCACATACAGTGATATTAGAGGATACTCTCGGCTCTATGCTTGGGTTTGCTCCTGGACTTGGGGGACTATGTGGTGCCAAGGATCAAACTCAGGCATCCAGCATGCAAAGCATTATTCAGCCCATTGAATTCTGTCCCTGGCCCTCGTAACCATCTTTCAAAACCAGCTTCTCTACTATTTTGGCCAGTTCAGTCACAACACCATATGTGAGACAACCATACAATCTTCCAAATCAGGACATTTCTGAAAAGTGAAAAGAGTGCTATTAATAATTGCATTAAGACAACAGGTGCAAAAATGGACCATCCAGACAAGCTAGGACATCTGCTCACCCTATTAATAACCCTGTAGGACAGAGGGGAATCCCAGACCTTCAGAAAATTGAATAAGTAGGCTGAGCACTATCAATTTGTCTATCCAACAGCCCCACTCCCACACTGTCCATTCCAAAAATATGATTTGTAGTCACTCTTGATTCATCCACAGGTGGGTACCAGATAAAATCAGAATATTTCCCTGAGGCATTTTTGGTGTTGGCCTGTATTAGTGGCGAAACAGAATACAGAACTCAAGAGTTGTTGGTGAAGGCTCGGTCAATGCAGAAAAAATGAAGTCAGTCAGTGGATGCAAGGAGAGAGATTCTAGTGGCCCTAGGTTCTACTCTCCTGATGTTATATAGTAGTACACTGTTACCTGTGAGTTTATTGCTCAACCTTTTACTTATGAAAAACATAGCCATAAAATTCCAATTGTGTCTCCTTCTTACATTGGATAGTTTGTATAGGATTTGTGGTGCATTCTATCAAAAATGGACCAACTAAATCAAAGACAATATTTAACTAAAGAGCTAGCTTCCAAACACTTGTCATTTACATTTTGTTAGTAGGTTTGACCCTATTGTAGGTTCCAGAACAGAAATGATATTAAACAATTCTGATCGTTGGCATCAGTTCACCACAACTAGCACATAGGTTTCATACACCTGCTCTCATCAAACCTCTGACACCCTCCTCTTCCTTCCCACTAACTTGATCACCAAGTATATTTCTGTGCCTTGGCTTCCTTTCAAAGTTCTTCCCATGGTCAAAGGCCTGCTGTGACTTTATCTAGCTCTTTACCTCAGGATTAATTCCTTCATTTCTGAAGATAAGCCCTGTTACCTGCAAATAATGCTTATTTAATCCTTAATGTAGCTGACTTCTCTGTAGCTTTAATACTGCTCACCCTGTATCCTTACTTGAAGGTCCTTTATTTTGACCTCTATCACCTCAATTTCTTATCTTTCTTATCCCACTTTTTAAGGCATGGATTCTGATATTCTCTCTACCTTCATGTACTGCCAACATGTTAGATACCTTGAAAGATATCTATGTTCCCTCTTTTCCTCTATTCTCCCTAGACGTATTAGTTGGATCTCATGATAGCAACAAGGAACTTTTAATTCCAGTTTTCAAATTGTTGAGCTCTGTTCATAAAAACAAATATGTATTTGGCATTGTTTGCTCAGTGACCCATTAAGTATATCCAATTCAAAAGATGCCATACCAAACTCAATTTTTTTCATTAAAAAATCTGGAAACAGAAAAATTATTACTTTTTAAACATACTTAAAGCACAAAACATAAAAAAAGATCCTTTCTTGATCTCAGTCTTATGTGTTATATAAACAAAGCAATGGCATGGATAGTGTCCAGTGAAAACAAAGTCTTGGACTCAGACAACAGAGCTGAGCTTACCAACAGGAAGTGGAGTGAAGTGGAGTCGGGAAAAGATGAGGCAGACTATAAGGAACTTAGAGAAAGTGGTAGAGGTTTGGAGCACTTTTGTGGAGGTAATGATGGTGTTGGTAGTACAGTAATTTTGTGTGACAAAAGCATAAGCATTGATGCTACTGTAAACCACATCATCACGATCACAATCACAAAATCCCGCTGTTCATCGGTTTCTCAAGTGGGCTCAGTAACCTCTCCATTCATCCTATCCCTGAGATTTTAGAAGCCTCCCTCCACTCGGCCTTCCCAACGATGCCACATTGGAGGCTCTCTTAGGGTTAGGGGAATGAGATTCAGTTTGTTACTGGCTTTAGCATATGAATACACCATGGGAAGCTTGCAAGACTGTTCCATGTGGGCAGGAAACTCTCAGTAGCTTGCTACTTTCTCCCAGAGGGAGAAATAGGTTATAAGATATCTTCTTATAAGCAAGCTTCTGGGAGCTTGCCATTAACGGGATTACACACACCTGGGTTCTTCTGCTGGTACCTTCATGTGTGAGGCCTGTCTAAACGTGTGGAGAGGGGCCTCAAGCATGGCTGTGGCTAGGTTCTGGTGGTCTTCAGCCACCAGGAGCTCTGCTCAGGGCGGGGACGGAAGCTGGAGCCCATCGCCTCCAAGGGACCCCGGGGAAGACAGCCAGGCGTGCAGGCAAGAGACTCTCTGCCACATCATCTCAGTAATAATTGCATTTAAGTGTTTTTTTTAAAACTGTTCTATCCTGATATTATCATATTCTTCAGATAACCTTATATCCACCCAAGAACCTAAAGCAGACTGGGAGCCTATATTAACTCTTCAGACTCCCTGTTTTCAGAAATCAATATGTGCTATTAGCTCTACCTTCTAATTCTCTACTGATCAATTATCGCAGACAATGTCTTACTTAACATGCTTTGCCTTTCTTTAACTATTACAGTGATATCTTAAGTACCTCTTTTTTAACCAGACCTACATCCATCAAATAACCTTTCTTCATCCAGCTACTATAGTATTCCGAAAATACTTTCCAGTTCAAACTCTCCAGTAACTTTTTTAGTATCAGTAAATCAGTATATAGAGTCCCCAATACAGTGTGTAATGTTTCTCCCAATGTGGCAAGCAACTACTCTCCCAAGCTTGTTATTCGAAACCTTTGTACTATGCATAGCTAGCCACACTAGACAACTTATTTTTCTCTTACCACACCCTATTAGCTTTCTGTGCAAGTCATACAAAGCCATGCATCTCCTAATTGGTCCTTTGAAATGATAACTCTTCACTTGTTCCATCTAGAAAGCCATTCTGGGGGAACCCTAAATTACAGGACAAGATCACATGTATAGATAGGTGCTGCTCCCCCAGCAGAGCCTGGTCCAGGTACCAAACAGCCTCCAAGTGATTATGGCCCCAATTGTTGGGTCATCCGAGTATTTCAGCCAAATACTAGCAGAGACAAACAATCCTTACAATGCCCTGTCTTATTCCTGGTTCACAGAATCAATGAGTGTCACAGCATGATTGTTGTTTTATACCACTGAATTTGGTTAGTTAGCTTTACAGCTGAATTGTGTTTGTTTATATATATAAACATATTTATATATATATGCGCGTGTTTATGTGTTTGTGTGTATCGTGAAATAACCACAACATATATTTTAATATCATTTAGTTTTCTGGAATAGTCCATTCTAGAGTATGTATTCTCTATTTTCTGTTGCTTGTTCCTCAGTTAGAATATTTGTATTTTCCACAAAGCTCTCATCACTATTGGCATTTAAAGAGTATTATTCTTTTTCTCAGTTACACAGTGCCTAGCACACAGCAGTACTGCAATGAATAGTTTTTAGAAGATCCTTGAGCCTTCAGCTATTTGTTTACTCCTGTGTTTTAGTCATTCACAGGGACCTTCTCCTATTTTATGTTATTTTGGGGGGCTTAGGGATTGGACCACATGGGTCTGTGTTCAGTGATACTTCTGGCTCTGTACACAGGGACCAATCCTAGCAGTACTCAGAGGACCAGATATGTACTGGGAATTGAACCTGGGTCTTAGTTCCTGGAAGATCTTCCTGTTCAGAGAGACACTTGTCTCCATGAGAGGCTGATGGATACAATTTCATAAGTTAATCCTATCATAAAAATAGCAAAATATCTAAAAGCAAAAATGTGCAATCAATAATACTTGAGGATGTATATGTTTACTCAAGGGCAGGTCTGACCAGGAAGGAGGCCAGGAAAAGGAGAGGAAGGAAGAGCACACAGAAGGCAAGAGAGAGGAAGGGATTGTCTCAAGGTGAAATCAGAGGCAAATTGCAGAAGGGAAGGCCTGGAATCTAATACAAAGGCCCTTCCCTGCAGAACTGGGTGGAGTTGTGTCCTGGGGAAGATCAGAGGATCTAGGACATCCCTTCATACAATACAGAGAGGAAGCTGGAAACTTCTTTTACTTCTAAGCAGAAGAGGTAAAGCTTAAAAAAAAATTTTTTTAATAATACAAAGACTACAAAGATATATCTCCAAAAGAAGTCTGGCTGGTGGGATTCTATTTTCCAATATTTGTTCATGTTAATGTTTAACAAATTTCCATTTATATATAAATAGATGCTTGATTTTCTAAAACTCATGCATAGCAGTTAGGATCAGAATCTATCCCTTTTTTTTTTCTTTTTGGGTCACAACTGGTGATGCACAGGGGTTACTCCTGGCTCTGCACTTAGGAATTACCCCTGGCAGTGCTCAGGGTACCATATGGGATGCTGGGAATCAAACCCGGGTCGGCCTCGTGCAAGGCAAACACCCTACCCACTGTGCTATTGCTTCAGCCCCCAGAATCTATTTCTTTTTTAGTAGGTCAATATATTTTATTGATGAACAATTGATTAATGTTTTAGAAAAAGTATGACTCCCTTTTCCTGGATATAACTGATGTATGTCTGAGCCAAAGAATTATGCCTGACTGTTTTTCTTGTTGAGTAAGTCCTGGGATCTTGAAAGAAGATGTCATTAAATGCTGTTAGAAAATAAATAAGCGCATTTGGCAAACTATATATGCCTAACATTCCTACATGCATTTGCATGACCTTTATGTATACGCAGGATGAACTAGGGAATGAAATAATATATTTGAAATCCAGTTTCCTAAGCAAGAAGTTCAGAAACCTGCTCAACAAGACTTCATTGTGAAAATTAATGAGTCTTCTAAATGAGGACTCATTCTTCTCTCTGACTTTAATGCCCCACTAGTACTTATTCTTTAACTGATGAAGATGTACTATCCATTTGAGACACTGTCACTGTCATCCCATTGCTCATCGATTTGTTCGAGCGGGCACCAGTAACGTCTCTCATTGTTACTGTTTTTGGGCTGTAGCGATAGCACAGCCGTTGGGCGTTCGCCTTTCACGTGGCCGACCCGAGTTCGATTCCTCCACCCCTCTCAGAAGCCCGGCAAGGTACCGAGAGTATCGAGCCCGTGCGGCAGAGCCTGGCAAGCTACCCATGCGTATTGGATATTGGATATGGATACTATCCATTTAAAAAAAACATACACACAAGTATGCCCTCATACAAACACATACATATTAAATTTTGAATATTTTCACATAATTCCTTTACATTTAAATAAAATATAACAGAAAAGATGTTAATGTTAAGCCATGCAGGTGGAGCTATATAAATTCCAAGACTTGCTTCTGCTTGTTAGTATATAAACAGCTATGAGAACTCTAAGACATGGCCCAAGAAGACAGGATTCATCTCATCCACTTCATTCTGTATCAACAAAGACACATGAAGCTTTTCTATATGTCAGGAAACTCATCAGACTCAAGAGATGAAGAGATAAGGAAGATAAGAGGTACAGTTTCGTTGAAGATTACATTAGGAGCCTCTCTTATGAGCCAGACAACAAGACAAGTAAGAAATTAAAAAAAAAATTCAGTTACATGTTGTGATCATGGTCATGAAGAAAGCAGGGAGAGTCATGGGCAAGGGTATGACTGTGGAGGAAAATGGGTCAAGTTTGGATACAATGGCCAGAAAACATCATGGGGAAGATGACAAATAAACAAACACAGGAAGAAGTAAGAGCAGGGCCTTCTGGTCTGGAATTGGTAAATGCAAAGGCCCCAAGACATGCTTTATAAAGTACTAGAAGGAAAGAGATGAAATGAAGACTTTAAACTATGCGAAGCAAAAATATCTACAAAATTGAACAGTGAAATGACAAATCCATAGTTCATATTTGAAAATCTTAACACATAATAAATAACCATTCTACTCAGCAACATAAATTAGCAAGCACTTATTCTTGCTTTAATATCAGTATTCTGAAGTAGCTTCACTACTTGTTTTTAGATTTGAGGGTCTCATGATAAGAACTGAAATTAACTGTAGGCTTGACTAGTAGCAGAGGGACCACTTCGAACCTCCTGGCTTTAAGTCCTCACTGGCTTTAAGCAAGGACTCTCAGTGTCTCTCCACATGAACTTTTCCATGGGACTTCTTGAGTGTCCCAAAGTGGAGGAGCTAAAGGAAAGGGACCTAAGGGATCTGAAGACCTAAGGGATCTGAAAGAGACTGTCTCCTACTCTCTGTAGTCACACACTGTGGTGCCCACTATATTTCCTGTCAGAATTAAGTCACCAAGTTCAACCTATACTGGACAAGAAGGAAAGGAAGACTCAAGAATTTTTGTCCTTTTCACAAAATTACCATGGACATCACACCCATTTAAATATAGATTTGCGAAACACCCAAGGGTAAAGGCTGCATATGCAGCAGCAAATAATATTCATCTCAAGTGACAGTCTGGAGACACAATTATGAGAGCAGCAATAAGCAGAAGGAGGGAGGTACACAAGTTGAAAGTCACAACAGAAATGGTGTTATGGTTAGAGGACTGAAAGAAAATATTCAGGGACAAAAGACTGGAAGAAGAGGACTCAGAATTCAGTACTTTGGATCCTACCCTGATGGGTAAGGGACGAATAGCTGGGGCTAGAGAGAGCCAAGGAATAGCTAGTTAGGTAACAGGAAGTTAGCAACACATAGCATCATGGATGTCCAGGGGAAAGTATGTTGATGATAAGAAGGAATACAATGAACACAATGAAATGAAAACATTTAGAGAGTACTGTTTTTCTAAGTTCTGAGCATTTTATTTTTTTTCTAATCTTAATAATAGAAAGTAGATAGTTTGAATTCCATACATGCAGTTGAAAAAATTGATTTAAAATATTGATTTTTCCCAAAGCCTTAGAGATAATTATGTGTGAATCTGGGAGAATGAAGTGATTGCTGGATTAAATCCAGATGTCTGCCTGTACAGTGCTTGCACCCCAGCAAGGGAAAGACTTGAGACCTATTTTGTCCTCATCCTACTCAACACATTAGCCATATCTAGCAAATGTATTCATTAAACAAATGCCTATTGGGTGTCAATCATTATGGTAGGTCCTGAAGATAGTAGCACTGTCGCACTGCTCTCCTGTTGTTCACTGATTTGCTCGAGCCGTCACCAGTAATGTCTCCATTATGAGACTTGTTGTTACAGATTTTGGCATATCAAATACATCACAGGTAGCTTGCCAGGCTCTGCTGTGCGGACGGGATACTCTTAGTAGCTTGCCGGGTTCTCCAAGAGGGATGGAGGAATTGAACCCAGGTTGGCCGCGTGCAAGGCAAACACCCTACCCACTGTGCTATCGCTCCAGTCCCCTGAAGATAGTGAGGAACAAAATGTTTTTAAAGTCTTTCCTCTATAGAATTTACCTTTCAATAGGAAAGTAGCAAAATATGTAGAATATAAAATAGCACTAAGTGCTAAAATTTTTTTAAAAATTGAACCTTGGGTAAAATATATTAGAAGGGGGTAGAGAGGTAAGCTGGTACGGGAAGATCCAAAGGGAAAAGTAACAGTTTCATAAAATCTTTTGGTGAGATTGAGCTGTGCAGGCAACAAGGGAAAAGTCATTGGTCAGGAGAAGAGATTAATTAAAGGTCCTATGGCAAGAATATGCATGACTTATGCAGGAGTAACAGGAGGCCAGAGTTATTAGCATGTGGGAAGCAAGAAGACAGCAGAAATGGGATGGAGTGAGAGCAGGTAGTGTCTTGTCAATATTGGGTTTGATTCTGAGATAGTGGAGGATTTGAAACAGAGCACAAATACTCTGATTTGGTTTTAAATAGATAACTCTGCTTGTCGTGTTAGCAATAGACTATAATGAAATAATAAAGGAAGTAGAGGTCAGTGAGGAAGCCATTGCTTAGGTCTTAAATTATGACTTAGTCAAGATATTAGTAGCAGGAATGGTTAAAAGTGGTTGGGTATTGAAATATTTTGAAGGTAAAGCCAACAGTTTTCACTGATGAATGAAATGTTGGTAGTAAAAGAGAGAGAGAGAAAGAGAATAATGGTATCAAGTGGTGGTATTATAACAGGAAGAATTATAAATCAACATAACCATAATAAAAATTATTACTTCTTGGTCTTTGTTCTTAGTACATGGAATAAGGTTGTCACTTATGGAGGTAGGGGGGACTACAGAAGAAAAGTTTGGGGAGAAAAAAATGAAGAATAAAGGTTTGTACTTAAGTTTGAACAACTGATTAAATATCTCAATACAAAAGATAAATAGACATTTGTACACAGGAGAAAGGACCAGAACACAATGTGAAATCAGAAGTAATCAGAAGACATGTATGAATTTTAAAAACATTTTTGGCAGCCTACATCTGGTGGTACTGGGGACTATTCTGTGCCAGGGACACTTCACAGATATGTAGAGGATCATTCTTAGTGGTGCTCAATGGGACCATTCAGTGCCAGGAACTAGCCAGAGATCCCACATATAAATGATGCACTCCAGTTGTTCTTTGAGCTATCTCCACAGGACCACATATATAAAATTATAAGCCATATATTGGTGAGACGAACAAAAGGACAACTGTGGAAAGTTTCAGACACTGATTTCTGGCCTTCTCTAATGTCTAAAGTTGGGGCAATGAAGAAATCTCAGTTAATGAGTCTGCCAGAAGCTAATGATGTGGGTGGAACACTAGACAAGGATGAAGTACTACAGGTGAAGCAAGTGCCCAAGGAAAAGCATGACCCGTGCTGTTGACACATTGAGGTGCAGCATTAGCCTTTGGATATGACAACTTAGAGGCCATTAGTGGATCCCATCAAAAACAGACTTCTTGGAGTTCTGGAGTAAAAGCATGATTTGACTGGATTCAAGAAAAAATAGGAAAAGTTAACTAGAGATGTCAAGTATAGTCTACTCTCAAAGAAACTTGCAATAAAAGAAAGAAAGAAATTGAGTGGTAACTGGAGGAATTGTGAGGCCACAAAAGTTTTGTATTGTTTTTAAAATTGTTTACTCTAGATTTAATTTATCTCATTCTTTTGGGAATAGGGAATTGGAGCCACATGTGAGGGTTATTCCCAGCATAGTGCTCAGGAGGTTAAACTCTGCCATGCTCAGGAGACAATTCAGTGTTAGGAATAAAACCATAGACATATAAACATGTACTCTAGCCTGTTGAGCTATCTCCCTAACCACCAAGAAAAGGTTTGCTGTGACTCAGTTGCTGATATTTTTCACATGAGTAATACTCATATAAGCTTGCAGAATAATATGGGGATACTGATGATGCATAAAGAAAGCAGAATTGGTGGATGAGGCAAGGATGATGGAAGATGAGTTCTATTCCACACCTGGAAGGAGTGGCCTAGTGTCATGGACCTCTGAGTTAATGAACAGAAGGTTGAATGTGTTCAGCTGTACACACCATGGGAATTCTCTTCAGATCTTCAGATTGTTGTTGTTTTTATTGTTGTGGGTGTATCTGTGTATAAAGCAGAAAAATATAGCAGAAAGCAATTTTATATGACAGAGTGACAATGGGAAATTGTGGAGATCTAAGAAGAGAAGATACATCAAAAGAACACGTGGTGGCCCACCTATGAGATGGTCAGACTTCTTTGTCAAGACTCTGAATGAACAGTTTGAGACTCTTCGTGTTCCTGGAGTGAGCAGACACCACTGGGCTACACGGGCACACAACAGGGACCAATGGAGACGTTATTGGTGCCCGCTAGAGCAAAGTGATGAACAATGGGATGACAAGTAATACAAGAAGAGAAGAGAAAGTACAAAATATGGATGTGGACAAATAAAGGTATTTCAGTGCAACCTCTGGCCAGGAACCATTAGAAATTAATGATCCCAAATTGGAAGTGAACATAATCAGCATGGTTGTGTTTTTCTCAGTCTTTCTAGCTGTTCTTATTCCAGATGAGGAATGGACCTAAGTGTAATTTCAGGGAAAGAAGCCAAACTGAGGTAAGGTGAAAATTTGGCTCGAGTGGTAGAGCACAGGTCAGCATATGATCCCTTGGTTGAGCATTTCTGGGAGTGGCCACTCTGAAGATGAAAGAGGAGGAGGAGGAGGAGGAAGAAAAAGAAGAAGAAAGAGGAGAAGGAGGAAAAATAGAAGAAGGAGGAGGAGAAAAAAGAAGAAAAAGGAGAACGAAGAGGAAGAAGAGTAGGAGGGAGAAAAGGAGGAAGAAGGGGAGAAAAAGAAAGAGGAATAGGTAGAAGATGATGAAGAAGAAAGAAAAAAGAAGAGGAAGAAGAAGAAAGAAAGAAAGAAAGAAGAAGAAGAAGAAAGAGAGAGAGAAAAAGAAAGAAAGAAAGAAAGAAAGAAAGAAAGAAAGAAAGAAAGAAAGAAAGAAAGAAAGAAAGAAAGAAAGAAAGAAAGAAAGAAAGAAAGAAAGAA
Source organism: Sorex araneus (assembly GCF_027595985.1). NCBI lineage: Eukaryota > Metazoa > Chordata > Mammalia > Eulipotyphla > Soricidae > Sorex > Sorex araneus. Next base: position 10,262,387 of record NC_073311.1, on the reverse strand, counting down.
AGAAAGAAAGAAAGAGAGAGAGAAGGAAAGAAAGGAAGGAAGAAGAAGGAGAAGGAGGAGGAGAAGGAGATGAAGGAGAAGGAGAAGAAGAAGAAGAAGAAGAAGAAGAAGAAGAAGAAGAAGAAGAAGAAGAAGAAGAAGAAGAAGAAGAAGAAGAAGAAGAAGAAGAAGAAGAAGAAGAAGAAGAAGAAGAAGAAGAAGAAGAAGAAGAAAGAAGAAGAAGAAGAAAGAAGAAAGAAGAAAAGAAGAACACATTATGAAGTTTATGAAGTTTCAGTAGCTGTCACGTTTTCAGTTCTATTGAATCTATGTTTTGAGTATACGGCTATACCCCTCACTCATATCACTGGTATAACTGAACCCTGATGCCTGGTAATCCCTTATTTCTTGTTCTCTTCTTCTCCCCTTGAGTTCTTTTCTTCTCTGCCTGTTTACTCTCTAAGCATTGCGATCCAGGATAATCTAAGCATCCACCTTTTACTACAATACATTTCCTCATCCAGTAGTCTACAGTCTACAGATAGTGACATTTTCCTGTGTTTGAAAGATCCCTTTTTAAAGGTGGAGGACACTAGAGCTTCTTTGTAAATTAAGGAAGTGATCAGATAGAAAGGAGTTGATGCCAAAGAAAAAAGGAGCCTGGGAATATAGGAGTCCTTAAAGGTCCCAGCGGTTGGAGAGATAGTAGAGCAGGTACTCTGCTCTACTAGCCATATGCAAGCAGTTCGTCTTGCATATGGCTGAGCCCGGTTTGATTTCCCCAACCTCATATAGTCCCGGAGCATGGCCAGGATTTTTTTCTGAGCACAGAATGAGGAGTAAGTCCTGAATACTAATGAATGTGATACCAAAAAAAAAAATTGGTGTCACAGATTCACCAACTAAGGAAGCCAGAGCACATGTGCCAGAATAAGTCTCTGATAGGCACAGGTGGCACCAGGTTTGTAGGCCTGTTGCAGCAAGAAAATCATGTTCATAATCCTGAAAGTGTCCATTTACTTAATGATCACAAGGTGGGCTCATTATTGTAGATAATGGGACATGTAGGAAGTTGGAGAGAGTAGAAGATACGGAGTAACTTTCAAAGAATAGGCATGTGCTCCCTTACCAATGGGACTGACGTTGACAAGTGCCCACATTTTTATACAGAATTACAAGTTAAAATAGTGCCTTTAAAATGAAAATCAAAGTAGTCATATTGGTCTGGGATTTTCTTCTGCAAATAGCTACTGAGAAGCATAAAGTTGGGTTCACCAGGAAAGCTGACAGAAAAACATCCTATTTCCTGACTCAAGAGAGGGTGGCAGAAACAAAAACGAGGGTGACAATCTATGTGCTATTTTGAATGCTGATCCCTTTAAATGAGTTTCTATTTTAAGAGTCTAGATGTCAATAGTGTTTAATTTAATCAGCTTCTTGTCAGTTGAAAGGAAATTGGAAATCTTGGAGTACTGAGACAAGTTTTCATTAGAAGTTCAGTCTAATGAATGAAGGGCAAAGGAGGATGGCATAACTATTATAAAACAAACAGCTATAACTTTGCAGAACAAAATCTTTGGCTTGGACTGTTTACCTGAATCTTATCAGGATAGCCATGCTAGTTGTCTCAGGATTTCACCTTTACCCCCAAGACATTTCTTGTAATGTCAAGCAAAATTATCTCTGCTGGATCTGACCTGAGTATAAGAAGATTTCATAAGTTCTAGTCAGGACCCAAAGGACCCTAAAATCCTTACCCTGACAAATAACACCTTTTATAATCTCACTTTCCCAGCGTCATTTCCCACCACTCCACTTATTCCAGGCTGCTAATATTTCCAAACATTTCCAAACATCTCCACTTCAAATATCCTCATTGTCCTGTCGGCCTGGGATGCTGCATCTGTTCTGTTAAAGGCTCCTCAGATACCAGCTCTTCAATCTCTCTCATTTTTCCTTGGTTTCTTTATCACTAGTTAATATCTGGCTCTTTTCACGTATATTCAACTGACATTTATTATTATTATTGTTTATTTTTTTAAATGCTTAGCTGTGCCCAAGGTTTACTTTGGTTCTGTGCTCAGAGATCACCCCTGGTGGTGGTCAGGATGTGGGTAGAGGGTTGGAACATACACAGTGCAAGGGGTTGAACCCAGGCTGGCCATGTGCAAGACAAGTGCCTTGAATACCTGCAGTAACTTTCCTGCCCCTGAGCTCCAAGATTATGTATTTTCTTCTCAGTATTCCTGAAAGGATTATGTCAAATTTATTTCCCTTATATGTGATAAGCAGTTTGTTTAACAAATACCATTATCAAGTCTAATAGAGAGAGAGAGGAGGAGGAATAAACAGTTCTAAAACAGTTGCTACTCTTTCTCTATGATCAGATCCTAAATTTGTTTCATGAATATATAGCCTTTGGATGGTCAATATAGTGAAGTAATTAAGTTTGGGGATTCTAGTCATGGGACTTGGAGGTGAATTTATTTATTTATTTACTATTTCATTTATTTTGCTTTTGGGTGATACCCAGCAAGGGTTACTCATGGCTCTGTGCTCAAGAATTAGTCCTGATGGTGCTCGAGGAACCATAGGAGATGTTGGGGATCAAACCTGGGTTGGCCGTGTGCAAGGCAAACACTCTCCATATTGTACTATCACTCCAAGCCCCTGAAAATGAATCATATCAAATCAGCTTCACCACAAATGAATTTAGTACCTCTCTATGCCCAACTTCCCCCAGATGCTTAATGATGAAAGCAAGTGAATTGACTCAGGATTACTATAAAAATCAGAGAAGACATGCATGCAGTGTGGTTAGTGCAATGTTCTCAGTGCTCAGCACAGTGGCAATAAACCTTTTATGACCACAGTTATTGCAAGCTACCATTATCAGGTAGGGCACTTGCCTTGCATGCGGCCGACCTGGGTTCCATTCTTCCATCCCCCTCAGAGAGCCTGAGAGTATCCCACCCATACAGCAGAGCTTAGCAAGCTACCTGTGGTATATTCAATATGCCAAAAACAGTAACAAGTTTCACAATGGAGACATTATTGGTGCCCGCTCTAGAAAATCGATGAACAATGGGATGACAGTTCTACCACTATCTAGAAACAGGATTTTTAAATTTCTTTATTCCTGAACTCTTGCCTTGAAATTGTGCTGCTGAAATCTTCCCCCAACTCCCAACTTCTCCCTAGGCTTTTGTCTTTAGCTTTCAGTACATAGCCTCAGTCTCTCTTCCTACTTATACAACCTTTACTCCACCCCAGTATTTGCTCCCACACCCTATATTCCAAGTCCCTCTGGTTGGCACCAAAGTGCCATGGTTAACTCATTGGCCATATCTGGCCCCCTGTGCCTCTTTTACTTGCTAATCCCATTATTTGCTGAATAGTAATGATTAGTTCTCTGACTCTCACCAGAAAGCCCTAACTTGGTAATATTTCTTGAGATTCTTTTCCTGCAAGGATCCTAAGAATCCTCTGTAGTATCCATAAGGTATTCAATTGACCAGGTAGCTAGTGGTTCTGACCAAATCACACATAGATTATACTGTGCTTGGTTCTTTTCTACCAAAGCTATATTAATGACCCAATCATTTCATCCTATCTGGAACTCTAAAGTGAAATTTTTCCAGCTGCAGTGGATGACGGCTAGATATGCCATGGGTTTGGAATTTCATTCAAATGAATTATCAGCCTGAAACTTCAGCCATGCAATATTTTAACTATAACTCTACCCAACTAACAATCAGAAAATGAGAAGCTTTGTAGTACAAGTAGACATATGGAAATAAAGAGAATCCCATATCCTATACACTTTCAGCCCATTAGAAATGACCTTGACCAATACTTTTAAGTTAAAGTCTTGGTCAACTGAGATACCAAGTTTGGGAGAGAAAGTGAAGGGAGTTTGAGGGAGGAATGAGAAATATAGCAAGCAAGTACAAAAGCTGTACGAACTAATTACCCTCAGAACAGAGCCACTACACTCAGTTAAACAAGGCATTTACTCCAGTCATCAAATGGGTTAATTTTACCCAAGTATATTTTCATTGAATGCCACCCTCATAGAATGTTACTATAGTATGTAAGTTTGGATGCATTTAGAAGGAATAAATTCACACGTAATGTTTATTATCTCTTTGTACAACTATATATTTTTAAATGAATATTTCTAGATTCCAGGGCTTCGGTTACACGAAATCATATCCTTTCAGTACCACTGCCTCCAACAACAACGGGCTGCAATTCCTTTTATTGAGTCCCTAAATAGAAAACCCATGTGGCAAAAAAACAATTCCACTTGTCTTATTAGTGGTTAGTCAACTTGATATGGGGGAGGAGGTGCAGACTGGAGGAAGAAAAATCACTGTTTACAACATTTCAGGCGATGGTTCATTCAACAGTCACGTTCCTTTCCTCCATGTTCAAAAAAGCAGCGGAGATGAAAGGGACTGAATCATCCTTCCAAAAGATGCACGCCAGACAATCCGGGGGAGGGAGGAAGAGCCGAGCTCTGCCAGGGTTTCGGTGTGGCGCGGCGGGAAGTGGAGAGGAGAGACTCTACACATCTGCATTCCCGCAGCCCACTCCCACACGAAGCTGCTCGTTACTAAATATAGCACCTGCATTTCGACTGATGGGCAGGCAGCTCCTGCAGTGTACCCCCAACTGAAGCTGCTGCTTCACACACTCCTAATATGGTAAGCCCGGCAGCCTATCAGCCTGTGAGAAGTGGGAACCCAGGGCTCAGCTCCACACCCTGCTTTAAGGTTAACCCTTTCCCAGGAAGCAAAGTGAAAGGCAGAGGCACCACCAGGCTGGGCAGATTGTCTGCTTGCAAATAATTACTGGGCATGTCGACGGGATCTGGAACCCAGACTTCAGCCCTCCTTCCAAAGGCAGCGTTTGCAGACTAGTTAAGCAGACGTTAGATAAAGGCAGCAAGTCAATACCAACTGCCTACCCTCCCCCCATCTCCCTACCCGCGCCCGCAGCAGAATATTGAAATGAAACAGGAAAAGAAGAAAAACTGTTCTCAAGGAGGGTGGAAAAGGCTTGGGAAGAGGGCGGGGGAGGGACTGACAAATGTGTGCGCGTCGCTTCTCCCAGACAGTCTGCTAGGTCCCTGCAGCTGCTGCCCGAGCCAAGGAGAGAACAGGTGCGCTGCAGACAGCTCTAAAGCAGCAGAGAATGCAGAGAGCGGGTCCTGGGGCCTCTCCAACCCACCTCCAGCCTGTACTGGACTCTGCCACCCCAAGGATGGCGTTTTTACCGTGTCCGTGTTAAACAGGGGACAGGGGTTATGGACTTTGCTGGAATGACTAGGAAGAACCAACCAGCAGTTGGGTAACTAATGCTCCAATAATTTACTGTAGTGTTAGGTTGAAATAGCATATTCCACGCTCTCTTTTTTTCCCCTCTGGAAACAAAAGGAACCCCCTATAATAACAGATTCCCTCTAAGAACGTTATCAAGACTAGTGATTCTGTTTGAGGGGCAGAGGAGGCAGAATAGACTGAAGTCACCTTTCAAGGTGCCATGATGCTGTTGATGCAGCTGAATTTCTGCCCCCCCCCCCCACTGCTCCCACACCTGAATAGATAGGAGGGTTATGATTCTACAAGAATTGAATGAAGGTGTTCAAGGAAGAACTATTTCAACAGTACCAAGTATCTATCCGTTCTTGGATCCAATATGGAAACTCTTCGGTACAGGCTGTCTCCACTTGCTGCTGTTTTGTGGTGGTGACGCTCATAGCTGGTGCTTCTTTACCTTTAGGAGTCCTATATTTTATTTTTAAAAGTGCTTTTCAGAGCTCATAAAGCTCAGCGACAAAATACCCAACAACCTCAATAAAATAATGGTCAGAAAGCTGAGTAAATACATCCGAAGGAACACATACAGGTGACTAACAGGCACATGAAAAAGAGATTTATGTCCTATTACCAGAGAATTGCAAATCAAAATTACAAAGAGATATGAGAATTATTCTGCCATCCAAGAAAAAAGAAAATAAACAATGCTGGAGAGAATGTCGACAAAGGAAGCTTTGTACATTGTGCACGGGAATGTAAGTTGGTACCAGAATTATAAAAAGTATTTTGGGGAGCCAGAGCTATAGTACAGCAGGTAGGGTGCTTGCCTTGCGCATAACTGATCAGGGTTTGATTCCTGTCACACAATGTGCTCCACTGAGCCATTCAGGAGTGAGCACAGAGCCAGGAGTAAACCCTGAACACTGCCAACTGTGGTCCCAAACAAAATAAAACAAGATGCAAAAAGTAGTTTAGCATTACCTAAAAAAATTAAAATTTCATATAATTGCATTCTCCCACTTCCAGATATTTACCTGAAAATTAATTTTTAAAAATTGAAGAGATATGTACATCTTATGTTTATTGTGGCATTATTTATGATAGCAAATACTTGGAAATAATCTAAATGTCCATCTGCAGACAATGGGATAAAGTGAAATACTATCCAACTGCTTAAGAAAAAGAAAATGAGGGCCAGAAGGATAATACAGTAGATAAGGTACTTGCCTAGGGTCCTGTTAACCTGGGTTTGATTTTCAATACTTATGCACTTATGATCTTATAATCCCCCAAACACTGCCAGGGTTGATTGTTGAGCACAGAGCCAGGAGTAAGTCCTAGGCACCTCTGAGTATGGCCCTTAAAACAAACAAAAACACCAAGATGAGGGGGGTCCAATAGCTACTTACTTTTCAGGAAACCAACTCTGCTTCAATCTCCAGCACCATATATAAACATGGCCAGGAGTGATCCCTGAGTACAGAGTCAGGAGCAAGCTCTGAATACTTCAAGGAAGAAAGGGACAAAGGAAGGTGGAAGAAGGAAGGGAAGGAAAGGGGAGGGGAGGAGAGGAGAGGGAAAGGGAGGGGAGGGGAGGGAAGGGAAGGAAGGGAGGGGAGGGGAGGGGAGGGGAGGGGAGGGGAGGGGAGGGGAGGGGAGGGGAGGGGAGGGGAGGGGAGGGGAGGGGAAGGGAAGGGAAGGGAAGGGAAGGGAAGGGAAGGGAAGGGAAGGGAAGGGAAGGGAAGGGAAGGGAAGGGAAGGGAAGGGGAAAGGGAAGGGAAGGGGAAAGGGAAGGAAAGAAAGAAAGAAAAGGAAAGAAAGAAAGAAAGAAAGAAAGAAAGAAAGAAAGAAAGAAAGAAAGAAAGAAAGAAAGAAAGAAAGAAAGAAAGAAAGAAAGAAAGAAAGAAAGAAAGAAAGAAAGAAAGAAAGAAAGAAAGAAAGAAAGAAACCTGGCTTTGCAACTACATGAAAGGATCTGGAATGCATTATACTTAGTGAAATAAATTAGAGTAACACAAACTTCATATGATTTCACGCATATGTAGACTACAGAGAAATACAAAAAAAGGAACCAAATAAAACAAAATTAAACTTTTAGATTATAAGGCCAATTAGTGGTTACCAGAAGGGAAAGAGAAAAGGAAGGGAATAAATTAAGCAAAAGAGGATCAACTGGGTAGAAAATATATGAATAAGAATTGGACTTTTAATGGTTAACTAACAGTAATACACACAAATGTTGATTTATAATGATGTACACCTGAAACCTATATAATAACGCAATGCATGCTACTCCATTAAAAATATAAATAAGTTAAAAACTGTTTTCAACATTTCATTTTATCAAGGCCAGAGTCTCCACCAGATACATTATAGGTGGTGTTGAAATTATAAATGAGACACCACTGGGCTAATTTGCGATCAAAGGCAAGGACCCAAACTGCAGAGCTCCCTCTCTCTGACCCATGAAGGACAGCCTCTCAATGGCACCAAGAACCCCAGCGTTTATATCCAAGGTGGCTTTCAAGAGAGATAGATGGGCACCCTGCAAAGTGTCAGGATTGAGATGGAATCCTGCTGACAGCTGAATCCCGCGCCACTCTGAAGGAAAGTCTCCATCTTCCCAGCTGACTATTGCTGGGCAGTCAATAGAGAGAGCCACTCATGACTTATGCTTGGTTGCCACATGGCTTCATGGCCATTGGTTGTTCTCTAATATCTCTGCAGTTAATCCTCTCCCTGCTGGAACCCAAAATATGCCTCTGGATTATATCCCACTAAAATTTCTATGTGCTTCCTGCAGACATAGGGTGAACAGCGTCTTCTGCTGTTCCTACTACTATTTATGTTGCTTTTTAAAATTTATTTATTGTCAGGGGGCGGGGGGATGTTGGGCCACACCCAGCTATACTCAGAGGTTACTTCTGGCTCTGCAGTCAGGAATCACTCCTGGTAGTGCTCCAGGGATGATATGGGATGCTGGGGAATCAAATCAGATCAATCTCATTCAAGGTAAGAGCCCTACCTACTGAATCCATTTTGCTTATTTTATTTTGTTTCAGTTTTGTGACCACATCTGGAAATGCTCCAGGGCTACTCCTGTCTCTATGCTCAGGGATCACTCCTAGAAGTACTCATGGGACCATATTTGGGGCTAGGGTTCAAACTTAGGTTGATAGTATTCAAACAAATTACCTCTATACTATCTATACACCCACACGGCAGAGCCTGGCAAGTTACTTGTGGCATATTCGATATGCCAGAAACAGTAACAACGACTCTAACAATGGAGACATTACTGGCGCCCACTCAAGCAAATTGATGAGCAACGGGATGACAGTGACAGTGAAAATGACAGTCACTATCTCTATAGTCCTATTCTGGGTTTCTTTTTAAGCTCGGTTACTACATAAACTCCTAAACGGGATGTTCGTTTTCCGAAAACCTCTGATTCAAATGAAACCCTCTTACAACTGATTCCTGATACAAGAACCAGCTTAGGACTTTGATAAGTAGGAACAAATCTACAATTAGCTTCTCCTTTTTCTTATGATTTTGCATACAACAATTCTAATTTGCTGATCCTAAGATCAACATGTTCTCTTTAGCCACTACAAAGTGTCAGTAAATGTGAGGAAGAAAAGAAAACACAAAAATTTACATATAATTTTGTGCCAGTTGAAATAACTTTAGATTCTATTACAAAAGAAAAAGGGACACTGGAAGTAAAATTTTAAAGGATCACTTCATTTTCAATAAATCATAAATTCAAACAATCACAACAACAAAAATTCTTTGTCATTATTTGTATTACTAACTACGTTAGCAAGTCAATTTAGAAAGAAAAAGAAGGACAATGAGTAAACTAAAGGAACATTTTCCTATAGTTTTTCTCTCAGTAGTCAAATTTAGACTCACTAATTCATAAACTCAAAACTACAGCTTGACTCCATTTCACTTGCCCCAACCATTCAGAGCTGGGAAATGAGGCTAGCACAGGTAGATGCTTTTGATATAGCAAAGGTTCTTATGCTTTTCTCAGTGCCAAAAATGTGTGGATAGGGAAGCAAACCCATTCATAACCACAAGTGAATTATATTAAAAACTGCTATTAATAGGACTCTTTTTCTTCATTCAATAACTGTATGTATGGGTTGTACTCTGTTCTTTTTTTTTTTTTTTTTTTTTTTTTTTTTTTTTTTTGCTTTTTGGGTCACACCTGGCAATGCACAGGGGTTACTCCTGGCTCTGCACTCAGGAATTACCCCTGGCCGTGCTCAGGGGACCATATGGGATGCTGGGATTTGAACCCGGGTCGGCCGCATGCAAGGCAAACGCCCTACCCGCTGTGCTATCTCTCCAGCCCCATACTCTGTTCTTGATCTCATGCTTTGTCACGCTCTGTTTTTGCTGGTGGCAATACTTAAGAGAACAAGAGAATTTCTTGGCAACTTTTAGTGGAAGAAGTTGGGAAAAGGGTTGAGAAAATATGTGTTTTCATTAATACTATGAAAGAAATACATAGGGATATATGATGGGCAAGCAATGGGAGCAGTCTTTTAGAATGGGAGCAATCTTAGAAAAATTGCTCTAGGAGGGGACATTTTGAGTTAAGACAGGCCTGGAAGTGCAAAGATACCGCTAGATGAACCAGTTGAGGATTTGGAGAAGCAGAAACAAAAGTAGAGCTTGGCTGGAGCCTGGTATAATGGTGGGGAGAGAGAGAGAGACAGACAGACAGACAAACAGACAGACAGAAACAGAGACAGAGAGATGAGTTTGGCCAGTAGAGAAAGATCAGGAAAAGTCACAAAGAAGATGAGATTTCTATTTTTAAATTCACTGGGAAACAGGGCAGGAATTTTAGCAAGAAAAAATGAAATTTGTTTCCCAAACAACACTCTCTAATTCATACTCTAACAATGAATAAGTAGGAATTTTTAGTGAAAGAGATAATGTGCAGATACCCAGATATCTCCTGGTATCTGGTAGTATTGCTTTATCCTTTTGTTCACTCAAGAGAGTCTCCCAGTTTTAGACTCTTGAAAAATAAAAATCTGTGTCACCATAAACCTGACTCATTTTAGAAGTTGAGCCATACCCTAGAATATACCAAGAGTGCTCTTTTCTCTTCCTTCAGAGTCAGGAATTGGTCAGAACATACTCTCTGAATACATCCTAGTGAGTAAATAGGTCTTCCCACTGACCTAGATAAGAAAACTACCACCAAGCTATAGAAAGACCTCTAACGTACAGCATTCCATGTTCTAAATTTGCACCAAAAAAAAAAAAGGCTTAGGAAGACAGCACACATCCTATTTCAGAAACAAGGCATGGTCACTGACTGCTAATAAAGCAACGTGGAAGCAATACAAGGATGTCGGCAGCTGTGCTCTGGATGAATATTCTTCCCTCTTTCTGGCTGCCATGTCTCTGGCTCTGTTATAACTTCTGACACCACAACACTAGCCCTTAGGTGAAGCACTGAATTCCTATCTGCCAAGCCCAACTTAACTTTTGATGACTTGGAGGCTGAAGGGATAGATGATGAACTCTATTTAATGTAGAATGAGCTGAAGCTCTATTTTTTTGTGAACGGATATCCTCTTCAGGGTTGACTAAACTTCAATCACTTTCAAGAGCCGTACATAGAGGTGATCTGATTCCCAGGATACAGGAAGCCTCAAGGGTTCCTATAACACATCACTTAATATTGATGAGGTTTCTTTCATGCATGCCTTCTTTGGGCTCAAGTCATAAAGAAGGATAGTTAGTTGAAGGTGCTTATGAAGCACTCTGAGGCATAAATCCCAAATCTAATTAGCAATGCTGTTCAGTTTTAAGATGAACTGACATGCCCTTTATAGGGCTTCGGGTTGGTAAAGCCTTCAGATCAATAGCAGTTTAAAGGGGGTTTCTCTCTGTTCATACATAGGACACAACAAAGGATCAGTATTTACTTCCTGGGAGGCAAAGATAATATCTATTCCTTCACAAGTGGTAAAATATAGACCTTGACCTTTTTTTTGCAATAAACACTGATTGAACTATTACCTTTCTTAAACTCACATTTTTTAGGTTTGTGTGAATGCACACCTTTGGCTAAGTTGTAGAAGGTATTTTCTTTTTATGGAAAAAAAAACCAAACCTCTGGACCAAAAACAAAGGAACTATTTCAGTTAAGAAGGGAACTGCTATGGCCTATAATACAACTTATGAGAGAGTTGCAGCCAGAGTCAGATAATGCTGTCACTGGAAAGACTTCAGCAAGAACAAGCCGATGACAGGCCCACACTCCCCTTAATACTTCATCTTTAAGACTCCTACTCCAGAAAAATGACCTTAAGGTGACTTTCAAATCCTGTGTCTCTTTATGAAATAATATATTAGAAAGGAATAAGAAAGTAATAGGCACACCTTAAACTTACTGAATCGAAGTAGAAATTGTTCTGAGTTTTCTTGGAAATGATTAAATTTTTTTGAAATGACCTTCTGGTTTAAAGTCTGAACAAGAAACTTCAGGAGAGATGAATCCCGTCAGGAGGGACACATGGTCAGATCAAGTCTTTACAAACCAATTGCCAAAAGTAGATTAAATTAAAAGCCACCGATTGAATTAGGTCACCTCAACACTTTGATCAGGGGCCTATTTACCAACTCTGACATTGTTCGATATTTGGCTGTTACAACCCGAGGAAGGAAAGAAGAATCAATTACTGTAGCAGCTGTGATGAACACACCTAGATGAAGCTGCTCAGATGCAGATGAGGGGGAGTGCAGCAGGGGGGTGGTTGGGGGGGGGTCTGCAGCTGGGGTACCCTCCCTTGCCTTTCTCTGGCCTGTATCCTCAGGGGAGAGGCCAGTAGTCCCATCATCACTGCATCACTGGTCTCTGACAGCTGACTAGAGTATGGTTTAAGAGTGGAGAGGAGAGACCTGCCTCGGAAATTTTTTCTGGCCCACCCCCTGCCTCTAGTAGGTCCCTGTCTCTGGGCCTCTTTCTTCCTTTGATTCTAGGAACAAATTCACTTTCCCTTGTCCTTCAGCCCAAAAGTGATGATGACTTTCTTCTCTTGTTGATCGCTGGACACTTCATCATCTACTCTTTGCTTCCTTCTTTCTTGAACAATAACCTCTTCATGCCATTCTCTCTCTTCTTTCTTTCCTCCTCCTCTTCTCTTCTTTCTTCTTCTTCTTCTTCTTCTTCTTTCTCTTCTTCTTCCTCTTCCTCTTCCTCTTCTTCTTCTTCTTCTTCTTCTTCTTCTTCTTCTTCTTCTTCTTCTTCTTCTTCTTCTTCTTCTTCTTCTTCTTCTTCTTCTTCTTCTTCTTCTTCTTCTTCTTCTCCTTCTCCTTCTTCTTTTGCTTCTTCTCCTTCTCCTCCTCCTCCTCCCCCTCCTCCTCCTCCTCCTCCTCCTCCTTCTTCTTTCTCCTTTCTTCTTTCACACACATACCCCTATAAGTCTGCTCCAAGTCAAATGGCTATGATATACATTGATGCCTCATTTAGATTCAGTTTCTTAATGTGGGAAATAATATAACACAATAAGTATTTTATTGTTTTCTTTCAGTGGTAGGAACTTCTTGTTTTTATAGATTCATTATATTATAGATATGTTATATCTGGGCATTCTGGGCTGGAACCCTCAGACTTTAAGATATAACTTTAAGATATAACTGATGATGATTCACAGGAAAGTGTAAGATAACAGAGTTTAAATGCAACAAATGTAATTGGTGGTAAGAGAATTTAGGGTCCTAAACATACCTTACAGTTTAGTAAAGAATTGAAACATTTTTCATTTGGTCCGTTTCCTCTCTAGATAGTAGATAAGAGACAAAAGAGCGATAAAAGGAGAAGGAAAGGGAAGGGGGTGGGGGAGAAATGGGCCTGGGAATGATGGGGAGGTGAGGGAAGGGAAGAGGGAGGTAGGAGAGGGATTCGTGGGAGAAAAGACAGAGGGGAGAGGGAAGAAAGAATTAATCAAAGCAAAGCTGAGGAAGGTGAGTGGAGGATAGAAGAAATGGAGTAGGGAAGGAATTTAAGTAGGAATGGCATTTAAGAAACAGATACTAATTCTAAAATTTAATTTAAGAATTAAATTTTGCCAGGACTGAAAAAGTCTCTTTTCAAGAAAATGAAACAATTTCACCTGCAGAACTAACACCAAGATTTTTGTTTTTATAGAACTGGGGACAGTCTACTTAGATATTTAAATTGTAACCTGGAGCTGGGAAATGCTCTCCAAATAACCCCTCTAATACATCCCAGGTCCTCCATACCCCACTGCCACAGAAGCTGCTGGGTTATTATTGTTTCACAGACCATCAGCTGTCCTTTCTCTGTCATTACGGGACTTTACAGCACTTGTGTGTCTGCCTATCGCTCTTAGCCTGTCCAGGCTGCACACTGAGGCCAGGTGTGTGCATGCTCCTCTATCAGAGCCAGGTTGAGTCAACAATTAAGATGACCTTGAATTTGGGAATCCCGTAAATCTAAATAAATGCATGATTCTCTCTGAAGGCAGATGGATTAACAGCATTGACAGAGTAACTGCTAATGACATTTTGACTCAGAGTTCAAATCAAGGATACTTAGTAGTGATTTTATCCAAAAACTACTTCTTTGTGAAATTCTGGTTCAGTGTTTTATTTCCAGGTTGCTCATGGCAGATGATGAAATTCTGTTTTCTCCTCCTGGATGCTGTGCCTTCATCCCACAGAAATGAGAAAGAAATTGGTCCAGATGGAGAGCCACACATTGTGGGCAGATTTTGAGCAGCTCCTGGAATTTGTATCAAGGATGCACTTTGGTGCAGTCTGACAGATAAGTAATCTTTCATCTTATCTCTTTAATTTCAGGCTTCAGAGATGCCCAGCTCTGTTGTTCAAAAGCTTTATTAAAAATTTGTGAGGAGTGAGCCTGTCTGATTTCATTACCAAGATGTGACAGTCTGGGAGCATAGAAGGACAGACATCCCTGACACTGGGGGGATGCAAAGTCCCTGAGTGCTTCCCAAACCAATCACAAATGTTCTAATCTGATGGAGTCTCAAAAAGAAAAAACCCATTAGGGATTAAAAGAAAAAAATAACTTAGGGATAGTAGAGTGAACAGGGTGCTTGCCTTGCACATGACTGACCTGGGTGTCAATACCCAGCATTCCATATAGTCCCCCTAAGCTCACCAGGTGTGATCAGTAAGTACAGATCCAAGAGTAAACCCTGAGAACCATAAAGTGTGGCCCCCCCAAAAAATTAGGGATTTCAGAGTATCTGCCAGTGTCTAACTCTGTCATTAAACCACCAGCATATCCACCAAACGTCAAACACCCAGGGAACCCCAACTCTGAACTCAAGTCTGTAACTATTACTGTTGCGTTAGCAAAACATCATTCTCTGATCAATTTTTCTGTACGTTCCAGTTAAGCAAGAAACTGCCGATAGGCTCTCTGCAGCTTAGATGCCCAGTAGGGACCCAGCCTTTCATAAAGAGGACATGCTGCTTTACATGACAATTCAGACAATATTTACATTTCTGAAGCCTAGGAACAGCCTCTTACCATCCTAGAGGCAGAGATTTACGGTGGCACCATGTTAATGGGGGCCATTAGAAGACTGACTTTCTGTTCCCTAAGGTGGAGAACCAAGGTGACGTGGAAGTCAGCACAGCCAAACAAGTTGTTTCTCCCACATGCATTTGCCTGGCTGCCAAAAGGAGTCACTAGCCTCAAGGGTGGTCCTGTTGAAAAATTACCAGAGGGCTTGGGAAGGTCCTGGATGAATCAAGTGGTGGGAAGGAGCATAATGGCAGCCCAGATGGACATGTGGGAAGGAAAAAGTCTAGACAGGCTCTCTGGGTTCCAACTACCACCCTCTCAACCCTCAATAAATGTCAGGATCCACTGGGAATTTGTTAAAAAGCACATGTTCTTCCCGCCTGGGCAACCATCCTGCTAGAACTACCCAAATAGAATCACATTAGACTCTCTGCCACCCTCTGAAACTTCTAATAGGGGTAAGGTGATGAAATTTGGGGAGGGAATAAGTGCAGAAAATGCAAAGGTCATGGATAGGATAAATTTCTTCACTTAACCTAGTACTCTCAGTCTCAGAGGGGTAGAGAAGGAACGACCAAAGCATAGGCTCGTTAGCTCAAGAAGGTAGGGCTGGGTGACAAAGGAGAGGGAGAGTCAACTGCTTAGGTCTTTTTTTTTATTTTTTTTTATTTTTTAAATTTAAATTTTATTGAATCACCATGTGGAGGGTTACATAGTTCTCAGGATTATGTCAGTTATACAATACTCAAACACCCTTCCCTTCACCCGTGCCCATATTCCATCACCAACCACCCCATTATACCTCCCGCCCCCTCCCGCCCCCCCAGTCCCCGCCCTTGTAAGTGATAAGTTTCACTTCGTTTACGCTTTATCTTGGTTACAGTCCATGTTTCAACACATAACTCACTATTGTTGCTAGGGTTTCCCCCCAAAAAAGAAAAGACAGTCCCACTATCAAGGAAGCATTTGATGGCTCTCCATTGCTGAGAATGTAGAGATATTAAGTCCCGCTGTTTGTTACATAACTTTTCTATTTTTTTCCCCCCTCGTCCCGCGCCACCCAGATCACGCCTGTTTAGTAATCACCACGTTGCCTGACAAAGGGAAAACAAACCAAAAAAGATGGTTATTTCTCGTCATCAGCCGGCGTGGGGCTCTGGCTTAGTTGATAGTCTGGTAGAATGTCTGCAAGCAGTTTCTGGAACCAAAAGTAATACGCTGGTATCGGCCCCGGCTCGAGATTCCACCAGCGTCCCGCTGTTCCAAGTACATAATAATTTATTCCCTTGTATCCCATTCCCACGCCACCAGGTCCGTGTCAGCTTAATGGACATCATACTATGGTTAACGCCACACTGCGTTTCTTCCCGAGAAAGAAGGATATTTCTTCTCAGCTGGCGTGGGGATATGGCTTAGTTCAGTCTATAGAGATGGCTACCACTTTGGTAGCCTTCAATATTTCAGAAAAAGACTTACTATTCTTGTTAGGATTTCCCACCAAAGTCCGACCCATTAAAAGGGAACCATTTCATATTGGTGATGATTAAATGACAATAGGTTGCGCGGCCATGGCAGCGGCCTCGCAGCTTTGAATTTCTGTATAAAGTCCAGGGGAAGTACAGCCAGAAATTACACGTCACTACAAACTTTAACCCTATTATGGTCCCCCCAAAGTCCAACCCATTACAAAGGAACCATTTCATATTGCTGATGATTAGATGATGTTAGGCTGCCGCGGCCGCGCGGTTTTGGGTTTCTATATAAAGTCCAGGGAAAATTCTGCCTAAAATTCTATCGCTACAATCTTTTGCCCTTCAACAAAAAACTTAGTACTATTGTTTGGAGTTTCCCCCCACGTTAAGCCCTGCCAAAAAGGAACATTTACGCATTGCTGACAATCAAGAGATATTAGGTCACAGCCGCGCGGTTTTGGATTTCTATATGAAGTCCAGGGAAAATTCTTTTGGTAATTGCATCACTCGCTGGCAGCACCTGGGCCAGAAGCTCCGAGCACACAGTTTGGAGGCATTTTAGGGGCGCCGCTCGTGTCCAAAGTGGTTCAGTTGCCTCCTGGGTCGATCTCGCGCGGGGCCGGAAAGGAGCGTCCCCACATGGCTCTGCGCTTAAATGTCGGCCGGCACAGGGCGGATCCGGAAGTCCCGCCCATCGGCTATCCCGGGCTTCCTGTAGAGTCTAAAAACCAGCTATTGCCTCACTGCGTTCAAAAAGAAAGAGTTGAGAGAGAAAAGACCATACCCTGCCGGCAGCGCCTGGGCCAGAAGCTCCGAGCACACAGTTTGGAGGCATTTTGGGGGCGCCGCTCGTGTCCAAAGTGGTTCAGTTGCCTCCGGGGTCGATCTCGCGCGGGGCCGGAAAGGAAAGCTCAACTGCTTAGGTCTTAAGGGCTCTGACCTAGTATTTGGAAACTTCCAGAACAAAGTCCAGCATAGAGAAATTACCTTATCTATCTAAAGCACCAGTGTCTCTCTATCTCTGAGTATTACAAAGATTAGAAGATTCCTCCTTCCTGCTGCCTAATCCCTGCTGCCTTAACTAAGCGCGTTGTCTCTACTTAATTTGAATCCTCTTTCTTTAGTGAAAGGAAGGAAATTCTCTTTTTCTATATATTAAGGATGGTGTGAAACTTGGGAGTGGTCCTGATTTTTACAGCATCATTGCTCTATCCAGTGGGGTTAGGCGGTGCACTGTCTATTCAACTGTGGGGGACCACAGACACCTACACCAGCAGAAACCCAGTGGGACACCAAAGGAAGGAAAACAGCAGCAACAACAAAACCAGGGGGGGGTGACTTATTTTAACCTAGCGACTACCATCCCGCAATTCCCCATAACCTCTGGTTTTAGTTGCTTCTTCCTCAACCTTAGAAATCATGTTTTCTTAACAATATGGACGATTCTTAAAAAACTAGAAATTGAGCTCCCATTTGACCCAGCAATACCATTTCTGGGAATATATCCCAGGGAGGCAAAAAGGTATAGTAGAAATGACATCTGCACTTGTATGTTCATTGGAGCACTGTGTACAATAGCCAGAATCTGGAAAAAAACTGAGTGCCCCAAAACAGATGACTGGTTAAAGAAACTTTGGTACCTCTACACTATGGAATACTATGTAGCTGTTAGAAAAGATGAAGTCATGTAATTTGTATGTAAGTGGATCAATATGGAAAGTATCATGTTAAGTGAAATGAGTCAGAAAGAGAGAGACAGACATAGAAAGATTGTACTCATCTGTGGAATGTAAAGTAACAGAATGGGAGACTCACACCCAAGAGTAGTGGAGATAAGGACCAGGAGGTCTGCCCCGCAGCTTGGAAACTGGCCTCACATGCTGGGGGAAAAGGCAGCTGAGATCAAGAAGGGAACACCAAGTAGAGGATGTTGGGAGGACTCACTCAGATTGAAAGCTGCATGCCAAAAGTAGACTATAGACCGAACATGATGGCCACTCAATACCTTTACTGCAAACTACAACACCCAAAAGAAGAGAGAACAAAAACAATGCCCTGCCACAGAGGTAGGGTGGGGTGGTGGGGGATGGGGGGGGGGGTGATGGGAACTTTGGTAGAGAAGAATGGGCACTGGTAGAGGGATGTAAACAATCACTGTATGACTGAAATGCAAACAGGAAAAGTTCATAAGTTTGTAACTGTACCTCATGGTGATTCACTAATAAAATTTTTTTTAAAAAAAGAAATCATGTTTCTTTTGAAGAGCTGATGTAGCACTCTAAATGTTACACTCAGTATTAGAATTCTGAGCTCTGTTTTTCTGTAGAAAGGTAAGAAAAAGAATACATGTGCAAGTGTAGAGTTCTCAAGTTACATAATTATGTAATTGCACGTGTAAAATTTAAAAAAGAATTTTCCAAATATCCTTCTACAAGTCAGGGTCTCAGCTGAGCATGTACAAGCCCAGCTGCAGAGAACTTGCTTTGCATGTGTGAGAACCTGGGTTTGATGCCCAGCGCTGCAACAACAAACAAACAAAAAGATAGGATTTCATTGGAGGCAAACGGAAAAATTACTTTTCAGGCTTAACTAATTTTTAGTTCTCAAGCTTCTTTAGCCAGAGGCCTAATTAGCTGTTTTCTTCTTCTGCATCATTTACCATTTAACTTTTTTTTGTTTTTATTGAATCACCATGAGATACAGTTTCGAAGCTTTCATGATTGAATTTCAGTCATACAATGATGGAACCCCATCCCTCCACCAGTATTTATTTTTCACCACCAATGTCCCCAGTATCAGTTCCACCACCCCCACCCCAGCCCACTCCCTCCCTCTATGGCAGACAATTTCCTTCGCATCATGGTTTGCAATACAGATACTGAGAGGACATCATGTTTGATCCTTTATCTACTTTAAGCACACATCTCCCATCCCGAGCAATCCCTTCAACCATTATTTACTCAGTGATCCATTCTCTATCCCAGCTGCCTTCACCCCCAGCTCATGAGTCAGGCTTCCAACTATGGAGCAATTTTCCTGGCCCTTGTCTCTACTGTCCTCAGGATAATTCACCATTATTATTATTATTATTATTATTATTATTATTATTATTATTGATCCCTGTTAAGATAATGTTCTCTAGAAACAGAGGGCTCTGACAGTGGATTTGTGGAAAATAAAAGAGATTTGACAGTGCACAGATATAGCTCCTGAGAAGCCTTTTAGAGAGGAACTTTGTAGCACTAATTTCCACGACCAAGGTTTCTACCTCAGAAGTGATTACATTTCTCTCTCTTATTTTTATGAGACCCCATACAAGTCACAATTCATTCTTTCATGAGTAACCCCAAAGGGCAGAATAGACCTAATCAGGGAAGAAATCAAACTAGATTAACCAGAAGACACTATAATGACATAAATTGACCAATTTTCCTTTTGGCTTCTTTTGGTTCCTTAGGTTTAGAATTATTATTTGCAATATACAGACTCAATATATAACTGTCCAAATTACCATTCTTACATCTCACTTGATAAGGTTGTACCTTTGCTTTCTAATCTTCCTGAAAGTTTGGTTTCAGCTCACTGACCACTTGAGGAGACCCACAGAGGTCATAATTACAAATCGATGTGGGCAACCTCTAGACTCAAAGTATTTGAAAGTTGTATTTTCCCTGAACAAGACAACTTCCTCCTATGGTGAGAGGGATTTCTCAGTGGTGGTGGAGATTGAGAGTGACCTACTAGTTTCTTAGGGGACCTTGAATCTTTCTGCAAAGTGTCCACAGTTTTCCCGCAGAGCATCAGGGCAGGAGCACCCGTCTTCTCTCTCACCCCTTCTGCATGACACACAAGAATTTTCAAGCATGCTGCCTGCTGGGAAAGTCCTCCCTCAGACACGCACAGGATGAGAATAGCATCATCACCTACTGACACGGCTTTTAAAGTTTGAGAAGCAGTGTTGGCAACTGCAACCACAACAAACACTCCACATCAGGGGCGCAGAGTTCTGCCTCGAACATGGGAATTCAGGCCAATTCAAATATTTCCAAAACACCTCTCAGAGCCAAATGCTCAGCTCCAAGCACTTACGGGGCAAACACTCCAGCTCTCATCTCCAAGAGCTGTCTTTAAACGACCCTCCCTGTGAGCACTTCAGTTAGGTTTTTAGATCAACACCTCTCAGATTTCTATTTACTTCTAGTCTCTGAGATTTTAGTGTGCTCACAGCCAAGATTAATATTCCATATCATAACTGTGTCACTGAGGTATAGCACAAGAAAAGCAGAATTAGCATTTATTTGTGATTAATAGGTAATCTTATATGCATCATGTCCAACAAAAATGAGAAGTGGATAAATGCAAAATTGCATCACTTTTAAGAGAATAAAATTGTCATCAATGACAAAGAAAAGGATGATAAAACCTTTCCCTGGAGGTCATATGTTACAAATTCCGGAAGAAATATCCAAACATCCATACTCATGACATTTTCCCCAAGTTTTCCAAAACATCCAATTTCTATTTATTTGCCTTTTCATGGGGCTAGAGAAATAGGTTGGATGCTTGCCTTGCATACAGCCTGCCCAGGACTGATCCCTGTTACCCCATATGGTCCCCAGTCCACCAGGAGTGATCTCTGAGTATAGAGCCAGAGTAATCCCTGAGCACAGCTACATCTGACCCAAACACAACAACAAAAATTTAAATAAAATAACCAAGGCATAGGTGTATAAGGAGCAGCATGACGACTATAATTACGATATTATACACATGCTTGAAAGTTGCTAAGCAAGTACTTTTAACACTTTTTTTTATCACAAACTTGTTATGTGCCATGATGTCATGGAGGCAGACTGAGGGCTGGCAGGGACCCTGGGGACACTGTTGTTGGGACTGATGTTGCAACGTTGTATTCCTGAAACAATTCCATTATGAACAACTTTGTAAATCATGGTGTCCTCATTAAAAATAAATATTTTAAAAAGTTTTTATCACAAAAAAGCATTGTGTGGTAATGTGAGGTTCATCTATTACTAAATTTATTGTGATCACTGCACAATACTTACAAATATTTAACCATTCTTTAATATACCTAAAAGAAATCTGATGTATTTCAGTTATACTTTGTCAAATGACGGAACAAAGCAATATGGTAGTAAGTCTGATGTCTTTGACTATTGATAAGTAGTGGACAAAGAGAAGAAACTGAGACTTTGCCAGGGCAGCGACTCAACAAGCAGTGGCCCTCTCATCAAGAGGGGTTTTAGAAAACAGAAGTCTCATGGCACATTAAAGAAGGCATCAGGGATTGGCAGAGAGGTGGGTGATTTCCTTAGAAGGCTAATAGGTCATGTTTTCTGTGGTAGGAGAAGCTAGCTAAGGCTAGTTGGAGGACCGGGAAGAGCATGTCATAGCTTCCTTTGACAGGTGCTTTCCATAAATGTGGACTGATTCAAGTTTGGTTTTGTGGCATGAGCTAGGTCACTGGGGTAGCCTCCATTTTATGGGTCTCAACATACAAATTAACTTTATTAACCTCAATCTTGAAAACAAGAATTTGAGTCAAACTGTATTCCAAATGGTCAGTGCCAGACCACAAGATGCTAAAAGCACTCCAGAGGGGAAACTGTTATGGAGAAAGGGCAAGCAAAGACCAGAAATTGATTGACTGTAGCTCACAGTCCAGTTGTCTGTTTACTATTAGTTATATTTAGTGTTTGATTTCAGAACCATAAGGCATTTACAGGAGAAGAATTTATCTTTTGACATGGTTGCCATAACATTATAGACCCCAGTCTAAAAACCTCCCATTTAATTAACTTGACGCTTTTCTTTTTGAGCTAATTCAAGGATACTACTTTGTGGTATGATTTACATTTTGGCATTTAGCAATTTGATGCCTTTAATCCCTCCTCCCCGTGCAATCTCTTTATCCCAATGCAATCCCCTAATGCAATCACTTCCTCCCGATGTACTTGCTTTATTTATATTATTTTTTGTTTGGCTTTTTGGGTCACATCCAGTGATATTCAGGGGTTATTCCTGTTTCTGCACTCAGGAATTACTCCTGGAGGTGCTCAGGGGACCATAGTGGATTCTGGGGATCAAGCCTGAGTCAACTATCTGCAAGGCAAATGCCCTATTCACTATACCGTTGTTATGGTCCAGATTTAATACCTTTAATCCCTCTCTTTGCCCTCATATGCAATCTGATGTAAATATTAACAGAAAATGTATCTAATATTGTATATGTATACATCTACATGACCCTGGTGCCTATTGAGGGCAGATTTTTGTCTTATCTCCTTGAACAAAAGTTCATAAGAAGATCAGGTTTGACATCTAAATGAAGGTGCCTCTTGATATTGGTACTGTAGAAACATACTTTCCCTTTTCACTTTCCAAACTTTTATCTGACATCCTACTTCCCAACCCACCACCACCTTAACCAAATAGAGGTTAAAAAGAGAAAAACAAAGAAGCCTATTAACGCACATGTTCCATATAGGCCTGGGAGATACCCAGGGAAATGATTGAGAAAGGTGACTTAGAATTTAGCCTTGCTGATAGAGACCAGGGTGGGGGTGGGGAAGTGAGGGGGAACCTAGGGACACAGGTGGAGGGACACTGATGAGAGAGTGGTTTCGGAGTTGGAACATTGCCTAAAGCTCTGCTATCTACAGCATTGTAAATCATGATGCTTAAATTAAAATATTTCTTAAAAGGACTTCTATTTGAATGCTAACTTCAGGTAAATTAAAGACAGAAATATGAACCAGAAGCAGAAGGAAGGGGTGTGCTCGGGTGTGTGTGCACCAAATACATGAATGCGTGGGTGTGCTCGGGTGTGTGTGCACCAAATACATGAATGCGTGAATAGACATGAGACGCAGCCCTCTGTACCGATCGCTTCTGGTGTGCTAGAATCATCCTTCTCTTCCTGGAGCAGATATGGAGACCCCCTGACAGTGGATATTTCTTGATACATTTCCCCCACAAAAGGGAAACTTATGCTCCATTTCAGAGCTTTTTTTATGTTTGATGGTTCTCAAACAGCTTGAAATAATCCTTCAGTCAAGAGGTGTACTGAGGGAGTGGAAGCATTGTCTCATCTCCTATGGTATTAAATGTCCTTTGGGCCTCCACAGTTCATGTCTTGGGTGAAGCCTAATAAAACAACCCTGAAAATTTGCACAGATCCATGTATATCAAAGTCCGGAGGCCAGGCGACCCAAGCAAAAGTGTCTGTAGCCTCTTCGTGGGAGCCTTGCAGACTTCTCTCTCCCAGCTGCTTTGGTGTGTCCAGTCTGGGAAAGCTGGGAGAAGCACTGCAGTCTGGAAACAATTTCACAGGCAGATACATTTTTGACTGCAGGGTCCTCAGACCCTGCAACTTTGTGTTTTACACAGTAGCTTTCAAGGGAGCAATAAGAAAGCTCAAGCAAGATTAGCTTTCAGTAGTTGTCTAGCTCCCACCTTGTTGGATGCTGGTGTCCTGTGATCAAAAAATACTACAGATGGAGGAAGAGGGATGAACTCCTTTTACCCCCTTCTGCATGAAAACTTGTTAAATGCAAAACACAATCTTCCGGTGGAACATTCTGATGTCCGGTTATTCTATTATAATAATATAGTCATCCAGTCAAGCTCTGAACAAGATGGTGGTGGTCATTTAGAGAGAGGTTTTGAAAACCTGGAAATGACCTGAAATGTTGTATTTCCATATGTATCAGAATTGGAGACCATTGATCCTCATAGGAACTTTTTCTGGGGCATCAGCACAAACCAAAAAGGTAGTTAAATGCTTCTAACTAAATCAAAGGAAGGAAATACAACATGACAAGAGTCAGAATACGAGCCTTTCAATTTTTCCATGACTTCTTTTAGCATTTCCCTTCTATGAAAGGGGAATCAGTGCTGGTTTGGTGAGATGTCCTTCCTCAATTGTGAAAGTAGATTACAAACTACCTAGGGTCGTTTGGTCAAGTTCTGGGTCCTTTATACAGCTCATCCTTAGCCCTAAAGTGATCATAGGAAAAAAATTTTCCATTTAAGTGCTATCTCTTTTCCACTGCACCACAGAGTCCTGAAAAGCAACTGACTTGGCCATGCAATCTGAGCCCGTGAACAACCACTCCAGGGTCTTCTGAGACCTTCGGGACAATGGAATCTTTGTAATGATAGTGGGACCGGCAAAAGCATTCTTTATGTGCCATTTGTGGTACTGAATGCTTTTATATATTGACTCTGCTCAACTTCTGAGAGCATGATATTATCCCCCTATCCTCTTGCAGTTTTTACCGGAGAAAATACTGAGGCCTGGAAAGTGCAAGAGACCATGCTACGGTGTCGATGATCACAGGCCTCGCCTCTGGGCTGATGCCAAACTGCAAGGTGACAGAAAGGGAAAGATGTCCTCTTGATTCTTCAGGCAATTCCATTTATGATAGTCATCTGGAACTAGATATAATCGAAAATGCTGCATTGATTTTCATTCTGGGTTTTAGAATTCCATTAAAATTGCAAATTTCTTGAGGTCAAAGACTGAGTTTACTACTTTGTGTTCTGCAAAGTGCCTAATGCAGACATTTGCACAAAACCAGCAGTTGATAAACATATGCATTAATCAATTTGGAAAAGAGGTAAAGTACCCAGTAAATTGAAAAAAAAGGCCAGTTATAGGATGGCTGCATAATGGAATGCAATTTTTGAAAGGGGGGGTTGCTTAGATCATCCTTGACCTCAGAGCATAGGGAGGAGAAAGGCAGAGAAGGTGAGAAGTGGGGGACTTGCCCTTGAGCACCACTGAGAGTGGCCCCAAAACAAACAACACAAATCTCTAAATAACTTTGTAAGTCATGGTGCCGTAATATATTTTTTTAAAGAAAGAAAGAATGAGAGAGAGAGACAGAGAAAGAGAGAAAGAAAGAAAGAAAGAAAGAAAGAAAGAAAGAAAGAAAGAAAGAAAGAAAGAAAGAAAGAAGAAAGAAAGAAAGAAAGGAAGGAAGGAAGGAAGGAAGGAAGGAAGGAAGGAAGAAAAAAGGAAGGAAGAAAGAAAGAAAGAGAGAGAGAGAAGAAAGAAAGAAAGAAAGAAAGAAAGAAAGAAAGAAAGAAAGAAAGAAAGAAAGAAAGAAAGAAAGAAAGAAAGAGTTGAATATCATTGGTTTGTACTTTCTCCCTTGCCACAGAGTTTGGGATTATCTCGTAATAATCTCTAAACTATTCTAGACTACATTGGTATGTCCTGCTCCCCTTGCCACTAGGAGCTTAGTTATATCAGTCACACTCATCAAAGTGCTCCCAAGTCACTTCCACTCCTTTGTTTATTTATCTGTAACAGCTTCTACCAGTTTATTTGCCCTTCCTCTAATCAAACTCTGTTAATTTGTAAGGTCAGAACTTGCTAGGACAGTGTACTTGTATTGTAAGTTAATATTGCCTTTCTCCACTCCTTATGTCTTTTGAATAGCTTACTTTAAAACAATATCCTTTTTGTATGGACAAAGAAAGACAATTGTTAATATGCTTTGGTAACATGGGACTTAATTGGCTTCAAATATTATTCACTCCCGGGCATCTGCTTTCTCGACTTAAGCCTCAGCTGCCCTTACTTCCTAGCACCCCCAAAAGCAGGGTCCCGACGAGGGACAGGACGGCCCCAGGGCAAACGGTGAGTTGTGTGCTACCCTGGCATCGAGATGGGCCTGGCCAAAGCGGCTAATGCTTAACCATATGTTAAGAGATTGGTCATGGACATGTCATGTCATGATCCAAAAGCAATGACGAGACTAGGACCCTGCTAGGGATAGGAAAGACTAATCTGGCCTGAGCACTCTAGTCTGAGATCGAGATGACCCCAGGAGAGCAATTCTATAAGCTTAATGCATCTCTTGCTATGTCCATACAAAATTATTAATAATATGAATACTTACATGTTAGTTGGACAAAGAGAGGAGAAACACACCCATGGAATTCTGCTCTTGGGCGGGTGTCCTGATGAAAGAGTATCTGTCATACTAGAAGCATCCCCTGAGGGAAAGAACTTTACTCCCTATTGATTGTAACCACACCTATGTGTAAGCCCCAACCACTCATTCTTAGGGATTTAACTAGGCTGAAGGATTAGGCTGGGGCCAGTCAGTTCCAGGGCCAGTCCCAGTGCCAGATGTAGAGAGGCGAGATCAAGACCCAGATCGAGAGGAGGAGAATGATGTAGGATGGGGGAGGAAGAAGCAGGAGGAGAATCAGAGGAGAATGGAGATGGGAATGGAATAAACTGCAACTGAGACCAACCAGCCTGGCTTCTGTTCCTTCCTTGGCCTGCCTCATCATCGCCATCAGGCTCCCCGGGGTGGGGGAAGCGGCTGGAGACTGAACTCGGGTGGCGGGAGAAACAGCGTAGCTGCCCTATGCCCAGTGCCCGGTGAGGTACTTCCCGCTCCGTGTGTGTGTGTGTGTGTGTGTGTGTGTGTGTGTTTACACAGAAAGAAAGAAAGAAAGAAAGAAAGAAAGAAAGAAAGAAAGAAAGAAAGAAAGAAAGAAAGAAAGAAAGAAAGAAAGAAAGAAAGAAAGGAAGGAAGGAAGGAAGGAAGGAAGGAAGGAAGGAAGGAAGGAAGGAAGGAAGAAAAAAAGGAAGGAAGAAAGAAAGAAAGAGAGAGAGAAGGAAAGAAAGAAAGAAAGAAAGAAAGAAAGAAAGAAAGAAAGAAAGAAAGAAAGAAAGAAAGAAAGAAAGAAAGAAAGAAAGAAAGAAAGAAAGAAAGAAAGGAAGAAAAAAGAAAGGAAGGAAGAAAGAAAGAGAGAGAGAGAAAGAAAGAAAGAAAGAAAGAAAGAAAGAAAGAAAGAAAGAAAGAAAGAAAGAAAGAAAGAAAGAAAGAAAGAAAGAAAGAAAGAAAGAAAGAAAGAAAGAAAGAAAGAAAGAAAGAAAGAAAGAAAGAAAGAAAGTGCGCAAACAAAAACAGAGGATTTGTCTTCTCTGTTTCCCAGACTGGCTCATTTTTCAAAGGCACATTCAACCTTAAGTCAAGTTGCAAAAGGAGGAAAATACCCCAGTCGGGTTAATTAACTTTGTGAAATAGCTACAGCGAGATAGGAGAGGGCAGTAGAAGCCCTGCCGGCTTCCCAGTCAGCGGTGGGAAAAGATTCCAGCCAAGCTCCTGTGTAAATCAAGCGGCACTCCCAAGCCCAGAAGCTTGCTCCCACTGAGCGGCACACTGCTTCCCTCCCCTCCCCCTCTCCGGAGCACTCCTTAAGGCGCAGTGGCTGGAGGGCAGGAGTCACAGTCTCAGGCCTGTGCAGGCTCTGGACGAAAAGGGGCCAGAGTGCAGTCAGGACGGAAGGAGATACGCCACAAAAACCTGTAAGCACGATCCCAGAGCAAAGACACCAACTATCAGGGTATGCTGCAGGAGTCTGGTCTACAGGGAGAGAGAAACAGCCTGGCAGACACCAAGGAAAGGGGCCGCATCATCTACATGGCCAGCCCTTTTGAAACAACAGAGAGAGAGAGAGAGAGAGAGAGAGAGAGAGAGAGAGAGAGAGAGAGAGAGAGAGAGAGAGAGAGAGAGAGAGAGAGAGAGAGAGAGAGCGCCTGGGTGTACCGTGCTCCTTGTCTCTTCCCTTTATCAAAATACTGAGTGATGGTTCCCTTAGACAGTGAGGGACCCCCGCCCCCTCTCCCCTTCTGTGGCAGTCGCCCCACTCCTCCTCCCCCTCCCTGCTCCTCTGTAATTTGGTAACATCTGTCACCTAGGTCGATGGGGGCTGGGAATGAAAGGCCTGGCGCTTTCTTTGGCTATCCTCTCTGGCCGAGGGCAGAGCGCAGCCCTCTGAAGCGGATTCAGTCCGCAGCGCACATCTGTGCTCCTGGCGCAGCCGGGCGGCCCTCCCCATTCTCCCTGAGCGGATCCCTGGGCTCCGCCCTTCCCTTCAGCACCACCAACGCGGGCCATGAGCTCGGGCGTCTCCCACTGTGTCGGAAGATGCTCCCATTAGGGACCTGCTGCTGGGCCTGCTCTTTGGAAAATGGAAATATTTGCTTGTAGTTCCAGTTACCATCTGTTTATAACCTTTCCGGTGAGCCATCTGCCAGCTTCACATCACCCCTGTTGTCTTCGCAGCTCCCTGGCCTCTCACACCGGGTACCACAGGCTTCCTGGAAAGGTTTGCGCAGCTCTGAGCCACGGGCAGGAGCGCCCCATAAGCAGCCGGTTTCTCCTTATGCAGGCTGCCCGTTGCATCCTTCCAGGAGGAGGAGCACGGATGAGAGAGCAAAGACCAGGCACTGAAGAAACAAGAGAACTAGCAAACCCAAAACCCAAACGTCATTGCACCTTTCAGGAAATAATAAGAAAGCTGATTGGGGGAAATTTCGTTTCTGCTATCAAATTAGACAGATAGGAAGTAAGATTTGTTTAATATTTCTGTGTGGCAGTGATATTCTAGAACAGGGAAATAAACCTATTTAGAAGGGCATAAACCCCTGGAACTTAGGAACTGGGGACATGGCTCACAGATGCCATTCATATGAATGGGGCCCGGATGGGGTCCTGCAGCACCAACGCTGAGCACTAAAACTGCTGGAAGTGGTGCCAGACCCTCTGAGCAGTGCTGGGTGTGGCTCCGATAAAATCACAGGTGCGAAAGAGTCTAGTGTCTTCTGCTTTAACCCCTAGACCATCGCTCCAGCCCTGGATTTTTTTTTTTATTAATGAATTCTACCAGAAGGCTGGAATTCTGTTTAGATTAGCAAATAAACAATAAAAGCATTGAGGGAAATTCAGCTATTAAAGCAGGTAGCAATTTAGCTCAGGGTTATAGTGAAATGCAGCAATATCAATTTGCTTCTGCGGTAAATCTCTGAAGGCAGTATGAAGCAAGCCTTACATCTAAAGACAGCTTACATCTAAAGCAGAGAGAAGACAGTGTTTTGAGAGGGCCTTTGGAGCATGCATCCTATTCTGTCGTTTCATTTGCAGAAAGCTGTGAACAAACTGTCTGCAGTAAAAGAAGAATTATTTTTAAGAGAAAAATTAGAAACTGCACTTTGAGGTAGGATCATAATTTAGAAAGGTAAGCTTTAGCAATTCAGCTTCTTGTCCTTATTGGAATATCGTGGCAGATTAATGCTTCCTGTTTGTCCTATCTCCTACCATCGACACAACCTAGTCAACTTTCTTTAGCCTAACAGCCCCCCTCCCTCTTTGAAAAACAGGTGCAGGCATAGTTTTCACTGCCTAAATAGTACCCTTTCTTGAACTGATTTTTGTATTGTTTTAGCCTCTCCTTTGTTTTTATATGGGGTGCTATGGATCAAACCTGAGTCAGGTGTAAGCAAGGCAAGCACCTCAAGTACTGTACTATCTCTCCAACCTCAAGAGAAATAATACTGTTATATTCGTTTTTGAGAGGGGTGGGAGGAGAAACACAAGCTGTGCTCAGGACTTACTCCTCGCTCTGTCTTAAGGATCACCTGGTGGGATTCAGGGGAACATATGCAATGCCAGAGATTGAACCTAGATTGGCTACATGCAAGGTAAGTGCTTTATTCACTGTACTATATCTCTGACCCCAAGGCCTCTCCTTTATTTATTCATTTATCTATCCATCCAGTTCTTCATTCCTCTGCAAATATTTTACCGATTTCCTGCTATAGATCTACGTTGCAATCTGTATTGTGCTAGATGTAGGGTGTTCAAAGAATCAGTTGTATCACTTCCTCCAATTTTATTAAAATGAGCTTTATTTTTCCTTGTCCATAATCACAAATTCTTTCAGTTTTTAGTTTTCACCTTGAAACTATTTTTTATTGTTTATGACCTCAAGTAAAGCTCAGACAGCCTGGTAAGTTCAGAGCAGTACAATGAGTGTAGCTAATTTCACGGACCATCACGATTCATATCATGTCACTTTTATGACAGGAGCCCTGTGTTTCAGACCTGGTGTATGGAACTTTCTGAAGACATTATAACTTGGAGCTACAATGGTAAAGGCTGCCATTACCCCTTTCCTCTTTTCCATCCCTGGATTGAGAGTTTGTGCCCAGAAATGAGAGCTGCATCCTTACACTCAATGAATTGTCCTGAAGCTGCTCCCCGTAGGACAGAGGGTGGCCAGTCTTTTCTGTAATAGACGGAAGAGTCTTTGGCTTTATGGCCCATATAACCTCTGTCCTGGGTATAGCAAAAACATACATAAACCAATGAGTCTGACTGAGCGACATAGAACTTTATTAATGGCTACTGAAATATGTATTTCATCTAATTTTCCCATGTACAAAGCATTTTTTTTCTTTGAATTGTTTTCCAACTACTTAAATATAAAAACATTCTTAGCGCACAGGCTATAGGAAAACAGAATCTGGCCCACAGGCAGTCATTTCTCTCCCCTGCTGGAGTGGGAAGAGAAGACTCCCTGTGGGTGATCAGTGTGTGAACACGGCCAGAGTCACTTAACAGCTGGGTACTACAGCAATTAATTTAATATCTTCCATCCTCTATTTTCTTATTCAAAGGAGGGAATGATAATTTATTCCTTCCATGGTTGTTATAAGGACTTACCAAGAGAGGTTAGAAAAATAAAAGCAATGAGAGAGCCTGGTGGACCGGAGGTACGTGCTGGTGGGGGGAGGAGGCAAACATTTCTGGCCTGAAACAAAATAGTCACTTAATAAAGGACAACTGTTCTTAATATCATCATTGTCATCATTATCATTCAAAAGAGAATTAACATACATAGATTCTTTTTTTTCTTTTTGGGTCACACCCAGTGATGCACAGGGGTTACTCCTGGCTCATGCACTCAGGAATTACTCCTGGTGCTTGGGGGACCATATGGGATGCTGGGAATCGAACCCTGGTCGACCACGTGCAAGGCAAACACCCTCCCCACTATGCTATCGCTCCAGCCCCTAATATACATAGAAAGAAGTGACAAATATCACTAACAAAATCAGCGATTCCAGTGTCCTTGAAAACCCCTCTCAAGAGAGTCAGTGGGTTTTGTGTCTCTCTTGAATCGGTTCCTCGGAGTTTCCCACTGATATTTCAAATTGAGCATATAAGCTCATTTTCTTCTAATCTTAACTATGCATTCTCAGTACTTTTCATTTCTAGTAATAATTACCACCCACTTCCAAACATTAACGTCCTTTCAATCTTAAATTTTACTGAATTGAGCTTTCATTTTATTCTAAAGTCCATATTCCCCTAGCTTTGACACTCACACTGCCTCCTTGACTCTTAAAAACTCACTACTCACTACTTCTGCCAAGCTTCCCATCCCATCTTCAGTAATCCAGTCCTACTTCCAATATATCTGACAGTTTTTCAGAAAAAAAATCTATCCCTTCAGGACTC
Organism: Sorex araneus; assembly: GCF_027595985.1. Classification (NCBI taxonomy): domain Eukaryota; kingdom Metazoa; phylum Chordata; class Mammalia; order Eulipotyphla; family Soricidae; genus Sorex; species Sorex araneus. The sequence continues at coordinate 10,230,703 of NC_073311.1, read as the reverse complement.
AAGGCATGACTGCAAACCTTCCCTAATTCATATAAAACAACAACACAAAACCTCCTTAATCATAGATAAGTGACATTCCAGCATTTGCCCTGCTATATCCTTTGACATGAACTTCTTCAGAGCTAATATCTCCACCCCTAGGTATTGCACTTTTTTCTGCAAGGATGCCCTTCTCTTCAGTGTAATTCTAAATCCTAGGAATTCCTCAAGGCTTTGATGTAAATGTTTCCTTTTCCAAGAAGATTTCAGCTAAAAGTCATCTTTACTTTGTGTGAAAGTTCAGAGCACTTTTCTGTACTTATTTCCTGTGAAATTTCATTTGCTACCTTTGTACTGCTTGGCAGTGATTCTCAAACTGAGTTGATGTGCCACCCAGGTGACACTGCCAGGGACAATATCAGGAGAATATTCTGACTGTTAAGGGGTTGGTAGAATACAACAGGCATCTAGCTGGGTGCTATTAACATTCCAAAATGCTGAGAATGAGCCTCTATACAGGAATATAGGTAGTGTGAGGCTAATAAATCCTGGACTAGAGAATTTTTGAATGGGGTTGACAAGTCATGCCTCTGTTGACTCTATAGTTCCTCAGTTACTCTTCCAGTTTCCATTTTCCATTTTTTTTCTTTTTTGATTTGCTCAGGGGCTGGCTTTGCACTCAGAAATCATTCCTGGCTGGCTCGAGGAACCATATGAGATACTAGGGATCAAACTCTGGTTGTCTGTGTGCAAGGCAAGCAGCTGAATAGTACCAGCTGTGCATTGCTCTGGCGTCTCCTCCTAAGTCTTACATAAGGTCATTGCCAACAAATATTCATTGATGTAATGAAATAGTAAGATCTTAGAAAAAATGCATGATCCAGAGAACTGGGGCATTGAATATCAGCTTGTAATATATGGATACATGTGTGCAGAATGCCCAGCTCTCTGTATCAATATGAGTCATCATTTATCTTACTTGGTACAGAAACATAAAGGACACCTCAGAGTATCATCTGCTCATTCGTTAGCTGATAATTCACATTTTGAAATGGTTATTTTGAAAACTATATCAAAATAAGATATTTATTGTTCTAGTAAAAATATAAAACAACGTTTACTTTCATAATATAATTCTAGGCAGATGCTTTGATTCTGAGTGAGTTAGATGACTTCAAGTCTGAATATTAGGCCTTCCTCCTTCAAAAAGAACTGTAATTGACCTATCCCAGAAATACCCAAACTTTGAAGATAGTTAAAAGAATAGATTTCTGAGGCTACTATTAACTAACTGGAGCGATAGCACAGCATGTAGGGTATTTGCCTTGCATGCAGCTGACCCAGGTTTGATTCATCCATCCCTTGTGGAGAGTCTGGCAAGCTACCTAGAATATCCCGCCCACATGGCAGAGCCTGGCAAGCTACCCGTGGCGTATTCGATATGCCAAAAAACAGTAACAACAAGTCTCACAATGGAGACATAACTGCAACCCATTCAAGAAAATCGATGAACAACGGGATGAAAGTGATAGAAAGTGTTATAGTAATATAGTGATAGGAGGCACTTTTACTATATGTTTTCTCAGTTATCAAATTATCAGTGTGGTGGCAGTGCTTGGAGAAGAATCCCAATCTTTCTTCTCTTTCCTACTAATTTATTCCAAAAGAAACATTCATGAATTACATTTCGATATAATTTTTGGTTTTGAAAAGATATATACACATCTATGTTCATTACAGCTTCTACTACAATGAAAACAACACAAATGGCCAATGACAGATGAATTTACAAGCCATTACACACACACACACACAGAAAGAGAGAGAGAGAGAGAGAGAGAGAGAGAGAGAGAGGAATATTGCAGCGACAAGAAAAAGTCAAAAATAAAATTATGAACTTTGTGGTAACTTGGATGGAATTAGAGGGTGTCTTGCTGAGCCAAACAAGTTAGGGCCTGGAGGACAAGTACAGGATTACCTCACTCATCTGTGTTTTAGGGAAAAACAAATCAAGAGTAAGGTCAATATAGATGGATCATAAACCTTGGGCACTGGATGATAGACCTAGAAAGTGTCAGGTTGGGAGGGAAGGAATTAAAGGGAACCAAGAGGAAAATAACAGAGGAGCATGTGCAGAGGGTCTGGAACAAATGGGGTGAGGGTGGAGGGTGGCTAATGGAGAAAACAGCATACACCAGTGTGGTAGCTCCATGTTTCAATCAACAAATATTGGTTGAAACTGTTGATCTCCCACAGTAGAGAGTTGTGGGAATAGGGTGGGGGTACTAATGAATATCGGACCAGGAGCGACATAGAGAGAAAGGGAGAGGTTCTTGAGCATTTTGATGATGTGGTGTGCCATAATTTTTATATAAATACCATAAACTTAAACACGATTGCATCCTTAATACCTAAACTATGACAAAGCATTTTTGAGAAAAAAAGAAATTTGTATAAATAAAAAAACTTAGAGGTGATCCCGGGGGCCGCATGTGTGTGGCCTCTCCGCAGTTGCACGAGCATGACTCCAGAAGCCAGCTAAACCACTTTTGGTATCGGCAGCTCCTCGCAGAATATCTCCAGACTGAGAACTAAGCCGTGGCCCCATGCCTGCTCAGGAGGGGAAAGGTATTTCTCTCTCTCACCTTTTCCTTGCCGGGGGTGAAGGGCATGGCAACTACCATATTATGATGACCACAGATGAGATTTACAAGCTTGCAATGATCCAATATCTGGAAGAAATCTTCCTGGAATTAGTTGCTAAAGTACAGAAATCCAAAACCGCGCGGCTGCTACCGTGGCCACACAACCACTTATCTCTTCACAACAGGTCTTACTCTAGTGGGGAACTCCTAACAATATAGTGAGGTTTTCGATGAAATATTGAATGTAACCAAAGTAAAGAGAAAGTAAAGTGAAATTTATCAGTTACGGGGGGAGGGGGGCAGGATGGGAGGTGTACTTTTTTTTTTTTGGTGGTGGAATATGAGCACTGGTGAAGGGATGGTTGTTTCAGCATTGTATAACTGAGACTTAAGCCTGAAAGGATTGTAACTTTCTACATGATGATTCAATAAAATAAAATTTTTATTAAAAAAAAAACCTTAGGGCCTTCCCTCTAAGATCAGGGACAAGACAAGTATGTCCACTCTCACCACTTCTGTTTAACATAGTACTGGAAGTTCTTGCAATAGCAATTAGGCAAGAAAAAGACATTAAGGGCATATAGATAGGGAAAGAAGAAATCAAGCTCTCACTATTCGCAGATGAGATGATACTATACCTAGAGAAACCCAAAACCTCTACCAAGAAACTCTTAGGAACAATAGACTTGTACAGTAAAGTCACAGGTTATAAAATCAATACCCAAAAAATCCATGGCCTTCCTATATGCAAATAACGAAACAGAGGAAAGTGACATAAAAAAACAATCCCCTTCACAATCGTGTCACAGAAAATCAAGTACCACATAATCAGCCTAACTAAAGAGGTCAAGGATCTCTACAAAACGTTAGTCAATGAAATAAAAGAGGACATGAGGAAATGGAAACATATTTCCTGCTCATGGATAGGAAGAATGAACATTGTCAAAATGGCAATACTCCCCAAAGCACTGTACAGATTCAATGCAATCTCAATAAGGATATCCATGAAAAACTTCAAGAAATGGAGCAAACACTCCTGTAATTCATATGGAATAATAAACGCCCACAAATAGCTAAAGCAATTCTTGGAAAAAGGACAATGGGAGGCAATTGTCTCCCCAACCTCAAACTCTAATATAAAGCAGTAATAATTAAAACAGCATGACACTGGTCCAAAGGCAGATCTGCAGACCAATGGAACAGGGTGGAATATCCCTACACACAACCCCAATTGTATGAACATCTAATCTTTGATAAGGGAGCAAGAAATGTGAAGTGGAGCAAAGACAGCCTCTTCAACAAATGATGCTGGCATAACTGGACAATCACTTGTAAAAAAATGGGTTTAGATCTAGACCTAACACCATGCACAAAATTCAGATAAAAATGGATTAAAGACCTCAACATAAGACCAGAATCCATAAGGTACATTGAAGACAAGGTTGGCAAAACTCTTCATGACATTGAAGCTATTGGTATATTCAAAGATGACATGCCACTGACCAACCAAGTGGAAACAGAGATAAACAAACGGGACTATATTAAACAAAGAAGCTTCTGCACTGCAAAAGATACAATGACCAAAATACAAAGACAATCTACAGAATGGGAAAGAATATTCACCCAATACCCATCAGATAAGGGGCTGATATCAAGGATATACAAGTCACTGGTTGGAATCTAAAAGAAGAAAACTCCCAACCCCATCAAAAAAAAATGGGGCGATGAAATGAATAGAAATTTTCTCAAGGAAGAAATACTAATTGCAAAAAGGCACATGAAATAATGCTCTGCATCACTAATCATCAGAGAGATGCAGATCAAAACAACTATGAGACACCACCTCACACCACAGAGACTGGCACACATCCAAAAGAACAAAAGCAACCGCTGTTGGAGAGGATGTGGGGAGAAAGGGACCCTTCTACACTGCTGGTGGGAATGCCGACTAGTTCAGCCCTTTTGGAAAACAGTATGGTCGCTTCTTTAAAAATTAGAAATTGAGCTCCCATTTGACACAGCAATACCACTGCTGGGAATATATCCCGGAGAGGCAAAAAAATACAGTCTAAATGACATCTGCACTCGAATGTTCATTTTAGCACTATTTACAATAGCCAGAATCTGGAAAAAACCCGAATGCCCGAGAACAGATGACTGGTTAAAGAAACTTTGGTACATGTACACAATGGAATACTATGCTGCTGTTAGAAAAGATGAAGTCATGACCTTCACATGTAAGTGGATCAACATGGAAAGTATCATGCTAAGTGAAATGAGTCAGAAGGAGAGAGACAGACATAGAAAGATTGTACTCATCTGTGGAATATAAAATAAAATAACAGAATAGGAGACTAACAGCCAAGAATAGTAGAGATAAGTACCAGGAGGTTGGCTCCAAGGCTTGGAAGCTGACCCCACACGCTCGAGGAGGGAACACCAGGTAAAGTGTGGTTTGAGGACCCGCACGGGATGGGAGATGCACGCTAAAAATAGAATATAGACCACATACGATGGCCACGCAGTGCCTCTGTTGCAAACCACAGCACCCATAAGGAGAGAGAAAACAAAAAGGAATGCCCTGCCACAGAGGTGGGGTGGGGTTGGGGGGATGGGGTGGGAGGGTGGGAGGGAATCTGGGAACACTGGTGGGGGGGACTGGGCACTGGTGGAGGGATATAAACAAAATGCAAACATGAAAGTTCATAAGTTTGTAACTGTAACTCGTGGTGATTTACTAATAAAAAAATAAATTAAAAAAGAATTCTAGTTTTAATAATGATTATTTTTTTATTCATAGATTATTTGGGCTCAACTTCCTTTCTGACATAAATTGCTACTTTGTAATAACTAAGTTTCAACCCAATTATATTCACGATCATTCTGAATTTCTTAAATAATTCTTCAACTTTCAAACATCACTTCTTTCCTTTAACATAATTTAAAATATTTACAATTTGTAACACATTGTTTATAATAAAAACTTTTAAAGGACTGTTTCCAGTAGAGGGTATCCTAGGGAAGGAAAATTGCAGTTACCCCTTGACATTGATACCTATGAAGAACTTTCACAGAAAAGATGAATTCTAATGGATTTCCCACTGAGTATACTGGGAAGCATTATTGAGGGATGTTTAGGGAAATGTTAGCAGTAAGTTAAGGATTTCCTTCCAACATGGTCAATAATTTATTCAGTATCCAGGGACTCTCCATCTGTAACTATGAAAACCTATTTTCTCTTCAATGAGATTTCTGCTCCTCGATGTTCCCTGGCCTGTGACTGCAGGTCGTGAGACGGACACTATTGTTTAGCGTCCTGTGCAGCTGGAGCCCATATAAGGAGTTGATGACTTGGGGAGAAGCCAGCTCATTCCTCCCTCACCCATCTGCAAAATAAGCTTTTCCGAATTTGATTTGTTTCCCTTAAAGATATATTATTGTTGACACAGATCCAGGATTTTCAACTCTTTTTGTTCCCATAGTTTCTAGCTAAGCTTGTTCATGTCATTTGTGTGAGGTTGTAATGTTGCCTCTTCAAGACACTGTCCTGGCTTACTTAATCTTCTCCACACGCCATGGAAGAGGTTATCTTTAGTTCCATTTCATGGATGTAGAAACTGAGACTCAGAGGGGTTAAGAGGATCACAAGGGTTCAATTAGCCAAGTAGTGCCAGGGTGAGGGATACAGTCAAACCAGGGAATATCTCATTCCAGAACCCTTGTTTTTCTTTTCTAATCTGATCACTTCAATTTTTGCCTCAGGGTAATAAGTCCTCACAATCTCACAGGTTCCTGAAAATTACCTGAGGAGTTATTTTGACATAATATTTTACAAAAACAAAATAAATAACTATTGAGACAGAGTGGACTGTATTTTGAAATGAGTTGTGTATGTATTTTTACAGTTTATTGAAATATATATATGATTGTTTATATGTCTGTATGTGATAGACATTTTTTATTTTATAAGCTGATGATTTTGGTTAAAAAATCTTACCAATGTCATGTGATATTTGACCTATGTAATTCACAATGTTTAACAGTTCTTGCTTTCTTCATCTGAAACAGAGATAACAGAATATATCAAAACAGAAATATTGGGGCTGGAGCGATAGCTTTTGCCTTGCACGCGGCCGACCCGGGTTCGATCCCCGGCATCCCATATGGTCCCCCAAGCACTGCCAGGAGTAATTCCTGAGTGCAAAGCCAGGAGTAACCCCTGAGCATCACTGGGTGTGACCCAAAAAGCAAAAAAAAAACCACAGAAATATTACTGTGACAATTAACTAAAATAATTCTCTAAAATATGGTGAAATTTCAAGAAAAGTGGAGCAATTGACAAGAGGGTTCCACTGAGAGATTGAGCCATTTGATAAAGAATATGCTGAGCTGAGTTAGAACAAAATGTGAGGAAATAATGAAAATGAAAATCTTCTCCACACAATCGGTAAGGCTTAGAGAAAAGCCGGCAAAAGGAGCAGAAAAGAAACCTAAGTAGGGATTCAGTATCTCTTTATTCATTTCTTAGGAGTCAGCTGTGACAAAGTGCCACCAGCTAGTGGCTTAAAACAATAGAAATTTCTAGTTTTGTCATTTTAGAGGATCTCTGTCTAATCCAGGTGTTGACAGGGTCGGTTCATTCTGCGGGCTGTGAAGGACAGTCTGATCCCAGCTTCTGTCTTGACCCCTGATGTCCTCCCGGATGTATGGCGCTGCTGTAGCCCATAGGCTCTCATTGCAACACTCCAGCTCCGCACAGGCTCTGCTTGCCACAGCACACCAGCCAAGTTGGATCAGGAATTTTTCCTAACAAAATTTCATTTCAGGGGGCAGAGCCATAGTACAACAGTTAAGGCTACTGCCTTGGATGCAGCTGACCCAGGTTCGATCCAAATATCCCACAGAGTCCCTTAAGCACTGCCAAGAGTGATTCCTGAGTGCAGAGCTAGGAGTAACCCCTAAACATTGCTAGGTATGCCCTCCCATCACAAACAAACCAACTTAATTTCAGAATCAGATCATGTTCAGAGGTGCTAGGAGTTAGGACTATGATTATTAATTTTTTCCTTTTCCTTTCCATTTTGTTTTAGGGGTGAAGCTTAAATCAGAATAAGAAGCTGGGATTTTATTATAAAGGATTGGAGTGATAGCACAGTGGGTAGAGCATTTGCCTTGCATGCAGCCTACCCAGGTTTGATTCCTGCATCCCTCTCGGAGAGCCCAGCAAGCTACCAAGAGTATCCCACCCACACTGCAGAGCCTAGCAAGCTACCCATGGCATATTCGATATGCCAAAAACAGTAACAAGTCTCACAATGGAGACATTACAGGTGCTCGCTCAAGCAAATCGATGAACAACGGGAAGACAGTGCCACGGTGCTACCCTTGTAAAATGTCTGGCACAATTCTAGCACATGGAAAATACTAAACAGTATGTACAATATTATGCAGAGAATTTCCTTAGCATGCCCAAAGTGAGCAGGATGTTCTTTTAAACAGAAATATCCTCCTTTACATGTTAAGAAATTCCAAGTCTTTACAAGACCCATGAACCTTTAGAGACTGAGTCCTCCTCGGTGGCCTTGGACTTAGTGACCAGAGAAGAGTGTCTGCCTACTCCCTGACTCTGTCCATGCTGCTCTCCTTGCTTGTCCTCAAGCATCCTAAGAAGCTCCCTTCTCCCAGAACATCTTCGAGTCTGCAGCTTCTGCCTGCAACTCTTTTCTCCACATACTGTCTCTCAAATCATGCGGGCTTCATCTCCAATGCCTTCCCAACCCAGCCCCAGAGTCGCCTTCTGCACAATGCAATCACTTTCTCACGCTTCACTGAACCTTCCTCAGAGCTATCATGACTACTCATTTTAAACACACACGCACACACATTTGTCCTTGTCACCAGAATGTCAACCCCATAGAGACAGGCAAATGTACTGTCATTATCAGAGCCCAGCCCTAACAGTGCTTGAGATGTAGTAAACACTCTATCTGTGTGCTAAATACATAGATCAAAAGTGCTGATGAATCAGGACTAGAGGCTTGTGTCCCTATCCTGTTTTAAATACAGTCTTTTCTTTGTTCTGGGCCTGCAATCCATAACTTTCCAACTGCACCTTTGTGTCACCATTGAGTCTCAGTCCTCCAAACATTTGTTTATCTTCACAGTAAAGGACTCAGACTTATCTACTCTAAAGATAGATTTTTTTTTATCTCCATGACAAGGAGTTCAATAACTGTGTTTTTGTCTCTTTTTGTATTCTTCCTCTTGTTGCATATATCTGAACTTTTCTATGATGGGAGATGAGATGCCCTTTTTATGCTCCCTGAACACCTTATAGAGGTTCTCTTCTTGCTACAAAGGTGGAGACCACAGCCAGAATTATTTCTCTCTAAAGAGTAAAAGAAAATTGGGTAGCAACCAACAGGGAACAAATATTTATGTATCTTCATATATTGCTTCACTTCATATTCCCAAAGAGTATAATGCAAGTTGATTATTTACATTATTAAATGTATTTAAAAACCGTGGTTTGACTATTTCCAATATTTAGACCAGTCTTTCATAGAAGATAATCTACCACTACTATATTAAGTAGAATGTGTTTCCCATACTTAATTAATTACAAAGAGATAATCCAAAAATGTTTTAGAAGGGACACTATCACTGAAATAAATGGATAGATTATCAAAGCAACCAATCATTTAAATGCACAGATTTTACTAAAATTCTCAAAATTCAGGCATACCTTTTAATAAATTTATACATATTTAGGTCAGGGTGGATGGGAGAACTAGCACAGCAGGTAGGGCATTTGCCTTGCACGCGGCCGACCAGGGTTCAATTCCTCCGTCTCTCTTGGAGAGCCCAGCAAACTAACCAGAGTATCCCACCCGCATGGCAGAGCCTGGCAAGCTACCCATGATGTATTCAATATGCCAAAAACAGTAACAACAAGCCTCACAATGGAGACATTACTGGTGGCCGCTTGAGCAAATCGATGAACAACAGAACAACAGAGCAGTGCAGGTTGGGGGTACATTAACTACTATGTATGCATCTCAGTTCACTATAAATGAGTCATTACAACATTCACCAATTATTTCTTCTTCAGGAATTGTTTTCAAAATACCTAATTTGAAAATACATGGATCTGGTGAAACATTTTAAACTATGAAAATAGTTTTTAAAATTATTTTATAATTATATTAACTCCAATAATTCTCATGAGGTTCCTACTTTTTAAAAGGTCTTCCTAAAAAGGATACTTATTACAAGTAAATTCCAGATTAAATGCCATAAATAACAAAACTATTAAAAAGGAGGGAATGTGGGGGAGGAAAGGAAAGATTAAGAGGAGAAACAGGAAGAAAAAAGATGGTTTGTGTGATGATTTCTAAATTCCAGCTAATACTTTGGTAATTTCATGTAACATCCACTACAAATTTTGGTAGCACTGTAGCACTGTCATCCCATTGTTCATTGATTTGCTCGAGGAGGCACCAGTAATGTCTCCATTGTGAAATTTGTTGTTACTGTATTTGGCATATCGAATACGCTTTGGGTAGCTTGCGAGGCTCTGACATGCAGGTGGGATACTCTCGGTACAAAGTTTGGTAATGGAAAAATATTTATCAGGTCCTTAAGTTTCATTTCCAATGTTGAGTGGTAAAAAATTAAGATGTGTCTCCCTTTTGAGCTAATGTTACATTTTTAACTTAAATTTAGCAGTCAATTCAACAAAAGCTAGAAGGATTGATCCATTCCTTCTAGCTAATACTAATTTTTTTCATATGGTTTTAATAAGCAGCTATCAGATAAATCAGTCAAAAGAAGCATATTGGGAATTAACACAAATTCATTCATTGTAATGTCAGAGTAAAAGTCACAATTGTGTATTTTAAGTAGTAGCATCTTGGGAGAGTCAAGGATAAAAGCTTGCTTAGATAGCTTTCAGCACCATGGAGTATTTCCTTCTTCGCTGAGATTTTATTTTGTTCTTATTTTGTGTGATGAACTTTTTTCATAATGAACTGCTAAACTCACTGCAGCATAATTCAAATAGAAGACAAGTATTAATAGTAAGAGAGTTTCACACTGAGGCCCAAGCCAATTGATGGAGACAAATAACATACAAAAATTCTACAGAGAACAATTCATGGGCACAACTCTATATATAACAAAACAGAAAACGGTCCTTATTTCAAATCATTTCAGAGACATAGATGCTCTAGAAACTTAGAGCTAGTTCTAGAATGCTGCCTTGAAATGAAACTGCCACCAGGGAAAATGGAAACACAGACGCTTAAATATATGCCCTCCAATTCCCTGGGGCTTTCTTTATGCCCAAGGCATTTCTGGTAGAAGCAGCCTACAGAGACAAGAGTGTTGTTTTGAAAATTACACTTGTCTTCTTGGAACATTGGGGAAAACACATAGGTGCATTCTTCCACTCCTGCCTGATCTTGGAACAAAGCTTATTTTGTGAACTATTTTACTTTCTGATGAGAAAAATTAATTAATCTTGCAAACACAAAAGTTTTTTAAACCACAGCTTCAACATTTCAGTAATTTTGAAGCTGCACAGTCAAAAGAATGAATCATTTCTACCACCTGTATTCATGGGGCTCTTATGAAGGACAAGGGCAATAAAATGACTGACAAACCCCCTTACTCTTGGGAAGCTTATTTGTGGTTGGGCAAGGGAAAGAGTTATATAAATAAATTTAAAAGTGAATAAGTGGACAATAAAATTAAAGAAAACAAATAGATGATTAAGGAAATAGAGGTGAAACTTAGGATCAAAACAGGACAGTAGGACATAAAGACAGATGATTCTTCTAGACCGATTGGTTACAGAAGTTTTCTCCAAATAGGTGGCAATTGAGCTTAATAACAAGCAGCCAGTAAATTAGAAAGAAAAAGCACATTAAAAAAAGAAAGGAAGGAAGAAACGAGGGTAAGAAGGAAGAGAGAGAAAGAAGGAAGAAGGAAGGAAAGGAGGAAGGAAGGAAGGAAGGAAGGAAGGAAGGAAGGAAGGAAGGAAGGAAGGAAGGAAGGAAGGAAGGAAGGAAGGAAGGAAGGAAGGAAGGAAGGAAGGAAGGAAGGAAGGAAGGAAGGAAGGAAGGGCAAACCCCAGGTAGAGGAAGGGCAAATGCAAAACCCCGGAGTAGAATGAATGCATTCCATTCTAGCAACTGCACAAAGGCCAGACTCAACAGTAGGAGAAGGTCAGAGAGAGGGTTCAAAGAGACCAAGCACACACTCTGGTGCAGGAGCCCTGGGTTCCATCCCTGGCATCTAATGGTTCCCTGGGGATAGCACAGCACAGGGAGCAGCCACCCAGCTCCACGGGGGTATGGGCCCCAAACAAAACAGGAGAAATCCAAAACAGTAAACATAACGTAAACCCCAATCCAGAAATCAGAATACATAGCTGTACTTTTAATAAATTTGCAAAAAATTAAGGCAGATATTCCTTTTTTTTTTTTCTTTTTGGGTCACACCAGGTGAAGTACAGGGGCTGCTCCTGGCTCTGCACTTAGGAATTACCCCTGGCGGTGCTCAAGGGACCATATGGGAATCGAACTCCAGTAAGCAACATGCAAGTCAAACACACTACTCTCCGTGCTATTGCTCCAGCCCGTAAGGCAGACCCATAAGGCAGAAATTCTAATCTGACTTCTGGTTTCTTACAATCATTTGTTGTTCTTCTACCTCCTAATATAATTAATCTACACATTAGTATTAATCAGTACAAAATACGCTAGTTGATTTCATTTCATTGTTTTAAATATACATGTATATGTATGCATATATATTTATTTATATGTATACACATACATATATATTTAAAACATTGAAACTGAAGATAAGATTCCCTCACGGAGTCAAGAAACTGAATGTGAGAGTTGCAAAAAGTATCTTACAAAGGGATTGCAAGTGTAAAAAGTTGAAGAAAAGATAGTTGAAGAAAAAAGTTGTCTTTCAGGCAAATTTTTTATAAATCATCTCCTTTGAGGTCATCTTCACTGTGCTTGGTTCCAAATGTTGTCTTTATTCTTAGGCTATTCCTTCAGAATGGTGCTATAGGCTGTTATAGATTTAGGTGCTGGGCTGGGTGAAACAGCATTTCTCTAACATAATGTCCACCAGACACCAGTGAGTGTGACATTATTTGGAAATAGCTTTGCAGAGTAGTCCAGTTATCATGAGGTCCTAACTGGGCTTAGATGGGTGCTCACTGACAACTGTCATGAGGAGAAAGAAATTTGAAGGGGAAAAAATGGAAGAAAGAAAAGAAACAAGATGAAAAACTGCAGAAACAATTCAAGGGGTAGGACACTTTTTTTTTATATGCAGCCAACCCTGCTTTAATCCCAACACCACATATATTCCCCTGAATATCTCCATGACTTGCTGTGAGCACTGCTGAATATGGCCTCCAAACAATTCCACCCCAACCTCCTAAAAAAAAAAAATTGGACACAGAGTTGCTGAGTGAGAAGGTTTAGTGAAGATGGTAACAGAGAGGGATAGAGCCACAAGTCAAAGAAAACCAAGCTAGGCAGCAACCATCAGAGGCTAGGAAAATGCAAAGAAGTATTCTTCCCGAAAGTCTTCAGAGAGAGCATTGTTCTGTCACTCGCTTGATTTTGGATATTTGGCTTCTATATTCTAATATGGATTTTGGCTTCTATATATATGCAAATCAATTTCTTTTGTTTGACCTCACACAGTTGGTGGGGATTTGTTACAACAGCTGTGGAAAATGGACACAACTCCCCCACCCCTCCCCATGGCTCACCTGCTGTGCAGCTGAGCAGAGAAGATGAGTCTGGTCAGCAGATGGGAAAGAGGAGCTTCATGCAGATGCCTCCACAGCTTCTCCGAAGCTCACCTGTGCCCAGGTAGGAATCAGTCACTGCATGCAGCCACCAGAACTAAGGAAAGATCTCTTCCAATAAGCCACAAAGTAAAATGATGTAAAGGAAAACACCCCTCTACAACCCCTCCAAACATACCCACAAAAATTCCCAGGGTAGGACTGTGTGGAAAAGAGCAATATAAATTAATACAACCAGTTCTACCAGTGAAACAGTTTGGGTGATTTGGGCCGAAGTTATTAAAAATACTCATCTGGTCTAAACACTGAGGTAATGTACTGTCTCCTGTGGCAGATCCAGGCATAGGGCAGGTTACCGGCGGAATACAGTCTCCAGCCCTGCATCTCCCCCATCTCTAACTTCTACCTTCCTTTATTACCTGCCAGCTCTTTCTTCCTATCAGACTCCCCTATAATATTAAAATGACTACCAACCTCTATTGGCTTGGAGCAATAGCACAGTGGGTAGGGCTTATTTCCTTGCACGCAGACGACCTGGGTTCGATTTCTCTTTCCCTCTTGGAGAGCCCGGCAAGCTACCGAGAGTATCTCGCCCACTCAGCAGAGCCAGGCAAGCTACCTGTGGTGTATTTGATATGCCAAAAACAATAACAACAAGTCTCACAATAGAGATGCCCGCTTGAGCAAATCCAAATCAATGAGCAACGGGATGACAGTGATACAGTGATATCAATACCTATTGCCTATATATACTATAAGAGAAAACAAAAATCATGGTCTTTATCATGAAAATAAATATTCATTCTTTCAGTCAAGGACCTTTAGCAATATCTGTTGCTAAGAAAGTTCCATTCTTAGATGGGCTTAAGCCTAGATGCTTAGATTAGTTGTCCAGGAGGGTTGAACAGTGGATAGGATATTGTCACTGGTTTAGCTTTAAACTAATTCAGATCATGCTTGGAGTTTATTCTCCCTGAGATATACGTCATTACTGGGGTGGGGGTGGGGGACAGGGTTCTGAAAAGTATGGAAAAAGGAATGGACGAATTCTGGTTAGGCAACCAACATTGTCCAGGAAGTGGCCTTCCGAGCATAAATTGAATCCCACTTACTGTTCACACTAACTTCACACACATTTGAGAAGGGGTTCTGGGGCACATTGGCGGTGCTCAGGGCTTACTCCTGGCTCTGTGCTCAGAGATCACTCCTGGATCTGTGCTCAGAGGACCATATGTGGTGCCGGGGATCAAACTGGAGTCAGCTGCATGCAAGGAAAATACTCTCTTTGTACTTATCCCTTATCTAATTTGTTAGTAATATTTTACTTGTATATTTCTTACCTCCTAATCTAAACCCTTAAAATTTGAGTATATGCTACTCTTCTCACTATATTGCTTATTTACCCAGTATATCAGCTTGCCCAGAGTTACCTATGCACAACAAAAATCTGTTCCTTGGTTAACTGACTTCCAACACATGAATAAAGAACCAAGAAGCCTTTAAACATCGATAGGGACATAGATTCAACATACTAATTCAATTCTTGTTCCTCTCTCTCAGAAATCTCTGCCTGCTCATTATCTTCCAGGCATTCTTCACACAGATACTTTGGTAGTTCTCAATCTTTGACTTCATCAGTACTTACGAAAATGGTTATATTTTTCAGCCCAATTATATAGGGAGAAATTTTGATTTCTGTTAATACATGGTTTGGCTTAAAGGTGTGTGTATTTCACTTTATTTGTTGGGGAGGGGAGTACCCATGTGGTGCTCAGGAGGCCAGAGGACACACTGGAAATTCTTTTTTGTTGTTGTTGTTGCCCTTGGGTATTATTTTCGTACATTTTTTAAAAATTCTTTTATTAATTCACCATGTGGAAAGTCACACTGGAAATTCTTGGCAAACTGAGCTGTCAGTTCAATGCAAGGGCCAGGTCATAGTGTACTGCTTTGATATTTAGGTTCTGGAGATAACCTAGCTACCCTG
This sequence comes from Sorex araneus, assembly GCF_027595985.1. Taxonomy (NCBI): domain Eukaryota; kingdom Metazoa; phylum Chordata; class Mammalia; order Eulipotyphla; family Soricidae; genus Sorex; species Sorex araneus. The sequence goes on along the minus strand of NC_073311.1, from coordinate 10,215,249 downwards.
GTGGTGCTCAGCACCTCTAGGCTGCACCCTTAGGGGGTTCATGTAGTAGCAGGAATCAGTTCTGGGTCAGCCATATGTCTGGCATCAGCCTAGGACAATCAACATTGTCTTAGTTCCTGGCTGTTAGTTGATATTTTAAGTAAGTGGTGGTGATGTCTCTTAGCAGTCAATCACTGGCCTTGAATGTATGAGGCCCTGGATTTGGTCCCTGGGATCCTGCATAAACAAATACACAAATAGAGAAGAGAATATGAACAAGGCACAAAGGCTAAAATAGCAATGCAATTTTAATTCTAGAAACTGAATAAAATGACAGGAGACTTTACTTATTCAATTGTACAAAGATGTGTTAGTCACACTTTCCATCATAATTAGCATAAATCATAATTATGCTTATGCATTCAAACTATGTATTTTCAGTCTCTTCTAAGTTTAATATTGCATTAACACATGAAGTTTTAATAGTTCCATTGTTCAATAGTTCCATTGTTCCATTGTTCAATATCCTTAAAGTGTATCTTTTTAAATGGTTGTACCTATTTAGTAGCAAAATATATTTTGAATAACTAGATATTGAAAATTTCATTGGTCTAGCATGAATTTTGAATATTAATTTAATAGTATGAGTGTGACTAGTTTTTGGCGGGGGTGGCACACCTGACTGTGCTCAGGGCTTATTCCTGGCTCTGCACTCAGGGATCAATCCTATTGGGTGAGGGAAGCCATATAGGGTGCTGGGGATTGAACTCAGGTTGGCAGCCCACCGTGCAAGTCAACCATCTGATCAGCAAGATTATGTCTCTAGACCCTGATTGTGACCACTTTTTAGATGTTTTCAGTCGCACTGCACTGTAGCACTGTTGTCCTGTTGTTCATTGATTTGCTTGAGTGGGCACCAGTAATGTCTCCATTGTGAGACTTGTTTTCAGTACTTCTGAAAAATTCTTTATAAATTCTTGTGTTTCTGATACATACTATTGACACCATTAATGACTAATATCAGGCCTTGTTCTAGATATATAACCAAAAGCAATAAAGTATTAATATTCAAAGAATATATCTCTCAAAGAATGACAGCAAATAACTAAATGATTTGTTTTAAAAATAAAGAGTTGAAAGTAGAAATATCTATATAAAATTACACTATTTTCCCTTCTAGAGAGAAACAGAAGCAAGAAATTTGAATACACATACTTTTAGAATTCTTCCTTCAGGTTAATCTCCACTAAAGCCTTACCTTAATTCTGGAAAATGTTTAACCACTGATTTACTACCATAGAAAAGCTTTGGTCTCATTTAAAAAGAAAAAAATTTCAATCAAAGAGAAGTTGAGCTCCAAAAGTGATTCAATTCTCCAGGAAGATTTCTTGCCTGTTAGCTATATTCAATTCACTAACAAGAAAGACCGAAACTGCCAGAGGGTTCCACACCCAAATCTTCCTTCTGAGCATTTCCAAACGTGTCCCTTTTCTTCTACTTTCTGGGTATGCATTTAATTATCTCTTCTGTGCATCAGCATCAAGAATTTGGGGGGCTGAACCAGGAAAAGTTAGGTAGAGAGAGAGAGCATCTCAAAAACAACAGCTTAGAAATGGTCTTGACTTAGCTCAATGGAAATTATTTCCAAGCATATCATGAAAAATAAAGCTTGCCAATTTCCCATTGAAATAGCTTATTTGGAACTGGGAGCGAGGGCAGCAATAGGTCACACATACAGAGACCCTCTTTCCCTCACTGCATTGAGAGACAAGCGAATGTGGTTGTGAGGGGTCATCAGCCTATCTAGTCCAAATATAAGCTCTGCTCCTTACTGTGTGACCTTGAGAAGTTATCTAACTTTCCCAAGCTTTAATTTTCCTATCTGTGAAATGACAGTGATAACAGCCCTTCCTCTGCGGGGTGACAGTGTAGATTAAATGACCTAATCCATGTGAAGCAGCTAGTAAAGGGTCTGGAACGCATTAAACATGCCAGGAATGCAAGCCACTATTCCAGTGGTCAGAGGAAGACAGCCTGCTTGGGGCTCATGGAGAATCCTGGGGCCCAGAGCTGTCAGCCCACCCTCCCGTTTATGTGCAGATGGAAGAGGCAGCTTCATTCATTTCTCACCTCCTGGCTGTCACTTGGCTTCTAGAATGGTTTCTGTCAGGAAGAAATGAAAATAATCATCTATCTATTTACATAACATTGTCCTTATTTTCTTTTTTCTCTCAGAGATGCTCTGGTATTATCAAATTAGCCACATTTGGAAGATGACATCCACTAGAACTAATCAAACTGAACAATTTTTTTGTTCCTTGATATTACTCTGGATTGTCATCCATTAATGAAACAGCTGCACTACTTTAAAGGGGGCTGGGAATGCACACACTGCAGACTCTTGGCGTAACTGCAGGCATGATTGTTTACTGAATACTAATATTCTGTTTTCTACAGTTTAGCTCCCTAATGCCAACACTCACAGCAGAGAATCATGTCTGCAGAGGACAGCCTTTCCTGCTCAACCAACATCCAGTTCTCTCTTGTATTCACTCTTTTATTGTCTGCTGAGCTGTGTAATACTAAACCCTCACGTTTCTAGTTTCATATAGTACAAGTTACCATTTATATCTTATCTTTTTGAGTACTGAACCAGCATTTGAACATTGCATCATTTTCTATTTCTAAGAATGGCATGCTGTTGGAATTTGGTTATGATACCTGAAACAAACAGCCTATGTGCCCTATACGTTTAGATTTCCTTTGTATTTGAGATGTTACTGATGCTGCTATTTCTCTTGCATACAAATGACCCTGAAAAGGCAGGTGTAAAACCAAATGCCCTTGCTTTCTCCCCTTCTCTCTAGGCATTCTCTCAATAATTTTCACACTGTTTGCGTGACAAATGGAAACGTTATCACTTGCATATTTTTTGTAAATGAAAGGAAACATGAAAACATTTATTATTATCTCAGACTAAAATTTAAGATATTATGCACAAATCACATCTTTAGATCTTGCTTTTAATCTGAATATATTGGTGGACTGTATTTATTTATTTACTTAGTTTTCTTTGGTAGAGCACACTTGGCACTGTTTAGGGTTACTTCTGGGTTGGTGCTTTGGGAAACCTGTAGTGTCTTGGATCAAACCAAGCCTCCTAAATGTAACTTTGAGCCATCTCCCCAGTCCTGGATTCTATTCTCAGCTCTATTTCTCGATACTATTCAAATGACTAAAAAAACTAATCGAGTACAAGACCACTTAATTATGGTGCTTTTTACCAAAAACTATTATAATCTATTGAACAAAATAAAAATGATTTATTTGTTTTTATTGGTTTTAGTTTTGTTTGTTTGGGGAAAAAACCAGGCAGTGCTGAGTTTACTAATGGCTCTGCACTAAAGGATCACTCTTGGTGGGCTCAGAGGACCATATAGGGTTGCTGGGGATTGAACCCAGGTAGGTCATGTGAAACACAAACACTCTACAAGCTGTACTATCTCTCTGGCCCCATGAAATGCTTTACACCAACTTCTAATTATTACTCCTGATGTTTCTGTTTATTTTTCCTTTGATTTTGAGGCCATATCCAGTGGTGCTCAGGGCTTACTCCTGACTCGGCACTCAGAAACTATGTTTTGCAGGGTTTGGGAAACCATTTAAGGTACCAGGGATTGCCAAACGTATGAACATCTAATCTTTGATACGGAAGCAAGAAATATGAAATGGAGCAAAGAAAGCCTCTTTAATAAATGGTGCTGGCATAACTGGACAACCACATGCAAAAAAAATGGGCTTAGACCTCGATCTAACACCATGCACAAAAATCAGATCAAAATGGATTAAAGACCTCAACATCAGACCAGAATCCATAAGGTACATTGAAGACAAGATAGGCAAAACCCTCCACAATATTAAGGCTAAATGTATCTTCAAAGATGACACGCCACTGATCAACCAAGTAGAAACACAGATTAAACAAATGGGACTATATTAAACTAAGAAACTTCTGCACCGCAAAAGATACAGTGACCAGAATACAAAGACAATCTACAGAATGGGAAAGAATATTCACCCAATATCCATCTGATAAAGGGTTGATATCAAGGATATACAAGGCACTGGTTGGAATCTGCAAGAAGAAAACATCCAACCCCATCAAAAAATGGGTGATGAAATGAACAGAAAATTTCTAAGGAAGAAATACAAATGGCAAAAAGGCACATGAAAAAAATGCTCTGCATCGCTAATCATCAGAGAGATGCAGATCAAAACAACTATGAGATACCACCTCACACCACAGAGACTGGCACACATTCGAAAGAACAAAAGCAACCACTGTTGGCATGGATGTGGAGAGAAAGGGACCCTCCTACACTGCTGGTGGGAATGCCGACTATCTCAGCCCTTTTGGAAAACAGTATGGACGCTTCTCAAAAAAATTAGAAATTGAGCTCCCATTTGACCCTGCAATATCACTCCTGGGAATATATCCTGGAGAGACAAAAAAGTATAGTTGAAATGACATCTGCACTTGAATGTTCATTTTAGCACTGTTTACAATAGCCAGAATCTGCAAAAAACCCCGAATGCCCGAGAACAGATGACTGGTTAAAGAAACTTTGGTATATGTACACAATGGAATACTATGCAGCTGTTAGAAAAGATGAAGTCATGACCTTTGCATATAAGTGGATCAACATGAAAAGTATCATGCTAAGTGAAATGAGATAAAAAAAAGAGAGAGAGACATAGAAAGATTGCACTCATCTGTGGAATATAAAGTAACATAATGGGAGACTAGCACCCAAGAATAGTAGAGATAAGTACCAGGAAGTTGGCTTCACGGTTTGGAAGCTGGCCTCACATGCTGGGAAAAAAGGTAGCTTAGATAGAGAAGGGAACAACAGGTAAAGTGTGGTTCAAAAACCGCTGGGGATCGAGATACTTACTGAAAGTAGACTATAGGTAAACATGATGGCCACTCAATATCTCTATTGCAAACTACAACACCCCAAATGAGAAAGAGAACAAAATGGAATGCCCTGCCACAAGAGGTGGGGTAGGGTAGGGTGATGGGATGGGGGGTGGGGAGGGATACTGGGATTATCAGTGGTGGAGAATGGGCACTGGTGGAGGGATGGATACTTGAGCATTGTATGACTGAAACACAAGCACAAAAAGTTGTAAGTCTGTAACTGTACCTCATGGTGATTCACTAATAAAAATATTTTTAAAAAATAAAATAAAATATAAGGTACTGGGGATTGAACCCACGTTGGTGGAATACAAGGCAAGTGCCTTACCCACTGTACTATTTCTCTAGCCCCGGATAGTTTCTTAATGCGTTTTTGCTTCCTGCTTTCTTCCAGGCTTAAACATGATATATGCACATCATAAAGATTCAAACAAAAGATTGCAAATTACATGAATAAAATAGTAGAAATTACTTGAAACTCTACTCTATAAGGATCACCACTATTTATATTATGCTGAATAACCTTAGAGATATCTCTATGATATCTACACCTAGATATAGTTGTACAGAATGCTGTAGAACCTGGCTTTTTTAGTGAGCATAATACTTGGACATTTCTCCATGCCAATAAATGTAGATATGCATGTCACCCGGCGATGCTCAGGGGTTACTACTGGCTCAAGAACTACTCCTGGCAGTGCTCAGGGGACTATAAGGGATGCTGGGGATTGAACCGGCAAATGCCCTACACACTGTGCTATCACTCCAGCCCCTGCATGTCATTTTAATTATATCCTTTCTCTTTTGATAGGACAGTGATGCACTCAAAGAATGATCTAGAGGAACTGGAGCTATAGTACAGAGGGTAGGGCGTTTGCCTTGCATGCAGCCAACCCGGGTTTGATTCCCAGCATCCCATATGGTCCCCTGAGCACCACCAGAAGTGTTTCCTGAGTGCAGAGCCAGGAGTCAGCCCTGAGCATCACCAGGTGTGACCCAAATAGCTGAAAAAAAAATCTAGAAACAAATATCAGGCCTGAGATTGCTCTCCATCATCCCTTTTCACAATGTCATAGTATTCACTATCACCCCATATGATCCCTGTAGCCTGCCAGTGATCCCTGAGTTTTAGAGTCAGAGGTAAACCCAGAGCACTGCTCCATGTGACTTCCCAAAAATAAAAATAGAAATGATTCTTCCCAGCTCTAGTAAAAGTTCTTACAAAGTCTTTCCCTTCTCCATCCAACAGAGTGTCTCTAGAGAACACTCCTGCCTTTAGAACCACACGATCTTCTTCCATCATCCCACTACTCACACCACCCATGACCCAGTCCCTAAAGCCATGTCTCTGCTCTCCATTGATGCTTTGCTGACCAGGCAAACTTTGTCGTGGTGCTCACTGAGAGTTGCACCCTCCAACTGTGAAGCATTCACATATACTCACTGAGGGGAGGGGGAAGGGGTTACTCTTTAATTAAAGTGCTCGTGCAGTCCTGGTGGAAGTGCTAACAGAGTGGAGCTTGCACACATTAGGTCAGATGCACACACCTGGCTGTACATCTTGCATATTTTTTTTTTATTTTTTGAGACACATCCAGTGGTGCTCGGGACTTACTCCCTGAGCCAGGATCACTCCTGGTGAGACTTAGGGGAGAAAACGGGGTGTCAAGGATCAATCCTGAGTCAGCAGCGAACAAGACAAGCGCCCTGTGCGCTGTACTCTTGCTCCAGCCCTGTGCTTCTTCAGCTGCAGCTCCTGCTGGGGAACTTTCAGTTGTAGGGTTCATACATGTTTGGTTGCGCCATGGCCAGGAACAGCCTGTGGCTCTAGGGCTCTGTGAGTCACAAAGAGTAGAGCTCACCTGCATCACCTTCGGCGCATGTAGCAGCACCGGAGTTGAAACCCACGGCCTCACACTTGCAAGGCAAGAGTGTCTCTTTCTCCATGGAGCTATCTCTCAGTCCCAGAATCACAGTCTTAAGAAGGAAACGTCTTCCGACCACAGATGGGATTTACGACAAAAACTGCAGCAAAAGGACACGAGGGTGCTCTTGGGAAGGTGGGAGGCACCGGCCCCTCCCACCGCCAAGATGTGATCCCGGGGGCCACACGCATGTGCGGCCTCTCCGCAGCTGCACAAGCGTGAATCCAGACCCAGCAAAACCTCTTTCGGCATGGGCAACTCCTCGCAGAATGTCTCCAGCCTGAGAACTAAGCCTCGGCCCTGTGCCCGCCCAGGAGGGGAAAGGTATTTCTCTCTCTCTCTCTCTCTCTCTCTCTCGCCTCTTTCTCTCCGGGGATGAAGGGCGCGGTGGCTGCCACGCGACCTTATTTGTCTTCACAGTAGGTCTGAATCTAGTGGGGTACTCCTAACAACAATAGTGAGGTTTGTGTTGAAATATTGAATGTAACCAAAGTAAACAGAATGTAAAATGAAACTTATCAGTTACAAGGTAGGGGATGGGGGGGGCGGGATGGGAGGTGTACTGTGTGGGTTTTTTTTTTTGGTGGTGGTATATGGGCACTGGTGAAGGGATGGTTGTTTCAGCATTGTATAACTGAGACCTAAGCCTGAAAGCATTGTAATCTTCCACACGGTGATTTAATCAAATAAAATTTAAAAAAAAAAAAAAAGAAGGAAACGTCTTCATGATCATTGACTCCAACCCTCCCATTCCTGAGAGGAGAAAATACCCCCCAGCCAGAACTAAATCAAGTCCAGGGTGCTCCATCTCTGTGCTTTTCAATACCTACTACAGCCATGTACCGGGTGAACCTTTAAGTTACCCCATAATTTGCTTTTAAATTAGATGAGTTTAATTATTACCATTCCCTTTAGGGAAAAATAAAGACACTAGCAACATGTTCTCTACTTCTCCAGCGGATTGTAATGCCCAGTTTGGTGTGTCTAGTCTTGGAGGACTCAGGCCCAGTCTACAACTGAGTGTACAACTGAATCTTTCAAATGACTGTGTTTATATCTGATTAAACAGAGGGGAAGTTCGATCAAGCCACTGATATTCTTTCCTCATCTCACTCAAAGTCTAACTCTTTCATCTTCTCCCCCCCACCTTTTTTTTTTAAATTTGCTTTTTGGGTCACACCCAGTGATGCTCCTGGGTTACTCCCAGCCCTGCACTCAGGAATTACTCCTGGTGGTGCTGGGGGAACTATATGGGATGCTGGGGATCAAATCCCGGTCTGTTGCATGCAAGGCAAACACCCTACCATCTGTGCTATCACTCTGGCCTCCTGTCACTGTCTCTTTCAGGGCAAAATATATCTGTCTGATTCCTCACCTTCACTGACTAGAACAGTAAGGGAAGAACTTAGTTGTCACAAAAGTCTCTATTGCAGTTTTGTTAAGGCACAACTCTGCCAGATAGAGTGTGCTTTTAGGACATTAAAATTAGTTTTATTTGAATTCTCCTTCCAATTACCCCCCCATACATTGGAATAGTGTATATTTAAGAAAGGCATTATTTTAAAACTATGTTTTTCATTAAAAATTTTCATTTATCTTTTCTTGTATTTACCTTTTTCCCATAAATTGTGACATTTTTCTGTTCTTATCATAGCAAGACAAATTCACTTTGGGAAGATAAATGTCACATTTTAATGAAAACCAGTGATCAGCATGGACCGAGAGAGTGATCCTAAAAAGGGAACAAGCCAGGCACTTTGACATTTCTCATTCTTCCCAGCCACAGCTGAAGATTCACCTTTATGTTTTTAATATTGGAGAAATTACCCTGTAAATCCCATCAGGAAGATAAACTAAATGTCTTGGGAGTTCCTTGACCCTCACAAACTGAATCTGGGGGGAGGCGGGAAGAACCCTTCCTGACAGAAGAAAAAAGTATGCAGTTAAATAGGAAATGGGGGGGGGGAAGTAAGAGAGAATTGGAAAGGGGAGCATTTCATATGCCAAAATAAGAAAGGCAGTGTTTGAGCCTGGCGAGGAACAAAGGAGAGCCATTTCTTCCCTTGAGCCAAGAGGGGAGTGGGGAAAGGTTGTAGCTAAATCCATATGTGGGACCAGGCTCCTGGGAATTTTGTCTCTCTGCCATGGATCACGTCAAGGTGAACTGCACAACTCATGAGTAGTTTTTTTTTTTTTTGCATGTCAACTCACATAGTTCATAGTGGACATTCATCATTATTTTTGGCTGCCCACCATCTGAACTGCCTTCCTGAGTTTGGGAATTTCTTATACTGTGAGTCACGGTGGGGAGCAGGATGGAGCCTGCCTTCCCTTCCCGAAGCATTACAGTGAAGGAGGCCCCTTTTCCTCCTCTGTAAGAAGTAGGGTACAGGTGCACTGCACACTCTCAGCCAACCAGGTGCTCCCACTGGGTCTCAGAGACTGGAGCGAGTATCTCAAAAAGGCAGTCTTACTGTTGCAGGACTGCCAGTGCCAGTGTCTGGGCGCCAGCAGGGCAACTGAGAGCGTGAAAAGCCAGTGTTGATGTCAGTGGGGTTATCTGAGAATCACCCATGAGCCAGCAGCAGTGGGCATCCTGGCATCACTCATTCTGTGGTTCAGCTGGTTCTCAGTCTTTGTGTCTCACACCTCTTTTAGCTTCTACCTAAGTTCCCAGCCGGATTTCCCAGCAACGCTTGCTATTCAAGATGTCATTGGGGGGCTGGAGTGATAGCACAGCAGGTAGGGCATTTGCCTTGCACGGGGCCGACCCGGGTTCGAATCCCAGCATCCCATATGCTCCCCTGAGCACCTCCAGGAGTAATTCCTGAGTGCAGAGCTAGGAGTAACCCCTGTGCATTGTCGGGTGTGACCCAAAAGGAAAAAAAAAAGATGTCATCAGGGGGCCAGAGAGTAAGCATAGTGGGTAGGGTACTTTCCTTACATGTAGCTGACCTGGGTTTCTATCCCTGGAACCCGATAAGGTCAGTGAGCACTACTAGGAGTGATCTCTAAGTGCAAAGCCAGAGTAAGCCCAGAGCACAGCCAGGTGTGGCCCCAAAACAAACCAAAAAAAAGTCATCTTGGAATTTGTTGGGAATATAGATTCTGGGCCTCACCCCAAACCTATTGAATCAAAGCATTTAAATGAATATAGATCATCTTATTTCACATTGTATTTCACATAATATTCAATTGATGACTATTTCTTGAATGTATAGATAGAAAATAAGGGTAGAAATTTTATCTTGCTAGAATTTTTTGATGTACATTTTTTCAAAAAATATATATGGACTGGAGAGAATATAGAGGTTAAGGTGCTTGCCTTGAAATCAACTCCTATTCAATCCCCAGTACTGCTTGTGGTCCCCCAAGAACTGCCAGAAGTGATCCCTGAGCACAGAGCCAGGAGTAAGCCATGAAAACCTCTGGTGTGTCCCCAACCACTATAATATTGCATGCAATAAATTGCATTTCAAATGCATTTTACTGATATTTAAGTGACTCTTAAGGAGAATGTGAAAATCTAGTATGCCTTCCCAAAGATGAGAATTATCCTTTTGTTTATCTGTGATGTCGATTTGCATTCATTTAAAGCTATCACACCCCTATTAAAGATCACTGCAATCAAAGGAGTTGTCACAGAAAATCCCCTCCAAGGCATTCAGGATTTGGGTGCTTGTCTGCCTTTCCATTGGTTCAGTGAAATACCAACTGCATATGATCTCGGTAGATATAAGCAGGTAGCTAAGCAACTAAAAAGAATACACAAAATATTTCTCTTATAAAGTCAGCCAAATGCTGTGATTCCAGTGTAATGCACTGTATTTGGCTACTAGCAATTATTGGATCTTGAGGGCAAACTGCCCTTCCAGTTGGCATCATGCCAACTTCAAAGCTTTCACCATTTATCTCTGGCCAATGTTGGTCGAGAGCCACTGACAAACTGCCTAAGAAAATACAAAGCTCTTACCACTCTCACCTAGAAGAAAATAGCTCCTAAAAAGCAAACTCATTTTAAAAACCTTTGCTGTAGAAACTGGAGGAGAGGCTGTTATGAGAAATAAGAGAAAAATCATCATCTTGCAAACAGACAATCGGTCATTTACTTACTTGCTATCTACCAGAAATTTCTTAACCCTTTACCTTCATCCTTCAGCATCTAAAACTAGTAACAAAACGTATTTACAGGAGTTTTGTGGGTATTAAGTTTGAGAATGGATATAAAACACATTGTCAGGCACAAGATAATTGCCTTGTGATAATTAGCTACTGTTAGTACTACAAGATGTCAGCTCAGGGGCTGGAGCCATAGAACTGTGGAGAGGGTACTTGCCTTGCACGCAGGAACCTGGATTCCATCCACAGCACTACATATGGTCACCCAGCCCTGCTAGGAATGATCCCTGAACACAGAGCCAGGAATAATTTCTGAGCACCACCCGGTATGGCCCAAAAACATAAATAAAAGATGTCAGCTCATTCACAGTTCCTGAAATCACCTAAAACTAGTCATGATTGATAAAGAAGTTGTGGCATATACACTCAACAAAATATTCCCCAACTGTAAAATGATGCAGTGTTGCTGTTTACAACAAAGCTGAAACTTGAAGTGATTAAACTTAATGAAGAAAGTGAAAATAAAAGACAATTAACCCTTTACCCTTTCCCTTTATCATCTGAAAACTAGTAAGAAAACTTAACTACAAGAGTATTGTGTAATTCACTCCAATGTAAAAAAAATTTTAATCACATTAATAAAAGCCAACAAAAATAAGTTATAGTCTGTGAAAATGTGTTAATTACCAGAGAGAAGAGGAGAGGTTATTGCAGGGGAGAAATGGGTCAGGGGATCAACTTGATAGTGATAATAACACTAGAATTTTTGTGGTGAATACTTCTAGCAATATATAAGCTATTCTTCAGAAATGGATACAGTATTGCAAATAAAAAGGTAAAATTTTATGAAATTTTAGTTTTTAAAAAGACTAATACAGCTAGGAGACAGAATAATAATTAGAATTGTGAGCCATCTGGGCTCAATGCCCATCTGCCATGCTCGCCTGAGCACCACAAAGGAGGCCCAGGTAATCCCCTGGCACTGCATGGCATCCTGGAACCCTTGCATTGAACTGTGGTCAAGTTGGCCAAGAATTACTGTTAAGGCCTCCTACTAAGACAAGTCAAAAAGGATGGTTTTCAGTGTCACAGATTTTGATTTCACGCTCTTATCTCAGAAACCACAGACTTCTTAAACCTTTGGTCATACATTCTGAGAGCTGTATGGTACGGTGAAACAAGCCCAGAGAGACAAGGGTTAGAATTGTAGAATCACAGACAATATTCCTCTCCTTCCTTTCTTTGGGTTGTAGGATTCAATTCAAATTCAAATGATTGATTACCATCAGCTCCTCTTCCCACCTGATGCACAGGAAGCTAACCCAAGTAGAGAGCTTAATGGTAAAGTGTCTCTAGGAAATGGCCAGTGTGATTGGTTGAAGATTTTAACCAAAGTATTCAGTTTTCTTATCACAACTGAATTAATAATGGACCAATGAGATGTGTGGAGACATGAGGTCTCCTTGAAAAGGCACCTCAGACCCCTCCCACTGCAAGGGCAACTGACCCAAGAACTGCACTTGGAAGTCTGCCCCAGTTTGTGGAACTAAGAGCTACTAGCAGACTGGTTTCAGGAAGACACTGAGCTGCTTTATCAGCTGACTTGTGCTAAAGAATTTCTCCAAAGCAGAGGTGGGGAAGTATTTCTCTGCCAAGGGCCATTTGTATATCTATTGTATCATCCTCCAGCCATACAATATAGGCAGTGAGGAGAAGCGTGTGTGTCTAATGCATCATGTACCAGGAACAGACTGCATGATTCCTGGGCCTTAAGTGACCTTGCAGTCCCTGCGCTAAGCTTGACGTATACTGCTCAGCTGTATAACCCCTTCTCTTCCTTCTTTTTTTTCACTCCACTGAGACCTCTATCAAGTACCTTTTCAGCAACGTATTTCTCTCCTTGTGTTTGCTCCAATAAAGGCCCAGCATGTATGATCTTTCCTTCATCTACAAAATCCTCTTAAGGACAGTAAGATGACATTACTTTGTCCTTTCCCCCCCTCCTTGCCTCAAGGAGCTCATCCCGGTTTTTCCAGGAGTTTAGGCTTACCCCAATCACACCTATGAAGGTGCTCCCGAATCACTCCCATCCCTTTGTTTAGCTGTAATCACTTCGCTATGCTCTCTTCCCCAAAAACAGTTAATCAGCTTTCCCCTAATCTGACTCTGCTAATTTGTAAAGTCAGACCTTCCTAGGACACTGAATATTATAATATTGCCTTTCTCCTCTCCTTATGCCTTTTGAATAATTTACTTTAAAGCAATGTCCTTTTTGTATAGACACAAGAAGACAATATTATGCTTTTGTAACTTGGGACTTAATTGGCTTCGAATATTATTCATTCCTGGGCATCTGCTTTCTCCACTTAAGCCCTCAGTTCCTAGCACCCCAAAAGCAGGGTCCCGATGAGAGATGGGATGGATCCAGGGCAAGTGGTGAGTTAAGTGCTACCCTGGCATCGAGATGGGCCTGGCCAAAGTGCCTAATTCTTAACTATAAGTTAAGAACTTGATCATAGACAAATGCTGTCATGATCCAAAAGTAATGACGAGACTAGGACCCTGCTAGGGATAGGAAAGACTGATCTGGCCTGAGCACTGTAGTCTGAGATCGAGATGGCCCCAGGAGAGCAATTCTATAAGCTTTAATGCATCTCTTATTGTGTCCACACAAAATGATTAATATTATGAATGCTTATATGTTTGCTGGATGAGGAGAGGAGAAACACACTCATGGGACTCCGCCCTTGGGTGGATCCTCCTGCTGAAAGAGAATCAGTCCTAGGAGAAGCATCCCCTGAGGGAAAGGAACCTCACCCCTATTGATGGTGACCACACCTATGTGTACACTGCAACCTCCTCATGCTGCGGGGATTTAACTAGGCTGTAAGAGTGGGTTGGGGGGCCAGATCCAGAGATCCTGAGAGAGATCTAGAGCCGGGAGAGAAGCAGAGAGAGAGAGAGAAAGAAAGAAATTGATCGAGCAACCAGTTTGGCCTTCTTCCTTTCGTCGCCTGCCCTTGACCGACAGCACACACAGCGGTTCCAGAGCACCGAACATGGGCGGTGAGACAGAGCAGCTCGGAGAGCCCGAGAGTGCACACGCCCCTCGGTGTGCTTTTATTTTTACAGAGGACCCTGACTTAAACAGGTTTGTTGGAGGCTTCTGGAAAAAGTCTCTGCTGTTCTTCAAATACTGAGAAAAAGTAACGCTCTTCTTTCTCTAAAATTCATAAATGTTATCTAAAGCTTAGAATTTTATCTATCACTTTTTCAACAAGAGTTCTCTTCCTTTGGTTAAATATTCCCACATTTTTAAACATCTTTATATATTAAATGGTTTTCAGACTCCTGACTATTCTGGCTATACCTAGAAATAAGAACAATTAGGTAGAAAAAACAGAATATACAGCAAGAACATGTCATTTCTTATTTCCTAATGCTTATATTACAGCATTAAATAACTTGAACTTTAGGAAGATCCCTGGCCATTGTCTCAAAGTAGAGTCAGGACAAATAAATAAATGGAAGATTACTTTTTTTTTTTGATTTTTGGGTCACACCCAGCAATGCACAGGGGTTACCCCTGACTCCACTCAGGAATTACCCCTGGCGGTGCTCAGGGGACATGGGATGCTGGGAATCGAACATGGGTAGGCCGTGTGCAAGGCAAATGCCCAAACCACTGTGCTCTTGCTCCAGCCCTGAGGATTACCTTTTAAGTACAAATTCTGAACAATAATTGAACAGTTGTATAAAAAATTCAGATTGTTAACTTTGGTCAGGGTGATGTTGACAAGAGACTCTCAAGTTGTCCTTTCAATTCTATAGTTCTATGATTCTCCTTCTGAATTCCAAAATCAGGATGTCACATTGTGCTAATCTGTCACTAGTAAACTTTCTCCTAGATGGATCATATACTAAATATTTGAGGCCCTGCATACCTTGCCAGCTATATTGCAATCACTCACCTCTACCATTATAGTCTCATGTGTACTGGCATGGCTGCATTCAAATAAATCTTTGTCCACAAATAAATAAAGGTTTCCAAGATATTCTTCATAGAGAAGGTATTCAGAAGTTTCCCAAGGCATTCTGCTTAGATTCTAAACACAAGATCATACCAGTCACCCAAAGGCTAGCAAGATTAGTCACCCTGAAGACAAACAAAATGTTTTCTTGGGAATGATAGACCCTTACTGCTGTGTTTGGCAATTGCCTGCGTTCCATCAGGCTGGTGTGCATAATTTCAGCACTACTCCAGATTCTTTTCCTCAGAAAAGAATCCATCAGACCTGTATATCCAAGGCCATTAGCCACGATCAATTATAGGAGAAGCAATCATTGCCACCAGAACTAGATCTATGAAGGTCAGTGCCCTAAGAACTCTCAGGTAGTTCGACTGTTAGACTCAAAAATAGACCCATCCCATGTGGCTTTTTATCTCCTGAACCTCACACACACACACACACACACACACACATATATATATATATATATATATTCCATGATGGAATATATTAGACATATGTTCTTGCTTTAAGGGGAAATATTTAAAATGTCTTATAGGCAAGCTGCATAAGTCTTACGAATAAATATATATTATTTTTTATTCTATTTCCCCAATCTCCAAAATGTTTCTAAAATTCTTCTGAGGTCTTCTGTTTAACCTAAATATAATATAAATTCATTTCCTTCCATGTATTTTGAAAATGTTTTACAATTACAGGATAATCAACTTTGGAGTTAAAAAATGCAAAAGAACCATCAGGCCTTTTCTTTATTCTGAGTGCGAAGTACAGTAAAGCATGCAAATGCATTCAAGACATTTGGATGCCATTAAATTCATATTGCACTGTCAAGCTAAGGTGAAGAGGTGAGAAGATGATTTATATACTCAGATAAATGAAACTTCCAGTGAGACAAAGACTTTTGTGATTTGGATTAACTGATGGCTTATTTACAGTGAGTAAGAAAAGGGCTTTATTCCCCATTTTTTAATCCTATTCTTTTGTTTAAGTAGCTTATAGTCCCAGAGAGTGTAACATACTTCTATATTTGAGGAATTTTGGCTTCCTTTACTCTGTTTTCTTCTAAAATGCCTATAAATTGGGCAATGTTAGAAAGAGATACAGATTTATGAGGGAGGTGTGGGGGAATTTTGCAGGAAATTATATTTACCCATAATAAGAGATAATAATAGTTGCTGAAAGATAGTGGCCTATTCAGCTACCTCATCTGAATTTTATCTGGAAAAACTTCATGATGTTCTTGTGCTTAATATACAGAGAACATCTGAACCCACCTGCCTTAATGTGGCACATAAGTTTTTGTTGATAAAAATTAAACCCACATCATAAAATAATCTATACATATTTTGCTGCTTTTGCTTAAACCAAAATATCAAAAATATACAACATAATTATAAAGCACTTTTGAAACTAATTTACAATTTTTCTTTTTCAGGAAGCTTGCAATTTTCTTTATATCTTGACAATCAAGCAATCTATCTAAAATAGAAGAAAGAAAATATTCTTCTATTCTAAATATACAGTAAAATCCAAGCTATTCCAGATTCATTTTGGTTGACTGAACATTCCCCAACACACACACACACACACACACACACACACACACACACACACACACACTTCTTGTCCTTTTTAGAGGCAAGTTTCTCAAAGCTCTCAGACTAAGATATTCCCAAAAAACCCTGACCTCTCACACTTTCCTTCTAAGGTTGAGACTTTCTCTTTCCCCCATGCTGGTGATCCAAGTCTTGTATCTTGGCCTTAACAGTGAAAATTATAGAGAAGCTGATGAATAACAGCATGAGGCGACTTTAATTAATTCACATCCTCCCACCAGGCACAGGCATACACTGACTTGCTATAACTGAACTCTAAATAATCATGAAATTTCAGAAAAGAGGCGTCATCCATATTACCAAGATGGCATCGTGCTAGGAAAGCGTTAGGCTGGGTTTTAAAAATCCCATCTCCCATTCTTTTTTATTCTGTAATCCACACATTGAGAGCTTAAGGTGGGCTCCTGATGAAAAAGTGCACAACACTCAATTCTGCACAAATTTCAAACCTCGCCATACATTTAGGCCAGGAGAGACACAGTAAAGTAGTATAGATGTAGTAAAATACACTAGTCTTGCATCAGATCAACCCAGATTTGATCACAGGCACCTTATATGGTCCCCCAAGACCATCAGAAGTGATCCCTTAGTGTAGAACCAAGAGTAAGTCCTGAGAATTGCTGGGTGAGTCCCCAAACAAAATAAACAAAAAAGCTTAACAGTCCTTTGGCCCCAACTTTGATTTGTCCCACGTTCATATTACCCTCTCAAAATCGTTATTACTACTTTCACCCTATCTTCCTCCATCTTGCTATCACTATAAGAAGAGATATTAATTTTTTTAATTTGATTTTTTATTTTAATTCTAATTTTTTTAATTTTCAATTTTTTAATTAAATAACTATGATTTGCAAAGTATTGATAGTTGAGTTTTAGGCATAAAAGCAATGTCAACTTCTCCCCACCAGTGTTCCCATATTCTTTCTCCACCCCATCCCCCACATCACTTTCACAGGTATATTATAAAGTTTCAGTTGTTGTAGCTTAGATCTTATGTTTTTAGTTCTGTTGAGGAACTGGAGGGATATCACAACAGGTAGGGTGTTTGCCTTGCATGTGGCCGACCCAGATTCAATTCCTCCATCGCTCTCAGAGAGCCCGGCAAGCTACCGAGAGCCCAGCAAGCTCCCACCCGCATGGCAGAGCCTGGCAAGCTACCTGTGGCATATTCGATATGCCAGAAACAGTAACAACAAATCTCACAATGGAAATGTTACTGGTGCCCGCTTGAGCAAATCTATGAACCACAGGACAACAGTGCTACAGAGTTTTGGATATATAGCTTTACCACTACACTACATCATCAGTATAACTGAAGCCTTGATGCCTGTTTATCCATTACAAAGAATAGTATTTCTAGCTATCTTGGTTATCTCAGCATGTTTTTCTAATCCTAGAGCATGCTGACAGCACCTGCCTAGATAGTATCTGCCTGTTGGGGTATGTTCATGGCTTTTGTCTTCTCATAGTATGTCCCTACATTCCCAGTGTGTTTTCTAAGATCTGCAGTTATCTCAAGTCTTTTTAGTTAAGATACATTATCTAAGGCTACATATTCAGCAATGATAGAGGTTGCATTTCTAGGCCACAAGTGACTATAATTGAAACAGTACATTTTTTATGTAAAAAAAATTTGACTTTGGACAGGAGTGATAGTACAGAGAGCAAAGTACTTGCCTTGCACTCAGCTGACCCAGGTTCAATCCTAGCACCTCATATGATCCCCCCTGAGCACTTCCACAAGTAATCCCTTAACACAGAAGCAGAAATAATCCCTGAGCATGGCTGGGTGTGGCCCAAAACCCAAAAAACATGAACAAAAAAAAATTGTCTTATATGAGAATAAGTTCCAGGGCCCAGGGATAACTTGGGGTTTGCCTTGCAGAAGCAAGACTGTGTGTTTTATTCCCTGTATTGCACCAAGTATGTTGAGTGTGATCCCAGAGATGTTGTCCTTTGAGGGTTCCCAGAGCCACAACGAAGTGTGTGCTCTCTGGCACAGTGTAACCAAGCATGTACACCCCCCACTGCCCCACCACAGAAACTGCAACCATAAAGGGTAGGGGGATAAAAATGAGAAATAAAAAGGGCTACAACTGATATAGTTTCTACTATGAGCTCCCTTTGAAATCATATTTTTGTTTGGTTTTGGTTTTGGTTTGGGGGCCACACTTGGCAATGTTCTGGGATTCCTCCTCTCTTTGCACTCAAGGAATCAAACCTGGCGGGGTTCTGTTGTCCATATGGAAGACTTCAAATGGAAACAACCTGGATCAGCCTCATAGAAGGCAAGTTTCCTGTCCACTGTCCTGTAAACCAACATTTTTATGAAGTAGGCATTATTACCACCCACATTCACAGACGAGACTTGAACTGACATCCATTCTCTAACTCACAACTCTGCTCCCATATCGAACCAGAATTCAGCCTGACTCTCCCCAGGTTTCTTCGCCACACTGAGCACAAATGTCTATTCTGTTGATTTCCCATACTCAGCCTAGAAAACATAACCTCTCTCCTTTAAACAAGCACTCTCACTGGCCACAGAGAAATTGCTTTATTAAATTAAAGACCTTGAAAGCAAAATCCTCCAGGTTAACATGGGTGTGAGGTGGCCTAGCTTCCCTCTTTCTCTACAGGGTAACCCCTCACCCTGGTTGGACATGTCTCAACAAGTAGAAAGTTGGAAGAGGCTGTGGGCCACTGTGCCTGTGTGCAGGCTCTAAAGGTCTGGGCAGCCTGAAGATGGGCAGAAAGGAGGAAGTTTACCCAAATAAATATGCCAGTCACATGTTATACCCCATCCACTCCTACACCGAGTTCCCAAGGATCCTGACTGCTTTTCATATGTACCAGCAGACCCACCCGTTATAGAGATGGTGCACATCTGATGGAAATAATTTGTGTTTTGGATGCAAATCACCCTCTGGATTCAGACTGGGGAAACAGTCTAGAGGCAAGGATGTATGCCTTTACATGTCTGCCCACAGCTTCAGCCCTAACACTCAAATCCCTCCCTGAGCACCACAGGGATAGCCCTGGAGAACTCGACACCACAGAGATGGCCCTGGGATGGTACCTCCTCACACTTAACAGTCTGGTTTAGTTGATAAAAATCACAGGGAATGGCCGCCTGACCGCAACTCAGGAGGTCTCCCCCAAAAGAACCGTGAGTTCCAATCCACCACAGTAAAGTGTAGGTATTACACTCACATCTCCTAGGCATTGAAGGCTAAATCAAAGTACATTGTCCATGGTAGGGGTCCAATAAATGTCACCTTTGGCTTCCTCTCAATGGATAATTCTACTTTCCATTCCACTTCTACATCTTCCTAATGGAAAAGGAGAGTGGGACCTTCTGTATCCTCTGAGGAGTATGGAAACCATATTTACTTGGGCTGAAAGGCTTCTGAATAAGCTACCTGGCCCCTTCTGACACTGCTCAAGGTCTCTTCCTATCCTCATCCCTTTCACCCTCTCCATGTCATCTCCTTTCAGGCCTCAACAAACTTTACCTCCAGGAGGTTTAGTTTTCTTGTCAATCGGTAAGATTAGAGCCATAAAAAATGTAGGACACCTAAACTCAAGGTATTTGACCTGGATTGCTCTTTAGACTGATCCATTATGCAGTACACCTCAATATTTCCTGCTAATTTTTCTCCAAGTCAATCAATGCTCCAACCCAGTGGCAAGAAAGACAGCATAAATTCTTCATTCATTTGAGTCCTTTTAAATAGCTTGATTTGCACAGATCCTTGTTCTTCTGGAGCAATACATTGAAGCATCTTTAGTTTGGTATCTAATAAAAACGTATTGATTAAAATTGAAAATGAACCTACATCTGATATAGGAATTCTAAGAAGTGACATTTTGGGAATTACCCTAATTTTGTGGCAGAATTCTGGTGGAACTTGAGGTAAAAGAAAATTAATGACATTCATCCACAAACTCCTGGGAAGCAATCCAAGATAGGCCCCCAAATCTAGACTTTGCAATAGTCACATTCTTCTGTGGACATCTCCTACATTGGGTCAGAGTTGACCTATGTTTTAGTCAAAATTTTTGCATCTCTCCACACCAAATTTATACATTAAACTCCTATACCAGTGTGAAGTGAGACGCCAGGCCTTTTGAGGGAAGGTTTTGTCATAAGAATGAAACTCTCATAACAGAATTAGTGAAAGGGTTCCCAAAGGATGAAGGAGGTCCCACAAAAATTAAGGAGGCTCCACAGAAACCCCCCAATCATTAGGAAGTGAGAAGGTGCCTTCTGTGAAGGAAGAAGGAAACTCTCACCAGAACACAGGCAGTTTGATACTTTGATCTTCGTCTTGCAGCCAACAGAATCCTGAGAAGTAGATGTGTGTTGTTGAGAAGACATGCTGTCAGTTCACTTTATTGGAGCAAAGCCAAGCAAGACAATATGTGAAGTCATCTATTATGGGAGGAGAAATAGACCTTCAACCCAGAAGTCCAGATTCTCCAAGTCAGTGTGGCCTCTGTCTTGATTTCTCTTGGATCAGCTGTTTTGGTAGGAGTCAGTGGTCAGTTCTCAAAGACATCCGAGCGCTCCTGCAGAGCAGCCAGTGCAGAGAGAAACTGAGGCAACAGTCATGGAATTAAGCCTGCCTGGAAACAGATTCTCCAGCCCCAGTCAACCCTTTAGCTGAAAGCAGCCCCAGCCACACTTCTTGGGACATCCTGAGTGACAACAACTTCATTCATTGCTCCCGAGTTCATGTCCCACAGAAATTGTATACAAAATCTATATTGTCTTAGACTGACATGTTTTAGAATAATCTTTTGCAGAAATAGGCAATGAATACACATGCGAATTCCTATTTGCTATGCTCTTTTTCTCTTCCCGCAGAAAAACCCACCTCTCCCAAATGAGTATCTAATATTTACCTGAAGAACCCACTTTACTTATGATTGGAAACAAATCAGATGTACATTCGGTTCTCATCTTACCAGCATATGACATATTTCACAAAGTTAGTCTAGCCTTCCTTAACAATAACTCCTAGATTAAATCTGTGATTATTTTAAACAAAATGAATATAAATGTGTATTTTTTTCTTTTATTTTCTAGAGTCGAAAGTTTGAACGGGATATACTAAAAAATTTCAAGAGCCCTGCAGCAATTGGAATTGGAAGAATCAAATATACCCTTAGCCTCCTGAAGCCATGATAAATGAAATGAAGCCATAAATCACCCTGTAAGGGTGTTCTTGGCATCCTAAGAGAACTTCTCTCAGTGGATTGGTATAGTATGCCTACCTGATGGTCACACGTTCTACTATCTTTGACTGATTTTTTTCCAGTGTGCCAGACAGTAGCAAAGAATTCTAAAACAAATTCCCTCAGAAATACAGAATCAGATGTCTTGGAAGAGTCAATCATTAAATCACATGCTTGCATCTGCTTTATCTAGGAAAAGCACACGTATAATTGCCCTTGCACATGCCCCTACCCCTATCCTGCCCCCCCCACATGCATGCACATGTTTTCTAGAATGCCTGAAAACTATGTTGGGAAAGGAGAGGAGTGGTCCAGGGATTTTTTGGTAGTGGGATGACACTGGACTCTTAATGACAGGTATAGGTGTGATGCTATACCTCAGAACTTCTACAGTACTGTAGCACTATAGCACTGTTGTCCTATTCTTCATCAATTTGCTTGAGCAGGCACCAGTAACGTCTCCATTGTGAGACTTGTTGTTACTGTTTTTGGCATATTGAATACGTCATGGGTAGCTTGCCAGGCTCTGCCATGTGGGAAGGATACTCTCGGTAGCTTTCCAGGATCTCTGAGAGGGATAGAGGAATCGAACCCGAGTGGCTGTGTACAAGGCAAATGCCCTACCCACTGTGCTATCACTTCAGCCCTACTGTAAACTAATAAAAATCAATGATAAGGGACAAATTCCACTAATTCCCGCTGCCCACAAATATGTAGCCCCCAGTAAGTGTCAGGCTTCAGTTCTCCATCACTTTCTGCACTGGAGAAGTAAAACACTAGCAAGCCTAGAGAATTCATGCTGAAGTTTGCCATATTGTAAGAAAAAGAAACAAATGACTCATCCTTGACTATTGCCGAAATATTTTCTATGTAAAGCATGAATTTTACCTTGAAAAACAGTTTAGGGGCTAGAAAGATTGTACAGCAGGTAGAATGCTTGCTTTGCACTTGGCCAACCCGGGTTCAATCCCTGATAGCCCATATGGTCCCCCAAGCTTCTCTAGGAGTGATTCCTGACCTTAGACCCAGGAGAAAATCCTAAGTACCATCAGGGGTGTCTCTAAAACAAAGAAAAATAGCCATTTAAAGAACTCTTAAAGATTATAGCCATCACCTAAACTGGCCTCTCATATCTTTCAAAATGGCAGGTGGTAGCTATTACGGAATTCACCAGATAAATCTGCACTTGAGAAAAACAGATTGTTTTCAAGTTCTTTCCCAACTTTTTCACTAAGTTCATGAGCACTTGTGTTTTATGGCAAATTTTAATTATGAGAGTTCAAGAAACAAATTATTAAAACAAAAGCCACATTTATTAGTACTACTTGAAAATGGCATGCTTATGAAATATTAGCTTTTAATTGGTAAAAATGTGAACATGATTAAAATACTTCCACAACTCTAATTTATAATTTTTCTGTATTTCATGTTTCTCATTACAGGAAGCCCACTGTTGAGTGCAAGAATTTCCTTTAAATTCCAGTTTTATTTCTGACTTGCTATAAGGCATTGACTCAAGTTCTTTAAGTTCTCTATATTTCCATTTTTCTCAACTATAAAATCACGAGTTGCATTGTGTGTGTCTGTTTTGCAAGGGTGCTTGGGAAATACAGGATCTGAAAGTGCAAGATACGTTAGAAGTACAAAGTATAGTTGCATTTATGATTATAACTTCCTTGACAGCTTCATTGTGCTTTGATATAAGAAAATATTTCAAAATTATAGTGATATGAAAATGTACAGGGCTGGGCATCCTGAGATTCAACAAGAATCTTTTTAAAAATTACTGTGTAGAGATCAAAGCAACAGTACAGGATTCAAGTTCTTGCCTTGCGTGTAGCTGATCTCAAATCAATACTTGGCACCACATGATCTCCTGAGTCCAGCCAGGAGTGACTCCTGAGCACAGAGTTAGGAGTGGCTCTTGATCACCTTTTGGTAGGGCCCACAAACCAGAAATAAAATAAATTTAAAATATAATGTAAAATTGAGGTTTCTTTTTTGGGGAGGGTCACACCCAGTAATGTACAGGGGTTACTCCTGACTCATGCACTCAGGAATTACTCCTGGTGGTGCTCAGGGGACCATATGGGATGCTGTGAATTGAACCAGGTCGTTCGAGTGCAAGGCAAATACCCTACCCGTTGTGCTATTGCTCCAGCCCCCTGAGGTTATTTTTATTTGTGTGTGTTTGTGCATGGTTTGGAGGCCATACATGCAGGTTGTCAGGAGATTAAGTAATGTTTAGGATTGAACCTAGTTTTCCTGCACGCAAATAGAGCCCTCATCCCATTGAACTATCCCTCCAACCAGAAAACTGAGGTGTTTTTCTTAATGTTCTTAAGGGGGAGTGTTGAGGGAGGCCACATCCAGCTGTGCCCCGGACTTATATCTGACTCTGTGCTCAGGTATCACTCATGGTGGTGCTTGGGGGACCATATGCAGTGCTGAGGATCAAATCCATGGTGGACTCATGCACAGCAAGCCCTACACACTTTTCTATCTCTCTGGCCCCAGAATGGAGTGTTTAAGGGGAGTGACAGAAGTGAGCTAAAAGGATGTAAGGAGATCAAAGGACTGGTGAAAATATTAGCACAGAGGTAGTAAAATTGGTGTGGTAACATTGTTCTTTTAAAACATACTATTATTTGAAGTACTATAAGTTAATGTGATCTTAATAAAATTTTAAAAATATTTAAAAATAAAAATACTGTCTAAAGGGGGTCAGTGTAAATTAGATGGAAAACAAACTTTTGGTTATATCATGTCACAGTGTTTACAGATTTCATCTCATAATGTTGATACCTAAAACATATTTTATAAGCAATGTTACTGCAATAAAAAGTTATTTAAAAAATAAATACTGGGTCAGAGAGATAGTATAATGGGGTGGGGCACTTGTTTTGACCCCTAGGGCCAAATAATAAAAGTAATAATAAAATAAATAATAAATACAGGAATCAAGAACCATCAAGTGCCAAGATAAAGTCAGAGTCTATTCACATGTTACAATAAAAAGGTTTTCAGCCAGAGAGATAGTACAGGGACTAAAGTGTTGGCCTTGCCTGTGGTCAACCCTAGACCACGTAAGGTCTTCACTCACCTCCACCCTTACTATTACCCCAACTCTGTTAGGAGAGATCCCTGAGCGCTGAGCCAGAAGTCATCACTGAGCACAGCTATGTGTGGCCCAAAGACAAAAATATAAGAAGTAAAAAGAAAGAAAGAAATTAAAAGAAGTAAAAACAAAAAAAAAGAAGAAAAACCAGTAACAAGACAATAAATATGTAAATAAATAGAAATAGACTTTTGATGAAATTCAAGGAAAAACATCTGAACACTGTTGAGAACAGCTCAACAACCAAGAGAAAAAAATTACTTGAGAATGTTGCTTGCTTATTCCAAACTACTCAGCCATGACTAGTATTAATACCTAATAAATAATGACACTTAACATATGGGCTGGAGCGATAGCACAGAGAGTAGGGTGTTTGCTTTGCACACAGCCAAGCCGGGTTCAATTAATTCCTCCATCCCTCTCAGAGAACCCGGCAAGCTATAGAGGGTATCCTGCCTGCACGGCAAAGCCTGGCAAGCTACCCATGGCATATTCAATATGCCAAAAACAGTAACAAGTCTCACAATGGAGGCACTACTGGTGCCCGCTTGAGCAAACCAATGAGCAAGGGGATGACAGTGACAGTGATACAGTGATCCAATATATGATAGTACATGTAATTATTCATCCAACTCACTACCAACTATTTTCTTTATTACTATTTCCTATATCTTTTCCCAGGGCTGGAGCGATAGCACAGTGGTTGGGCGTTCGCCTTTCACGAGGCCGACCTGAGTTCGATTCCTCCGCCCCTCTCGGAGAGCCCGGCAAGCTACCGAGAGTATTGAGCCTGAGCAGCAGAGCCTGGCAAGCTACCCGTGCATATTGGATATGCCAAAAACAGTAACAATAAGTCTCTCAATGAGAGATGTTACTGGTGCCCGCTCGAACAAATTGATGAGCAACAGGATGACAGTGACATATCTTTTCCCTGTGGCAATTGGATGAGGAATATGGAGCATCAGGAGAGATCAGCTGGAGAGTTTTATGAAAGAATAGAAAAATGGAAAGAATGAAAAGATGGGGGTGACTCAGCAGGAGAAAGAGAAAGCAAGGGACACTTTTGAGAGATTTCCTACAATTGTCTGGGGACTGTTCTATTTGGGGACTTCTTGTTCTCTGTGACTATTTCTGATTTATTTATTTTTCCTTGAGCCAAAGTCCCTAGAGGACCTCCCCTTGTGTGGAAGCAGTGAACAAATATGCTGAATGGCTTTTCTAACAAATGGTGATATTGCTCCCTGAACCTCAGTAATCACACAGCATTGTGTTTGTCTTTTTTGAAGCTCTTTTATTAAGACTTTACTTTTTTCACTTGTTTTTTTTCTCTTTTTGGGTCATACCCAGAGATGTACAGGGCTTACTCCTGTCTCATGCACTCAGGAACTACCCCTGGCAGTGTTCGGGGGACCATATGGGATGCTGGGAATTGAACCTGTGTTGGCTGCGTGCAAGGCAAACACCCTACCCACTGTGCTATTGCTCCAGCCCCAAGACTTTGCTCTTTAGAATAGTTTTATGGCTATAGAATTGAAAGGAGGGTACAGAGATCTTTCAGGACTTGTAACCAGCCTCCTCCCCCTCCTACAGCCCCCACCAGTATCAGCGTACCCCTTCAGAGTGAGTGTGACCTCTCTTTCTCTTTCTTTCCCCACATGCTTATTTCCCTGGCCTGTTCCCAAGTACTTGCTTCCTCCAGTCTAACCCTGTGTTTTTTCCCCTCCCTATTTTTCTTCACTTGTTTTTCTTATGCTTCTCCTACACTTTACTTTGTTTGTCTTCTCTGAGCCATCACATCCTCTATTAGCCGAGGTTATGCCTGAGTGTTGGCTCTCATCTAATTCGTTTTTTTCTGAGTCTAGGAGGGAATTTTTGTTAATAGTTTATGCATTCTTTCTGCTCCCAAAGGAGCGATCATTCAGATCTGCTAAGGTCCTGATTCTCCCTGTCAGCTGGCAGTCATCTGCCCAGAAGCTCACGGCTCTTGTCTTTTCCTAGTAATGACCCTTCTATCCTGACTTCAATCGGCCTCTATCCTTGTTTATCCTATAGTTTTGCTCTCAGAAATTTGTTCCTTCCTACATCACTTGATATTGTCATTTGCAAGCTGCAGAAATATAAAGAGGAAAATGCCCTAAATGTACTTCTTCCCCAGAAACTAAATGTTATCATGTTAAGGACAGCCTTATCCTAGGGTCAGATTCTATCAGGGTCTAATTTTATTTCCTACTAAATGACTCTTCTATAAACTCGTCTTCAGATCCCCTTATCCTCCCCTCCTTCATCCCCAGTGCTTCACTGTTGCTGGAAGTGACTGTAGCAGAAATTGTGTGAAGGCCAAGTGAACTTTAGTTTAGATATACTTTCTCTAAGGATTATGGTTTGGAGTTTTTGATAATATGTAACCATGGAAATTTTAGCTTATTTTCATGGCACCTCGATTTAAATGGCTGCCTCTCTCCAAGGGTTTAAAACAGGTGAAAAAAGGATTAGGATAAGTTGGATCTACAGAGGCCAAATCAAGTTTTTTCCCAAAAGATGAACTGATGGGAAAGATGGGATGAAAGGTTGAACCACTGTTTTCTTCCACTAGCCTTGCCCATGGACTAAAAGCTCAGGAGAGCATTTGGGCAATTACAGTGACTTCTGACAGTAGTTCTTGAGTCAGACTCATTCCTTCTGATTACTGCACACTGATATTTTCTTTCCCTTCATAACATTATTACAAGTATGATTTAAAATGTATCCATTGGTAGTGTATAACCAATGGTGATTTGTCACAAATCAGGTCTTATTATCCAGAAAAACAAAAAAGGTCCAGGAACAGGGAGATATTCCAGGAGGCTGGAGCATAAGCTTTGCATGCTGGATCACAGGGTTCGATCCCTAGCACCACATGGTCTACCAAGCACCACCAGAGGTGATCCCCAAGCACAAAACTTGGAATAACCCCTAAGCACCACTAGGTGTGACCCTTAAAAGTCAGAGTGAAGTAAAACAAACAAGAAAACTCTGAATCAATAGAAAAATCACTTGATTAAACACATGGGTAACTACTGAGACAGCAAGAGCTGTCAGACGGAGCCAACCCTTAAGAAGATTCCAGCAGACCGGACCCCAAGGGCATTTGCTCATGCTGGACCCTGGTGGATGCTGAGAATCTGTGGAGAAAGTGAAGAAATCCTAAAAAATCCTGAGCTTGGGCTATCCTCAGACACACAGATTTCCCTCAGGCTAGCTCCTGAACTGGGAGTATATAAAGGAGAGAGAGAGAGAGAGAGAGAGAGAGAGAGAGAGAGAGAGAGAGAGAGAGAGAGAGAGAATCATTTCCTTGCAATCTCATGAGAGGAAAATCTGTGTCCAGGAGCTGAGATACCCAGAAGAGAGACCAGATTCTCAATCGGGTCGTGGCTGGGACATTTCCTGTCTTCACACTATCAGATATGAAATGTAGAGGCTTCAAGACCCAAATGTAAAAGCAAAATACAAAGACTTCCCAAACAAAGCAGAATAAAATCACGGTGGCCTTAAAGTGACATTTCTTCCCAGTTGAAAAGTACAGGGCATCAACTTCAAAACCATTTCAGTCTTTTGAAAGAAATCCAGTGTTTTTATAAAGACTAAGGATGGAGGTAATTCCTGAAGAGCAGAGGCCCAGTACCTGAGTGAAAAATAAACACGGAGTTTTTCATCTTGAATGTTCATCACCAAATGAGTTGATTTTGTGAAAACTCACCGAAGTCTGTTTGTTACAAGTAAAGGGTGCTAGGAGGGCCTGCTTGGGATGGGAGAGGCAGGCTGAAAGCAGACTCTAGACCGAACATGATGGCCACTCAATACATCTACTGCAAACCAAAACACCCAAAAGGAGAGAGAGAGCAAAAAAGAATGCCCTGCCACAGAGGCGGGGTGGGAGCAGGGGGAATGGGGTGAGGGTGGTGGGAGGGATGCAGGGACCATTGGTGGTGGAAAATGGGCACTGGTGGAGGGATGGGTACTTGACCATTATATGACTGAAACCCAAGCACAAAAATTTATAAGTCTGTAATGGTACCCCCATGGTGATTCACTAATAAAAATATTTTTAAAAATAAAACGATAAAAGATAAAAAGGGGGGCTTAGCAACAACAACAAAAGTCAGAACACTGAAGATTATATGTATCATGATCACAAAATCCCGTTAATCACCGATTTCTCAGGTGGGCTCAGTAACCTCTCATTTCGTCCTTTCCCTGAGATCTTAGAAGTCTATCTCGACTCAGCCCTCCCAATGATGTCACACTGGGGACTCTTTCAGGGTCAGGGGAATGAGACCCAGCTTGTTATGGATTTAGCATATGAATACACCATGGGAAGCTTGCAAGGCTGTCCCATGTGGGCAGGAAACTCTCAGAAGATTGCCAGTTTCTCCCAGAGGGAGAAGTAGGCTAAAAGATATCGCTTCTGGGAGCTTGCTTTTAAGTCTCTCTCTGGATGTTGGCCGTTGATGGGATTACACACACCTGGGTTCCTCTGCCGGTACCTCCAGCATGAGGCCTGTCTGAATGTGTGGAGAGGGGCCTCGAGCATGGCTGTAGCTAGGTTCCAGTGGTCTTCGGTTGCCGGGAGCTCTGCTCGGGGTGGGGAGGGAAGCTGGAGCCCATCCCCTCTGAGGGGCCCTGGGGAAGACAGCCAGGCATGCAGGCAAGAGACTTTCTTATACACAGATAACACACACACACACAGATATATATATATATATATATATATATATCACTATATCACTGTCGTTCTCTTGCTCATTGATTTGCTTGAGAGGGCACCAGTAGCATCTCATTTGACCCTGTCCTATTCAGGGTCAGGGGAATGAGGCCCATTATTGTTAATGTTTTTGGCATATCAAATACATCATGGGTAGCTTGCCGGGCTCACATATATATATGTACACACATATATGTATGGGTTTATGCACTTTTATTGAAGTGGGGACTGCTGGATTTTTTGACAATGAGAGTAATTGTAATTCTTAATCTACCTGATTTTACTAAAAACACCCCCAATCTCCTCAGGTCATTTGGGATCCCTTTTCTACCATGTATGTCATTTTCTTCTATGTATGTTATTCTATAGACACACAAATAGTCGAAAACAGTTTCAAGGGGTTGAATCTCATCCTTTGAGATTCAAACAAAAGTGTCAACTTTCAAGTTTACAGTACAGGATACAAAGTAAAATGAGTCAGGAAGTAAAAGATAAATGATCTTGCTGATATGCAGGCTATAAAGAAATAGACTGAGACATGACCAATGAGACTGGGAAACGACTTTGGGAGAAGAATAGGGAGAGAAGGGATCTTGGAATAATGTAAAGGAATTTTGAAATATTATTGGCGGGTTGGCGTAGTAGCATACCTCTATAAAATAATATAAAATTTATGTATAATATAATATTTTATAACATAATAAACATAATAACTTCAATACTATTGTAAACTATATTACCTCAATTTTTAAAAAATTTAATGAGGAAAGAATGGAAAGACCACCAAGGTTGTATACTTTATTTTGTTCTTTTTAGAAACTATAGGCACACACATATGTGTATATGTTTATGTATATAGTGGATAGCCCACTACATATTTATAATTGATTACCTTACTAGTGATATATACATTTTAACAGTTTCAATTAATTTTATTTGATTTCTCTTTAAGTTCATAAAACAATAGCAACTAAAGAAAACTTTTATTTTAAATATTAAGCAAAATAAACATGTATAATTTGGGGATACATTTGACATCTAGAAAATACTTCACAGAAACCATAGTAACTTCTGTAGCATTTCCAAAACTATAATGTGATCACTTTCTAGTTGTAGAGTTAAACTCAATAAGCAAAACAAATGCCTTCTCAAATATGGTTCACTGAGTCTTCTCTTTATTGTTTTCTCATACTCTTCACCTTACTCTTAAATACTTTGTCACTTAAAATGTTAGTCTCCTAATCCTATCATTCTCAATTTATAGTTGTCAAATCCTTCTCATTCATCTCCGTCTACTTTCTTGCCCTATATTAAGGTGCTTTTTACTATCAGTTAAATTTTTTCTTGTATTTTATTATTTTAGTAATATATTTCTAAAAATTAGCAACTAAAATCACTACCTAGCAATTAGTTCTCAGTCCTGTGGGCGAGAGAGTTG
Organism: Sorex araneus; assembly: GCF_027595985.1. Classification (NCBI taxonomy): domain Eukaryota; kingdom Metazoa; phylum Chordata; class Mammalia; order Eulipotyphla; family Soricidae; genus Sorex; species Sorex araneus. The sequence continues at coordinate 10,184,060 of NC_073311.1, read as the reverse complement.
TCCTATGTGACTGGATTCTTTGCCCAGGAAAGCAAAAAGCTGAAATAAAGATATCAGCAAGTTTTTAATTGGATTATAGAAAATATTGCTGGTGAATTTTGAAGTTTTTTCATATGTCTACTACCAGCTGGGCTGGAGTGATAGCACAGTGATAGGGCATTCGCCTTTCACTCAGCCAACCCATGTTCAATTCCTCTGCCCCTCTTGGAGAGCCTGACAAGCTACCCGTGGCATATTGGATATGCCAAAAACAGTAACAATAAGTCTCACAATGAGAGACGTTACTGGTACCCGCTCGAACAAATCAATGAGCAACGGGATAACAGTGACAGTGACAGTGACATACCAGCTACTTGGTATGTGGTTTTTAAAAAAATATTTCTTCTTTTATGCAACTTCCTTTTTATCCTTTTTATATCATTTTTCAGAGAAAAAGTTGTAAATTTGATGAAATTCGGGAAAAAAGTTTTTCCTTTTTATATTCCATGGTGACAAATCTAAGAACTTTTTACTTAGATATGTTGCCCTAGGATTTTTCTTCTAATTATTTACTACAGTTTTACATATTATTTTTAAATATATACTTTTTTTTCCTGGTAGTTTTATAAAGCGTGTGAAATTTGGGCCCAGGTTTTTGCATATGGATGTCCAATTGTTCCAGCACCACTGTTGAAAAGGTTATCGCTTCCTCCATTGAATGACCTTTATTAACTTTAAAGTGCTCTCTGAAATCTATCATATGAATTGTTGAGTTATTTAGCACTTTTAATTTCATTCAATTGTTATATTTATCCCTTTTCCAATATCACACAGTTTGATTATCGTCGTTATATAGTGACCCAGCAATCCTACTCCTCGGAATATACACCAAGGAAACCTATGATTGCTCAGGGGACAGGGCAGGAATATGGTTCAGCAGCAGAGTGCCTGAGATGTGTGAGGCTCTGGTTTCAATTCCTGGCACATGGAAAAAGGGGAAAAAAAGACAAAGGGTATGAAGACACATTTCACTAAAGAGAACATGCAGATGCCAAATAAGCATGTGATAAATGGTATTTACATAAATAGAATTAGGAAATGAAAATGAAAATGCCAAGCAAGATATTACAACTCACTCTCAATGGCTACCAGAATGACTAAAATTAAAAATAGACACCAAAGTTGGAGAGAGATAGAATCACTTTTACACTACTGGTGTGAATAAATGATAACTCCTACTTGAAGTATAACTCCTTTGGAAAACAATTTGACAGTGTTTTATAAACCTTACAGGCTTGGCCAGGAAGAGAGCCCAAAGGGGTGAGGCACACTATGTGCTTATCAAAACCTTGAGTTTGTTCCCAGCCACTGCATAACCTCTGAGTAGCCCTGTCTCTGTCATCTGGAGTAGCTCTATGAGCACTGCTAGGGAGGCCTCCTCTGTGCCCAAATCCCAATAGATAATTACCACAAGATGTAGTAATTGCAATGACACAAAAACAATGTTGCAAAGTCTTTGGCATTTTAGTGGTGGTGAAGATAAGTGATATTTATACACCAAAAATATAAATATTAACTCTATTATCATCCATAAACAATAAAAATAATTGGAAAAAAGGACATGGAAATTGCACTTTTGGGCCTTTATCCTAGAGAAATACTGTGTTCACAAAAACCTGTGAAGAAGTATTTGTATTGCTTTATTCTTAAGTACAACAACCTGAAAACCATTCAATGGATGATTAACTACATTTATACCTTGGAATACTTAGTAATAAACAGAAATAAATTCTGAGAGACAAAAATCTGGACAGATTTCTAAAGAATTATGTTGAATAAAAACACCTATTCCTAAAGGGTATATACTACATGATTCCATTTGTTTAACATTCTTTAAGATTACAAAATTACAGAAGTGGGAAACTGACTAGTTGTCCACAGGTTATGACAGAGTACTCTAAATGGGTAAACTAATAAATTTAGTCCATACAGAGTCCCTGTTATCTCATAGAACTGAACATTAATCTAAAATTGTCTCAAGATAAAAAGTTTTTTAAAAATAAAATGTTAACTTCATCATCATAAAACAAAAGGTATCAGCCAGGTTAAGTTCTTATCTGCAAGTTTTGAACCAATCTCATACCCATGCTCACATAGACTGTTGGGAGTCTCTTGGGCTTAAAGGATTTAAAACCCCTTTTCCATGATTGCTCTTGACCAGGAATTGCTCTCAACTCTGAATTCCTTCTCACATGGCCGCCTACATCTTCTAAGTCATATCTCCTCCAATTCTTCAAACTTTACTGATCTTCTTTTCTCCCACCAACTTAAGAAAGCTTTTCTGCTTAGAATGGTTTCATTGATTCAATCACACCCACCCACATAATCTCCTGTTTGAGACTAACTCCATCATAGTACATCACACAATCACACAAACGAGCGATTCTTCTCACATTTATAGTTTCCAGGGATTTGGGTGGAGTGTTGATGTGGGGATGTTCTAGGAATTCTGCAGTAATAGCATGTCACCAGCTCTTTGACCAAATCTCAATGAAAATGTCTGGACTTGTGAATAGATACTCAAAATAAAAAAATAGAAGTCAGATTAGCATGTTCGATATATGAGCATGTTCGCACTCTTTCTTCTATCTTGCCTTCACTGGCCTGTAGTCTTTCATTTTCTGATCATAGTATATTTTAACATTTTATCAAATTTGTATTTCTTCTTCTTGCACATTATAATTAACCCCTCAGAGCACTTGGAAATACAAAATTCATAGGGGTTACTGAATTTTCATGTGATTTTTCTCCTAGTTTCCCTTTCACCAAGAAGACACCAAGAGGTATCTCACCAGCTCTGACTTCTTGGAGTCATCTTTAGCTTGTCCTAATTACATTGTTTTTCCGGCAACACCGTGCATAACAATTCCCCAGTCTTATACTTGCCTCTGCCACCAGAACCGCCTCAGGCAAAGATTTCTAAAGACACAAAGCAATAACCATAAAGGGGAAAACATTGATCAATTAGGCTACATTAAATTTAAGACCTTCAGTTCCTCAGAATAAAATGATGAGTCACAGACTGGAAGAAGAGAGTTTCAATATGTGTTAATTTGACCAAGAACTTTTATCTAGATATATAAAGCTCTCTTTCAAATCCATAAGAAAAGGGAAGAAAGTTCAATTGAAAAAAGAATGGGCAAATGTCAGAATAAATACTTCAAAGGAAGATATCAAAACATAAAAGGAAGTTAAGATATTAAAAGGTATGCAACTTCATAAACCATTGGAGAAATGAAGATTAGCATCATAATGCAGGACCACAACATATCTTCCAAAAGTCTGCCATGGGAAAGACAATTTGGAGTAATCTGCTGATGCTCTGTTGATCAAAGTTATTAAAATAGTTAGAGCTAGGGGCTGGAGTGATAGCACAGTGGGTAGGGCATTTGCCTTTCACATGGCTGACCCGGTTCAATTCCCAGCATCCCATATGGTCCCCTGAGCACCGCCAGGAGTAATTCCTGAGTGCAAAACCAGGAGTAACCCCTGAGCATCGCTGAGCATGACCCAAAAAGCCAAAAACAAAATAGTTAGAACTATTTTAGACAGTGTTTGACAGTAACTACTAAAATTGAATCATTTACATGGAATTCAGCAGTTCCACTCCTAAGTTCATAACCAACAAAAGTATATAATATGTCCAATATATGGCAGCTACTAGAATGTCAACTGCAATGTTACTTGCAATAGTACAAATGAAAACTATCCCAAATGACCCTCAACCATAGAGTAGAAACAAAAATCATTATGTATCCATTCACACAACTAACAGGCACAAACAAGAGCAAACAGCACAGATAGAAAAAAGGGAGAATCTTCTAAGTATAACTTGAGTAAGAAAAATCCAGTTGTAATATAGTACATGTCATGACACCTTTTTATAGTTTAAAATAGTCAAAGCTATCCATGATATTACAAATGGAACAAA